>NW_027362764.1:60864532-62064532 GCF_046119375.1 Phyllobates terribilis | reverse complement strand
TTATGCCCAGGGCTATGTGTGCCATGAGGAGTAGAGAAGAGATGAAGAAGCTGAGAACACATCTGGTAATAATTGCAATTTATTATTTTAGTAATATAGCAACATATTATTGGCCCCCTGAAATAGGAGAGACGTCAGGTGATGTAGCACGAAGAATGGAAATTTTTCATGTATTTTCTTTATCACGCCTTATTAATCCATATAATACTAAAGGTCCCAATACCCATAGATATAGATGAGCGGATAAGAACTTAAAAGTTTGGAGTTCGTATCGGACAGTTAGTGTCCAGTGCTAAACGCCGAACATGGACTTCTCCCGGAAGTCTGTTGCAATGATCAGACGTCCAGGAGGAGAGAGAGAGAATTTTCCAGCTAAAAGGTTTGGATTCCGGTTCAAGTTCAGGTACATGTCTGGTAACCGAACTGAACTTTGGATTAAAGTTCGGATTGGATACCAGAACCCAAACTTGCACGGGTCCGCTAATCCCTACCCAAAGACTACAGTCCCCTGAACCTGTTTATATCAGCGGGATCATCCAACAATCTAATTAATGTCATTGGAAACTTTCAACTTTCTCTTGACAGAAGATGCCAGAGGTAATAAAGGTCCACCAGTTGGGGCTATGGGGAAGTCAACTATCACTTGAGCTTTGCTGGCTTTCATTGCTGTGAACAACCTCAATCAATAGACAGGCAATTTTGAAAGACACATATCATGAAGATTTTCATACCATTTTGTCTCAGTTTACTTCCATATGAATGTTGAAAAATATTTTATAAGTCAAGTCCACATTTGCCTTTTTGTAAGTAGAGATGAGAGAATCGATTTGCGTCGGGACTCCAATCCAGCATCCAGATCAGTGGCACCTGGCAGTTAGACAGGAGGCCCTCAAATCTCTTACCTACTGGCGTCTCCGGCGTGGCAATTGATTTGTCAGAGTCATCTGTATTTTTCATCATCTGTATTGACATGTCTGGTGGCGACTCTCTCAGAGAACACAAGAGCGCTCAGATGAGCTCAGGTTAAAGTCCCATAAGGGAGCTAAAAAATAAAGTAAAAAAAGTTTTTAATAATAAAATAAAAAATATATAAATATTCCAATCACTTACAGTATAGACCAAAAGTTTGGACACACCTTCTCATTTAAAGATTTTTCAGTATTTTCATGATTATGAAAATTGTACATTCACACTGAAGGCATCAAAACTGTGAATTAACATATGTGGAATTATATACTTAACAAAAAAGTGTGAAACAAGTGAAAATACAGTACAGACCAAAAGTTTGGACACACCTCATTTAACGATTTTTCTGTATTTTCTTGACTATGAAAATTGTACATTCACACTGAAGGCATCAAAACTATGAATTAACACATGTGGAATTATATACTTAACAAAAAAGTGTGAAACAAATGAAAATATGTCTTATATTCTAGGTTCTTCAAAGTAGCCACCTTTTGCTTTGATGACTGCTTTGCACACTCTTGGCATTCTCTTGAAGAGCTTCAAGAGGTAGTCACCGGAAATGGTCTTCCAACAATCTTGAAGGAGTTCCCAGAGACGCTTAGCACTTGTTGGCCCTTTTGCCTTCCCTTTGCGGTCCAGCTCACCCCAAACCATCTCGATTGGGTTCAGGTCTGGTGACTGTGGAGGCCAGGTCATCTGGCGTAGTACCCCATCACTCTCCTTCTTGGTCAAATAGCCCTTACACAGCCTGGAGGTGTGTTTGGGGTCATTGTCCTGTTGAAAAATAAATGATGGTCCAACTAAACGCAATCTGGATGGAATAGCATGCCGCTGCAAGGTGCTGTGGTAGCCATGCTGGTTCAGTATGCCTTCAATTTTGAATAAGTCCCCAACAGTGTCACCAGCAAAGCACCCCCACACCATCACACCTCCTCCTCCATGCTTCACGGTGGGAAGCAGGCATGTAGAGTCCATCCGTTCACCTTTTCTGCATCGCACAAAGACACTGTGGTTGGAACCAAAGATCTCAAATTTGGACTCATCAGACCAAAGCACAGATTTCCACTGGTCTAATGTCCATTCCTTGTGTTGTTTAGCCCAAACAAGTCTCTTCTGCTTGTTGCTTGTCCTTAGCAGTGGTTTCCTAGCAGCTATTTTACCATGAAGGCCTGCTGAACAAAGTCTCCTCTTAACAGTTGTTGAAGAGATGTGTCTGCTGCTAGAATTCTGTGTGGCATTGACCTGGTCTCTAATCTGAGCTGCTGTTAACCTGCCATTTCTGAGGCTGGTGACTCAGATAAACTTATCCTCAGAAGCAGAGGTGACTCTTGGTCTTCCTTTCCTGGGGGGGTCCTCATGTGAGTCAGTTTCTTTGTAGCGCTTGATGGTTTTTGCAACTGCACTTGGGGACACATTCAAAGTTTTCCCAATTTTTCGGACTGACTGACCTTCATTTCTTAAAGTAATGATGGCCACTCGTTTTTCTTTACTTAGCTGCTTTTTTCTTGCCATAATACAAATTCTAACAGTCTATTCAGTAGGACTGTCAGCTGTGTATCCACCAGACTTCTGCACAACACAACTGATGGTCCCAACCCCATTTATAAGGCAAGAAATCATACTTATTACACCTGACAGGGCAGACCTGTGAAGTGAAAACCATTTCCAGTGACTACCTCTCGAAGCTCATCAAGAGAATGCCAAGAGTGTGCAAAGCAGTCATCAAAGCAAAAGGTGGCTACTTTGAAGAACCTAGGATATAAGACATATTTTTATTTGTTTCACACTTTTTTGTTAAGTATATAATTCCACATGTGTTAATTCATAGTTTTGATGCCTTCAGTGTGAATGCACAATTTGCATAGTCAAGAAAATACAGAAAAATCTTTAAATGAGAAGGTGTGTCCAAACTTTTGGTCTGTACTGTATGTCTTATATTCTAGGTTCTTCAAAGTAGCCACCTTTTGCTTTGATGACTGCTTTGCACACTCTTGGCATTCTCTTGATGAGCTTCAAGAAGTAGTCACCGGAAATGGTTTTCACTTCACAGGTGTGCCCTGTCAGGTTTAATAAGTGGGATTTCTTGCCTTATAAATGGCGTTGGGACCATCAGTTGTGTTGTGCAGAAGTCTGGTGGATACACAGCTGATAGTCCTACTGAATAGACTGTTAGAATTTGTATTATGGCAAGAAAAAAGCAGCTAAGTAAAGAAAAACGAGTGGCCATCATTACTTGAAGAAATGAAGGTCAGTCAGCGCGAAAAATTGGGAAATCTTTGAAAGTGTCCCCAAGTGCATTTGCAAAAACCATCAAACACAGAAAGTGGCTCACATGAGGACCGCCCCAGGAAAGGAAGACCAAGAGTCACCTCTGCTTCTGAGGATAAGTTTATCTGAGTCACCAGCCTCAGAAATCACAGGTTAACAGCAGCTCAGATTAGAGACCAGGTCAATGCCACACAGAGTTCTAGCAGCAGACACATCTCTTCAACAACTGTTAAGAGGAGACTTTGTGCAGCAGGCCTTCATGGTAAAATAGCTGCTAGGAAACCACTGCTAAGGACAGGCAACAAGCAGAAGAGACTTGTTTGGGCTAAAGAACACAAGGAATGGACATTAGACCAGTGGAAATCTGTGCTTTGGTCTGATGAGTCCAAATTTGAGATCTTTGGTTCCAACCACCGTGTCTTTGTGCGACACAGAAAAGGTGAACGGATGGACTCTACATGCCTGGTTCCCACCGTGAAGCATGGAGGAGGAGGTGTGATGGTGTGGGGGTGCTTTGCTGGTGACACTGTTGAGGATTTATTCAAAATTGAAGGCATACTGAACCAGCATTGCTATCACAGCATCTTGCAGCGGCTTGCTATTCCATCCGGTTTGCGTTTAGTTGGACCATCATTTATTTTTCAACAGGACAATGACCTCAAACACACCTCCAGGCTGTGTAAGGGCTATTTGACCAAGAAGGAGAGTGATGAGGTGCTACGCCAGATGACCTGGTCTCCACAGTCACCAGACCTGGACCCAATCGAGATGGTTTGGGGTGAGCTGGACCGCAGAGTGAAGGCAAAAGGACCAACAAGTGCTAAGCATCTCTGGGAACTCCTTCAAGATTGTTGGAAGACTATTTCCAGTGACTACCTCTTGAAGCTCATCAAGAGAATGCCAAGAGTGTGCAAAGCAGTCATCAAAGCAAAATGTGGCTATTTTGAAAAACCTAGAATATAAGACATATTTTCAGTTGTTTCACACTTTTTTGTTAAGTATATAATTCCACATGTGTTAATTCATAGTTTTGATGCCTTCAGTGTGAATGTACAATTTTTATAGTCATGAAAATACAGAAAAATCTTTAAATGAGAAGGTGTGTCCAAACTTTTGGTCTGTACTGTACCTTTTTCCCCATTAAAAAGTAAAAAAATAAACATATTTGGTATTGCTTCATCCGTAAAAGTTTGATCTATCAAAATATAAACTAAATTTCCCTGATCGGTAAACACCGTAAAAGAGGGAAAAAATGTGTAATGGCAGAATTACGGTTTCTCAGTCGCTGCAATAACGTAAAAAGAATGCAATGAGAAGAGATCGAAACTTTGTATTTACCCCAAAGTGGTGTCATTAAAAATATAAGTTCACCAGAAAAAAAAACAAGCCCTCGACAGAAAAATTAAACTTTTTCAGATCTTGGAAATAGATAAATAAATACATTTTAAATTTCTAATTTTTTTTTTACATCTCAAGTTAAAAAATAAATAAATAAATAAAGTGGAATATCCGAGGTCAGATACCAGAAGGTCATACAAGAATGAGGTCAGATTAAACCTGTTGACATCACAGACATCCATAACCTTGGTGGGCTGCATGACAGGTCTGAGCCACACCAATCCTATAGAAAATCTTTGAGGTGAGCTGAAATCTGCCATTGGGAAAAAAATCCCTGCAAACATTCAAGAGCTTAAACAAACTGCAAAGGAAGAGTGGTAGAAAATTCCAGCTGAGAAGTGCAAGAAGCTTATAGTTGGATACAAGAAACATGTGGAGGCTGCCAATGCCAAAGGATTTGCAACCAAGTATTAATTAGGTGTGCCTTTATTGCTGCACATGCTGTTTATTCTGTTTCTTCTTTGAAATTGCAACATGGAAGTTGAAAAACAATGCTTTATTATTGTATTACTTTGGACCACTAATTAAAAAATCCTGAGGATATAACTTTGGTACATTTCCATTTATTTCTGAAGATATTGTACAGTCTATGAAAAAAATGAAGGGGTGCCAATAATGGTGAGCAGCACTGTATGGTATTTGTTGAAACCATGACCCCAGACTGTTCCAGGTTGGCCTTCAGGTCTTTGGATGTTTAACATGGTGTTTTTTCCACCATTTGCACCAACCTTCTAAGACATCTCTTGTCAATTTTCCTCTTTACCCCACGTCCAGGGAGGATCTTGACGGTTCCATGCTTGCAAACATCTTAATAACATTGTGCACTGTTGAAATGTGGATACCAATATCTTTGGAGATGGCCTTATACCCTTTGGAAGTCTTGTGTTTGCTAATAATAGCAGTTCTGATGTCCTCAGACATAGATGCTCGAACAGAGAGAAGCCAGTGGAGGCTTGGGGAACTTCTCTGAAGTAGAAAGTAGAAACAGAAGCAGGTAGTCCCAGTCTCGACCATCCTTTTCGACGACCTTTTTGAGTATAACTTTCAGGGTCTTATTGAAGCGCTCCACCAGGCCATCAGTCTGCGGATGGTAAATGGAGGTTTGCAGCTGGGTAATCTGAAGCACTTTACACAGCTCCTTCATCACCTTTCTCATGAATGGGGTTCCTTGGTCCATCAGGCCGGTCCTGGCAAAAATGCGGACAAGTTCCCGAGCTATGCTCCTACTGGTTGAGTTCCTTAAGGGTACCGCTTCGGGGTACCGTGTCTCATAGTCCTTGACGTCCAAGATTTATTGATGGCCCCGGGCCGATTTAACTAAGGGACCCATGAGGTCCATGGCAATCCTCTGTAAGGGAACTTCTATCACAGGTAGTGGAACTAAGGGACTACAGAGGTGGGAGGTGGGCGTTGTCATCTGGCAGATGGGGCAGGGCCTACAATAGTTTAAGATCTCCCGGTAACATCCTGGCCAATAAAACCTCCTCACTATTCGTACCTCAGTTCTTTCAATCCCTAGGTGTCCCCCCAGAATATGTGAGTGGGCCATGTCTAATACCCTCCGACGGTATGGCCCTGGAGCTAACAGCTGTTCCACTACTTCTTCACCTTTCAGTTTGGTTACCCGGTATAACAGCTCCCCCTGAACTGCAAAATGTGGGTACCTGGTGTCCGCCCCCGGCTCTTGGGCAACACCATTACAAACCATATCATTGTCCCACGCCCCTTGGAAGGTCAAGTTCCGAACTTGAGCTGCCCCAAAGTTCTCTCTGGGCACCTCTAACTCAGGGAGGTCGGCCCCCCCAGTCACAGTCTCGTCCTCGTCACCGACAAGGACACACAGTGGAAACCCACCCACTTATGATGTCGACCGGGATATTTCTGTAGGGTCCTGGCTTTTGTCCCCGTGACTGAGTCTGGATCCCTTCCCCCTCAAACCCCAGAACAAGGGAAAATCGCGCCCCAATATGATGGGATGTATCAGGTCCTTGACCACCCCGACCTCGTGGAATTGGGCGCCACAGTCTATTCCGACTGTCACTCTGGTCACCGATTATTTCTTGGCGTCCCCATGTATGCAGCGGACGCCCACAGATCTGGCGGGGATCAGCTGGTGGGGAAGGGTGGCACTGATCAAAGTCACCAGACACCCAGAGTCCAACAGCCCCAGGACCATCACTTCATTAATGGATACAGCATACACCTGTGACCCCTTGCCAAGTTGACAGTCCACACTGCAGGCTGGGTAAGCATAGTATGAACATCGTCTGCCTAGGCTGCAGTCCATTGGCTCAGCAGACATATGACACTGGGTGGCTAGGTGTCCCGTATTGCGACATCGCTAACAGATCACATCCTTCACAACAGACCTCGCAGCCCCTTCAGTGGAAGTGGAACGCCCCCCAGTTGTGGCTCTGAACCCCTTATGTAGTGAACCCACCCAATTTAGGGCACTCCAGTAAGGGGAGGTGGCTATGTCGGGTTTCCCCTCGGATTTTTTGACCACTTGGTATCTCTCTACTAGACCTACGAGGTCGTCTGCGTTCTGAGGGTCGCCCTGGGCAACCCAGGTCTGCACTGGCCTGGGTAGGGAATGGATGAACTTGTCCATCACCACACGCTCAACCATCTGGGCAGGAGAGGAAGACTCTGGCTGCAGCCATTTCTGTACAAGATGTAACAAGTCAAACATCTGTGAGCGTGGAGGTCTGTCTCCAGCATATGCCCAGTGGTGGACCGTTTGTGCTCTGACAGACATAGTCACTCCTGAGCATGCCAATATTTCGGTTTTTAATTTGACATATTCCTCTGCATCCTGTAAAGTCAAATCGTAATAAGCCTTCTATGGCTCCCTAGTCAAATATGGCGCCAGAACCTCCGCCCACTACTCCAGCGGCAATTTCTCCCGTTCCGCCACCCTCTCAAAAACAGTCAGGAACGCCTCAACATCATCCCCCGGGTTCATCTTCTTTAACGCACTCCTTACCATCTTCCTGACGTATGTGTCATCCTCTGGACTTGTCGGAGCCAACGCCTTGCCACGGATCGCCCCTGCAACTAACTTGATCTGCTGTTGCTGTTGGCGATGCTGATCCTGTTGCTGCTGTTTCTAGAGCTGAACCTGTTGTATCAGCAGTTTAGTGGTCTCTTTTTGCTACTGTAGTTGCCCATGGTGCTGCTGCTGCATGCTCAGCTGGCTCTACTGCATGCTCTGCTGGCTCTGCAAGTGCTGTTGCTGCATGCTCTGCTGGCTCTGCACCAGGTGCTTAATTAGCTCTTCCATGCTACCTGACATCTCCTGCTGGCTGACAGCCTTCACCCAAGACATCCACTGGTCTCTGTAGCAGGTACACGTGTTCCTGGAATCTTTCTCGCACTCTCACACCAACTGGGGTAAGACATCTCACTCGGCCGCTTCCGCAAGTAGACTCAGGAACCGTGTTTTCTCTGCAGGCTTTATTTAGTGGCATAAAGTCCTGCGGCTCCAGCAAAAATAAACACAGACTTACTGGCAAAACAACAAAACAAGAGATAAACAATAGCACAGTCCATAGCAGTGTGGGATTAGCCACACAGGTTGTAGTCCCAGCTTTCAGCTACTCTCTGAGCTGTGGTCTTCCAGTCTGGAGTCTTTGCCACTCCAAACTCAACAAGATAGGAAAAAAAAAAAACAGGACTAAACATTTAAATGTTGCTCAGCCACATCCTGAGGTGGAGGTATGGGGAATGACATCCCTCCCATCTCTATTTCATTCCCATAAAACCACGCCCTTTAAAAGAGTTATCCCCCCAGCATATAACATGCTGGCAGAAAGTTCACACAGGCTAGCAACCTGCGTGACACATACTTCCGCTCATATACCATACCAGTGAGTCTGTCACACTATACTAAATTAATGTAAAGGGTGTCAATACCAGTGTCACAGAAAGCTTTAGGTTTTTCTATTTTTCCCTCCCATTGTTTTTTGTTTTAAATTATTGTTTATCATTTGCTCTTTTGTATTTTACACAAGTCTCTATACAAAAAACTGTTTCAAATGATTCCCTTCTTTCAGGAGATATTCCTCATTATATACTTAAACTTCATGGGTGCCAATTATGATCAGCAGGACTGTATGTTTCCATTGCATATTAGTTACAATTTTTTGGCTATAAGGATTAATGCGTTATCCCAATAAACAACATAAACATGGCAAATTAAATCTATCAACAGCACATAACCTCATTGGTTTCCATATAAAAAGACATAAACTAAACTAAAACATAGACAAACCAAACGTTGAAGGCGACATTAATAGAAGATGTTTCGGCCTATTTTAGCCTTACTCATTTCTGTCGCTATCGTTGCCTGGTTTGTGTGCAAGAAAGGTTCAAGAGTGAAGGCAAGAGTGCATGCTCATAAGCAGCAAGGCGCGGGAGCACCGCTCTATTCACTCCCGCACCAGGACACCGGCACCCAGCTGAGCCAAGGAGCGCTTTCATGAGAAGGCTTGATCAACCCTACGCATCACTGGGACCCATGTAAGCCCCCCAGAACTGTGGATCTTCCTTTGCCTTCACTCTTGAACCTATCTTGCACACAAACCAGGCAACAATAGCGACAGAAATGAGTAAGGCCAAAATAGGCCGAAACGTCTTCTATTAATGTCGCCTTCCACGGTTGGTTTGTCTATTTCTTATGTGTATAAATAAATGAATTTTGCATAATCAAAACAGAGAGTGCGATGAATTGATCTTGGACTGTTATAGGGCAACACTTGCCCATTGCATCAGCACCTCGCCTCCGACAGAGTGCACGCCAATTATCTCTTAAACTAAAACATAAGCAGAATCTGGAAAGGTATATGGTATTTTATTGTACAAAGAAGATATTTTTTATGTTTCAAATTTTATGACTACTAATCCAAAGATTTCAGCTCCTATTCTCAGAGTGCTGTTGTAATTTTACTAAATGATTTTGTAACTATGGCTTTACAAAATTATAGATGATTGAATTATTTGCTCAGTTGTTGAGCAAAGAAAGATTTTATCACTGGGATCCACAGTTCCTTCCTAAGAAATGTAAAGAACCAATTTTAATATACCCTAACAGGGCTCAATCATTCAATACCTCCATCAATCAGATAATAAGAGTGCCTCTCTTCAGCCATGTTCACATGTTCAGTATTTGGTCAGTATTTTACATCAGTATTTGTAAGCCAAAACCAGGAGTGGGTGATAAATGCAGAAGTGGTGACGTGTTTCTATTATACTTTTCCTCTGATTGTTCCTCTTCTGATTTTGGCTTACAAATACTGATGTGAAATACTGACCAAATACTAAACATATGAAAGTGGCCTTACTGGAGATTCTTGATTATTTGAATAATGCTCAATGGGCCATTAAAGGGTTATTTTCCTTATCTATCTTCAAGTGCTCACCCAGCTTCCCACTTTTCCAGGGATGGTGCCCTTCTGAAGATTGACAGGAGGGCCCAATTGTGCCACTGGTCTGAACTGCGTGCTCTTCAATGCAGCTAGCAGAGCAGTGCTTGCAAGCTCAATGGCAAAGAGCTAGTAAGCACTGCGCTCATTGCCCAAGAGACCTGCCACAGCTGATAGACTCGTCTGAAATTGCACTTGTCGGATACCTCTCTTCCTCGACATTATCTGTTGGAGGAGAGTTTGGAGGCCCCTATTCACATTAGATTGTCAAATTATTCTAGCAATATCGGTGGGTTCAGATGACGTTGGTCTAATGTGTATGGAGACCTTTGGTTTTCCCTTCTAACAAAAAAAAAGATTGTTCAAAGCAATCTTTAAAGAGGTTGTCCAATACTTTTACAATGATGGCCTCCATCTGCACCTAGCCTAACACTCCTTATGGTCTCCATTGCTCTCAATCTTTTTACTCAAAAGAATCCCAGTTGTGTTTGCAGTTTATTGTACAAGTGATCAAATGTGCTGGTTTAAGTCCCCTAGGGGGCCTAAAAAATTATGTAAAAATAATTACAATTTTTTACATTTCAAAATGTATATAAAAAGGTTAAAACACCCCTTTTTCCCCATTCTAAAAATGAATAAATAAAAAAAAGCATATTTGTATCATCATCCGTTAAAATCCAATCTTTCAAAATATTAAATTATTTAAGAAACGTAAAAAAACATTGAATAGAAAAAATAATCAAAAGGCCAGCTGTTTCTTGGTTACTTCATCGCCTCTTCAAAAAAGCAATATAAAGGAAGCAAAATGTGTTGTGGACCCCAAAATAGCACCAATACAAATCTACAGCTTGTCCCACAAAATATACAGCTCCAACAACAGAAAATTAAAAAAATATATACAGTACAGACCAAAAGTTTGGACACACCTTATCATTTAAAGATTTTTCTGTATTTTCATGACTATGAAAATTGTACATTCACACTGAAGGCATCAAAACTATGAATTAACACATGTGGAATTATATACTTAACAAAAAAGTGTGAAACAACTGAAAATATGTCTTATATTCTAGGTTCTTCAAAGTAGCCACCTTTTGCTTTGATGACTGCTTTGCACACTCTTGGCATTCTCTTGATGAGCTTCAAGAGGTAGTCACCGGAAATGGTTTTCACTTCACAGGTGTGCCCTGTCAGGTTTAATAAGTGGGATTTCTTGCCTTATAAATGGGGTTGGGACCATCAGTTGTGTTGTGCAGAAGTCAGGTGGATACACAGCTGATGGCCCTACTGAAGAGACTGTTAGAATTTGTATTATGGCAAGAAAAAAGCAGCTAAGTAAAGAAAAACGAGTGGCCATCAATACTTAAAGAAATGAAGGTCAGTCAGTGCGAAAAATTGGGAAAACTTCGAATGTGTCCCCAAGTGCAGTTGCAAAAACCATCAAGCGCTACAAAGAAACTGGCTCACATGAGGATCGCTCCAGGAAAGGAAAACCAAGAGTCACCTCTGCTTCTGAGGATAAGTTTATTCGAGTCACCAGCCTCAGAAATCGCAGGTTAACAGCAGCTCAGTTTAGAGACCAGGTCAATGCCACACAGAGTTCTAGCAGCAGACACATCTCTTCAACAACTGTTAAGAGGAGACTTTGTGCAACAGGCCTTCATGGTAAAATAGCTGCTAGGAAACCACTGCTAAGGACAGGCAACAAGCAGAAGAGACTTGTTTGGGCTAAAGATCACAAGGAATGGACATTAGACCAGTGGAAATCTGTGCTTTGGTCTGAGGAGTCCAAATTTGAGATCTTTGCTTCCAACCACTGTGTCTTTGTGTGATGCAGAAAAGGTGAACGGATGGACTCTACATGCCTGGTTCCCACCGTGAAGCATGGAGGAGGAGGTGTGGTGGTGTGGGGGTGCTTTGCTGGTGACACTGTTGGGGATTTATTCAAAATTGAAGGCATACTGAACCAGCATGGCTACCATAGCGTCTTGCAGTGGCATGCTATTCTATCTGGTTTGCGTTTAGTTGGACCATCATTTCTTTTTCAACAGGACCATGACCTCAAACACACCTCCAGGCTGTGTAAGGGCTATTTGACCAACAAGGAGAGTAATGGGGTGCTACGCCAGATGACCTGGCCTCCACAGTCACCAGACCTGAACCCAATCGAGATGGTTTGGGGTGAGCTGGACCTCAGAGTGAAGGCAAAAGGGCCAACAAGTGCTAAGCATCTCTGGGAACTCCTTCAACATTGTTGGAAGACCATTTCCGGTGAATACTTCTTGAAGCTCATCAAGAGAATGCCAAGAGAGTGCAAAGCAGTCATCAAAGCAAAAGGTGGCTACTTTGAAGAACCTAGAATATAAGACATATTTTCATTTGTTTCACACTTTTTTGTTAAGTATATAATTCCACATGTGTTAATTCATAGTTTTGATGCCTTCAGTGTGAATGTGCAATTTTCATAGTCATGAAAATACAGAAAAATCTTTAAATGAGAAGGTGTGTCCAAACTTTTGGTCTGTACTGTAGGTTTCAAAAAAAGCAACAATTTTAATCTTAAAGTTGTACATTTTTGTAAAACCAGTAACAAAAAAATCTAGAAGTTTGCTATCTTCATAATATTACTATACAGGAGAGTAATTGTCACTGGGATACCGGCGACAGAGTGGGGTCAGACAATTGCAGAGTCTGGTGACACATACACCTGCGGTAGTTAGAACGGCTCCACCATCCTATTAGCAGTTCTATTTTTTTCCGCTCTGGTGCTGCAAGGGTTAAACTATCTAGTTGTACTCCTGGAGTTCTCTGTCTTGTGTTGTATCAGCTGTTCTGAGTTTGTTACTCCCTGCAGGTATAAGAACCCTCCTCCTTGCTTCTGACCTTGCCAGTGATAGTTTTACCACTTCCTGGTTTGGAGTTGTTGGAGTGTTCAGAGTTTGTAGCAGGCAATTGGAGTTGTTTTCAGGAGATTTCTGCGTGGATTTGGTTTGCGTGATTCCTCCTAATCCTCTTCTCATATGTTTTTTTCTCTACCTATTCCTTCCTTGTTTCCCATTCGGTTGTTTGGTGAGTGTTTTTGTATGATTCTAGTTTTCTTTTATCCCTGTCTGTTTACCCCTGTCTGGTTTGTGTTATCCTATACACTTCTGTCTCATACCTCCTTGGGTGGGGGAAGGATCAAATAAGTGTTATTAAAGGAGCATAGCAAGGTACAAGACCCCGGCATCTCCACCATAAGGAGTAATAAGGGGGACAGGGATAGCCTAGGGTTCCCCAAGCTCGAGGGACAGGGTAGGTACCCATTGTCCCTGGCAATAACGTGACAATAATTTTACCAGGTCATTTTTACCAATTAGTAAAGTCCATAATAATGAAACTCTTAAAAATTGTGGTGGAATTTAATTTGTTCCACAATTTTACCCCACTTAGTTTTTTTTGCTTAATTATATGGTCATTTTAAACTTGTTCACGGAATTTTTTTTTGTCTCTTGGCCAAAAAAAAGTGCAAAAAAAAAAAATTGGCTATAATTGGAAGGGGTTTAACCTATTGGTTGTCCACAATAGGGAAGTGTAATTTATTTTGTGTCCACAGTCAAACATCTTAGTTTTATCTTTTGTAGATCAAAGAGAAACAGTTTTATTTTGTTCAAAGAACACACTTAGAGCTTTTTTTTTTCAGATTTACATAAAAGAAATCACAAAAATATACAATACAAGGTGAATTAATATCTGTGGGAGTATACTCCTCACATAGACAATTGTTTGCAACAAAGAGCAACAAATTTTATGCACTCAATAATAATTATATGCATAAAAAAAAGAGAAAGTAGAAAGAAACATAGTTCTGTGACAGTAGAACAAAGCTGGGTCTGTGCTGGGAACTTTAATAGTAGACAATAATGTGCACTGCTAGTTTATGCCATTATTATCCTGAAAAAGACAGCAATTGGTGTGGCGGCTGCAATAAGGGTAAAAAACAATCACCTCTCTTGACCTCTACCCAAAGAAGCTCTAGAACAAGAAACTAGGGCTTTAAGAATTATAATTAAAACTGAAGAATAACTATTACACACACTTTTCCCTAAAGTGTTAAACTCTCTGCTGATATACACTATTACAGGAGAATTTCACTGTATGTTAAGAGGTTGTCGACCTTTGACCACTCCTCCCATCAAAGTCTTTTTCTCTTAATATATAGCAGTCATCATATGATATAGCACTGTGTACTTACAATTGCTCATTTCGCCTTTCTACCCAGATAATTCTTCTCTTTTCTCAGCTCTCTGTAGAAACTGGAAGTCTCTTTTCCCTGCATGAATCATTTCTCTCTTTAACTCCTGACCCAGCTGCTCTCTCCTCCCCCTTCCATGGACTTTTGCAGTGACTGATGACTTGTGCAGAGAAAATTGACCTCCTGTTTCTACATAGATTTAGAAGGATTCAGCTAGTCAGTTTTTAAACATGTGATGTCATAGACCTGATGGAAAAGAGAAGAATTAACTGGTAGAAAGGCAAAATGAGCAATTGTAAGTACACAGTGCTATACAATATGATGATTGCAATTTATTAAGAGGATAAAAAAAATTATGGGAGGAGTGCTTCCTTAAATGCGTGTACTTGGGGCTAAAAATCATTTTTGCAGTTGGGTTAATTAAAAATGTTGCATTTTTTGGCGTTTACTGACTCATTGTTTCCAAGAACGTTCAATTTTCATGTGGTCTGTGGTCATAAATAAGCTGAGAGGAGCACAGAAAAAATACATATAAAAGAGTTAGAGCTTGTTCAGATGCTGCGTTTTTCCACAAATCTTTTTCGCATGACTTTGCTGTGAAAAATACTGCATTTTACAGTACCAGCAAAGTGACTGAGATTAATGCAATCTCATGCACATGCTGCTTATTTTTTTTTTCTTTGCAGATTTGAACCATCAAAGTGTTTTTCCAATCATGCCAATTCTTTCAGCATTTTTGTAGCGTTTTTCACCCATTCAAATGAATGGAAAAAAAATGCAAGTAAAGAAATTGTCAAAAACACATCTAAGGCTGAGTTCACACGATGCGTTTTTCATGCGTTTCCGCGGCGTTTTTGCAGTTGCGTAAACGCCGCGGAAACGCATGAAAAACGCATGGTAGAAGGGCAGCAATGTTCCCCAATGGAAATCCGCATGTGCTGTGCCCATGATGCGGATTTTTCCGCAGCGTAAACGCTGCGGTCAAAAATCCGCAGCATGTCAATTAATTTTGCGGAAACGCTGCTCTTTTGCCGCCATTGACTTGCATTAGACCGCATGGAATCCGCATCACTGTATATGTTGATGCGCTTTTCATGCGGTCTAATGTGCGGATGGTACCCGGGTGTGGATGAGAGGACTCTCATCCAGACCCAGGTACCATTAAAAAAAAAAGAATAAAATAAAAAATATATATATTCTCACCTGCTGGCTTCCCGGGCACTTCGCGGTTGAATGAAGGACCTTCGCTGACGTCAGAGTCATGTGACTGGTCACGTGACGCTGACGTCGGAAGGTCCTAAAGTCTTCACTGCCGGCAGCCGGGACCGATGAAGCAGGACACCGGGGGCCATCAGAGGGTAAAGTATAGATTTATTTTTTATTTTTTGACATTCACACACTATATAAATCCATGCCGGTTGCATGGATTTATATAGTGTGAAGTTGACAAGCACTTTCCAAGTGATGCTAAAATCGCCTGGAAAGCGCTTGTCAACCCGCATGCGGAAATGAAAGTGAAGACCGCTTCATTTCCACATGTCCCTGGCAGGAAACCCCATGTACAATCCGCATGTACAATCCGCATGCTTTTTTTCCTGCCAGAGAGATGCAGAAACGCTCAGGAAAACATCCTGAGCATTTCTGCATTGTGTGCACATACCCTAAGACGTGCTTTTAATCTGCAATCACTCTGGTTTTTGCAGCAGAAAAATCTGGTGCAAATACTCAACATGTGCACCCTTACAAACTCCTGCCATACCATCAGGGCAATCTCACTGACGGAACCTAAGTTAACTCATTTTTCAGGAAGAGGCTAAGTGCCCACGATGCAGAAATGCTCCGGATTTTTCTTGAGCGTTTCTGCATCTCCCTGGTAGAAAAAACGCATGCAGATTTTACATGCGTTTTTTCTGCCAGGGACAAGCGTAAGTGAAGCGTTTTGATCATGCGATTTTAGCATCACTTGGAAAGTGCTTAACAACTTGGTCACACTATATAAATCCATGCAACCGGCATGGATTTTATATAGTGTGACCAAGTTAGTTAAAAAAAATAATAAAAATGGTAAAAAATAAAAAAAAAACCATTATACTCACCTTCTGACGGCCCCCGGTCTCCTTATCCGATGCGTCCGGTCTTCCCGATGTGTTGCGGTTGTGTAAAAGGACCTTCCATGACGTCATTTAGTCATGTGACAGGTCACGCGACCGCCGACGTCAGCGGTCGCGCGACCCGTCACATGACTAAATGACATCATGGAAGGTCCTTTTAGACCATCGCGAGCCACCAGGGAACCAGGACGCATCGATATGGAGACCGGGGACCATCAGAAGGTGAGTATGATGTATATTTTTTATTTTAATTCTTTTTTTTCACAGGTACTATGGTACCCGGGTCTGGAGGAGAGTCTCCTCTTCTCCAGACCCGGGTACCATCCGCACATTGAATCGCTTAATATCCGCATGTGCACATGTACTGATGCTGATATTAAGTGATTCAATGCAAGTCAATGGCGGCGAAAACGCCACTATTACGCAAAATAATTGGTAGTGCTGTGGATTTTTCCGCAGCGGCAATTTCCGCAGCATGTGCACAGCACATGCAGATTATCATTGGGGAATATTGCAGACCTTCTATCAAGTGTTTTTTAAGCGTTTCTGCAGCAGAACCCATGTCACGTGGCTCTGCTGACTAGACAGACCTTAGGTCTGCTTTGGTTCCATGCTGGGCTCTATCTGTCTTCCTGACAGGAAACTGTCTTTGTCCCTTTACCTTACCCCCCCCTCTCACTCTGGGCTAGTCCTGAACATTAACCCTAACTCTCCCTACTGTGGGACCAAATACAATCTATCACTAATAACGCATGTCACAATACACTTTACACAATACAGCAATACACGTGTCTTCAAGGGGAAACGCAGTCAGTATGTCCATCTCCTTACATATGCAGAGTTGGAGTGATTACAGTTACACTTAATGTACTGTATAATGAGCAGTGATTGTAAAAGTTCCCTGCACCGCCCTGATGACTGGAAGTGAACGGTAAGGGCTCATGCAGACGGCTGTATTATTGGTCAGAGTGAAATCTGACAAAACATCAGATCGCACCCGGACCCTACAGTATGTTAGTCTAAAAAAAAATTGCTGCATGTCCGAGTTTAATCCTATTGGTTTGCATTTGACCATGCAAGTGTCACGCAAGGTGTGGGAAAGTGTCACGTCCAAAAATACACAGAGGGGAAAAAACAAACAAAGTGTCAGTCTTTTTTTTTCTTTTCAAAATGTGCTCGGCCGGCGATAATGTCACGCAAGGTGTGGGAAAGACTTAGTGCAACACAAAGGGAAGAGAGAAAGGGAGCCCAGACTCTAGGGAAAGGGGAGAAGTGGAGACCTCCTAGGTTGATCTAGCGTCACCCTGTCTCCCCTAACATCCCTGTATTGGCTCTTCACCAATCGCTGCATGCGTGTCTCACCCTGTCTTTCCCTGGCGTATGACTAAGGCTGGGGAAGGGATGAGATGAGCACTAGTCAATCTCCACTAAACACTATAGACAACAAGGGTGGACAAACCGGGGGAAATTGCTTAGCTTTAGACGAACTCCAGAGGAATGTGCACACGTCCTCAAGCTCAAGAGAGAACGAAGTACTGCTCTTTCTAAAGCTTTCACAGGTAGTAATGAATATTGCCGTCACCTCCCTCTGAAACACAGCAGGCATTTATACACCCAGGCAGGGTGTTAATTAGCAAGAGGGAGGTAGCCGCTGTGTCCTAGAGACAGCCTCTAAGAAGATGTCTGTAATGCCATACGTAGAGATCTCCTGCAACCAACTGCAGGGCAACTGCCTGTCACCTCTGACACATCCGTGACTGTACCCCCTCCTCTACGAGTGGCTTCCGGACAATCAGGACCGGGTATCTCAAGATAATAGGTGTGGAATGAGTGAACCAACCTGGGAGCTTTCGCCTCTGACCCTGAAACCCACATCCTCTCCTCTGGACCATAGCCTTTCCAGTGCACCAAGTATTGTAGAGAACGACATTGGAGATGAGAATCTACAATTCTCGATATCTGGAACTCCAGATTACCATCAACCATTACTGGGGGCGGTGGTAGAGGTGAGGGCTCAAGAGGTTCCACATACTTCTTGAGTAAGGACCTGTGGAACACGTTGTGAACCTTAAGGGCCTGAGGAAGTTCAATACGAAACGCTGCTGTGTTAATGACGGCGGTTATTTAATAGGGACCAATAAACCTAGGTCCCACGAACTTTCAATCTTATATTCCTGGTAGACAACCACACAAAGTCATTCACATTCAGGTCTAGACCTGGCAAGCGTTTTCTGTCAGCTATACATTTATACCTGTCTCCCATGATCTTTAAATTACTCAGAACACCCTGCCATACTGAGGAGAGCAATGAAGCAAACCGTTCTTCCTCAGGAACTCCCGAAGCTCCTCCCCCACTAAAGGTACCAAACTGTGGGTGATAACCGTATGCACCGAAGAACGGTGACCTGCCAGTGGATTCTTGATGATGATTATTAATGGCAAATTAAACATTTAGCTGACTAGAGATGTAACAGGTTCTTATGGTCAGTAATAACAGTAATAGGATGGACAGCCCTCTCCAACCAATGTCGCCATTCCTCGAACACCAATTTGATTGCCAAAAGTTCCCTATTACCTACGTCATAATTTCTCTCAGCCGAAGACAATTTTTTTTAAAAGAATTCGCATGGACGCCTTTTACCAGGGGACGGATCCCGAGACAACACAGCCCCAACCCCGACATCCGACGTATCAACCTAAGCAATAAAGGGTTGGGAAACATCGGGTTGACTGAGTATAGGTGCAATGGCAAAATGATTCTTTAAGGAAGAAAAAGCCTGGAGGGAAGTGACGCGCCCCTGGGCCTGCTGTGTCGTGCGGCATCGCGCGCACGGGGGCTTACCCGGAGCCGGATCAGATGGGGGTAGTAGTCTCGTGGCGGTGACCCGGTCCGTGCCCAGGGAGTCAAACTGTGTGTCTGAGTATAGCAGTAGATGTTGGAATGTTCGACTACGCCACCCGTTGAATGCGGCTATGAAGCCGCCGCTGCAGGACAGTCCGCTGAGGCCGGTGGTACGGATGTGCAGCGTGGATGGTATAACCCCCAACGGGAGGGGTATGGCCTCAGGGCAGCAGATGTGGATGATAGTGGTAGTGATGGTGCAGCAAGGAAGCTCAGAGACGTGTGGTGCAGTTTCAAGGCTTTTACTCACAGGTGTTGCTCCGGTCACTTTGGCCAGCAGTGACCACCCGAGCCGTGCTGCGTCCACCAGGTGCGGGACTCGGCCAACCCCCAGGCAGTTCCAGAGCGTGGTCCCGAGCTCCCCTCTATTCCTTCCTACGGGCCGTCCTCACCAGGGACCCACCTTTGTCCGGCTCCCTCGGGTCTTTTGGTGGCGAAACCTTTCCCGGCTTCCCTGACCCTATGCGTGGTTTGCCTTCCTGGTGGATATGGTGAGGGGTCGCGCCAAAACTTGTCCACGACCTCTGGTTCCTGGCTAAGGATGTTTTGCCTCTACCAGTTTGGGATCCGGTACCCTCTTCTGCCAACCCTTCACCCGTCTTAGTTCACTTGTGGGATCTCAGGGTTCCCTCTGCTTGTGTCTCTGGGCCTTTCACTGGGTTTTTCCTCTTCTTCCTCTTTCTCTGCGCTTCAGGCCTGGCCCTGGAGCTGGGCCCAGCCGGAGCCACAGCTCCCTGTCAGCCCTCTCTGGCTGAACTCTCCCTCAGAACAGACCCTGTCTAAAGATGGTGCCCACCTCTTATACTCCCTCTGACACCCGAGCCCAGGTGACTAGCACCCAATGGGCTCCTTCCTATGCCCAGAGTCCCTCCCCTGTCTGCTCCTACACTACTGGGATGTTCCTCCCCCCCTCCCACTCCAGCCAGGGACAGACGCTGTCGTACCTGCACATCTACCTAGTGGGAGTACCGTTGTTCTGTCCCCCGGAAATGGGATGAGTGTAGTGCATGCAGCTACTGAGCTCGGTCCCACACTCCATCCTTACCCGGGAGTGGAATACCACACCTCTGGTTTGAGGTGCAATACCCCTGTAGCAGCCGAGTCCTCGGGGTGCTAGAGAAGCATCCGACCATTTGGAAAAATCAGACCCCTTCTTAGTCATGTCAGTAAGGGGTTTCACAATAACAGAGTAATTTTGGATGAATTTCCGGTAAAAATTAGTAAAGCCTAGAAAACGTTGTAGAGCCTTCAGGTTCTCGGGACGTTCCCAATCAAGGACTGCACGGATCTTCTCCGGATCCATCCGAAAACCCGAAGATGACAACAAGTACCCCAAAAACTGCACTTCCTGAACAGCGAAAACACATTTTTCTAGTTTGGCATAAAGTTTGATATCCCTTAATATCTGGAGCACCTGCTTAACATGCCCCCGATGAGTCTCAAAATCAGGTGAGTAAATCAAAATATCATCCAGATAGATCACCACAAACCTCCCCACCAAATGATGGAAAATATCTTATATGACATGCTGGCATACCGCAGGTGCATTGGTCAAACCAAAAGGCATAACCAGACTCTCGAAATGTCCGTCCGGGGTATTGAACGCCGTTTTCCATTCGTCCCCTTCTCTGATTCTGACCAGATTGTAGGCTCCCCTTAAATCTAACTTGGAGAATACCTTAGCTCCTACAACCTGGCTGAACAAATCAGGAAACAGAGGAAGAGGGTATGGTTCACAAATGGTAATTTGATTTAAATCTAAACAGAGACGTAGAAGGCCATCTTTTTTCTTCACAAAGAAGAACCCTGTCACCACGGGCGAAGATGAGGGTCTGATATGTCCCTTCTCCAGACTTTCCGCAATGAAACCCTTCATGGCTTGTCTCTCAGGGCCAGAAAGATTATACAGTCTGGATTTCGGTAGTTTAGCTCCGGGGGGCAGGTTAATAGGACAGTCATAAGCACAATGAGGAGGCAAATCCTGACACCCCCTCTCAGAAAAAACAACCTTAAAACTAGACAGAAAAGCCGGTAATATTTCCGTAGAGACAGTAGCCAGGGAAATATCTAAACAGTTCTCATGGCAGTAATCTCCCCATTCAGTAATCTCCACAGTTTGCCAATCCGCCAACGGATTATGTTTAACAAGCCAAGGAATACCCAAAACAATCGGTGTGGGAAGATTGTCCAGGATATAGCAAGGGATTATTTCACAATGAACTGACCGCACCCTCAGTTTTACTGTATATTATGTACAATCTGAGTAAATGCTTTCTGTGCAAGTGGCGCCGAGTCAATGGCAAAGATGGAAATAGGCTCAGCTAAAGCACAGCAAGCAAGACCATGAGTTTTCACAAACTCAGCATCAACCATGCTGACTCCGGCTCCACTGTCATCAAACACAGAAATTTTCTCGGTTTTGCTCTCTGGCACCACCTCTGCTGACAGGATAAAGCGGGAACTGCAGGTTGGTAACAAATGCACCCCTTGTTTATCCAACTTCAGACTACCAAGAGTTAATTGAGACTCCTTTTGTTTGGGAATTGCAGGACAGGTCCCAACAAAATGTCCCTTTTTCCCTTTTTCCCACAAAAAAGCATGCGCCTTTTTTACTGCGAATCTCCGGGGAGATGTATGATGTAGAAACACCCCCTAACTGCATGGTTTCCTCCACCTCCCCCAGTACTGGCTCAACCCCATACTGCTCCCCTGGCAGAGGTACGCAACCCCAGCAAGAACCCGTACACAACCCCAGGAGAAGGTCGTCTCACCCGTCTATCCCGAAGGTGTCTATCAAGACGTATGGCCAACGACATGGTAGCCTCCAAGGACTGAGGGGTTTCATATACTGCCAAGGCATCTTTCAACCTTTCAGTAAGCCCCTCACAAAATTGACTGCTAAGGGGTGAGTCATTCCATTTGGAATCCGTCACCCATCTACTGAATTCCGAACTGTATGTCTCCACTGACCGATTTCCCTGCTGAAGGCGACGTAGCCTAGACTCAGTCAAGGCGACTCGGTCAGGGTCAGCATAGATGAGAGCCAGAGCACCGAAAAAACCCTCCACAGACTGGAGACAAACTGAGTCCTGCGGTAAAGAAAACCCCCACGACTGAGGATCTCCCTACATTAGAGATGTCACAATACCAACCCGTTGCTCCTCATTTCCGGAGGAGTAAGGACGAAGTTTAAAATACAGTTTGCAGGCCTCCTTGAAAACAAAAAACTTGTGCTTACCTCCTGAAAAACTATCCGGGAGGGCAACTTTGGGTTCAGGCTGGGCAGGCCTACCTGCAGAGACCCCACATTAGCGACAAGTAGCCACTGATGTTGCTGCTGAACCTCACAGCGGAAGTCATTCACCTCCAGGGACAGACAGCAGAACTGCTCTGCGAGCTCTGCAACAGTACCCATACCAAGGGAGAAAGGAAAAAAAAAAGTCCACGCCCAAAAACAAACAGAGGGGAGAAAAAAAACAAAGTGCCAGTCTTTTTTTTTTTTCTTTTCAAAATGTGCTCGGCCGGCGATAATGTCACGCAAGGTGTGGGAAAGACTCAGGGCAACACAAAGGGAAGAGGGAAAGGGAGCCCAGACTCTAGGGAAAGGGGGGAAATGGAGATCTCCTAGATTGATCTAGCATCACCCTATCTCCCCTAACATCCCTGTATTGGTTCTTCACCAATTGCCGCATGCGTGCCTCGCCCTGTCTTTCCCTGGCATATGACTAAGGCTAGGGAAGGGAGGAGATGAGCACTAGTTGATCTCCAGTAAACACTATAGACAACAAGGTGGACAAACAGGAGGAAATTGCTTAGATTTAGACGAACTCCAGACAAATGCGCACATATCCTCAAGCTTCAGAGAGGACGAAGTAATGGTCTTGCTAAAGCTTTCACAGGTAGTAAAAAATATCGCCGGCACCTCCCTCTGAAACAGAGCAGGTATTTATAGACCCAGGCAAGGTGTTAATTAGCCAGAGGGAGGTAGCCGCTAGGTCCTAGAGACAGCCTCTAAGAAGATGTCTGTAATGCCAAACGTAGAGCTCTCCTGCAACCAACTGCAGGGCAACTGTCTGTGACCTCTGACACACCCGTGACAGCAAGTCAATGAGTGCATGGAAATCATCAATTTACGTGCACTGACATAAAGGAGAACATGGGGAAAGTTTGTATTCCATCTTCTCCTAGAGAGAATCGGATCACACTATGCTGACACTCTCACCAAACTCTGATCAGCGTTTAATTAGAATGTCATTTTCATAATCGAAAATATTTGCTCGGATTAGAGAATCTACAGCTGTCTGCACCTACCCTTACAGAGAAAATAAGACTTAATTTTCTCTCCGTGAATGATATTATTGAGAAGAGGAAGGAACAGGAGCAGCTCAGCCATGAAGTGGAGACCCTGTAATGTTATAGAATGGGGTCACCGAGTGCTGAGGAGCAGAGGGCAGAAGAGTCACCAATGCTCTGTTGACACCATAACTGCAGAGTCCAGACCTCCTTTGGTATCAGCACAAACACTGCGCCCCCACCGTGAGCTTCATGGCTGAGCAGCTGCATGCAGCCGTACATCACCAATCACAATGACGAGCGTCGGATGAAGTGATATAAAGCCGCCATCACTGGACTCTGGAGGAGACGTGTTCTGTGTAGTGACAGTTCACACTTCTGTATCTGGCGTCTGATGGAGGAGTCTGAGTTTGTGAATGTCAGAAGAAAGTTACCCATCTGACTGCATTGTGCCCGCTGTACAGTTTGGTGGAGGAGGATAATACTATGGGCTTGTTTTTCAGTGGTCGACCTGGCCCTCTAATTCCAGTGAAGATAAATCTTAATGCTTCAGCATATCAAGGCATTTTGGACAATTGTAGCTTTCAGCTTTGTGGGAACAGTTTGGGAACAGCCCTTTAGCCTTTTTCTGTTACCCATGACTGTGCCCAGAGCACAAGGTTCAGAAAGTAATGTTTAGGGGAATTTGGTGTTGAAGAACATGACTGGCCTCAACCCCCTCAAAAACCTTTTGGATGAACTAGAACGGAGATTGTGAGCATGGCCTCTCCTCCAATAACTGACCTCACAAATGCGCTTTTGGATGAATGGACAAAAATTCCAACAGATGCCCACCAAAATTTTGTAGAAGTCTTTCTCAGAAGAGTAGAAACTGTTATAGCTGCAAAGGGAGAACCAACTCCATATTAATGTCTATGAAAGTACAAGGTAGAATGGGAGTCCTAAAGCTCCTGTAGGTGTAATGTGGAGGAGTCCCAATACTTTTGTCCATATAATTTATGTTTTTGATGGTGTCTGATGGAAAAGGCATTTCTTGCTGTACAGTGTGGAGCTGACCCAGCTCACCTCCTTCTGATCATCTCTAATGGATTTTCTAGATTCCAACTTATATTCTGCACTTCTAGGCATTATTAAAGGACTTGTTTAGGGAGACACAAGAGGTTCTTGATATGATTGCTACACTATTGCACAGAAATGGTGGGTATTGCAAGTTTCTGCTGAGTGTGTAAAAAATATTTTACATGAGTAGCATTGTCGACAAATTCAAAAAAGGCTCAATTTGTTGTCTTCTACAATAAACCAATCTAATTGTGTCAGTAGGGAATTATTTAGTGGGTTTATACATTCTCTTTTATTCTAACAAGTTTCCTAAGTCAATTTTAGCTCATTGTTATGATACTGGCGTAGTACTGCTGCAAACCAGTGGCTGGAGGAGCATGAGCAGGAACAGCAAGCGGTAGTAGAAATTCTAGTAGTTAGCAAAGGAGCTGTAGGAAACAATCTGTAGATAGGTGAGAACAATCTGGGTAAGAATGTTCAGGAGCTGGATACTGGAACTAGGCTAATAGCTAGACACAATACTCAAGCAATGAGTGAGAGATCCATGTGGCTTTAAGTAGACCCAAACAGGAAACAAGATGGATTCCACAGGTTCACAAACCAGGGGAGGAGTCCTGAGGAGATAATTTGCATATTCCCACTGCATTTTGGGGTAAGTGAAGAGTCTCCGCGAGCTCAAAGAACACTGGATTTTGGCTGTTGGAGCTGAAAAGAGGACATCGGTAAACCAGGAGAGGAGTCCTGAGGAGATAATTTGCATATTCCCACTGCATTTTGGGGTAAGTGAAGAGTCTCCGTGAGCTCAAAGAACACTGGATTTTGGCTGTTGGAGCTGAAAAGAGGACATCAGTAAACCAGGGGAGGAGTCCTGAGGAGATAATTTGCATATTCCCACTGCATTTTGGGGTAAGTGAAGAGTCTCCGCGAGCTCAAAGAACACTGGATTTTGGCTGTTGGAGCTGAAAAGAGGACATCGGTAAACCAGGGGAGGAGTCCTGAGGAGATAATTTGCATATTCCCACTGCATTTTGGGGTAAGTGAAGAGTCTCCGCGAGCTCAAAGAACACTGGATTTTGGCTGTTGGAGCTGAAAAGAGGACATCGGTAAACCAGGGGAGGAGTCCTGAGGAGATAATTTGCATATTCCCACTGCATTTTGGGGTAAGTGAAGAGTCTCCGCGAGCTCAAAGAACACTGGATTTTGGCTGTTGGAGCTGAAAAGAGGACATCGGTAAACCAGGGGAGGAGTCCTGAGGAGATAATTTGCATATTCCCACTGCATTTTGGGGTAAGTGAAGAGTCTCCGCGAGCTCAAAGAACACTGGATTTTGGCTGTTGGAGCTGAAAAGAGGACATCGGTAAACCAGGGGACGAGTCCTGAGGAGATAATTTGCATATTCCCACTGCATTTTGGGGTAAGTGAAGAGTCTCCGCGAGCTCAAAGAACACTGGATTTTGGCTGTTGGAGCTGAAAAGAGGACATCGGTAAACCAGGGGACGAGTCCTGAGGAGATAATTTGCATATTCCCACTGCATTTTGGGGTAAGTGAAGAGTCTCCGCGAGCTCAAAGAACACTGGATTTTGGCTGTTGGAGCTGAAAAGAGGACATCGGTAAACCAGGGGACGAGTCCTGAGGAGATAATTTGCATATTCCCACTGCATTTTGGGGTAAGTGAAGAGTCTCCGCGAGCTCAAAGAACACTGGATTTTGGCTGTTGGAGCTGAAAAGAGGACATCGGTAAACCAGGGGACGAGTCCTGAGGAGATAATTTGCATATTCCCACTGCATTTTGGGGTAAGTGAAGAGTCTCCGCGAGCTCAAAGAACACTGGATTTTGGCTGTTGGAGCTGAAAAGAGGACATCGGTAAACCAGGGGACGAGTCCTGAGGAGATAATTTGCATATTCCCACTGCATTTTGGGGTAAGTGAAGAGTCTCCGCGAGCTCAAAGAACACTGGATTTTGGCTGTTGGAGCTGAAAAGAGGACATCGGTAAACCAGGGGACGAGTCCTGAGGAGATAATTTGCATATTCCCACTGCATTTTGGGGTAAGTGAAGAGTCTCCGCGAGCTCAAAGAACACTGGATTTTGGCTGTTGGAGCTGAAAAGAGGACATCGGTAAACCAGGGGACGAGTCCTGAGGAGATAATTTGCATATTCCCACTGCATTTTGGGGTAAGTGAAGAGTCTCCGCGAGCTCAAAGAACACTGGATTTTGGCTGTTGGAGCTGAAAAGAGGACATCGGTAAACCGCGCGCCTACCGGCGCGCGCATTTTGCAGCTTTTTTTTTAAGCTTTTTTCACTGTTTTCAGAACATTAACAATAAGAACATGGAAGAGTCCAGGAGCCATTTGGTGAGCTGCATATCCTGCTACATGTTCACAGACTTGCCAGTGGAAAAGCCAAACTTCACATGCCAGAAATGCAAGCTTGTGTCCCTGTTGGAGGAAAAGTTGCGAAATCTAGAAGAGAGGTTAACTACCTTGAAAATCATTAAGGAAGGTGAAGAGTTCTTAGACAGAGCAGAATTATCTCTTCATGATTCAGAAAGAGAAGAAATTCGAACTGCACCTGACGAAACAGAGGAATGGAAGCATGTGACCCACAGAAGCAGGAGGATCGAGAGGCAGTCAGCACCCATACTGCTCAGGAACCAGTACCAGGCTCTCACGCAGGAGAACCATGAAGAAATACAGCAAAATAAGACTTTGCCAGCAATGAATAACCTTGTAAGCCCTCAGAATCCTCCTGGATGGAGAAAGAAGAATGTTGTGAAGAAAAAACGGAGAGTGGTGGTTATGGGGGATTCCCTGTTAAGAGGAACAGAGGCCACTATCTGCAGACCAGACATAACCTCAAGAGAAATGTGCTGTCTTCCAGGAGCAAAAATTAAAGATGTGTCTGACAGGATATCAAGACTCTTCAGACCTACAGATCACTACCCATTCCTGCTAATACATGTGGGGACAAATGACACCGCAAGAAAGGACCTGGAAACCATCTGCAGTGACTTTGAAGACTTAGGCAAGAAAGTGAAAGAATTGGGAGCGCAGGTGGTCTTCTCATCCATCCTCCCAGTGGATGGCCATGGAACAATGAGGTGGAATAAGATTCTACAGGTGAACAACTGGCTACGTCGATGGTGCCGTCAACAAGGATTTGGATTTCTGGATCACGGAATGAATTACCTATACGATGGACTACTTGCTAGAGATGGGGTGCACCTTACGAAGACTGGAAAACATGTATTTGGAAGTCGCCTTGCTACACTCATCAGAAGAGCTTTAAACTAGAACAATGTGGGAAGGGAAGCAAAAGGCCAGAAAAAGCCATACAGCTGACAAATACTATTGAGATCTCTGCTACTGGAAGTGGAAAAGAAGAACAAAGACAAAACAATTTAAATAATAAAAATATGGGAGGAAGAGAAACCAATCACAAACTAAAATGTTTTTATACAAATGCACAAAGCATGGGCAACAAACAAGGAGAATTGGAACTACTAATGCAGGAAAAGGAATATGATGTCATTGGAATCACTGAAACTTGGTGGGACGATACACATGATTGGAATAAAAGGCTAAAAGGATACAACTTATTTGCAAGAAACAGACTTGATAAACGAGGAGGAGGTGTTGCATTGTATGTTAGAAAAGCGTATATCTGCACAGAGATTGAAGCTTCAGAGACTGGGAGTTCTGTGGAAACTGTTTGGGTAAGAATACAAGGAGAGAACAACGGAAAGGACACCATTGTAGGCATTTACTACAGGCCACCTGGGCAAGCTGAAGATATGGATGAACTCTTTATGTATCAAATGACCAAGTTCTCCAAAAAATATGACGTAGTGGTCATGGGAGATTTCAACTATCCAGACATTTGTTGGGAATCTCTCTCAAGTAAAACTAACAGGTCAAGCAAATTCTTATCCTCTCTTGCTGACAACTTTATCTTCCAAAAGGTAGGGGAGAAAACAAGGGGATCTGCTACTTTGGATCTAATCCTTATAAACAGGGAGGAAATGGTTGAGGAGGTAAAGGTGGCTGGGACCCTAGGAGGCAGCGATCATGCTATTATAGAATTTTGGATAACTAGAGGAGGAAGACATGTGAAGACTCAAACTTCAAGGTTAGATTTTAGAAAGGCAGATTTTAAGAGACTCAGAAAGAGAATAGGAGGGATCCAATGGCTGGATGTCCTTAAGGACAAAAATGTCCAGGAAGGATGGGAAATTTTTAAAAATGAGATTCTCAAAGCACAATCGTTAACAATCCCGAAAAGTAGGAAGAATGGGAAGCATTTAAGGAAACCAGGATGGATGAACACAGAACTTAAACACATGCTAAAAAGAAAGAAAGAAATGTTTATTAAATGGAAAGAGGGAGGCATATCTAAAGAAGATTATAATGCAGTCTGCAGATCCTGTAGGGCACGTATCAGGTTAGCTAAAGCTGACAATGAATTAAGGCTTGCAAGAGATGTCAAAAGCAATAAAAAAGGATTTTGGGGGTATGTCAAAAGTAAAAGAAAAGTCAAAGATGCTATAGGATTTTTACAGGATGAAAATGGAGAAA
Source organism: Phyllobates terribilis (assembly GCF_046119375.1). Taxonomy (NCBI): domain Eukaryota; kingdom Metazoa; phylum Chordata; class Amphibia; order Anura; family Dendrobatidae; genus Phyllobates; species Phyllobates terribilis. The sequence continues at coordinate 62,035,299 of NW_027362764.1, read as the reverse complement.
TGGTAAGAGAGGATGTTGAGAAGGCCGAACTTTTTAATTCCTATTTTGCATCTGTTTTCTCTCAGAAAGAAAATGTAACATCAACTGATCTTCACTGTCCTTTTAAAGGAATAGAGGAATCCAAGTTATCTGTAAACCGAAAGATTGTGAGGGAATATTTAGCTAACATAAATGAGTTCAAGTCTCCAGGTCCAGATGAATTACACCCCAGAGTACTGAAGGAGATCGTAGAAGAAATTTTAGAACCACTCTCCATAATCTTTGAAAATTCTTGGAGAACAGGAGAAGTCCCAGAAGACTGGAGAAGAGCAAATGTTGTTCCTATCTTCAAAAAGGGGAAGAAGGTGGACCCAGGGAACTATAGGCCGGTGAGTCTGACTTCTATACCAGGAAAGATCTTTGAACAAATTATTAAACAACATGTATGTAAGTACATGGATAAGAATGAAGTGATTAACCAGAGTCAGCATGGGTTTGTAACTAACAAGTCATGTCAGACTAACTTAATTTCCTTCTATGACAGAATCACTGACTGGGTGCATCAGGGAAATGCTGTAGATATAGTATATCTTGACTTCAGCAAAGCATTGGACAAAGTATCTCACACCATCCTTATTGAAAAAATGACCAAGTATGCAATGGACCAGGCAACTGTTAGGTGGATTCATAACTGGCTTAGTGATCGGACTCAAAGGGTGGTTGTAAATGGCTTCACATCCAGCTGGATGAATGTCTCAAGTGGGGTACCACAGGGCTCCGTCCTGGGACCTGTATTGTTCAACATCTTTATCAATGATTTAGATGAAGGAATTGAGGGTAAGCTGATTAAATTTGCTGATGACACAAAGCTAGGAGGGATAGCTAATACTAGAGAAGAGAGAAAGAGGATTCAAAAAGACCTAAATAAACTGGAGCAGTGGGCAGCAACCAACAGAATGGTTTTTAACAGGGAAAAATGCAAAGTACTACATCTGGGCAATAAAAATGAAAAAAGCATATACAGAATGGGAGGAATAGAGCTAAGCAACAGTACATGTGAAAAAGACTTAGGTATACTAATAGATCATAGACTGAACATGAGTCAACAGTGTGATGCAGCAGCAAAAAAGGCAAATACAATTCTGGGATGTATTAACAGAAGCATACAGTCTAGATCACGTGAAGTCATTATCGGTCTTTACTCCTCTTTGGTCAGACCTCATCTGGAATACTGTGTACAGTTTTGGGCACCACATTTTAAAAAAGACATAGACAAACTGGAGCAAGTTCAGAGAAGAGCGACCAGAATGGTGACTGGTCTGCAAACCATGTCCTATGAGGAACGGTTGCAGGATTTGGGAATGTTTAGCTTGCAAAAAAAAAGACTGAGAGGAGACTTAATAGCTGTCTACAAATATGTCAAGGGCTGTCACATTGTAGAAGGATCATCTTTATTCTCATTTGCACAAGGAAAGACTAGAAGCAATGGGATGAAACTAAATGGGAGGAGACACAGATTAGATATTAGAAAAAACTTTTTGACAGTTAGGGTGATTAATGAGTGGAACAGGCTGCCACGAGAGGTGGTGAGTTCCCCTTCAATGGACGTCTTCAAACAGAGGCTGGACAGACATCTGTCTGAGATGATCTAGTGAATCCTGCTTTGAGCAGGGTGTTGGACCAGATGACCCAGGAGGTCCCTTCCAACTCTACCATTCTATGATTCTATGGTTCAGAGTATGCCATCTTAGTAAAGGGCAATTGCAGAACACAACAGCAGCCTCCAGTGGTAAGGAGTGGGATTGCAGCACAATTATTAAGGTGAACAATAGCAGCCACTAATGGTCAAACTGTAGAAGGACAACAGGAATTCTGACACTTATTGTACCTGGTTGGTTCTTCATTTGGGTATCGCAGGAATCAGATCATATTCTGCAACAGCTTAGAATGTATACGTAAAGCAAGGCACCAGGTCACATACTATAATGTCACATAACCTGTCTTCACATTCTCATGTAGCCAGACTTCCACTAATTATGTACTTTCTCGTTTACCTATTTCCATTGTAGAACATGGTAAGTCAATAAACGTTGCTGGACAGGATGCATTTGCTATTGAGAGAGGACGTCTAGTTGGTGCATGACCACTGCTTATAGATATAACCTCTCCAGCAGTGATTATGGACTTACTATGCTCTAGAATAGAGATAATTAAACACAAAAGTACATAATTAGTGGAAGTCTGTCCAAATGTAAGTGGATATGCAAATAAGATAAATGAGATCATGTGACTGCCAGCTCGCACCAGCAAGACCCGAAAATCCAGAGAGTGTGCTCATCGCGTGTTATCAGGATTCAGAAGTCTGCAGTCTCATAAAGTGCAGACTGCAGACTTTCATCCCAAGCCTGGACAGACCCTTTAATGTGCACATGATGATATACTGTAAACGTAGAATTATAATTAGCATACGCATGGCGGACAAGCCAAGTTATAAATGGATAATGTCAGTGGTGAATGCAAATAATTAGCACCAGATACTAAAAGAGGATAAACCCGTGTGCCATAGAGAGAGAGAGCGACAACAGTTCCATAATAAACATGGCTGGAGGTGTAGTATGTGCATGCGAGTACAAAATATATTATGAAAGGAGAAACGAGATTTCTGCAAGCGGAAAGGTTGAATCTGGCCAAGATGTAAATAAATAAGAATACCATGGTAATTCGACCATAAATCTTTACAGGCAGTCGAAGCATGCGTATATTCCACAAGTATCAATCAAAGCAGCACAAAGTCAATGCAGGTGTCACTCAAGGTGTGGGAAAGACTAAGTGCTACCCGAAGGGAAGAGAGGGAAGAAGCCCAAACACTAGGGAAAGGGGGAGTGGAGACTCTTAGGCAGATCTAATAACACCCTGCGTACCCTACCTTCCCTATATAGGTTCCACACCTGTCGCTGAGCAGCATCCTACGCCCTGGATGTCCCTAGAGCTAGATAGGGAGGGGGAGGGGCGAGCACTGGTCAGGCCCCACTACAAACTAAAGATAAGAAGGTAGACAAACAAAGGGGGTAAACTTAGCTTGAGCAGACACAAGAGGAGTAACGCCAACTGCCCTCCAAGAGCATGAGAGAAGAAGCTAGCCAGCTGCTAGTGCTCCAAGCCTGCACAAAGGTACATAGAAGTATCACCGGCGATTCCCTGGAGCAAACTTAGTGTTTTTAACTCCCAAGCAAGGGTCAATCAGCAGCAGGAGGGAGGTCGCTGCTGGGTCCTAAAGGAAGGATTAAGAAGGCGTTTGTAATGCCAAGCGCAATGACCTTCTACAGCCAGGTACAGAGCGACTATCTATTACTAGTGATGAGCGAGTGTATTCGTTACTATTTGCTATTCGCACAGGTAGTACGGTTACTCATTATATTGGGAGTATTTGTGTACTCGCCTCTCTATATTTGGATGTCCCGCCCTGCACTTTTGGCATCTTCTTTGCAGCCACTAAACTTGCTGTGGCATTACTGTGATTGGCTGGCCGCCCAGCGTCATAGGGTTTATTTAAGCCCTGCCACTGCCATTTTGTGCACATTGCGTCTGGAGCCTGCATTCCATAAGCATAGGGAGAGATCTTGAGCTGCTAGGGAGAGTGTTTAGGCCTCTTGATAAAACAAAAGCCCTTGTAAGGGCTACCTGCAGTGTATACTAGTTCAGTGTAGAGTAGGGAGGGAGAGATACTAGAGCAGGGACAGTTTAAAGGAGCCGCTCACTAGGTCCATAATACCACCAAAAAGTAGCTCTTTTCAGAGCTGAAGACACACAACAAAGTCAGAGTACAGGGAGGGAGAGATTGTGTATTAGGTAGGGAGAGGTTAAAGTGTTCTTCTAGTGTCCATCTTAAAACAGCTCTTGTCAGAGGCAAAGCAATATTTTTCCAGCACACAGAGTAGTAGCATTTTGTGCTGCCTTTTCTTTTAAAAGCACTGGTCTATTTTCCCCACTGTTTTAGGGGTCAGAGTCTGGCTTCTGCTGTCCGCATTGGTCCACTACAAAGCACGCACCAGCCCATTTTCCTCGCTGTTTTTGGGGTGACAGCCTGCCTTCTGTCCACATTTGTCCACTTAAAAAAGCATTTAGTGCCCTACACAAAGCAGTAGTCCAAACATTTCCTACTGCCTGCTACGAAGCACGCACCAGGCCATTTTCCCCGCTGTTTTTGGGGTGACAGCCTGCCTTCTGTCCGCATTAGTCAACTTAAAAAGGCGTTTAGTGCACTACGCAAAGCAGTAGTCCAAACATTTCCTACTGCCTGCTACCAAGCACGCACCAGGCCATTTTACCCACTATTTTGGAAACCACAATCCCAAGGGCCACAAATCACAAATAGTAGTTAGGCTGGAGTAGGAATACTGTCCTGGTTTGTCCACAGCACAATGTGCATAGCTTTTGTAAAAATTAGCCCTATGGGCTGAGTCATGGTTGACGAAGGAAGGAAATGGGTTTTTATGGGAAGGGGGTGACGTTAACAGCAGTAGCATGAATGTGCATTTTTGGTGAATTTAGGTTGGCTTGCTGTCATCTGGGGGTATTACAAACTGTGGAGATATCTAGTCCTTGTTGAATTTAATCAGAGTTAGTCTGTTTGCATTTTCCGTGGAGAGGCGTGTGCGACTATCAGTGATGATTGCCCCAGCGGAACTGAAAACGCTAGTGATGAGCGAGCACTAAAATGCTCGGATGCTCGATGCTCGGGTCGAGCACATTGGAATACTCGGGTGCTCGACCCGAGCAACGAGCCCAATGTAAGTCTATGGGAAACTCGAGCATTTTTCAGGCGGCACTCCCCGGCGGTCTGCAGAGGGCCTAAAAATTGCCCAAATCGATAGGAACAGTGCTCAAATGATATGGGGACAACATGAGGAAGACCCCTCAAAGCATTTCTGACTCCCAGGTCACTTCTGTCAACAACGTTGTCAGAGGTATTACGCCACTTTTACGGACTCACAATAAAACATACCAAAACAAAACCAAAATGGATTTTCCTGGGAAATATGTTAACCACTTCGCGCCAGAGCCTGTTTTTGCCTTCGTGACCGGGCCAATTTTTTCAATTCTGACCACTGTCACTTTATGAAGTAATTACTCTGGAACGCTTTAACGGATTCCACTGATTCTGAGATTGTTTTTTCGTGACATATTGTACTTCATGATAGTGGTAAAATTTCTTTGATATCACTTGCGTTTATTTGTGAAAAAATCAGAAATTTGGCGAAAATTTTTAAAATTTTGCAATTTTCAAACTTTGAATTTTCATGCCCTTAAATCAGAGAGATACAGTACAGACCAAAAGTTTGGACACACCTTCTCATTTAAAGATTTTTCTGTATTTTCATGACTATGAAAATTGTACATTCACACTGAAGGCATCAAAACTATGAATTAACACATGTGGAATTATATACTTAACAAAAAAGTGTGAATCAACTGAAAATATGACCTATATTCTAGGTTCTTCAAAGTAGCCACCTTTTGCTTTGATGACTGCTTTGCACACTCTTGCCATTCTCTTGATGAGCTTCAAGTGGTAGTCACCGGAAATGGTCTTCCAACAATCTTGAAGGAGTTCCCAGAGATGCTTAGCACTTGTTGGCCCTTTTGCCTTCACTCTGCGGTCCAGCTCACCCCAAACCATCTCGATTGGGTTCAGGTCTGGTGACTGTGGAGGCCAGGTCATCTGGCGTAGCACCCCATCACTCTCCTTCTTGGTCAAATAGCCCTTACACAGTCTGGAGGTGTGTTTGGGGTCATTGTCCTGTTGAAAAATAAATGATGGTCCAACTAAATGCAAACCGGATGGAATAACATGCCGCTGCAAGATGCTGTGGTAGCCATGCTGGTTCAGTATGCCTTCAATTTTGAATAAATCCCCAACAGTGTCACCAGCAAAGCACCCCCACACCATCACACCTTCTCCTTCATGCTTCACGGTGGGAACCAGGCATGTAGATTCCATCCGTTCACCTTTTCTGCGTCGCGCAAAGACACGGTGGTTGGAACCAAAGATCTCAAATTTGGACTCATCAGACCAAAGCACAGATTTCCACTGGTCTAATGTCCATTCCTTGTGCTCTTTAGCCCAAACAAGTTTCTTCTGCTTGTTGCCTGTCCTTAGCAGTGGTTTCCTTGCAGCTATTTTACCATGAAGGCCTGCTGCACAAAGTCTCCTCTTAACAGTTGTTGAAGAGATGTGTCTGCTGCTAGAACTCTGTGTGGCATTGACCTGGTCTCTAATCTGAGCTGCTGTTAACCTGTGATTTCTGAGGCTGGTGACACGGATAAACTTATCCTCAGAAGCAGAGGTGACTCTTGGTCTTCCTTTCCTCATGTGAGCCAGTTTCTTTGTAGCGCTTGATGGTTTTTGCAACTGCACTTGAGGACACTTTCAAAGTTTTCCCAATATTTCGGACTGACTGACCTTCATTTCTTAAAGTAATGATGGCCACTCGTTTTTCTTTACTTAGCTGCTTTTTTCTTGCCATAATACAAATTCTAACAGTCTATTCAGTAGGACTATCAGCTGTGTATCCACCTGACTTCTGCACAACACAACTGATGGTCCTAACCCCATTTATAAGGCAAGAAATCCCACTTATTAAACCTGACAGGGCACACCTGTGAAGTGAAAACCATTTCCAGTGACTACCTCTTGAAGCTCATCAAATGTCAAGAGTGTGCAAAGCTGTCATCAAAGCAAAAGGTGGCTACTTTGAAGAACCTAGAATATAAGACATATTTTCAGTTGTTTCACACTTTTTTGTTAAGTTTATAATTCCACATGTGTTAATTCATAGTTTTGATGCCTTCAGTGTGAATGTATAATTTTCATAGTCAAGAAAATACAGAAAAATCTTTAAATGAGAAGGTGTGTCCAAACTTTTGGTCTGTATTGTATGTCACACAAAATAGTTAATAAATAACATTTCCCACATGTCTACTTTACATCAGCACAATTTTGGAACCAAAATTTTTTTTTGTTAGGGAGCTATAAGGGTTAAAAGTTGACCAGCGATTTCTCATTTTTCCAACAAAATTTACAAAAACATTTTTTTAGGGACCACATCATATTTGAAGTCACTTTGAGGGGTCTTTATGACAGAAAATACCCAAAAGTGACACCATTCTAAAAACTGTACCCCTCAAGGTGCTCAAAACCACATTCAAGAACTTTATTAACCCTTCAGGTGCTTTACAGGAATTTTTGGAATGTGGAAGAAAAAAATTAACATTTTTTCACAAAAATGCTACTTTAGACCCAATTTTTTTTATTTTCGCAGGGGTAACAGGAAAAAATGGACCCCAAAATTTTTTGTGCAATTTCTCTTGAGCGCGCTGATACCCCATATGTGAGGGAAAACCACTGTTTGGGCGCACTGCAGGGTTCGGAAGGGAAGGAGCGCCATTTGACTTTTTGAATGTAAAATTTGTTTGAATAATTAGCGGACGCCATGTTGCATTTGGAGTGCTCCTGATGTGCCTAAACAGTGGAAACCCCCCACAAGTGACACCATTTTGTAAACTAGACCCCATAGGGAACTTATCTAGATGTGTGGTGAGCACATTGGGAGACATAATAAACAAATCAGTAGCAGGTGAAGAATTGGTTTTATTTATTTTTTACGCCGTTCCTCGTGCGGTATTAGTGATGAGATTACTTTATTCTTCGGGTGGGTGCGATTACAGAGATACCAGATTTATATCGGGTTTTTATGATTGACAGCTGTCACACACTAAAAGACGCTTTTTTTTGCAAAATCTAGTTTTTGCATCGCCATATTTTGAGAGCTATAATTTTTGCATATTTCGGCCGACAGAGTCATGTTTTTTGCGGGACGAGTTGACATTTTTATTGCTACCATTTTTGGGTACGTGACATTTTTTGATCGCTTTCTATTCCGTTTTTTGGGAGGTAAAATTTACAAAAACAAACAATTCAGGAATTGTTTTTTGAGGTTTTTTTTTATGCCGTTCTGCGTGTGGTAAAAGTGATAAGGCAGCATTATTCTTCGGGTCAGTACGTTTACAGCGATACTACACTTACTGTATATTTTTTTATGTTTTGGCGCTTTTACACAAAACAATTTTATAGAAAAAATATTTTTTTTGCATCACTTTATTCTGAGCGCTATAACTTTTTTATTTTTCGGCTGATGGAGCTGTATGGCGGCTTTTTTTTTGCGGAACAAGATGACGTTTTCAGTGGTACCATTTTTATTTCCATTTTGCTTTTTGATCGCATTTTTTTCCACTTTTTGTTTGGCGATATGAGGAAAAAGCATAGTTTTTTGCTCCGTTTTTTATTTATTTTTATTACGGTGTGCACAGAAGGAGTTAATTAGTGTGACAGTTTTATAGCTCGGGTTGTTCGGACGCGGTGATACCAAATATGTGTACTTTTTTTGTTTTTGCATACATATATGGATTTATCGGTTTAATATTTTATTTATTTATTTTTATTTTGTGATTTTTTTTTTAACAGTTTGAAAACATTTTTTACTTTTTTTTTACATTTTTACTTAGTCCCTGTATGGGACATTAATTTTTATTTTTCTGATCACTGATCTCATCCAATGTAATAGACATATATTACATTGTATGAGACCAGTGCTGACAGTTTCACACTGTGTCTCCTGCTGGACTCTATATATGGCAGATCTGGAGGCGGTCATGTGACCTCCAGCTGCCATAACAACACCAGGTCCTGGAAGGTATCAGGGGTCGTCGGAGAGGTAAGTAGACGACCCCCTCTCCTCTTGCTATCTTCTATATGCCGCGATCACTATAGATCGTGGCATATAGAAAATAGCAAAGGGTTAACATCACTGGGACCTGATCCAATCAGGTCCCGATGATGTTCCCTGTCAGAGCTATTGCTCTGCACCGCACCCGCAGCCCTTGCAGGACCCTTGCGGTTCTGAGCGCTGTGGGTCACCCACCGTTTTTAAACGTTGGCGCTGCACAGAGCCCAGGCAGCGCTGACGTTTATCTACAGTGGGCGGTCGGGAAGCGGTTAAGGAACATGCTTTTCAGGGTAATGACTTGTATATAAAGCAAAATAAATAACCAAAAACAAAAATTCTCCTCCACACCTTGGGCTATGTTCACACATAGCGTTTTTGATGCGTTTTTTCACTTTTGCATTGTTTTCAATGCATTCACCAGGAAATGTCATTTTAACATTTTACAACCTTATCTGGCCATGTGGTGTGTGAGATATCATCAGACACATCGTGTTTCATTTATGAAGGAGGGACTCAGAAAGTCACAAAGCCTATTTTTATAGGGCCATCAGGCGGCCTTTACTATTCTTAAAGGACCAGCAGTCGGCCCTCACTATTCTTAGAGTGCCATCAGCCGACTATGTTTTATTGTTCCCATTACTAAAGAGTGGGTCTCCTATACTGTTATTGCATATGCAGTGAGTGCCAGGGCTGCCAAAAATTTGGATGCACCCCAATACCCCTTTGAAGAGACTTAGAGGAGGGCCTCATGAAAAAATGTTCCCATTATTAGGAAGTGGGTCTCCCATAGTGTTGACCTATGCAGTGAATGCAAGGGTTGCCAAAAATTTGGAGGCACTTCAAAGCCCCTTGGAAGAGACATGGAGGTCAGAAGGCCTTCTGAAAACAATGTTCCCATTATTATGAAGTGGGTCTCCCATAGTGCTGGCCTATGCAGTGAATGCAAGGGTTGCCAAAAATTTGGAGGCACTTCAATGCCCCTTGGAAGAGACATGGAGGTCAGAAGGCCTTCTGAAAACAATGTTCCCATTATTATGAAGTGGGTCTCCCATAGTGCTGGCCTATGCAGTGAATGCAAGGGTTGCCAAAAATTTGGAGGCACTTCTGACTCGCCCCCTGGGCCGTGGGGCACTCGGATCGGGGAAATAGGGGAACGATGGGGGTAGTAGTGGCAACCCGGTTCCGTGGTTCAGGGTGGTCAGGCCAGTGGTAGTCTGTTATGCACTGATGATTATGTCCGACTACGCCACCCGTGGATTGCGGTTATTAGGAACCGCCACTGCATGCAGACCGCTGGGGCTGATGAGGTGTGCAGCTAGGGTAGTGTGACTCCCCACGGGAAGAGTGCGGCCCCAGGGCAGTATAATGGATGGTGGAAGTGATGGTAGTGAGAGTCCCAGTGCTGATAGTGCTGGAGGAGCAAGGAGCACACAGACAACAGGTTGCAGTCCAGGGTCTTTACTAAAACAGGTAAACTGACCCATAAACAGTCCCGGCTAGGAGGGGGACCTGGATGTCTGAGAGCAACGGGGAAATTGGCCCTGGTCAGGGTGAGGGTGTAGGCCTACCGTGCTTTCTGCGCTCCTTCTGGCTATCTCCTCCTTATAGGGTAACAGCCCACGTTTCCGAGCTTTCCGTGTACTCTCGCCTGTATGGCCTGCGACGTGGGTTCCTTTCTGCTCCCAGCCTTGTACGGCTTTACTGGTCCCTTCGGTTGTGACAGGGCCTCCAGGCTTCTTAGGCCAAGGAATATACAGTCCCTTGCGGACTGGTTATCTGCTGGAGGATGTAGAATCCTCCCAGCCTCAGACACCAAAGTCTGGTAAAGTAAGTCTTTTATCTGCCAAGACAGGCTCTCTTCGCCTCTTGTCTCTGGCTAGTGGCTCTCCTCCTGCCACACTTCCTCTTAGGTGCAATACAAAACTGTCTGTCCCTGCTCTGCTCTGGGACAAGTCTCAGTCCTGAGACAGGCCTTCAAGTTCTCTCTAACCCTGCCCCCAGTACCAGCTTTTATAGGGGCAGCCAGCTCCCCCTACTGGCCTGAGACAGGAGACATTGCATGCTAATGTTCCCCTGACTAGAGAACCTCCCCCTTGCTCTCAGGCACAGCTTTAATTACACTTGTGGCATCCAGGCCAGGGTGACACATTCCCCCCTAGTGAAATTTAGTACTCCGGGACTAAACAATAAACAAAGACAACATGCATAACCATAAGACATTAATAGACAGACGACGCACAGATTGAGTTCTTAAGGTCACAGTGTGGCCTGTGACCGGGTGTCCATATCACCAATACAACGGGGAGCCTTAACCAGGTGGGGGTCTGTCCTACCCCAAGTCCTGCACAGTCTTAGTTCATTCCTGGGTTAGGCTCCGAACGCAGTCCATACCAGGTCCCGGTTATAAAAAAGTCCATAACCTTTGAGTCCTTACGGTAGCTGCAAGAAACTGAAACACAGAATTACCAAACATGCATGTAACTTGGCAAACAATTCAACATTTGGCAACAGGGTTATTTACAATTTAGTGCATCCTATATTCTCCAGCGAGCGGGTATCTGCCCCTTTGTGCTCCTGGTTGATCTACGTAGCCCACTGTCTGGTGGCGGACCAACCTGGCTTTCCCCACTAGCGTTAGGGGTACAGCTACCAGCTGGGTGTACAGGTAGGGCAGGCAGCTGTCTGCGGGTCCTTTGGCTTACCGCAGGCATGGCAGGCTCACTGTCTGCAGAGAGTTGACTCTCCTGGGCTGCTGGTACAGGCTCTTCTGCCTCTGGAACCGCTTGCTCCTCTTCACCTTCCGACTCTGGTGTTGGTTGTTGCTGTGCCGGTTGCAGGAAATGCAGGACGGGTACCACTATGGCATCATTTATGCGAGTCCAGGACTGAGCGAACTCTCCGAGAACGGTGCTGATCATTTCTTCCTTGTCCTCTGCGGGTTCAAGGTCACTCTGATCCTCTTCTGCACTACGGAGTTGCTCGGGGCACCTTTTGAGGTGGTCTCTGGAGACGACACTAGTGGTTTCTCCTCCGTCCTTGGTGATTACGCACACCTTTGGGTTGTCGTGGTCAGACTGCAGTACGGTGTAGGGTTCCCTTTCCCACTGGTCGTCCAACTTATGTAGCCTTCTTTTTCGCTTTAGGACTTGCTCACCAGGTTCTAGGGGACCAGCAGGGGCGTGTTGATTGAAGAGTTTTTCTTGCCTCTCTCTCACCTGGGCCAGGATCTTCTCCACACTCTCCTGTACCTTCTTGTACTGCAGTTGCCTTTCCGTATCCCAGTCCGCATCCGGGGAGGTGTCCTCAGGTATTAGGACTCCCATCTCCAGGTCTACGGGCAGCTTACCTGGTCAAGCTCGCATCAGGTAAGCTGGGGTGCAGTTTGTAGCATTCACCGGGATATTGTTGTATAGGTCTATCAGGTCCGGCAGTTTTTCTGGCCACAGGCTGCGTTCCTCCAGGGGCAACGTCTTCAGGAGATCAATGACTATATTGTTCATCTTCTCACACATCCCGTTGGTTTGGGGGTGGTAAGGCGTTGTACGAATCTTCTTACAGCCATAGAGGTTGCAGAACTCCTGGAAGATTTCAGCCTCGAACGCTGGACCCTGGTCTGTCAGGACCTGTTCCGGATACCCGTGTGGACGACAGAAATATTGCTGGAAGGCTCTGGCCGCTGTTTGGGCTGTCAAGTCCTTTACCAGGACCACCACTAGAAAACGGGAATAGTGGTCCACGATTGTCAGGGCATAGATGTATCCAGACCAGCTTGGAGCCAATTTGACGTGGTCCAGAGCTACCAGCTCAAGAGGCTGCGTGGTGACGATGGGCCTCAAGGGTGTCTTCTGGCTGGTACGGTCCTTCCTCCTTAGGTGACAAGGGCCACAGTCTCTGCACCATTTTTCTACGGCTCCTCTCATGCCGACCCAAAAGAACCTTCCTCTTAGCAGGAACTCCAGTTTCTTCCAACCGAAGTGTCCCGCTCTGTCATGGTAAGCCCCCAGGACCATAGCTGCATCCCGCCTTGTGACCACGACTTGCCAGGTCAGCTAGTGCGTCCGGTGGTTGACAATCCTTCTGCACAGCTTGCCTTCGTAGAGGAACAGCTTGCTCTTCTCCTTCCATAGCTGCTTGGCTTCCTCTGGGGCATCTGGATCTAAGCGGGCATCTTCCCGGGTCAGCAGATCTTTCACCAGGCGGACTGCAGGGTCACTATCTTGGGTCTCGGCCCAGCTGTGGTGATGTAGGGGATTGATCATCACAGTTGTTAGATCCTCCTCCTTCATGCGGTGGGAGTATTGAGCGGCTCCATACCGGTGAAACGCGGGGAGTTCTACCTCCTCCAGTTCTTCTGGGTCTTCGTCACCTTCAGGTAAGTGAGGCATCCTCGATAGGGCGTCAGCGTTGGCATTGTTTTTTCCGGCCCGGTACTTGATCACGAAGTCATAGTTGGAGAGACGGGCCATCCACCGCTGTTCTAGGGCACCCAGTCTTGCATTGTCCATGTGTGTCAACGGGTTGTTGTCCGTGTACACTGTGAACTTTGCGGAGGCCAGGTAATGCTTGAAGCGTTCCGTCACGGCCCACACCACCGCCAAGAATTCTAGCTTGAAGGAGCTGTAATTCTCCGGGTTCCTCTCGGTGGGCCTCAGCTTCCGGCTGGCGTACGCGATCACCCGTTCTCTGCCCTGTTGGTTTTGGGACAGTACGGCTCCCAGTCCCACATTACTGGCGTCCGTGTGGAGAATAAAAGGCTGGCCATAATCAGGGTAGGCCAGGATCTCATCCCCCGTGAGGGCCATCTTCAACTGGCGGAAGGACTCCTCTTCCGGTTTATCCCACTTGAAGGGTGGCTTTTGACTTCTGGACTTAGACTGTCCGATCAGGAGGTCCTGCATAGGAGCTGCCATCTTAGTGAACCCGGGGATGAACCTTCGGTAGTAGCCTACCAACCCGAGAAACTGTCTCACCTCTTTGATGTTCGAGGGGCTTGGCCAGCTCTTGATTGCCGTGACCTTGTCAGGGTTGGGGGCTACTCCTTCCGCACTTACCACGTGCCCTAGGTACTGGACCTTTGGTTTCAGCAGGTGACACTTCGATGGTTTCACCTTCAGGCCATAGCCTGCCAGGGCTTCGAACACCTCGGCCAGGTGCTTTAGGTGGTCCTCGTAGGTCTTCGAATAGACGATCACGTCGTCCAGGTAAAGGAGGACCGTCTCGAAGTTTCGGTGCCCTAGACAGCATTCAATCAGCCGCTGGAAGGTCCCTGGTGCGTTGCAGAGCCCGAAAGGCATACAGTTGAATTCGCTCAGTCCCATCGGGGTGGTGAAGGCGGTCTTCTCCTTGTCAGCCTCTGCCACAGGAACCTGCCAGTACCCGCTAGTAAGGTCCAAAGTAGAAAAGAAGTTAGCTGATTTTAGTGCGGCTAAAGACTCCTCTATTCTAGGCAGCGGATATACGTCTTTGTGGGTGATACGGTTGATTTGTCTATAGTCCACGCACATTCTCATGGTGCCGTCCTTCTTTTTCACCAGAACCAAGGGGGCTGCCCAGGGGCTACAGCTATCTCTAATGACCCCAGCCTCTTTCATTTCTCTTAGCATGCCCTTTGCGTTCTGATAATGGGCAGGGGGTACAGGTCGGTGTCTTTCATTTATTGGTGGGTGGCTCCCTGTGGGGATGTGGTGTTCTATCCCTTTTACTCTGCATAAGTCTCGCAGGTGCTTACTAAAGACTCTCTCGTACTCCTGTACCACCCGGTAGACTCCTTGTTTTTGGTGCAGGGGAGTGGAGTCAGCACCCACGTGGAGTTTCTGGCACCAGTTCTCCTTTTGTTTCTGGGAGCCATTACCCTCCGCCTGTGGAGATGGAGGCAAGGGTTCCACAGCCCTGATAGCTTTGTTTTCGACAACAAACAGTTTGGCGAGTGTAGCGTACCGGGGTAAGTGTACCTCCCTCTCCCCAATGTTGAGGATGCGGACGGGCACCCTCCCATGACGGACATCAACCACCCCCCGGGCTGTCAAAATGGTGGGCATGCTGTCTGAGTACACGGGTTCTACCATGGCTTGGTAGTCTCTACCTCTCAATCCGATTGCAGTCCGACACCAGATCATCATTTCACTTTTGGGAGGCATGGAAATGGGGAATGGGTCACTCAGTCTTACGCTACCGATCTCACCACCAGACAGTTCTACCTGCTGCCGTCTCATCAGGGCTTTTATCTCCTTGTTGAGGACTCTCTGTTGGCTGGAACTAGCATTCACCGCCACCTGTTGTAGAATTACAATTACCTCTGAAAGACAATTTTCAATTACGTTAGTACCCACAGTTATTTTAGGGTAACTTTCACGTCGGTCAATGTCCACAATAATTACTCCCTGTGCCGGTAGTTCAACTTTACCAATTTTTATGGTCATCTCCTTGAACCCCATCTGCGGCACGGGTAAGCCATTACTGGCGATGATGCTCAAGTTACTGTCTGGATACCGTGTGATATCAGCATCAGTCCAATACTGCTTAAAAAGTACATAAGGGATAGTGGTTACTTGTGACCCAGTATCCAGCAAGGCGCTCATGGGGATACCGTCCAGCACCACGGGCAAAACCGGGCGCCCCCCAACGTACTTATCACGCCAATTATAAGGGCCTGGTGATCTTATGACTGGGGGTCGGCCCTCTGCCCCAGGTTGGACCCGTTTAAATTACAGTACCTGGAAATGTGTCCGGGCTGGTTGCATCGACGGCAAATGGGCTGTCCATCCTCTGCGTAGCGGTCTGTGGGCCTCCCTCGGAATGACGGGATCCTCCTCTGTCGACGCCACGGGACATCCTCCGGACTTGAAGCCAACTCGATGGGTCTTGACGGGTCCACTTGTAACGCCTGGACGGTCCTGGTCAACGCTGCGACACTCCTGGTCAGCTCCTGGACTTGGTGGTGCAGGTCTTTCGACGGGGCTTGGTTCAGGGCCTGTGCATCAGCCCCCACGGGGTCCATAGAGGAGGGCGCCGCCTCCTGGTGGTAGGTGAGAGCAGGGCGCCGGGGGTTTATAGCGCCACTGGTTGCAGATTCACGGAGCACCCTTATGGCCCTGTCCTTAAATTGGGCAAAGGTCAGGTCGGGGTTCTGAAAGAACATGAGGCGCAGTTGGGCCCTGTGGGCGCTAGACAGCAGACCTTCTATGAATTGTTCTGTTAGCAGCTTATCCGTTTCCTGCACACTGCCAGGGTCAGTTTGTTGAATAGCCCTCAAGGCTTCCTGCAGATTTAGGGCATAGTCTCTGTTGCTGTCCTGTGCCCGCTGCTTACATCCATAGAACCTCATTTTAATCTCAGCGGAGGTACGTGTGTCAAAGGTACCCCGCAGCCGGGCCAGAATACCCTTCACAGTCCTTTTCTCCTTAGTGGGCCATGATTTTACCTCCCTTTGGGCTGCGCCAGTTAACTGCCCTGTCAATATGCTGACCTTCTGCTCCTCTGTCAGGGGGTAAACCTGGAACAAACTGTACAGCCTTTCTTTAAAGTCAGTTAGGGCATGGGGCTCCCCTGAGTACTTGGGCAGCCATGCCGCTCCAGGGATGTAGGGCAGGGAAAAGGGCATCACCGCTGCTGCAGCCGCGTTGGTGGTAGTGGGCGCCTCTGTGTCCGACATCTTTCTCCCCCCTAGTTAAGCGTGGCCTACCTTCCGACGATCCTCTTCTGTAGGCCGCGGCTCCGCTGCTGCTGCTATGGACGAGGACCTGGCGTCGCGTCTTGATGACGTCAGCGTCGCTCTCTCTCCCTTCCAGGACCTTGCGCAGCGTCGGTGCGTGGGGCGGAGCTTCGGATGTCGCACGGTTTTGACGTCCACGCCCCTGTTCTTCCCGCGCGGCGTCCTGAAGATGGCGTCCGATGGCGGGAAGCAGCTGCGGATGGCGGGAAGACGGCAGAAGACGGCGGGAAACGGTCCAAGATGGCGTCTGATGGCGGGAATCGGCTCCGGATGGCGGGACACGACTCCGGACGGCGGGAAACTTCGCCACAGGTAAGTTACAAAAGTCTTTTTCAGGCACGCAGTACCCGGTGGTTGCGGGCACGAAATCCTGCCGACTACGCCAAAGCTGACTCGCCCCCTGGGCCGTGGGGCACTCGGATCCGGGCAATAGGGGAACGATGGGGGTAGTAGTGGCGACCCGGTTCCGTGGCTCAGGGTGGTCAGGCCAGTGGTAGTCTGTTATGCACTGATGATTATGTCCGACTACACCACCCGTGGATTGCGGTTATTAGGAACCGCCGCTGCATGCAGACCGCTGGGGCTGATGAGGTGTGCAGCTAGGGTAGTGTGACTCCCCACGGGAAGAGTGCGGCCCCAGGGCAGTATAATGGATGGTGGAAGTGATGGTAGTGAGAGTCCCAGTGCTGATAGTGCTGGAGGAGCAAGGAGCACACAGACAACAGGTTGCAGTCCAGGGTCTTTACTAAAACAGGTAAACTGACCCATAAACAGTCCCGGCTAGGAGGGGGACCTGGATGTCTGAGAGCAACGGGGAAATTGGCCCTGGTCAGGGTGAGGGTGTAGGCCTACCGTGCTTTCTGCGCTTCTTCTGGCTATCTCCTCCTTATAGGGTAACAGCCTACGTTTCCGAGCTTTCCGTGTACTCTCGCCTGTATGGTTTGCGACGTGGGTTCCTTTCTGCTCCCAGCCTTGTACGGCTTTACTGGTCCCTTCGGTTGTGACAGGGCCTCCAAGCTTCTTAGGCCAAGGAATATACAGTCTGGTTATCTGCTGGAGGATGTAGAATCCTCCCAGCCTCAGACACCAAAGTCTCGTAAAGTAAGTCTTTTATCTGCCAAGACAGGCTCTCTTCGCCTCTTGTCTCTGGCTTGTGGCTCTCCTCCTGCCACACTTCCTCTTAGGTGCGATACAAAACTGTCCGTCCCTGCTCTGCTCTGGGACAAGTCTCAGTCCTGAGACAGGCCTTCAAGTTCTCTCTAACCCTGCCCCCAGTACCAGCTTTTATAGGGGCAGCCAGCTCCCCCTACTGGCCTGAGACAGGAGGCATTGCATGCTAATATTCCCCTGACTAGAGAACCTCCCCCTTGCTCTCAGACACAGCTTTAATTACACTTGTGGCATCCAGGCCAGGGTGACACACTTCAATGCCCCTTGGAAGAGACATGGAGGTCAGAATGCCTTCTGAAAACAATGTTCCCATTATTATGAAGTGGGTCTCCCATAGTGCTGGCCTATGCAGTGAATGCAGGGGTTGCCAAAAATTTGGAGGCACTCCAAAGCCCCTTGGAAGAGACGTGGAGGTCAGAGGGCCTCCTGAAAACAATGTTCCCATTATTAGGAAGTGGGTCTCCCATTGTGTTTGCCTATTTAGTGAATGCAAGGGCTGCCAAAAATTGGGAGGCACTCCAATGCCCCTTTGAAGAGACGTAGAGGGCCTCATGAAAAAATGTTCCCATTATTAGGAAGTTGGTCTCCCATAGTGTTTACCTATGCAGTGAATGCAAGGGTTGCCAAAAATTTGGAGGCACTTCAATGCCCCTTGGAAGAGACATGGAGATCAGAGGGCCTCCTCAAAACAATGTTCCCATTATTAGGAAGTGGGTGTCCCATAGTGCTGGCCTATGCAGTGAATGCAAGGGTTGCCAAAAATTTGGAGGCACTCCAAATTCCCCTTGGAAGAGACGTGGAGGTCAGAGGGCCTCCTGAAACAATGTTCCCATTATTAGGAAGTGGGTCTCCCATTGTGTTTGCCTATGCAGTGAATGCAAGGGCTGCCAAAAATTGGGAGGCACTCCAATGCCCCTTGGAAGAGATGTGGAGGAGGGCCTCATAAAAAAATGTTCCCATTAGAAAGGAGTGGGCCTCCTATACTTGTAATGCCCATACACTAAGTGTATGGGATGACAAACATTTACCCCTGGGGGGTATACATGAACATACTGTGTAAAATGTTTTTTTTACGGGCATCATAAACACCCTTTAAAAAAATTAGGTGGGTGTTGTATCACAGACCACGCTCACCCTGGTGATATGGTGGTGGAGGATGAGGAGAAGGAGGAGGACAAGAGCAAATAGCCAAAATCAGGAAGCGTATACCCATGTCTGGGTGTGAAAAGGTGCATGGGAATACACCTCCCAAGAAAAGACACTGGATTTGAGTTTATGTTATGCTGCTATCATTCGGTGGTGTTGAGAAGTCTGGCCCAATCCAGCCCATGTTCATTTTTATAAGAGTCAGCCTGTCAGCATTTTCAGTTGACAGGCGGATGCGCTTATCAGTTATAATTCCACCAGCGGCACTAAAAACCCGCTCTGATAAAACGCTGGTGGCAGGGCAGGCCAGGACCTCCAAGGCATAGAGAGCCAGTTCATTCCATGTATCAAGCTTGGATACCCAATAATTATAAGACACAGAGGAATCACGGAGGATGTTGGTATGGTCGGCAAGGTACTCCCTCAGCATCTTCCCAAACTTTGCACTCCTTGTGAGAGTACCCCGCGCCTCAGGGTTTGTGCGATGGGAGGGGCTGAGAAAATTCTCCCAGAACTTTGACAGTGTTCCCCTGCCTCTGCTGTATTGAAGTTGTGTCTCTCTCGCCTGTTCTCCTTGGTTGTCCAACGAAGTGTGCCCTCTGCCGCCAGCGTTTTCAGATGGGAATTTTTTTAATAGTTCCGCCTTCTGGTACAGCCCCATTTTTGTAGACCTGTCCGCCTCAGGAATACGAGATATAAAGTTCTCCTTGTATGCATGGGTCTAGAAGTGTCAACAACCAGTAATGACTGTCACCCAAATTTTTGAGAACGCGAGGGTCATGGGAAAGGTAGTGTAACATAAACTCAGCCATGCGTGCCAGACTAACAGGCAAGACATCTGTGTCCTCACCAAGAGGATGACAGACCATGCTCTTCTCCTCCTCTCTGTCCTCAGGCCATCCACGCTGAACAGACGGTATGACAGCTGTGCAGGTAGTACCGTCTATAGTGCATGAAACTATCTCCTGTTCTTCCTCCTCCTCCTCCTCTTCCTCATTGTCACCCAATCCACATTGGGATGAGATGAGGCTGGGCTGTGGGTAATCACCCTGTATGGGTCCTTGCTCCATCTCATCGTGCTCCACCTGCAATGCATCGTCTTTGATTGTGAGCAGAGAGCGTTTCAGAAGACAGAGAAGCGAGATGATGACACTAATTATGGTGTCATCGCCGCTCACCATCTTGGTGGAGTCCTCAAAGTTTTGGAGGATGGTATACAGTACAGACCAAAAGTTTGGACACACCTTCTCATTTAAAGATTTTTCTGTATTTTCATGACTATAAAAATTGTACATTCACACTGAAGGCATCAAAACTATGAATTAATACACCCTTTCTAGGTGTTCCCTCCCCACACTCCAGCCAGGGACAGGGGCAGTTGTGCTCACCCTTGGGAGCATTGTCGCCCTGTCCCCCGGAAATGTGGTGTAGTGCATGTGGGTGTTAGGGTCCTGAGCCACACTCCATCCTTACCTGGAAGTGAGATATCGCACCTCTGGGTGAGATGCAATACCTCTGTATCGACCGAACCCTCGGGGCGCTACACGATCTCCTCTTGCCCCGCTTCAAGTGGACCGGGCGAGAGGCCCAAATCTATAAATGGAAAAGTGAACAGCTCTTCAGAGTGTCCAAGTGTGGGATCAGTTGTCTCCGGACACTCAGCATGGTGGGAGGAAGGAGGATCAGGGTGAGGAATATGCGGTCCAGACTCACGGCTACTGAGACTTGACCATGTGGAAGACAGGGTGATGGTGGCTAAGTGACTGGAAGCATTATCCACTATCCAACCAACAACCTTTTGACACTGCTCTGGGTTCAATAGTGGTGTGCTGCGGTCCCCTAGGAATTGGGACAGGAAAGTCAGGCGAGAAGATGTGGGTGTTTGTTGTGGCACAATTTCAGCTTGCCCACGGCCTTGTCCTCAGCCTCTGCATGCACCATCACCATCACGTCCAGTTCCCCGTCCCTTGCCACGTGCCTTGCCTTGGAGGACAATATCTTCCACGCTCACTATAAATGACTAAGTTTGGAGCGACCGTATATGTGATCCGTGTGACGGAGAAAACAGAGTTTTCAATACCTGGCCTGTAGGTAACTAGTTTGAACAGCAAACTGGTGTCAATTGCTTCACTGAAACAAATTTTTAATGGAGGCCAGAAATGGCAGTATTTTCTGAAAACGTATATGTGATCATATGAAAACACAGTTTTACATAGCTGGATTTCTAGCACTGTAATATGGAAAGGACCTGGCTGTATTCTGCAGTGCCAACAAGCAAATGGCGCAGAAAAACTGTGTTCTCTGGATTGCTTTTTAAGCAAATAATGAGGTTTAAGATCCAAAAAAAAGTATTCCTGACCCCTGAGACCTGAACTATTGTCTATAAATATCTAACAGCAGCAGAAGGCAGAACTGGAATGGAGCCTCTTGTGCTATGTGGACTGCAGTCTGCTATATACACTGCCTGCCTGCCTATATACAATGCCTGCCTGATATCTCTGCAGATGGATTAGTCCTCTGAAGGACTGTTTGTTAAGATTGATATGTGTAATGTACGTTTTTTCTCCCTACACTACCTAATACACAAGCAAATCCCTGACGCAGCAGCACCTCTCCCTACTCTGCCTGATTCTGGAGTGACTGTGACGAGCACAGCGGCGCCAGGTCTGATATAGACCTGATGACGCTGTGCGGCCAGTCAATCACTGTAATGCCACAACCACCATGGCTGCGGCATTACAATGAGTGGCAGGCAATCCCTGCATGTTGATTGGCGCTCTAAAGAACGCCGAATATGCAGGGAGGGGACCCGAGCATCCGCCCGAGCATCTCGCAAGTACTCAGCGAGCTCCAAGCATTCTGAGTACTGAGATGCTCGGGCGAGTACCGAGTACTTGCGAGTATGCTCGCTCATCACTAGAAAACACGCTCAGACACCACGCTAGCAGCCGGGCAGGCTAGCACCTCCAAGACATATAAGGAGAGGTCGGGCCAAGTGTTCAGTTTAGACACCCAATAATTAAAGGGAACTGAAGCGTCAGAAAGGACCAAGGTATGGTCACTTAAGTACCCCTTTACCATGTTCTGCAACTTATCCCTCCTTGGAATTGTTACAGGCACAGATAGCCCTTGCTGTTGTGCTGGTTTATTGAGAATTGCCCCATTTGTGCACATCCCCCCCCCCCCCCCCTCTGTTGGAGCTGGTGTTCGTGTCTCTCCCCATTATCCCTTGGTGTTGAAAAGAGCCGGTACCTCTGCCACCAGCATTGTCTGAGGGTGATGTTTTCAGCAACTGATCTATAACGACTCTCTTGATTGATTCCATTGTAAAACTCTTTGGTGACTCCAAAAGGAGAGAAGGAAATTTCTCCTTGTACCATGGATCGAGAAAGGTGGCCAACCAGTATAGGTTGCTCTTGTCACATGCACCTTAAAAACATCTCCATAATCCGACCTTTTCTTACCTTTGAAACTGCTAAAACTCTTACTGTCGCTCTTATTCACTGTCGTCTGGACTATTGCAACTCTCTTTTGATCGGTCTCCCTCTTACCAAAGTTTCTCCTCTCCAATCCGTCCTGAATGAGGCAGCCAGGGTCATATTTCTGAACAGCCGCTTCACCAATGCCTCCATCTTGTGCCAGTCATTACACTGGTTGCCCATTCGCTACAGGGTCCAATATAAACTCATCATTCTCACCCACAAAGTTCTCCACAGTTCAGCACCGCCTTATATCTCCTCTATCATCTTTGTCTATCGCCCTACACGTGCCCTCCGTTCTACAAATGACCCAAGACTAACATCCCCCAGAATCTGAACCTCGCACCTCCGTCTCCAAGACTTCTCTCGTGCTGCACCAATTCTCTGGAATGCTCTACCCCAGACGATCCGACTGATGCCTAGCCCCCATATCTTCAAGTGCTTTAAAAACCCATCTCTTTAAACAAGCCTACCACCTCAACTTCTCAACTAACTTTCCCCTGTTCCCTCCTTCTAAATATTATTCAGAATCTGCACCCTACTATTCATCTGTCTCCACACCCTCTATGCACACAATAACTGCACTCAATACTTGATTATTACACTTAAGCATACTGGCTGATGACCAGTTCATGCAGCTTTATATGAAAATCCCTACTTATTATAATTGCCTGACCTGAAATAACAAGCACTTTTCACCTATTGTGTCCACCCATTTCCTTGTAGAATGTAAGCTTGCGAGCAGGGACCTCACTCCTAATGTAACTGTTTAAACTGTCTTACCTTGTATTGAATTTATTGTATGTACATGTCCCCGCTTAATTGTAAAGTGCTGCGGAATATGTTGATGTTGGCTCTGTATAAAAAAAAATTATTATTATTATTGTTGGATAAAATGTGTATCACGTGACGGTCTTGCCACAGACACTTACACATGAACTGTGCCATGTGGGCCAAGCTTCAAAAAGGCAAATGTTCTGTGTCCTCAACAGTAGAAAAAGTACCCATCCTCTCCTCACGCTGACTCTCCTCTTCCTCCTCCTCTCCAGCCATTAGGCTGGACAGACATGTAGCTTGGGTTGGGTGTCCCTCTGTAGCATTACAAGTCCCCTCGGAAGCACAGAAAAACAAGTCCTCTCCCTCCTCATCCTCCTCATCTTCTCCTCATCACCCAATGTTGTCTCAGAATATTGGCTCGGCTGGGTAGTATCACCCATTGGGAAATCTGGCTCCATACCAACATGCTGGGCACTCAAAGCTTCCTCTTTGAGATTATGCAGTGATTGTTTCAAGAGACACAGCAGCGGGATGGTTATGCTGATAATAGCCTGATCACCACTCACGAGGTTTGCTCACTACTCAAAATTCTCAAGAACCTCACAAATGTCAGCGATCCACACCCACTTGACAGTTGTTATGTGTGGTGGCTGACTCTCAGACTGACGGGCATGTTGAAGCTGGTATTCAGCTACTGCCCTCTGCTGTTCACTAATCCTCGCCACCATATGATAGTTCCACCGCGTGGGCAGGTCGCAAATGAGTCGCTGACTTGGCAAATTCAAGCGCTTTTGCAGTGCTATAAGAGCAGCAACAGCGGTAGAGGAATGGCGGAAATGGGCGCTAATACAACGCACCTTCTCAAGTAGGTACGGCAAGTCACGGTAAGTTTTCAGAAATTTCAGAACAACTAGGTTCAGCACGTGAGCCATGCATGGCATGTGTACCAGCTTGTCGACCTTTAAAGCCGCCACCCGGTTACGTCCATTATCGCAGACGACCAGACCGGGTTGGAGGTGCAGCGGGGAGAGCCACTGATTGGTGTGTTTTAAAGCTTGCCACAGCTCTGCTGCAGTGTGTGCTTTCTGACCTAAACAGATCAGCTTCAGCAGAGCGTGTTGCCGCTTTGCAGATGCGCTGCTGCACAGGTCCCAGCTTGGCAGTGATGGGGAGGGTAATTCAGCAGAGGATGAGGAGCAGGAGGAGGGGAGAGAGGAAGTGAAATATGAAGAGGCGGAAACCCGGACAGAAGTTGGGCCCGCTATTCTTGGCGTAGGTAGGATGTGTTATGTTCCAGTTTGCACCTTTGTCCCACCCTCCACTAGGTTCACCCAGTGTGCCGTGACAGTAATGTATTGTCCCTGTCCACAACAACTTGTCCAGGTGTATGTTGTTAGGTGGACCTTCTCGGTTACAGCGTTGGTGAGAGCACGGTTCAGATTGTTTAACACGTGCTTGTGTAACGCAGGGACGGCACACCGGGCAAAATAGTGGCGACTGGGAAGACTGTATCATGGGGCAGCCACAGCTAAGAGATCACGAAAAGACTGTGTTCCCACAAGCCTAAATGGCAACATCTCCACAGCTAGCAATTTGGCAATGTGCGAGATTAGTATTTGTGCCTGTGGGTGCGTGGCTGGGTATTTACGCTTTCTTTCCAAGCTCTCAGGCACGGACAATTGTACGCTTCGCTGGGATAAGGAAGTGGATGTGGTTGATGTTTGTTGTGTGTGAGCGACCGCAGCTTGTGAGCAGGAGGTATGAGCGCCTGCTTCCTGAACAGCAGATTCTAAAGGACATAGCCCAGGTGACATGGCATTGGTTTGACCCGCAGATGCAGTTCCACCCACCTTATGGGGTGCTTGGCTGCCATGTGGCTTTGTGGCGCTCCTGGGGGTTCAGTCGCCACAGAGGTACTGCACCTCACCCTGAGGTGTGGTGTCTTCCTTCTCTCAGGTGGGGTGGGAGTGCTGCACGGAACCCGAGAACACCTGCATCCAACACTACACTTCTCCAGGCCGGCTGGAGGGGCAACATGCAGAGCGCTGCTGCTGAGCCCTGACCCTGGCTGGAGTGGGGGGAACCCAAAGGTAGGGGGAACCAGCAGTGGGTGTGGGTGGAGGAAGTAGTTAGAGGAAGCACTTTGAAAGGAGTATAAATAGCGAAGCCATCTTAGGGTGGCAGAGTAGTTCTAGGGAACAGTTCAGAAGAACAGCTCGGGGCAGTTCAGAAGAACAGTCCGGGAGCAGAGTCTCATTAGGAGATCTGCTCCACAAGTAGGGCCAGGTCAGAAGGCCCCGGAGGGAAGCAGGGAGTAGGCTCCATTCTACAGGAAGGATACGGCGCGTGCAGGACGGCACCCGTACGCCCCGCATTTGTCAGAAGACAGAGGGATCGCTGCGGCATTCTAATCCCCAGGAGGGTCAAGTAGGTCCTGGATCCGACGTACAGGAAGGACTTCAGAGCACCCGAGCGGGATTGAGAGTGGGCAGCCCAGAGCAGGAGGGAAAGAGACCAGGGTGAAAACGGTCAAAATAGGAACACGAGAAAGTGGGGTTCTGCCAGGTATCCCCAAGCTGCCTGAGGAAGGATTGAACCTCTGCCCGGTGAACGCAGCGCGATGCGGGAGGCCTTTACCTGTATAGTGCACCTGTGAAGTGTCTAAAGAACTGTGAGTAAAATCTTGGATGACTGCACTGCATTGCCTCCGTCCATTCTTTCAGCAGCACCATTGTTCCCCCTGCACTACAAGGCCCAGCGCAACCCACTCTCTCCTCTACTACACTGCCCTGAGGCCTGCTCCACCTGTGGGGAGCCATCCCATCACAAGCTGCCCTAACATCTGCCTCAGAGGACTGTTGCAGCGCTGGCGATCCTCACCAGACACCACAGGTGGCGTCACGAAACTTTCTAAAAATAACCCCTTTTTGCACTGACCGCCCTGGGTCACGGACCGGGCCAGCCACCGTGATATCCCCCCCTGCCAACCGGCGTCCAGAGGCCCGGCAACCGAGTACCCCACGACCCTGGGGGCACGTCAGATCCATATACTGGTGGTGCTCAGGTTGCCTTTGTCCTGGCCTCTGCTCAACTTGGTATGGCAGATGCTACAGACTACAATGTTTTTATCTGGAGGACTTTCGGAAAAAAAATTCCACACAGCAGCTGAACGCCCCCTTGCCCTGACTTGGCGCACAGCGGAGGTGTTTTTGGGACCAGTTGACCCAGTTCTCACTCTGGGCACATCACGACCCCTTGGTGCCTGTGTTGGTGCTACGTATCCATCTTCCTCTGTGTTGCTGTCATGGCTATGCATGCCAACGGTCCATGTCGGATCAATGGACTCATCATCGACCACCTCGTCTTCCATCTCATCCTCCTTCCCAGTTGATATTGTAGGCTGACCTGATGGCAATTGTGTCTCATCATCATCAGCCTCCACCTCTGGAGACAGTAAATCATGTTCCTCCAAGTGGCTTTCTTCTGACCATAGGTCCTCAAATACTTGAGCATCAACGCATGCCACCTCCTCTTGTCCCTCTTCAATGCTGCACGGTGATAGGCCAGAGCCACCCAAAGGATACGTACCAAACAGATCCTCGGAGTTGCCAAGCTTGGGGTCATATGTCTCCTGTGACTGATAATGGTGGGAGGAAGGAGAACCAGCTTCAAGATTGGATGGGCCAGCCTTCTGTGTATCCACAGTAGATTGTGTGGTCGTGGAAGATTTGTTGCTGCTTGATGTAAATACTTTTATGCCTAAAATGACAAAAGTATTCTCGGAGTGATACCTTTATTGGCTAACCAGAAAAAATATATATATATAAGCTGCTTGACAAATGCGTAGAGGCTTTGTCTGCTATTGAAGACAGAATCTGCTCTTGCTCTTCTGGCTTCCACACACGTTTATGTTCCAGACCAGGAAATTTTCCCAGGAACATAGTGGATGCATCAAGCTTTTTCTGACCTGACACAGACTGAGTGCCTTCTTTCGCACCACTGACAACACCATGTCCACGTCCCTTAACAACAGGCTTTTTGGACATTTTGGGTTTTGTTGACAGATTTTCAGATGTTGATGGCACAAGCCAAGCTAGCTGTCACAGCCAAAATAATGAGTCAACCCATTAGCCCATAGCCCATAGGGCTAATTTTTACAAACCCTATGCACATTGTGCAGTGGACAAACCAGGAAATTATTCCTACTCCAGCCTAACTACTATTTGTGATTGTAGGCCCTTGGGATGGTGGCTTCCTGCGTCAACCCTGACTCAGCCCATAGGGCTAATTTTTACAAACCCTATGCACATTGTTCAGTGTACAAATCTGGAACGTACAGTGGTCCTACCAAACTAATATTTGTCATTGGAGGCCCTTTTCATAGGTTGTGCCACATTGTGACTGAGATAAGGGATATATATTCAATAGAAATTTACACTGACTGTTGATGACCGACTGATGGCCCTCTGAAAACTTGAATTGAGGGCCACAACTACTACAGTACTCCATCATAGATAATGTTTGTCAAGGGAGGCCCTTGTCACGGAATCTTCCTGCACCTATGACACAGTCCCCAGGAGTAATTTTTGGAAATATGATGCACATTCTGCACTGAACCAAGTAGTACTTTATCAAGAAGTCTTCTCTTGCTATAAAGTCTGGGGAATATTGACAATCAAAATCTCTGAGCCATTTGGAGAAGCTTCTCCAACCCATCCTGGAGGGGGGGAGCACCATATATCCTTTGTCCATGGACTTGCACAAGTGATATATTTGAGCTCGTCATCCAGTTGACTAGTGCAGCTTTATTCTTCCGGTTCACAGAGTTCAGCCACACCTGAGGATCGCAGACCAAACTCACTGCTACCTTCTAGTACTCCATGTCTCTTGGCCTTTTTCTCTGTAGTCTCTGCCCTTAAATGAGTTAAATAATAGAGTGAGGGCCCTATAATATGAATAAGTGAGGGCACTCTGAAATGTACACAAGAGCCACCTCCAAAATTTATAGAGGAGGGCACTTCAAAATGTATGTTACAGGGCCTCTGAACATTTGAATTTAGGGCTGCAGTATCACATGGTGGTGAAAGAAGAGGAGGAGGAGGAGGGTCAAGTCCAACACTACAATGGGCACATTGTAAACTGCTATGGAATATGTATTCCACTGTCTGAGTGTCAATGATGGGGGGATCGCCCAAATGTCTAAGTAAAAGCTGTCCCTCCAAAACGCATGTTACAGAGCCACCTGAGGCCTCTCAGGTCAAAGATCAACATACCTACTGGTACGTTGTAGCTGTGCTTGTAAAGTGCTGGGGAATAGCGAACTAATAATGATGTATGACAGAGGGACCCACAAAATGTATAAGTTAGGGCGCTCCCAATTGTAAAAGGTGAAAAAAAGCCACAACAGTATGTGTGAACAAAGGCTAAAAGGGATATTTTTTTTGTTTCTCTGGTTTATTTAGCCTTATGTACAAGTGATTATGCAGGAAAAACTGCTTTTTTCCCTTTTTGGCCTATTAAATGCAATTGAGGTTAGGTTTGGTAGTTGTTCTTGTGTGTCTGTAAAAGTAGCATAATACTGCGACAAACTTATTCCCAGAAACCATATGTGAGTCAGAAATGCATGCAGGTGTGAGAGTGTGAACTGTGATAGCAGCAGGAGAGCATTAGGACCCTGTGAGATTTGCCTGGCTGAGCTCAGAGCAGGGGCCGATCAGGAGACCCTGTGTGTTCATAGGCTATGTGCCCACGATGCAGAAATGAAGCAGAAAATTTCTGCAGCATTTCTGCATCTCCCTGGCAGATTGTGCATGCGTTTTTCCTGCAGAATACATGCGGATCCACATGCGGATTCACATGCGTTTCCGCATGCAGATTGACAAGCGCTTTCCAGGCGATAGCATCACTTGGAAAGTGCTTGACAACTAGGTCACACTGTATAAATCCATGCAAACCGCATGGATTTATACAGTGTGAACCGTAAAAATTAAAACAAATAAAGCTATACTCACCCCCGAGGCCCCGGTGTGTGCTGCAGCGCTCGTTCCTGTCTGGTTCCTGGATGCCGGCATATCGCGAGACAGAGCGGTGAAGGGCCTGCGGTCACATGACTGTGACGTCACCGCAGGTCCTCAAGCGATGCCGGCATTCAGAGAGAAGCCTTCGGAAAGGTGAGTATAAACTTTATTTGTTATTTTATTCTTTTTTTACAGGTACAATGGTACCCAGGTCTGGATGAGAGTCTTCTCTCCTCCAGAACTGGGTATCATCCGCACATAGCGTCGCATAGAAGCCACTTGTACAAATGTACAGTCGCGGTTTCTATGCGTCTCAATGCAAGTCAATGGCGGGAGTTCCGCTGCGCTTCCGCAAAATTAAATGACATGCTGCGGATTTTTGTACGCAGCATAAACGCTGCAGAAAAATCCGCAGAATGTGCATAGAACATGCGGAATCCCCTTGGGGACCATGGGGTGCGGATTACCTAGCGTTTCACAAGCGTTTATGCTGCGGAAATTCCGCAGCATAAACGCTTGAAAAACGCTACGTGGGCACCCAGCCTGAGGGTGTCTGCTGTGTGAGACGCTGGAAGGAGAGTCTGAGGAGAACTGTGAGGACTGGACTTCAGCAAGACTCTCTCTTTACCAGCTTTCTTGTGGGGGTCGTTAACCCCTGGCCATGGTGAAGCTGTGTCCCTGCTTAAGAATGAGTGCTGAGCTCTTTGGAGTTTTGTGGAAGTCCATGCTGAGTGCACTAGAGACTTTGTGCTGAACGAGCCAAGTGTCAAGTGAGAGGGAAAGAGACTGAGGATATCATCTCTGTGATGGAGCGCGTGGTCGGTGGTCTGGAAAACAGTGAGTGACTGCGAGTGGAGAGACGGGGTCCGGTGCTATTCACATTGAGAGGATACTGACAAGCCTGGTGAAGAGTTCTTCCCGGACCTTAACCTGAGGCTACAGGACTAAAGTCCCCAGCGTGTGGGCTCGGCATCGGCCGACAAGACAAGGACCCTTTGCAGTTTTTGTGAACGTTGCTTTTGTTTGGCGGCAAAGTTTTCCCGGGACTAGCTGCAGCCACCTCGATTCACAGGCCTGTGATAGACCACATCTGAGGTTAACGGTACCGTAACTTTAAGATACCCGGGTATCCCTATACTAGGGGAATAAGGCAATTGGTAAAGTTTCATGCATTGTTATTGTTAATAGTGGTAGGATTGTACTCAGTGTGCCATCTCAGGGGTCCCTATAGAACATCCTCACTAGACTGACACAGTGTTTAGGTAAAATTGTTCCAGAGCTTTAGAATAATTCACATAAACTGGAAACCTTGAGATTGGCATATTGATTTCCGCTTTTGCTGATTGTGTGTATTTAGTAGAGACAGTGTCCCAGGTAGAACCTAAGACTGATTCATGCAATACTGAATTTTAGTCTAATCCCTGTTTTAGAAAAGAAAGTGTTGTTTATTTCTGTCTCTGTCTCAGTTTGTGACTCACTGGATCCCTCTCGGACCTCCGGTCATTACACAGGCACATTCTCCAGGCTCTTCCCATTCTGTTTCATCACTTTCCCATCCATTTCAGCCTTTTCCTCAGGCCCCCAGACCCCTTTGTAGGGCCAGCAAAAAATTACTCGGATTTCCCATTGACTTACATTGTATTCGCTATTCCGAATGAATACGTGATTATTACAAAGTACTCGTTACGAGTATAGTGATTATGAATATTACAGTACTCGCTCATCACTATTACACCTGACCAAGTGAGTGTCAAATTATTATGTTATAAGGTTGATTGCAATCCACAGAAAACCAAACGGAGACAGTGCTCTGTATGGGAGGATTCAGAGAATCTCTAATCTTGTTTATTTCTACTTAGCATTTTATATTGTTCTGAGTATATCAATAGCCAATCACCTACAGCCATACTACTGGCTTAAACCAATGTTAGTGCAATTATTACGGAAATACACATATGGTCATATTATCGTTAGTTCGGTGCATGGTGGAAATTTACAAGGTTACCCATCCCGGCTCAGACTAGTCAGATAACGGGAGCAGGGTGTCTCACGGAATGTTCTTGTGAGAAAAGGTTAGTGTGGGAAAAGATGCATGTGAAGCATGAGAAGAGAAGGAAAGAATGTATGTTATGCAAAGAGTATAATAACATGATTTTGAAGGAAGCAGACAAAATGGAGTTGCTATAGCATGAGTATCAATATGTCCTTTACACTTGGATAGCATGAATATGAATATGTCCTTTACAAAACTGTGGGCATAAAATAAAATAAAACGTGTGGGAAAATTTGCATCATGCCGCAACGATGGCCGACTAATCAAAAGTAGAGCTGCGAATGTTGGCAGGTAAGAGGCAGTACTCCCACTCCCATTCCGCTGTCATGGCGGATAGAATGGGACTTGTGAGTTGATTCTCACCAACTCTAGTTACAAGGTCTTGCGCTGAAGTCAGTGCATGCAGCGAACAGAATACTTTGAGGCCCAGACACATGGAAACCGAGCGCCGAATCTTCAGTACGAGCTGTATATTGGCATTAGCCCATGTTTTGTCACTGCACCATATGTATTTATAGGAGTGGTTTCGCACCTTTTTCATTGGTGCCAAAACACCTTGTCTAATTATTTTCTTTATGTGTTAGTTTAAGCAAGTGGCTTGTCTTGCTGATTCTTGAGATCTGAATCTCCAGCTATTTCGGTAAATGATGATGATTCAGACTTGTTCGGTAGATCATTAATTTTTATCTAAATATACTATGACTGGCATGAACACTGAGCCGTCCACTATTATCTATTCGCTTTCTGAACTAATTAGTATGTACAGCAGAATGTAAAGTGAATGTCGAACTCATAACACATCGGCCTCAGCCATCTAAAGCAAAATCTGTCTTTGCTGCCTCTAGCAACCAATCACATGACAGCTTTCATTCCTCAAACTGCTCTGGAAAAATGAAAGCTGCTCTGTGATTGGTTGCCTTGAGAAACAAAGAGAGTTTTTCTTTTAGACAGTAATAACAAATCTGCCCCAACAGTATCCCTTATTTTTTTTTTTTGCACTAATACATTATTTATACTTTATACGCACACAAGTATATACTGTATTTATGTGACAATGCTTTAAAAATTAGAAATTATTTTTATCAATTAACAAAATACAAAGTGAATGAACAAAATAGTCATTTATTCACATCAATATTTGCTCTGATTGCCATAAAAATATATTTATTATGTCCTGAGGTCTCTTCAGACTCCAAAGCATAATAAATGGGAAGAGGGGTGAAAATATATATAATTTTTTAGAATGACCTGTTCTAGCCCCTCACCAGGCTCCTTATGCCTCCTCCGTGACATCTTGTCTGGTCCCCCGTTGCTATTCCAGCACTGATGCCCACCAGGTCACGTGAGTGGCAGTGCATTGATGTTAATGACCTGCATCACCACCCCCACTTGACCGTGAGGACTTTGGTGCCCAAAAAACTAACGATCCGTGCAGAGGAAACTGCAGTGGCGGAGGAAGGAGTCAGGTAGGGTCTAGGACAAGTGAATATAATATTTTTATTAACCCAATCCCAGCCCTTAAGAGAATCCAGCAAAATTATTTGCTGGATTTGGTTTGTGTCAATCGAATCTCGAAAATGTCAGATTTGTCAGAAACTAAAATTTTGGAAAAATTCGTAACAAATTTGACTAATTACGAATCAATTTGCTCATCTTTAATCAGGACAGATCATCAAAAATATATAAAAGGATATCTATAGACCATAGACACAAAAAAAGTCATTACCAAAGAGGGTTGTCTCCTGTTGGACCTTTTGAGCATATTTTTGTGTCAGAGTCAGAGCTTGGGTCTACTGGAGGATCTTACAAAAGTGCAGTGAGGCAATCTGACCTTCTATATAGAAGACTATTTTCTTGAAGGAAAAGCTCCAGTATTTGGGGTCAATGCCAAACTAGTTGTACATCACGTAGAAAGAGTCAATCATATTGGGCAAAATTTGTAGCATCCTCTGATCCGATACTTAACATTATTTGTAACCTTATTATTAGTGTTGAGCGAACATGCTCGACACTGCTTGGTACTCGCCCGAGCATCTCACTACTCGGGATGTTCGGCGAGCACCGAGCATTTCCGGGTTACTCGGGCGGGAGCTCGGGTCTCCGCCCTCCATGTTTGGCGCCAATGAACATGCAGGGATTGCCAGCCAGTCACTGTAATGCTGCAGCCATGTTTGTTGTGGGCATTACAGTGATTGGCTGGCCGCACAGCGTCACCTTGAATATTTAAAACCGGGCGCCGGCATCTTGGACACAGTCGCTCTGGATCAGACAGTGTAGGGAGAGTGCTTCTGAGTTAGGGAGAGATTTATACTGCAAAATAGGTAGTGTAGGGTCTCTAAAGCCTGCCAAATCAAACAAACAGTCCTTCTCAGGACTAATATCCATCCCAGATATCAGGCAGGCAGGCAGGCTGTATAGGAGACGCAGTGGTTATACCAACAAACACTGCATTACAGTCCTGTTTGCTGCTTTTCAAATTGCTAGACTTAGCCCTAGGTCTCAGGGGCCAGGAAAAATATATATATATTTTTTTCCTCAGTCAGACTGTACAAATACGCGTCTTATTAACCTTTTGGTATTCCCCCCCCCCAAAAAAAAATTGAGTGTGTCTGTGAGTGTTCAGACACAAATATATCTGTTTAAAAAAGTCTGGTGTAGGCCAGATATCTAGAACTGTGGTTTTGCAGTTCCACACTTCAAATCTCTGTATTATCCACTTTTTTGCCTTTTTTGCATAAAAAAAAACATTTTGAGTGTCTCGCTGACTGTTCAGACACAAATATATCTGTTTAAAAGAGTCTGGTGTAGGCCAGATGAATAGAACTGTGGTTTTCCTCTTCCACGGTTCAAATCTGGGTGTAATCCACCTTTTTGCATAAAAAAAAACATTTTGAGTGTGTCACTGACTGTTCAGACACAAATATATCTGTTTAAGAGTCTGGTGTAGGCCAGATAACTAGAACTGTGGTTTTCCTCTTCCACGGTTCAAATCTCTGTATTATCAACTTTTTTGCCTTTTTTCAATAAAAAAACACATTTTGAGTGTCTCGCTGACTGTTCAGACACAAATATATCTGTTTAAAAGAGTCTGGTGTAGGCCAGATAACTAGAACTGTGGTTTTCCTCTTCTACGGTTCAAATCTCCTTTTTATTACCCTTTTGCCATTGATAGTGCTAGTGTAAGCTATTTTACTTCATTTACAATCGGCAAGGCGCGTGGCATGGGACGTGGAACTGGACGTTCTGGTGATGGTGCGTGCAGAGGACGGGGCCGTGGCCAAGGTGAAAATGTGCCACAACAGCCACATCTTCTCGCTCCCAGTTCTTGACCAAATTACTAGGGAAACACACAACAGCACCACTATTGCGAACTGATCAGTGTGAACAGGTTATTAATTGGACAGCAGACAATACTTCCAGACACCTGGGCACCACCACCTCCAGTCTGTCTTCCACACAGTCAAGTGTTAGTAGCCGTGAGTCTCCACTGCATACTCCTCCTCACCCTGATGCTCCTTCCTCCCACCATGCCGAGTGTCGTCAGACAGCAACTGATCACAAAATTGGACACTCTAAAGATCTGTTCACTGGTCCATTTCCATAATTGGGCCCCTCGCCTGCTCCGCTTGAAGTGGTGGAAGAGGAGATCCCATGTAGCGATGGCCAAATACTTGAACAGCCACGGCCACAGGAAGGCGACGCTGGCAATTTGTCACAACAGGTGGACGATGACGAGACACAATTGCCACGAAGTGAGGAGGAGGGCCGTGGTGCGGAATTGGAAGAGGAGGAGGTGGTGGATGATCTAGTAACTGACCCAACGTGGCAGGAGGACACGCAGAGCGAGGCCAGCAGCACACAGGGGGAGGGAGGCAGAGTACCCCAACAGGCAGGAAGAAGCAGTGCGGTGGCAGCAGACAGAAGGCGGGCAACCATTCCCCGTAACACCAACACGAGGGGTGTTGCCAGTACAACCGGTAGGTCTTCCAGAGTCTGGAATTTTTTTAAAGACTCTGCTGATAACCCCAAAAAGGCCATTTGTACCACCTTCCAGGCTAGCATCAGCAGGGGTGACAAAACTACCAGCCTGACCACCACCAGCATGATCAGGCACATGTCAGCAAAGCACCCCACTTTGTGGGGCGAACCCCAGGGTCCACGACAAGCGGGTGTCACCACTGCTTCTTCCTCTGTTGTGCGTGTAAGAGAACCCCCTGTTGTGCGTGCAAGGCAATCCCCTGTCCATACTGCATGCAAAGATGCCCCCTCCTCTCAGTCTTCACTTGTTATGGCAGTTTCTCAAGAAACAGCATCAATGTCCGCAGCGTTCAATTTTCCATATCCCAGACCTTTGAATGAAAGGGCAAATTCGCAGCTAAAACCCCACAGGCCACAGTCCTAAATTCGCACATTTCACGACTGCTTGCATTGGAAATGCTGCCTTTTAGGCTGGTGGAGACGGAATCCTTCTGCAACCTTATGGCGGTGGCCGTCCCTCAGTACTCGGTCCCCAGCCAACACTATTTTGCCCGGTGTGCCATCCCCGCACTACACAAGCACGTGCCCAAAACATCTGTCGTGCCCTCAATGACGCAGTTACTGGGACAGTCCACCTGACAACGGACACGTGGACAAGTGCTTGTGGCCAGGGACAGTACATCTCCCTGACGGCACACTGGGTAAACATAGTGGAAGCGGGACCCAGTCGGACCTTGGGACGGAACACATCCTCCCCACACCGAGGATTGCAGGCCCTATGTCAGTCAGAGTTGCCCCCACAGTGTACAGCTCCTGCGCATCATCCTCCTCCTCCTCCTCATGTTCAGCCTCCATCTCAGATATCACCACATTAGTTACAAGCTGGAAGCACTGCAGTACTGCATCAGCCAAGCGGCAACAGGCTGTGCTGAAACTCATA
Source organism: Phyllobates terribilis (assembly GCF_046119375.1). Taxonomy (NCBI): domain Eukaryota; kingdom Metazoa; phylum Chordata; class Amphibia; order Anura; family Dendrobatidae; genus Phyllobates; species Phyllobates terribilis. The sequence continues at coordinate 61,999,263 of NW_027362764.1, read as the reverse complement.
AGCTTAGGTGATAAACCTCACACTGCTTGTGAGTTGTGGACAGCTGTGAAAGAGCAGGCTGATCTGTGGCTGAGACCGCTGAACCTACATCCAGGCATGGTCGTGTGTGACAATGGCCGTAACCTGGTGGCGGCTCTGCGGCGAGGCGAAATCACACACGTACCATGCCTGGCTCATGTGCTTAACCTCGTGGTTCAGCGGTTTCTTAAATCGTACCCCGAGTTGCCAGATCTGCTCGTCAAAGTACGCCGCTTGTCAGCTCATTTTTGCCGCCCTTGCTGTGCTGCAGCAGTGTTTGCAGCTTCCAGCACACCAACTGGTGTGGGATGTCCCCACATGTTGGAACTCTACCCTCCACATGTTGCAAAGGATTTGTGAGCAGAAGAGAGCAGTTGTGGAGTACCAGCTGCAACAAGGCCGTCGATATTCAGGTCAGACTCCACACATAAGACCTCAGGAGTGGACCTGGATGTCTGACATATGTACCATCCTGACAAACTTTAAGGAGTCCACCAAGATGGTGAGTGGCGATGACGCCATCATTAGCGTCAGCATCCCACTTGTCTGTCTTTTGCAACGCTCTCTGCAGAGAATTAAAGAGGAGGCATTGCAGCCAGAGTATGATGAGATGGATCAAGAAGCCGTAGCGGTCGATTACACACAGCCCAGCCTCATCTAATCCCAGCATGCATTGGGGGACAATGAGGGAGAGGAGGAGGAGGAAGAACAGGAGCTGGTATCATGCGCTGTAGACGGTAGTACCTGTACAACTGTCATACCGTCGGTTCAGCGTGGGTGGCCTGAGGACAGGGGGGAGGAGGAGGAGGAGGAGAGCATGGTCAGTCGTCATCTTGGTGAGGACACGGAAGTCTTGCCCGTTACCAGTCTGGCACACATGGCTGATAATGTTACGCTGCCTTAACTGTGATCCTCGCGTTGTCAAAATGTTGGGTGACAGTCATTACTGCTTGGTGACACTTTTTGACACCCGCTACAAGGAGAACTTTCACTCTCTTATTCCTGAGGTGGAGAGGTCTACAAAAATGGGGCAGTACCAGAAGGCCCTTGCTGCAGAACTGTTAAAAAAATTCCCATCTGAACACGCTAGCGGCAGAGGTCACAGTTTGTTGCCCATCCAAGGCGTATAGGCGAGAGAGACGCAACTCCAATCCAGCAGAGGCAGGGGAACACTGTCAACGTTCTGAGACAGTTTTCTGAGACCCGCCCAGCTTACAGGCCCTGAGGCGCGGGGTACTCTCACAAGGAGTGGAAAGTTTCAAAAGATGGTGAGGGAGTACCTTGCCGACCGTACCAGTGTCCTCCGTGATTCCTCTGTGCCTTTTAATTATTGGGTATCCAAGCTGGACACTTGGAATGAACTCGCTCTGTATGCCTTGGAGGTCCTGGCCTGCCCTACCGCTGGCGTGTTATCGGAGCGTGTTTTTAGTGCCGCTGGGGGAATTATAACTGATATACGCACTCGCCTGTCAACTGACAATGCTGACAAGCTCACCCTTATCAAAATGAACAAGGGCTGGATTGGGCCAGACTTCTCATCACCACCAAATGACAGCAGAGTAACATAAAGTCAAATCCACTGTGTTATTTCGGGAGGTGTATTCCCATGCACCGCTTCACACCCACACATGGGTATACGCTTCCTCATTTCGGCTGTTTTTTGCTCTTCTCCTTAGCCTCCACCACCACTATACCACCAGGGTGACCAGCATTGCAATTTCATCCGTACTAATTTTTGGCAGCTTTTGCTTGGAAGGCATAGGCAAAGACTATGGGAGACCCACTCCCCAATAATGGGAATAATGTTTTTAATATGCTGTACTGCATGGCTCTTGTAAGGGGCATTAAAACCGTCTTGTTAAGCTACTGTGACCTCCACGTCTCTTCCAAGGGGCATTAAAACCGTCTTGTTAAGCTACTGTGACCTCCACGTCTCTTCCAAGGGGCATTAAAACCATATTGTTAAGCTACTGTGAATTCCATGTCTCTTCCAAGGGTCATTAAAACCGTCTTGTTAAACCACTCTGACCTCCACGTCTCTTCCAAGGGGCATTAAAACCATCTTGTTAAGCTACTGTGACTTCCACGTCTCTTCCAAGGGGCATTAAAACCATCTTGTTAAAACACTCTGAACTCCACGTCTCTTCCAAGGAGCATTAAAACCGTCTTGTTAAGCTACTGTGACCTCCACGTCTCTTCCAAGAGGCATTAAAACCATCTTGTTAAACCACTCTGACCTCCATGTCTTTTCCAAGGGTCATTAAAACAATCTTGCTAAACGACTCTGACCTCCACGTCTCTTCCAAGGGGCATTAAAACTGTCTTGTTAAGCTACTGTGACCTCCACGTCTCTTCCAAGGGGCATTAAAACTGTCTTGTTAAACCACTCTGAACTCCACGTCTCTTCCAAGGGGCATTAAAACCATCTTGTTAAACCACTGTGACCTCCACGTCTCTTCCAAGGGGCATTAAAACTGTCTTGTTAAGCTACTGTGACCTCCACGTCTCTACCAAGGGACATTAAAACCGTCTTGTTAAACCACTCTGAACTCCACGTCTCTTCCAAGGGGCATTAAAACCGTCTTGTTAAACCACTCTGAACTCCACGTCTCTTCCAAGGGGCATTAAAACCATCTTGTTAAGCTACTGTGACCTCCACGTCTCTTCCAAGGGGCATTAAAACCATCTTGTTAAACCACTCTGACCTCAACGTCTCTTCCAAGGGGCATTAAAACCGTCTTGTTAAGCTTCTGTGACCTCCACGTCTCTTCCAAGGGGCATTAAAACCATCTTGTTAAACCACTCTCATCTCCACGTCTCTTCCAAGGGGCATTGAAATGTTGTTTTTAATTACCTCTAATCTCCACGACTCTTCCAACGGGCATTGCATTTCCTCCTAATTTTAGTCAGGTTTTGGTTTTCAATGCATAGGCGAACACTAAGGGAGACCCACTCCCCAATAATGGGTAGAAGGCTTTTAGTACGCTGTAATCCACGTCTGTTTCAAGGGGCATTTCAGTTCCTCATAATTTTTGGAAAGCCTTCCATTCTCTGCTTAGGCTAACAGTGTACAGGAGACCTCGTTGCTATAAATGGAAGAAACGGTTTTATTAAGGCCCTCTGACCTCCATGTCACTTCCAAGGGGCATTGGAGTGCCTCAAAATTTTTGGTAGGCATTGCACTCACTGCATGCCCTATAACTGTGTAGCCGAACCGCTCCTTTTGGTACAGAAACATATCCTACAAGACATGTGTGGCTGACTGGCCTGATATTGATGTGAATGGTTCCTGTTCCTCCTGCTCTTTCTCCTTTGCCACCACCTCATCCATCATTCATCACCTGAAGCTTTGTTTTAACGGGAGTCATAGAACTGGGATAGTAGCAGGAAAACATCCAGCAATCCTCGGAGGAGGTAGGATATGCGCCAAAACGCTGACCACCTCAGGCCTAGCCTCTACTACATACATGCGCTTGGATTCCAAGGAAGAGAAAGCTAAGGAGATGGATGGCCTAATGATCATGAATAATTTACTCGTTGTGTAGGAGGCCGACCACTGCTGCTGTATACCTTCTGAACTTTGTGTTGAAGCCTGATTGACCCAAGACCCGCAATCCTCTATGTCTGGAGGACGTGTTGCATCCCAGTGTCCAACTGTATCCCGGCTTCCACAATATTAGCCCAGTGTTAAGGTGTCAGTGAGATGGACCATCCCTGGCCACATTCACTTGTCCACGTGTTTGTGGTTAGGCTGTCCTTCCCACTAAATGCACTGGGGAGGGCACAGGTAATGTTTTGGTATGCGCGCTTGTGTATAAGGCGCACCGGGACAAATACGGGCGCCTGGGGACCGTTTATGGACACCCGGCCGCCCAAGGTGGCTGGGGACCGTGGGTGGGCACTCGGCCGCAGGGCGGCTCAGGACGGAGTATGGATACCAGGCCGCCGACGCAGCCATGACGTGGTGGCCAGATTCCGCCTCCACATGCCTAAAAGGCCCAATTTCAAGTGCAAGCTAGCCGTATGGTATTGCAGCCTGGGGGTGGGTGGGTGACAGACTGCATACTTGTGCTTGTGACGCACCCCCTGGGCCATATTCTTTTAGGGGGAATATCCGGAGCCGGATCAGATGGGGGTTGTAGTCTTCCGAGTGGCTGTGACCCGGTCCGTGCCCAGGGTGTCAAACTCAGTTGTATGTGGCAGTCCTACAGATGTTATTAAGTTCTTTATTGTCGACTACGCCACCCGTTGTATTGCGGTCACTATGGCCGCCGCTGCAGCAGGGTCCGCTGAGGCTGATGGTGTAGGTGCAGCTTGTGATGGTATAACCCCCAACGGGTGGGGTATAGCCTCAGGGGGTCAGGTGCAGAGGATGGGGGTTGTGGTGGTGCAGCGCAGATGTTAAAGGAAGACAGAGTCGGGTTATGCAGTTTAGGGTATTTACTCACTGCTGATGTTCCGGTCACTCCAGCTTCAAGTGACCTCCCGAGCCGTGCTGCATCCACCAGGTCCTGGATCCAGCCAACCCCCAAGCGAGTCCGGAGCGTGACCCTGAGCTCTCCTTCTGTCCTTTCTCTGGCCGTCCCCACTAGTGATCCACCCAGGTCCAGCTCCCTCGGGCCTTCTGTTGGGAGACCCTTGGCCTTGGGTTCCCTGACCCTCCACGTGGTATGCCTTCGTGGTGGATGTGGTGGGTGGCCGTGGCAGACGCTGCCCACGGCCTCCGGTCTCTGGCTGGGGTGTGTTTTTGCCCCCACCAGCTTGGGTTCCGGTACCCTGATGCCGACTCTTCACTCGTGGATTGGATTTGGGGTCTTAGAGTCCTCTCTTCTGCTTCCCCCTCTGGGTCTCTCTTTCTTCTCCTCTCTCACTCTCTGGCTCAGGCTTCTCTGCTCCTCCTCTGCTTCTTACTCTGACAGACTGACTGACCCTGTTCTTTGATGGTGCCCACCTTATATACACCCTCTATGTGTGAGCTCAGGTGACCAGCACCCAATGAGCTCCTATCTTTACCCAGGCTGCTCCCCCTATCTGCCCCTACACTACTTGGGATGTACCACCCCCCCTCCCACTCCAGCCAGGAACAGACTCGGTCGTACCTGCACATTTCTAAGTGGGAGTACCGTCGGCCTGTTCCTCGGAAATGGGATGTATGTAGTGCATGCAGCCTACCGAGCTCAGATCCACACTCCATCCTTACCCGGGAGTGGAATATCACACCTCTGGGTTGAGGTGCAATACCCCTGTAGCAGCCGAATCCTCAGGGTGCTACATTCCCCCCTGGTAAATCACAGCACGTCCTCGGGCTGTAAGAACAAAACACCACAAAACATACAAATTTTTGCATAAACATATAAAACATATAAAACAATATATATATATTAGCATATAAAACATTCTCGTCGCCTCTGGCTCCTCCTCCGGTCACTGTGCAACGTGTGACCGGGTAAAGTGCGACAGTCTCTCTGGAAAACTGGTTTTCCTACAAAACCGGTAGGGGGCGCTTTAGGACGCGCAACTATATACAGGGGATATGGCCGCTCTCAGTCCTCGGCCAGGTAAGGAGGGAAAGGGAATGGCTGCTCACAGTCCTCAGCCTGTGGGATTAAGGGGTTAAACGGGTGAACAGTTCACTCATGCTGGTCCCAACGGGGACTATATATATGTAGCAACAGTTTCAGTTTCTTTATACCCCGATCGGGTAACTATTTACAGCACCTGCTCTGCCGCACTCAACGGCGTCTTCCTCCTGCTCTTTGCTTGTAGCTGGTGGTAACTTCAGACCCGTCCGGGTCCTCTTGCTCCTCCTCCTCGCACCGCAACTCCTCCTCCGTCAGGCGGTGTACGTGGAGGGCGTAAGGTCCTTTGGCACACTTGTGCCGGGTGAAGGTGACCTCGTCTCCGATGTAGAGGTCACGACCTCTGTGCCCCTCCGGCAGATGGGACTCAACGTCTCTGCGCGTTACAAAAACGTCGCCGGGGGTGTTGTGGTCTCTGATGAAGCCCCACCCATGCTGCTGGTTGAACTTGATCACTGTCCCGATGGTGCGGGGACAATGCGCTGCACGGGGATCCCTCCTGGTCCGGCTCTTCTGCTCGGCGCTCCGTACTTGGGCCTGTTGTTCCCGGACCCGCCTCTCTCTCCGCTCCCTCGCAAACTCTTCGAGCTGCTGTCGGCAACACTCAGCACGCTCTGCTGCAGCTGCCCTGGTTTCCTGAGTGAACCCCATCAGGTCTTCTCCGGTGGGGTCCCACTCAAATTGGGCTTCTTCCAGAGGAGGCGAGATCCTTATCACGGGCTTCGGAGCCGGAATCAGGGGTGCACACATGGCCCCAACTCTCCTCTGGTGCTCCAGTTCATAATATTTCTGGGGCCAGATGAAAGGCTGCCCGTCCGGCCACGTGTGCTGGGCAAACAAGTCCTCTCCCAGACGCGGTACCCTTGGTTTTACGGGTGCGGGCGCGGTGGTGGTGGCGCCCGGGTTGCCCAGGCCTTGCGGCCAGGCCTGGGGCACCTGGAAGGTGAAGGGCACCGTTAGGACGGCGGCGCCCTGGGCTACCTGGCCTTGCGGCCAGGCCGGAGGCTCCGCGGAGGTAGGGGGCGCTGTTGGTATTGCGGCGCCCGGGGGTACTAGGCCTTGCGACCAGGCTGGTGGTACTTCCTGCTTGGTCACGCTCGGGGTCGAGGCGTGTGACGTCACAGGGGTCGCGGCGGCGGCTTCCGGTTGGGGCCTAGTCTGCGTCGGTGACATGGCGTTTTCGGGCACAGCAGGGGGACTTTCGGGCTCTGCGACGGGGAGCTGGGGCAGGTAAGCGGTGTCCCGGCTTGGGGTATAGACGTCCCCTTTACCTGCCTCCATGCGTTCGGCTCCCTTCTCGGCGCCGTCTCCGGCCTTTGGTCCTCCCGCGCCATCCTCAGAGGCGGTCTGTCTCCTCATCTTGGCTGGCGTGCTCCGGGTCTTGGTTTCAGCTTGCTGGGCCATCTCTCGGCTCCATTCCGCCAATATCTCGCGCTGTACCCGGGCCATCCTCCGTGCGAGGCCCTCCAGGGCAGTCTGTGCACACTCCCGGTCTCGGGGGAGCTGTGCAAGGACCTCCACTAGGCCTAGTGGGGTCGTGGTGTCTAGCAGGCTCCTGACCAACGGGTCGGTGCTGCTCTGCTCTTCTTCCAGCAGGCTCCTGGCCAGCGGGCCGGTGCTGCTCTGCTCTCTGGACATCTCCGGGTGAGCTTTTCTGCTACTCCTCTCCAGGCTTCTTGCCTCCGGGTGCGCTCGCTCTAGACTGCTCCAGGCGGCACCCATCTTTGTTCTCTTCTTTCGTCTCCTCCCACTTCGAGGGCGGTCCCGGGGCCACTTGGTGATTGTCAGCTCCAGGGGCAGTTCTTTCTTGCTGACAGACACCTCTAGCATCACAGTCTCTGTTGGTGGGGGCGGTTTCCACTTTTGGCGCCATTTTCGGTCCTGGCCCATGATGGGAGGTGGCCTCTCGCCACCCTCTGGCACGCCCATAATGGCGTCCGCTCTTCCAAGGCGGGAAACCTTTGGAAATGGCGGGAATCGCTTCCCAGTGGCGGGAAACTCTGCAGATGGCGGGAAAACGCTGTTAATGGCGGACAACCGGCGGGAATCGACTGGTGATGGGGTCCGATGGCGGGGACCCTCCGGAACCGGCAGGAGACTTCTTTTTAAGGTAAACTCGTTCTTTTCTTCAGGCACGCAGTACCCGGTTGTTGTGGGCACGTAATCCTGCCGACTACGCCAAAGTTGACGCACCCCCTGGGCCATATTCTTTTAGGGGGAATATCCGGAGCCGGATCAGATGGGGGTTGTAGTCTTCCGAGTGGCTGTGACCCGGTCCGTGCCCAGGGTGTCAAACTCAGTTGTATGTGGCAGTCCTACAGATGTTATTAAGTTCTTTATTGTCGACTACGCCACCCGTTGTATTGCGGTCACTATGGCCGCCGCTGCAGCAGGGTCCGCTGAGGCTGATGGTGTAGGTGCAGCTTGTGATGGTATAACCCCCAACGGGTGGGGTATAGCCTCAGGGGGTCAGGTGCAGAGGATGGGGGTTGTGGTGGTGCAGCGTAGATGTTAAAGGAAGACAGAGTCGGGTTATGCAGTTTAGGGTATTTACTCACTGCTGATGTTCCGGTCACTCCAGCTTCAAGTGACCTCCCGAGCTGTGCTGCATCCACCAGGTCCTGGATCCAGCCAACCCCCAAGCGAGTCCGGAGCGTGACCCTGAGCTCTCCTTCTGTCCTTTCTCTGGCCGTCCCCACTAGTGATCCACCCAGGTCCAGCTCCCTCGGGCCTTCTGTTGGGAGACCCTTGGCCTTGGGTTCCCTGACCCTCCACGTGGTATGCCTTCGTGGTGGATGTGGTGGGTGGCCGTGGCAGACGCTGCCCACGGCCTCCGGTCTCTGGCTGGGGTGTGTTTTTGCCCCCACCAGCTTGGGTTCCGGTACCCTGATGCCGACTCTTCACCCGTGGATTGGATTTGGGGTCTTAGAGTCCTCTCTTCTGCTTCCCCCTCTGGGTCTCTCTTTCTTCTCCTCTCTCACTCTCTGGCTCAGGCTTCTCTGCTCCTCCTCTGCTTCTTACTCTGACAGACTGACTGACCCTGTTCTTTGATGGTGCCCACCTTATATACACCCTCTATGTGTGAGCTCAGGTGACCAGCACCCAATGAGCTCCTATCTTTACCCAGGCTGCTCCCCCTATCTGCCCCTACACTACTTGGGATGTACCACCCCCCCTCCCACTCCAGCCAGGAACAGACTCGGTCGTACCTGCACATTTCTAAGTGGGAGTACCGTCGGCCTGTTCCTCGGAAATGGGATGTATGTAGTGCATGCAGCCTACCGAGCTCAGATCCACACTCCATCCTTACCCGGGAGTGGAATATCACACCTCTGGGTTGAGGTGCAATACCCCTGTAGCAGCCGAATCCTCAGGGTGCTACACTTGCATTGCAAGGAATGGGGGAGGTACAATTGAACACTGCCCTGGGACAAGGACTTGCACGGGGATAGTTGCAAGTCTGCATCTTCTGATGCGGCAAGGATCACTTCTGATGGGCACACTTTTAGGTAGTGACCTGGGTGTCAGAGATGCTTCCAGGGGTCTTCCCCATGCTGTTCCCATGTCTTTTCAGCACTGTATGCATGTGTCACACAGCACATGGCCAGATAAGGTTGTAAAATGTTAAAATGACATTTCCCGGTGAATGCATTTGTCACGGTTGAAAGCAATACAAAAGTGCAAAAGCACATAAAAAATGCTACTTGTGTACATAGCCCAAGGTGTGGAGGAGTATTTTTGTTTTTGGTTATTTATTTTACCTTATACACAAGTCTTTACCCTGGAAAGGATGCTCCTTAACATATTTCACAGGAAAGCACTTTCAGTTTCGTTTTTGAACGTTTTATTGTAAGCCCGTAAAAGTGTCTTAATGCTTCCTGGGGTGATCCCCATGCTGTCCCCATGTCAATTGAGCACTGTCACTATCGTTTTGGGCACTTTTTAGGCTTTCTACAGACTGCCGGGGGTGTCGCCGCAAAAATGCTCGGGTCTCCCATAGACTAACATTGGGCTCGTTGCTCGGGTCGAGCACCCAAGTATCACTGTGAGCTCGACCCGAGCTTTGAGCACCCGAGCATTTTAGTGCTTGCTCAACACAGCTTATTATTTCTCTTTCGAAGTTGCAAGACCAAGGTTTTTCCATCCTTTGTCTTTAAGAATATTATTTGATTTGCAATTTTATTGCTTTCTTCTTATAATAAAGAAGCCTTGAGTATGGTGAATCTTTACATCTTTACGAGTCTTCCCAGGATTAAGTTCAACAGTATTGTTCAACCTATCATTCTTCCCTGACTTGTGTTGAATTGTGTGAGTGGCATTCATCTGACATCTTTTTTTTACATACCTGTCTCATACAGTCTTCATCGAGAACGGTTTATAATAGCTCATTTCTAATGTTCCTTTCATCTTTCCACAATAAATGACTGAATATGACAAGGAGCTCGATCTTCTAGATTGCATAAAGCCTCATTGATGTGCATAGAGTCACCTACTACATTGTATAATGTTGCATAGTAAGCCTTGAAAACAATGCTGAAAGTGGTCAATGATGGAGTATTCAGTAACTGGTACATGGCCGGAATAACAGAGCATGCTTCTTTGTTAACCAGTATTATTTGATTTTGACTTTATAAAGTGTATGGGAGCACGTCATGGGTAGAAATGAGTTAATTCAAATTTGGCAGATTCCATATGAACCTAATAAATTGGGTGCAAATCGAATCTGGTGGGAAGGGGATTGAACAAAAAAAATCTTACTCTCACCTCTTCTAGGCGCTCCCAATATCTCTCCTGTCCTAGCCGGTGTTCTGAGTGAGTCTTCTATCTTCTCTCTTCTGTTTCCTATCTCCTTTCTTTCTCTAGTTCCAGACCTTTGGTGTTGCCATTCTATACAAGGTCTCCGCTGATATGTGTGGTGCGATGCATGTCTTTAACTTCAATGATGTGAATAGCAACCCACGTGATGTTGCATGTGGTCTGGTGGTGTGCAACGCTTGTCATTAGTGGCAGTGTATCTAGTGAAAGATGGCAGTGCTGGATGCCCAGAATGAGAAGAAAATGGAAGACAGAGGTGACGTTTAGAGGACCCATGGCAGCGGAAGAGGTAAGATGAGGGCCAAAAGAGTGGAGTATAATAGTTCCTTGCTTTTTTTTTAATGCTTTCCCGACCCAAAGAATCCTGCAAAAGGACAAACGGAATTCCAAAATATTTGGATTAGAGTCTGAATTTTTTGCAAAAATCATAGCAAATTTGATTAGTCTAGAATTGATCGAAAATTCTTTTCCTCGACTAGCAATTAACCAATTTTGAATATCAAAATGTCTTATCTTTTGTTCTCATGGAAAATAAGCCACTGCCAGAGCTTTATGGAACAGCTTATTTACCTCTCCCCATTTAGAAAAACATGCATGCTCGGCTGAGCATGCATGTTTATGTTAGCGTCCATTGGAATAGCAAGTGTTCAGCCACCAGCTATCTTACTTATTGTGTTTGATAAGGGGTTTAATCTACAGGCAAATTGATATAAAGCAGAAGAAACGGGGCTGATTGATATATAGTTTTGTGGGAAAGGATTTAGTATAACTTGTATTTTTGTAATTTTAACCCTATTATTTATATGTTTAGGAGTCCAGTGGGCAGTTCTAAGTAGTGATAAGACTTGCATATGAAATGGAATGAACAAACCAATGATCAGAAATCCAAGGTGTAATTCAATATGTATAGCAAATTTTATTAATAGAATACAAAAACAGGTAATGGAGAACAAGGTGCATATATGAAGTGCACAGGTCGTGCATGGGGTGCAAGGAGGTGGGCAATTACCAAATCAATAATGTAAAGTATCAGCACAGTGGTATTCAGTATTATATGTACAGTCATGGCCAAAAGTTTTGAGAATGACACCAAAATTATATTTTCACATGATCTGCTGGCCTCTGGTTTTTATTAGTGTTTATCTGATGTTTATATCACATACAGAAATATAATTGCAATCATATTATGAGTACCAATAGGTTATATTGACAGTTAGAATGAGTTAATGCAGCAAGTCAATATTTGCAGTGTTGCCCCTTCTTCTTCAAGACCTCTGTAATTCTCCCTGGCATGCTCTCAATCAACTTTTGGACCAAATGCTGACTGATAGCAGTCCATTCTTGCATAATCAATGCTTGCATTTTGCCAGAATTTGTTGGTTTTTGTTTGTCCACCCGTCTCTTGATGATTGACCACAAGTTCTCAATGGGATTAAGATCTGGGGAGTTTCCAGGCCATGGACCCAAAATCTCTATGTTTTGTTCCATGAGCCATTTAGATATCACCTTTGCTTTATGGCAAGGTGCTCCATCATGCTGGAAAAGGCATTGTTGAGCGCCAAACTGCTCTTGGACGATTGGGAGAAGTTGCTCTTGGAGGACATTCTGGTACCATTCTTTATTCATGGCTGTGTTTTTAGGCAAGACTGTGAGTGAGCCGATTCCCTTGGCTGAGAAGCAACCCCACACATGAATGGTTTCAGGATGCTTTACAGTTGGCATGAGACAAGACTGGTGGTAGCGCTCACCTCTTCTTCTCCGAATAAGCTGTTTTCCAGAAGTCCCAAACAATCGAAAAGGGGATTCATCAGAGAAAATGACTTTGCCCCAGTCCTCAGCAGTCCACTCCCTGTACCTTTTGCAGAATATCAGTCGGTCCCTGATGTTTTTTCTGGAGAGAAGTGGCTTCTTTGCTGCCCTCCTTGAAACCAGCCCTTGCTCAAAGAGTCTCCGCCTCACAGTGCGTGCAGAAGCGCTCACACCAGCCTGCTGCCATTCCTGAGCAAGCTCGGCACTGCTGGTAGTCCGATCCCGCAGCTGAAACAGTTTTAAGATACGGTCCTGGCGCTTGCTGGTCTTTCTTGGGCACCCTGGAGCCTTTTTGACAACAATGGAAGCTCTCTCCTTGAAGTTCTTGATGATGCGATAGATTGTTGACTGAGGTGCAATCTTTGTAGCTGCGATACTCTTCCCTGTTAGGCCATTTTTGTGCAGTGCAATCATGGCTGCACGTGTTTCTTTAGAGATAACCATGGTTAACTGAAGAGAAACAATGAAACCAAGAACCAGCCTCCTTTTAAAGTGTCCATTGATGTCATTCTTACTTAATCATGACTGATTGATCGCCAGCCCTGTCCTCATCAACACCCACACCTGTGTTAATGGATCAATCACTAAACCGATGTTAGCTGCTCCTTTTAAGGCAGGACTGCAATGATGTTGAAATGTGTTTTGGGGGTTAAAGTTCATTTTCTGGGCAAATATTGACTTTGCAAGTACAGTAATTGCTGTTAAGCTGATCACTCTTTGACATTCAGGAGTATATGCAAATTGCCATTACAAAAAATGAAGCAGTAACCTTTGGAAAAATTACTATTTGTCTCATTCTCAATACTTTTGGCCATGACTGTATAGAGCTACCCCATCAATTGTAACACATAATAGCAGATGAGTATAAGTGGTCAAGGTACAATATTGTGGATAGTACTATACCTTGGAACTACCGCAACTCAAACACGGGGGAAGGGGGGCTCCACACTGACAATGCATCTGCCCCGACGCGTGTTTTGGACCAGCCTTTGTCAGGGGGCATTTTTAGTGATCAGACTTGTAGGACTGTAAATTTAGTGTAACTGTCAGTCACTAAGAAGGACCACTCACTTAACTTCTAAACTTAGAAGCGGGGATTTTAATGACTAAAATACAAATTTTACTGAATCTTTTCATGCAAAACGAAAAATCCTGAAACAAAGTTGCCTCTGTCCCACTGAAGCTGCAGTGATATACAATCCTCCCGAGTTTACAGATGTGGCACTGATGTACAAGCCCAGACCAACACACATTCACTTTCAACATTTAGGATCTTACCTCGAAATTACACCATTTTTTTTACCACCTCTAAGGAGGTATTAAGTTCATCCAAGAACCACACTGATGCAAGCAGCCAAGGAACCACCATCCTTACGTCCAGCCACCGTGACAAGACAATAGCATAAAAGCAAATTGATCCATTTAGGATGAATTGGAGACAGATATACAGTGCTGGCCAAAAGTATTGGAACCCCTGCAATTCTGTCAGATAATACTCAGTTTCTTCCTGAAAATGATTGCAATCACAAATTCTTTGGTATTATTCTCTTCATTTAATTTGCTTGCAAGGAAAAAACACAAAAGAGAATGAAGCAAAAATCAAATCATTTTGTCCAAAAAAGGGCCAGACAAAAGTATTGGCACCCTCAGTCTAATACTTGGTTGCACAACCTTTAGCCAAAATAACTGTTAACAACCGCTTCCGGTAACCATCAATGAGTTCTTACAATGCTCTGCTGGAATTGTAGACCATTCTTCTTTGGCAAACTGCTCCAGGTCCCTGATATTTGAAGGGTGCCTTCTCCAAACTGCCATTTTGAGATCTCTCCACAGGTGTTCTATGGGATTCAGGTCAGGACTCATTGCTGGCCACCTTAGAAGTCTCCAGTGCTTTCTCTAAACCATTTTATAATGCTTTTGGAAGTGTGTTTTGGGTCATTGTCCTGCTGGAAGACTCATGACCTCTGAGGGAGACCCAGCTTTCTCACACTGGGCTCTACATTATGCTGCAAAATTTGTTGGTAGTCTTCAGACTTCATAATGCCATGCACACGGTCAAGCAGTCCAGTGCCAGAGGCAGCAAAGCAACCCCAAAACATCAGGGAACCTCTGCCATGTTTGACTGTAGGGACCGTGTTCTTTTCTTTGAATGCCTCTTTTTTTCCCTGTACACTCTATGTTGATGCTTTTTCCCAAAAAGCTCTACTTTTGTCTCATCTGACCAGTGAACATTCTTCCAAAACGTTTTAGGCTTTCTCAGGTAAGTTTTGGCAAACTCCAGCCTGGCTTTTTTATGTCTCGGGGTAAGAAGTGGGGTCTTCCTGGGTATCCTACCATACAGTCCCTTTTCATTCAGACGCCCATGGATAGTACGGGTTGACACTGTTGTACCCTCGGACTGCAGGGCAGCTTGAACTTGTTTGGATGTTAGTCAAGGTTCTTTATCCACCATCCGCACAATCTTGCGTTGAAATCTCTCGTCAATTTTTCTTTTCCGTCCACATCTAGGGAGGTTAGCCACAGTGCCATGGGCTTTAAACTTCTTGATGACACTGCGCACGGAAGACACAGGAACATTCAAGTCTTTGGAGATGGACTTGTAGCCTTGAGATTGCTCATGCTTCCTCACAATTTGGTTTCTCAAGTCCTCAGACAGTTCTTTGGTCTTCTTTCTTTTCTCCATGCTCAATGTGGTACACACAAGGACACAGGACAGAGGTTGAGTCAACTTTAATCCATGTTATCTGGCTGCAAGTGTGATTTAGTTATTGCCAACACCTGTTAGGTGCCACAGGTAAGTTACAGGTGCTGTTAATTACACGAATTAGAGAAGCATCACATGATTTTTCAAACGATGCCAATACTTTTGTCCACCCCCTTTTTTAGGTTTGGTGTGGAATTATATCCAATTTGGCTTTAGGACAATTCTTTTTGTGTATTTTTCATTGAAGACAAATTAAATGAAGATAATAATACCAAAGAATTTGTGATTGCAATCATTTTCAGGAAAAAACTGAGTATTATCTGACAGAATTGCAGGGGTGCCAATACTTTTGGCCAGCACTGCATGCTACATCATCCGGTGTGAATTGGGATTGGTTTATCAAGCCTCAACAATCTTCAATAGCTATAAGCAACGACACTCAATCCATTGTACTCCTTCCACATCACATTACTAGTGGGTCATAACATATATTAAGTTATGAGAAAGTTGGGTTGAGTGTAGTATCTACAGCTTTTTTGCTCACTTTCGGAGGCAAGAAATGTTCTTCGTCATTTAACCTGCAATAGAACTAAAAGGTCCCCTGCAACATTGTTTTTTGCTAACTCTGCTATTCTTTGGTGGAAAAATGGCTGCAGTGCAAGCGCGGCTATTAATATTTAATAGGAAAATCTCTATGCTTGACTACAAATTGGGTCAAATGATTCCACTCACTCGGCTCAGTATTTTTATTGCCATCTATGCCTCATTTCCAAGGATTGTTCTCTGCAGGAGGATCAACAGAAACATATTTTTATGATATCTATTTTTGTATTTCAGTTTAGGAGATATTGATGTTGTATTTTAGGACTGCTATTGGCTGGAACGTATAGATTTCTCTCGCCAGATGGAAAAATTGATTTTTACTTTAGATTAAGGAATTTTTTCCCCAACATATCCACAATGAATCCATTGCATTAGTCACAGTTTTTGCCACGGATTTTTAACTTAACCCTTAACCTCTTCCAGTCTTCCGCTGTACAATCAAAGGCTAAGATAGAAACAAAATGAGCAAAAACCCTGCTGAAAGTAAAAAGTAATAGTGCATATAAATAACATAGGGCACTTAGTAAACACTGTTTTTGGTCAAAAAAAGCATAAAAGCCATCCTACCACAACAAGGTGTATCCCAATCGGGACAGTTCAATAATATCTCTAATATTAAAACCTCACTATGTGTCAAAAATTAGCTCAATGTGAACAAAGGCAGCGCAGGACCGAAGCCCGACTGTGGCTACCCAGCCATGGAAAGCTATATATACAGGTGCATCTCACTAAATATCATCAAAAGTTAATATGAATCAAGTGAATCAATATCATCAAAAAGTTAATTTATTTCAGTTCTTCAATACAAAAAGAGAAACTCCTATATTATATAGAGTCATTACAAACAGAGTGATCTATTTCTGTTAATGTTGATGATTATGGCTTACAGCCAATGAAAACACAAAAGTCATTATCTCAGTAAATTAGAATACTTTATAACAACAGCTTGAAAAATGTTTTTAAAACCTGAAATGTTGGCCTACTGAAATGTCTGTTCAGTAAATGCCCTCAATACTTGGTCGGGCTCCTTTTGCATCAGTTACTGCATCAATGCAGCAATGTGGCATGGAGGTGATCAGCCTGTGGCATGGAGGCGATCAGCCTGTGGCACTGCTGAGGTGTTATGGAAGCCCAGGTTGCTTTGATAGCAGCCTTCAGCTCGTCTGCATTGTTGGGTCTGGTGTCTCCCATTTTCCTCTTGACAATACCTCATAGATTTGAGTTTGCTGGCCCATCAAGCACAGTGATACTGTTGTTTTTATATCAGGTATTGGTACTTATGGCAGTGTAGACAGGTGCCAAGTCCTGCTGGAGAATGACATTTCCATCTCCAAAAAGCTTGTCAGCAGAGGGAGGCATGAAGTGCTCTAAAATTTCCTGGTAGACGGCTGCGCTGACTTTGGTCTTGATAAAACACAGTGGACCTACACCAGCAGATGACATGGCTCCCCAAACCATCACTGATTGTGGAAACTTCACACTAGACCTCAAGCAGGTTGGATTGTGGCCTCTCCACTCTTCCTCCAGACTCTGGGACCTTGTGGAGTGTGTCAATGACTGCCTTTTGGACATCTGCCAAGTCAGCAGTCTTCCCCATGATTGTGGAGCCTACTGAAACAGACTAAGGGACCTTTTTAAATGCTTAGGAAGCCTTTGTAGGTGTTTTTTTGTTAATTATTTTAATTTACTGAGATAATAACTTTTGTGTTTTCATTGGCTGTAAGCCATAATCATCAACATTAAATGAAATAAACACTTGAAATAGATCACTCTGTGTGTAATGACTCTATATAATATATGAGTTTCACTTTTTGTATCGAAGAACTGAAATAAATTAACTTTTTTTGATGATATTCTAATTTAGTGAGATGCACCTGTGTGTGTGTGTGTATATATATATATATATATATATATATATAGAGAGAGAGAGAGAGTATATAGAGTATATATATATCTATATATATAGATATATATATATACAGTACAGACCAAAAGTTTGGACACACCTTCTCATTTAAAGATTTTTCTGTATTTTCATGACTGTGAAAATTGTACATTCACACTGAAGGCATTAAAACTATGAATTAACACATGTGGAATTATATACTTAACAAAAAAGTGTGAAACAACTGAAAATATGTCTTATATTCTAGGTTCTTCAAAGTAGCCACCTTTTGCTTTGATGGCTGCTTTGCACACTCTTGGCATTCTTTTGATGAGCTTCAAGAGGTAGTCACCGGAAATGGTCTTCCAACAATCTTGAAAGAGTTCCCAGAGATGCTTAGCACTTGTTGGCCCTTTTGCCTTCACTCTGCGGTCCAGCTCACCCCAAACCATCTCGATTGGGTTCTGGTCTGGTGACTGTGGAGGCCAGGCCATCTGGCGTAGCACCCCATCACTCTCCTTCTTGGTCAAATAGCCCTTACACAGTCTGGAGGTGTGTTTGGGGTCATTGTCCTGTTGAAAAATAAATGATGGTCCAACTAAACGCAAACCGGATGGAAAAACATGCCGCTGCAAGATGCTGTGGTAGCCATGCTGGTTCAGTATGCCTTCAATTTTGAATAAATCCCCAACAGTGTCACCAGCAAAGCACCCCCACACCATCATACCTCCTCCTCCATGCTTCACGGTGGGAACCAGGCATGTAGAGTCCATCCATTCATCTTTTCTGCGTCGCACAAAGACACGGTGGTTGGAACCAAAGATCTCAAATTTGGACTCATCAGACCAAAGCACAGATTTCCACTGGTCTAATGTCCATTCCTTGTGTTCTTTAGCCCAAACAAGTCTCTTCTGCTTGTTGCTTGTCTTTAGCAGTGGTTTCCTAGCAGCTATTTTACCATGAAGGCCTGCTGCACAAAGTCTCCTCTTAACAGTTGTTGTAGAGATGTGTCTGCTGCTAGAACTCTGTGTGGCATTGACCTGGTCTACAATCTGAGCTGCTGTTAACCTGCGATTTCTGAGGCTGATGACTCAGATAAACTTGTCCTCAGAAGCAGAGGTGACTCTTGGTCTTCCTTTCCTGGGGCGGTCCTCATGTGAGCCAGTTTCTTTGTAGCGCTTGATGGTTTTTGCAACTGTACTTGGGGACACTTTCAAAGTTTTCCCAATTTTTCGGACTGACAGACCTTCATTTCTTTAAGTAATGATGGCCACTCGTTTTTCTTTACTTAGCTGCTTTTTTCTTGCCATAATACAAATTCTAACAGTCTATTCAGTAGGACTATCAGCTGTATATCCACCAGACTTCTGCACAACATGTGGCGCCCCTGAGGGTTCAGTCGCCACAGAGATACTGCACCTCACCCCGAGCTGTGGTGTCTCCCTTCTCTCAGGTATGATGGGAGTGCTGCACAGAGCCCCAACCACCTACATCCAACACTACACCACTCCAGGCCAGCAGGAGGGGCAAGACGCAATGTAGTTTTCTGCTGAGCCCTGACCCTGGCTGGAGTAGGGGGGAACCCAAAGGTAGGGGGAACCAGTAGTGGGTGTGGGTGGAGGAAGTAGATGGGGAAGCACATATACAGTAAGTATATAATAGGAAGCCATATTTGGGATGAGTAGTCAGTAGTCAGGAGGGAGAGAGTTCAGTACAGTCAGGGAGCAGAGGCTCAGTTAGAGCTCTGCTCCACAAGTTAGGGCCCAGGATAGAGGCCCGGAGGGGAGCAGGGAGCAGGCTCCATTCTACAAGGAGGATCCCAGGGGGTACGGAGCATGCAGGGCGGCACCCGTATGCCCTGCTCCTGCCAGGAGACAGGAGGGATCGTGCTTGCCGCATTCAAAATCCCAGGGGGTAAGGCTGGTCCAAGATCTGACATACAGGAAGGACTTCAGCGTCCCCGAGCGGGACTGAGAGTGGGCAGCGTAGGGCTACGGTGAGAAGGTCCAAGTGTGAAGAAGGACAAGTTAGGCACATCTGAAAGTGGGGATCTGCCAGTCACCCCTAATCTGCCTGAAGGAGGACTGATCCCCCTTCCCGGTGAACGCAGCGCGACGAGGGAGGCTATCACCTGTAAGCGCACATGTGAATTGCCTTGAAGAACTGTAAGTAAAGCACTGGACGACTGCATGAAGTGCCTCTGTTTCTTTACTGGCGCCAACTTTCCTCACCGCACCACAACACCCAACGCACCCACCTCCATTCATCCTACACTGCCCTGAGGCCTGCTCCACCTGTGGGGAGTGGTCCCATCAAAGCTGCCCCTAACATCAGCCTCAGTGGACTGTCGCAGCGCTGGTAACCTCTTATCAGAATCCACAGACAGTAAGGCCCCACCAGGGGCGAGACAGCTCGTTTTTGGTGTCACGAACAGGATGCGTGACCAGCCCGTACCAGCAGGTGAAGTGTGCCTAAACAGTTGTGTTGTGATACTGAATGTGGCGCCCGCCCCAGAAGAACGGGCGCCATTGTCTGCATGCCAAAAGACAACAAAATGGAGCCTCCCATCGTGGGCCGGGTCCCAGAATGGCGCCGAAAGCAGGCCCCGCCCCTTGCCACAGTGACTGTCCGCAAAGATGTGTCCGTCAAAGCGGGGGGGCCGTCACGGGGAGTGACCGACAGCAAGTGGCCATGGGACCGACCCCAAAAGAAGAAAGGAGGCGGAGAGAAAATATGGAGACAGGGAGTGGTCTCCACCTGTCTGGTCAAACCGCACCTGGCAGCCGAGATGGAAGCATGCAAAAGCCCAACGTCCGCCTCAGGCCTGCCAATGCAGCAAGTGACCCCCCTCACCCAGGAGGGAGAGAAGATGTCCCTGGAGGAAGTGGAGTTCCTCGAGATTGAGGTTCTCGAGCTGGGCCAACAAGTCGAGCGAGCCCAGCAGGCAGCGGTCGCACGGCGGAAAAGCGAGCTGCTGGAAAAACTGGCAGCCCGCCGGAAAGTGAGGCCAGATGTCGGACCGGATGCCAGCAGCCGCACACCAGCCCCGGCGGAGCTCGCTGAAGACCAGGAGGCCGCGCGGAGTCCAGGAGCAGGTAGGAGAGAATCCCCAGCCCAGGGCGCTGCCAGCGCAGACCTGCTCCTGGGCCTCCTTCCCCCATCCTCGCCAAATGCCGCCGTGCCCTGGTGGGAACAGTGTGAAGAAGGACAAGTTAGGCACATCTGAAAGTGGGGATCTGCCAGGCACCCCTAATCTGCCTGAAGGAGGACTGATCCCCCTTCCCGGTGAACGCAGCGCGACGAGGGTGGCTATCACCTGTAAGCGCACTTGTGAATTACCTTAAAGAACTGTAGGTAAAGCACTGGACGACTGCATGATGTGCCTCTATCTGTTTCTTTACTGGAGCCAACTTTCTTCACCGCACCACAACACCCAACGCACCCACCTCCATTCATCCTACACTGCCCTGAGGCCTGCTCCACCTGTGGGGAGCCGTCCCATCAAAGCTGCCCCTAACATCTGCCTCAGTGGACTGTCGCAGCGCTGGTAACCTCTTACCAGAATCCACAGGTGGCGTCACGAAGTTTTATTTTCATTTTACTAAACCCCTTTTTGGTGCGCTGTCCACCCTGGGCCAGCCACCGTGATATACATATATACTGCCCCAGACAGTAAGGCCCCACCGGGGGCGAGACAAACACAACTGATGGTCCCAACCCCATTTATAAGGCAAGAAATCCCACTTATTAAACCTGACAGGGCACACCTGTGAAGTGAAAACCATTTCTGGTGACTACCTCTTGAAGCTCATCAAGAGAATGCCAAGAGTGTGCAAAGCAGTCATCAAAGCAAAAGGTGGCTACTTTGAAGAACCTAGAATATAACACATATTTTCAGTTGTTTCACACTTTTTTGTTAAGTATTAGTGTTGAGCATTCCGATACTGAAATATCGGGTATCGGCCGATATTCGCGGTATCGGAATTCCGATACTTAATTCCGATACTTTTGCAATATCGTATATCGGAATCGGAAGTTCCCATAATGCAATGAGCCATTTTCATTTTATTCAGCCAATGAGGATCCTAAGAAGTGTGGGCACATCCTGTTAGGCATGTAGGCATCTTAACTAATGGCATGGCTGTGATTGGCTGCTGAAATGATGTCATGATGCACTATAAAAGCCGCCGCCGCCATTTTGAGCTCACTCTGCTGTGAATTCAGTTAGGGATAGGATGCTGTTGTTCTGAGGGACAGTTTTAGCTACCTATTTGGTCTATTCTGCTTTACCCAAGCTACTTTATAAATCGCTGTGCCTTGCAGTGCTAGTGCACAGTTCTCTGTGCTGTTCACCGCTTTCTGCAAGGTCTCTGTGTGTGAGTGCAGCTCACCCTGTAGTGTGTGCTTCAGCCACGTCTGGTTATAGTGCACTCAGTGTGTGTCACTGCCTCATACATTGTCCTTTTTTGCCAATTCATAATTTTTCCTGATATCTCCTATTAGTGTGGTGGTTCCATCCGTATTCAGCTAAATTTGTTCCAAACACACTATATAGGAGTAGATACAGAATTTTTTTTGGTCTTGCAGCGCTAGTGCACAGTGCTCTGCATCTGTACTGTTCACCGCTGTCTGCAAGGTCTGGTGTGTGAGTGCAGCTCAACGTGTAGTGTGTGCTTCAACCACGTCTGGTTGTAGTGCACTCAGTGTGTGTCACTGCCTCATACATTGTCCTTTTTTGCCAATTCATAATTTTTCCTGATTTCTCCTATTAGTGTGGTGGTTCCATCCGTATTCAGCTAAATTGGTTCCAAACACACTATATAGGAGTAGTTAGAGGAGCCTTTCTGCAGCATTGGGCCCTGCAGCCCCAGCCAGATTAGTATTAGCCTATTTTTTGCAGCCTCATCTATTGCATTGTAGGTTACCTTCCTACATTGTAATAGCTACAAAAAGTTTGTGATACTATCGTTATTACATCTTTAGGCACATCCAGTGTCTTTTTGTGAGAAAAAAAAACTAAATAAAGTTCACCAAACACTCCACTTTACAGTTGTGTAGGCCACATTAGCTCATATTAAAGTCTAGTCCACACTTTATAAAATTAGTGTTTCTTATACCTGTTAGCAGCTGTTCAGGAATAAGCACACTAAGCCCTTAGTACTTTTCTGCCTATCTTTATCAGTCTTCCAAGATGAAGAAGGCAGGGAGTAAGGCATGTGGTCGTGGGCGTGGGCGTGGAGTTTCTGCAGGGAGAGGACGTGAGGATTCTGTGCCTGCAGGGAGAGGACGTGGGGATTCTGTGCCTGCTGCGGGCACCAGTGACTCAGCATCCCCCAGTTTTACCAGGGAACAGTCCTTTATGTGCAGCTTTGTAGGAGCTAGCCGTACCCCACTGCTGCTAGAGGACCAAAGTGAAGCCGTTGTCGGATGGATGGCAGCTAATGCATCGACTTCAATTAGTTCCAGATCCTCTCAGGTCCTGAGCACTGAAGAGCACCCATCTGTCTCTTCACCACCTGCCAAATTGCCCAGGCAGTCAGAGAGCCCTGGACAGGAGCCATCTCTACTTCTGTTCTCTGAATCTCTTGGCTTGGAAAGAGGGGGCCAGCCAAGCAGAATTCGAGAATTTGAAGAAGAGGTAGTATGCAGTGATGCGCAACCGTTTTGTCTCTCTGAATCTGAAGAGGCGGGTAGGCCAGTGCCTATGGTCAGCAGCATACCTCAGTACGCATCTGATGATGAGACTCAGGTGCCACTTTCTGGTGCGTACTGTGCTGTCGAGACTACCCAGGAGAATCAGTTGTTTGAAGAGGGTGGTGTAGATGATGAGGTCCTTGACCCATCATGGCGTGAGGGACAGGAAGGTGGTGGGAGCAGCTCTGAGGAAGAGATTCCCTGAACAGCCCAAAAAGGAGAGAGAGGGAGGGGGCAGACTTGGTTGCCTGTAGCCTCCACTTCGGCACCCATTAGGAGCATGGCTCTTCCAAAATTCAAAGCGGGCGCTCCCAAGACTTGCAGTGCCTGGTCCTTTTTTGACACAGTTGCAGATGACATTTGCTTTGTCAAATGCAAGCTGTGTAATCAGAAGGTGAAAAGAGGGAAAAGTGTCAGCAACCTCAATACCACAAATATGTGGAAACATGTGCGGACCAAGCACGTGGTGGAGTTACAAAAACACACTGAAGACCTAGGCCAACCTACAGCGCCACCTACCACCTCTTCAGCTCGTGTTGTAGCCTCTTCCTCCAGCTCACACACAGCTGGTTCGGCTTCCTCACAGGATCGCCATGGAAGAATCTCTGGCACTGTTGTACAGAGACACAGTGTAATTCCACCCACAGCACCACTTTCCCAGTCATCCTCACACTCCCAGGCGAGTCTACAGCCATCGTTAGCACAGGCATGGGAGAAAAGGCGCCCATACTCGGCAAACCACCCCCGAGCACAGGCTCTGAATGCTGGCATTGCTAAACTACTGGCCCTTGAAATGCTATCATTCAGGCTGGTGGAGACTGACACATTCCGTAACTTTATGGCATTGGCAGTCCCACAATACAACGTGCCCAGCTGCTTTTATTTCAGCAGGCAAGCCGTCCCTGCCCTGCAACATCATGTGGAGGGAAAAATTAAACATGCGCTACAAAACGCCATCAGTAGCAAGGTCCACCTGACCACCGATGCGTGGACCAGTAAGCATGGACAGGGACGATACCTTTCCCTCACTGCCCATTGGGTAAATGTTGTGGAGCCTGGTACAGATCTTGAGAGTGGCGCTGTACGTGTTCTGCCAACTCCAAGGATTGCAGGAATCCAGTCTGTACACATTGACTCCTCCTCATACTCCAGTTCCTCTGAATCAGCGCTGCAGGAGCCGTCACGGTCTACCTCCACATCGACCCGTGAAGGGTTACCTGTTATGGTGACCAATATGAGCACAGCCGTGGCCAAACGTCAACAGGCCGTATTAAAATTTATTTCTTTGGGGAATCGAAGCCACACAGCGCAGGAGCTCTGGAATGCCATCAAGCAGCAGAGCGACGTGTGGTTTGTGCCAGCGAATCTCCAGCCAGGCATGGTAGTGTGTGACAATGGCCGAAATCTGGTGGCAGCTCTGGGCCTAGGCAACCTCACTCACATCCCATGTCTGGCACATGTGCTCAACTTGGTCGTGCAGAGTTTTTTGAGGGACTATCCGGATCTTGATGCTCTGCTTCACAAGGTCCGCATAGAGTGCGCTCACTTGCGGCGTTCCAGCAATGCAAGATCACGCATTGCAGCTCTGCAGCACCGATTACGTCTTCCGGAACATTGCATCATATGTGACCTACCCACCAGGTGGAATTCAACGTTACATATGTTGGAGAGGTTGTGTGAGCAGCAGGCAGCAGTAATGGAGTACCAGCTGCAGCAGGCGCAAACAAGTCGCAGTGCGCGCCGTTCACACTTCACCACCACTGAGTGGGCCTCTATGAAGGACATTTGCCACGTTTTGCGTGCCTTCGATTATTCCACGAGGATGGAAGAACATTAAGCATAAGACTAAAAATCAGAGCAAAAGATAATATCTAAATTATAAGCAGAAGATGACTAAGCAGTGTATGGGGGTGAGTCCGTTCCTCCTCGTGGTGCCCCTGGAAAAGACCTGCTGCTGCAGGCCAAACTGAACGCGGACAAATCCTGTTGTAAATCTTTTGTGACGGGCAGAACGAAAGGTGTAATGTCCAACCTTTTATAGATAACAACTACAGGAATGCCTGTCACAAATAAGAATATGATGAAGAAGAAGAATATGAAGAAGATGAAGAAGTAGAATATGAAGAATGTAAAAAAAAGAATAATACGAAGAAGGTGAAGAAGAAGAAGATGAAGAAGGTGAAGAAGAAGAGGATGAAAAAGATGCTGAGGATGATGAAGGAGAAAGTGTGGGAGAAGTAGAAAAGAAGGTGAAGAGCATGGAAGTAGTGAAACATAAATATCTGACAAAATATAAAAATACTTAACATAGTCAATATTTCCGTAACTCAGAACATCTTAAAAAAAATATTAATTCCTGCTATACCATTTGATTGGGCTAAACCTCTATGCCTTTATTGTCTCCCTCACCTCCCCCAATACATTCTACATTATTCTTAGTTGTTTTCCTTCATGTAGAATTAACCTACAAGGAAAGAAAGGGTTTATTTTCATTCCGATATTTCTGTCCCATTGACTTGCATTGGTTTCCGGTATCGGAATCGGCGATATCCGATACTTTTTCGGTATCGGTCCGATCCAATCCGATCCGATATTTCCCGATATCGGAAGGTATCGCTCAACACTATTAAGTATATAATTCCACATGTGTTAATTCACAGTTTTGATGCCTTCAGTGTGAATGTAAAATTTTCATAGTCACGAAAATACAGAAAAATCTTTAAATGAGAAGGTGTGTCCAAACTTTTGGTCTGTACCTTGATTGTACTGAGTACAAGAACCTAAACCCCCCCACCAAAAAAAAGAGCCAGAGTATAAGTTAGTATGCACTCAACATATAGGAACTTGTACACACTGGCTATTAAACAGACAAGACCTAAGATAGAAAAAAATGAGCAAAAACCCTGCTGTAAGTAAGTAAAAAGTAATAGTACATGTAAATATCACAGAGTAAACACTGTTTTTGCTTAAAAAGAAGTGTTAAAGTTGTGACAAGGTGTACCCAAATCGGGATGGTCCTATACTATCTCTAATATTAAAACCTTACCATGTGTGAAAAGCTACCTGAATATGAATAAGGGCAGAACAAGACGTGCATGTATGGATGGAATTCACGGAAAAAAAATAATAAAAAATAGTTTTTATAAATATTTAATCAAAGTCTACCTCCCCCAAATTACTTTTATTAGAAGTTCTGATTTTTTTAGCCACTAAAATATATCTGAAAAAGTTTGGTATCTCATACTGACGTTACCAAGAGAATAATGTTGCTTGGCAATTTTTTCTGCACAAAGAGCACCAAAAAATGCCCATTTTCCTTTTAGTAATTTTTAAAATGTAAAAGATGAAAATAAATATATTTTTTGTCTAAAATATAAAGTAAATGTGTCATCTTTAACTTTGGGCCTTTTAGAGATCGTTTCATCTACAACCTGCTTAACTGTTCACAATAACAATAATGTTGACCAGGGGTGCCCAAACTTTTACATGCCACTCTAAATCCTCATATGGCTATTTTGTCAGAAAGGAAAAAAGTCTAGTTTTTTGGTGGAAGGGCTGGAGAAAGCCAAAGTCCATAAGCAAAAATTGACCCGGCTCGAAAAGGTGTTAAAGAACAATCCATACCAAGTGCTGTATTCCAAAGTGGTTGTAATGTGAATTGCGGTCTGTCGAGCATATTGCTAGCATGCTGGGATAATGTACTGAATTTGCAACATGAAAAATCAAAGTGAGAAATAGGGGTGGACACATCTGTAACCTTATTGAAATTACATCATTTATTGGTGTATGTAGACGCTGTACAGCATGTTGTTATTCAGAATGGTGGCACACAATGTTCCAGTGTAATTGCATGAAAAAGTATGGAGTTCAGGCTAAAACTTTGGGTTTTTTGGGACTTTATCTTTACCATTTCACTTGGTCAACAAGACAGTGAAGGGGGCTCAATCGTGAATCAAACCTATCTATGCCATGAGTAGACAGAATGCATCTCATTACATCATAACCCCAAATATTAATATTATAACGCATGGACGATGCCCCCCCAACTTTGGTTAAAAGGATTTATTTAGATTCACTCAAAATTGGCTGATAAATTTGACGTAAGAATTGATGGTAAAAGCCATTTGTTATGCTGTGAGGTGTCTAATAAATGGAGAGGATAAAAAATGAAAAAAAAAATATTATTTTCACCCTAACCCTTGCTCTTGAACTAGTCCTCCACTAGCTCGCTTCCTCCTTCCAACTCCAGTCTTCTGTTTCATCTCCAGTCTTTTTTCACTTTTCTCACAGGGTCCATGATAGTTTGACCCCTTCACGACATTGGAAGTAATAGTATATCATAGTTCGGGGTGAGGGTGTATAGAGAAGGCCAGGGCCGTAACTACAACCGGGGCAGCCGGGGCACTGCCCCAGGGCCCCAACCACCCAAGGGGCCCCAAACTGATGGTGAAAATTGTATTTTAATACTTTAATTTCTCATAAAATACCCAGCTCCTATATTCCTGTCAGACAATGTCACCCGGAGGACAGGAGAGACTATCATTACAACAATGCGTAGCAGGCGTCACCACGTTCCGCACAACCTCTAGTGATTGAAATGTTGAGGGGCCCCACTATGAAGTTTTGTCCCGGGGCCCCGAAGTTTATAGTTACGGCACTGGAGAAGGCTCATGCACTGGCCATATACCGCTGTCACCTTCTAACAGCAGAGACCCGAGCTAGCTCTGACAGCTACTGTTTAACCATTTTGATGCCACCGTCAATACTCGACAGTGGCACTGAAGTGGTTGCAATGGACCTTTGCGCCCAGAGATGTATCTAGGTTTTCTGGAACCCGGGGTAATGATTTACTTTGGCGGCCCCACCTAATCCCTGAAAGGCTCGAATATAATTGATCACTGGGAGACGGCGCTGCACCTTTTCTGAGCCCGCTGTCAGCTTGACAGTCTGCTCAGAGAATGGCCGTCTCCCATCCACGCAGCCACCGTGGAGACACCCAGAACGAGTCATAGACTGCCTGACGGCGCTCCTTATTATTATTATTTCTGCTGCTTATTGCAATACTTGCAGTAATATTATATATTACAAGTGATTAAATAATCTCACCTTCAAGTCACCTAGGCCGGATTAAAAATAGACCTGCAAGTTAATAAAAATAATAATAAAAAAAAAAACATAAAAAAAATGTAAAAGTTTGTATCACCCCTTTTTCCAATTTAAAAATAATGAAATAGAAAAAATAGAAAACAAACATGTTTGGTATCACCGTGTCCATAAAAGTCTATTCTAATAGATTCTAAAATTAATAAACCTGTAAAGTAAACCCGGTAAAGAAAAAAAAAAATTAAATTCCTGAACTGCCGTGTTTTTTTTTCCGGTCATCTTACACACCTTAAGAAATGGAATAAAAAGTGATCAAAACAATGTACTGTCAAGTGACGTCAATAGAAGTACAACTCGCAACTGATGCAGCTCCATCGATGGAAAAATAAAAAAAATGCTTTGGTCTCGGAAATTAGTGACACAGACAAAATATTTTTTTACAAATTTCAGATTTTTTTAACCATTTAAGTATAAAAATAAAATATACACGCTTGTTAATGCTGCAATGGTACCCACCTGGAAAATCATCTTTCCAGTTCAGTTAATGTTTACTGCAAAAACAAAAGAAAACTAAAAAGGCAAATTTTAAAATTGCATTTTTTTCTCCGACTCATAGAAAAAGGAAAAAACAAGCGAATGGGCAAAAAAGAAAAAAAAAAGCCCACCCATGAAGAGGTTGATAGGTCATATGGAGAGATGTACTCTTATTGGTTCAGCAGATTTTTGTTTCTTTATCTGAGAGTAGCATAATGTATAGACAGAGACCTGATTCCAGCAATGTGTCACTTAATGAGCTGCTTGCTGCCGTTTTGATCAAATCACTGTTTTATCAGCAAGAGATTATCCCTAGAGGACTAGTAAACCTGGTGCCATGTAGTCCTCCATATTCACGAGCTTTGTATAACCCCACCCCCATCACTGATTGGTAGCTTTCTGCCTATGCAAAGTGTATACATAAAGCTTCCAATCAGTGGTAGGGGCGGGGTTACACAGAGCGCCACATTAGAGAACTGTTAGATCTAAGCAGATAAAACTGTGATTTGATCAAAACTGCAGCAAGCAGCCCAGTAAGTGATATATTACTGGAATCAGGGTTTCTACCCCTACATCATGCTGATATCAGATAGGGTAACAAAAAAAATGGTGACAGATTCATTTTAAACCAAAAATACAACCTTATACTCACCTATGTGGTGAGGGTCTTGGTCATGTGTCCATAGAACGAATCCTAATCTTTGGTCGAATGCTGACCATGTGTTACTTGATTATACATAAATTTAAAAATAAAACACTCTGTAATATATGATGTACGGTCAGTAATTACGGTATATTCTGTGTTCATTCCATAATACTCAGTCATCAGGAAAAGGCAACAGTTCTCCATGTAGCTTAAACTTTTGCTGCTAACAAATGTATGAATTTGATAGAAAACTTCGTCTTAAAACCTCACCTGAAGGCAAACTCCTGCGGAGGTGTCCTAGATGAAATGATTCAGTCGGGGTTTATTTGTAAGTCTGGAATAGGAAAGTCTTTGCAACTGAATCAAATGGTGTTTAATGCCTGATAAAGGTAGAAAGGACGGAAAAAAAAACGAAGCTGAAATAATTTCACTTCTTGGCCCCGATGTACGAGATTTGAAATATCTACCACCAGCTGATAAAAACATGGAATTCTGGATTTTAAATCCAAATGCGGCTTTTTAATAAACACAGCAAAGTATGATTTAGCTTGAAAAGATTACGCTGAGTTATGGAGGAAATCGAAAATCTCAACACACAGATTTAGCCAAGACTAATGGAAAATTTCTGTGACATGGAGAACATTGAAGGATGTCACAAGGGGTAACAACTTTCATCTATCAGCTGAAATAATACTCTTTCCCGGATTACTTCACGGACCTGTGGGATACCAACTTTCAAACTATTCTAATGCCGAGTGGTATGATGGATAAAGTGTCATTTTTTAATCCTGGCTGGGGTCTTTTTCCCTCGACTTTTATTACTCGCAGTTTGCTACGGACAGGCTTTAGATGAGACCAAACTTTATCTGCAAACTGACATGCATTTCATAAGACGGGAATCCTTTGCTGTTTTGATATGGAAAATGACAGCGCTGCTGCTTTGCGGACTGTCCTTGGCATTTGTCACTCTTAATCTCATTCGGGAGTCGGCAGGAGCACGAGATATATGTGAAATGCAGAACCCTGCTCATTTCAATGAGATGTGGGAATTAAAATAAAAGAAAAAAAGCATTTTAGTAAAATAATGCACAAAAAAAATCTTAGTTTATACATACCGTATATGTAACTCTAAAATGCATATAAATATATATATATATACTGTATATACATATATATACCGTATTTTGTGGATTATAAGACGCACTGGATTATAAGATGCGCCCCAAATTTTGGGGTGCAAAATAGGAAAAAATGTTTTTTTTTAAATAAAATGGTGCGCCTTATAATCCTGGAGGGTAGCGCTTGTGGAGCGGGGGTCACACATACCTGACATTGGCAGCGGAGGCAGGAGTCGGGTGATGCTACGGGCCCCGGTGGTGGCAGTGAGATGCTGCGGCCCCATCCTCCAGAAGCCGGCGGTGACATGCTGTGGGCCCCAGCGGTGGGGGTGACATGCTGCGGGCCCCGGCGGTGGCGGTGACATGGTACGGGCCCGTTCTGCAGAAGCCGGCGATGAGTGGTGTAAAAGTCCCCTGTCCCGTGCATAGCGCTGTGCCAGAGCATGCGCAGATCGAGATCTCGGCAGACGAGCCCGCAGCATGTCACCGCCAGGGCCCGTAGCATCGCCCCGCTACCGCCGCAGCCGCCGATCCAACGCCGTCCCCCCAGGTAAAACCATAAGTTCGCATTATAAGACGCATCCCCTTTTTCCTCCCAAATTTGGGGGAAAAGGTGCGTCTTATAATCCGCAAAATACGGTATATATATTGTAATAGGTACGCTGTCTCTTTAAACTGGTTGGTTTATTAAAATGCAGCATAAACCAACACTGAGTCCATAAAAAAAACACGGCCCTTTGGGCAAGACAGGGAAAACAAAGCAAAATGGTAAAACAAAAGCACAGTGTTTGTGGTAGCAGGGATCCGCCTGCTCAGAGTTCAGCAACTCCACATGGTTCAGGTCAGCTCCACACAAACAGATCTGGAGTTACTCTCCCCAGACCTACTGAACACTGAATGCCTCAGCAGGCCGAGTCTGTTCACTGTACACTACATTAGATGTGATACAGCTGAAAGTACCTGGGATCTTGTAGTCCTGATGTGAATTGGGGATCTTTATCTTGTCTGTGGTCATTATGAATGGACAGGTTTTACATTTTTTCTGGTTGCAGGGAAAGTTTCCTATAGCTGGTGGAGATGACAGGGAGCTCTCGTACTATGCCTGATGAAAAAATCTGAGTAGTTTCGAAAGCTTGCAATCTGTTACCATCTTTTCAGTTAGGCATTAAAAGGTATCAACCACTGAGGACTCTCAAATCTAAATATTCTTCACAATATATATATATATACATATATATATATATATATATATATAAAACATGTGACGTCACTGGGGGTGTTCCCCTCTTCCTGGACGCCACCTGAGACCGCGCCACTGTCACCAATGTCCACTGCTGTGCGGCACTATGCGCCTCTATTGGTCAGTACCCACCTGCTCTTTATAGGGCTCACATATATAAGAGGCCCTGTATCCACACACACCCCACCACTGCCCCCTGAGGAAGTACGGAAATACGTGTCGGGGCTTCCCCTGGCACTGCTGGTTATCCTTTTACCTTGCTAAGTATGTCTTGTCTAGCCTTGTCCATGTGATACTTGTATTTTCTGTGTGTTGCAGAATTTTTGATGATTGTCTACATTTGACCTGATACAGGTCACATGACCAATGTTACTATAACTTTTCCTGCACACTTTTGTTGTGATCAATGGATTGTATGTGTTGGACTATGTGACCTATGATAGGTCCAGTGTAAATCTGATACCAACTGTGTCTCTATCTACCCTCTGTTGCCTCATATGCCCATGTTATGTCTGTTAATACATGAAATTTATACTATATATGTCTTTTTAAATATTCAAATTAAGTAGTTACCTTTTTTAGTCATCACATTGTGTTCTAACCACGCTTTATTCTGGGGGTTTTGAAACACTTATGGTCCTTCTCTTGCTTATCTAATGTTTAGTGGTATGCCCCTCATTACTTATGAGGTCTTATTTTTCATTGTTACCTTGTTGTGATATATAGATATATATATATATATATATATATATATATATATATATACAGTATATACACTGCTCAAAAAAATAAAGGGAACACTCAAATAACACATCCTAGATCTGAATGAATGAAATATTCTCATTGAATACTTTGTTTTGTACAAAGTTGAATGTGCTGACAACAAAATCACACAAAAATCATCAATGAAAATCAAATTTATTAACCAATGGAGGCCTGGATTTGGAGTCACCCCCAAAATTAAAGTGGAAAAACACACTACAGGCTGATCCAACTTTGATGTAATGTCCTTAAAACAAGTCAAGGCTCAGTATTGTGTGTGGCCTCCACGTGCCTGTATGACCTCCCTACAACGCCTGGGCATGCTCCTGATGAGGTTGTGGATGGTCTCCTGTGGGATCTCCTCCCAGACCTGGACTAAAGCATCCGCCAACTCCTGGACAGTCTGTGCTGCAACGTGACATTGGTGGATGGAGCGAGAGATGATGTCCCAGATGTGCTCAATCGGATTCAGGTCTGGGGAAGGGGCGGGCCAGTCCATAGCTTCAATACCTTCACCTTGCAGGAGCTGCTGACACACTCCAGCCACATGAGGTCTGGCATTGTCCTGCATTAGGAGGAACCCAGGGCCAACCGCACCAGCATATGGTTTCACAAGGGGTCTGAGGATCTCATCTCGGTACCTAATGGCAGTCAGGCTACCTCTGGCGAGCACATGGAAGGCTGTGCGGCCATCCAAAAAAATGCCACCCCACACCATTACTGACCCACTGCCAAACCGGTCATGCTGAAGGATGTTGCTGGCAGCAGATCGCTCTCCACAGCGTCTCCAGACTCTGTCACCTCTGTCACATGTGCTCAGTGTGAACCTGCTTTCATCTGTGAAGAGCACAGGGCGCCAGTGGCGACTTTGCCAATCCTGGTGTTCTGTGGCAAATTCCAAGCGTCCTGCACGGTGTTGGGCTGTGAGCACAACCCCCATCTGTGGACGGCGGGCCCTCATACCACCCTCATGGAGTCGGTTTCTAACCGTTTGTGCAGACACATGCACATTTGTGGCCTGCTGGAGGTCATTTTGAAGGGCTCTGGCAGTGCTGCTCCTGTTCCGCCTTGCACAAAGGCTGAGGTAGCGGTCCTGCTGCTGGGTTGTTGCCCTCCTACGGCCCCCTCCACGTCTCCTGATGTACTGACCTGTCTCCTGGTAGCGCCTCCAGCCCCTGGACACTACGCTGACAGACACAGCAAACCTTCTTGCCACAGCTCGCATTGATGTGCCATCCTGAATGAGCTGCACTACCTGAGCAACTTCTGTGGGTTGTAGAGTCCGTCTCATGCCACCACGAGTGTGAA
Organism: Phyllobates terribilis; assembly: GCF_046119375.1. NCBI lineage: Eukaryota > Metazoa > Chordata > Amphibia > Anura > Dendrobatidae > Phyllobates > Phyllobates terribilis. The sequence continues at coordinate 61,965,445 of NW_027362764.1, read as the reverse complement.
AGCACAACCAACATTCAAAAGTGACCAAAACATCAGCCAGAAAGCATTGGAACTGAGATGTGGTCTGTGGTCCCCACCTGCAGAGCCACTCCTTTATTGAGTGTGTATTGATAATTGCCAATAATTTCCATCTATTGTCTATTCCATTTGCACAACAGCATGTGAAATTGATTGTCAATCACTGTTGCTTCCTAAGTGGACAGTTTGATTTCACAGTAGTTTGATTTACTTGGAGTTATATATACTTATATTCTGTTGTTTAAGTGTTCCCTTTATTTTTTTGAGCAGTGTATATATACACAAATATATATTGTATATGTAGGCTTATTGGATAATATTAAATTATATCATCGCACACTCATGAGTTCTAATGCAGTGTTCATTTATTAACATTGGCATAACATCAAACCGATCAAACGTGATTGCGACAGTGATTGGCGACAGAAGACGTTTCGGCCTTATCCAGGCCTTATTCATTGCGTCGCACTACTAAAAGAGAGGAAATACAGTGTTAAGAGTAGGAATATAGGAAATCACATTGGTTAAACAGAAAGTCCATATTATACACTATTGAAGGACGAGAGGGGGAAAGGGAAAAAAAGGAATGAGGGGGACAGGGGAGAGAGAGATAGAAGCAAAGGGAGGCAGAATAAAATCACAATTATACATATGTACATTATACACAGTGGAATCATCAAGTAACATAAAGTATGCGGTAGGGTTACCTTAAGTGGGTTCAGATGAAGGTATATGCCATAAGAGATAGAATAGAAATCTTTAAATGGTGCTGTAATGGTAAGAAATGCATGTTAAGCGCCTAGAAAATCATGCAGGGTTTTTTTTAGAGAAGACGGACCACTACCTTTAATGTCTCTTGGTTCACAGCCTATAGGAGATTTTCTTACTGGTATGACGTGAAGTCTCTACGTCTTGATACACTGCTGGGGTCCCTGTTGTGGCTGTTTCATGTAGTAGAGAGGAGCGGTGTGGCCTTTTCCCTGTATTGCTATTCATATAGTGTGGAGGACTGGAGTAGGGAGAATGTCCCAATTAGTAGGTGAGGTGGGGGAAGAGGGAAAGGGGAGGGCTCCTGGGAGCTGGGTACCTTGTTCCTGTTAGCTTCCGCTTCTGGCTGTGGTGCAGGAGTCCCAGATATGGCTCATTGTTGCAGGGGAGGAGGAGGGCGGCGTGACCATCTCCCAGCGCTATGGAATGTGCACTGGGAGTCCTCATTTAAGTATGTGCGCGCTGAGCACTGGGGCGGAAGTGCGTCACAAAAGGGGGCGGGGAACCGGAAGTGACGTCGCGCTAGTGGAAAACACATGTATGTGTGTTTTGGTTGCTATGGTGCGCTGTATTCACTGATGGCTGGCTGGCTAACGCACGCGCAGAGCGTGTACACATCACAGCATATCGTGTCATGCCAGTAAAGGAGCATTCAGCGCTGCTAGGGGTGAGAGCTCCATAGGGAAAGAAAAGAGGGTACTCCAGTAAATCATCCATGAGGAATATATAATCCACAGGAATTGTGGTAGTGGAACAGGATTAAGGTGACTAAACCTCATTTTTAGAGAAAGGAAATCTATGCGCACAAATCGTTCACTATATGTCCTGGGCCCCTTAATACAGTGTATGTAGTCATTGGTAGTACAGATAGTAGTGTACTTGTAGTAGTGTTGCCTATTAAGGGGGGCAAATGATAAGAGGGATATCATGGCATATACATGGGCACATCAAAAAGTCAGAAAGGATAACTTTTAGTGGTGTAATCTTTAAGGGGAGGCAAATGATAAGAGGGATATCATGCAATATATATGGGCACATCAATAAGTCAGAAAGGGTAACTCACCTAAGAGTGTGTTCAATGGGTCTGTAGGATCAAAAAGGTCAGTGATTAGGGGTGAGAGAAATAAACTCAGTAGGTTAAATGGCAATTTGTAGAATCAATGGATCCAGTCAATTTCTCAGTTCAAGCCTTTAGGGGATAGTGTCTGGAGTGTGTGGATCCAGTAGGACTCCCGCTGTTTCAGTAATTTAATATGGTTGCCACTCCTCCTTGGTCTTGCCACATGTTCAATTACTTGAAAGCGGAGTTGGGCCACTGTGTGTCTAGCTCTGGTAAAGTGATCGGGTAGTGGGAGCCAATTTTTGCCGCAGCAGATGGTAGACTTGTGGCTCGCTATGCGATCTTTAATATGTTGTGTGGTTTCCCCTACGTATAGAAGACCACACGGGCATTTGATGATGTAGACCACAAAATTTGAATCACATGTGAAAAAGCCTCTGATGGGGTAGCTTTTCCCTGTCCTCGGGTGCGTGATGGTATCAGATTTAATGATGTTGGAACATGCTGCACAGTTGAGGCAGGGGAAAGTACCGTGACGACGGGTACTGAGTAGGCGTTGGGAGGCAGTTGGGCGGGAAGATCCTATGTCAGCCCTAATAATCCTATCTCTGATGTTAGGGGCCCGCTTGACGCACATAAGTGCAGGATTGGTAAATGCAGGGATTTCTGGATAGGCTCTAGATAGGAGAGGCCAGTGCTTCCTAATGATGGCTTGGACTTTAGGTATTAGCGCATGGAAGGTATATACACATTAAGGGGCCCAGGACATATAGTGAACGATTTGTGCGCATAGATTTCCTTTCTCTAAAAATGAGGTTTAGTCACCTTAATCCTGTTCCACTACCACAATTCCTGTGGATTATATATTCCTCATGGATGATTTACTGGAGTACCCTCTTTTCTTTCCCTTTGGAGCTCTCACCCCTAGCAGCGCTGAATGCTCCTTTACTGGCATGACACGATATGCTGTGATGTGTACACGCTCTGCGCGTGCGTTAGCCAGCCAGCCATCAGTGAATACAGCGCACCATAGCAACCAAAACACACATACATGTGTTTTCCACTAGCGCGACGTCACTTCCGGTTCCCCGCCCCCTTTTGTGATGCACTTCCGCCCCAGTGCTCAGCGCGCACATACTTAAATGAGGACTCCCAGTGCACATTCCACAGCGCTGGGAGATGGTCACGCCGCCCTCCTCCTCCCCTGCAACAATGAGCCATATCTGGGACTCCTGCACCACAACCAGAAGCGGAAGCTAACAGGAACAAGGTACCCAGCTCCCAGGAGCCCTCCCCTTTCCCTCTTCCCCCACCTCACCTACTAATTGGGACATTCTCCCTACTCCAGTCCTCCACACTATATGAATAGCAATACAGGGAAAAGGCCACACCGCTCCTCTCTACTACATGAAACAGCCACAACAGGGACCCCAGCAGTGTATCAAGACGTAGAGACTTCACGTCATACCAGTAAGAAAATCTCCTATAGGCTGTGAACCAAGAGACATTAAAGGTAGTGGTCCGTCTTCTCTAAAAAAAACCCTGCATGATTTTCTAGGCGCTTAACATGCATTTCTTACCATTACAGCACCATTTAAAGATTTCTACAGCATACTTTATGTTACTTGATGATTCCACTGTATATAATGTACATACGTATAATTGTGATTTTATTCTGCCTCCCTTTGCTTCTATCTCTCTCTCCCCTGTACCCCTCATTCCTTTTTTTCCCTTTCCCCTCCCCCCCTCCCCTTTCCCCCTCTCGTCCTTCAATAGTGTATAATATGGACTTTCTGTTTAACCAATGTGATTTCCTATATTCCTACTCTTAACACTGTATTTCCTCTCTTTAAGTTGTGCGACTCAATGAATAAGGCCTGGATAAGGCCGAAACGTCTTCTGTCGCCAATCACTGTCACAATCACGTTTGATCGGTTTAATGTTTTGCCAATGTTAATAAATGAACACTGCATTAGAACTCATGAGTGTGCGATGATATAATTTAATATATGTACTGGGCACCACATGTCTCTTCATCAGCACCTCTCTTCTTATGACAAGAGTGCACGCTAATTATTTACTCTATAAATTACCTGGTCTTCAGCGTTGCACCGGTCTTCCAGATGTCAAGCGATACTTTCGCCTACGACGAGACCACCAACCACAATATACTGTCATCAGTAACTACCTCATGTGAATTCCTTAAGACTCCCTCACAGGAGATAAGAAGCAAGGATTACGAGAAAGAGAGACGACGTTTCGCCTCCTATGACCTACACGCTGTAACTCTAGCCGAATATCACAGACAGGGAAAGATCCCTAGGGGTCTCAGGAGTAATCTCCAACCCACTCTTTTTTCAGACAGCGAACAATACTGTGAAAAATTTAAAAAGATATTAAATAAGTGTTCTCTTGATATTATTATACTCACAGTGGATTTCTTACAGAGAGCCATCAAAGAAAGCCAGAAAACTATCACCGCCATCGAGACCCAACTCACCGCCAACTTGTCCTCAACCGAGTTGACGACGTTGAAAAACAGGACTGATAAGATCCTTTCGGACTACCAAAAAACTCTACAGGAATGTAAACGCCAGAAATTCCAGAGAGACCAAGAGGACTACAGCAGTAATCGGATCTACAGATGGAACGCCTCCTCCGGTCCCCCCACCCGCCGCTACCAAGCTGGCCATCGCAACTACAATTCCTTCAGCTCAGGAAGCGATTCCTCCACCGGTCGACAAGAGTCGAGTTTTTTATGGAAAAACAAAAAAGGAGGACGCCAACATCCAGACCCACAAGGAGATCGAGGAAACGAAAGGATGACAACCCGCTCCCAGGTAAGACATCGAACCTGGTAAAGAACATCTCCAGCTACACCCTTTCCCCCACTGAACTGGCAGTCCTACAGAAAGGTTTATCCTTCTGTCCAACACCAAACTGGGACTCATTCCAGTTGGAGAAGGACTTGCAACGCTTCTATCGATCCCTACGATTGAAGACTCACTTTGGACTGTCAAAAGAGACCTCCATATGCAGAGCACCTCCACCTGGGGGTGATACTGTAACGGAGCTTTCAATAGTTAATCTGGGGTTACGCACGCACAGTACATTCAATCCCCCACACACCAACCACGCAACCGAGACAACTATTGCCCTCATCACAAGGGACATTAGAAGCCTGCTACATGAGCAACAGTTAGGTTTCTTTCCCACACATCAAAACCTATTAAATGAGGAGAAAAGGGCCCTCAAGAGTCTGAGTGATAACAAAAACATTGTGATTAAACCAGCAGACAAGGGGGGTGCGACGGTCATCATGGACCGGACGAATTACATAGACGAGGTTAATCGCCAACTGGCGGACACTACAACCTACGATCGTATCACCCATGACCCCACCCATAACATTCACTCTAAAATTCAAGCAATTCTTACCAGATATCTTGATTGTAAGACAATTGACCAAAAAACCGCTACATTCCTAACCTACTCCCACCCAATAACCCCAGTGTTCTATATACTCCCCAAGATACACAAATCACTGACCAATCCTCCGGGGCGACCGATAGTAGCCTCTACCGACTCCATCCTTTCCCCTCTAGCGATTTATCTTGAGGAAATTCTAACACCACTTGTGAAGAAAACTAGAGCCTTCTTACTTGACACTAACGCCTTTCTGGAAATTATCAGGAAAACCCCATGCCTTTCCCCGACCAGTCAACTGGTTACACTGGATGTCAACAGTCTGTATACTTCCATAACCCATGAACTAGGCCTTGAAGCTACAGCACATCTTCTTTCAGAATCTGATCTTTCCCCGCTCTCTATCCAATTCTGCTTGGAAATACTGTCCCTAGTCCTACATCAAAACCACTTCCTGTTCGGCGATGACTTCTATATACAAAGACGGGGCACCGCAATGGGCTCTAATGTAGCTCCAGTTTATGCCAACGCCTATATGCACAAGTTTGAGGAAGATTTCATATACCCCAACGAGCTATTCAAACAGTACTGCACCACTTACCATCGATATATAGATGACATCTTTCTCATATGGCAGGGCCCACCAGAAACACTTGATTCCTTTTTCACACATATCAATTCAAGCAGACCTGAACTACAGTTCACAATTACCCATGATTACAACCAAATTTCTTTCCTTGACACCTTAGTCATCCGTGATGGCAACAATAAACTAATAACCGACATCTTTTCGAAACCCACCAACTGTAACAGCCTCCTACATTACTCAAGCTGCCACCAAATCCACAAAAAACAGCCTTCCACGTACCCAATTCCACAGGGTGACTCGAATCGTATCCAACCCGGACACACTCTCTCGACGTCTGCAGGAAATGGCGACTAAATTCAAAGAACGTGACTACCCCACCCAACTCCTACGACAAGAGGCAGACCGAGCATTAGAACCCAAACCACCCCAGCTGATTACTACTAGCCCTGAGAGAATACCATTTGTACATACCTTCCATTCGCTAATACCTAAAGTCCAAGCCATCATTAGGAATCACTGGCCTCTCCTATCCAGAGCCTATCCAGAAATCCCCGCATTTACCAATCCTGCACTTATGTGCGTCAAGCGGGCCCCTAACATCAGAGATAGGATTATTAGGGCTGACATAGGATCTTCCCGCACAACTGCCTCCCAACGCCTACTCAGTTCCCGTCGTCACGGTACTTTCCCCTGCCTCAATTGTGCAGCATGTTCCAACATCATTAAATCTGATACCATCACGCACCCGAGGACAGGGAAAAGCTACCCCATCAGAGGCTTTTTCACATGTGATTCAAATTTTGTGGTCTACATCATCAAATGCCCGTGTGGTCTTCTATACGTAGGGGAAACCACACAACATATTAAAGATCGCATAGCGAGCCACAAGTCTACCATCCGCTGCGGCAAAAATTGGCTCCCACTACCCGATCACTTTACCAGAGCTAGACACACAGTGGCCGAACTCCAGCATACTTTACGTTACTTGATGATTCCACTGTATATAACGTACATATGTATAATTGTGATTTTATTCAGCCTCCCTTTGCTTCTATCTCTCTCTCCCCTCTCCCCCTCATTCCTTTTTTTCCCTTTCCCCTCCCCCCCTCCCCTTTCCCCCTCTCGTCCTTCAATAGTGTATAATATGGACTTTCTGTTTAACCAATGTGATTTCCTATATTCCTACTTTTAACACCATATTTCCTCTCTTTTAGTAGTGCGACTCAATGAATAAGGCCTGGGTAAGGCCGTAACGTCTTCTGTCGCCGATCACTGTCACAATCACGTTTGACCGGTTTGATGTTATGCCAATGTTAATAAATGAACACTGCATTAGAACTCATGAGTGTGCGATGATATAATTTAATATACGTATTGGGTACCACGTGTCTCTTCATCAGCACCTCTCTTCTTATGACAAGAGTGCACGCTAATTATTTACTCTGGCTTATTGGATAACACAGATGAGGTGATGTGTATTTGTGTAATAAGCTGGGTGTGACCTAATGCGGTAACCTCATATGGTGTACCCAGAGGGTTGTGCTCCTGGAGGTCTATAATGTGCCTCATGGTGGCCAAGCTTTCTGTCATGATGAGCCGCTGTCACGGCACTGTTGCGGGATATCCCGGGGCTAGGGGTCCATCCCTATCCCTCAAGCTAGGGGGTGCCCTAGTCTATCCCTGCTCCCCAGATTACTTCTGATGGTGAAGATGCTGGGCCACGTGCCTTGCTGTGTTCTTATATCAACTCTTATCTGTCCCCGCACCCACCCAGGGAAGTGGGGAGTAGAAGTGTATACAGCAACCTGACAAACAAGGGAAGACAGATAGGATTAAATGAAAATACCTATGATTAGTGATGGGCGAGCACTAAAATGATCGGGTCGAGCAAATTGGAATGCTCGGGTGTTGGACCCGAGCAACAAGCCCAATGTAAGTCTATGGAAAACTCGAGCATTTTTCAGGCAGCTCCCCCCGGCGGTCTGCAGAGGGCCTAAAAATTGCCCAAATCGATGGGAACAGAGCTCAAATGACATGGGAACAGCATGGGGAAGACCCCTGGAAGCATTCCTGACTCCCAGGTCACTGCTGTCAACAATGTTGTCAGAGGTATTACGCCACTTTTGCGGACTCACAATAAAACATACAAAAACGAAACCAAATTGGATTTTCCTCGGAAGTATATTAAGGAAAATCCTTTCCTGAGTTATGACTTGTATACAGTAGAAGGCAAAATAAATATACAAAAACAAAAATGCTCCTCCACACCTTGGGCTATGTTCACGCATAGTGTTTTTGATGCGTTTTTGCACTTTTGCATTGCTTTCAACCAAGACAAATGCATTCACTGGGATATGTAATTTTAACATTTTACAACCTTATCTGGCAATGTGGTGTGTGACACATCATCAGACACATCCTGTTTCATTTATGATGGAGGGACTCTGAAAGTCACAAAGCCTATTTTATAGGGACATCAGGCGGCCCTTACTATTCTTAAAGGGCCAGCAGTCGGCCCTCGCTATTGTTAGAGAGCCATCAGCCGGCTATGCTTTGTTGTTCCCATTATTAACGAGTGGGTCTCCTATACTGTTTTTGCGTATGCAGTGACTGCAAGGGCTGCCAAAAATTTGGAGGCACTCCAATGCCCCTTGGAAGAGACGTAGAGGTCAGAGAGCCACCTAAAAACAATGTTCCCCCCAGTTTATGGATGTAAAGAAGAAACTTAAAGACAAAGGGATTATCTATGCAATGGCTTCTGGAAATTCTACTACTTTCTTTGCTACCCCGGAAGAGGCGTTGGAGTGGCTCCAATTGCACCCAGAGCCCAGAAAAGGGTGACCGACACCTTTTGTGCCGCCGTTCCTATATTGAATATTGGGTTTGGTGTGGTTTGATGCACCTTTTACATGTGCGAGAGTTCAGACTTTGCATTGTCAAAGACAACATAATACCTCACACTGGGATCAGTGATGGTATTCCCTGAAAGGAAGCATCATAAGAAAAGCTTAAGTTCACTTCTTGTTTTGGTTGTATTTAGGGTTGTTGTTTACAAGTTGAATGCTGTCAAAGTGCTCAGTCTTTTTGTTGCTTTGTTTCCATGCAATATAATCTGTTGGGACCCATAGGGGCGATAGATCAACCTGGTGAGCCCCATAAATATATAAAATGGGTGGAAATGGTTGGATACGTCAAACGGGAACTAACGAATATGAGCAGTAATAGTGTAATGGCCATTTGTTTCTACCCCTCATATTTATTCCCATCTTCTTATATTAGGTAAATGGTGTCGCAACTGAAATGTATGACATGGAATATAAGAGGCCTTAAATCCCCTAAGAAGAGGGTAAAAGTATTCTCGCAAATCAAAAATTACCAGCCACATATCCTGGCTTTAGTCGAAACACACCTCACTAGAGATTCAGCTAGGTGGCTAAATAAACACTGGGTGCAATGGTCAATACACCCTTACCATACAAGCTATTCAAGAGGAGTTTCGCTTTTAATCCACAAGGCCATTAGTTGGGAGGTTAGGGAGGCCCGCAGAGATTCAGAGGGAAGATTTGTTTTTATAAATGCTATAATTTACTCCAGAGAGTACGTAATACTATGTATATATAACCCACCTCCTGCTAATATAACAATTGTCCAAAAGGCAATAAGCTTCGCACTAAACCATCCTGATGCTCAGGTCTTGTGTATGGGGGATTATAACCTGATTATGGACAAAAATTTAGATAGATTAAGAATAGGTGACAACACCAGAACGACAATAACACCATCTTCTAATTTGTTTTCAACCTATATGGAGAGTATTGGTTGGATGGACTTGTTCAGATTATATCAGGCTGGAACTAAAGAATACACATGTCATTACTCAACAAAATCTATGTTATCACGGTTAGATTATATTTTCGGTTCTAGTAATACAGAAATCTGGGTAGATAGTATTGAGCATGGGGTAAGAGGAATCTCAGACCATAGTCCTGTGATACTAACGCTTAAATTTGACCAGGTACGAGACAGACCCACATGGAAACTTAATCCTTTTTGGTTAAAATTAAGTGGTCCTAATGATAGAATACTGGATCAAATAGACTGTTTCGTGGAAGTACATCCGTTGCCCAGGAACATTAAGATTTTTTGGGATACACTGAAGGCATACCTTAGAGGATGCCTCTCCTCCACTATTTCATACATCAAGAGAATGACTTCACAGGATGATACCGAGTTTGAACATAGGTTAAAGGAAGCTGAACAGACTTATGTTTCAGACCCGTCTGATGAGAATAGAGTAAACTGGCTACACTCCTATAGATTGTATTCACGAAACTATGACACTAAATCTAAACGTAAATTATTCTTCACTAGACAATCATATTTTAAATTGGGGAGCCAATCAAGTAAGTTGTTGGCCTTTATGGTCCGCAAACATAAAGACTCTAGTGCTATTCTTTGGATTCAAACTTAGTGGGCCAGATAGTCACTTCGGCAGAAGATATTCTAAGTGGCTTTCATAACTTTTAGAAATCATTACATAAATCCCAAAGTGCCCATAATAAATTAGAATGTCTCACTTATTTGGCAGATCTTGAAATTCCCAAACTAAGTGTCACACAACAATCCTTTTTAAATGCAGATATTACTCTAGAGGAAATAAATGTAGCCCTGGCAGATATGACTTTGGGTAAAGCTCCCGGACCTGATGGCCTACCACTAGAACTCTACCATAGATACCAGAAGGTCTTGATGCCTGACCTTCTAGAGACTTTCTCAGAGGCGATGCAAAGTGGTTCCTTGCCTGAATCCTTTTATGAGGCTAATATTATTGTCTTAAAAAAGGAGGGGAAAGATCCTCTGGAGTGTGGATCATATCGCCCTATTTCACTATTAAACGAGGATTACAAAATTCTTACAAAAATTCTAGCCATGAGACTTAATAAGGTGATATTATCTGTTGTCCACCCAGACCAAACAGGCTTTATGCCAGGAAAAATCACTTCTATTAACATTAGAAGGGTACAATCAATAGCTCAATATAGCTCTCTGGTACGGGGAAATGACTGGCCCTTGGCTTCATTGGTTGCGGCCAAGGCTTTTGACTCACTGGAGTGGCTGTTTTTATTTGCTTGCCTAGAGAAATTTGGCCCTAAATTTCAGGCCTGGATTCAAAAATTGTATGCGGCCCCCAAAGCTAAGATAGTGATAAATAATATATCCTCCACATCTTTTTCATTGGAAAGGGGAACTCGCCAGGGATGCCCTTTGTCTCCGGCTTTATTCGCTCTGGCAATTGAAGCATTAGCAATAAGAATACGATCATCTGAGGATATCAGAGGAATTACAATTGCAGAGAGAACTGATAAAATTGGTTTATATGCAGATGACATGATAATTTTTATGGACAAAGTTAAAGATGCTCTTCCATATGTTATATCTACTATTAATAAGTTTAGTGAATATTCGGGTCTCTTTATAAATTGGGATAAGTCTTCTCTTATGTCTCTGTCACCCACTCCGAATGGTGATTTGGAAACGTTATCTCCTTTACCTGTAGTGTCATGTTTTAAATACTTGGGAATTATGATTGATAGAAATGATAGAGAGGACCTCTCGAGTAAAATTCTCCCTTTATTAGAATACGCTAAATGTAAATTTTCTTTGTGGGGGAAATTACCATTATCAATGTCGGGAAGGATTAACTTAATTAAGATGATTAGTGTTGAGCAAGCATGCTCAACACTGCTCGGTACTCGCCCGAGCATCTCACTATTGGGATGTTCAGCGAGCACCGAGCATTTCCGGGTTACTTGGGTGGGAGCTCGGGTCTCCGCCCTGCACGTTTGGCCCTCTTTACAGAGCGAATGAACATGCAGGGATTGCCAGCCAGTCACTGTAATGCCGCAGCCATGTTGGTTGTGGGCATTACAGTGATTGGCTGGCCGCACAGCATCACCTCGAGTATTTAAAACCGCCATCTTGGACACAGTCACCCGGAATCAGACAGTGTAAGATCAGTGCTGCTGAGTTAGGGAGAGATATATAGTGCGAAATAGGTAGTGTAGGGTCTCTAAAGCCTGCCAAATAAAACAAACAGTCCTTCTCAGGACTAATATCCATCCCAGATATCAGGCAGGCAGGCAGGCTGTATAGGAGACGCAGTGGTTATATACCAACAAACACTGCATTACAGTCCTGTGTGCTACCGCTGCTCAAATTGCTAGACTTAGCCCCAGATCTCAGGGGCCAGGACAAATCCTTTTTTTTTCATCTAAATACTCTTTTTTTTTCCCTTCAGTCAGACTGTACATATACCCATCTTATTATCCTTTTGGTATCCCCCCCCCCCAAAAAAAAATATTTAGTGTGTCTGTGAGTGTTCAGACACAAATATATCTGTTTAAAAGAGTCTGGTGTAGGCCAGATAACTAAAACTGTGGTTTTGCAGTTCCACGGTTCAAATCTGGGTGTAATCCACCTTTTTGCATGAAAAAAACATTTTGAGTATCTCGCTGACTGTTCAGACACAAATATATCTGTTTAAAAGAGTCTGGTGTAGGCCAGATAACTAGAACTGTGGTTTTGCAGTTCCACGGTTCAAATCTTTGTATTATCCACTTTTTTGCCTTTTTTGCATAAAAAAAACATTTTGATTGTTTTGCTGACTGTTCAGACACAAATATATCTGTTTAAAAGAGTCTGGTGTAGGCCAGATAACTAGAACTGTGGTTTTCCTCTTCCACGGTTCAAAATAGTGTAAGCTATTTTACTTCATTTACAATGGGCAAGGCGCGTGGCAAGGGACGTGGAACTGGCCGTTCTGGTGATGGTGCGTGCAGAGGACGGGGCCGAGGCCAAGGTGAAAATGTGCCACAACCAACAGCCACATCATCTCGCTCCCAGTTCTTGACCGATTTACTAGGGAAGCACACAACAGCACCACTATTGCGAACTGATCAGTGTGAACAGGTTATTAATTGGATAGCAGATAATACTTCCAATCACCTGGGCACCACCACCTCCGGTCTGTCTTCCACACGGTCAAGTGTTAGTAGCCGTGAGTCTTGACCGCATACTGCTCCTCACCCTGATGCTCCTTCCTCCCACCATGCCGAGTGTCGGCAGACAGCAACTGATCCCACAGTTGGATACTCTGAAGAGCTGTTCACTGGTCCATTTCCATATTTGGGCCCCTCGCCTGCTCCGCTTGAAGTCGTGGAAGAGGAGATCCCATGTAGCGATGCCCAAATATTTGAAGAGCCACGGCCACAGGAAGGCGACGCTGGCAATTTGTCACAAGAGGTGGACGATGACGAGACACAATTGCCACAAAGTGAGGAGGAGGACCGTGGTGCGGAAGTGGAAGAGGAGGAGGTGGTGGATGATCTAGTAACTGACCCAACGTGGCTGGAGGACACGCAGAGCGAGGCCAGCAGCACACAGGGTGAGGGAGGCAGAGTACCCCAACAGGCAGGAAGAAGCAGTGTGGTGGCAGCAGACAGAAGGCAGGCAACCGTTCCCCGTAACACCAACACGAGGGACGTTGCCAGTACAACCGGTAGGTCTTCCAGAGTCTGGAATTTTTTTAAAGACTCTGCTGATAACCCCAAAAAGGCTATTTGTACCACCTGCCAGGACAGCATCATCAGGGGTGCCAAAACTACCAGCCTGACCACCACCAGCATGATCAGGCACATGGCAGCAAAGCACCCCACTTTGTGGGGCGAACCCCAGGGTCCACGACCAGTGTCAGCGGGTGTCACCACTGCTTCTTCCGCTGTTGTGCGTGTAAGAGAACCCCCTGTTGTGCGTGCAAGGCAATCCCCTGTCCATACTGCATACAAAGATGCCCCCTCCTCTCAGTCTTCACTTGTTATGGCAGCTTCTCAAGAAACAGCATCAACGTCCATGTCCACGTCCCACCGCAGCGTTCAATTGTCCATATCCCAGAGCTTTGAACGAAAGCGCAAATTTGCAGCCAACGCCCCACAGGCCACAGTCCTAAATTCGCACATTTCACTACTGCTTGCATTGGAAATGCTGCCTTTTAGGCTGGTGGAGACGGAATCCTTCCGCAACCTTATGGCGGTGGCCGTCCCTCGGTCCCCAGCCGACACTATTTTGCCCGGTGTGCCATCCCCGCACTGCACAAGCACGTGTCCCAAAACATCTGCCGTGCCCTTAACAACGCAGTTACTGGGAGAGTCCACCTGACAACGGACACGTGGACAAGTGCTTGTGGCCAGGGACAGTACATCTCCCTGACGGCACACTGGGTAAACATAGTGGAAGCGGGGACCCAGTCGGACCTTGGGACGGAACACATCCTCCATACACCGAGGATTGCGGGCCCTATGTCAGTCAGAGTTGCCCCCACAGTGTACAGCTCCTGCGCATCATCCTCCTCCTCCTCCTCATGTTCAGCCTCCATCTCAGATATCACCACATCAGTTACAAGCTGGAAGCACTGCAGTACTGCCTCCGCCAAGCGGCAACAGGCTGTGCTGAAACTCATAAGCTTAGGTGAGAAACCTCACACTGCTTGTGAGTTGTGGACAGCTGTGAAAGAGCAGGCAGATCTGTGGCTGAGACCGCTGAACCTACATCCAGGCATGGTCATGTGTGACAATGGCCGTAACCTGGTGGCGGCTCTGAGGCGAGGCGAGATCACACACGTACCATGCCTGGTTCATGTGCTTAACCTCGTGGTTCAGCGGTTTCTTAAATCGTACCCCGAGTTGCCAGATCTGCTCGTCAAAGTACGCCACCTGTCAGCTCAGTTTCGGAAGTCGGCTACAGCTTCCGCCGCCCTTGCTGTGTTGCAGCAGCGTTTGCAGCTTCCGTCACACTGACTGGTGTGTGATGTCCCCACACGTTGGAACTCTACCCTCCACATGTTGCAAAGGATTTGTGAGCAGAAGAGAGCAGTTGTGGAGTACCAGCTGCAACAAGGCCGTCGATATTCAGGTCAGACTCCACACATAAGACCTCAGGAGTGGACCTGGATGTCTGACATATGTACCATCCTGACAAACTTTAAGGAGTCCACCAAGATGGTGAGTGGCGATGGCGCCATCATTAGCGTCAGCATCCCACTTGTCTGTCTTTTGCAACGCTCTCTTCAGAGAATTAAAGAGGAGGCATTGCAGCCAGAGTATGATGAGATGGATCAAGAAGCCGTAGCAGGCCCATTACACACAGCCCAGCCTCATCTCATCCCATCGTGCATTGGGGGACAATGAGGGAGAGGAGGAGGAGGAGGAAGAACAGGAGCTGGTATCATGCGCTGTAGACGGTATTACCTGTACAACTGTCATACTGTCGGTTCAGCGTTTGTGGCCTGAGGACAGGGGGGAGGAGGAGGAGGAGGAGGAGGAGAGCATGGTCAGTCGTCATCTTGGTGAGGACATGGAAGTCTTGCCCGTTACCAGTCTGGCATGCCTGGCTGACTTTATGTTACGCTGCCTTAACCGTGACCCTCGCGTTGTCAAAATGTTGGGTGACAGTCATTACTGGTTGGTGACACTTTTAGAACCCCCGCTACAAGGAGAACTTTCACTCTCTTATTCCTGAGGTGGAGAGGTCTACAAAAATGGGGCAGTACCCGAAGGCCCTTGCTGCAGAACTGTTAAAAAAATTCCCATCTGAACACGCTAGCGGCAGAGGTCACAGTTCGTTGCCCAACTAAGGCGTACATGCGAGAGAGATGCAACTCCAATCCAGCAGAGGCAGGGGAACACTGTCAACATTCTGGGACAGTTTTCTGAGACCCACCCAGCTTACAGGCCCTGAGGTGCGGGGTACTTTCACAAGGAGTGGAAAGTTTCAAATGATGGTGACGGAGCACCTTGCCGACCGTACCAGCGTCCTCCGTGATTCCTCTGTGCCTTTTAATTATTGGGTGTCCAAGCTGGACACTTGGAATGAACTCGCTCTGTATGCCTTGGAGGTCCTCGCCTGCCCTGCCACTAGCGTGTTATCGGAGCGTGTTTTTAGTGCCGCTGGGGGAATTATAACTGATAAGTGCACTCGCCTGTCAACTGACAATGCTGACAAGCTGACCCTTATCAAAAGGATCAAGGGCTGGATTGGGCCAGACTTCTCATCACCACCAAATGACAGCAGAGTAACATAAAGTCAAATCCACTGTGTTGTTTCGGGAGGTGTATTCCCATGCACCGCTTCACACCCACACATGGGTATACCCTTCCTCATTTCGGCTGTTTTTTGCTCTTCTCCTTATCCTCAGCCTCCACCACCGCTATACCACCAGGGTGACCGTGGTCCGTGTTGCCAGCATTGCAAGTTCCTCCGTCCTAATTTTTGGCAGCTTTTGCTTCGAAGGCATAGGCAAAGACTATGGGAGACCCACTCCCCAATAATGTGAATAATATTTTTAATATGCTGTACTGCATGGCTCTTGTAAGGGGCATTGCAAGTTCCTCCGTCCTAATTTTTGGCAGCTTTTGCTTGGAAGGCATATGCAAAAACTATGGGAGACCCACTCCCCAATAATGGGAATAATGTTTTTAACATGCTGTACTGCATGGCTCTTGTAAGGGGCATTAAAATCATCTTGTTAAGCTACTGTGACCTCCACGTCTCTTCCAAGGGTCATTAAAACCGTCTTGTTAAGCTACTGTGACCTCCACGTCTCTTCCAAGGGTCATTAAAACAGTCTTGTTAAACCACTCTGACCTCCACGTCTTTTCCAAGGGGCATTAAAACTGTCTTGTTAAACCACCCTGACCTCCACGGCTCTTCAAAGGAGCATTAAAACCGTCTTGTTAAACCACTCTGACCTCCACGTCTCTTCCATGGGCATTAAAACCGTCTTGTTAAGCTACTGTGACCTCCACGTCTCTTCGAAGGGGCATTAAAACCATCTTGTTAAACCACTCTGACCTCCACGTCTCTTCCATGAGCATTAAAAACGTCTTGTTAAACCACTCTGAACTCCACGTCTCTTCCAAGGGGCATTAAAACTGTCTTGTTAAGCTACTGTGACCTCCAAGTCTCTTCCAAGGGGCATTAAAACCGTCTTGTTAAACCACTCTGACCTCCACGTCTCTTCCAAGGGGCATTAAAACCATCTTGTTAAACCACTCTGACTTCCACGTCTCTTCCAAGGGGCATTAAAACCGTCTTGTTAAGCTACTATGACCTCCATGTCTCTTCCAAGGGGCATTAAAACCGTCTTGTTAAACCACTCTGATCTCCACGTCTCTTCCAAGGGGCATTAAAACCGTCTTGTTAAACCACTCTGATCTCCACGTCTCTTCCAAGGGGCATTAAAACCATCTTGTTAAACTACTCTGAACTCCACATCTCTTCCAAGGGGCATTAAAACCGTCTTGTTAAACCACACTGAACTCCACGTCTCTTCCAAGGGACATTAAAATCGTCTTGTTAAGCTACTGTGACCTCCACGTCTTTTCCAAGGGGCATTACAATCGTTTTGTTAAACCACTCTGACCTCCACGTCTCTTCCAAGGGGCATTAAAACGGTCTTGTTAAACCACTCTCATCTCCACGTCTCTTCCACGGGGCATTAAAACCATCTTGTTAAACCACTTTGAACTCCACGTCTCTTCCAAGGGGCATTAAAACCATCTTGTTAAGCTACTGTGACCTCCACGTCTTTTCCAAGGGGCATTAAAACCGTCTTGTTAAACCATTCTGACCTCCACGTCTCTTCCAAGGGGCATTAAAACCGTCTTGTTAAGCTACTGTGACCTCCACGTCTCTTTCAAGGGGCATTAAAACTGTCTTGTTAAACCACTCTGATCTCCACGTCTCTTCAAAGGAGCATTAAAACCTTCTTGTTAAACCACTCTGACCTCCACATCTCTTCCAAGGGGCATTAAAACCGTCTTGTTAAGCTACTGTGACCTCCACGTCTCTTCCAAGGGGCATTAAAACCATCTTGTTAAGCTACTGTGACCTCCACGTCTCTTCCAAGGGGCATTAAAACTGTCTTGTTAAGCTACGGTGACCTCCACGTCTTTTCCAAGGGTCATTAAAACCATCTTGTTAAACCACTCTGACCTCCACGTCTCTTCCAAGAAGCATTAAAACCGTCTTGTTAAGCTACTGTGACCTCCACGTCTCTTTCAAGGGGCATTAAAACCGTCTTGTTAAACCACTCTGACCTCCCCGTCTCTTCCAAGGAGCATTAAAACTGTCTTGTTAAGCTACTGTGACCTCCTTGTCTCTTCCAAAGGGCATTAAAGCCGTCTTGTCAAGCTACTGTGATCTCCACGTCTCTTCCAAGGGGCATTGAAATATTGTTTTTAATTAACTCTAACCTCCACGACTCTTCCAACGGGCATTGCATTTCCTCCTAATTTTAGTCAGCTTTTGCTTTTCAGTGCATAGGCGAACACTAAGGGAGATCCACTCCCCAATAATGGGTAGAAGGTTTTTAGTACGCTGTAATCCACGTCTGTTTCAAGGGGCATTGCAGTTCCTCATAATTTTTGGAAAGCCTTTCATTCACTGCTTAGGCCAACAGTGTACAGGAGACCCTGTTGCTATAAATGGAAAAAACGGTTTAGTTAAGGCCCTCTGACCTCCATGTCACTTCCAAGGGGCATTGGAGTGCCTCGAAATTTTTGGTAGGCATTGCACTCACTGTATTCCCTATAAGTGTGTAGCTGAACCGCTCCTTTTGGTACAGAAACATATCCTTCAAGACATGTGTGGTTGACTGGCCTGATATTGATGTGAATGGTCCCTGTTCCTTCTGCTCTTTCTCCTTTGCCACCACCTCATCCATCATTCATCACCTGAAGTTTTGTTTTAACGGGAGTCATAGAACTGGGATAGTAGCAGGAAAACATCCAGCAATCCTCGGAGGAAGTAGGATATGAGGATATGCGCCAAAACACTGACCACCTCAGGCCTGTCCGCTACTACATACATGCGCTTGCATTCCAAGGAACAGAAAGCTAAGGAGATGGATGGCCTCATGATCATGAATAATTTACTCCTTGTGTAGGAGGCCGACCACTGCTGCTGTCTACCTTCTGAACTTTGTGTTGATGCCTGATTGACGCAAGACCCGCAATCCTCTAAGTCTGGAGGACGTGTTGCTTCCCAGTGTACAACTGTGTCCCGGCTTCCACAATATTAACCCAGTGTGAAGGCGTCAGTGAGATGGACGATCCCTGGCCACATTCACTTGTCCACGTGTTTGTGGTTAGGCTGTCCTTCCCACTAAATGCACTGGGGAGGGCACAGGTAATGTAATGCGCGCTGGTGTATAGGGCACACCGGGACAAATAGGGGCGGCTGGGGATCGTTTATGGACACTCGGCCGCCCCCAGGCGGCTGGTGACCGTGTGTGGGCACCCGGCCGCGGGGCGGCTCGGGACCGAGTATGGATACCAGGCCGCCGACGCTGCCATGACGTGGTGGCCAGATTCCGCCTCCACATGACTAAAAGGCCCAATTTCAAGTGCAAGCAAGCAAGCAAGCAGTATGGTATTGCAGCCTGGGGGTGGGTGGGTGGTTGGCTGCATACTTGTGCTTGCATTGCAATGAATGGGGGAGGTACAATTGAACACTGCCCTGGGACAAGGACTTGATAGTTGCAAGTCTGCATCTTCTGATGCAGCAAGGATCATTTCTGATGGGCACACTTTTAGGCAGTGACCTGGGTGTCAGAGATGCTTCCAGGGGTCTTCCCCATGCTGTTCCCATGTCTTTTCAGCACTGTATGCATGTGTCACACAGCACATGGCCAGATAAGGTTGTAAAATGTTAAAATGACATTTCCCAGTGAATGCATTTGTCACGGTTGAAAACAATACAAAAGTGCAAAAACACATAAAAAATGCTACTTGTGAACATAGGCCAAGGTGTTGAGGAGTATTTTTGTTTTTGGTTATTTATTTTACCTTATACACAAGTCTTTACCCTGGAAAGGATGTTCCTTAACATTTTTCACAGGAAAGCAGTTTCAGTTTCGTTTTTGAACATTTTATTGTGAGCCCGTAAAAGTGGCTTAATACCTCTGACCACGTTGTTGACAGCAGTGACCTGGAGGTCAGAAATGCTTCGTGGGGTAATCCCCATGCTGTCCCCATGTCATTTGAGCACTGTCATTATCGTTTTGGGCACTTTTTAGGCTTTCTACAGACTGCCGGGGTTGCCGCCGCAAAAATGCTCGGGTCTCCCATAGACTAACATTGGGCTCGTTGCTCAGATCGAGCATCCGAGTATCACGGAGCAGGAGGTGTTGCATGCTTAAGTGTTCCTGACCAGGAAACTTCCGACTTGCTCTCAGGCGTGATATTTCTATCACTGTGGCAACCAGACCCCTGGGGTGCCACATTCCCCCCTAGTAAAATTTAGTACTCCGGGACTAAACACATTTTTAAGAAAAACACAAATACAAGGGTATAAACAATAACAGGAAAAAGTACATTTTGTCTTGGTGGTCACGGCATTTCCATAACCGGGTGTCCATATCACCCAAGGTGAAGTCTTAGAGCAGAGTAGGGGACCTGTCCAGAGCAAACCCCAAACGTTGGCCCTGGGCGTGGCTGCAAGGCGAAGCGGACTACTTTGGACCACACGGGGCCACGCCAGACAGGTTTTTCTTCCGTGGCCGTCTTCGCAAGAGGCACCAAGTGCAACTATTTACAATGTAGTTCCGGTTATTCAGCGTCCATAACCTGTCAGTCCATGAACTAGGAAAACTAGAAAGACATAATTAATAACCAGGTAACAAAAACATCAAACATTTTCAGCATTTGCAATTTACAGGTAAATTCACATTACATTTCAGATTCTCCAGCGAGCGGGCATCTGTCCTCTAGTACTCCTGGTGGACCTACGTAACCCACTATCTGGCTCTGCACTACAGGGTGTAGAAGGTGTTGCGGGTAGGCCTGGCAGCTTCCTGCGTACTCTTTGGCTTACTAGGGGCACGACAGGCTCACTACTAGCAGAGGGTTGCTTCTCCTGGGCTGCTTGTATGGATCCTTCTGCCTCCTGGGCTGGCTGCTCTTCCGACACTCCCTGTTCTTCTGTACTCCCTTGAGGGGCTGGCTGGAGAAAGGTGAGGACGGGTACCATGACTGCGTTGTTGATCTGAGTCCAGGACCGGGGAAAGTCTCCGAGTACGGTACTGATCATTTCTTCCCTTTCCTCTGCGGGTTGAGGGTTCTTTTGATCTTCGTCAGTGCTTTGCAACTGCTCGGGACACTTCTTCAGGTGGTCTCTGGAGACAGTGGCTGTGGTCTCTCCTCCATCCTTACTGATGACACATACTTTTGGGTTCTCATGGCTTGAGGGCAGTACGGTGTACGGGTCCTTCTCCCACTGGTCATCCAACTTGTGGAGCCATCTCTTCCTCTTCAAGACCTGCTCTCCTGGTGCCAGGGGAACAGCGGGAGCATGTTGGTTATAAGTCCTCTCTTGCCTTCCTCTTGCTTGAGACAGACTTCGCTCCACGGTTTCCTGTACTTTCCGGTACTGCTGCTGCCGCTCCGTGCCCCAGTCTGCTTCTGCTGAGGTATACTCGGGGGTCAGGACTCCCATCTCAAGGTCAAGTGGCAGCTTACCAGGCCTTGCGCGCATCAGGTAAGCCAGGGTGCAATTTGTAGCATTCACCGGGATATGATTGTACACGTCAATCAGGTCTGGCAGCTTCTCCGGCCACAGGCTGCGTTCTTCCAGGGGCAACGTCTTGAGGAGATCAATGACGATATTGTTCATTTTCTCACACATCCCGTTGGTTTGGGGGTGGTAAGGCATTGTCCTTATCTTCCTGCAGCCATACAAGTTGCAGAACTCCTGGAAGACCTCCGCTTCGAAGGCTGGACCTTGGTCAGTCAACACTTGCTCCGGATACCCGTGTGGACGGCAGAAGTGCTGCTGGAAGGCTCTAGCTGCTGTTTGAGCCGTTAAGTCCTTGACAGGGACCACCACCAGGAACTGGGAGTAGTGGTCTACGATGGTGAGGGCGTAGACGTACCCAGACCTACTCGGAGCCAGCTTCACATGGTCCAGGGCTACCAGTTCTAGTGGTTGCTTCGTGATGATGGTCTGCAGGGGGGCCTTCTGGCTGGCACGGTCCTTCCTCCTCAGGTAGCACGGGCCGCAGTCTCTGCACCATCTCTCAATGGCCCCTCTCATGTTTACCCGGAAGAACTGGTCACGCAACAGGAACTCCAGCTTCTTCCATCCGAAGTGCCCTGCTCCGTCGTGGTATGCCTCCAGGACCATAGCCGCGTCCTGTCTCGGGACCACTACCTGCCAGGTCAGCTCATGTGTCCGGGAGTTGACAGTTCTCCGGCACAGCTTCCCCTTGTAGAGAAACAGTTTACTCTTCTCCTTCCACAGCTGTTTGGTCTCCTCCGGGGCATCTGGGTCAAGGCGGGCATCAGCATGTGTCACCATTTCCTTCACCAGATGGACTGTGGGGTCACTGTCTAGAGTCTCTGCCCAGCTGTAATGGGGTAAGGGATTGAACGTAGCAGAGTGCCTGTCCCTTACACGGTGGGAATACTGGGTAATCCCATGACGGTGGAACGCAGGGAGTTCGATCTCTTCCAGTTCCTCTGGATCTTCCCCTCCATCCGGTAAGTTCGGCATCCTGGACAGGGAGTCTGCGTT
This sequence comes from Phyllobates terribilis, assembly GCF_046119375.1. Classification (NCBI taxonomy): domain Eukaryota; kingdom Metazoa; phylum Chordata; class Amphibia; order Anura; family Dendrobatidae; genus Phyllobates; species Phyllobates terribilis. The sequence continues at coordinate 61,942,958 of NW_027362764.1, read as the reverse complement.
GGCATTTGAGCGTCCCGCCCGGTATTTGATGGTGAATTCATAGTTAGACAGACGGGCCATCCATCTCTGCTCCAGAGCACCAAGTTTTGCAGTGTCCAGATGTGTCAACGGGTTGTTGTCTGTGTACACGGTGAACTTGGAGGAGGCAAGGTAATGCTTGAAACGTTCTGTCACTGCCCACACCACTGCCAGGAACTCTAGCTTGAATGAGCTATAATTCTCAGGGTTTCTCTCTGTGGGTCGTAGTTTTCGGCTGGCGTAAGCGATTACCCGTTCTCTCCCCTGCTGGATCTGGGACAGTACGGCTCCTAGCCCGATGTTGCTCGCGTCCGTGTGGAGGATAAAGGGCTGGCTGTAGTCAGGGTATGCCAGGATTTCATCCCCCGTGAGGGCCATCTTCAACTGGCGGAAGGACTCCTCTTCCAGCTTTTCCCACCTGAAGGGTGGCTTCTGGTTTTTGGCCTTCCTGGACTGACCTATCAGGAGGTCCTGCATAGGAGCTGCCATTTTGGTGAAACCGGGAATGAATCTTCGGTAGTAGTCTACCAACCCGAGGAACTGCCGCACTTCCTTTATGCTGGAGGGTTTTGGCCAGTCCTTAATCTCGGTGATCTTATCGGGGTCGGGAGCCACTACGTCAGCACTCACCACGTGTCCCAGGTACTGTACTTTTGGTTTCAGAAGATGACACTTGGAGGGTTTGACCTTTAGGCCATAGCTTGCCAGGGCATCAAACACTTCTGCCAGGTGTCTCAGATGGTCCTCGTAGGTCTTGGAATAAACAATAACATCGTCCAGGTATAACAGGACCGTCTCGAAATTCCGGTGTCCCAGACAGCATTCCATCAACCTCTGGAAGGTTCCTGGTGCATTGCAGAGCCCGAACGGCATACAGTTGAATTCACTGAGACCCATCGGGGTGGTAAGCGCAGTCTTCTCCTTGTCCGCCTCTGCTACAGGAACCTGTCAGTACCCACTAGTAAGATCCACAGTGGAGAAGAAGTTAGCAGATTTTAATGCAGCTAAAGATTCTTCTATCCTAGGTAACGGGTACGCATCTTTGTGCGTGATTCGGTTGACCTTTCTGTAGTCTACACACATTCTCATCGTGTTGTCTTTCTTTTTCACTAGAACTAGTGGAGCTGCCCAGGGGCTACAGCTGTCCCTGATTACCCCAGCCTCCTTCATGTCTCGCAACATCCATTTTGCATGCTAATAGTGTGCAGGGGGTACAGGTCGGTATCTTTCCTTTATGGGTGGATGGTCTCCTGTGGGGATGTGATGTTCTACCCCCTTTACTCGCCCGAAGTCTAGCGGGTGTTTACTAAAGACTCTTTCGTACTCCTGAACCACCCGGTAGACTCCCTGTTTTTTGTGTGAGGGAGTGGAGTCAGTACCCAAATGCAGCTGCTGACACCAATCCTCCATTTGTTTCTTAGAGCCGTTACCTTCCTCTGGTTGAGACGGAGGCAAGGGTTCTACGGCCTTTACAGAATTTTGGTTTATGGTGAACAATTTGGCTAGCGTGGCACACCGGGGCAAGTATACTTCTCTTTCCCCAATGTTTAGGATGCGGACAGGTACCCTACCATGGCGGACATCAACCACCCCCCGTGCCGTCAAAATGGTGGGCCTACTGTCTGAGTAAACGGGTTCTACCATAGCTTGGTAGTCTCTACCCCTCAGACCAATAGCTGCTCGACACCAGATCATCATCTCACTCTTTGGGGGCATGGCTATAGGGAACGGGTCACACATTCTCACGCTACCAATCTCACCACCAGATAGTTCCACCTGTTGCCGTTTCATCAGTGCCCGGATCTCCTATTGTAGGACACGCTGCTGGCCGGAGCTGGCGTTCATGGCAACCTGCTGTAAAATGAGAATTATCTCTGCAAGACAATTTTCAATCACGTTAGTACCCAAGGTTATTTTGGGGTGACTCTCGCGACGATCAATGTCCACAATAATCAGTCCTTGTGCCGCCAGTTCAACTTTACCGATTGTAATGGTCACCTCTTTGAATCCCACCAGCGGCATGGGCTGACCATTGCTGGTGATGATACTCAGGTCGTCATCTGGGTAGCGGGTTATGTCCGAGTCTTTCCAGTACCGCTTAAAGAGCACATAAGGGATGGTAGTCACCTGTGACCCGGTGTCTAGTAGGGCACTCATAGGAATGCCATCCAGTACCACAGGCAAGACTGGGCGTCCCCCTACGTATTTATCACGCCAGTTCGATGGGCCTGATGATCTTATGCCTGGGGGTTGGCCCTAGGTTGTACCCGTTTAAATGACAGTACCTTGCCATATGTCCGGGTTGATTGCAGCGGCAGCAGATGGGTTGTCCGTCCTCGCTGTATCGGTCGCTGGGTCTTCCTCTGGACGATGGGATCCTCCTCTGCCAGTACCACGGGACGTCCTCTGGACTGGTGGCCAACTTGATCCTTCTTGGAGAGGATACCTGTAACGACTGCACAGTCCTGGTTAATGCGGCAACGCTTTTGGTCAGTTCTTGGACCTGATGGTGCAGGTCTGCAGCCGGGCCTTTATCCAAAGCCTGCGCACCAGCTCCCACAGGCTCTGCAGACAAGGGCGCCGCCTCAAGGTGATAGGTAATAGCAGGGCACCGGTGGGTTACTGCGCCACCCTGTGCCGGTTCTCGGACCACCCGGATGGCCCTATCTTTGAATTTTGCAAAGTCTAACCCAGGGTTCTGCAAGGCCATTGCACGTAACTGGGTTCGGTGGGTGCTGGACAGCAGACCCTCAATGAACAGCTCAGTCAACAGTTCATCTGCATTCCGCACACTGTCAGGGTCTCCCTGTTTAATGGCTCCCAGGGCCCCTTGCAAATTCAAAGCATAGTCTCTTATACTGTCTTGGGCCCGCTGCTTGCACCCATAAAACCTCATTTTGATCTCTGTTGAGGTACGGGTATCAAAAGTGTCCTTCAGACGGGCTAAGATCTCCTTCACGGTCTCCTTGTCTCTGACTGACCAGGACTTTACTTCACGTTGGGCAGCACCGGTTAGCTGGCCTATCAATATGCTCACTTTTTGCCCCTCTGTCAGGGGGTATACTTTAAATAGGCTGTACAGTTTCTCTTTAAAGTCGCTTAGGGTATGCGACTCCCCTGAGTATTGGGGCAGCCAGGCCGCTCCGGGGATGTAAGGCATTGTGAATGGCATTACTGCGGCAGCGGCCGCGCTGGCGGTGGCAGTCCCCTCCGTTTCCAACATCCTCCTCCCCCCCAGTCGACCGTGGCCTACCTTCTGTTGCTTCTTCTCCGTAGGCCACGGCTCCGCAGGCGATCGTCGGGGTGGAGGACCTTGCGTCGGGTCCTGGTGACGTCAGCGTCGCTCTCTCTCCTTCCAGGACCTTGCGCAGCGTCAGTGTGTAAGGCGGGGCTTCAGGTCTCGCGCGGTTTGGACGTCCACGCCCCTCTTCTTCCCGCGCGGCGTCCTGAAGATGGCGTCCGATGGCGGGAAAATAGCTGAAGATGGCAGGAAACAACTGAAGATGGCGGGAGACAACTGAAGATGGCGGGAGACGACTGAAGATGGCGGGAGACGACTGAAGATGGCGGGAAACGGCTCCGAATGGCGGGAAACTTCCTTTTGAGGTACGTGTACAGTCTTTTTCAGGCGCGCAATACCCGTTTGGGGCGGGTTGGTCACAATCCTGCCGACTACGCCAAGAAGGGCTGGCGCGCCCCCTGGGCCGTGTATGCACGTGCGTGGGTTACCCGGAGCCGGGTCTCTGGGGGTTGTAGTCTCCGTGGTGGTGACCCGGTCCCTTGGCTCAGGGTGGTCAGACCAGTAGCTGTCTTTATAGGGTTTTTATGGTTTAATGTCCGACTACGCCACCCGTGGATTGCGGTCAGGGTGTACCGCCGCTGCGAGGCAGACCGCTAAGGCTGGTGTGATGTGCGCAGCAAAGGATGGGATGACTCCCCACGGGAGGAGTATAGCCTCAGGGCAGGGAGTGTGGATGATGGGAGTGATGGTGCACGGGTGAAGCAGGAACGACTCAGAGTCTTTGCAGTGCAGTTTAGGGTCTTTACTGATGATAATAAGGCAGACCCTCCCGGGAGTACTGGCTAGCATAAGGGGCCTGGTCAGTCTGTGAACAAACAGGAGTTCCCCTGGCCAGGTGGAGTTGTAGGCCTCCCCGTCTGACTGCACTCTTTCTGGCTACCTTGCTGTAAGCGAGTGGAAGTAGCCCACGTCCCTGAGTATACCGTGTGGTGCTCACCCGTATGGCTGGTGACTTGGACCCTCTGGTAGCTTCCGCTCCTCGCTGGCGGTACCGGTCCCTTGTGTGTGACTGAGCCTCCGGGCTTCCTATGGCCAGAGGACCTGAAATCCCCTGCCGCCTGGTTTCTGCTGCTGGATATATAAGTTCTCACAGCCTCGGACTCCGTTGTCCGGCCGTAGTGTCTTCAGCCAGGATGAGCAATATCTGCTTCCAGTCCCTGGTGCTCAGCTCCTGCTCCTACAGAGCTCCTTGCTGCTGTTCTGTCTCTCCCTCAGCAACTATCTGCCCTAACCCCGCCCCAGATCCAGTTTATAAAGGGGAGATTCCTCCCCTTTCTGGACTGGAGCAGGAGGTGTTGCATGCTTAAGTGTTCCTGACCAGGAAACTTCCCACTTGCTCTCAGACTTGATATTTCTATCACTGTGGCAACCAGACCCCTGGGGTGCCACACCTCCAACTTAGAAATGGGCTCAGATTTCACCTACAAAATTTTGAAATAAATCAAACTATTTCCTCATTTTTCTTAATAGGAATACTTAAATCTCAAGGTCCACAAGGTCTTATATCCAGCTTGTATACATACTTGTTATCAACAGGCTTAGATCGAAACCCTTTGCCACCTAAAAATAAGTGGAGACTTCTGATTCAGAATATGGGGGAGTTTTGGAGTCCTCGTCCTTTGTCTCCCCCTCCGCCAATAATAAAGTGATTCAGCTATATATTATTCATCAATCATACCTCACACCCCTCAGATTATATCAAATGGGGCATTCCGCTAACTCAGAATGTTTACGATGTCATGCTATAGATGCTGACTTTGTTCATTTAATCTGGGACTGCTCCATTATTAGGTTCTTCTGGCAGGAAGTAACCTCTTTATTATCTTCCTTAATATCCATCCCAAATCCATGCGATCCTTTGATTTGCCTTTTTGGTGTAGTGAAGGATGATGCCTGGGATCATTATATTAAGATTTTCTTGAGAGAAACCTTAATTTTAGCCAGGAAATTGTTGGCATTGAGATGGATGGGAAATTCACAGCCAACATTGCGATCTTGGATCGCATTGGTTAACACAATTATCCCATTCGAAAAAATAGTATACCAAAATAGAGGTTGTCTGTTAAAATTCTCCAAAATATGGGACTATTGGAATTCTTCGTGTCTTACGGTCTCTACTTAGGCAAAGGGTTTGAACTGGAGGAGTAAATTTGAAAGGGATGTGAGAACAAATAGAAAACCACAAGTTATAAGTGACAAATGTTGCTTATAGGGGCAGGCATGTAGGTCCATATATATTATGATGAGAGTCAATTTGAGCATGGAAAGGATAAAGACAGCACAAGTTTGATAAGTTGTGGTTGATCGTTCAAAGTTTGAATTGTATCCTAATTAGGTAAATACCCTTTTTTCTTTCTTTTTTTATGTAAATCCAGAAGATGCGACATCCATAGGGCAAAGAAATCACTCATATGCACGTGATAACTCATCCGACCAGTTTATTTTAATGTGTTCTCATTGCTGTAAGAGATGTAGATCTGTGTTGATGTGACGTCTCTGGATGTTTTCTATTACCAAATGCAATGTGTAATTGTTTATAAAACTGTTTAATAAAACAAATTAAGTGGGTCTCCCAGAGTGTTTGCCTATGCAGTGAAACAACAGCTGCCAAAAATGTGGAGGCACCCCAACCCCTTGCAAGAGACCTAGAGGTCGGAGAGCCTCCTAAAAACAATGTTCCCATTATTAGGAAGTGGGTCTCCCATAGTGTTTGCCTATGCAGTGAATGCAAACGCTGCCTAAAATTTAGAGGAACTCCAATGCCCCTTGGAAGAGACGTAGAGGTCGGAGAGCCTCCTAAAAACAATGTTTCCATTATTAGGAAGTGGGTCTCCCATAGTGTTTGCCTATGCAGTGAATGCAAAGCTGCCAAAAATTTGGAGGCACTCCAATGCCCCTTGAAAGAGACGTAGAGGTCGGAGAGCCTCCTAAAAACAATGTTCCCATTATTAGGAAGTGGTCTCCCATAGTGTTTGCCTATGCAGTGAAGCAACGGCTGCCAAAAATTTGGAGGCACTCCAATGCCCCTTGCAAGACACGTAGAGGAGGTGATATGGTAGATATGGTGGTGAATGATATGGTGATGGAGGATGAGGAGAAGTAGGAGGACAAGAGCAAATAGACAAAATCAGGAAGCGTACACCCATATGTAGGTCTGAAGAGGTGCATGGGAATAGACCTCCCAAAAAAAGTCACTGGATTTAAGTTTATGTTACGCTGCTATCATTTGGTGGTGTTAAAAAGTCTGGTTCAATCCAGCCCTTGATCATTTTTATAAGAGTCAGCCTGTCAGCATTTTCAGCTGACAGGCGGATGCGCCTATCGGTTATAATTCCACCGGCGTCACTAAAATCCAGCTCTGATAAAACGCTAGCGGCAGGGCAGGCCAGGACCACCAAGGCATAGAGAGCCAGTTTATTACACGTGTCCAGCTTTGATATCCAGTAATTATAAGGCACAGAGGAATCACAGAGGATGTTGGTACGATTGGTAAGGTACTCCCGCACCATCTTCCCAAACTTTGCATTCCTTGTGAGAGTACCCCCCGCCTCAGGGCCTGTGCGATGGGAGGGTCTGAGAAAACTGTCCCAGAACTTTGACAGTGTTCCCCTGTCTCTGCTGGATTGGTGTTGTGTCTCTCTCGCCTGTACTCCTTGGTTGTCCAATGAACTGTGACCTCTGCCGCCAGCGTTTTCAGATGGGAATTTTTTTAATAGTTCCGCAACAAGGGCCTTCTGGTACTGCCCCATTTTAGTAGACCTGTCCACCTCAGGAATAAGAGATAGAAAGTTCTCCTTGTAGCGTGGGTCTAAAAGTGTCACCAACCAGTAATGACGGTCACCTAAAATTTGGAGAACGTGAGGGTCACGGGAAAGGCAGCGTAACATAAACTCAGCCATGCGTGCCAGACTGCTAACAGGCAAGACTTCCGTGTCCTCACCTAGAGGACGACTGACCATGCTCTCCTCCTCCTCCTCCCTGTCCTCAGGCCATCCACACTGAACAGACGGTATGACAGTTGTGCAGGTAGTACTGTCTATAGCGCATGAAACTAGCTCCTCCTCCTCCTTTTCCTAATTGTCACCCAATCTATGTTGGGATGAGATGAGGCTGGGCTGTGATAATCACCTTGTATGATTCCTTTCTCCTTCTCATCGTGCTCCGCCTGCAATGCATCCTCTTTGATTGTAAGTAGAGAGGGTTTCAGAAGACAGAGAAGCGGGATGGTGATGCTAATTATGGCGTCATCGCCGCTCACCATCTTGGTGAAGTCCTCAAAGTTTTGGAGGATGGTACTGTACATATGTCTGACATCCATGTCCACTCCTGAGGTCTTATGTGTGGAGTCTGAACTGAATACCGATGGCCATGTTGATGCTGGTACTCAACAACTGCCCTCTTATGCTCATAAATCCTTCACAACATCTGCAATGTAGAGATCCAACACGTGGTGACAGCACACATCAGTCGGTGAGCTGGAAGCTGCAAACGCTGCTGAAACATGGCAAGGGCAGCGGAAGCTGTAGGTGACTTTCTAAAATGTGCACAGAGGTGGCGTACTTTGACAAGCAGATCCGGCAGCTCTAGGCAAGTTTTGAGAAACCGCTGAGCCACGAGGTTAAGCACATGGGCCAGGCATGGTAAGTATATGAGCTTGCCTCAGAGCCGCCACCAGGTTCCAGCCATTGTCACACACGACCATGCCTGGCTGTAGGCTCAGCGGTGTGAGCCACAGATCTGCCTGCTCTTTCAGAGCTGTCCACAATTCTTCAGTGTGTAGTTTGTCACCTAATCATATTATCTTCAGCACAGCCTGTTGCCGCTTAGCCGAAGCAGTGCTGCAGTGCTTCGAGCTTCTGACTGATGTGCTCATTTTGGAGATGGAGGCTGAAGAGGAGGAGGAGGTGCAGAGCTGTAGAATGTGGGGGCAACTCTGATTGACCCAGGGCCCGCAATCCTCGGCGTTGGCAGGCCGTGTACCGTCCCAAGGTCCGACTGGGTCCTGGCTTCCACTATGTTAACCCAGTGTGCCGTCAGCAAGATGTACCATCCCTGCCCACAAGGACTTGTCCACATGTCCTTGGTTAGGTGGACTTTCCCAGTAACTGCGTTGTTGAAGGCATGACTAATATTGTGGGACACGTGCTCGTATAATGCTGGGACGGCACCTTGGGAGAAATAGTGGCGGCTGGGGACTGTTACGGGTCCGGGTGGTGGAACCTCTGTGCCAAGGTGTAAGGAGGGACCCAGAGGGGCGTGACTAAGTATCCACCCGAACCGACCCTGGTCGTACGGCAGCTAACGACACCGTGACCAGGGAGGATCCGGGCTGAGGGACCAGGTGCTACTCTGGGGACGACCTTGTAAGAGAGCAGGTGGCTCCCACGGGTCAGATGGCTGGGACTGACCGGTATGTCGGATGGACACGGCAAGCAGGCAGAAGTCTCTGGTAGCTGACAGGTGGTCACAGTTCGAGAAAGCAGGGCAAGTAGCAGTCTTTAGGTTTACCAAGAAGGTGGTCACAGCAAGTGACGGCAGGGTCTCCAGGCAGGCTGGCAGGAAACAGGCGGGTGCTTCCAGGTGAGCGGGCAGACAGACGAGGCAGGTAACTGGCAGGTAACTGGTGGTTGCTCCCAGGTGAGCGGGCTGACGGACACAGCAGGTAACAGGCGGATGCTCCCAGGTGAGCGGTCTGACGGACACAGCAGATAACAGGTGGATGCTCCCAGGTGAGCGGTCTGACGGACACAGCAGATAACAGGCGGATGCTCCCAGGTGAGTGGTCAGACGGACACAGCGGATAACAGGCGGATGCTCCCAGGTGAGCGGACTGGCAGACAGGGCAGGTAACAGGCAGGTAACAGGTGAGCGCTCCAGGTGAGCGGGCTGGCAGGCTCGGCAGGTAGCGGGCAGATAACAGGCTGGCAGACAGGACGAGGAGTCAGGCTAGCAGCAGGACCTGAGGGCTGAAGCAAAGATCAGACACAGTGCAAACAACTTTGCTCGGGCACCTCCATTTTGGAGGAGGCGCCTTATATATGGGAGGTCCTCCGGCAATTGGCCGGTGACTCCTTAGGACGGCGCGTGCCGGGGAAAGAGCGCGCGCCGGCAGCAGCGGGGAGAGAAGTGCTGGAGGACGCAGCGCCAGGAGCGGGGAGGTGAGAGGGACGGCGTCTCTGCCTAGCAAGGGGCAGAGACGCCGATGCTACAGGGACTGAGTACCGAGGGACGGACACCGCCATCAGGTTGCGGAAAGCTTCCGTCTCCACGAGCCTAAAAGACAACATTTCGAGCGCAAGCAGTCGCAAAATGTGTGAATTTAGTAGTGAGGCCTGTGGGGTGTTGGCTGCGCATTTGCGCTTGCGTTCCAAGGACTGGGGTAGGGACAACTGAACGCTGCGCTGGGACAAGAATGTGGACGTGCTTGCTGATGGTGCTACTTGAGAGTGTGCAATGACAGGTGCAGGGCAGGAGGCATCTTCACATGCGCCATGGACAGAGGATTGGCTTGCACGCACTAGAGCGGAAGAAGCAGTGGTGCCACCCGCAGACACCGTTCCTGGACTCTGGGGTTCGGCTCACAAAGTCGGATGCTTTGCTGCCATGTGCCTGATCATGCTGGTGGTGGTCAGGCTGGTAGTTTTGCTACCCCTGCTGGTGCTGGCCTGACAGGTGGTGCAAATTGCCTATTTGGAGTTATTGGCAGAGTCTTTAAAAAACAACCAGACTCGGGAAGATCTAACAGTTGTACTGGCAACTTCCGTTGTGTTGATGTTATGGGGAACGGTTGTCCTCCTTCTATCTGCGGCCACCAAAATGCTTCTTCCTGCCTGTTGTGGTGCTACGCCTCCTTCCCCCTGTGTGCTGCTGTCGTCGCTCTGCATGTCCCCCTGCCAGGTTGGGTCAGTTACTATATCATCCACCACCTCGTCTTCCACTTCCGCACCCTGGTCCTCCTCCTGACTTTTTAGCAACTGTGTCTTGTCTCTTGTGTCAGTTTCCCACCGTCACCTTCATGTGACCGTGGCTGCTCAAATATTTTGGCATCGTTACATGCGATCTCCTCTTGCCCCGCTTCAAGTGGACCAGGCGAGAGGCCCGAATCTATAAATGGAAAAGTGAACAGCTCTTCCGAGTGTCCAAGTGTGGGAAGGTCCTTAATCTGTTCCCACTCCGCAAACGTGATATGTCCCAAGTCCGTGCTGCATTGCCCCAAGCTATACGTCATGACATACTGCGTCAGAGCTCGTTGCTGCTGGCATAGTCTCTGCAACATGTGCAGAGTGTAATTCCACCATGTCGGCACATCGCAGATCAACCTGTTAACTAGCATGGACAAAGAACTCTGTATCAATGCAAGTCGATGACATGAGGGGTACGAACGGCAGAAGTGAGCACACAGCTTCCGTCCTTTGTGAAGCAGCTCATCCAGGCCAGGATAGTGGGTGAGAAATCGCTGTACCATCAGGTTGAGGACATGAGCCATGCAAGGCACGTGTGCGAGCTTGCCTCGGCCTAGAGCCGCTAACAGGTATACACCGTTATCGCACACGGCCTTCCCTGGCTCTAGGTTCAGCGGAGACAGCCATTGCTCAAACTGAGCCTGGAGAGCTGCCCACAACTCTTCCCCTGTATGACTGCGATCTCCAAGGCATTTTAATTTGAAGACTGAAACACACAAGGACACAGTAAAACAAATGTATAAAAATACTCTGTTGTAAAAAAGTAACAGTAAACAGCAAGTGCTAGCAAAAAGGTGATAAAAAACAGGGTGTCGACACACTGCATAGGACATTACCTGTTAGATCTGCAGCGTGTCCATTTTGGACATTGCCTGTTAGATCTGATCATATATACACATGATCAGTTTTTAAATACATCAGATAGGGACTGCTCTGATCTGGGTTACCTTGACGTTGGTAGAGCGGCTTAGTATACATTTTTTTTTGCAAAAAACGTGTCAACTAAATACCCTGTTTTTATATTCAAAACTATGAATTAACACATGTGGAATTATATACTTAACAAAAAAGTGTGAAACAACTGAAAATATGTCTTATATTCTAGGTTCTTCAAAGTAGCCACCTTAAATCTATGAACATAAATTTGCCATTTCAAATAATCAATTTCATAAATGTTCTAAAAAATGGCTAAAATGGTCTGAATTGTTTCCCTAATAAATTCAACCACGACTCAGGTGAATTATATTTCTGGTTATTAGTTCAATTCAAGTTCCGATTGATTTATCATAATATTTTTCTTTTTTTTAATGTAATTTTACTGTAATATATATTGTTGGTTACCCTATGTAATCTTTTTGTCCATATGCTGCATTTGGTTGTATTGCATAATATTATTGAGTACCTCTATTCTCCTCCCCCTCATTCCTTTTCTTTCCTTCCCTTGTTTCCCTTCATTTTCCCTAGTTCTCCCTTTCCTTCCTTTGTATAAAATTATTTAAAATTAATAAAATTATTGGAAAACAAAGTAGCCACCTTTTGCTTTGATGACTGCTTTGCACACTCTTGGCATTCTCTTGATGAGCTTCAAGTGGTAGTCACCAGAAATGGTCTTCCAACAATCTTGAAAGAGTTCCCAGAGATGCTTAGCACTTGTTGGCCCTTTTGCCTTCACTCTGCGGTCCAGCTCACCCCAAACCATCTCGATTGGGTTCAGGTCTGGTGACTGTGGAGGCCAGGTCATCTGGTGTAGCACCCCATCACTCTCCCTCTTGGTCAAATAGCCCTTACACAGCCTGGAGGTGTGTTTGGGGTCATTGTCCTGTTGAAAAATAAATGATGGTCCAACTAAACGCAAACCGGATGGAATAGCATGCCGCTGCAAGATGCTGTGGTAGCCATGCTGGTTCAGTATGCCTTCAATTTTGAATAAATCCCCAACAGAGTCACCAGCAAAGCACCCCCACACCATCACACCTCCTCCGCCATGCTTCACGGTGGGAACCAGACATGTAGAGTCCATTCGTTCACCTTTTCTGCATCGCACAAAGACACGGTGGTTGGAACCAAAGATCTCAAATTTGGACTCATCAGACCAAAGCACAGATTTCCACTGGTCTAATGTCCATTCCTTCTGTTCTTTAGCCCAAACACGTCTCTTCTGCTTGTTGCCTGTCCTTAGCAGTGGTTTCCTAGCAGCTATTTTACCATGAAGGCCTGCTGCACAACAGTTGTTGAAGAGATGTGTCTGCTGCTAGAACTCTGTGTGGCATTGACCTGGTCTCTAATCTGAGCTGCTGTTAACCTGCGATTTCTGAGGCTGGTGACTCGGATAAACTTATCCTCAGAAGCAGAGGTGACTCTTGGTCTTCCTTTCCTGGGGCGGTCCTCATGTGAGCCAGTTTCTTTGTAGCGCTTAATGGTTTTTGCAACTGCACTTGGGGACACTTTCAAAGTTTTCCTAATTTTTCGGACTGACTGACCTTCATTTCTTAAAGTAATGATGGCCACTCATTTTTCTTTACTTAGCTGCTTTTTTCTTGCCATAATACAAATTCTAATGTAACATACCTGGCGGCGTCCTTGCATAGTGGTCCATCTCCCACTGGGCAAGAGCGCGCACTTGATCTCCAATCCAGAATGTCTCTCTGGCTTCCCTCCATGCTGTCTGTTTGCCTCTGTGTCTGCTGCTTAAGGGCGGCGCCCGATCACTTCCTGCTGTTTGTACCTGCTGCAGGCACACCCCTTGTGCGTCCTCAGCCTATTGCTGTCTGTCACCTGGTATTTAAACCAGCTGCTCCAATTAACCCATGCCTGAGCATTGTGTTTCATTCAGTGTGGTCTTTCACTCTGAATGTGCCAGGTCCCCTTCTGTGTTCTCTTGTCTGCCTATCCTGGAGGCTGTATTTCCAGGCTTGTCTGAACACGCTCCTAGCCTGTTCCTCCCGCCTTCTAGGGGCTGCATTCCTAGACCCGCTCCTGTATCTAGTCTGTCCTGTCTGAACACGCTCCTAGCCTGTTCCTCCCGCCTTCTAGGGGCCGATTACCTAGACCCGCTCATGTATCTTGTCTGTCCTGTCTGAACACGCTCCTGGCCTGTTCCTCCCGCCTTCTAGGGGCTGCATTCCTAGACCCACTCCTGTATCTTGCTACTGTGTCTGTTCTTGTCTGTATACTCTTCTAGCCTGTTTTCCCGTGTTTCTCTATGTCCGTACCTTTCCTTTTTCTGCAGAGTCTGAACTCGTACCTAACTCCTGCTCGTTGTCACTGTACTCCCGTTTGTGAGTTTGTGGTCCACTCGCTACTTCACTGCAAGTACCCCGTGGGTATCTGGTTCTGCCTTTCCCTTCCTGTCTGTTCCGTGTGAACTGAGCCCTGTCCCCCCTGCTCTGCCTTTGCTCACCGCTCCGGCGGTTCTAGCCTGCTCTGCCTTTGCTCACCGCTCCGGCGGTTCTAGCCTGCTCTGCCTTTGCTCACCGCTCCGGCGGTTCTAGCCTGCTCTGCCTTTGCTCACCACTCCAGGCGGCCTTGTCCTGCTCTGCTCTTGCTCGCCGCTCCGGGCGGCCTTGTCCTGCTCTGCTCTTGCTCGCCGCTCCGGGCAGCCTCGTCCTGCTCTGCTCTCGCTCGCCGCTCTAGGCGGTCTCGTCCTGCCCTGCTCTCGCTCGCCTCTCTGGGCAGCCTCACTCTGCTGTGTTTGTCCGCCACATCTGTGGTTCTGTTCCTGAGTCCCAGTGTGTACTGGGTCCTATCCCGCCTGTGTTCCTACCTGCTAGCGCCTCCCTGTCTGCTCTCTAGCCGTGCTTGCCTGTACCCCCCTGCCTGCATATCCGCCTGCCTGCATACCAGTCGTGCCTGCCTATACCCACCAGTCTGTGTGCCAGTCTAACCAGTCTGTTCCTGTATTCCCCTGTGTGGGTCAACAGCCGTGTCCGGGGTCTGTCCTGGAGTAGCACCTGGTCCCTCTGCTCGGTTCCTCCTTGGTGCACTGGCGTCGTATGCCGTCGTGCGACCCTGGTCGGATCGGGTGAATACCTAGTTACGCCCCTCCAGGCATTCACTCTCCGGCACGGTCCAGTGGAATCACACGCACACGCCGCTCAGCCCGGGCGTGTGCATTGCATCTAATAGTCAATTCAGTAGGACTATCAGCTGTGTATCCTCCTGACTTCTGCACAACACAACTGATGGTCCCAACCCCATTTATAAGGCGAGAAATCCCACTTATTAAAGCTGACAGGGCACACCTGTGAAGTGAAAACCATTTCCGGTGACTACCTCTTGAAGCTCATCAAGAGAATGCCAAGAGTGTGCAAAGCAGTCATCAAAGCAAAAGGTGGCTACTTTGAAGAACCTAGAATATAAGACATATTTTCAGTTGTTTCACACTTTTTAGTTAAGTATATAATTCCACATGTGTTAATTCATGGTTTTGATGCCTTCAGTGTGAATGTACAATTTTCAAAGTCATGAAAATACAGAAAAATCTTTAAATGAGAAGGTGTGTCCAAACTTTTGGTCTGTACTGTATTTTGACATGTAAAGTGTGAACTGTGTGTTGCAGCTTTAGGCATACATAGTGTGATATGGTAATGTATAATGCATAGAGTGTGATAAGCATTGTTAGTATAATAGGAATAGTGTACAGCACGGCTATAGGGAATGTAAAGTATAAGATAAGTGGTATAATATATACAGGTGCTTCTCACAAAATTAGAATATCATCAAAAAGTTAATTTATTTCAGTTCTTCAATCCAAAAAGTGAAACTCATATATTATATAGAGTCATTACACACAGAGTGATCTATTTCACGTGTTTATTTCTGTTAATGTTGATGATCATGGCTTACAGCCAATGAAAACACAAAAGTCATTATCTCAGTAAATTAGAATACTTTATAACACCAGCTTGAAAAATGATTCTAATTTTGTGAGAAGCACCTGTAGGTTAGGTTTTAGGACATAAGTTAGTGACCATAAGATAAGATACAGTGGGTACAGAAAGTATTCAGACCCCTTTAAATTTTTCACTCTTTGTTTCATTGCAGCCATTTGGTAAATTCTAAAAAGTTCATTTTTTTTCTCATTAAAGTACACTCTGCACCCCATCTTGACTGAAAAAAAACAGAAATGTAGAAATTTTTGCAAATTTATTAAAATAGAAAAACTGAAATATCACATGGTCATAAGTATTCAGACCCTTTGCTCAGACAGTCATATTTAAGTCACATGCTGTCCATTTCCTTGTGATCCTCCTTGAGATGGTTCTACTCCTTCATTGGAGATCAGCTGTGGTTAATTAAACTGATAGGACTTGATTTGGAAAGGTACACACCTGTCTATATAAGACCTCACAGCTCATAGTGCATGTCAGACCACTGTGGTTTCCCTAGTGGGAGGGAAATCCTAATTAAAGAGGACTGCTTCCTGATAGTTAGTCAGATAGGGAAGTACACTAACCAAGTTCAAGTTCAAGTTGCAGTGGGCGAGCATCTATCGTTCAATGCAATTGCAAGCCTTACTGGAATATTTTGCGGACATTCCTGCAACGTCTGGAGCCTAGGGCTCGGTACAGGTACTACAGAGAGTGCCTTATTCTCTGGAGTACAGAGGTAGTTGGACATGGAATCGCGTTAAGGGAAGATAATGGATCTCGGGCGCACTGCGGGACTGGAAGGAAAATCCCTGGGGCTGACAGGAACAGTAAATATAGGGATAGTCCAGGAGGAACTGATAGTGATGCTGAAGATGTACTGTACTAAGGAAGCAGGGAATACGAAGTATTGTGCCCAATATTGTGTGTTACAATTTGATGAACTTGAACTATCCAGTAAACTTTTATTTGTTGAAACGAACTGTGTGTCCCCTGAGTTATGTGTCGTGGCTCAAGAAGATGGAGGCCTTGAGAAAGCGGAGGCTTGTGGCCTACAAGTGAGGACCCCACACTTGACAGCACATTGGGACTAGGACACTATTTTCCTGTAAAGTGCAAGGGCGTTATGGAGCAGAAGATCGTCCATGGCTACTGCCATCGGTCACTTTACACATGCAGACAGGCAGATCTCTGTGGGACACTTATCTTATCAAATCAGTGTATTCCTTCCTTAGGGCTTAGCTATGCTTCTGCTCTGAGGCAGCTTTTCCTCCTAGAGGTTCAATAGGAATCTTCTCAATATGAAGGCTTTCAGCTCCCCTTCTTTTATTGGTTCCTTCTAGACCCAGCAGTCAGGGGAAGAAAACTCCTCCTGCAATTTGCCTTCCTCTTCTGATTCCTCTCACGTAATGGCTGACCACGTCTAGCTTACTCAATTCTTACTGCCTCACAGGAGTTAGCTCCGCCCGCTATCATGTGACTCTTATAGCTGCAGTCATTTGCTTACTGCCCAAGAGAAGTTTGTTCCAGCTCTTTCTAATAGCTACTGCATACCAAGCCGAGCAGGGTCCCATGAACAAACCTCTGTGGGGGAGATTAACCCTTTTAGTGCTGCTTGCCAGCATATCTCATAATATGTTACAACATACAGTTTACACAGAAATCACAGTATTTGCATGGGACACACTATACATACGGTATACACTGGATATTTACCAGATGCTGATATCATTATCATATTAACACACATGATAGGCACACAACTCACACAAAGTGCATATTTCACTCATACAATGGATTACACCCAAAACTCACACTGCAATCTTTACTATAATTCAGCTGTCCAGTCACAATGATATACTTCCCTTTTCTTTTGTAGTCAGCTGATCCCTGGATATTTGCAGGATTGTGGTAGGCCGTGGGCATCTGTATGTACCTGACACTTATTTTTGGTAGTAAGTTTGAGGTGCACATTAAGCCACACCCCTTTCCCAGTTAAGCTCTGCCCACCTCAGTGATTTAGGTTTTTGTATACTCTCACTTCCTGAGTCACTGAAGTCTACCTAAGCTCCCACACTCCTTAAGTCCCCAATTTAGCTACTCTTCATGCTGTTTGAGGCCTTTAAAACCCTGAAACAGCAATGGCAATTCTCTGGGGTTCTGCAGGAAGCTCAGTCTCGGCCAGCCAGTGCAAGGATTCATTTTTACCTTCAAGGAGGGCAGCCTGAGTAAATTGGTGGGCTTACAGCTCCACACTGCACAGCGCATGTGCAGCGCAAGCATCTGCCCACTAACTCCAGGCTGATGTAGTTTTAAACAATAGCTACCAAGGGGACGCTGCTGTTTTGATGTCATTCCGTGCCAAAAGGCAATTAGAAAATGAAATATGAAAGTTAATAGATGCAAAGCACCGTGCTTGCCCACCTGCAATTTACCCGGTAAGCCAGATTGTCAGTCTGAGCCTGCTGATAACACCTCTATACACAGCTGATAACACAGGATCCATTAGTTACAACAGGTAATGTCGAAGTTCACCTCCTCCTCCCTTCACAATGACCTTTGCACCCGCTCATTATGACTCGCCCCCTGGGCCATGGGGCACCCGGAACCGGGCTTCAGTGCAACGTTGGGGGTAGTAGTGGAAACCCGATCCCGTGGCTCAGGGTGGTCAGACCAAATGCTGTGGCAGTCTATTTGTAGGGTTTTGAATGTCCGACTACGCCACCCGTGGATTGCGGTCAGGGATGACCGCCGCTGCAAGGCAGACCGCTGAGGCTGATGTTGGTATGCAGCACAGGGATAGGATAACTCCCCACGGGAAGAGTGTAGCCTCAGGGAAGTGTAATAGGATGCTGGGGGTGATGGTGCAGGCCGCAATAATAAGGGTTCAGAGTCTGCTTCAAACAGTCCGTGGTCTTTGTTGTAGTTAGTACTAATGACCCAACAGGAGTACAGGGTAGGAATGTGCCTGGGGGTCTGAGAGCATTCGGGCGAGCCCCACTGGTCAGGGTGAGTGGGTAGGTCTACCGTTCTCTCTCTGCCCTTACTGACTATCCCCCTTTTCGTGGTGTGATAGCCCACATCCCTGAGCTGGCCGTGTACTACGCCTGTATGGCTTGCGACTCGGGTCTTAGGTACCTGTTGCTTCTCCGCGCTGTACCGGTCCCTCTGTGTGGTGGAGCCTCCAGGCTTCTTAGGCCAAGGGACCTGAAGTCCCTCGCGGGTTGGTTATCTGCTGCCGGTCTTGCAACCCTGACAGCCTCGGACCCCAGTGTCCGATTGTGTAGTTCTCTCTCAGCCAGGACCGGCTCTCGTCGCCTCTGTCCCTGGCTTGCTGTTCCTCCTCTGCCTCCCGG
Source organism: Phyllobates terribilis (assembly GCF_046119375.1). NCBI lineage: Eukaryota > Metazoa > Chordata > Amphibia > Anura > Dendrobatidae > Phyllobates > Phyllobates terribilis. The sequence goes on along the minus strand of NW_027362764.1, from coordinate 61,924,453 downwards.
ACTCCTCAGCTGCTGCTGACCTGTCCCTTTCCTCTGGGAACCCTTCTGGATGCTTCAGAAGTGGGTCCTGGTCTCTCTAACCCTGCCCTCAGTTCCAGCTTTTATAGGGGCAGCCTGCTCCCCCTACTGGCCTGGGACAGGAGGTGCTGCATGCTAATGGTCCCTGACCAGGGAACCTCCCTCCTGCTTTCAGACACAGCCTTTAATATTTGTGGCATCCAGGCCTGGGGTGACACATTCCCCCTTAGTAAATTTTAGTACTCCGGGACTAAACAAGAAACACAAATACGGGGTATAAATGCATGACCATAAACACAACAGGGAAAGAAATAACAAACAACACCACATATTGAGTTCTTTAGGTCACAGTGTGGTCTGTGACCGAGTGTCCATATCACCAACAAAAGAAGAGGGTCACAGTATGATCCGTGACCGGGTGTCCATTTCACCCAATAAGGCGAAGCTTTTGAGCGATGTGGGACCTGTCCCTATAAACCCCAAGTTCCTGGCCTTGGGCGTGGCAGCAAGGCTGAGCTTCCTACTTTGGACCACAAAGAGGCCACGCCGGACAGGTTTTTCTTCTGTGGCCAACTTCGAAAGAGGGCACCAGGTGCAACTATCTACATGGTAGTTCCGGTTATTCACTGTCCATAACCTGTCAGTCCATTGCATCTAGGAAAACTGGAGAAACATTATTAGTAACCAGGGTACAAACATAACACATTAAATATATACATTATACATTTAGATCTTCCAGTGAGCTGGCTGGTATTTGACCCCTAGTGCTCCGGGTCGACCTCCGTAACCCACTGTCTGGTGGTGGTCTAACCTGGCTTTCCCCACTAGTATTAAGGGTACAGCTGCTAGCTGGGTTTACAGGCAGGGCAGGCAGCTGTCTGCGGGTTCTTTGGCTTACCGCAGGCATGGCAAGCTCACTGTCAGCAGAGGGTTGACTCTCCTGGGCTGCTGGCATGGGTTCTTCTGCCTCCAGGGCTGCTTGTTCTTGTTCTTCTGTAGGCTCCTGCTGGGTAGGCTGAAGGAAGTGTAGGACGGGTACCACTATCGCGTCATTTATCCGAGTCCAGGTCCGGCGTAACTCTCCGAGAACGGTGATGATCATTTCTTCCTTGTCCTCTGCGGGTTCAAGGTCATCTTGATCTTCACTTGGACTCTGTAGTTGCTCGGGGCACCGTTTTAGGTGGTCTCTGGAGACGGTGCTAGTGGTTTCTCCTCCATCCTTGGTAATCACACATACCTTCGGGTTGATGTGGTCGGACTGCAGTACTGTGTATGGGTCTCTCTCCCACTGGTCGTCCAGCTTGTGAAGCCTTCTCTTCCGCTTCAGGACCTGCTCACCAGGTTCCAGGGGACCAGCAGGGGCATGTTGGTTGAAGAGCCTCTCTTGCTTTTCTCTCGCTTGAGCCAGACTCCTCTCCACACTCTCCTGTACCTTCTTGTACTGTAGCCGCCATTCTGTATCCCAGTCCTCGTCTGGGGAGGTGTCCTCGGGTGTCAGGACTCCCATCTCCAGGTCTACCGGCAGCTTACCTGGTCTTGCTCGCATCAGGTAAGCCGGGGTGCAATTTGTAGCATTCACCGGTATATGGTTGTACAAGTCAATCAGGTCTGGCAGCTTCTCCGGCCACAGGCTGCGTTCTTCCAGGGGCAACGTCCTAAGGAGATCAATGACGATATTGTTCATTTTCTCACACAGCCCGTTGGTTTGCGGGTGGTAAGGCATTGTCCGAATCTTCCTACAGCCGTAGAGGTTGCAGAACTCCTGGAATATTTCAGCCTCAAACGCTGGACCTGTTCCGGATACCCGTGTGGACGGCAGAAGTGTTGCTGGAAGGCTCTGGCCGCTGTTTGGGCTGTCAGGTCTTTAACAGGAACCACCACCAGGAACCGGGAGTAATGGTCCACAATCGTGAGGGCATAGATGTAGCCGGACCGGCTTGGAGCCAACTTCACATGGTCCAGAGCTACCAACTCAAGAGGCTGCCTGGTGACGATGGGCCTCAAGGGTGTCTTCTGGCTGGTACGGTCCTTCCTTCTGAGGTGGCATGGGCCGCAGTCCCTGCTCCACTTCTCTATGGCCCCTCTCATACCGATCCAGTAGAACCGCTCTCTCAGTAGGAACTCCAGTTTCTTCCACCCGAAGTATCCCGCTCTGTCATGGTAGGCCTCCAGGACCATTGCTGCATCTTTCCTTGGGACCACTATCTTCCAGGTAAGCTCGTGCGTCCGGTGGTTGACAAGCCTTCTGCACAGCTTGCCCTCGTAGAGGAATAGCCTGCTTTTTTCCTTCCATAACTGCTTGGCTTCCTCTGGAGCGTCCGGGCCAGGGCTAGCGTCTGCCTGGGTTAACAGGTCTTTCACCAGGCGTACTGCAGGGTCACTATCTTGCGTTTCAGCCCAGCCGTGGTGGGGTAAGGGGTTGAACATGACGGTGGTTAGGTCTTTGTCTCTTACCCGGTGAGAATACTGAGTGGCCGCATACCGGTGGAATGCAGGGAGCTCTACTTCCTCCAGCTCTTCCGAGTCTTCTTCTCCTTCAGGTAGGTGGGGCATTCTTGATAGGGCGTCTGCATTGGCGTTGGTCCTGCCTGCCCGGTACTTGATTGTGAAGTCATAATTGGATAGCCGGGCCATCCACCGCTGTTCTAGGGCACCTAGTCTTGCATTGTCCAGGTGTGTCAGTGGGTTTTTGTCCGTGTACACAGTGAACTTTGCGGAGGCCAGGCAATACTTAGACCGTTCTGTGACGGCCCACACCACTGCCAAGAATTCTAGCTTGAAGGAGCTGTAATTCTCCGGGTTTCTCTCGGTGGGCCTCAGCTTCCGGCTGGCGTACGTGATCACCCTTTCTCTGCCCTGTTGGTTTTGTGACAGTACGGCTCCCAGCCCCACATTACTGGCGTCGGTGTGGAGGATAAAAGGCTGGCCATAATCGGGGTAGGCCAGGATCTCATCCCCCGTGAGGGCCATCTTCAACTGGCGGAAAGACTCCTCTTCCGGCTTGTCTCACTTGAAGGGTGGCTTGTGACTTCTGGATTTAGACTGGCCTATCAGGAGGTCCTGCATTGGAGCTGCCATCTTTGTGAACCCGGAGATGAACCTTCGGTAGTAGCCTACCAACCCCAGGAATTGCCTCACTTCTTTGATGTTAGAGGGGCTTGGCCAGCTCTTGATGGCTGTAACTTTGTCGGGGTCGGGGGCTACTCCCTCTGCACTCACCACGTGTCCTAGGTACTGGACCTTCGGTTTCAACAGGTGACACTTTGAGGGTTTCACCTTCAGGCCATAGCCTGCCAGGGCTTCGAACACCTCTGCCAGGTGTTTTAGATGGTCCTCGTAGGTCTTCGAATAGACGATCACGTCGTCCAGGTAAAGTAGGACCGTCTCGAAGTTTCGGTGCCCTAGACAGCATTCCATCAGCCTCTGGAAGGTCCCTGGTGCGTTGCAGAGCCCGAAGGCCATACAGTTGAATTCGCTCAATCCCATCGGGGATTGAAGGCGGTCTTCTCCTTGTCAGCCTCTGCCACAGGAACCTGCCAGTACCCACTAGTAAGGTCCAAAGTAGAGAAGAAGTTAGCTAATTTTAGGGCTGCTAAAGACTCCTCTATCCAAGGTAACGGGTACTCTTCTTTATGGGTGATACGATTGATTTGTCTATAGTCCACGCACATTCTCATGGTACCGTCTTTCTTTTTTACCAGAACCAAGGGAGCTGCCCAGGGGCTACAGCTGTCTCTAATGACCCCAGCTTCTTTCATTTCTCTCAGCATGCCCTTTGCGTTCTGATAATGTACAGGGGGTACAGGTCTGTGTCTCTCTTTTATTGGTGGGTGGCTCCCCGTGGGGATGTGGTATTCTACTCCCTTTACTCGGCCGAAGTCTAGCAGGTGCTTACTAAAAATTCTCTCGTACTCCTGAACCACCCGGTAGACTCCTTGTTTTTGGTGCAGGGGAGTAGAGTCAGCACCCACATGGAGTTTCTGGCACCAGTCCTCCTTGTGTTTCTGGGAGCCATTACCCTTCACCGGGGAAGATGGAGGCAAGGGTTCCACGACCCTGATAGCATTGTGTTCAGCAGCAAACAATTTGGCTAGTGTAGCATACTGGGGCAAGTGTACTTCCCTTTCCCCGATGTTTAAGATCCGGACTGGCACCCTTCCATGGCGGACATCAACCACCCCCCTGGCTGTCAAAATGGTGGGCCTGTTGTCTGAGTACACGGGTTCTACCATGGCTTGGTAGTCTCTCCCTCTTAACCCGATTGCAGTCCGACACCAGATCATCATTTCGCTTTTAGGAGGCATGGCAATGGGGAACGGGTCGCTCATCCTCACGCTACCAATCTCACCACCAGACAGTTCTACCTGTTGCCATCTCATCAGGGCTCTTATCTCTTTCTGGAGGACCCTCTGTTGGCTGGAGCTCACATTCATCGCCTCCTGCTGTAAAATCACAATTACTTCTGAAAGACAGTTTTCAATCACATTAGTACCCACAGTTATTTTAGGGTGACTTTCATGACGGTCAATGTCCACAATGATCACTCCCTGTGCCGGCAGTTCCACCTTACCAATCTTGATGGTCATCTCTCTGAACCCCACCTGCGGCACGGGTTGGCCATTGCTGGTGATGATGTTTAAGTCATCGTCTGGATAACGGGTTATATCCGCGTCACTCCAGTACCGCTTGAAAAGTACGTAGGGGATGGTAGTCACTTGAGACCCGGTGTCCAGTAGTGCACTCATGGGGATACCGTCCATCACTATGGGTAAGACCGGGCATCCCCCCACGTACTTATCACGCCAATTAGACGGGCCTGATGACCTTATGCCTGGGGGTTGGCCCTCTGCCCCAGGTCGGACCCATTTAAAGTACAGTACCTTGCTATGTGTCCTGGCTGACGGCAACGGCGGCAAATCAGCTGTCCATCCTCAGTGTAACGGTTGGCGGGCCTCCCTCTGAACGATGGGATCCTCCTCTGTCGACGCCACGGGACATCCTCCGGACTGGAAGCCAGCTTGATTGGTCTTGACGGTTCCACCTGCAACGACTGTACGGTTCTGGTCAGTGCAGCCACACTTTTTGTTAGCTCTTGGACCTGATGGTACAGGTTTGCAGGCTGGGATGGATTTAGGGCCTGTGCATCAGCCCCCACAAGGTCTGCGGGGTAGGGCGCCCCCCCCCCCCTGGTGGTAAGTTATGGCAGGGCACCGGGAAGCTTCAGCGCCACCTGGTGCGGGTTCTCGGAGCACCCGGATGGCTCTATCTTTAAACTGCGCAAAAGTCAAATCGGGGTTCTGTAGAGCCATGAGGTGCAGCTGGGTTCTGTGGGTGCTGGACAGCAGACCTTCTATGAACTGGTCAGTCAACAGTTTATCGGTGTCCTGCACGCTGCCAGGGTCAGATTGTTTGATTGCTCCCAGAGCTTCTTGTAAATTTAGGGCATAGTCTCTGATACTATCTTGGGCTCGCTGCTTACAGCCATAGAACCGCATTTTGATTTCTGCTGAGGTACGGGTATCAAAGGTACTCCGCAGCCGGGTCAGAATGTCCTTTACAGTCCTTTTCTCCTCATCTGACCATGATTTCACTTCCCGCTGGGCTGCACCGGTTAGCTGCCCGGTCAGAATGCTCACTTTCTGTTCTTCTATCAGGGGATAAACTTTAAATAAACTGTGCAGTCTTTCCTTAAAGTCAGTTAATGTATGGGATTCCCCTGAGTATTGGGGCAGCCAGGCTGCTCCGGGGATGTAGGGCATGGAGAACGGCATCACCGCTGCTGCAGCCACGCTGGTGGTAGAAGGTCCCTCCGTGTCCGTCATCTTCCTCCTCCCTAGTTAACCGTGCCCTACCTTCCGTTGATCCTCTTCCGTAGGCCGCGGCTCCGCTGGTGCTGCTCCGGGCGAGGACCTTGCGTCGCGTCCTGGTGACGTCAGCGTCGCTCTCTCTCCTTCCAGGACCTTGCGCAGCGTCGGTGCGTAGGGCGCGGCTTCAGGTCTCGCGCGGTTTGGATGTCCACGCCCCTCTTCTTCCCGCGCGGCGTCCTGAAGATGGTGTCCGATGGCGGGAAAACGGCTGAAGATGGCGGGAAATGACTGAAGATGGCGGGAGACGAGTGAAGATGGCGGGAAACGGCTCCGAATGGCGGGAAACTTCCTTTTGAGGTACGTATACAGTCTTTTTCTGGTGCGCAATACCCGTTTGTGGCGGGTTGGTCACAATCCTGCCGACTACGCCAAAGATGACTCGCCCCCTGGGCCGTGGGACACCCGGAACCGGGCTTCAGTGCAATGTTGGGGGTAGTAGTGGCAACCCGATCCCGTGGCTCAGGGTGGTCAGACCAAATGCTGTGGCAGTCTATTTGTAGGGTTTTGAATGTCCGACTACGCCACCCGTGGATTGCGGTCAGGGATGACCGCCGCTGCAAGGCAGGCCGCTGAGGCTGATGTTGGTATGCAGCACAGGGATAGGATAACTCCCCACGGAAAGAATGTAGCCTCAGGGCAGTGTAATAGGATGCTGGGGGTGATGGTGCAGGCCACAATAATAAGGGTTCAGAGTCTGCTTAAAACAGTCCGGGGTCTTTATTGTAGTTAGTACTAATGACCCAACAGGAGTACAGGGTAGGAATGGGCCTGGGGATCTGAGAGCATTCGGGTGAGCCCCACTGGTCAGGGTGAGTGGGTAGGCCTACCGTTCTCTCTCTGCCCTTACTGACTATCCCCCTTTTCGTGGTGTGATAGCCCACATCCCTGAGCTGGCCGTGTACTACACCTGTATGGCTTGCGACTCGGGCCTTAGGTACCTGTTGCTTCTCCGCGCTGTACCGGTCCCTCTGTGTGGCGGAGCCTCCAGGCTTCTTAGGCCAAGGGACCTGAAGTCCCTCGCGGGTTGGTTATCTGCTACCCGGCTTGCAACCCTGACAGCCTCGGACCCCAGTGTCCGGTTGTGTAGTTCTCTCTCAGCCAGGACCGGCTCTCGTCGCCTCTGTCCCTGGCTTGCTGTTCCTCCTCTGCCTCCCGGACTCCTCAGCTGCTGCTGACCTGTCCCTTTCCTCTGGGAACCCTTCTGGATGCTTCAGAAGTGGGTCCTGGTCTCTCTAACCCTGCTCTCAGTTCCAGCTTTTATAGGGGCAGCCTGCTCCCCCTACTGGCCTGGGACAGGAGGTGCTGCATGCTAATGGTCCCTGACCAGGGAACCTCCCTCCTGCTCTCAGACACAGCCTTTAATATTTGTGGCATCCAGGCCTGGGGTGACACAATTAGATGCTTCAATATAAATGATAGGGTCAGAGTCTGTTCATTGCTGCTAATGTACACGTGGATTTTTGAAACAACAGGAAATTAAGTGTAAAAAAGCCCCAGTGCCCGGTGTGAAAATTGCAAGATTTATATTTTTAAAAAAATTTTAATAAGTAAAAAAAAAAAAAATGCCAAATATGAAAAAAATACATTCAACATTAAAACCTTATTTAAGCAATATGTTATTTTCTAATGTTAGCTTCGCTTTAAAATGAGTCTTTAAAAAAAAGAGAAAACTATAGTAATAGGGTTCACCGTCTGGACACTTTTCACACGTCTTTCTGTCTTGTGCAATAATCTGTGATGACAACGTATTCATGAGCTGTCTCTGTGTATTAGACTATTGTGTTTCCTGGATTATTTTTTTATGTACTTTTTGCTTTCCTCTGATGCCATATAATAGCAAATTGGATGAAAAAGAGGCTTTTAATGCTTTATAGTGTTATCTCCTAGTGATTGTGTCTATTGTTTGTATAAGACCTAACACCGGGGATCTCTTTAATGCCTACACATTGCATGCGCTGAGTATGAATGTTATTGTATATAGTCTCTTAAGGCACTGCATTGTCTGAAATTCTAGTATTTCCTGAACGTCTGGTACCTTTGTCCTACTTTTATTACCTTGAAGTTTACCTTTTGTTCTTTAAACAGGCTCAATCATTAAAACATCTCGATTTTCAAGAGGGTAACAATCTTCCATTTATGGAATGATACATAAAATATAACCTATGTGGTCCTCTAGGTTCATTTGTACTTGACCTCCTCGCTATAATGAGAATGCTGGGTGAATATTGCAAGCTAGATTGTTATTCAAGTGCTCTTCTGGGTGCTGGCGGTGGACTGAAATATTAAATGATTTGGGAGGCACAAGTTGGTTATTTTTGCTCTTAACTGTAGAATGAATAAACACCGGCTAAGCATGAATTTTACCAATCACATTTTGCTCTTTAAATATTTTACCCTCAAGATTTGTCTATTGCCACTTCAGATTTGTAGGTTGTTTTCCGAAGGCATATTTACTTTATTTGTGTTGGGATTCCAACTCTGTCTAGTGATCGGTATTCTATTCATGAGCGTGTTTCCTATCCATTTGATTTTCCTATGGACAGCTCAATAGTCAATATATAATTAAATTGGGATATGAAAGAGGTTTCCAACAACTCTTAATCATGGAATTTAGAAGCATAAAGTTTACGAAAGAATGAAGACCATCACCTTTTACTCTTAGGTGTCGTGTGACTGCCAACAGAGAATGACCAAGAGTAGTCATTCTTACAACTCTTTTGACTGGACCTTACTAAAGGCATCCATTCACCTTGAAGATAAGTCAGTAGAACTTGCAAATATCTTTAGGACTGGTTGACCATCTGAATTGTATGCATCTCGACGCTCCCCATGTAACAGCCAACAGAGAATGATCAAGAATAGTCATTCTTCCGCCTCTTTTGACCGAACCCTTATAAAGGCATCCATTTCCATTGGAGATAAGTGGGTAGAACTTGCAGATTTCAGTAGGACTGGTTGACCCTCTGAATTGTAAGCCAGTGGAAAATAATCAAGAATAGTCATTCTTTTGACTCTCTTAACTAGACCCTTGTAAAGGCATCCATTCACATTGGAGATAGGTCAGAAGAACCTGTAGTTTTCAGCAGCCCTGATTGACCATCTGAATTGTATGCCTCTCAACTCTCCCCATGTGACAGTCAACTGGGAATGAACAAGATAAGTAATGCTTCCATCTCTCTTGGCTGGACCCTTCTAAAGACATCCATTCACAAGTTGGCAGAACCTGCAGATTTCATCAGGACTGGTTGACCATTTGACCATTCTCAATTCAGATGCTGTCAAGTAAAAGAAGAATCAAGTTTGTTGAATTCCCATGCTTGATCTATCTCTTGGGTGGTAAGCCATTGCCAACATCTCACTTTCCTCTGAACAACCAGCTATTTATATCTAAGAAGTAGTTAGGAAAGATAGAAGCTGGCTAAAAGAGCGTTCTTAAGCGGAAGAGGTTTCCAATTCGAAAGGCCTTTTTGTGGATATAAATACACTTTTTTCAGCTTGCTTGGGAAATTATAGAAAAGAGTCTGCCACAAGAAAGCTATTCAATGGCTGTTATATCCAGAGTCAGATCAAGATAAGACATTGTGCGAAGCTACAGTTGAATATGGCTAACATATACGAAAATATTACAACCATGTCGTGCCCAAATGATGCTATGGCAACACAAACAATATCAAAGCTTCATTATACTCAATATTTGTGTATCCTATTAGTGCTACCATACAGTGCCCATACTCAGTGCAATAGTCAGCAAACCGGATACTAGTTATCAAGGCAAGCAACACTTGTAACTCGTGATGCCTATTGTTAGATTCTGAAAATATCCAGAGAAAGAAAATGGACATCCAATGAAAGCTGATGAACTTGGCCAATTGTCCCTCATGTCCTTACCAAAGGTGACACCATTTCCATATTGCGTTCATAACATGAGACCTTTTATTCATGGTTTCTGATGTATCTGGTGTCCAATTTTTTTTTCTGCTCAATAACTCATTGGAGTAGATTAATCAAAACTGATAGAAGACAATAGTGGAAAACACCATGGCAAATGTTTGGACTCCAGGTTTCAGTTTTATTGTCAATTCATAAAATGAAATTGGAGACCTGATTGCTAAGCTTCTTGACTTTTTTTTTAAACTATTCTTATAAATTCTCCCCCAATGTCATGAAAAAGTAGGGGAGCAGGGCAAGAATCACCTAATGTATCAATAGAGGGGCCTAGCACAACAATGGGGGTAAACTAGATATATAAGGTCCAATAGAGGAGATAATCTTCTGGCTCCAACTTTCTTGGACAACTCTACACAAGACAAGACCAGTTCTTAGTTTTTTTCCATTTCCTTCATTGGTATAAACATCTACATTGTAAACGGATTTCTTTTCATTTTTGACCTTGAGAAACTTACATTTTAGATCCTGCAAAAAAAAATCTGAGACAAATTACACAAAGCCATATACTGCTGAGATAAATACTTAGCTGGCTTTCTCCGGTTACTTATCAATCTCCGAGAAACACTATAGCCATTCCCATCATTACATCCAGTATCCTGCAAAGATAATGATATTTTTTTGTGCTGTACTTAGCCACATACTCTGAACTTTTGCATTTTGTTTGAGAATTACATTACATGTCGGAACGTTCCTTGCAACTGTGGATATTTTTCATAGCGACTCCTTAAACATATGCCTCACTTAGAATGTTTTCCTTTGTCTACTGCCAGTACGTGTGTAATGAGGTTATAACCCATGTAGTGTATGTCACTTTCAACACCAAATAAATAAGAAGTATAAAAGGAACGTTGATTTTTTATCTTTTCTATCATAAAACCTGAAAGAAAACCCATATTCCTGTATAGTAATGCATTTGCTTGTTTTTTTTGTGTTATTTTGGTGTGACAATCATAGGGTTTGCAGATCATCATGCTCGGGAATATTACAATAAGTCAAAAATTGCTGCATTACCCATGTTGCTGTTGTAGAAAACCTAAATACTTAAACAAGGGCTCATTTAACTAAAAGGGGTTTCATCCTCGGAACCTTTCTCTATTAGGTTACGATCGCACATCCGTGTGACATGTCACGGTGTTGTCTTTTTTTATTTCTCAAACCGTGGACTGACCCATAGAGTTTCATTGATCCGTACAAACATCAGTTTTAAAAACGGATCCTTGTCTCATCCGTTAGCAGGTCTTCATCTTACCCGTTTTGAGATCAAACTCGACCATTAAAGTCTATGGGGATCTGTGTAAAACGGATAACAGTCTGAAGGCAGACTTTCTACTTCAATCTTCCATTTGAGTTTCATCCATGGGCATGGTCAGTATGTCTGTCTCAGGCACTGGCTGTATGATTTCCTTGGGTCTGAAATGCTGCAGCGCTTCAGAGAAAACTATACTTTTAAAGCCGACCCTCACGGTAGACTAGTTATATGGGCAGGTCCCCAGCGGCTTCTCCCTACTCACTGCTAATGACTGTCAGGTCTCTCCCTATACACTCACGCAGGTAGAGACCTGTCACTCAAGGGGAGTGGATGGTGAGAAACTATGGGGATTCACCTTTCCAACTTGTCTCCCATCTGGCCTTGTTCCCGGTGGGTTTTAAAGCATGTTCTTCTCTGGAATACTGCAGCATTTCAGAGTCAAACATACCTGGCTGAAATCATATAGAAGTGTCTCGTGGATCAGGAAGAAAGTATCAGCTGTCAGGTTCCCTTTAAAAGTCAATGGATAAAAACGTTCAGACAGGACCTGCTTCAGTAAGAAATAAAGGGGTGAGAAAAAACTGATGCAACTAGGAAGCAACTAGGACATAAGAAAAAAAAAGTGTCTGTTTCTCTGGGCTGGTAACACTGCCTTAGATGATTGTAGGCCATACAAACATCATATAGGGGTGAATTGATCTAGAGGGCCATTGCAAAGAGCAATGAGAGAGTTTCCTCTTGTAACAACATCTGATTAATAAGGTATAGAAAAGCTGATTGGCATGGTATCTTTTTGTAGATGGGTTACCCCATTTATTGGGAACTTGTTATGAAATTTAGGGTCACCATATTAGTTACATTGCTGGGTAGGATAGTAAAAATCAAGTTCATAACTTCTTCCGTTGAAAATCAACTTGGAATCTTTACCTAAAAGAGTCTTAAAGAGAGAGAGATTCCTAACAAGTGCAACGATCCTCCACATTATCCTTCATGTAGCACCAATTTCCATGGGATTAATTGACTTTACTTATATATATAATTTCTATTTTTCTTCTATCTATCTATATACTGTATGTTACTCTCTAAGTGAAATAGCCTACAGAAAAAAAACATGATAATGAAAAAAATCAACCCCCAAAAATCTCAGTGCTTTATAAAGAATGCTATGATCTTGGTGAAAACAAATTTTCTATGTGTTAACGTGACGTGACATAACTAGGACGAATACAATGTAAGACATGCATGCAGCAGATGGATGGCATCTACTCTCTAAATCTGTGGATGATGTCCTCAAATGAATTTCAAACATTACTGTAAAAAAATGCTTCTACCATGACATCAAATCTACAATAGGTTGACACAAAGACCCCCATCTGCTCTAGAGGTCAGTCAGCTGAGTCTTTAGGACCTTCCAATGAAAGGATCCCTTGGTAAAATTCAACATTTGTCTTGGAGAAAAAAAATTGTGTGTGATGAAATTCAATATAGATCCTTTTGTTCTTCCAAGATATAAGTCACCACCAAAGGTGTCTGGCAGAGACTTACTCCCCACTCCCCATTAAAAGCATATAAATGATCAGCTGAACTTGGAGCAATTGGGATGAATAACTGGACAGCTAACTAAGGTGTATGACCACCGTTAGAGTTATACTATGATACGGAAAATCTAAGGAGGCCACATATATCCTTTGATGAAATAAAAATCAGGAAACCTCCAATTATTTTGTGTTAGTCACCTTGTCCTAGACCTGAGCCAACTTCCTGCTTGTATCCACCAGTGCCTCACTTTCAGAAGCTTCGTATTACTATGTCTCTGGATTCTTGTTTTTGACTTCTCCGTTTCCTAGTAATCTTTGTCTTCTACTTTGGCTCATGACCACTTTGTCCTTTCTCCTGCTATCAACCCTTTAGCTTCTGTGACTCTATTCCTGTACCTGCTCCTGCTGTATCAATCACCAACAATTGGTGACTTCATTGAGGACCCACAACCTAGTAATCCAACTGGAAAAGACCTTAGCTCCTTGTGGAGGTTTTAGGGTAAAGAATAGAGAGATTACTTAGACTTTACACCTCTACTGAGCCAACAACAAAATAATTACAGCTTCTCTGAAAAAAGTGGTAAAAGGAGGTTGGTTGCAATGACCGCAAGAGGTGACTGCCTCTGACACAAGTTCAGAAGACATCATAAAATTAGCCAGGGAACATATAAATCCAATCAGGCTTTGGAATTAGAGATTTTATCATTTCTTCTGCGAATTTCTGGAGCACTCAGCACACAGTTGTCAGTGAATTAGACTGGCTAGGGAATAAGAGAACCGCTTATTATATGCTATTAATCTTGACAAGTTCTACCACCCACATCTCAACCTGAAGTTACATCTTGTCATGCAATATAAGAAAAAAAATATACCTTACAGGCCAACATTAGTGGATTAGAGCTCTTTACTTCCCACTAATGCTTCTCATGAATCTTTTGTGTGTATTTGTATGAGTTACCAAAAATGACAAAATTTGGGTTTCAAAAGGTGTTTCAAGTTCCATAGTATAACTTCCAGGAGTAAAAAAATTACCAATAATACATCTTTACTTATTCTGACATTTTTACCATCTACCTTAGAAGGAGGTGTAAATCTGGTCAATCAATAAGCAGTAAAATCAGACTAGACCAATCCTTAACCCCCCATAATCCTTAACCCCCTATACACATTAGACTAATGTTGGTTGAACCTGCCAATATCGACTGGTTCGGCCAACGCTCTAATGTGTATGGGTGCCCCATACAATTGATTGTTAGGGCAGTTAATGTCCTATTTCGGACTTCTGATCCTTTTGTTCTCAGGGAGATAAGACGCCCCATAGAGAACACAAGAGCACTCGTCTGAAAGAGCTTTCCTGTGTATGGGAGAGCCGGCCGAGATAGCTGCCCGCTGAACGGTGGTTCGTCCAACAGGCATCTAATCTATATATTGGGCTTTAAATCTTGGATATATTCTTTAAAGCCTTTTTAGAGGGCTTGTAGATTTCCATACAATAGGAACAATAATGCACGTACCAAGGAACATATATTATTTAGTTTAAACCATCATATTTGCAGCTCGGGCAGGATTTGAAGAGGGGGACTCATACATGGAAAATTTACCTCCTGTTTCGGTACAGAGCTTAGAAGGATTCAGCTAGTCAGTTTATAATCACGGGATGTCATAGACCTAATGGACAAGAGAAGAATTAACTGGGTAAAAAGGCAAAATGAGTAGAGATGAGCGAACCTGAAGTTAGAAGTTCGTACCGGAAACGCCGAATACAGACTTTTCCCGGAAGTCTGTTGCAATGTTCGGAGTCCAGGGGGAAGAGAGAGAGATTTTTTCCAGCACAAAAGTCCAGGTCCAATGAGGCATAAAAGAAGAAAAGTTCCCTATTGAATAACATGGGTCGGTGTGCTGTCCATGTGCCATAAAACATACATGGCTGCACTGGCGGACACAGACAGAAGAGGGCCCCTGTGCAAGAACAATATATGGGCTCTTTACAGTCCCATAGCTCATCATAATGCACAATTCCACTTGTTTTAGAGGTGGAAATGGGCCCCCTTATGTATTGGGCTCCTGTGAGGCACCACAGGTTACATCAATGATATGTCCACCTCTGCACGTCTGCACTAACATATACAGACTCTGATTCACGCCGCCTGTGGTTCAATCAGAATTAATCTCCCATAAGGTTCCTTTTAAGACCTGAATTCTGGGAAAGAGTCAGGATACTTTATGTTCCCTCCATGATGGTTGATTGATAATCCTCTCGTAGCTTGATTAACTATGTTCTTTCTTTATTCTTGATAGTCCCCCATAATTCCCATTGTTTTGACGCCACTGTAACTTTTAGCGAACACTATAAAGCATCTATTTCTTTAACTTGTTCCCTCCTCAGCGTGATAAATGAGCCCATTAGTATTTAAATTACCTCGCCAAGGCACACGCTGTTTTTCAAGAGTACTGTAGCTCCACAGAATGTGTTTTATGTAGGAATATTTCCATATCACCACCTTTTCAATAAAAAAAAAAATGAACATTTTTATTCAGCTCTCGATAAAATAAGAAAATACAGAAATTCGGTGAAGGACAATAGAAAGCACTGATGTGCTCATGATAAAAGGATTGACTATAACGAATATACTACTTATGCTTTTTTTTTTTCTTTTTTCAAATCTAAAATAGATCCAATTTTTTGTCTACCAGAGTTTGAAAAAATTTTGGACTTTGGATCACCAGTATAATATAATATGGTGTGGCTACTGACAAGAGTGCGGAGGTCTCATTCAGACTTCAGTTTTTCTCAAGTACGAGAAAAAAAGGTCCAAATATTTTGATCAGACTTTGTTCATAATTGATCCGAGTGTTATCAGTTTTTCTCGTACGTGGAGAAAAAGAAAAAGTTTCTCCACCTTCTCCTGTCTTAAAGTCCCTGAGAATTGGACCGCACTTGGATGTTATTCAAGCGCGGTCTGATTTTTTTAAGGGACGCATAGACTTGCATTGACATTTTTGATCCGACGCGCGGATCAAAATCGGACATGTCTCTGCAATTTTCTGTGGACCGCTCGGCCAGCGAAAAATCACGGACATGTGAATGGCCCAAAAGACTATCAGAGGTATAAATGCTATCCGTGAAAACCAAGGATAGCATTCGTACGAGAATATCAGATGTCTTAACAAGGCCTTAGGTTGTTAAAACCCTATTAAGTTTGATGCTTGACAGCAGGATTTTCTTTTTGGGTTCTCTATTTCATGCCCCCTTAGGCTAGTCTATGCACAAAATAAGAAAAGCTCATTTTTTAGGCAGCTTACTATTTCCCTTGTTGCAGCAGCAGCACTTTTTGCAGCAGCAGCACTTTTTGCTTCAGAACAGGAGATTCCAGAGAAATAGTCATCAGATCTGACAATGCAAATGGCATTATTAGAATTTATTATTATAAATAAAATAAAGTTTTATTCCGCTCTGCAGACATGATTACATCGTGTGTACAGCTCAAATGAAAAATTTGATGAAAGTTCCTCTTTAAATAAATTTACTAGACCTAATGAGATTTGCACAAAGGGCTAGTACATGCGACCAATTTTCCTGTTCGAGACCTATCTGTGGTTTTCACGGATAGCACTCGTACCTATGATATTCTATGGGGCTGTGCACATGTCCGATTTTTTTCCTTGGACCAGGTGGTTCGCAGAAAGAGTCAGAGACATGACCGAATTTGATTAGAGGGGTTGGATCTAGATCAGAAATACAAGTCTATGGGTCCATGAGAAAAATCAGACTGAATTTAGATGACATTCGAGTGTGGTCCGATTTTCACGGACTGACAAAATGGAAAAGGTGGAGAAACTTTCTATTTTTTGTCTTCACCACCACGAAAAACTCTGATTAGAGTCTGATCAGACTAATTGGTCCGTTTTTCACATATGTGGAGAAATCGTTTGTGTGAACCTACTCTTGGGCAACGTTCACACGTTCAGTATTTGATCAGTATTTTACATCAGTATTTATAAGCTAAAACCAGAAGTGGGTGAAAAATGCAGAAGTGGTGACGTGTTTCTATTATACTTTTCCTCTGATTGTTCCACTCCTGGTTTTGGCTTACAAATACTGATGTGAAATACTGACCGAATACTGAATGTGTGAACGTGGCCTTACTGTGAAAATCCATCTCAGAATATCTGTATAATCTTTTTTTTTAAGTTTTCCTGACTGATAATACAATAAGCATTTTATGAGTCTAGCTTCATATCCAGATTATACAGCCATTCTGACATGGCTTTGATTTTTAAAGTAAGTACACCAGCCTCATCAGGTCTATAAGCGCTATTTAATAATGCATGCAGTTTGTATTGCAAAAGCTTGCTCGGTGGAAGCAGGTCATTAATAGTGACCTGTCCATCAGAGGATGGCAGCGGGTGGGGAAAAAGGAGAGATGCAGGAGAGCTGGAAGTTCAGCGCCAGCCCCTGGATATCTCTAAGATGTAGAGATATCTAAGGTATCTCTAAGAGTAAAGTAAAATTCTTCAAGAAAGCTTTAGATTTAATAAGGATTAAATGCTCTTTACTCACATGTCATCAGTTAGGGTTGTAATATCCCAATGACAGTTTGCTTTAAGTCTTCCATACAATTGAAAGAGGAGCTTTCACCAAATTTTTAATGTTGAACTTCATGCGGGATGAAATTGTGGCTGAAGATTGGAATAAAACATTTTTTTTTTAATTTTCTTCCGTCTGTAGCAGAGATATTAGCAATCAAAATATTTTGCGCTTAATGAGTTAACTCTTTTTAAGTCCAAATGGGTGTTTTCACTGGAGGCGTGTACTTTTTCTCCCTATATGAGAGGCTATCTGATAGCACCCATTTGGACTTACACTGTGTTCCAAATTATTATGCAAAAAGTGTTTAGGAGTTGTGACAGTGTCACTGGTTTTATATGTGAGGGGAGGTATGTGTCCCTCAGGATGCTCTCCTGTGTGAACTAAGACCTACTTTATTTTTCTGCCAGCATGTTATATGCTGGTAGATTTACTCTGTTAAAGGGTGTGCGGTTTTATGGGAATGGCAAAGAGGGCGGGACGCTATTCCCCCTACCTCCCCTCAGGGTGTGGCTGAGCAATGTGTAAAAGCTCAGTCCTGTTTTTTTTCCTGTGAAGTGTGGTCTGGAGAGGGAAGTCTCCAGACAGTATTGTGGAAGCTGCAGAACTTGTTACCTGTGCAGTTTATGCTGCCGAGAGCGGGCGGAACCCGCTCAACTATGGACTGAGCTATACTTTGTTTTGTTTTTCCGTTTAACCCAGAGGGGTCTTGTTTAATTTTTTCTGCGAAACCCTGCACGAGTTTATGCCAGACAATAAACCTGCAGAAAGGTAACCTGAGAACGTGTGTCCTGAGTCTGCCTCCTGGAGAGCTGAGCGAGTCGTCTTGCCACAGGTGGTGTGAGAGTGCGTGCAGGATTCCAGGAACACGTGTACCAGCCACAAAGACCGGTGGATGTCCTGGGTGAAGGCTGCCAGCCAGCCAGAGAAGTCTAGCAGCATGGAGGAGCTCGTTAAGCACCTGGTCCAGGCCCAGCAGAGCATGCAGCAGCAACACCTACAGGCCCAGCAGAGCATACAGCAGCAGCACCAGGAGACGACCAAACTGTTGCTTCAGCAAATCCAATTGCAGCAAAAGTCGCAGCAGCAGCACCAGCAGGAGGCGCAACAGCAGATACAGCTTTTGGCGGACGCCATCCAGAGCAGGGCGGCCTCCCCACCCCCAGGGCCGACTGATGATTCTCACGTCAGGAAGGCGGTAAGGCGGGCCATGCAGAAGATGACCCCTGGGGATGATGTAGAAGCATTTCTGACTGTTTTTGAGAGGGTGGCTGATCGGGAGAGACTTCCACTAGCACAGTGGGCAGAGGTTCTGGCGCCATATTTATCGGGTGAACCCCAGAAGGCGTATTTTGACTTGGCGCTGCAAGATGCTATGGAGTATCCCAAACTAAAGACAGAGATCTTAGCACGTCTGGGAGTAAATATGGCGGTGAGAGCCCAACGAGTTCATCACTGGGCGTATTCTAGCGACAAACCCCCTCGCTCGCAGATGTTTGACCTCCTGCATCTGGTTCAGAAGTGGCTACAACCGGAGTCCTCCACTCCAGCCCAGATGGTTGAGCGGGTGGTGATTGACAGATTCATGCATTCCCTTCCCAAGCCAGTACAGACCTGGGTTGCCCAGGGTGATCCCCAGAACGCAGATGACTTCATCGGCCTGGTAGAGAGGTACCAGGTAGTCGAGAGATCTCTTGGGAAAATGGATGCAGTCACTTCTCCCTACTGGGATACCCAAAGGGGTGCGGGTTCACCACGGAAGGGGTCTAGAGCCACCACTGGGGGGCGTCCCACTCCCACTGAAGGTGCCGTTAGAACAGTTGGTAAAGATATAGTTTTCTGGTGGTGTCACAACCCTGGACATGTAGCCGCCAGGTGTCAAATAACCCCTGAGCCCATGGACTGCAGCCTAGGCAAACGGGTCTCCTATTATGCCTATCCAGCCTGTAGCGTGGACTGTCGACCCGGTGAGGGGCCGCAGGCGTGTGCAGTGTCCATTAATGGAGTAAAAGTGCTTGGGCTGTTGGACTCCGGGAGTCTGGTGACCTTGATCAGAGCATCCCTTCCCCACCAGTTGATCCCTTCCAAAACCCTGGGCGTTCGGTGCATCCATGGTGACGCCAAGGACTATCCCGTGGCCTCAGTAACAGTGGGGACAGACTGTGGTGCCCAGTCCCATGAAGTCGGGGTAGTAAAGGACCTGATACATCCCGTCATATTGGGCCGTGATTTTTCCTTATTCTGGGACTTGTGGGGGAAGGGAACTGGACTAAGTAGCATGGGGAAAAGCCAGGTCATTGAAGAAGAACCCCCGACGAAGTCTCAGATGGAGGAGTTCCCACTGTGCGTCCTTGTCGGTGATGAGGGTGAGACGGTGACCGAGGAGGCCGACCTCCCTTCGTTAGATATGTCCAGAGAGAACTTTGGGACTGCTCAAGTTCGAGACCTGACCTTAAAAGGGGCGTTCGACCAGTTTACTGTATGTAATGGGGTTGCCCAAGAGCCGGGGGCTGACACCAGATTACCCCAATTTGCAGTGCAGGCGGAGTTGCTATATCGGGTGGCCAAACTGAGGGGCGGTGAGATAGTGGCACAGCTGTTAGTGCCGGGGCCATACAGACGGCGGGTGCTAGATATGGCCCATTCACATGTTCTGGGGGGACACCTAGGGGTCGAGAAAACTCAGGAGAGGATATTGAGAAGGTTTTATTGGCCAGGGTGTTATCGAGAAGTTCAAAACTATTGTAGGTCCTGCCCCACCTGCCAAATAACTGTTCCCTCCTCCCACTTCCGTAGCCCCTTAGTCCCACTACCTGTGATAGAGGTTCCCTTTGAGAGGATTGCCATGGACCTCGTAGGCCCCTTAGTAGTGTTGAGCCACCCCCGTAGTGTTCGGGTTCGGTTCGGTTCGTCGAACACCGGGATGTTCGAGGAACTGTTCGTCGAACTGTTCGTCGAACACCTTAGAACACCGTCGAACACCGTTAAAACCAATGGCAGGCAAACAAAAACACATAGAAACACATAGAAAACACCTGCAAAGGTGTCCAAAAGCTGACAAACTGCTCAGAAGACACTCTCTTTAAAAAAGCCGGCCGGCAAATTCAGCAGCGGCATACACCGGTACCCGACAATTTAGACAAGAAGGAATAGAGCATCACACATAGATTAGATAGATAGAAACATGTCAGTCACACATATAAGAAGCACAGTGACAGTGTTGGTTACTGCACTTGTCATTTAGTGTAAAGGATTTATTAAAAAAAATATTAGTGTTTTCATGCACCGTCTCTTTAAAAAAGCCGGCCGGCAATTCAGCAGCGGTACCCGACAATTTAGAACAGAAAGATAGAGCATCACACATAGATTAGATAGATAGAAACATGTCAGTCACATATATATGAAGTACAGTGATAGTGTTGGTTACTGTACTTGTCATTTAGTATTAAAATAAAGGATTTATTATTAAAAAAATTGGCGTGGGGTTCCCCTTAATTTTAGGCTCTAGCGGAGGTTAAGCAGACGGCTGGGGCAGATGTTTGAAGCCTGGGAAGGGGGTAATACCCACGGAGCTTCCCAGGCTACTAATATCAGCCCCCAGCTGAATACATAGCCTTTACTAGCTATTAAAATGGGGGACCCCCCAAAAAAAATGAAGTGGGGTCCCCCCTAATTTAATAGCTAGCAAAGGCTAGGCAGACAGCTGGGGGCTGATATTAATAGCCCAGGAAGGGAGCCATGAATATTGGCCCCCTCCCAGGCTAGAAACACCAGCCGTCAGCCGCCCCAGAAATGGCGCATTCATAGGATGCGCCAATTCTGGCACTTAGCCTCGCTCTTCCACGCTGCCCTGGTGCGGTGGCAGGGGGTAATAGGGTTGGGGTTGATGTCAGCTTATAATGCCAGCTGACATCAAGCCCAGGTTAGTAATGGAGAGGCGTCTATAAGACACCCCCATTACTAACCCCATAGTCAAAGTTAAAAAAAACACAAACACCCAGAATAAAGTCCTTTAATTGAAATAAAGACACAATCCTTTATTGTTCTAAATTAAACCATACTTACCATCACGCCCATTCCAGCTGAAGCCAACGATCTCCTGCAATAAAAGAAAAATAATAAAGCAACCTCATCCTTACCTTTCCATGGTTCCCACGACAGCTTCAGCTCTGCTACATCGAGATGACAGGCTGGACCGCAGCAGAACGCTGCCATCCAGCCTGTCATCCCGCAGACACTGAGAAGCGCAGGCTTGCTTGCGCTGCTCAGCGTCTTTCTGTGACGACATCCAGATGAGCCGAGTTCATGTCCAATGAACTCGGCTCACCTCATGCACGTCACTGACAGCGTGGGAAAATTCTCACGCTGAAGCGCTGAGTGCAGGAGAATTCTCCCACGCTGTCAGTGACGTGCAGGAGGTGAGCTGAGTTCATTGGACATGAGCTCACCTTATGCACGTCACTGACAGCGTGGGAGAATTCTCCTGCACTCACCGCTTCAGCGTGAGAATTTTCCCACGCTGTCAGTGACGTGCATGAGGTGAGCCGAGTTCATTGGACATGAACTCGGCTCATCTGGATGTCGTCACAGAGAGACGCTGAGCAGCGCAAGCAAGCCTGCGCTTCTCAGTGTCTGCAGGATGACAGGCTGGATGGCAGCGTTCTGCTGCGGTCCAGCCTGTCATCTCGATGTAGCAGAGCTGAAGCTGTCGTGGGAACCATGGAAAGGTAAGGATGAGGTTGCTTTATTATTTTTCTTTTATTGCAGGAGATCGTTGGCTTCAGCTGGAATGGGCGTGACGGTAAGTATGGTTTAATTTAGAACAATAAAGGATTGTGTCTTTATTTCAATTACAGGACTTTATTCTGGGTGTTTGTGTTTTTTTTAACTTTGACTATGGGGTTAGTAATGGGGGTGTCTTATAGACGCCTCTCCATTACTAACCTGGGCTTGATGTCAGCTGGCATTATAAGCTGACATCAACCCCAACCCTATTACCCCCTGCCACCGCACCAGGGCAGCGTGGAAGAGCGAGGCTAAGTGCCAGAATTGGCGCATCCTATGAATGCGCCATTTCTGGGGCGGCTGACGGCTGGTGTTTCTAGCCTGGGAGGGGGCCAATATTCATGGCTCCCTTCCTGGGCTATTAATATCAGCCCCCAGCTGTCTGCCTAGCCTTTGCTAGCTATTAAATTAGGGGGGACCCTACGTCATTTTTTTTGGGGGGTCCCCCATTTTAATAGCTAGTAAAGGCTATGTATTCAGCTGGGGGCTGATATTAGTAGCCTGGGAAGCTCCGTGGGTATTACCCCCTTCCCAGGCTTCAAACATCTGCCCCAGCCGTCTGCTTAACCTCCGCTAGAGCCTAAAATTAAGGGGAACCCCACGCCAATTTTTTTAATAATAAATCCTTTATTTTAATACTAAATGACAAGTACAGTAATCAACACTGTCACTGTACTTCATATATATGTGACTGACATGTTTCTATCTATCTAATCTATGTGTGAAGCTCTATTCTGTCTGTTATAAATTGTCGGGTACCGCTGCTGAATTGCCGGCCGGCTTTTTTAAAGAGACGGTGCATGAAAACACTATTATTTTTTTTGATAAATCCTTTACGCTAAATGACAAGTACAGTAAGCAACACTGTCACTGTACTTCGTATATATGTGGCTGACATGTTTCTATCTATCTAATCTATGTGTGAAGCTCTATTCTGTCTGTTATAAATTGTCGGGTACCGCTGCTGAATTGCCGGCCGGCTTTTTTAAAGAGACGGTGCATGAAAACACTATTATTTTTTTTGATAAATCCTTTACGCTAAATGACAAGTACAGTAAGCAGCACTTTCACTGTACTTCGTATATATGTGGCTGACATGTTTATATCTATCTAATCTATGTGTGAAGCTCTATTCTTTCGGTTCTAAATTGTCGGGTACCGGTGTATGCCGCTGCTGAATTGCCGGCTTTTCATGATTCACTGTTGGCACTGTTCCCATCGATTTGGGCAATCACTGTAATGCCACAACCACCATGGCTGTGGCATTACAGTGAGTGGCAGACAATCCCTGCATGATTGGTGCTCTAAATAGCGCCAGACATGCAGGACACGCTTTTGGTGCACGAACAGTTATCGAACATAACCTCGAACAGCCGAATTTTTTGCAAATCGTTCGGGTTCGTCGAACAACTCGAACACCGCCCAAAACAGCTCGAATTTGAGATTGGCGAACAGTTCTAGTCGAACACCGCTCATCTCTACCCCTTAGTTAAATCAGCTCGGGGCCACCAATATATCCTGGTCGTCATGGACTATGCAACTCGGTATCCAGAAGCGGTTCCCATAAGGAACATGTCCAGTAAAAGTATAGCCCGAGAGCTGGTCCATATTTTTGCTCGGACAGGTCTACCAAAAGAGATTCTGACAGACCAAGGAACCCCCTTCATGAGCAAGGTGATGAAGGAGCTTTGCAGAGTCCTTCAGATAACTCAGCTTCGGACCTCGGTTTATCATCCACAGACGGACGGCCTAGTAGAATGCTTCAACAAGACCTTAAAGGCGATGCTCAAGAAGGTCGTTGAAAAGGATGGGCGAGACTGGGACTACCTGCTCCCATTTCTGCTTTTCTCCGTCAGAGAAGTTCCTCAAGCCTCCACTGGCTTCTCTCCATTTGAGCTCTTATATGGGCGGCATCCAAGAGGTCTCCTAGACATCGCCAAGGAAACTTGGGAGGCTGAAGTCACGCCACACCGGAGTATCATCGAACATGTCGCCCAGTTACAGGAGAGAATGTCAAAGGTGATGCCCATCGTGAAGGAACATCTCCTCCAGGCGCAGGAAGCCCAGGCGAGGGTCTATAACCAGTCGGCGAGACTAAGACAGTACCAGCCCGGGGACCGTGTTTTGGTGCTGATCCCTACCGTCGAGAGCAAGTTCCTCGCCAAATGGCAAGGTCCATACGAGGTGGTGGAGAAAGTCAGAGAGGTTAATTATAAAGTCCACCAGCCTGGCCGAAGAAAGCCGCATCAAATATATCATGTAAATTTGCTCAAGCCGTGGCGGGACCGTGAACCTGTGGAAACTCCTTGCCTGGGAGCCGCACCAGAAGGCAAGGTGGAGGAGGTCACTATTGCAGAGACTCTATCACCGGCCCAGAAGCAACAGTGTTGAGAATTACTACAGCAGAATCGGGAGCTGTTCTCAGAGTTGCCGGCGCATACTCAAGTGGTAGAGCATGATGTGCTGACAGAGCCGCATGTACGAGTGAATCTGAAGCCGTATCGGATTCAAGAAGCATGCCGGGAGGTGATCTCGGCTGAGGTGAAGAGGATGTTAGACCTCGGAGTAATAGAGGAGTCAAAGAGTGGGTGGTTGAGCCCAATCGTCCTCGTGCCGAAACCCAATGGAGAGTGGAGGTTTTGTAATGACTACCGCCGGCTGAATGAGGTATCCAAGTGTGACGCGTACCCGATGCCCCGCGTCGACAAACTCATCGAGAGGCTTGGACCGGCGAGGTACATCACCACTCTCGATCTGATGAAGGGCTACTGGCAGATCCCCATGTCCCAGATGGCTAAGGAGAAGACGGCTTTCTCAACACCTGATGGGTGTTTTCAATACACGCGGATGCCATTCGGACTACAGGAGGCCGCAGCCACTTTCCAGAGGGCTATGGATCGTATCCTAGCCCCACATAAGAAGTATGCCGCAGCCTACCTCGATGACATTGTGGTCTTTAGCCCAGACTGGGCTAGTCACCTACCTAAACTACAGGCCGTTCTGGACACGCTAAGGAAGGCAGGATTTACCATAAATTCGAGAAAGTGTGCCATCGGAAAGGAGGAGGTCAAATACCTGGGCTATGTTGTCGGGAGAGGTGAAATAAAGCCGCAAATCAAGAAAGTGGAGGCAATTCAAACCTGGCCGCAACCACTCTCGAAGAAGCAGGTGAGAGCGTTCCTGGGAATGGTGGGATACTACCGGCGGTTTATCCCGAATTTCGCTATGATTGCCGCGCCACTAACGGATCTTCTGAAAGGCACCAAATCAATCATGGTGAAATGGACGGAAGAAACGGAGACTGCGTTTCAACAGTTGAAGCTAACACTGTGCAAGCAGCCGGTCCTGGTTGCGCCAGACTTCAAGAAAGAATTTGTGGTCCAGACGGACGCTTCAGAGGTTGGTCTAGGGGCTGTACTCTCCCAAGAGATAAATGGGGAAGAACATCCCATTCTCTATCTAAGCCGAAGCTGTCCTCCTGCGAGAAGAACTACGCCATAGTAGAGAAAGAGTGTTTAGTAGTGTTGAGCGATACCTTCCGATATCGGGAAATATCGGATCGGATTGGATCGGACCGATACCCAAAAAGTATCGGATATCGCCGATTCCGATACCGGAAACCAATGCAAGTCAATGGGACAGAAATATCGGAATGAAAATAAACCCTTTCTTTCCTTGTAGGTTAATTCTACATGAAGGAAAACAACTAAGAATAATGTAGAATGTATTGGGGGAGGTGGGGGAGACAATAAAGGCATAGAGGTTTAGCCCAATCAAATGGAATAGCACGAATTAATATCTTTTTTAAGACGTTCTGAGTTACGGAAATATTGACTATGTTAAGTATTTTTATATTTTGTCAGATATTTATGTTTCACTACTTCCATGCTCTTCACCTTCTTTTTTACTTCTCCCATACTTTCTCCTTCATCATCCTCAGCATCAGCATCTTTTTCATCAACTTCTTCTTCACCTTCTTCATCTTCTTCTTTTTCACCTTCTTCGTATTATTCTTTTTTTTTTACATTCTTCATATTCTTCTTATTCAACTATTATTCTTCTTCATATTCTACTTCTTCATCTTCTTCATATTCTTCTTCTTCATCATATTCTTATTTGTGACAGGCATTCCTGTAGTTGCTATCTATAAAAGTTTGAACATTACACCTTTCGTTCTGCCCATCACAAAAGATTTACAACAGGTTTTGTCCGCGTTCAGTTTGGCCTGCAGCAGCAGGTCTTTTCCAGGGGCACCACGAGGAGGAACGGACTCACCCCCATACACTGCTTAGTCATCTTCTGCTTATAATTTAGATATTATCTTTTGCTCTGATTTTTAGTCTTATGCTTAATGTTCTTCCGCTTTTTGTTCTGCAGCTTCTTGCACTTCTGCTTCTTGGTTTTCTGTCTCTTGTTCTTCTGTATCTTGGTGGTTGTCTTCTCTTCTTTGTCCTCTTGGTCAACTTCTTCAGGGTCATCTTCTTGGTCTTCTTCGGGGTGGTCTTCAGGGTCGTCGTCTTCGGGGTCGTCGTCTTCAGGGTCGTCGTCTTCGGGGTCCTCGTCATCGGGGTCCTCGTCTTCTTCGGGGTGGTCTTCAGGGTCCTCGTCTTCTTCGGGGTGGTCTTCAGGTTCCTCGTTTTCAGGGTCATCGTCTTCGGGGTCCTCGTCTTCTTCGGGTTGGTCTTCAGGGTCCTCGTCTTCAGGGTCCTCGTCAGGGAGATCCAGAGTGATTACCAAGAACCATTTCCAAAAGCTTGAACTTGGAAATGTAGCAGAAGGTACAAGAAGGCTGAGGAACTACCGAGAACCAGCTGACGGTACTGGAACCCGGATGGGTAGCAGAAGGTACAAGAGCCAATGGAACTACCGAAGATCAGCTGACGGTACTGGAACTCGGTTACTAAGCAGGAGGTACCTGTGCAAAAAGCACTACCAAGGACCAGCAGATGTTGGTGGAACTTGGATACCGAGAAGGAGGCACCTAATCCAAAGGCACTGCCGAGAACCAGCTGACGGTACTGGAACCCGGATGGGTAGCAGAAGGTACCCATGTAAAAAAAAGTTTCAAGGCCGCGAGCCGGCCACAGTTACCAAAATCCACAGTCCTACAGGGAGTGCTTCTCCTATTTGCACTATGGAACCAGCCTTCATTGCCAGATCCCGCAGCCCACATAGGTGTCACCTAAACTGCAGGCACCATAGAGTCGGCTAACCCGACCGCAACACGACAGGACAACGCATTGGAGGCAAAGTGACGTTGACACTACCTGGAAACAGCTGGCGTGCTGGAACCAGGCTGGGCAGGAGGGAGTACCCATGCCAAAGACACTGCCGAGAACCAGCTGACGGTACTGGAACCCGGATGGGTAGCAGAAGGTACAAGAGCCAATGGAACTACCGAAGACCAGCTGACGGTTCTGGAACTCGGTTACTAAGCAGGAGGTACCTGTGCCAGAAAGCACTACCAAGGACCAGCAGACGTTGGTGGAACTTGGATACCGAGAAGGAGGCACCTAATCCAAAGGCACTGCCGAGAACCAGCTGACGGTACTGGAACCCGGATGGGTAGTAGAAGGTACAAGAGCAAATGGAACTACCGAGAACCAGATGACGGTACTGGAACCCGGATGGGTAGCAGAAGGTACAAGAGCCAATGGAACTACCGAAGACCAGCTGACGGTACTGGAACTCGGTTACTAAGCAGGAGGTACCTGTGACAGAAAGCACTACCAAGGACCAGCAGACGCTGGTGGAACTTGGATACCGAGAAGGAGGCACCTAATCTAAAGGCACTGCCGAGAACCAGCTGACGGTACTGGAACCTGGATGGGTAGTAGAAGGTACAAGAGCAAATGGAACTACCGAGAACCAGCTTATGGTACTGGAACCCGGATTGGTAGCAGAAGGTACAAGAGCCAATGGAACTACCGAAGACCAGCTAACGGTACTGGAACTCGGTTACTAAGGGAGGTACCTGTGCCAGAAAGCACTACCAAGGACCAGCAGACGTTGGTGGAACTTGGATACCGAGAAGGAGGCACCTAATCCAAAGGCACTGCCGAGAACCAGCTGACGGTACTGGAACCCGGATGGGTAGCAGAAGGTACCCATGTAAAAAAAAGTTTCAAGGCCGCGAGCCGGCCACAGTTACCAAAATCCACAGTCCTACAGGGAGTGCTTCTCCTATTTGCACTATGGAACCAGCCTTCATTGCCAGATCCCGCAGCCCACATAGGTGTCACCTAAACTGCAGGCACCATAGAGTCGGCTAACCCGACCGCAACACGACAGGACAACGCATTGGAGGCAAAGTGACGTTGACACTACCTGGAAACAGCTGGCGTGCTGGAACCAGGCTGGGCAGGAGGGAGTACCCATGCCAAAGACACTGCCGAGAACCAGCTGACGGTACTGGAACCCGGATGGGTAGCAGAAGGTACAAGAGCCAATGGAACTACCGAAGACCAGCTGACGGTTCTGGAACTCGGTTACTAAGCAGGAGGTACCTGTGCCAGAAAGCACTACCAAGGACCAGCAGACGTTGGTGGAACTTGGATACCGAGAAGGAGGCACCTAATCCAAAGGCACTGCCGAGAACCAGCTGACGGTACTGGAACCCGGATGGGTAGTAGAAGGTACAAGAGCAAATGGAACTACCGAGAACCAGATGACGGTACTGGAACCCGGATGGGTAGCAGAAGGTACAAGAGCCAATGGAACTACCGAAGACCAGCTGACGGTACTGGAACTCGGTTACTAAGCAGGAGGTACCTGTGACAGAAAGCACTACCAAGGACCAGCAGACGCTGGTGGAACTTGGATACCGAGAAGGAGGCACCTAATCTAAAGGCACTGCCGAGAACCAGCTGACGGTACTGGAACCTGGATGGGTAGTAGAAGGTACAAGAGCAAATGGAACTACCGAGAACCAGCTTATGGTACTGGAACCCGGATTGGTAGCAGAAGGTACAAGAGCCAATGGAACTACCGAAGACCAGCTAACGGTACTGGAACTCGGTTACTAAGGGAGGTACCTGTGCCAGAAAGCACTACCAAGGACCAGCAGACGTTGGTGGAACTTGGATACCGAGAAGGAGGCACCTAATCCAAAGGCACTGCCGAGAACCAGCTGACGGTACTGGAACCCGGATGGGTAGCAGAAGGTACCCATGTAAAAAAAAGTTTCAAGGCCGCGAGCCGGCCGCAGTTACCAAAACCCACAGTCCTACAGGGGGTGCTTGTCCTATTGGCATTATGGAACCAGCCTTCATTGCCAGATCCCGCAACCCACATAGGAGTCACCTAAACTGCAGGCACCATAGAGTCGGCTAACCCGACCGCAACATGACAGGACAACGCATTGGAGGCAAAGTGACATTGACACTACCTGGAAACAGCTGGCGTGCTGGAACCAAGCTGGGCAGGAGGGAGTACCTGTGCCAAAGACACTGCCGAGAACCAGCTGACGGTACTGGAACCCGGAGGGGTAGCAGAAGGTACAAGAGCCAATGGAACTACCGAAGACCAGCTGACGGTTCTGGAACTCGGTTACTAAGCAGGAGGTACCTGTGCCAGAAAGCACTACCAAGGACCAGCAGACGTTGGTGGAACTTGGATACCGAGAAGGAGGCACCTAATCCAAAGGCACTGCCGAGAACCAGCTGATGGTACTGGAACCCGGATGGGTAGTAGAAGGTACAAGAGCAAATGGAACTACCGAGAACCAGCTGACGGTACTGGAACCCGGATGGGTAGCAGAAGGTACAAGAGCCGATGGAACTACCGAAGACCAGCTGACGGTACTGGAATTCGGTTACTAAGCAGGAGGTACCTGTGCCAGAAAGCACTACCAAGGACCTGCAGACGTTGGTGGAACTTGGATACCGAGAAGGAGGCACCTAATCCAAAAGCACTGCCGAGAACCAGCTGATGGTACTGGAACCCGGATGGGTAGTAGAAGGTACAAGAGCAAATGGAACTACCGAGAACCAGCTGACGGTACTGGAACCCGGATGGGTAGCAGAAGGTACAAGAGCCCATGGAACTACCGAAGACCAGCTGACGGTACTGGAACTCGGTTACTAAGCAGGAGGTACCTGTGCCGGAAAGCACTACCAAGGACCTGCAGACGTTGGTGGAACTTGGATACCGAGAAGGAGGCACCTAATCCAAAGGCACTGCCGAGAACCAGCTCACGGTACTGGAACCCGGATGGGTAGCAGAAGGTACCCATGTAAAAAAAAGTTTCAAGGCCGCGAGCCGGCCGCAGTTACCAAAACCCACAGTCCTTCAGGGGGTGCTTGTCCTATTGGCACTATGGAACCAGCCTTCATTGCCAGATCCCGCAGCCCACATAGGAGACACCTAAACTGCAGGCACCATAGAGTCGGCTAACCCGACCGCAACACGACAGGACAACGCATTGGAGGCAAAGTGACGTTGACACTACCCGGAAGCAGCTGGCGTGCTGGAACCAGGCTGGGCAGGAAGGAGTACCCGTGCCAAAGACACTGCTAGGAAACAGCTGGCGGTGCTGGAACCCAGGGTAAATACTAAAAACAGAGGAGCCAGAGGTGTAATTGGAGCAAGTTTTAAATCAGTAGTACAGTGGATGTGGACAAAGCAGGAGAATTTGCCGTCCGCACAGCAGGGGAACAGCTGACGTTACTGAACCCCAATAACACGGCAGCAAGTGTTGACTGTGCAGACGGCACTTCCGAGCGCCAACTGGCAGTGTTGGAGCTCAGGGATAATACTGAAAACAGAGGAGCCAGAGGTGTAATTGGAGCAAGTTTTAAATCAGTAGTACAGTGGATGTGGACAAAGCAGGAGAATTTGCCGGACACACAGCTGGGGATCTGCTGACGTTACTGAACCCCAATAACACTGGAGCAAGCGTTGACTGTGCAGACGGCACTTCCGAGCGCCAACTGGCGGTGTTGGAGCTCAGGGATAATACTGAAAACAGAGGAGCCAGAGGTGTAATTGGAGCAACTTTAAAATCTGTAGTGGTGAGAATGTGGACAGAGCAGGAGAAATTGCCGTCCGCACAGCAGGGTAACAGCTGACGTTACGGAACCCCAATAACACGGCAGGAAGTGTTGACTGTGCAGACGGCACTTCCGAGCGCCAACTGGCGGTGTTGGAGCTCAGGGATAATACTGAAAACAGAGGAGCCAGAGGTGTAATTGGAGCAACTTTAAAATCTGTAGTGGTGAGAATGTGGACAGAGCAGGAGAAATTGCCGTCCGCACAGCAGGGGAACAGCTGACGTTACTGAACCCCAATAACACGACAGCAAGTGTTGACTGTGGAGACGGCATTTCCGAGCGCCAACTGGCGGTGTTGGAGCTCAGGGATAATACTGAAAACAGAGGAGCCAGAGGTGTAATTGGAGCAACTTTAAAATCTGTAGTGGTGAGAATGTGGACAGAGCAGAAAAAATTGCCGTCCGCACAGCAGGGGAACAGCTGATGTTACTGAACCCAAATAACACGGCAGCAAGTGTTGACTGTGCAGACGGCACTTCCGAGCGCCAACTGGCGGTGTTGGAGCTCAGGGATAATACTGAAAACAGAGGAGCCAGAGGTGTAATTGGAGCAACTTTAAAATCTGTAGTGGTGAGAATGTGGACAGAGCAGGAGAAATTGCGGTCCGCACAGCAGGATAACAGCTGATGTTACTGAACCCCAATAACACGGCAGCAAGTGTTGACTTTGCAGACGGCACTTCCGAGCACCAACTGGCGGTGTTGGAGCTCAGGGATAATATTGAAAACAGAGGAGCCAGAGGTGTAATTGGAGCAAGTTTTAAATCAGTAGTACAGTGGATGTGGACAAAGCAGGAGAATTTGCCGGACACACAGCTGGGGATCTGCTGACGTTACTGAACCCCAATAACACTGGAGCAAGCATTGACTGTGCAGACGGCACTTCTGAGCAGCAACTAGCGGTATTGGAGCCCAGGGTAAATACTAAAAACAGAGGAGTCAGAGGTGTAATTGCAGCAACTTTAAAATCTGTAGTGGTGAGAATGTGAACAGAGCAGGAGAAATTGCCGTCCGCACAGCAGGGGAACAGCTGACGTTACTGAACCCCAATAACACGGCAGCAAGTGTTGACTGTGCAGACGGCACTTCCGAGCGCCAACTGGCGGTGTTGGAGCTCAGGGATAATACTGAAAACAGAGGAGCCAGAGGTGTATTTGGAGCAACTTTAAAATCTGTAGTGGTGAGAATGTGGACAGAGCAGGAGAAATTGCCGTCCCCACACCAGGGGAACAGCTGACGTTACTGAACCCCAATAACACGGCAGCAAGTGTTGACTGTGCAGACGGCACTTCCGAGCGCCAACTGGCGGTGTTGGAGCTCAGGGATAATACTGAAAACAGAGGAGCCAGAGGTGTAATTGGAGCAAGTTTTAAATCAGTAGTACAGTGGATGTGGACAAAGCAGGAGAATTTGCCAGACACACAGCTGGGGAACAGCTGACGTTACTGAACCCCAATAACACTGGAGCAAGCGTTGACTGTGCAGATGGCACTTCCGAGCACCAACTGGCGGTGTTGGAGCTCAGGGATAATACTGAAAACAGAGGAGCCAGAGGTGTAATTGGAGCAACTTTAAAATCTGTAGTGGTGAGAATGTGGACAGAGCAGGAGAAATTGCCGTCCGCACAGCAGGGGAACAGCTGACGTTACGGAACCCCAATAACACGGCAGCAAGTGTTGACTTTGCAGACGGCACTTCCGAGCACCAACTGGCGGTGTTGGAGCTCAGGGATAATACTGAAAACAGAGGAGCCAGAGGTGTAATTGGAGCAAGTTTTAAATCAGTAGTACAGTGGATGTGGACAAAGCAGGAGAATTTGCCAGACACACAGCTGGGGAACAGCTGACGTTACTGAACCCCAATAACACTGGAGCAAGCGTTGACTGTGCAGATGGCACTTCCGAGCACCAACTGGCGGTGTTGGAGCTCAGGGATAATACTGAAAACAGAGGAGCCAGAGGTGTAATTGGAGCAACTTTAAAATCTGTAGTGGTGAGAATGTGGACAGAGCAGGAGAAATTGCCGTCCGCACAGCAGGGGAACAGCTGACGTTACGGAACCCCAATAACACGGCAGCAAGTGTTGACTTTGCAGACGGCACTTCCGAGCACCAACTGGCGGTGTTGGAGCTCAGGGATAATACTGAAAACAGAGGAGCCAGAGGTGTAATTGGAGCAAGTTTTAAATCAGTAGTACAGTGGATGTGGACAAAGCAGGAGAATTTGCCGGACACACAGCTGGGGATCTGCTGACGTTACTGAACCCCAATAACACTGGAGCAAGCATTGACTGTGCAGACGGCACTTCTGAGCAGCAACTAGCGGTATTGGAGCCCAGGGTAAATACTAAAAACAGAGGAGTCAGAGGTGTAATTGGAGCAACTTTAAAATCTGTAGTGGTGAGAATGTGGATAGAGCAGGAGAAATTGCTGTCCGCACAGCAGGGGAACAGCTGACGTTACTGAACCCCAATAACACGGCAGCAAGTGTTGACTGTGCAGACGGCACTTCCGAGCGCCAACTGGCGGTGTTGGAGCTCAGGGATAATACTGAAAACAGAGGAGCCAGAGGTGTATTTGGAGCAACTTTAAAATCTGTAGTGGTGAGAATGTGGACAGAGCAGGAGAAATTGCCGTCCCCACAGCAGGGGAACAGCTGACGTTACTGAACCCCAATAACACGGCAGCAAGTGTTGACTGTGCAGACGGCACTTCCGAGCGCCAACTGGCGGTGTTGGAGCTCAGGGATAATACTGAAAACAGAGGAGCCAGAGGTGTAATTGGAGCAAGTTTTAAATCAGTAGTACAGTGGATGTGGACAAAGCAGGAGAATTTGCCAGACACACAGCTGGGGAACAGCTGACGTTACTGAACCCCAATAACACTGGAGCAAGCGTTGACTGTGCAGATGGCACTTCCGAGCGCCAACTGGCGGTGTTGGAGCTCAGGGATAATACTGAAAACAGAGGAGCCAGAGGTGTAATTGGAGCAACTTTAAAATCTGTAGTGGTGAGAATGTGGACAGAGCAGGAGAAATTGCAGTCCGCACAGCAGGGGAACAGCTGACGTTACGGAACCCCAATAACACGGCAGCAAGTGTTGACTGTGCAGACGGCACTTCCGAGCGCCAACTGGCGGTGTTGGAGCTCAGGGATAATACTGAAAACAGAGGAGCCAGAGGTGTAATTGGAGCAACTTTAAAATCTGTAATGGTGAGAATGTGGACAGAGCAGGAGAAATTGCCGTCCGCACAGCAGGGGAACAGCTGACGTTACTGAACCCCAATAACACGGCAGCAAGTGTTGACTGTGGAGACGGCACTTCCGAGCGCCAACTGGCGGTGTTGGAGCTCAGGGATAATACTGAAAACAGAGGAGCCAGAGGTGTAATTGGAGCAACTTTAAAATCTGTAGTGGTGAGAATGTGGACAGAGCAGGAGAAATTGCCGTCCGCACAGCAGGGGAACAGCTGATGTTATTGAACCCCAATAACACGGCAGCAAGTGTTGACTGTGCAGACGGCACTTCCGAGCGCCAACTGGCGGTGTTGGAGCTCAGGGATAATACTGAAAACAGAGGAGCCAGAGGTGTAATTGGAGCAACTTTAAAATCTGTAGTGGTGAGAATGTGGACAGAGCAGGAGAAATTGCCGTCCGCACAGCAGGGGAACAGCTGACGTTACTGAACCCCAATAACACGGCAGCAAGTGTTGACTGTGCAGACGGCACTTCCGAGCGCCAACTGGCGGCGTTGGAGCTCAGGGATTACAGTTCATGTGGTAGAAACATGAACACAACAGGAGACCTGGATACTGTTGCCAACCAATTATTTATTCTGGAAGAGGACTGGCAAATTCATGAGAGATCCAGGCCTTGTTCATTTTGAGAAAAGTAAGCCGGTCAACGTTATCGGAGGATAGTCGCATGCGACGGTCTGTTAGTACACCACCTGCGGCACTAAAGACACGTTCTGATAATACACTAGCAGCAGGGCAAGCTAGCACCTC
Organism: Phyllobates terribilis; assembly: GCF_046119375.1. Lineage (NCBI taxonomy): Eukaryota > Metazoa > Chordata > Amphibia > Anura > Dendrobatidae > Phyllobates > Phyllobates terribilis. The sequence continues at coordinate 61,889,408 of NW_027362764.1, read as the reverse complement.
CAATGCATACTGACTAAGCTCTGGCCATGTATCCAGCTTACAGACCCAAAACTTGAAGGGAGAAGAGCCCTCTGGGAGTACACTAAGAGGGCAAGACATGTAGTCTGTCACCATCTGACGGAAACGTTGCCTCCTGCTGACTGGAGCCGTCTGTGATGGTGTAGACATTTGTGGCGGCGGGGACACAAAACTTTGCCACATTTCGGCCATACTGGTCTTGCCTTGTGCTGAGGCGCTGATTCTGCTCCCTCTTTGTGCAGAGCTTCCTCCACTGCCTCGACGCACTGAGCTGCTTTGTAAAGCACTAGCAGCACTGCTCTCGGTTGGAATGGAGAACATGATGGAATGCACCAGTGCGTCTTGGTACTCCCGCATTTTACGCTCCCAGTTCAACGGTGTTATGAGGCTTTGTAAGTTGTCCCGGTAGCGAGGATCTAGGAGGGTGGACACCCAATAATCAGCCGTGTTGAGAATGTGGGCGATGCGGCGGTCATTTCTCAGGCATTGCAGCATGAAATCAACCATGTGCTGCAGACTGCCAACTGGCCAAGAAACACTGTCCCCTGCTTTAGGCGTGATCTCTGCCTGCTCTGCATCACCCCACCCTCGCTCTAGATACTGACTACTAGAGCATTGTGTACCTCCCTCCTCTGGACAGATGTCTTCCTCATCCATTGACTCCTCCTCATCCTCCTCACAAAGTGTCCCCTGCCTAGGCCTTTGTGAGGAACCACGTTGCGCAGACTGTAGAGAAGCAGATGGCATTTGTGACTCCTCATCCTCCACCTCTTCCAAAACCTTGTCCCTTAGTGCTTGCAGTGTTTTTTCAAGCAGGCAGATAAGGGGGATAGTCATGCTGACTAGTGCATCATCTGCACTCGCCATCTGCGTGGAATAATCGAAGGCACGCAAAACGTGGCAAATGTCCTTCATAGAGGCCCACTCAGTGGTGGTGAAGTGTGAACGGCGCGCACTGTGACTTGTTTGCGCCTGCTGCAGCTGGTACTCCATTACTGCTGCCTGCTGCTCACACAACCTCTCCAACATATGTAACGTTGAATTCCACCTGGTGGGTAGATCACATATGATGCGATGTACCGGTAGATGTAATCGGCGCTGCAGAGCTGCAATGCGTGATCTTGCGTTGCTGGAACGCCGCAAGTGAGCGCACTCTATGCGGACCTTGTGAAGCAGTGCATCAAGATCCGGATAGTCCCTCAAAAAACTCTGCACGACCAAGTTGAGCACATGTGCCAGACATGGGATGTGAGTGAGGTTGCCTAGGCCCAGAGCTGCCACCAGATTTCGGCCATTGTCACACACGACCATGCCTGGCTGGAGATTCGCTGGCACAAACCACTCGTCGCTCTGCTGCTTGATGGCATTCCAGAGCTCCTGCGCTGTGTGGCTTCGATTCCTCAAAGAAATTAATTTTAATACGGCCTGTTGACGTTTGGCCACGGCTGTGCTCATATCGGTCATCATAACAGGTAAGCATTCACGCGTCGATGTGGAGGTAGACCGTGACGGCTCCTGCAGCGCTGATTCAGAGGAACTGGAGTATGAGGAGGAGTCAATGTGTACAGACTAGATTCCTGCAATCCTTGGAGTTGGCAGAACACGTACAGCGCCACTCTCAAGATCTGTACCCGGCTCCACAACATTTACCCAATGGGCAGTGAGGGAAAGGTATCGTCCCTGTCCATGCTTACTGGTCCACGCATCGGTGGTCAGGTGGACCTTGCTACTGACGGCGTTTTGTAGCGCATGTTTAATTTTTCCCTCCACATGATGTTGCAGGGCAGGGACTGCTTGCCTGCTGAAATAAAAGCGGCTGGGCACGTTGTATTGTGGGACTGCCAATGCCATAAAGTTACGGAAGGTGTCAGTCTCCACCAGCCTGAATGATAGTGACGCGCCCCTGGGCCTTCTGTGTCGTGCGGCATCGCGTGCACGGGGGCTTACCCGGAGCCGGATCAGATGGGGGTAGTAGTCTCGTGGCGGTGACCCGGTCCGTGCCCAGGGAGTCAAACTAAGTGGCGAGTCTATTAGCAGTAGATGTTGGATGACTACGCCACCCGTTGAATGCAGCTTTGGAGCTGCCGCTGCAGGGCAGACCGCTGAGGCCAGTGGAAGGATGGTGCAGCGGGGATGGTATAACCCCCAACGGGAGGGGTATGGCCTCAGGGCAGCCGACGTGGATGATGGGGGTAGCAGGAACCACTCAGAGACGATGCGTGTAGTTCAGGGTCTTTACTGGTGACAAAGATAGACCCTCCCGGAGTACTTGCTAGCGATCGGGGCCTGGTCAGTCCTTGAGCAGATGGGATCTCCCCTGGCCAGGCGGAGTTGTAGGCCTTCCCAGCTAACTGTACTCTTCTGGCTACCTTGCTAGAGGCGGGTAAAAGTAGCCCACGTCCCTGAGTGTACCGTGTAGTGCTCACCCGTATGGCCGGTGACTCGGGGCCTTCTAATGGCTTCCGCTCCACGATGGCGGTGCTGGTCCCACGCGTGTGACCGTGCCTTCGGGTTTCTGGGCCAGAGGACCTGCAATCCCCTGCCTGTCGGTTTCTGCTGCTGGGTAAGGATTAGTCCCCACAGCCTCGGACTCCGGGTCCGGTGATAACTTCTCAGTCAGGGCGAGCTCTGCAGCTGCCAGCCCCTGACTCCTTGTAGCACTGCTCCCACAGAGCTCCTGTTGTTTCTTCCTATGCTGCTTCTCTTCTCTACTCTTGTTCTCTCTCTCTCTCTACCCTGCCTCAGCCCCAGGTTTATATAGGGGAAGTTCTTCCCCTCCCAGGACTGGGCAGGAGGTGTGGCATGCATAAGATCCCTGACCAAGAGACCTCCCACCTGCTCTCAGACATAATATTGCTATTATTGTGGAGACCAGACCCCTGGGGTGCCACATTCCCCCCTAGTGAAATTTAGTACTCCGGGACTAAACATATTTTACAAAAACATAACAGGGTATAACAACAACAATAAAATACGATAAGGAAACACATAAAGATGGTCACGGTGTGTCCGCAACCGGGTGCAGTCTTTGAAGAAAACAAAGGTGTCCATTTCACCAAAACAGGGAGACGTAACCAGGTAGGGGTCTGTCCTGCCCCGAGTCCTTAACAGTCTTTAGTCCGTCCTGGGTTACGCTCCAACTATACACAAAGGATTCCCGGTAAATCCACCAAAGACTCCTGTAAATAACTAGAAACACAAAATTATACACAAGCAACAATAACAGATAAACATTAATAAAATAACTTAAACACTTAGATCCTCCAACGTATGGGCAACTGGCCTCTAGTGACCCTAGTGGACCTACGGAGCTGGCTGACTGGTCCTGAGCTACAGGGTATAGGAGCTGTCAAGGGTAAACTGGGCAGCCGTCTACGGACTCTTTGGCTCACTAGGGGTATGGCAGGCTCACTATAAGCAGAGGGTTGATCCTCCTGGTCTGCTTGTGTGGAGTCTTCTGCCTCCTGGACCGGCTGTTCTTCCAGCTCTACCGGTTGCTCTGTAAGTACTTGGGATTCTGGTTGGAGGAACGTGAGGTCGGGTACCACAACTGCACCATTGACTTGAGTCCAGGACCGAGGAAAGTCTCCGAGCACAGTACTAACCATATCTTTCCCTTCCTCTACGGGTCGAGGGTCTTCTTGTTCCTCTTCAGGGTTCCGTAGCTGTTCGGGACACTTCTTCAGGTGATCCCGGGATACAATGGTTGTGGTTTCCCCTCCGTCTTTGCTGATGGTACAGACCTTCGGGTTGTCGTGGCTTGAGGGCAGTACGGTGTACGGGTCCTTCTCCCACTGGTCGTCCAACTTATGGAGCCGTCTTTTCCTCTTCAAGACCTGCTCTCCGGGCACCAGGGGAACAGCGGGAGCATACTGGTTGTAAGTTTTCTCTTGTCTTTCCCTAGCTTGACAGAGACTTCGCTCCACGCTCTCCTGTACTTTCCGGTACTGCTGCTGCCTCTCTGTGTCCCAGTCTGCTTCTGGTGAAGTGTCCTTGGGTGTCAGGACTCCCATCTCCAGGTCAACAGGTAGCTTACCAGGTCTTGCCCTCATCAGGTAAGCCGGGGTACAGTTAGTGGAACCTACCGGGATGTGGTTGTATAGGTCCACTAGGTCGGGCAACCTCTCGGGCCACAGACTGCGTTCTTCCAGGGGCAATGTTTTTAGAAGATCTATCACCACCTGGTTCATTTTCTCACAAAGTCCATTAGTTTGCGGATGATAGGGTGTCGTCCTTATCTTCCGGCAGCCATACAGAGTGCAGAATTCTTGGAAGACCTCCGCTTCAAAGGCAGGTCCCTGATCCGTCAACACTTGGTCCGGGTACCCGTGTGGACGGCAGAAATGCTGCTGGAAGGCTCTAGCTGCTGTTCGAGCTGTTAAGTCCTTGACGGGGACGGCAACCAAGAACCGGGAGTAGTGATCCACGATGGTTAGTGCGTAGACGTAGCCACTTCTGCTTGGGGTCAGTTTTACATGATCCAAGGCTACCAGTTCTAACGGCTGCCGGGTGACGATGGACTGCAGGGGAGTCTTCTGGCTGGCACGGTCCTTCCTTCTTAGGTTGCACGGGCCACAGTCTCTGCACCACCTCTCGATGGTTCCTCTCATGCCTACCCAATGGAACCGCCCGCGCAGCAGGAACTCCAGCTTCTTCCATCCGAAGTGCCCAGCTCCGTCGTGGTATGCCTCCATCACCATAGCTGCGTCTCTTCTTGGCACCACTACTTGCCAGATTAATTCATGCGTCCGGGAGTTAACCATTCTGTGGCACAACTTCCCCTTGTAAAGGAACAGTCGACTCTTCTCAGCCCACAGTTGCTTGGCTTCCTCCGGAGCGTCTGGGTCAAGGCGTGCATCTGGCCGAGTCAGCATCTCCTTTACCAGTCGGACGGCAGGGTCACTGTCTTGCGTCTCCGCCCAGTTGTAATGAGGTAAAGGGTTGAACGTAGCGGATTTACTCCTTACACGGTGGGAATACTGGATAGTCCCATGACGGTGGAATGAGGGGAGTTCAACTTCTTCCAGTCCCTCTGAGTCTTCCCCTACGTCCGGTAGATTTGGCATCCTGGACAGGGCGTCCGCGTTGGTATTGGAGCGTCCTGCCCGGTATTTGATTGTAAACTCATAGTTGGACAAACGGGCCATCCATCTCTGCTCTAGGGCACCGAGTCTTGCTGTGTCCAGGTGTGTCAACGGGTTGTTATCCGTGTACACGGTGTACCGGGAAAAAGCGAGGTAGTGCTTAAAGCGTTCGGTGACTGCCCACACCACTGCCAGGAACTCTAGCTTAAATGAGCTGTAATTTTCAGGGTTTCTTTTGGTGGGTCGCAGTTTTCGGCTGGCGTAAGCAATTACCCGTCCTTTCCCCTGCTGAATCTGGGACAGTACGGCTCCTAGCCCGATGTTACTGGCGTCGGTGTAGAGGATAAAGGGCTGGCTATAATCAGGGTATGCCAGGATTTCATCCCCCGTGAGGGCCATCTTCAGCTGGCGGAAGGACTCTTCTTCCAGCTTCTCCCATCTGAAGGGTGGCTTCTGGTTCTTGGCCTTCCTGGACTGGCCTATCAGGAGGTCCTGCATAGGAGCTGCCTTTCTGGTGAAACCGGGAATAAACCTTCGGTAGTAGCCTACCAACCCGAGGAACTGCCTCACTTCCTTTACGCTGGAAGGGCTTGGCCATTCCTTAATTGCGGTGATCTTATCAGGGTCGGGAGCCACTCCGTCAGCACTCACCACGTGTCCCAGGTACTGCACCTTTGGCTTCAGGAGGTGACACTTAGAGGGTTTCACCTTCAGGCCATAACTTGCCAGGGCTTCGAACACTTCCGCCAGGTGTTTCAGGTGGTCCTCATAAGTCTTGGAATATACGATGACATCGTCCAGGTACAGCAGGACCGTCTCGAAGTTTCTGTGTCCCAGACAGCACTCCATTAATCGTTGGAAGGTTCCTGGTGCATTGCAGAGTCCGAACGGCATACAAGTAAACTCGCTAAGTCCCATCGGGGTGGTGAATGCGGTCTTCTCCCGGTCCGCCTCTGCTACAGGAACCTGCCAGTACCCGCTAGTGAGATCCAAGGTAGAGAAGAAGTTAGCAGATTTTAAAGCAGCCAAAGACTCCTCTATCCTTGGTAAGGGGTACGCATCCTTGTGTGTGATTCGGTTGATTTTCCGGTAATCTACACACATTCTCATGGTGTTGTCTTTCTTTTTGACTAAGACTAGTGGGGCTGCCCAGGGGCTACAGCTATCCTTGATTACCCCAGCCTCCTTCATGTCTCTAAGCATCCCCTTGGCGTGTTGGTAGTGCGCAGGGGGTACGGGTCGATACCTCTCTTTTATGGGAGGATGGTCTCCCGTGGGGATGTGGTGTTCCACCCCCTTGACTCGCCCGAAGTCTAACGGGTGTTTACTAAACACTCTCTCGTACTCTTGAACCACCCGACAGACTCCCTGTTTCTGATGGGAGGGAGTGGAGTCAGTACCCAAATGTAGTTGCTGACACCAATCCTCCATTATTTTCTTAGAGCCGTTACCTTCCTCCGGGTGAGATGGAGGCAAGGGTTCCACAGACTGTATAGAATTTTGGTTGATGGTGTATAATTTGGCTAGCGTAGCATACCGGGGCAGGTATACTTCCCTTTTCACAATATTTATTATGCGAACGGGTACCCTCCCATGGCGTACATCAACTACCCCCCGGGCTGTCAAAATGGTGGGCCTACTGTCTGAGTAGACTGGCTCTACCATGGCCTGGTAATCTCTACCTCTCAGACCAATAGCTGCCCGGCACCAAATCATCATTTCACTTTTCGGGGGTATGGCAATAGGGAAAGGGTCACACATTCTTACGCTACCAATCTCACCGCCGGAGAGTTCCACCTGTTGCCGTCGCATCAGTGCCCGGATCTCTTTCTGGAGCACTCGCTGCTGGCCGGAGCTGGCGTTCTTGGCAACCTGCTGTAAAATGAAAATCACCTCTGCAAGACAATTTTCAATCACATTAGTTCCTAGAGTTATCTTTGGGTGACTCTCGCGCTTGTCAATGTCCACAATGATCAGTCCCTGTGCTGCCAGTTCGACTCTACCGATTTTAATGGTCATTTCTTTAAATCCGATCTGCGGCACGGGTTGACCATTGCTGGCAATGATACTCAAGTCGTCGTCAGGGTAGCGGGTTATATCCGAGTCATTCCAGTACTGCTTGAAGAGCACGTACGGGATGGTGGTGACCTGTGACCCGGTGTCCAGTAGGGCACTCATAAGGAATGCCATCCAGTACCACAGGCAAGACTGGACGTCCTCCCACATATTTGTCGCGCCAGCTCGATGGGCCTGGTGATCTTTTTCCTGGGGGTTGGCCCTCTACCCCAGGTTGTGCCAGTTTAAAGGACAGTACCTTGCCATATGTCCGGGTTGATTGCAGCGGCGGCAGATGGGTTGTCCGTCCTCGTTGTATCGGTCGCTGGGTCTTCCTCTGGCCGGTGGGGTCCTCCTTGGTCGACGCCACGGGATGTCCTCCGGTCCGGATGCCAGCTGGATCTTCCCTGGAGTGGAAACCTGTAAAGACTGCACAGTTCGGGTTAGCGCAGCAACGCTTTTAGCTAGCTCTTGGACCTGATGGTGCAGGTCTGGAGCCGGGTCATTGTTCAAAGCCTGCGCATCAGCCCCCACAGGCCCTGCCGACAAGGGCGCCGCCTCCTGGTGGTAAGCGGTAGTAGGGCGCCTGTGGGTCACAACGCCACCCGGTGCCGGTTCTCGGAGCACCCGGATGGCTCTGTCCTTGAACTGTGCAAAGTCCACATGAGGATCCTGTAAGGCTATGGCCCGCAACTGGGTTCGGTGGACATTGCAATATAGTCCCTCTATAAATTGCTCGGTCAACAGCCTTTCCTCGTTTCCCACGCTGTCAGGGTTGGTCTGCTTAATGGCTCTCAGGGCCTCTTGTAGGTTTAGCGCATAGTCCCTTATACTCTCATGTGCTCGCTGCTTGCACCCATAGAATTTAAGCTTAATCTCGGCTGAGGTGCGGGTATCAAAGGTGTCCCTCAGCCGGGTTAGTATCCCCGCGACAGTCCTCCTCCCAGGTGGCCAGGACTTTACCTCCCTTTGGGTCGCCCCGGTTAGTTGGGCCACCAGGATGCTCACTTTTTGCTCCTCTGTGAGGGGGTACACCTGGAAGAGGCTATCCAGCTTTTCTTTAAAGTCATTCAGGGTATGTGACTCCCCTGAGTACTGGGGTAGCCAGGCTGCTCCCGGGATATAGGGCATGGTGAAAGGCATGACTGCAGCAGCGCTGGCGCTGGCGGGGGTTGAGGCAGTGAAGCTCTCCTCCGTATCCGACATCTTTCTCCCCCCTAGTGGACCGTGGCCTACCTTGCGATGATCCTCTTCCGTAGGCCGCAGCTCCGCAGTGGATCGTCAGGGTTGAGGACCTTCCGTCGCGCTCCTGTGACGTCGGCGTCTGCTGGGCTCCTTCCAGGACCTTTTGCGACGTCCGGACGTGAGGCGGGGCTTCAGTTCTCGCGCGCTTTCGGAGTCCACGCCCCTCTTCTTCCCGCGCGGCGTCTTCAAGATGGCGTCCAACGGCGGGAAAACTCCACGGAAGGCGGGAAGAAGACTGAAAATGGCGCCGGATGGCGGGAATCTTCGCGGATGGCGGGAAGAAGGCTGAAGATGGTGCCGGATGGCGGGAATCTTCACGGATGGCGGGAATCTTCACCACTGGTAAGTTTGAACAGTCTTTTTCAGGCACGCAGTACCCGGTGGTTGCGGGCACGAGATCCTGCCGACTACGCCAAAAGTTGACGCGCCCCTGGGCCTTCTGTGTCGTGCGGCATCGCGTGCACGGGGGCTTACCCGGAGCCGGATCAGATGGGGGTAGTAGTCTCGTGGCGGTGACCCGGTCCATGCCCAGGGAGTCAAACTAAGTGGCGAGTCTATTAGCAGTAGATGTTGGATGACTACGCCACCCGTTGAATGCAGCTTTGTAGCTGCCGCTGCAGGGCAGACCGCTGAGGCCGGTGGAAGGATGGTGCAGCGGGGATGGTATAACCCCCAACGGGAGGGGTATGGCCTCAGGGCAGCCGACGTGGATGATGGGGGTAGCAGGAACCACTCAGAGACGATGCGTGTAGTTCAGGGTCTTTACTGGTGACAAAGATAGACCCTCCCGGAGTACTTGCTAGCAATCGGAGCCTGGTCAGTCCTTGAGCAGATGGGATCTCCCCTGGCCAGGCGGAGTTGTAGGCCTTCCCAGCTAACTGTACTCTTCTGGCTACCTTGCTAGAGGCGGGTAAAAGTAGCCCACGTCCCTGAGTGTACAGTGTGGTGCTCACCCGTATGGCCGGTGACTCGGGGCCTTCTAATGGCTTCCGCTCCACGATGGCGGTGCTGGTCCCACGCGTGTGACCGTGCCTTCGGGTTTCTGGGCCAGAGGACCTGCAATCCCCTGCCGGTCGGTTTCTGCTGCTGGGTAAGGATTAGTCCCCACAGCCTCGGACTCCGGGTCCGGTGATAACTTCTCAGTCAGGGCGAGCTCTGCAGCTGCCAGCCCCTGATTCCTTGTAGCACTGCTCCCACAGAGCTCCTGTTGTTTCTTCCTATGCTGCTTCTCTTCTCTACTCTTGTTCTCTCTCTCTCTCTACCCTGCCTCAGCCCCAGGTTTATATAGGGGAAGTTCTTCCCCTCCCAGGACTGGGCAGGAGGTGTGGCATGCATAAGATCCCTGACCAAGAGACCTCCCACCTGCTCTCAGACATAATATTGCTATTATTGTGGAGACCAGACCCCTGGGGTGCCACAATAGCATTTCAAGGGCCAGTAGTTTAGCAATGCCAGCATTCAGAGCCTGTGCTCGGGGGTGGTTTGCCGAGTATGGGCACCTTTTCTCCCATGCCTGTGCTAACGATGGCTGTAGACTGGCCTGGGAGTGTGAGGATGACTGGGAAAGTGGTGCTGTGGGTGGAATTACACTGTGTCTCTGTACAACAGTGCCAAAGATTCTTCCATGGCGATCCTGTGAGGAAGCCGAACCAGCTGTGTGTGAGCTGGAGGAAGAGGCTACAACACGAGCTGAAGAGGTGGTAGGTGGCGCTGTAGGTTGGCCTAGGTCTTCAGTGTGTTTTTGTAACTCCACCACGTGCTTGGTCCGCACATATTTCCACATATTTGTGGTATTGAGGTTGCTGACACTTTTCCCTCTTTTCACCTTCTGATTACACAGCTTGCATTTGACAAAGCAAATGTCATCTGCAACTGTGTCAAAAAAGGACCAGGCACTGCAAGTCTTGGGAGCGCCCACTTTGGATTTTGGAAGAGCCATGCTCCTAATGGGTGCCGAAGTGGAGGCTACAGGCAACCAAGTCTGCCCCCTCCCTCTCCCTCCTTTTTGGGCTGTTCAGGGAATCTCTTCCTCAGAGCTGCTCCCACCACCTTCCTGTCCCTCACACCATGATGGGTCAAGGACCTCATCATCTACACCACCCTCTTCAAACAACTGCTTCTCCTGGGTAGTCTCGACAGCACAGTACGCACCAGAAAGTGGCACCTGAGTCTCATCATCAGATGCGTACTGAGGTGTGCTGCTGACCATAGGCACTGGCCCACCCGCCTCTTCAGATTCAGAGAGACAAAACGGTTGCGCATCACTGCATTCTACCTCTTCTTGAAATTCTCGAATTCTGCTTGGCTGGCCCCCTCTTTCCAAGCCAAGAGATTCAGAGAACAGAAGTAGAGATGGCTTCTGTCCAGGGCTCTCTGACTGCCTGGGCAATTTGGCAGGTGGTGAAGAGACAGATGGGTGCTCTTCAGTGCTCAGGACCTGAGAGGATCTGGAACTAATTGAAGTCGATGCGTTAGCTGCCATCCATCCGACAACGGCTTCAATTAGGTCCTCCCGCAGCAGTGGGGTACGGCTAGCTCATACAAAGCTGCGCATAAAGGACTGTTCCCTGGTAAAACTGGGGGATGCTGAGTCACTGGTGCCCGCAGCAGGCACAGAATCCCCACGTCCTCTCCCTGCAGCCACAGAATCCTCACATCCCCTCCCTGCAGAAACTCCACGCCCACGCCCCCGACCACGACCACATGCCTTACTCCCTGCCTTCTTCATCTTGGTAGACTGATAAAGATAGGCAGAAAAGTACTAAGGGCTTAGTGTGCTTATTCCTGAACAGCTGCTAACAGGTATAAGAAACACTAATTTTATAAAGTGTGGACTAAACTTTAGTATGAGCTAATGTGGCCTACACAACTGTAAAGTGGAGTGTTTGGTGAACTTTATTTAGTTTTTTTTCGTCACAAAAAGACACTGGATGTGCCCAAAGATGTAATACCGATAGTATCACAAACTTTTTGTAGCTATTACAATGTAGGAAGGTAACCTACAATGCAATAGATGAGGCTACAAAAAATAGGCTAATACTAATCTGGCTGGGGCTGCAGGGCACAATGCTGCAGAAAGGCTCCTCTAACTACTCCTATATAGTGTGTTTGGAACCAATGTAGCTGAATACGGATGGAAACACCACACTAATAGGAGATATCAGGAAAAATTATGAATTGGCAAAAAAGGACAATGTATGAGGCAGTGACACACACTGAGTGCACTACAACCAGACGTGGCTGAAATACACACTACAGGGCGTGCTGCACTCACACACACAGACCTTGCAGACAGCGGTGAACAGTGCAGATGCAGAGCACTGTGCACTAGTGCTGCAAGACAAAAAAAATTTCTCTATCTACTCCTATATAGTGTGTTTGGAACCAATTTAGCTGAATACGGATGGAACCACCACACTAATAGGAGATATCAGGAAAAATTATGAATTGGCAAAAAAGGACAATGTATGAGGCAGTGACACACACTGAGTGCACTACAACCAGACGTGGTTGAAGCACACACTACAGGGTGAGCTGCACTCACACACAGAGACCTTGCAGACAGCGGTGAACAGCACAGAGAACTGTGCACTAGCACTGCAAGGCACAGCGATTTATAAAGTAGCTTGGGTAAAGCAGAATAGACCAAATAGGTAGCTAAAACTGTCCCTCAGAACAACAGTGTCCTATCCCTAACTGAATTCACAGCAGAGTGAGCTGAAAATGGCGGCGGCGGCTTTTATAGTGCATCATGACATCATTTCAGCAGCCAATCACAGCCATGCCATTAGTTAAGATGCCTACATGCCTAACAGGATGTGCCCACACTTCTTAGGATCCTCATTGGCTGAATAAAATGAAACTGGCTCATTGCATTATGGGAACTTCCAATTCCGGTATACGATATTGCAAAAGTATCGGAATAAAGTATCGGAATTCCGATACCGCGAATATCGGCCGATACCCGATATTTCAGTATCGGAATGCTCAACACTAGTGTTTAGCCATAAAATGGGCCGTGGATACACTGAAATATTACCTACTAGGCCGGAAGTTTAAATTAGTATCAGACCATGCCCCGTTGAGATGGTTGAGGGAGAAGAGGGGTAAAAATGCCAGGGTAACTAGATGGTTCCTAGGGCTTCAAGATTTTAACTTTCACGTGGAGCATAGGCCCGGGAAGTTACATGGGAATGCAGATGCCCTCTCTAGGATTCCCTGCCTGGTGTCAGAAGGTGCCCAAACCCCCGGCTTTGGGCAGAGGGGGGGAATATGTGACAGTGTCACTGGTTTTATATGTGAGGGGAGGTATGTGTCACTCAGGATGCTCTCCTGTGTGAACTAAGACCTACTTTATTTTTCTGCCAGCATGTTATATGCTGGTAGATTTACTCTGTTAAAGGGTGTGCGGTTTTATGGGAATGGCAAAGAGGACGGGACGCCATTCCCCCTACCTCCCCTCAGGGTGTGGCTGAGCAATGTGTAAAAGCTCAGTCCTGTTTTTTTTCCTGTGAAGTGTGGTCTGGAGAGGGAAGTCTCCAGACAGTATTGTGGAAGCTGCAGAGCTTGTTACCTGTGCAGTTTATGCTGCCGTGAGCGGGCGGAACCCGCTCAACTATGGACTGAGCTATACTTTGCTTTGTTTTTCCGTTTAACCCAGAGGGGTCTTGTTTATTTTTTTCTGCGAAACCCTGCACGAGTTTATGCCAGACAATAAACCAGCAGAAAGGTAACCTGAGATCATGTGTCCTGAGTCTGCCTCCTGGAGAGCCGAGCGAGTCGCCTTGCCACAGAGTGATAAGGTAAGAATTTTTTTGTTTGTCAGTTAAACTCATTGATGGTGATGTGTGTCAGGGCTCTTTATATCACTGTAAGCAATTGCAGACACCTGTGCTAATTAGTTTGGCAGGTGTGTACAATGAAAGGCAAGACTACTTAAGAAGGCTGTCCCACATTATTAAGCAGCCTACATTTTCTGCCAAAATGGGAAAGAAAAATGATGTGTCGGCTGCTGAGAAGCAACAAATTGTGGAGTGTTTAGGTTAAGGCATGACTACAATCAACATTGCCAAGACACTTCATCCTGATCATCGCACAATCAAGAAGTATGTAGCTGATTCACAGTACACACGTGTGTGTGCTGATAAGGGAAAATTGAGGACTCTTTCCTACAGGCAATTACATCAGGTTAAAAGAGCAGCGGCAAAAAAGCCTTGTCATAGCAGCAGACAAGTTTTTGAAGCTGCTGGTGCCTCCAACGTCCCCCGAACAACAAGATGCAGGGTCCTTCAGGGGTTTACAGCTGTGAGCAAGCCATCCTGTCGACCTCCTCTATCCACTGCACACAAGCAGAAATGGCTCCAGTGGGCCAAACAATACATGAAGACTGACTCCAAAACTGTTTTGTTCACAGATGAGTGCCGTGCAATGCTCAATGGTCCAGATGGATGGAGTGGAGGATGGCTGGTTGATGGACACCCCATGCAAACATGGCTACGGCGCCAACAAGGAGGAGGTGGAGTAATGTTTTGGGCTGGAATCATGGGGAGAGAGATTGTCGGCCCCTTTAGGATCCCTGAAGGGGTAAAGATGAACTCCATAATGTATGTTGAGTGTCTCAAACAGCAGTTTCAAGAAGAAGAACCGTGCATTCCGCGGCAAGATCATTTTCATGCCTGATAATGCACCGTCTCATGCTGCAGATAACACATCTGCATCTCTGGCTGCTATGGGCATAAAAGGAGACAAACTTATGGTGTGGCACCCATGCTCCCCTGACCTCAACCCCATTGAGAACCTCTGGAGCATCATCAAAAGGAGTGTCTATGATGGCGGGAGGCAGTTCACATCTAAGCAACAGCTCTGGGAGGGTATTCTGTCCTCATGCAAAACAATTGCAGCAGAAACCGTCCAAAACCTGACAAATTCAATGGACGAGAGAGTTTAGAAGCTCCTTTCGAACAAGCGGTCCTATGTGCAAATGTAATATCACGTAGAATAAAGTTTTGATTTGAAAACTGTTTGATTTCAGTTTGTAATAACCTGCTAATGCTTATAATTTCAAAAATGACCATTTTTTTTTCTTTATTAAAATGAAAAGGTAGAAAACTCTGCTGTGCATAATAATTTGGAACATGCATTTTGAGTGCAGTTTGAGTTTTTTATTTTTTTTTAAATATACTGTTATCATAGGCAGTTTGTACAAAAACCTTTCAATTGTACTCTAATAGTTATTTGACTGGAAAATTACAATGATTGCAATTCATATAGGTAATTTGGGAAAATCTGAGAAAATATTACTTGCATAATAATTTGGAACACAGTGTAAAGGGGTGGTCCAAAACGAATATTGATTTCAATCTTAAATATCTATTTATTGTAATAATCTAATAGCTTTTCTAATATACTTTCATTAAAAAGTCCCTAAAGTTGCCTCTCCTGTTTTTTTTTTTTTTTTACCAACTTCTGTTTTGATGACATTTTATGTGAGAATCTCTAGTGCGTTTTGGGATACTCAAATGAGACACAACCTCTGTTCTCAGACTGAAATGAAGTGTCATCAGTAATGTTCATTTTCGGGGCTGGGCTACTCTCTCTTCCGCTAAGAATGAACCGGTTGTCAATTCCGATGTTTGCTCAGTAGAAGCTCCTTTGTCAATTTGCAATATTCTTTTCAATGCACATTGATAGTGTGCTTCCTTGCTGGGTCTAATGAGAAGTCACGAGATGGCAAAAGAGCGCACTGTCAGTACGCATTTTAAGGAGATAACAGAGACCAGCACTGCCCCTGAAAGCGACATCTGTTTCAGGAGTGGGGTTGCTCTCTGCTCTCCCTCTTGCCGCTTTCTTTCTTTACAATGCGCATTAGAGCTGGTGAGGGAGCGCACTGTCACTGTGCACTGAAAAGAATAGCGCACAGTAAGAAGGGAGCTCATATTGAGCATGCATCGGAATTGAAAACTGACGTATGTTCAGTAGAGCAAGGTCTAGCCCAGTCTCTGAAACAGATGTCACTACTGACACTTCATTTCAGGGTGGGGACTGAGGCTATAGAGGAGACTGCAGCCTCTGCCCACCAATGATGTTCCAATTCAGTATCCCAGCATACACTGGGTATTCTCAAAAGAAACATCATTAAACTGGAAGTAGAGTTACATAGTTAGAAAAAAGACCACATCCATCAAGTTCAACCTTTCTCCACCAGTTATACATTTTGTCACTAAATTAACTATAACCCATAATATTATTTGTACTGAGGAAATCGTCCAGCCCTTGTATAAAGCTGTTATAGTGTCTGCCATTACTACCTCTTGTGTTCGGCATTCCACAGTCTGACTGCTCTGACTGTAAAGAACCCTTTCCTGTTTAGGTGTGGAATCGCCTTTCTTCCACCCATAATGAGTGCCCCCTGGTCCTTAGTATGGTCTTTGGAAGGAATAAGTCATGGGCTAGTCCTTTGTACTGACCACACATATATTTACATATATAAATGAGATCCCCTCTGAGGCATCGTTTTTCTAAGCTAAACAACTTTTTCAACCTCTCATCATATGAGAAGCCTCCATCCCTTGTAATAATCTAGTTGCCGCCTTTGAAATGACTCTAACTTCCAAATATCCTTTTTAAAATGTGGAGCCCAAAACTGGATCCCATAGATGTGGCAAAAAAATATATATATCTACTATATAATTGTCTTATCCCGTCTATCTGTCTGTCTGTCTTTCTGTCTGTCTGTCTGTCCTGGAAATCCCGCGTCGCTCATTGGTCCGGCAGCGGCCAATCAGCGCCGCGGGATTTCTGAAAAAAGATGGCGGCCGTTAGCGGCTCATCTGGCGGACGGAGGAGACGGAGCCGGGAGATGAGCGGCGCTAGCAGCACAACTACCCTGACCAGCGCCGCTGACCTCCATGCGGCTAATGTCGGAAGATCAGTGGCTTGGCCCGCTGATCTCCCGACAGCAAGTGTGAACGGAGGACCGGGGAGCGGCGCCGCCGGCCGGGATGCTTCTGCTGCGAGCAGCCGCTCATCTCCCGGCTTCTCGCAGCAGAAGGAGCCGCACAGGCAGCGCCGCTCCCCGGTCCTCGCTAATACGGAGCCGCACAAGCAGCGCCGCTCCCGGGCCCACACTAATACGACGCTGATTGGTCGCGGTGGCCGGCCGCGACCAATCAGCGAGATGGGCAGCAAATTTAAACGCCTCTCTGCTGATTAATCGCGGCCGGCCACCGCGACCAATCAGCGAGATAGGCGGCAAATTTAAACGCCGCTCTGCTGATTGGTCGCGGTGGCCGGCTGCGACCAATCAGCGAGATGGGCGGCAAATTTAAACGCCGCTGTGCTGATTGGTCGCGGTGGCCGGCCGCGACCAATCAGCGAGATGGGCGGCAAATTTAAACGCCGATGTGCTGATTGGTCGCGGTGGCCACCGCGACCAATGAGCGAGATGGGCTGCAAATTTAAACGCCGCTCTGCTGATTGGTCGCGGTGGCCGGCCGACCGCGACCAATCAGCGAGATGGGCGGCAAATTTAAACGCAGCTCTGCTGATTGGTCGCGGTGGCTGGCCGCGACCAATCAGCGAGATGGGCGGCAAATTTAAATGCCGCTCTGCTGATTAATTGCGGCCGGCTACCGCGACCAATCAGCGAGATGGGCGGCAAATTTAAACGCCGCTCTGCTGATTGGTCGCGGTGGCCGGACACGAACAATGATCGAGATGGACGGCAAATTTAAACGCCGCTCTGCTGATTAATCGCGGCCGGCCACCGGGACCAATCAGTGAGATGGGCGGTAAATTTAAACGCCGCTCTGCTGATTAATCACGGCCGGCCACTGCGACCAATCATCGAGATGGGCGGCAAATTTAAACGCCGCTCTGCTGATTAATCGCGGCCGGCCACCGCGACCAATCAGCGAGATGGGCGGCAAATTTAAACGCCGCTCTGCTGATTGGTCGCGGTGGCCGACCGCGACCAATCAGCGAGATGGGCGGCAAATCTAAATGCCGCTCTGCTGATTGGTCGCGGTGGCCGGCCGCGACCAATCAGCGATATAGGCTGCAAATTTAAACGCCGCTCTGCTGATTGGTCGCGGTGACTGACCGTGACCAATCAGCGAGATTGGCGCCAAATGTAAACACCGCTGTGCTGATTGGTCGCGGCCGCCAGCCGCGACCAATCAGCGAGATTGGCACCAAACTTAAACAACGCTCTGCTGATTGGTCGCGGCCTCCGGCAACCGCTACCAATCAGCGATTTTGGCGCCAAATTTAAACACCGCTCTGCTCATTGGTCCCGGCCGCCGGCCGGCCGAGACCAATCAGCGAGATTGCCACCAAATTTAAACAACGCTCTCCTGATTGGTCGATTTTATCGCCAAATTTAAACAAGCTCTCTGGTCCTCACTAACACAGTTCGCCGTGACCAATCACCGATATTGCTGCCAAATTTAAACACCGTTTTGCTGATTAGTCGCGGTTGCCGGCCGCGACCAATCAGCGATTTTGGCGCCAACTTTAAACACCGCTCTGCTGATTGCGCCCGGTCGGCCGCATACATATTCTAGAATACCCGATGCGTTAGAATAGGGCCACCATCTAGTATATATATATTATTACAATAAATATATAGACATTGAGGATTAAAATCAATATTAGTTTTGGATCACCCCTTTAACAAAAAATTAACTCATTAGGTGCTGTATACTTTGATCGCTAATATCTCCGCAACTGAGAAGTGAAATAAAAAAAAAAAAAAATGTTTCATTCCGCTCTGCAGACGCTATTAGATCGTGTCCTGTTCAAAATGCAAAAATTTGGCGAACGCTCCTCTTTAAAAGAAAACACATCTACGAAATGCGTGGTAAACTTGCGATTAATATGTATAAAAAAAAGTCGTAATAAAGAAACAACTAGAAATCCGCTTTTAAAAAAATTCGACATCAATTTTTTACTATTCTGTCACATTGAGTTCCACTATAATTTTCCTAACCTGTATTATTTTCTTTTATCTAAGGTCATATTTTCCCCACAAGTCCGGGAAGGCTGAATGGAGACCTCTTTGAAACAGTGTCACTATGAGATATTGCTAAATGGTTGACCTTGCCTTTCCTGAAGACAGATTAAACCACAGTCTACCTCCCTGAATGCTTTTAGATTTACCTTACACCCACTTCATCCTTGTCTATGTTTTTAATTGATCTCCTGAATCATTAGTGAATTAGAGCAACCTAATGGCACTTAGAAAGATGAATACCGGGCTAGTGTTTCAAGCCTATGGGAGGTTATATATCTTTCTTTACTGCAAAGTGCATAACGCGGGCGGCTTCTGGGGAACCAAGAAATATCTGCCGTAATTAATAAATGGATGCAAGGAAAACAATAGCGGCATCACTCAATGGATCGCCATCAATAACAATATTTGAATTGTATCACAAGATATCTGAAAATTAACTTGTAATCAGGATGAATTTATCAGACATTATCTTAAATAATTAATTTGGCCGGGACGTGGAGGGCGAGCGGTAAGACGATACAAAGTAGCTGATTAACCGGCACGGGGAACAATGTTTTATTCAATAAATGCAGACAATAGTTTGACATTTTTAATTAAATGAAACGATTCGGCGGCTTCCAGTTTCAGAACGGTTGTAACCACCGCTGTTCTCTACTGGAGATAGATTATGAAATCAGCCAGATGTTTGTTTGCTGATGGAGGGTGAAGCTGATATTTAGCGATGATATTACAACTAAATTAGCACTTGTATTTTTATTTTTTTTTTAGGTGGATCTGCCACCAGATTATACAATAAGATATGTCTTAGACCTGATGAGACAGGTGTGCCTGCTTAGAAAATCTATGTTAGAATAGCTTTATAGTCCTTTATGAAAAGTTTTCCTACTTGACTTTTAAATGAGCATTTTAGGGGACAAAAAAAATGCTTATTTTAATGTTGGGATCATACAGACATTCATCCATTCTGATATGATTTTTCTAAAAAACTACACCAGCCTCATCAAGTTTAAGAGAACTGTTTTATAAATAAGTTATAGCTTGTTGTTCCCTGATTTAAAGGATAAAGCGGTTGTCCATACAAATGTGTCCACTTTTACCCTTCTGTGAATTTCATTAAGGACGCCAATTTCAACCAATACAAATTCAATATATTATCAACACAGCCTTAAAGAAGATTTTTCAACAGGTGTATGCCTTCAAATCTGAGAGAAGAGTGATGTAGAGACAGAGACTCCGATTCCAGCGATGTATCACTTATTGGGCTGCTTGCTGTAGTTTTGATAAAATTACCAGGAGATTATCACTAGAGGACTAGTAAACTTGCGACCATGTAGTCCTCCATATTCAAAAACTCTGTATAGCCCCACTTCCACCACTGATTGGCAGCTTTCTGCCTATGCACAGTAAATAGTGAAAGTTGACAATCAGTAGTGTGGGCGGGGTTATACACTCAGCATTCAGAGAGCTGGTAGATCTGCAGCAGATAAAACTGTGATTTTATCAAAACTGCAGCAAACTGCCCAGTAAGTGACACATCGCTGAGATCAGGGTCTTTGCCCCTACACTATGCTGCTCTCAGATGGAGTATAGAAAACCTGGTGGGCGATTCCCTTTAAGCCGGGCTGTTTTGATCATATATTGAATTTGTATTGTACGAAATTCACCTCTTAATAAATTAGGCATCTCACACTCCACAACGACCGCTCATCAAAATCAGCATGAATTGGGGCCAATGCCTACTGATGAAAAAATCTGCCAAATGGGAATCAAATGTGTCCTATGCTCTGGTATCTCCAAACCTTAGAGCAAAATAAATGTAGGGTGCATAAAATAAAAAGGACTAGTACTTACCACTCCCTGGCCCTCTTCTTCTCTGCATAGCTCCACACTTGATTGTTACGGTTTGGTTTTCATTCATTGGCTGTCAATCTTCTTCTAGCCACAGGCCCCGAATGACCCTTGACTCTTCTAACGCCCACTAGGCCTCATGGTATTATAATGTCATGGCCCGACACATCATGAAGCCATTAGGCTCAGATGGGATGAAGAAAATCAGTGTCCTGTGAATGAAAACCAGACCAGAATGGATAAGCAGCAAGGTACGCAGACAAGGTGAAGCTCAAGAAGCCATTATTAACGACTTCCTTGCCTTTTGATGCCATCAAAATTGTAAGGTTACATCTTATCTGAATCTCAGTACTTGACGATGCAAGCGCATTCCACGATGTGGCTGGTAATTGTAGTGTCGCCAGCCAGGAAGTCTTAGTGTTTTTGCAAAATAGCTAATCAGCAGGTATATTTAGCTCTCTGCTTTCAGGTTTGAGTGGGGCCACTCCCTATTTAAACTCTCAGCAGTTTGCTAGGAGTTGTCAGTTATATGGTATTATAACATTATTATGATTTACTATTATAGCTTCATTTATTCCATGGCGCTTTACATGAGAAAAGGGGTACACATAGCACAAACAAGTACAATAATCTTAAACAATACAAGTCACCGATTGGTACAGGAAGAGGGAGGACCCTGCCCGCGAGGGCTCACAATCTACAAGGGATGGGTGAGGATACAGTAGGTGAGGGTAGAGCTGGTCATGCAGCAGTGTGGTGGGACGAGGGTTACTGAAGGTTGTAGGCTTGTTGGAAGAGGTGGGTCTTCAGATTAATACTGACCCTGGTCTGCTTTCCTGTGATAACCTGCTCCCTGACCTAGCTTATTTGATACCCACTGTTGACCCTAGTTTGTCTTAATACGTTACTTGTCTGCTGATTCTGTCTTTTACTCTGTTCTCCTGGCTCTGATTATGGCCATCTTGTAACTTTGTCTCTGACTTCTGACTTTGTCCTTTATCTGCCCCTTCTAGTTTTGACCAAACTTATAGACTCTCCTTGGACAACTTGTCACACCGGCCAGTAGCAACTTTGTGCACGTAGCCCAGTGGACCCTGATACAAGTCCAGATGCCTGTACAAGGGTTAAAGAGTAAAAACAATGGTTTCCCTGTGACCTGTTAAGAGGAATGGCTTGATAAAAGTTTTTCCTATCAAGAACTGCCAGAGTACAATTTACTCTTAGGCTGAGTTCACACGATGCGTATTTAATGCGTTTCCGCTGCGTTTTTGCAGTTGCGTAAACGCCGCGGAAACGCATGAAAAACGCATGGTAGAAGGGCAGCAATGTTCCCCAATTGAAATCCGCATGTGCTGTGACCATGATGCGGATTTTTCCGCAGCGTAAACGCTGCGCTCAAAAATCCGCAGCATGTCAATTAATTTTGCGTAAACGCGGCGTTTTCGCCGCCATTGACTTGCATTAGAACGCGCCAAGTCCGCAAGACTGCATCTGTACTTGCGTTATTGGCGCGTTCTAATATGCGGATGGTACCCGGGTGTGGAGGAGAGGATAGTCTCATCCACACCCAGGTACCATTAAAAAGCTGTAAAACAAGAATAAAATAAAAAATATATATATACTTACCATCTGTCGGCACGCGCAGCGCTCCTGCTTGGTTCCCGGCACTTGCAGTGAGTTGAAGGACCTGCGCTGACGTCAGAGTCATGTGACGGGTCACGTGACGCTGACGTCGGCAGGTCTTTCAATTCAAAGTTGCCGGCAGCCGGGAGAATGGAGTGTAAAGCAGGACAGCGCGGGCCATCGGAGGTAAGTATGTACACTCTCTCGGGTCACACTATATAAATCCATGCTGTTTGCATGGATTTATATAGTGTGACCTAGTTGTCAAGCACTTTCCAGGTGATGCTAAAATCGCCTGGAAAGCACTTGTCAATCTGCATGCGGAAACGCATGTGAATCCGCATGTGGATCCGCATGTATTCTGCAGGAAAAACGCATGTACAATCTGCATCCGTTTTTTCTGCCAGGGAGATGCAGAAATGATGCAGAAATTTTCTGCTTCATTTCTGCATCGTGTGCACATACCCTTAAGTCCAGCTGCCATTTTGCTGGATTTGAGTGATTCAAATTGCAAAAAAATGTGAATTCTGACGTTTCTGAATTTTTTGTAAAATTTGAAGCAAATTTCATTCACCTCAAAATGATTCATCTTTATGTCTACTTGAACAGTAACACTAGTAAGGTTTAGAGCCATCACTACATTTGACTGTCCATCAGCCCTTACCAGGAAAAAGTTGAACAGATACACAGTGTAAATGGGGGCAACATTCGGGACACAGTAAAAAAAGAACAGTAGCAAATTAAAAGAGGTTACACACAATTTATGTAGGAGGCATTTTAAGTAATATCTTCCTTTACTACCTGAATCAGTGGTTTAGAGAAGAAATGGTAAAAGTTCACCCCAACTTTCTGATGGCCAAAGGATTTTACACTTAACGGGTCTCCATATTATATTCCAATGGAAGGTCAAGGGCCCTTTCACAAAGCGTTTTCTTCCATGTTCAGTGATCCGATCGGGGCTTACAGCCGAATTCCCTGTTAAATTGGATTCGGGCGTATGTACCAATAGGAGCATTGACTATAATGATGTAGACTTAGTCACTTTGTGCTGTGTCATGTGTCATTTTTGGTCGTATACGACTATTGGAGGCAGATAACAAGACCTAGTAGACTACATTTTGGGGCTCTCTCCAATAGGTGTATGCAGCCGAAAATAATGCATGATAGACCACACGATGACTCCGTCTCCATCATTATATTCAATGGCACCGTCGGCCTGAATTTCGTTTTGTGTGTGTGTGGGGGGGGGGGGGCTCGGATATAAGCCCCGAATAGGCCGCTGAACGTAGAAAAAAATCGCAATGTGAAAGGGCCCTAAGGCAACTAAAATGGAGATCCACAAAATTCAATTTGACTCCCAAATTGGAACATCTGTTTGCTCACGCCAATTTTCAAGGGCTTGTAGGGATCTGTGGTGAGCCTCATGTAACAAAAAGTGACCATGGGAGAAGTATGGAACTCAAACTACAGTACAGTACTCAATGAGTACTTCGTGCCCAAATAGAAGAGTACATGACACCTTCTATATTTCATCTACAAATGCCTTCTGAAATTTACAATAAAAGCAGGTAAAGTAAATGGAGAACAGTGGCAAAATAAAAGTTTTGAGAAGACAGAATAAAAAAAGTTAATAGGGCAAAGTTTATAAAAATAGACGGCAATGAAAAAAAGGAAATGCGGATGGGAACATAACAGTATATCCGTACTCAATGTGAATATAAAGGAAAATTTATTGGAAGGAGTAGAAAATGCAAGTGCTAAAGATCATGAACTGGGAGAACACATGCACATGATGTTCCTGGATAAGACTAGAGTAAGAATGGCTTAGATTAGAACTGGAGATGCAGAAATAACAAGCAAAGGAGCATTTGAAATCATTTTCGAATTGGCAGTAGTTTTTGTTAGGACCTCAGTAGGGTTCAACATTTTTTAATCTACTGGAAAATACTTTTCCTGTCCAACACAGATGTAATGGTCATGGTCACATTTGCCCAAAGCGAATGTATCAAGCTGGGAAGTTTGATAATGGACAAGGTTTGTTGGATAAGGTCGTTGAAAACGTTGTCACCAACTGATCAGAGTAGAGAGTCAACAATTTATTACATGAAAACCTAACATGTACCTTATATCACCATCAGATTGATGCATATAAGTTAATTGAGAGACTGAGAGACAAATCCAATTTGTAATATACACACTGTAAGGATTCAGCTCTGCCTGCCGGTTTGAGAAGTCATCACGTGACCACAAGTATGCAATTTGCATAATTGCGGTCATGTGCCAAGTAGTTTACACTTGAGGTCAAATCACAATTAGTCACACCGGCAAGCAAAGCCGAATCCTAACAATGTGTGTATTACGCACTGTAAGAATTTGGCATGTTGCAGTGCTAGACTGGACAAACCCTTTATTCAAGGGACCCAACACTTTATCAATAAGGAACTTTGCACCTCAACATCCATCCAAGGTACGTAAGGTTCACAACACTGTGTATTTCAAACAATAATTTTATATTTGGTCACAATCTTATATAGTTACGTCATTATATAGTTAGTGCGGTTGAAAAAAGACAAATGTCCATCAAGTTCAACCAAAGTATGGTAAAGGACAAAGAGAAGGGGCACATGCACAACCACAAAAGAGCTAATCTTTCCTCCTGATCCCAATTATCGATCCACTGGACCAAACATTTAAAAAATAACTTAAAGGGCAGCTCCATATCTGGCAACCATAAGTTATTTAGTTTGTTTTAAATTTTGCTGTGCTATAACACTGTCAAGATGTTGACTGCAACATCATCTGGCGAACTTGGTAAGAAGAGCAATGAGACGCCCTCTTTTCTATCATCCCAGTGTTGGAACCAGTTTTATCTGCATAGCATTGTGGCACCCCTGAGGGTTCAGTCGCCACAGGGGTACTTGCACCTCAGCTTGAGGTGTGGTATCTCCTCTTCCAGGTAAGGATGGAGCACTTCTCGGGACCCTACTTCACCACTCAACACTACACCACTCCTGTCCTGTAGGGGGCCTAAATACACCAGGGTGCTGCCCCGGCCCAGGATATAGGAGATGGGGGGAACCAAAGATAGGGGGAACCATGTAGTGGGTGAGCGTGGAGAACACATTTATAGGTTACACTTATTCATTCATATTTAATCTTCACCCATCTTAAGTTCAAGGTCTTTGATTGTGATCTTCATCGCTGAATGTGGCTTTCTGTTAGAACCTGCAGCCTATTGAAGATACACGGTCCTCGCACTCTGGCCTTGAGGCGAGGAGCGGGTCAGAGTTAACCACTGCCTCTACCCGGTCAAGGTCCCTACCTAAGAAGGCCTGGAGGGGAGTAGAGCAGACAAGCTCCACAGGCAAAAGGATCCCAGGGGGATGCAGACGGAGCGGCATGCGCCACCTGTACTCTTTTCTCTGGCCTAGTCAGAGGGACTCCTGCTGCAAGAGGGGTGACCGGCCCCCGATATCTGACTTTGTTATTTCACGTCTCAGTCAGAAAAGCCGAGGCTTAGTGGATCCCAGGAGGGATACGGACGGAGCGGCATACGCCACCTGTATCTCTCTACCTGCATTCATCCAGTGGGACCCGGCATTACACCTAGTTCTAACCACACAAACAGTCAAGTGAAGACTTAGTGGGAGAACTCACCAAGGAGAGGAACACACACACCAGAGGGGTCTCGACAGGTGCTCTTGATCTATCTGGAAAGTGCTGGACCCCCTTCCTGGTGGCCGCAGCACGCCGTGAGGAGCAGAGGGAAGCTTTGCAGCTGAAACTTCATCAAGTGAGTAAAATACCCTGGATGACTTCACACCCCACTTCAGCCTGTTAATTCCTGCGCGGCACAGCACCCACCATTTCTTTCTCACACTGCCCTGAGGCCCACTCCGCCTGCGGGGAGCCGTCCCATCTTAGCTGCCTGTAACACCGGCCTCAGTGGACTGAAGCAGCGCTGGTGTCCATCACCGGGAACCGTAGGTGGCGTAGTCGGAAAAATACCACTCAACCCTGAAAGCCCATTAAATCTTTTATGTGACGGCCCTGGGCACGGACCGGGTCCGGGCCACGACTGCATTCCCAACCCCCCAACATCTGACCCGGCTCCGAGTAACCCCATCTCCCAGGGAGGGCTGAGAGCGTCACAGCATCAGCTTACAACCATAGCATACACAGAGATATTGTGAAGTCCAACTGGTGTCTCAAACCCTACACATGCTGAGCTCCATGGTCACATAAATATGTATACTGAGCTAGGACAGTGAGCTTAGCCTTTGTCACAGATAAGGAAAGTTTAAAGGGAATATGTCAGCAGATTTTTGATATGTAGTCTGAGAGCAGCGTGATGTAGGGGCTGAGACCCTGATTCCAACGATGTGTCACTTGATCGTCTGCATGCTGTCATTTTGATACAATTACTGTTTTCTCAGCTGCAGATCTAGCAGAGCTCAGAATGCTGAGCTGTGCATAACCCTGCCCACATCACTAATTGGCTGCTTTCTGTGTACACTGTTCATTGACAGAAAGCTGCATTCAGTGGTGGGGGTGTGGTTACCAAGAGCAGAAGGACCATGAGGCACGAGGCAACTAGTCCTGTTGTGATAATCTCCTGCTGATAAAACACTGATTTTATTGACACAACAACACACAGCCTAGTAAGTGACACATCACTGGAATCAGGGTCTCAGCCCCCTGACACATCACTGGAATCAGGGTCTCAGCCCCTACATCATGCTGCTCTCAGACTATATAGCAAAAACCTGCTGACAGAAGCCCTTTAATTATGACCCTGAACCTACCGGTAGTCTGAATGCAGTTTTTTGCCACGCTGAAAAGAGCCTGCATTTGCTGATGGTCAGAGACACCTGTAGTCTCTGTTTTCAGCCCCTCTGGATTTTCAAAGACGTCAAACTATAAAATTCAGGAAAGATCTTCAAATATAAATTAATTAAAATCTACAGACTATTATTGTTGAGAACAGAAGAGACAATCAACTGTGCCAAAGACTTCAGGGATTCTTGTAAATGTGCAGCAAATCATAATATAACAAGCAATAAATATAACATTACATAACAGTCAGTAATTATACGAAGCAAACAGCCGAAAGTAAGTGAGACTCTAATGTCATCTGCCAATATGGAATTGTAACTGCGATAAAAGACTGAAAAATAGGATATTATTGATACATCGCCTACATTTTTTAAATTTTTTACATTTAAATCATGAACATTTATGACTACAACCGTTATTTTTCTAAATTTGGAGTAAAGAGTTTGTACCCCTAAGGATGCATAATCTTCCTCATCTCTTTTTATATGGTTTCCCATAGACATATCCTGCAGTATTTTGCTTTGAGGGTTTCCTCTCTGTACAGTGAGAACGGCGCATGCGCATTCCCAACTTTTTACTGCGCGGGACGGAAATAATAGAGAATGGTGTGCATGTGAATTGTAATTGTCAGTGAAGAATGGAGCATCATGTGATCCCGGCTGTAGGACGGCTCATTTTTGATCACCTTCATCTTGATCAAAGAATAGAAATGGGGCTGTGAGTTTACCAATTCGGGACTGTAGGAAACATCACCTATGGATTGGATAACAAATCTGAGATTTTGAAAAAAAAACTGAACCATGATCCAACCCTTTAATCCCTTCATCACCTTGCGATTTTACGTTTTTGCTCTCCTTTTTCCCAGAGTCATAACTTTTTTATTTTTCTGTCAGTATGGCCGTGTGAGGGCTTGTTTTTTTGCGGGATGAGTTGTACTTTTGAATGACACCATTGATTTTACCATATCGTGAACTGGAAAACGGGAAAAAAAAATCCAAGTGCAGTAAAATTGCAAAAAAAATGCAATTCCACAATTGTTTTTTTTTTACCATGTTCGCTAAATGCTAAAACTGACCTGGCAATATGATTCTCCAGGCCATTACGAGTTCGTAGATACCAAACATGTATAGGTTATTTTTTATTTAAGTATCAAAAAAAAATCCAAGGTTTGTAAGAAAAAAAAAATCTCTCCATTTTCCGAGCCCCTCAGCGTCTCCATTTTTCGGGATCTGGGGCTATGTGAGGGCTTATTTTTTGCGCTCCAAGTTGAGGTTTTTATTGATATCATTTTGGGATAGATCTGATGTTTTTGTCGCCCCTTCTAACATTTTAGTGCAATGTTTCAGCGACCAAACAAACTTAATTCTGGCATTTTGATTTTTTTCTTGTTGTGCCATTTACCGATCGGATTAATAGTTTTTATATTTTGATAGATCGGGCGATTCTGAACTCGGCGATACCAAATATGTGTATATTTTTTTATTATTGCTTTATTTTGAATGGAGCAAAAGGGGGGTGATTTGAACTTTTATGTTTTTTAATTTTGGTTAAAACATTTTTTTTTTACTTTTTATTTGCTTCAATACTTGAAGCTGGGATCATTCCACCGCTTGTGTTGCTTCAGCCCTGCTATATGTAGCATAAATCGTGATCTCCTATGAACACCGGCCTCAATAGAGATTGAGAACTGCATTTAAAATGTTAACAGCTGTGGGTTGATTGCGGCTCCACCGGCGGCTGTTGGAGGCACATGACATCTGATCAGACCAGGGAAAGATGAGGGCTGCGGAGCCCGCATCAAAGGCAGGGACAAGATCTTGGACGTACCTATACGTCCAAATTCGTAAAGGGGTTAAAGTTCAAATTTAGCATCATAATATTTTTTTTGTCATAGAATCTTAATAATTTTAAGTAAAAAATCCCAACTGTTTTGTGTTTACAGCTCCTATGTAGATCTATGTATCAGACAGTAGATAGAATTTCCAGTACTGAAACACTTCAACAGACCCATGGTTTCCAAATCTGAGTTTTACTGTTCTACTAAAAAAAAATAAAAAAGAAATCTTCCAAGTTATGACAGACATCTCCTTAAAAAAAGTTAGACAGGATTATAAAACAACTGACTTTGTTCTTCTGAGAATTGTGCCGCTCCAGTGCATGCTGATATTGAAGTCCAATTTAACTTAAAGTCAACCGGTCATATAGGAAATGTAGAACAATCGGCAGGCAACTTGCTTGTGAGAAAAGCTGAGCACGCTGACATGCATATTTGTGAGAAAATATTAAATATCGCTAGTATTTTTTTTAAATTGAAACCACTGCTAATTTTTAGCTTAGGAGTCCAATGGGCGGTCATACATTGTCACTGAATAGAACCATCCAATGGACTCCAAAGCCTAAAATGAGAAAAGGTTTAAATAAATAAATTACAATTTATACTTAATTTTTCCCTAGAAATATGTACCATATTTTGAGGACTATAAGACGCCCTGGACCATAAGGCACACCATGCCGAGATTTTAATCTGCGCATGCGCAGCCTCCAGCGCACACTTTCCTGAAGTTCATCGCAGTGAAAATGTTGGGAAGTGCGAGAACTCCACTGACATTTTGTGAATGCCTGGGGCCCGCTGCAGCCTTGCCCTGCCGGACACACCCTCCTCCCAGAGGGGAAACGTACAGATGATATCAGGTTTTACAGAGTAACATATAATTCAACAATTTTAAAAAGAGGAATGAGAGCCCTGCCCTTAAGAGCTCATATTATAAGGATATAGGGATGGCACAAAGGGTAAAAAGCACTTGCATTGCATGATAAGTTAGGGGTATTCCTTTCAAGTTGAATGAACAATATTTATGTATGTTCAGATACAAAGTGTTACTAAGTGCATAAAGTGTGTGGGAAAAGATGATAGAACAGACCAGAGTCTGCGAAAAGTATATAAAGGAAGAACTGAGTACAGCTAGATTAGTGAGATGATGTGATAGAACAGTCTAAAGAGATGTGATTTTAGGGCACAATTAAAATTGTAGCCATTAAAAATTCATCAGACTGTCTGGGATAGTACATTCCAGAAAACTGGTGCAGCACAAGAAAAGTCTTGGAGATGGTAGTGCAATGGGAAGTTCAGATTATGGAGGATGTCAGTCTTAAATCATTTGCAGAATGGAGTGTTTCGGTAATGTGGAAGACAGAGATAAAGAAAGAGATCTAGGGCAGTGCAGCACTGTAGAAAGAATGGGAAGGGAGGAAGACAGAGACAAGGGAGGAGATGTGCTGCAGAACAGTACTGTAAGTATGGATAGGATGGTAGATAAAGATCAGCGAGGATATGTACTGCAGCACGGTATAGAACTTTGTGGTTGAATATTATAAGTTTATATAAGTCTATCGTGGTTGGGCAACCTGTGCAATGACTGGCACAGGGTGGAAGCATCTGTGTAGCGGCTGGATGAAAATATGAGCTTGGTTGATGAATTCAGGATAGATTGGAGATGGGAGAGTTTAGTGAGAGTCAAACTGATTAATAGTGAATTACAACAGTAAAGGTGAGAATGAAACAGAGGGACAGTAAGAGTTTGCGCAATTTCAAAGATAAGGAAAGGTTGGAGCCTGGGTATGATTTTGAAGTGCATGTGTGTCACCCTGGCCTGGATGCCACAAAATGTATTAAAGCTGTGTCTGAGAGCAAGGGGGAGGTTCTCTAGTCAGGGGAACATTAGCATGCAATGTCTCCTATCTCAGGCCAGTAGGGGGAGCTGGCTGCCCCTATAAAAGCTGGTGCTGGGGGCAGGGTTGGAGAGAACATGAAGGCCTGTCTCAGGACTGAGACTTGTCCCAGAGCAGAGCAGGGACAGAAAGTTGTATTGCACCTAAGAGGAAGTGTGGCAGGAGGAGAGCCACAAGCCAGAGACAAGAGGCGAAGAGAGCCTGTCTTGGCAGATAAAGGACTTAATTTACCAGACTTTGGTGTCTGAGGCTGGGAGGATTCCACATTCTCCAGCAGATAACCAGTCAGCAGGGGACTGTATATTCCTTGGCCTAAGAAGCCTGGAGGCCCTGCCACAACCGAAGGGACCAGTAAAGCCGTACAAGGCTGGGAGCAGAAAGGAACCCACATCGCAGGCCATACAGGCGAGAATACACGGAAAGCTCGGAAACGTGGGCTGTTACCCTATAACGAGGAGATAGCCAGAAGGAGCGCAGAAAGCACGATAGGCCTACACCCTCACCCTGACCAGGGCCAATTTCCCCGTTGCTCTCAGACATCCAGGTCCCCTCCTAGCTGGGACTGTTTGTGGGTCAATTTACCTGTTCTAGTAAAGACCCTGGACTGCAACCTGTTGTCTGCGTGCTCCTTGCTCCTCCAGCACTATCAGCACTGGGACTCTCACTACCATCACTCCCAACATCCATTATACTGCCCTGGGGCCGCACTCTTCCCGTGGGGAGTCACACTACCCTAGCTGCACACCTCATCAGCCCCAGCGTTCTGCATGCAGCGGCGGTTCCTAATAACCGTAATCCACGGGTGGCATAGTCGGACATAAACATCAGCACATAACGGACTACCACTGGCCTGACCACCCTGAGCCACGGAACCGGGTTGCCACTACTACTCCCATCGTTCCCCTACTGCCCGGATCCGAGTGCCCCACGGCCCAGGGGGCGAGTCAGCTTTGGCGTAGTCGGCAGGATTGAAACCAACCCGCCACAAACGGGTATTGCGTGCCTGAAAAAGACTTTGCACTTACCTGAAAAGAGGTTTCCCGCCGTCCGGAGCCGTTTCCCGCCATTTCCAGCCGGCTCCCGCCATCTTCCATCGGTTCCCGCCATCTTCAGCCGTTTTCCCGCCATCGGACGCCATCTTCAGGACGCCGCGCGGGAAGAAGAGGGGCGTGGACGTCCAAACCGCGCGAGATCCGAAGCTCCGCCCCATGCACCGACGCTGCGCAAGGTCCTGGAAGGGAGAGAGAGCGACGCTGACGTCATCAGGACGCGACGCAAGGTCCTCGACCAGAGCAGCAGCAGCGGAGCCGCGGCCTACAGAAGAGGATCGTCGGAAGGTAGGCCACGCTTAACTAGGGGGGAGGAAGATGTCGGACACAGAGGCGCCCACTACCACCAACGCAGCTGCAGCAGCGGTGATGCCCTTTTCCCTGCCCTACATCCCTGGAGCGGCCTGGCTGCCCAAGTACTCAGGGGAGCCCCATGCCCTAACTGACTTTAAGGAAAGGCTGTACAGTTTGTTCCAAGTCTACCCCTTGACAGAGGAACAGAAGGTCAGCATACTAACAGGGCAGTTAACTGGCGCAGCCCAAAGGGAGGTAAAATCATGGCCCACTGAGGAGAAAAGGACTGTGAAGGGTATTCTGGCCCGGCTGCGGGGTACCTTTGACACACGTACCTCCGCTGAAATTAAAATGAGGTTCTATGGATGTAAGCAGCGGGCACAGGACAGCATCAGAGACTATGCCCTAAATCTGCAGGAAGCCTTGAGGGCTATTCAACAAACTGACCCTGGCAGTGTGCAGGAAACGGATAAGCTGCTAACAGAACAATTCATAGAAGGTCTGCTGTCTAGCGCCCACAGGGCCCAACTGCGCCTCATGTTCTTTCAGAACCCCGACCTGACCTTTGCCCAATTTAAGGACAGGGCCATAAGGGTGCTCCGTGAATCTGCAACCAGTGGCGCTATAAACCCCCGGCGCCCTGCTCTTACCTACCACCAGGAGGCGGCGCCCTCCTCTATGGACCCCGTGGGGGCTGATGCACAGGCCCTGAACCAAGCCCCGTCGAAAGACCTGCAAGTCCAGGAGCTGACCAGGAGCGTCGCGGCGTTGACCAGGACCGTCCAGGCGTTGCAAGTGGACCCGGCAAGACCCATCGAGCTGGCTTCAAGTCCGGAGGATGTCCCGTGGCGTCGACAGAGGAGGATCCCGTCGTTCCGAGGGAGGCCCACAGACCGCTACGCAGAGGATGGACAGCCCATTTGCCGTCGATGCAACCAGCCCGGACACATTTCCAGGTACTGTAATTTAAACGGGTCCAACCTGGGGCTGAGGGCCGACCCCCAGGCATAAGATCACCAGGCCCTTATAATTGGCGTGATAAGTACGTTGGGGGGCGCTCGGTTTTACCCGTGGTGCTGGACGGTATCCCCATGAGCGCCTTGCTGGATACTGGGTCACAAGTAACCACTATCCCTTATGTACTTTTTAAGCAGTATTGGACTGATGCTGATATCACACGGTATCCAGAGAGTAACTTGAGCATCATCGCCAGTAATGGCTTACCCGTGCCGCAGATGGGGTTCAAGGAGATGACCATTAAAATTGGTATAGTTGAACTACCGGCACAGGGAGTGATTATTGTGGACATTGACCGACGTGAAAGTCACCCTAAAATAACTGTGGGTACTAACGTAATTGAAAATTGTCTTTCAGAGGTAATTGTAATTCTATAACAGGTGGCGGTGAATGCTAGTTCCAGCCAACAGAGAGTCCTCAACAAGGAGATAAAAGTCCTGATGAGACGGCAGCAGGTAGAACTGTCTGGTGGTGAGATCGGTAGCTTAAGACTGAGTGACCCATTCCCCATTTCCATGCCTCCCAAAAGTGAAATGACGATCTGGTGTCGGACTGCAATCGGGTTGAGAGGTAGAGACTACCAAGCCATGGTAGAACCCTTGTACTCAGACAGCAGGCCCACCATTTTGACAGCCCGGGGGGTGGTTGATGTCCGTCATGGGAGGGTGCCAGTCCGCATCCTCAACATTGGGGAGAGGAAAGTACACTTACCCAGGTACGCTACACTCGCCAAACTGTTTGTTGTCGAACACAAAGCTATCAGGGCCGTGGAACCCTTGCCTCCATCTCCACAGGCGGAGGGTAATGGCTCCCAGAAACAAAAGGAGGACTGGTGCCAGAAACTCCACGTGGGTGCTGACTCCACTCCCCTGCACCAAAAACAAGGAGTCTACCGGGTGGTACAGGAGTACGAGAGAGTCTTTAGTAAGCACCCGCTAGACTTCGGCAGAGTAAAAGGGGTAGAACATCACATCCCCACAGGGAGCCACACACCACTAAAAGAGAGACACAGGCCTGTACCCCCTGCACATTATCAGAACGTAAAGGGCATGCTAAAAGAAATGAAAGAAGCTGGGGTCATTAGAGATAGCTGTAGCCCCTGGGCAGCCCCCTTGGTTCTGGTGAAAAAGAAGGACGGCACCATGAGAATGTGCGTAGACTATAGACAAATCAACCGTATCACCCATAAAGACGCATACCCGCTGCCTAGAATAGAGGAGTCTTTAGCCGCACTAAAATCAGCAAACTTCTTTTCTACTTTGGACCTTACTAGCGGGTACTGGCAGGTTCCTGTGGCAGAGGCTGACAAGGAGAAGACCGCCTTCACCACCCCGATGGGACTGAGCGAATTCAACTGTATGCCTTTCGGGCTCTGCAACGCACCAGGGAGCTTCCAGCGGCTGATGGAATGCTGTCTAGGGCACCGAAACTTCGAGACGGTCCTCTTTTACCTGGACGACGTGATCGTCTATTCGAAGATCTACGAGGACCATCTCAAGCACCTGGCCGAGGTGTTCGAAGCCCTGGCAGGTTATGGCCTGAAGGTGAAACCATCAAAGTGTCACCTGCTGAAACCAAAGGTCCAGTACCTAGGGCTCGTGGTAAGTGCGGAAGGAGTAGCCCCCGACCCTGACAAGGTCACGGCAATCAAGAGCTGGCCAAGCCCCTCGAACATCAAAGAGGTGAGACAGTTTCTCGGGTTGGTAGGCTACTACCGAAGGTTCATCCCCGGGTTCACTAAGATGGCAGCTCCTATGCAGGACCTCCTGATCGGACAGTCTAAGTCCAGAAGTCAAAAGCCACCCTTCAAGTGGGATAAACCGGAAGAGGAGTCCTTCCGCCAGCTAAAGATGGCCCTCACGGGGGATGAGATCCTGGCCTACCCTGATTATGGCCAGCCTTTCATTCTCCACACAGATGCCAGTAATGTGGGAGTGGGAGCCGTACTGTCCCAAAACCAACAGGGCAGAGAACGGGTGATCGCATACACCAGTCGGAAGCTGAGGCCCACCGAGAGGAACCCGGAGAATTACAGCTCCTTCAAGATAGAATTCTTGGCGGTGGTGTGGGCCGTGACGGAACGCTTCAAGCATTACCTGGCCTCCGCAAAGTTCACCGTGTACACGGACAACAACCCGTTGACACACCTGGACAATGCAAGACTGGGTGCCCTGGAACAGCGGTGGATGGCCCGTCTCTCAAACTATGACTTCGTGATCAAGTACCGGGCAGGCAAAACCAATGCCAACGTGGACGCCCTATCAAGAATGCCTCACTTACCTGAAGGTGACGAAGACCCAGAGGAGCTGGAGGAGGAAGAACTCCCCGCTTTTCACCGGTATGGAGCCGCTCAATACTCCCACCGCGTGAAGGAGGAGGATCTAACAACCGTGATGATCAATCCCCTACCTCACCACAGCTGGACCGAGACCCAAGATAGTGACCCTGCAATCCGCCTGGTGAAAGATCTGCTG
This sequence comes from Phyllobates terribilis, assembly GCF_046119375.1. Classification (NCBI taxonomy): domain Eukaryota; kingdom Metazoa; phylum Chordata; class Amphibia; order Anura; family Dendrobatidae; genus Phyllobates; species Phyllobates terribilis. The sequence goes on along the minus strand of NW_027362764.1, from coordinate 61,854,124 downwards.
ACCCGGGAAGATGCCCGCTTGGATCCAGATGCCCGAGAGGAAGCCAAGCAGCTGTGGAAAGAGAAGAGCAAGCTGTTCCTCTACGAAGGCAAGTTGTGCAGAAGGATTGTCAACCACCGGACGCACGAGCTGACCTGGCAAGTCGTGGTCCCAAGGCGAGATGCAGCTATGGTCCTGGGGGCTTACCATGACAGAGCGGGACACTTCGGTTGGAAGAAACTGGAGTTCCTACTAAGAGGAAGGTTCTTTTGGGTCGGCATGAGAGGAGCTGTAGAAAAATGGTGCAGAGACTGTGGCCCTTGTCACCTAAGGAGGAAGGACCGTGCCAGCCAGAAGACACCCTTGAGGCCCATAGTCACCGCGCAGCCTCTTGAGCTGGTAGCTCTGGACCATGTCAAATTGGCTCCCAGCCGGTCAGGATACATCTATGCCCTGACAATTGTGGACCACTATTCCCGTTTTCTAGTGGTGGTCCCGGTAAAGGGCTTGACAGCCCAAACAACGGCCAGAGCCTTCCAGCAATACTTCTGCCGTCCACACGGGTATCCGGAGCAGGTCCTGACAGACCAAGGTCCAGCGTTCGAGGCTGAAATCTTCCAGGAGTTCTGCAACCTCTATGGCTGTAAGAAGATTCGGACAACGCCTTACCATCCACAAACCAACGGGATGTGTGAGAAGATGAACAATATAGTTATCGATCTCCTGAAGACGTTGCCCCTGGAGGAACGCAGCCTGTGGCCAGAAAAACTGCCGAACCTGATAGACTTATACAATCATATCCCGGTGAATGCTAGCAACTGCACCCCGGCTTACCTGATGCGAGCCAGACCAGGTAAGCTGCCCTTAGACCTGGAGATGGGAGTCCTAACACCTGAGGACACCTCCCCGGATGCGGACTGGGATACGGAAAGGCAACTGCAGTACAAGAAGGTACAGGAGAGTGTGGAGAAGAGCCTGGCCCAGGTGAGAGAAAGGCAAGAGAGACTCTTCAACCAACACGCCCCTGCTGGTCCCCTAGAACCTGGTGAGCAGGTCCTGAAGCGGAAAAGAAGGCTACATAAGTTGGACGACCAGTGGGAAAGGGAACCCTACACCGTACTGCAGTCTGATCACGACAACCCGAAGGTGTGCGTGATCACCAAGGACGGAGGAGAAACCACTAGTACCGTCTCCAGAGACCATCTCAAAAGATGCCCCGAGCAACTCCGTAGTGCAGAAGAGGATCAGAGTGACCTTGAACCCGCAGAGGACAAGGAAGAAATGATCAGCACCGTTCTCGGAGAGTTCCCTCAGTCCTGGACTCGCATAAATGATGCCATAGTGGTACCCGTCCTGCATTTCCTGCAACCGGCACAGCAACAACCAACACCAGAGCCGGAAGGTGAAGAGGAGCAAGCGGTTCCAGAGGCGGAAGAGCCTGTACCAGCAGCCCAGGAGAGTCAACCCTCTGCTGACAGTGAGCCTGCCATTCCTGCGCTAAGCCAAAGAACCAGCAGAAAGCTGCCTGCCCTACCTGTACACCCAGCTGGTAGCTGCACCCCTAACGCTAGTGGGGAAAGCCAAGTCAGTCCACCACCAGACAGTGAGTTAATGAGGTCAACCAGGAGCACAAAGGGGCAGATACCCGCTCGCTGGAGAATATAGGGTGCACTAAAATTGTAAATAACCCTGTTGCCAAATGTTGAAATGTTTGCAAAGTTACATGCATGTTTGGTAATTCTGTGTTTCAGTTTCTTGCAGTTACCGTAACTACTCACAGGTTATGGACTTTTTATAACCAGGACCTTGTATGGACTGCGTTCGGAGCCTAACCAAGGAATGAACTAAGACTGTAAAGGACTTGGGGTAGGACAGACCCCCACCTGGTTAAGGCTCCCCATTGTATTGGTGATATGGACACCCGGTCACAGACCACACTGTGACCTTAAGAACTCAATTTGTGCGTCGTCTGTCTATTAATGTTTTATGGTTATGCATATTGTCTTTGTTTACTGTTTAGTCCCGGAGTACTAAATTTCACTAGGGAGGAATGTGTCACCCTGGCCTGGATGCCACAAAATGTATTAAAGCTGTGTCTGAGAGCAAAGGGGGGGGGGGGTTCTCTAGTCAGGGGAACATTAGCATGCAATGCCTCCTGTCTCAGGCCAGTAGGGGGAGCTGGCTGCCCCTATAAAAGCTGGTGCTGGGGGCAGGGTTGGAGAGAACATGAAGGCCTGTCTCAGGACTGAGACTTGTCCCAGAGCAGAGCAGGGACAGAAAGTTGTATTGCACCTAAGAGGAAGTGTGGCAGGAGGAGAGCCACAAGCCAGAGACAAGAGGCGAAGAGAGCCTGTCTTGGCAGATAAAGGACTTAATTTACCAGACTTTGGTGTCTGAGGCTGGGAGGATTCCACATTCTCCAGCAGATAACCAGTCAGCAGGGGACTGTATATTCCTTGGCCTAAGAAGCCTGGAGGCCCTGCCACAACCGAAGGGACCAGTAAAGCCGTACAAGGCTGGGAGCAGAAAGGAACCCACGTCGCAGGCCATAGAGGCGAGAATACACGGAAAGGTCGGAAACGTGGGCTGTTACCCTATAACGAGGAGATAGCCAGAAGGAGCGCAGAAAGCACGGTAGGCCTACACCCTCACCCTGACCAGGGCCAATTTCCCCGTTGCTCTCAGACATCCAGGTCCCCTCCTAGCTGGGACTGTTTGTGGGTCAATTTACCTGTTCTAGTAAAGACCCTGGACTGCAACCTGTTGTCTGCGTGCTCCTTGCTCCTCCAGCACTATCAGCACTGGGACTCTCACTACCATCACTCCCAACATCCATTATACTGCCCTGGGGCCGCACTCTTCCCGTGGGGAGTCACACTACCCTAGCTGCACACCTCATCAGCCCCAGCGGTCTGCATGCAGCGGCGGTTCCTAATAACCGCAATCCACGGGTGGCGTAGTCGGACATAACCATCAGCACATAACGGACTACCACTGGCCTGACCACCCTGAGCCACGGAACCGGGTTGCCACTACTACTCCCATCGCTCCCCTACTGCCCGGATCCGAGTGCCCCACGGCCCAGGGGGGCGAGTCACATGTGACATGAGTGAGTGCATGATTAGGCAATGATCTGAGTCGAGTATAACCCCGAGTTAGCAGGCGGGCTGCTTAGGACTCATTGTAGTACCAGAAATCAATTTTGTTTCTTAGAAAAAGACAAGTGTTGCATCTGTTCAGCACAAATATTATAGGCCTTTCACAGCACCAGCATGACCCTGAGTGCTCTAACCTACAGTATGTGTACGATTAAAGAATATACAGTACAGACCAAAAGTTTGGACACACCTTCTCATTTAAAGATTTTTCTGTATTTTCATGACTAGGAAAATTGTACATTGACACTGAAGGCATCAAAATTATGAATTAACACATGTGGAATTATATACTTAACAAAAAAGTGTGAAACAACTGAAAATATGTCTTATATTCTAGGTTCTTCAAAGTAGCCACCTTTTGCTTTGATGACTGCTTTGCACACTCTTGGCATTCTCTTGATGAGCTTCAAGAGGTAGACACCGGAAATGGTTTTCACTTCACAGGTGTGCCCTGTCAGGTTTAATAAGTGGGATTTCTTGCCTTATAAATGAGGTTGGGACCATCAGTTGTGTTGTGCAAAAGTCTGGTGGATACACAGCTGATAGTCCTACTGAATAGACTGTTAGAATTTGTATTATGGCAAGAAAAAAGCAGCTAAGTAAAGAAAAACGAGTGGCCATCATTACTTAAAGAAATGAAGGTCAGTCAGTCCGAAAAATTGGGCAAACTTTGAAAGTGTCCCCAAGTGCAGTTGCAAAAACCATCAAGCGCTACAAAGACACTGGCTCACATGAGGAAAGGAAGACCAAGAGTCACCTCTGCTTCTGAGGATAAGTTTATCCGAGTCACCAGCCTCAGAAATCGCAGGTTAACAGCAGCTCAGATTAGAAACCAGGTCAATGCCACACAGAGTTCTAGCAGCAGACACATCTCTTCAACAATTGTTAAGAGGAGACTCTGTGCAGCAGGCCTTCATGGTAAAATAGCTGCTAGGAAACCACTGCTAAGGACAGGCAACAATCAGAAGAGACTTGTTTGGGCTAAAGAACACAAGGAATGGACATTAGAACAGTGGAAATCTGTGCTTTGGTCTGATGAGTCCAAATTTGAGATCTTTGGTTCCAACCACCGTGTCTTTGTGCGACCCAGAAAAGGTGAACGGATGGACTCTACATGCCTGGTTCCCACCGTGAAGCATGGAGGAGGAGGTGTGATGGTGTGGGGGTGCTTTACTGGTGACACTGTTGGGGATTTTTTCAAAATTGAAGGCATACTGAACCAGCATGACTACTACAGCATCTTGCAGTGGCATGCTATTGACGCGCCCCCTGGGCCGTGGGGTACCCGGAGCCGGGCCTGTAGATGCTGGGGGTTGTAGTCACCGTGGCGGTGACCCGGGCCGTGACCCAGGTGGTCAATCTAAGGGTAGTTTATGTATTTCTGTTATGTATAGTCTGACTACGCCACCTGTGGAATGCGGTTATTGGGAACCGCCGCTGTGGAGCAGTCCGCTGAAGCTGGTGGTATGTGCAGCAAGGTGATGTAACTCCCCACAGGAAGAGTAGAGCTTCAGGGCAGCGTGTATGGATGATGGTGGTGGTAGTGCAAGGTATCAGTAATGACAACACGGAGTCTTTGCAGTGCAGTCCCAGGGTCTTTACTGTTGGCAATTATATGGGCCCCAACGGGAGTACCGGCTAGTGATGAGGGCCTGATCAGTCTGGGAACAATCCAAGAGTCCTCCTGGCCAGGTGAAGTTGTAGGCCTGCGGTTCTGACTATACTCTTTGGCTATCCGGCTTATAGTCGTGTTGTAGCCCACGTCCCTGAGTGTAACGTACTGCGCTCACCCGTATGGCTGGCGACTCGGACCTTGTGTGTTCCTCGCTCCTCTGTGGCGGTACGGGTCCTTTCGTGTGGCTGAGCCTCCCGGCTTCTGTTGGGCCAGGAGACCTGCAATCTCCTGCCCTCCGGTATCTGCTGCTGGGTATGCAAATCCCCACAGCCTCGGACTCCGGCGTCCGGTCCTCTGTGGATACTATCCAGGACAAGCTAACTCCAGCTCCAGTCCCTGGCTCTTTACTCCTTCGTGTCCTACTTGACTCCACACACTGTACTCTAGACTCCGACTCAGACAGACTAACCTCGCCTCCAGATCCAGTTATAAAGGGCAGGATCCTCCCCTTTCTGGTCTGGGGCAGGAGGTGTTGCATGTAATGTGTTCCTGACCAGGAAACTCCTGTTTTGCTCCCAGACATGGTATTACTACCACTGTGGCAACCAGACCCTCTGGGGTGCCACATTCCCCCCTAGTAAATTTCAGTACTCCGGGACTGAGAATATTTTGCAAAAATATAACAGATAACAATAAACAATAGCAATAACAATACATGAACATTTTTACAGGCATTACAGTCCTTATAGGTCACGGTATCAACCGTAACCAGGTGTCCATTTCACTGAAACAAGGTGCACATTTGAGGGACCCGTCTCAAACCCTGCACGGAGGCCCTGGGGTGGCTGCAGGGCATTGATGATCCGGATGTTGGACCACGTCTTCAGCCACCTCCACGGGTTTTTGTTCTGTGGTCTGTTGCAAAGGGAGCACTTTATAGGTGCAACTATTTACAGGGTAAGTTTTTGGTTACTCATAGTCCATAACATGAAAGTCTTTGAACCCAGTCGGGTAACTGGAAAAACATAATTAGTACACACATATAAAACATTTCAACATTTGCAATACTACAATTATAGGTTACATCTAAATCCTCCAGCGAGCAGGGATTTGACCTCTGGTGCTTCTGGTAGATCTACGTAACACACTGTCTATCCGTGTTCTACCTTGATCCCCTGTATTTACCACTGGTGTGGTGGGTTCAATGCTCACTACACTACAGGTGTGTGGAGGTGTCTCTGGTAGGTTGGGCAGCTCCCTATGGATCCTTTGGCTTACCGTGGGTACGACAGGTTCGCTACTAGCAGAGAGTAGATTCTCCTGGTCTGCTGATGAGGAATCTTTTGTCTCTGGGGCCAATGGTTCTTCCAACTCTACTGGGACTTCTACAGCTCCCTGAGGGGTGGGTTGGAGAAATGTAAGGACTGGCACAACAATGGAATTATTCACTTGCGTCCATGACTGGGGAAATTCTCAGAGTACTGTGCTGACCATTTCTTCCACTTCCTCTGCGGGTTGAGGGATATCTTGGCCTTCTTCAGCATGCTGTAGCTGCTCGGGACATTTCTTCAGGTGGTCTCTGGAAACTGTTGCTGTCGTTTCTCCTCCATCCTTACTTATGAGGTACACCTTGGTGTTATCATGCCTTGATGGTAGAATGTGTACGGCTCTTTTTCCACTGGTCATCCAATTTATGGAGCCACCTTTTCCTCTTTAGGACTTGCTCTCCAGATGACAAGGGGTCAGCAGGTGCATGCTGATTGTAAGTCCTCTCTTGCCTTTCTCTTGCTTGGGACAGACTTCTTTCAACACTTTCCTGTACCTTACGATATTGCTGTTGCCGCTCAGTATCCCAATCCGCATCTGGTGAGGCGTCCTCTGGTGTCAGAACTCCCATATCCAGATCGATGGGCAGCTTACCAGGTCTTGCTCTCATCAGGTAAGCAGGTGTGCAGTTGGTGGAATTCACTGGAATGTGATTGTAGAGATCCACCAGGTCCGGCAACTTTTCTGGCCACAGGCTGCGTTCCTCCAGGGGCAACGTCTTCAGTGATCTATCACCACCTGATTCATCTTTTCACACATCCAGTTGGTCTGGGGATGATAGGGCGTTGTACGGATCTTCTTGCAGCCATACAGGTTGCAGAATTCCTGGAATACTTCTGCTTCGAAGGCCGGACCTTGGTCAGTTAGCACACATTCTGGGTAACCATGTGGGCAGCAGAAGTGCTGTTGGAAAGCTTTGGCTGCTGTCTGAGCCATTTGGTCCTTGACTGGCACTACTACCAGGAACCGGGAGTAGTGGTCTACGATGGTGAGAGCGTAGACATAGCCTGACCTGCTCGAGGATAGCTTCACATGGTCCAGGGCTACCAGTTCGAGTGGCTGCTTGGTGATGATGGGCTGCAGGGGAGCCCTCTGGCTGTCACGGTCTTTTCTTCTCAGGTTGCATGGTCCGCATTCTCGACACCACCTCTCGACTGCTTTCCTCATGCCAACCCAATAGAACCGTTCACGTAGCAGGACTTCCAGCTTCTTCCATCCAAAATGTCCCGCTCCATCGTGGTACGCTTCCAGGACCATAGACGCATCTCGCCTCTGGACTACCACCTGCCAGACCAGCTCATGTGTCCGGGAGTTGACAGTTCTTCGACACAGCTTCCCTTCATAGATGAACAGCTTGCTCTTTTCTTTCCACAGCTGTTTGGTCTCTTCTGGAGCATCTGAATCAGGGTATAAGTCAGATTGTGTCAGCAACTCTTTGACTAGGCGGACAGCCGGGTCACTATCTTGTGTCTCTGCCCATACATGGTGGGGCAATGGATTGAACGTGGCTACTCTGTTGGCAGAGCACCTGTTCTTCACACAATGGGAGCATTGCTTTATCCCATGGCGGTGGAACGCGGGGGTTTCTATCTCTTCCAGCTCCTCTGGGTCTTCTCCCCCGTCTGGAAAGTTAGGCATTCTGGACAGCGCATCTGCGTTTGCATTTTTGTGCCCAGCCCGGTACTTGATGGTGAATTCGTAATTAGACAGTCGGGCCATCCATCTTTGTTCCAGCGCACCAAGTTTTGCAGTGTCCAGGTGTGTCAGCGGGTTATTATCCGTGTACACAGTGAATTTGGAAGAGGCGAGATAATGTTTGAAGCGCTCAGTCACAGCCCAGACGATGGCAAGGAACTCCAACTTGAAGGAGCTGTAGTTTTCGAGGTTTCTTTCTGTGGGCTGGAGCTTCCTGCTGGCGTAGGCTATCACCCTTTCTCTGCCTTGCTGGATCTGGGACAGCACCGCTCCTAGTCCCACGTTGCTCGCATCTGTGTGAAGGATGAAGGGTTGGCCTTAATCAGGGTAGGCCAGGACCTCGTCTCCTGTTAGGGTCATCTTCAACCTGGTGAAGGACTCATCTTCCAGCTTGTCCCATTTGAATGGTGGTTTCTGGTTCTTGGCCTTCCTGGACTGGCCTATCAGGAGGTCCTGCATAGGTGCCGCCATCTTTGTGAAGCCTGGTATAAACCTTCGGTAGTAGCCTACCAACCCGAGGAACTGCCGCACTTCTTTGATGGTGGAAGGTCTCGGCCAGTCCTTGATTACGGTGATCTTATCGAGGTCTGGTGCTACACCGTCAGCGCTTACCACATGTCCTAAGTACTGTACTTTGGGCTTCAGCAGGTGGCACTTAGACGGCTTCACCTTCAGGCCAAAGCCAGCCAGGGCTTCAAACACTTACGCCAGGTGCTTCAGATGATCCTCATATGCCTTGGAGTATACTATGACATCATCCAGGTACAGCAGGACTGTCTCGAAATTCTTATGCCTTAGACAGCACTCCATCAACCGCTGGAAGGTTCTTGGGGCGTTGCAGAGCCCGAACGGCATGCAGTTGAACTCGCTGAGGCCCATCGGGGTGGTGAATGCGGTCTTTTCCTTATCCGCCTCTGCTACAGGAACTTGCCAATACCCACTAGTAAGATCCAAAGTAGAGAAATAATTAGCAGATTTTAACGCAGCCAGTGACTCCTCTATCCTGGGTAGCGAGTATGCATCTTTATGTGTTATGCGGTTAATTTGCCTGTAGTCTACACACATTCTCATTGTGCCATCCTTTTTCTTTACATGAACTAATGGAGCTGCCCAGGGGCTACAACTGTCTCTTATTACCCCAGCTACCAACATCCCTTTGGCATTTTGGTAGTGTGCTGGCAGTATAGGCCGGTACCTTTCTTTAATGGGTGGATGGTCTCCCGTGGGGATATGGTGTTGAACCCCCTCTACCTGCCCGAAGTCGAGTGAGTGTTTACTCAAGACCCTTTCATACTCTTGGACCACCCGGTATGCTCCTTGTTTTTTGTGTTGAGGGGTGGAGTCAGTGCCCACATGCAGCTTCTGACACCAGTCCTCCATCTGTCCCTCGGAACCATTACCCTCCGCCTGGTTGGATGGAGGTAAGGGTTCCACTGTTTTTATAGCATTTTGATTGACGGTAAATAGCTTGGCTAGGGTGGCATACCGGGGCAAATGGACTTCTTTTTCCCCAATGTTCAGGATGCGGACTGGCACTCTCCCATGGCGGACATCAACCACCCCCTGGCTGTCAAAATGGTGGGCCTACTGTCAGAGTAGACGGGCTCTACCAGGCCCTGGTAATCTCTACCCCGGAGACCGATTGCTGCCCGGCACCATATCAGCATTTCACTTCTTGGGGGCATGGCAATAGGGAATGGGTCACTCATCCAGACACTGCCAATTTCACCACCAGACAGTTCTACCTGTTGTCTTTTCATCAGGGCTCTGATCTCTCTTTGTAGAACCCGCTGCTGACTGGAACTGGCGGTCTCCGCAACCTGCTGTAACAAGACAATTATTTCTGCAAGACAATTTTCAATGACATTAGTGCCTAAGGTTATCATGGGATGACTTTCTCGGCGATCAATATCGACAATAATCAGTCCTTGTGCTGGCAGTTCGACTTTGCCAACCTTTATGGTCACTTCTTTGAACCCCACCTGAGGTACGGGTTGACCATTGCTGGTGTAGCACCCTGAGGATTCGGCTGCTACAGGGGTATTGCACCTCAACCCAGAGGTGTGGTATTCCACTCCCGGGTAAGGATGGAGTGTGGAACTGGGCTAGTAGGCTGCATGCACTACATACATCCCATTTCCGGGGAACAGAACTACGGTACTCCCACCAGTATATGTGCAGGTACGACAGCGTCTGTCCCTGGCTGGAGTGGGAGGGGGGTGGAACATCCCAGTAGTGTAGGGGCAGATAGGGGGAGCAGTCTGGGTAAAGCTAGGAGCTCATTGGGTGCTGGTCACCTGGGCTCACACATAGAGGGAGTATAAAAGGTGGGCACCATCTTAGATCAGGGTGAGTTCAGCCTGAGGAGAAGCAGAGCAGAGGAGCTCAGCCAGGAGGGCTGACAGGGAGCTGTGGCTCCGGCTGGGCCCAGCTCCAGAACAGAGCCTGCAGAGAGAGAGGAGTAAGAAGGACCCAGAGAGAAAGACAGAGGGAACCGCAAGAACCCAGAAACAGACCAGAAAGGGTGAAGGGTTGGCGGACACGGGTACCGGAACCCGAACTGGTGGAGGCCACTAATCCTCAGCCAGGAGCCGGAGGTCGTGGTCAGGATCTGCCACGACCCTCACCAAATCCACTAGAAAGGCATACCAAGTATAATGTCAGGGAGCCCAGAGGAGGCTTGACCACCAAGAGACCCGAGGGAGCCGGCCAAAAGTGGATCCCTGGTGGGAACGGCCAGAAGAAGGGAGAGTCAGAAAGGAGCTCAGGACCACGCTCCGGAATTGCCTGGGGGTTGGCCGAGTCCAGGACCTGGTGGACGCAGCACGGCTCGGGTGGTCACTCAAGGCCAGAGTGACTAAAAGGACACCAGTAAGTAAAAACCCTGAACTGCATCTCCCGACTCTGAGTCTCCTTACTGCACCATCACAACCCCCATCATCCACACCTGCTGCCCTGAGGCCATACCCCTCCCGTTGGGGGTTATACCATCGCTGCTGCACATATACCACCGGCCTCAGCGGACTGCTCTGCAGCGGCGGCTTCAAAGCCGCACTCAACGGGTGGCGTAGTCGACACTTAACAACATCTACTGCCATAGACTGCCACTTAGTTTGACACCCTGGGCACGGACCGGGTCACCGCCACAAGGACTACTACCCCCATACAGATCCGGCTCCGGGTATCCCCCTGAACATGGCCCAGGGGGCGCGTCAACTTTTGGCGTAGTCGGCAGGATAACGTGCCCGCAACCACCGGGTACTGCGTGCCTGAAGAAAAGTTCGCATTTACCTCAAAAAGAAGTCTCCCGCCGATTCCGGAGGGTCCCCGCCATCGGACGTCATCTCGGATCGGTTCCCGCCGTTTGCCCGCCATCTGCGGTCTTTTCCCGCCGTCCACAGAGTTTCCCGCCATTGGGAAGCGGTTCCCGCCATCTGAGAAGATTTTCCGCCTTGGCAGAGCGGACGCCATTATGGGCGTGCCAGAGGGTGGCAAGAGGCCACCTCCCATCGTGGGCCAGGACCAAGAATGGCGCCAAAAACGAAGACCGCCCCCACCAGCAGAGACTGTGATGCTTGAGATGTCCATCAGCGTGAGGGGACTGCCCCTGGGACTGACAATCACCAAGTTGCCCCGGGACCACCCTCAGTGTGGGCGGACCAAGAACAAAAGAGTGAAGATGGGAGCAGCTTGGAGGAGTCTGGAGGAGTCGTACCCGGAGATGGAGGGGGAGGCAGGCAGCACCGACCCAGTGGTCAGGAGCCTGTTGCAAGCGACAACCCCAGAAGGCCTGGTGGAGATCCTGGCGCAGCTCCCCAGAGATCGGGAGCATGCACGGACCGCACTGGAGGGCTTGGCTCAGAGGATGGCCCGAGTGCAGCGAGACGTACTGGCCGCATGGAGCAGAGAGATGGCCCAGCAGGCTGGAGCCCGCCAGCGAAGCACACCACCCGCAACGAGGAGCACGCCTGCCCCTGAAGAGGATGCAGAAGGGACTGAGGCCGGAGACGACGCCACAGAGGGAGCTGAAGATACGGAGGCAAGTAAAGGGGACGTCACTACCCCAAGCCCGGCCACCGTAAGCCTACCCCCGCTCCCCGTCGCAGAGCCCGAAATCCCACCGATCGTGCCCGTTGCCGCTCCGCTACCGCTCCAGACTAGGCCTCAAGCAGGGGCCGCGGCCACGCCTCTTGTGACGTCACGCGCCTCAATCCTGAGCGCGGCCAAGCAGGAGACGCCACCGGCCTGGTCGCAAGGCCGAGTGCCCCCGGGCGCCGCAGTACCAACAGCGCCCTTTACCTCTGCCGAGCCACCGGCCTGGTCGCAAAGTCAGGAACACCCGGGCGCCGCCGTCTTCACGGTGCCCTTCACGTTCAGGGTACCCCAAGCCTGGTCGCAAGGCCTGGTAAACCTGGGCGCCGCTACCACCACCGCGCCCTCAACGTCCACAGCGCCACACCTGGGTGAGGACTTGTTGGCCCAGCACACTTGCCCGGATGGGCAGCCCTTTGTGTGGCCACCGGAGTACCACCATCCCTGACTCCGGAAAGAAAGACCCCTGTGCGAACCCCTGATCCCGGCTCCGGCGCCCGCCAAGATCACCCCACTCTCGTTGGAGGAGGCGCAGTTCGCATGGGACCCCACTGGAGAAGACCTCATCGGGTTCACCCAAGAGACCCGGGCGGCCGCAGCCCAGCGTGCGGAGTGCTGCCGCCAGCAGTTGGACGTCTTTGACCGAGAACGAAGGGAGAGGCGGGTCCGCGAGCAGCGGCTGCAAATAAAAAGAGCAGAACAGAAAAGCCGGACCCGACGGAACCCCCGTGCAGCCCACGGTCCCCATGCCACCGGGACTGTAATTAAATTCCAGTTGCAGCACGGTTGGGGCTTCATCAGAGACCATCACACCCCCGGCGACGTCTTCGTGACCAGAAGAGATGTCGAGTCCCACCTACCGGAGGGACACAGAGGTCGTGACCTTTACCTGGGTGATGAGGTCACCTTTACCCGGCACCAATGTGCCAAAGGACCCTATGCCCTTCATGTACATCGCCTGACAGAGAAAGAGCTGAGGTGTCAGGAGGAGCAAGAGGACCTGGACGGGTCTGAAGGGTACACGGAGGAAGTATAGGATGCCGCTACTAGAGTACGGTAAAAAGAACTGTGCATAGTTACCCGTATGTTCATTCTTCCCACTGACCGAGGACTGAGAGCGGTCATTCTTTCCTTAATCCCACTGGTCGAGGACTGAGAGCGGCCATACCTCCCCTTGTATATAGTTGCGCTTTTTAAGGCGCCCCCTACTGGTTTTATAGGAAACTGTGTTTTTTCCAGAAGAGACTGTTGCACTTTACCCGGTCACAAGTTGCACCGTGGCCGGAGGAACAAGAATGTTTACTATGAAAAAGTTTTATATGAAAAGTTTTATGCTGATGATATATATAGTGTTTTATATGTTTATGATGTTTTGAAAAAAAAAAAATTGTATGTTTGTGGATGTTTTTATTCTTTTACAGCCCGAGGACGTGCTGTGATTTACCAGGGGGGAATGTAGCACCCTGAGGATTCGGCTGCTATAGGGGTATTGCACCTCAACCCAGAGGTGTGGTATTCCACTCCCGGGTAAGGATGGAGTGTGGAACTGGGCTAGTAGGCTGCATGCACTACATACATCCCATTTCCGGGGGACAGAACTACGGTACTCCCACCAGTATATGTGCAGGTACGACAGCGTCTGTCCCTGGCTGGAGTGGGAGGGGGGTGGAACATCCCAGTAGTGTAGGGGCAGATAGGGGGAGCAGTCTGGGTAAAGCTAGGAGCTCATTGGGTGCTGGTCACCTGGGCTCACACATAGAGGGAGTATAAAAGGTGGGCACCATCTTAGATCAGGGTGAGTTCAGCCTGAGGAGAAGCAGAGCAGAGGAGCTCAGCCAGGAGGGCTGACAGGGAGCTGTGGCTCCGGCTGGGCCCAGCTCCAGAACAGAGCCTGCAGAGAGAGAGGAGTAAGAAGGACCCAGAGAGAAAGACAGAGGGAACCCCAAGAACCCAGAAACAGACCAGAAAGGGTGAAGGGTTGGCGGACACGGGTGCCGGAACCCGAACTGGTGGAGGCCACTAATCCTCAGCCAGGAGCCGGAGGTCGTGGTCAGGATCTGCCACGACCCTCACCAAATCCACTAGAAAGGCATACCAAGTATAGGGTCAGGGAGCCCAGAGGAGGCTTGACCACCAAGAGACCCGAGGGAGCCGGCCAAAAGTGGATCCCTGGTGGGAACGGCCAGAAGAAGGGAGAGTCAGAAAGTAGCTCAGGACCACGCTCCGGAATTGCCTGGGGGTTGGCCGAGTCCAGGACCTGGTGGACGCAGCACGGCTCGGGTGGTCACTCAAGGCCAGAGTGACTAAAAGGACACCAGTAAGTAAAAACCCTGAACTGCATCTCCTGACTCTGAGTCTCCTTACTGCACCATCACAACCCCCATCATCCACACCTGCTGCCCTGAGGCCATACCCCTCCCGTTGGGGGTTATAACATCGCTGCTGCACATATACCACCGGCCTCAGCGGACTGCTCTGCAGCGGCGGCTTCAAAGCCGCACTCAACGGGTGGCGTAGTCGACACTTAACAACATCTACTGCCATAGACTGCCACTTAGTTTGACACCCTGGGCACGGACCGGGTCACCGCCACAAGGACTACTACCCCCATACAGATCCGGCTCCGGGTATCCCCCTGAACATGGCCCAGGGGGCGCGTCACTGGCATAAATGCTCAAATGTTCATCTGGACGGTGGGTAATGTCCGAATCAGTTCAGTACCGTTTGAAAAGAATGTAGGGGATGGTGATCACCTGGGACCCAGTGTCCAGCAACGCGTTCATTGGAAAGCCGTCCAGCACGATAGGTAGGACTGGTCGTCCTCCCACATATTTGTCTCACCAGCTTGATGGGCCTGTTGGTCTTACGCCTAGGGGTTGGCCCTCTGCCCCAGGTTTTGCTCGTTTAAATGACAGTACCTTGCATAATGTCCTGGCTGGTTGCAGCGGCGGCAGATGGGTTGTCCATCCTGGTCGTAGCGGTCGCTGTTCCTCCCTCTGGATGGTGGAATCCTCTTCTGTCGGCGCCACGGGACGTCCTCCGGACTGGAAGCCAGCTGGATCTTTCCTTTGGGATAAACCTGCAAGGACTGCACAGTTTTGGTTAGCGTAGCTACACTTTTAGTTAACTCTTGGACAAGATGGTGCAGGTCTGTAGATGGGGCATTGTCCAGAGTCTGTGCATCAGCTCCTACAGGCTCCGGGGAAAAGGGTGCCACCTCCTGGTGGTAGGTGATAGCTGGGCGCCGATGAGCTGTAGCGCCACCTGGTGCTGGTTCCCGTAGCACCCGGATGGCCCTGTCCTTAAATTGAGCAAAGTCCAAGTCAGGGTTTTGCAGAGCCATTATGCACAGCTGGGTTTGGTGGGCGCTGGACAGTAAACCCTCAATAAATTGCTCAGTTAACAGTCTATTTTCATCACGCACACTGTCAGGGTCTACCTATTTGATGGCCCTCAGCGCCTCTTGCAGGTTTAGAGCATAGTCCCGTACACTGTCCTGTGCCCGTTGTTTGCACCCATAAAACTTCATCTTTATCTCTGCCATAGTACGGGTGTCAAAAGTGTCCTTTAGGTGGGCCAGTATCTCTTTTACAGTCCCTTTTTCTCTGGCTGACCAGGATTTTACTTCTCTCTATGTGCTGCACCCATCAACTGGCCTACGAGGATGCTCACTTTCTGCTCCTCAGACAGGGGGTATACTTTAAATAAAATGCTTAGTCTCTCCTTGAAGTCACTCAGGGTGTGCGACTCTCCTGAGTACTGGGACAACCACGCCGCCCCCGGTATATATGGCATGGAGAATGGCATTACCGCGGCAGCGGCCGCGCCGGTGGTTGGAGTTCCCTCCATATCGGGCGTCTTCCTCCCCCCTAGTGAACCGTGGCCTACCTTCCTTCTCTTTTCTTCCATAGGCCGCAGTTCCGCAGGCGATGGTCTCTGTCGAGGACCTGGCGTCGCACGCTTTTGCTTTTGCTGTGGCTCCTTCCAGGCGTGGGGCATGGCTTTGGACTTCGCGCGTTTCCAGCGATCACACCCCTCTTCTTCCTGTGCGGCGACTCGAAAATGGCGGACAACGGCGGGAAAACGGCGACAAATGGCGGGAAGTCTTCACCACGGTATGCGACACAGTCTGTGAAGGCGCCCAGTACCCGGTGGTAGCGGGCACGCAATCCTGCCGACTACGCCAAAGTTGATGCGACCCCTGGGCCGTGGGGTACCCGGAGCCGGGCCTGTAGATGCTGGGGGTTGTAGTCACCATGGCGGTGACCCGGTCCGTGACCCAGGTGGTCAATCTAAGGGTAGTTTATGTATTTCTGTTATGTATAGTCCGACTACGCCACCTGTGGAATGCGGTTATTGGGAACCGCCGCTGTGGAGCAGTCCGCTGAAGCTGGTATGTGCAGCAAGGTGATGTAACTCCCCACAGGAAGAGTGGAGCTTCAGGGCAGCGTGTATGGATGATGGTGGTGGTAGTGCAAGGTATCAGTAATGACAACACGGAGTCTTTGCAGTGCAGTCCCAGGGTCTTTACTGTTGGCAATTATATGGGCCCCAACGGGAGTACCTGAGGGCCTGATTAGTCTGGGAACAATCCAAGAGTCCTCCTGGCCAGGTGAAGTTGTAGGCCTGCCGTTCCGACTATACTCTTTGGCTATCCCGCTTATAGTCGTGTTGTAGCCCACGTCCCTGAGTGTAACGTGCTGCGCTCACCCGTATGGCTGGCGACTCGGACCTTGTGTATTCCTCGCTCTTCTGTGGTGGTATGGGTCCTTTCGTGTGGCTGAGCCTCCGGGCTTCTGTTAGGCCAGGAGACCTGCAATCTCCTGCCCTGCGGTATCTGCTGCTGGGTATGCAATCCCCACAGCCTCGGACTCTGGTGTCCGGTCCTCTGTGGATACTATCCAGGACAAGCTAACTCCAGCTCCAGTCCCTGGCTCTTTACTCCTTCGTGTCCTACTTGACTCCACACACTGTACTCTCGACTTCGACTCAGACTGACTAACCCCGCCTCCAGATCCAGTTATAAAGGGCAGGATCCTCCCCTTTCTGGTCTGGGGCAGGAGGTGTTGCAGGTAATGTGTTCCTGACCAGGAAACTCCTGTTTTGCTCCCAGACATGGTATTACTACCACTGTGGCAACCAGACCCTCTGGGGTGCCACACTATTCCATCCGGTTTGTGTTTAGTTGGACCATCATTTATTTTTCAACAGGACATTGACCCCAAACACACCTCCAGGCTGTGTAAGGGCTATTGTACCAAGAAGGAGAGTGATGGGGTGCTACGCCAGATGACCTGGCCTCCCCAGTCACCAGACCTGAACCCAATCGAGATGGCTTGAGGTGAGCTGGACTGCAGAGTGAAGGCAAAAGGGCCAACAAGTGCTAAGTGTGTCACCCCAGGCCTGGATGCCACAAATATTAAAGGCTGTGTCTGAGAGCAGGAGGGAGGTTCCCTGGTCAGGGACAATTAGCATACAGCACCTCCTGTCCCAGGCCAGTAGGGGGAGCAGGCTGCCCCTATAAAAGCTGGTACTGGGGGCAGGGTTAGAGAGAACTGGGCGACCTAGCTCAGGACTGAGACTAGTCCCAGAGAAGGAGGGACAGTTCAGCTGCAGCTGAGGAGTCTGTGAGGCAGAGGAGGATCTGCAAGCCAGGGACAGAGGCGACGAGAGACGGTCCTGGCTGAGAGAATCACCACCGGACATTGGGGTCCGAGGCTGTCAGGGTTGCAAACCCTGCAGCAGATAACCAACCCGCAAGGGATTTCAGGTTCCTTGGCCTAAGAAGCCTGGAGGCTCCGCCACACAGAGGGACCAGTACAGCACGGAGAAGTAACAGGTACCTAAGGCCCGAGTCGCAAGCCATACAGGCGAAGTACACGGCCAGCTCAGGGACGTGGGCTATCATACCACAAAAAGGGGGATAGTCAGCAAGGGCAGAGAGAGAACGGTAGGCCTTCACACTCACCCTGACCAGTGGGGCTCGCCCGAATGTTCTCAGACACCCAGGCCCATTCCTACCCAGTACTCCTGTTGGGTCATTAGAAATACCTGCTGTAAAGACCCTGGACTGTTTGAAGCGGTCTCTGAACTCTGATTATTGCGGCCTACACCATCACCCCCAGCATCCACCTACATTGCCCTGAGGCTACACTCTTCCCGTGGGGAGTTATCCTATCCCTGTGCTGCACCCCAACATCAGCCTCAGCGGTCTGCCTTGCAGCGGCGGTCATCCCTGACCGCAATCCACGGGTGGCATAGTCGGACATTCATAACCCTACAAATAGACTGCCACAGCATTTGGTCTGACCACCCTGAGCCACGGGATCGGGTTACCACTACTACCCCCATCATTGCACTGAAGCCCGGTTCCGGTTGCCCCACGGCCCAGGGGGTGAGTCACTAAGCATCTCTGGGAACTCCTTCAAGATTGTTGGAAGACCATTTCCGGTGACTACCTCTTGAAGCTCATCAAGAGAATGCCAAGAGTGTGCAAAGCAGTCATCAAAGCAAAAGGTGGCTACTTTGAAGAACCTAGAATATAAGACATATTTTCAGTTGCTTCACACTTTTTTGTTAAGTATATAATTCCACATGTGTTAATTCATAGTTTTGATGCCTTCAGTGTGAATGTACAATTTTCATAGTCAAGAAAATACGGAAAAATCTTTAAATGGGAAGGTGTGTCCAAACGTTTGGTCTGTACTGTATAAAAACAATTACTTTTTCCATATATTTTCCATTTATTAATTATAATTTTTATAGGACTCTTCTATCTCTCCCTATAATCCACTATGTAGAATATGGCATAAAAATGAATCTAACTATGAGAATGTACTGCATTAATTACTGTACTGTACCGAGTGGTATTTTCTATATGATTACCTTTGAGGCATATGACATATCTATTCAAGGCACGGTCCATGATGTGATTATTTGTTTCAGCCCGGTACACATCTATTTCATTAGTCTAAAATGATGGATTCATACAGTCATAAATACCCGTTGTCAGTCACTTTATAGACATTTCTGGCCTTGATTGCCGGCAATTTTTTCCCTTTTAGATCTCTAAAAGACTTAATCTTATAAATTGAGAGTTATTTTTCATGTCCCTCAAACATTTAGGATGACAACACTTTATAATTTATACAAAGAGCATTGACATATATAAAATATAATAGTAATGAAATTTGCTCATTCCCGCTATAAATCATAGCGTTAAAGGAAGGTAAATTGGTTGATACGGAAATGTACTTTGCCTGTGATAACAATATTAGTGCATATTTCCAGTTACATTTTTCATTTGCAAATTATTTTATCATTTATTTTGCGGTTTCTTCCTCACAGTACCGCTAATTAAAATGAATAAAAACCATTAGCGTTCATATTGCTGCTTCCCAATGTCGTCA
The DNA here is from genome assembly GCF_046119375.1 of Phyllobates terribilis. NCBI lineage: Eukaryota > Metazoa > Chordata > Amphibia > Anura > Dendrobatidae > Phyllobates > Phyllobates terribilis. Next base: position 61,834,850 of record NW_027362764.1, on the reverse strand, counting down.
ATGTAGAGTTACCAACATTTAGTGCACAATTTGGGAAATGTTAAGGGGGTTGTACACTTTCAGGAAACACTGTAAAAAGGCTAGAATAACAAACAAAGTTGGTCATCACCCTATCCGGGTTCAGGGTACATGTTGGAGTCTGGCGTCTGACAAGTGGCGTGCACCTCACCGCAAATCTTATTTGAGCAAGATTTGTGTCATAAGGAGCAACATCGCTCGTCATAAATTAGAGGAGGTGTCGTGTTGTGCCACGGTCGCACCCACATCCTGCCCTAGCTCTCCCCATTTTGCCAAAATTGTGAGAAACTGTAACAAACACTAAAAATCGCTAAATTTTTGCTCAATTTTTGCAATTTTTCAAAGCGTTTTACGCAAGAATTCTGGTGTAATCGCTCTGATTAATCGAAGCCTATATACTTTGTGTTAATGGGATTTGTGCCAGCAAAATCTGCATTGTTGGTGGTTATGAATATATTGTATTATTTAGTAGGGATGAAGGATGCTTCTGTAATTAATTTTGGGCAAATTCACTCAAATCAGATGGCAACTTTGATTCATCCTGAATAAATTTGGTCCAATTCGAAAGTGCCCAATTGTCATTTATTATACTCTTAGGTCTCTCCAAAGGAGGACTGTGTATCCTCACCAGTCCTATGTCCTCACCGGGATATCTGCTAGCTCTAAATGGGCGATTGGTCTTCTGTTTTCCTGCGTTGACTAGGCTTCATTTTGCCATGACATGCATCACCCATCATGTGATCACGAGGTGAGGCCAAGTCAGGACCGGAAGACCAAAGAGACTGAACGTAGATCACCGATCTAAAGTTAGCCGATGACTGGGCAAGGAGCTGCGGTGGCAAGAGAGATTAAAGGGCTGGCCTAGGACAAGGGACTATATTTTATTATTTTTTAACCCCTTCTCGGCCCTATGAAGAATCCAGAAAAATAGCAGAAAAATAGCGGTCAGTAAGTTGCCATTTTGCTGGATTCAAGTAAATTGCATCCCCAAAAATTTTGATTCTGGTAAACACAAATATTTTGGCAAAATATTGTTATGTGCCCATGTGTTTACTATTCGATAGTTTTTTTATTATACCACTTTTTATCCTTAATAATATCTAGATAGAGCTGGTAAATGCTAATGTTATATCCATGAAAGGTTTAAGTAACCTCTACCGTGCAGCAAGCTAGAAAGACCTGCTGGGAGTTACAGTGGAACAACAGCTGGCGAGCCACAGGCTGCCAATCCATGATCTGAAGAGACACAACTTTTAAAGGAGTTAGTAACAGGTTTGTGAAATACATGGAGGTGACTTTCAGGAAAGTGAGAGCAGCAGCTGCCACAGGTACATTCTGCACTACACTGCCCTGATCAATGCTTCGCTTTGTTTATTCCTCTTTGCAGAATTCCAGCTGTCAGATTTTTCTTAAATAACTTAGTTGTTCTTCTTGATGGTGCATTATTCTTCTGTACATTGCATATTATAAATTATGTTACAGTTTTCTACGGAAAATTCCAGTTTCTTAAAGGGGTATATCCGCAATTGAATAATATCCCCTATATGTAGAATACATAGTACATTAGTCATAGCTGCGGATCCAAATACTGCGACTCCCAGTGTTCCCAAGAACTGGGCTTTGCAGAGCCCAGACTGAATGGATCAAATCTGCGCATGCTCAATCTCTGCTCCATTCAATGTCTAAACAAAGTACAAGACATGCTCAACCTCCGTTCCATTCATTGTCTAAGAAAAGTACATATCATGCTCATCTTTGTTCCATTCATTGTCTAAACAAAGTGCAGAGCATTCTCAACCTCCGCTCCATTCATTGTCTAAGCAAAGTACAGAGCATGCTCAACCTTTGCTCCATTCATTGTCTAAGCAAAGGACATATCATGCTCAACCTTCGCTCCATTCATTGTCTAATCAAAGTGCAGAGCATTCTCAACCTCAGCTCCATTCATTGTCTAAGCAAAGGACATATCATGCTCAACCTTCGCTCCATTCATTGTTTAATCAAAGTACAGAGCATGCTCAACCTTTGCTCCATTCCTTGTCTAAGCAAAGTACATATCATGCTCAACCTTCGCTCCATTCATTGTCTAAGCAAAGTACCGAGCATGCTCAATCTCTGCTCTATTCATTGTCTAAGCAAAGTGCAGAGCATGCTCAACCTTCGCTCCATTTATTGTCTAAGCAATGTACCGAGCATGTGTGGCGCCCCTGAGGGTTCGGTCGCCACAGAGGTACTGCATCTCACCAAGAGGTGTGGTATCTCACTCTCAGGTAAGGAAGGAGTACAGCTCAGGACCCTAACACCTGCATTCATTACACCACACTTCAGAGGGCAGGGCGAGATTGCTCCTACAGGAGAGCACAGTCCCTGGTCCATGGCTGGAGTGGGGGGGAACCTAGTAAAGGGGAACAATGTAGTGGCTGTGGGTGGAGGACGTAGTTAAAGGGAGCACATAGAAGAAAGATATAAGTAGAGACACCATCTTAGATCGGTGTGTTCAGTCAGAGGAGGAGAAGTGACAGGAGCAGAGGCTCTTTACGAGCTCTGCTCCAGAGGCGGGCCTGGACAGTGAGGCCCAAGTCTGAGAGGAGAAGGAGAGAAGGAGGAGAGGGAGCGGAGAGGCTCCAGGAATGGAAGAAGGAACCCTAGGGGTACGGGCCGTGCAGAAGGCCACCCGTACGCCCGCATCTACCGGGAGGTGGAGGGGTCAGGCTGCATACAGGGTACCGGATCCCTCAACTAGCAAAAGATTGCACATCTTAACTAGAAACCGGAGGCTGCAGTATTTCATGTCCTGTAGCCAACATTCCATACCAGTCTCACCAGGAAGGTAGCTATATAGGACCCAGGGGATGGAGCAGACGTCGCTCGCTAAGGCCTACAGATACTGGACTGGGACACTTGGTATGAGGTTCAGGGAGACAGCCAGAGAGAAGACACAGAAGGGGGTCCTGCTAAGTACTCCGGAGATATCTGAGGGTGGACTGAACCCCTCACTGAGTAAACGCAGCACGACGTGGGCAGTTATACTGAGCTTGTTGGCATATACAACAGATTAGGACTTATTATAAGTGTAAGGAGGACTTTATACTAACCAGACAGCAGATGGCAATAGTGTGTAAAGTTATATGCTTGCTGTAAATGGGGGAGGAAAGCTCTCAATTGTTGGTTGTTTTTACTTCCTGTGTTTTCTTTCTTTCCTGAATGTGTTATGTTAGCAGCACACGGACTGTGTGACACTGAATTGTATCTCATGTTTAACCAGTATGAAGTAAATACTGTTTACTCAAGATATCTTGCTGATTGAAGCTCTCGTAAGTACAGTGGTGACTATAAGAAGATGCACTCTACGACAGAGCTCTGTAACTTGGACTGCAATAACCGTGAGTAAAGACCCAGAGGACTGCACTTCCTTGTCTCTGTGTTTCTTGCTGCACCATCAACCCCTACACTACAACGGCCAGCACAACCTGCAACATCATCTACACTGCCCTGGAGCTAGCTCTTCCTGTGGAGAGCCACACCATCCCTGCTGCAGTAACATCATCTTCAGAGGACTGCTCCGCAGCGGCGGCTCCCTTTAGCCGCATTCCACAGGTGGCGTCACGAACTCTATAAAAACTCTATAAATCCCCTATACATAACCCCTTTTATTGACTGCCCTGGGTCATGGACCGGGTCACCGCCACTGTGACATTCCCCCAGCATCTACCGGCCCGGCACCGGGTGCCCCACGGCCCAGGGGATGCGTCATATTTGGCATCACGAACAGGATATGTAACCCACCCGTTATCACCAGGTATTGTGCGCCTAGAGACTGTGTTTAAAGACTGAATGTGGCACCCGCCCCAGAAGAACGGGCGCCATTATGTGTGTGATCAAAGACAACAATACAGAACCTCCCATCGTGGGCCAAGTCCCAGAATGGCGCCAAAATCGCAACCAGCCCCCTGCAACTGTAGCCATACACATAGATGTGTCCATCAAGGTGGGGAAGACGCCCCCAGGTGTGACCGACAGCAAGCAGCCATGGGACCGCCCCAGAAAGGGGAGAGGAGAAACAAATACTGGGAGACAGGGTGTGGTCTCCAGCAGACCAGAAAGAACACACCCGGCAGGCAAGATGGAGGGAGGTGAGCCTGAGACCCCGACCCGAGGCCTGCAGCCAGACGAGACACCTCTTACTCTGGCGGAGGTGATCTACAAGCTGACCCTGGAGGACGCGGAGTTTCTTCAAGCAGAGATGCGTGAGCTCAGCCGGCGGGTAGGAGAGGCCGAGAGAACAGCCATCGCCGGCTGGAAGAAGGAGGTGCTGGGGAAGATAGAGGCCAGGCGGCAGCAAGTCCCATGTTCCACCGACAGCACCCCTTCCCCGGCGAAGCCAAACCAGGACCAGAAGGTAGAGAGCAGCCAAGGAGCGGCCGCGGGAGCAGGTAGGAAGAGTTTCCCTGTCCCGGGCGCAGACCGCGCTGACCTGCTCCTGGGTCCCCTGGCGGCGCCTCCGTACCCGGGCACGCATGATCCCGACTTGCTCCCAGGCCCAGAATCCACTACCCTGGGGGCCTGCTCCGCCGATCCGCTCCTCGATCCCCTGGCGGAATCCTCGCACTACCCGGGCGCCTGCTCGGAAGACCTGCTCCTGGGCCCGTTACCAGAGCCACCTACCTCCGCATCCGAGTGGGGATACGGGACCTCCTCCTTTGAACGGTCCGCCAGGAATGAAGGTCAGCAGAGACCCCCCCTTGCTCCCACACTTGCGCCCCCAATTACCTGCGCAGAGGGAAAGGAGTTCCTATGGGACAACCGGGAGGGGGACAAGGAGCGGTATGACCGGCAGGTGCGATGGGAGCGCATGGAGGCCAGAAACATGGCGGCCAAGACACGGGCCCTCCAAGCAATGTCCACTAAACTCAGTCCCCATCTGGAGGGGATAATAGTAAAGTTTGACTTGGACGCCGGGTGGGGATTTATCCGGGAGCCGCAGACAGATCGAGACGTCTTTGTCAACCGGCGGGACGTAGAACCCCACCTCCAGCAAGGGCATCCCGGCCGAGACCTCTATCCCGGTGACCATGTCACTTTCACCCATCACAAAGGAGAGCGCGGGTGGTATGCCCTCCAAGTCCACAAGATGGCAAAGGAAAGAAAGGACATGCCCGCGCAGTACCAGGCTGAACACCCGGCCGGGTCAGTCGGTAAAAATGAGGAGTTCCCCCGGCGGGAACCCCACTATTAAACATGTGTTGTAGGAATTGTATATAGTTACCCGTAAGGGTAAAGCAAGAATGCTGCAAGTTAAAAAAAAAAATAAAATTTTGCTTACATATGCCTTTAGTTACCTGCGAGGGTATAGACATTAGGGTAGAGGACGGTGATCTCCCTAAAAACTTTCCATTGTATATAATTGCACTTCTTAAAGTGCCCCTTATTGGTTTTATAAATGTACAACAATGACCTCAGAACAAAAACCCGTTTGGCGTGGCCGAAGACGTGGTCCAACACCTGGATCATCTATGCCCTGCAGCCACGCTCAGGGCCTACGTTGAGGGTTTTCGGACGGGTCCCTCATACTCAAGTTTGCACCTTAATAAAGAAAGTGGACTCCTGGTTGCAGATCATGCTGTAACCTGTTAATAAATGTTTGATATGAAGAATGTTTATGAGAAAAATGTTTGATATGCGAAAGATGTGTTTATACAAGTGAAAAGAGTTTTATAATGTTTTATATATGTGAAGAAAGTTTTATAATGTAGTGATAGAAACGTAACCAGTAACGCTAAGGAAAAAGAGCCTCCCATAAAGGGAAGAAGAAAAGTTTGTTTATTATCTTCTATGCGGATGCATTCTAAAAATTTTGCATGTCTTTAAAATTGTTTTTACTCTGTTCCAGCCCGCGGACGTGCTGTGTTTTGCCAGGGGTGTGTGTGGCGCCCCTGAGGGTTCGGTCACCACAGAGGTACTGCATCTCACCCAGAGGTGTGGTATCTCACTCTCAGGTAAGGAAGGAGTACAGCTCAGGACCCTGATACCTGCATTCATTACACCACACTTCAGAGGGCAGGGCGAGATTGCTCCTACGGGAGAGCACAGTCCCTGGTCCCTGGCTGGAGTGGGGGGGGACCTAGTAAAGGGGAACCATGTAGTGGGTGTGGGTGGAGGATGTAGTTAAGGGGAGCACATAGAAGAAAGATATAAGTAGAGGCACCATCTTAGATCGGTGTGTTCAGTCAGAGAAGGAGAAGTGACAGGAGCAGAGGCTCTGTACGAGCTCTGCTCCAGAGGCGGGCCTGGACAGTAAGGCCCAAGTCTGAGAGGAGAAGGAGAGAAGGAGGAGAGGGAGTGGAGAGGCTCCAGGAACGGAAGAAGGGACCCTAGGGGTACGGGCCTTGCAGAAGGCCACCCGTACGCCCACATCTACCGGGAGGTGGAGGGGTCAGGCTGCATACAGGGTACCGGATCCCTCAACTAGCAAAAGATTGCACATCTTAACTAGAAACCAGAGGCTGCAGTATTTCATGTCCTGTAGTCAACACTCCACACTAGTCACCAGGAAGGTAACTACATAGGACTCAGGGGACGAAACAGACGTTGCCCACCAAGGCCCGCAGATACTGGACTGGGACACTTGGTATGAGGTTCAGGGAGACAGCCAGAGAGAAGACACAGAAGGGGGTCCTGCTAAGTACTCCGGAGATATCTGAGGGTGAACTGAACCCCTCACTGAGTAAACGCAGCACGACGTGGGCAGTTATACTGAGCTCTGTAACTTGGACTGCAATAACCGTGAGTAAAGACCCAGAGGACTGCACTTCTTTGTCTCTGTGTTTCTTGCTGCGCCATCAACCCCTGCACTAAAATGCCCAGCACAACCTGCAACATCATCTACACTGCCCTGGAGCTAGCTCTTCCTGTGGAGAGCCACACCATCCCTGCTGCAGTTCCAGAGGACTGCTCCGCAGCGGCGGCTCCCTTTAGCCGCATTCCACAGGTGGCGTCACGAACTCTATAAAAACTCTATAAATCCTCTATACATAACCCCTTTTATTGACCGCCCTGGGTCACGCACCGGGTTACCGCCACTGTGACATTCCCCCAGCATCTACCGGCCCGGCACCGGGTGCCCCACGGCCCAGGGGGCGCGTCATACATGCTCAATCTCTGCTCTATTTATTGTCTAAGCAAAGTGCAGAGCATGTGTGGTGCCCCTGAGGGTTCAGTCTCCACAGGGGTACTGCACCTCAGATTGAGGTGTGGTATCTCCTCTTCCAGGTAAGGATGGAGCATCACTTAGGACCCCACTTCACACTCAACACTACACCACTCCTGTCCTGTAGGGGGTCTAAATGCACCAGGGTGCTGCCCCGGCCCGGGATAGAGGAGATGGGAGGAACCAAAGATAGGGGGAACCATGTAGTGGGTGAGGGTGGAGGACACACTTATTGATTCATATTTAATCTACGGCCATTTTAAGTTCAAAGTCTTTGATTGTGGTCTTCTGTCAGGGTCCAGCAAGAGTCTGTAGCTGGCTGAAGATTCGCGGTCCTCGTACTCTGGCCTTGAGACGAGGAGCGGGTTAGAGTTAACCACTGTCTCTACCTGGTCAGGGTCCTGTTCTAAGAAGGCCTTGGAGGGGAGCAGAGGAGATAGGCTCCACAGGCAAAAGGATCCCAGGGGGATACGGACGGAGCGGAGTCGCAACCTGTATTCTTTATTCTGGCCTAGCCAGAGGGATTCCTGCTGCAAAAGGGGTAACCGGCCCCCGATATCTGACTTTGTCACTTCACGTCTCAGTCAGAAAAGCCCGGAGGCTTAGTGGATCCCAGGGGGATATGGACGGAGCGGAGTCGCCACCTGTATCTCTTAAACTGCGTTTACCCAGTGGGACCCGGCCTTACACCACGTTCATTCCACACACAGTCAGGAGAAGGCTCAGTGGGAGAACTTACCAAGGAGAGCAACACACACCAGCGGGGTCTCGACAGGTGCTCCTGATCTACCTGGGAAGTGCTGAACCCCCTTCCCGGTGGCCGCAGTACGCCGTGTGTAGCAGAGAGAAGCTTTGCGGCTGAAAGTTGATCTAAAAGTGAATAAAGACCCGGGTGACTTCATTCACCGACTCCGCTTGTTTATTCCTGCGCGGCACTGCACCCACCATCCTTCCATACAGCTCACCAAACACTGCCCTGAGGCCTACTCCGCCTGTGGGGAGTAGTACCAACTGTGCTGCCAGAACACCAGCCTCAGAGGACTGTCGCAGCGCTGGTGGCCTTCACCAGAAACCATAGGTGGTGTAGTCGAACAACAACCACTCATCAAGTAGCCCATTATTTTTAAGGTGACAGCCCTGGGCACGGAACAGGTCGAGGCCACGACTGCATCCCCCGCAACATCTACACTGACCTGGCTCCGAGTAACCCCATCGCTCAGGGAGGGCGAGTCACTCGCATGCTCAACCTTCGCTCCATTCATTGTCTAAGCAAAGTACCGAGCATGCTCAATCTCCACTCTATTCATTGTCTAAGCAAAGTACAGAACATGCTCAACCTGTAGAATGTAAGCCCGCAAGGGCAGGGTCCTCTTCCCTCTGTACCAGTTTATCACTGTTAGTTTGTTTACTGTAAGTGATATCTGTATTTGGTATATAAACCTTTTACTATGTACAGCGCCATGGAATCAATGGAGCTATATAAATAAATAATAATAATAACCTCCGCTCTAATCATTGTCTACGCAAAATAAGGAGCATGCTCAACCTCCACTCCATTCATTGTCTATGCAAAATAAAGAGCATGCTCAACCTCCACTCCATTCATTGTCTAAGCCAGGGGTCTCAAACTCATCTGAGTATATGGGCCGAACATAGAAAAAATGTTAATTTGACTGGCCACATTCTTTTCAGGATGAGATGGCATTTTTAGTGATACCATTTTTTTCTATGCTCATTTAGAGCATTTTTTTAACATTTTTGGAGTGTTATTTATTTAATTATTTTAAATGGCATTAATTGTATGGGTTATAGTGCAGTATTAATGCTTGGGTCAATATGGATACGGCGATAACAAATGTACACTTTTTTGTTTACTTTATTTTGTACAAGAAACAGCACTTTTAGTGGCAAAATATTTTTTTCATACTTTATTTCTTTATTTAGAATTTTTTTTTTACATTTTTACAATTTTTTTCCCTGTTTTTTTGTCCCTAATTAACCCTATACAATAATATTGTTTCACAATTAGCACCATATAGTAAATCGGGCCAGTATTTTGTAGTATTGCCTCCCATTCTGGTCTCCATCTTGTAGTTATGTCCCTATCCTGGTCCCCATCTTGCAGTTATGTCCCTATGCTGTAGTAATGTCCTCCATCCTTGTCCCATATTGCAGTAATGTCCCCATCCAGGTTACCATATTGCAGTAATGTCCCCCATCCTGGTCCCTATCCTGTAGTAATGTCCCCCATCCTGGTCCCCATATTGCAGGAATGTCCCCCATCATGGTCTCTATCCTGTAGTAATGTCCTCCATCCTGGACACCATATTGCGGAAATGTCCCCCATCTTGGTCCCCATATTGCAGCAATGTACAGAGCATGCTAAACCTTCACTCCATTCCTTGTCTAAGCAAAGCGCAGAGCATGCTCATCTCCTCTCCATTCCTTGTCTAAGCAAAGTACAGAGCATGCTCAACCTCCGCTCTATTCATTGTCAAAGCAAAGTACAGAGCATGCTCATCTCCTCTCCATTCATTGTCTAGGCAAAGAGCATGCTCACCTTTGATCCGTGTTTTGCCTAAGCAAAGTACAGAGCATGCTCACCTCCGCTCCATTCATTGTCTAAGCAAAGTAAAGAGCATGCTCAACCTTTGCTCAATTCATTGTTTAAGCAAAATATAAAGCATGCTGACCTTTGATCCATTCATTGTCTAAGCAAAGTACAGAGCATGCTCAACCTCCGCTCCATTCAATGTCTAAGTAAAGTGCACAGCATGCTCAACCTCCGCTCCATTCATTGTCTAAGCAAAGTAAAGAGCATGCTCACCTCCGCTCCATTCAATGTCTAAGTAAAGTGCAGAGCATGCTCAACCTCCGCTCCATTCAATGTCTAAGTAAAGTGCACAGCATGCTCAACCTCCGCTCCATTCAATACATGACTGTGCAGAACTCCTTCTTGGGATCACTGGGGGCACTAGTGGTCAGCCCTCAGCAATCAATAAGTTATCCTCTATCCCATAGATAGGAAATAAGTTTCTATTGTGAAAATATCCCTTTAATTTTTCTTTTTCATGACTAGAATATATACATGGAGTATAGCAGTCTGATGGATAGTCAGGAACATTGACCCATTTCTGCCTAGTGCTAAAAATATACAAGCTGGTACTTAAACATGTTGTCCTCCTTCGGAGACAATTTTTTTAGTAACAAATAAGACCTGTCATCGGGTCAAAAATTGCCACTTTTGCTCTTATTTTAGTCCTAATTTTTATTGTCTCTACTAAGGGGGAAGTGCTCACAGGTTAATGCCGAACAGCCAAAAGCCACGCCCCAGAGGATCCTGGGATCCAGTGAGAAATGCCCTGTTAGTAAAACCCATAAAAATTAACACAAAAAAAAGGCCCATTACTCTGGATTTGAAAAAAAAAGAAGGAATACTCAAGACAGCAGCAGGAATAAAATAGGAGCAAAAATTAGAAATATTTTGATTTCGTGACTTGTCCTCGTTAAAGTCATGTATTTCGGACTAAAAATAATTTTTGCAATAGAACTTCATGAAAAATTGTGCATCATTTGCTTTCTACAGCCTTTATGTTGCACTGCCTATTTCTGGCTGCAGAATGAGTTATCTGAGTGAGTATGAGTCAGTGAGCTCCTTCTGACAGGTCACACAAAATTTAAAACTCTTTTTCTGTCTTTTTTTGGTGCTCCTCTCAGGAGACCACATCATAAATCACAAAGGAGGTAGAAGTAATATAGGAAAAGCCTCACCGTGTGGTAAATAGTATAGCAGCTCCTGAGTTTGATTTGCTTGAATCCTAAGCGTTTGACCACTGGCAGAATCAAAGAAAAAAGGGAAAAAGGGATCCATGCAGTCTAAGTTAGTTAAAAACTACTTGTCTTTATTCCATCATTTAAAAAAGTAGGGATATCCATACACTTAAAATAGTAAATTCATTCTGACGCGTTTCTGGCCGAAGCCCTTAATCATAGAAGGGCTTTGGCCAGAAACGCATCAGAATGAATTTATTCTTTTAAGTGTATGGATATCCCTACTTTTTTAAATGATGGAATAAAGACAAGTAGTTTTTAACTAACTTGGACTGCATGGATCCCTTTTTCCCTTTTTTCTGTCATAAATCACAATGTGCAGAAAAATAAAGATCCGGTAAAATGGTGCAAAATTTGTAATTTACACAAATTGTAAAAAGGATTTGAAGCCCAAATAAATATATTTAAGTAAAAAAATAAATAAAACAAAATTTTTTAAAAAAATTGTCCTTAAAGAGGTTTTCCGCTTTATTTTACTAGACCTGATTTTGTGGCGCTTACTAATATTTAAAGAAGTTGTCCACTACTTTTACATTGATGCCCTATCCTTAGGATAGGGCATCAATGTATGATCGGCCGGGGTCCCGCATGTGGCACCCCTGCCGATCAGCTGTTATCGGTGCCGGCGGCGGCTGGCGCCGGCCGGAAGTGCTCACCTGCGGGGCTCCGCCGTCAAGTGGTAGTGGCCGCCGCCGTGTACTGCACATCCGCCTCCTATTCAATTGAATGGAATAGGGCATCAATGTACAAGTAGTGGACAACCCCTTCAAGCATTATGGGTTCACCTTCTTCCTCACAGACTGCATAGCTCTCCTGTTCTCAATGGCTGATGATGGAGGACTTTGTGACCAGACCTGTCCGTCAGGACTCCTCCACAGCTTTCCTTGTAGAGTGTTTTCTGGTTGGACAGGTTTGTCACATGTTCCTCTATCAGTAGCCATTTTGAAAACAGGAGGATTACACAGTATGTGAGGAAGGCCGCACTAACGAGAGGACGGTGCTGCACAACAAAACAACTTGTAATACTTATACATTAATACGTGTCACAAAATGATGGCACCCAACACATCAGTTAAAATAAACATATAGTGGACAACCCCTTTAATTTCAAGTCCAGTGTTTGAATAAACGTAGTGGTTTTATGTTTATAATCTCTATGGAGGAAGTGGGGTGATTGACAGCCACCATCTTTTTTTTGATAAATCTGTATTGTGTCGTTCCTCTGTTATCCCTCCTAGAAATACATAACTAAATTGATGTCAAAGGGGGCGTGTCCCTACATAGTCAGCAGTGATTGGACCGAATCACATTGTGTATGGATACGACCACACAACCGGCAACACCCAGATGTCTATTTATTCATACATTTTTTAGGAGATATAACAAGAACAGCACAATTTAAAGTTTAAAGAGAAGATTATCTAGAATATTTTATGAGGAATAGAAACTGAAAATAGTTTTTGTTGTCCATAGCAACCAATCAGAGTTCAGCTTTTATTTTATAAACAGCTCTGGTTAAACAAAAGCTGCGCTGTGATTGGCTGCTATGAGCAATAAAGATTTTTTTCCTTTCAGGCAGTTTTCATAAACTTCTCCATAGCATTTCTTTATCTGAACTGACCAATAATGTCACCCTTCTTGTTTTATACCCAGAATTGCACTTATTTGTCTCCATCTGAATAAACGTGTTATCGCTAAATCTTCATCTCCTTCCATCTTATAAACACAAAGTGATATTCCCTCCGAGGTTTTTACGATTTTCTCTGAGTCTCACATTTGTTTCTTCTTATTGCCATTCCCTCAGCACCACTGTAAAAATTAATACTCGCTCCCAGCAGACACATTTTCCTGGGAAAATCACAAGGTTTTATGTGTCGGGCACATCACCGCTCGCTAATTAATATCAACACACGGCGCACTAAAAATAACGGAAAGCAAATAATGTCCAACACGGGGACAATCAACGCGCTGATCACCGGAGTGTGGGGCAGCAAGAGTTCAAGCCTGGGATATACAAGAACACCTGGGGCCTGATTATATCTATCTGTTATCTGCGCCTTGTCTGGGGCAATCACTGCCGAAAGATCTATTATTGATAAGTCAGGGCTTTAGATTTACATTTCCATTGTATTCTATGTCACACACATGTTGCGTCTATCTATCTATCTATCTATCTATCTATCTATCTATCTATCTATCTATCTATCTCTCTCTCTCTCTCTATCTATCTATCTTTATCTATTATCTATCTATCATCTGTCTCTCTATCTATCTATCTATCTATCCCATATCTGTCTATCTATCTATCTATCTATCTATCTATCTATCTATCTATCTATCTATTATCTATCTATCCCATATCTGTCTATCTATCTATCTATCTATCTATCTATCTATCTATCTCTCTATCTCTCTATATCTATTATCTATCTCATATCTAGCTATCATCTATTTATTATCTATTTATTTATCAATCAATCATCTATCTATTTATTTTCTACAAATCATCTGTCGCGCCCCCAGGGCAATGGGGTACTAGGGGTCCGGGCCGATAGATGCTGGTAATGCTGGGGCCTTCGTGGTTCCTGATCCTGTTAAGGGTTTAGCTTCAGGTCGGCCAGGGACTTGTAGTCCTCCTGGTATGCCGGTGATTCCTACTGGGTATAAAGGACCATGTAGGCGCGGACCCGGTGTCCGGTTTGTATATTCGGGGTGAGCCTATGATGCTCCTCTGCCCCCTCAACTCCTCTCTCCTCCTTGCTTCCGGCCACACTCGGGGCCCTCAATACAGCAGCAGACGTGCTGCGTCTTCGCTGCTCTCAGCATCAGCACGCTCTCAGACTCTCTGACTCTGTCTGACTGACTCTCTCTTCTGACTGACTGCCTGGCTCCACCCTCCATATATATATCCCTAACGGGCTCCCTCTGGTGGTATGAGGTGGAAGGGTGGAGGTGTTTGTATGTAATGAGGGCCTCTTGTGGAGAAGTCCATCCATGCACCCTGGGTCCTGTGGTACCTGTGAACAGCAGGGTGCCACATTCCCCCCTAGTACAATTCAGTACTCCTGGACTGAAGCATTTTGCAAAACAGGTTAACAACAATAACAACAATAATAATTATAACAACAATTAAGTTACAATATGTCCCGTAACCAGGTGTCCATTTCACCGATGAAAATGTAACAGAGTAACATGAGGGACCCACCTGAAAACCCTCAACGTAGGCCCTGGGCGTGGCTACAGGGCATAAGTGATCCAGGTGCTGGACCACGTCTTCGGCCACGCCAAACGGGTTTTTGTTCTGTGGTCTTATAAGGGGGCACTTTTGATGTGTGCAACTATTTACAAGAACAGTTCTTGGCTGCTCACAGTCCTCAGCCTACAAGTCTTTGTACCCTGACGGGTAACTAAATGCACACATATTATTGACAGTTTACACAATAAATAATAGACAATACCCAACTGGGTAACTATTTACAATTTAGGCACTTCATGCTTATTCCCTAAACCTGGCAAGGATTTGTCCTTGTGTGCTGCGTGTGGACCTTCGTAGCACTGGGGTGTCACTAGTGTCTGTGCGTGCACTCTCTGTTAATCTAGCAGGTGTATGTGCTGGTAGATTATAGAACTGCCTTAATCTCTCTATGGGACTCGCAAGTACACTGTCCACTGGGCCTTCAGGCTCCGTCTCAACAGGTAATCCTCCTCTGACTGGGGACTCTTCCTGTGCCTGAGCAGGTTCTTCCAGAGCGCTCACAGGTTCTTCTTGTGGCTGATAGAAGTGTATAATGGGTATAATCACCGCTCCATCAAGTTGAGGCCAGTCCGCAGGGAAATCTCCTAGAACTGTGTGAAGCACTTCTTCCTTGGGTTCTTCCGGTGCTATAGGAGGTACTTCTTCTTCCGTTGTCTTCAGTAGACTTGGGCACACTTTCAGGTGGTCTCTTGAGACTGTTGCAGTTGTTTTACCTCCATCTTTGCTAATCAGGCAGGTTTTACTGTTGTCAAACTTGGAGTTCAACACTGTGTAGGGCTCTCTTTCCCACTGGTCATCGAGCTTGTGACTTCTTCTCTCCCGCTTTAGCACTATCTCTCCAGATGCCAAGGGTTCTGCTGATGCATGTTTATTGTACTGTTCTTCCTGTCTTTCCCTTACTCTGTTCAGACTGTCTTCGACACAGGCCTGTACTCTCCTGTACTGCTCCTGCTTCCGGTTCTACCACTCCGAGTTCCAGGTCCATGGGCAACTTTCCGGGTCTTGCTCTCATGAGGTACGCTGGGGTACAATTAGTAGAACTCACAGGTATGTGATTGTACAGATCTACCAGGTCAGGTAGTTTGTCTGGCCACTGGTTCCTTTCTTCCAAGGGTAAGGTTTTCTGCAGGTCTATGATGATGTTGTTCATTTTCTCACACAAACCATTGGTCTGAAGGTGATACGGCATAGTCCGGATCTTTTTGCACCCGTACAGGTGGCAGAATTCTTTAAACAGCTCGGCTTCAAAGGCTGGGCCTTGATCAGTCAGCACTTTGTCCGGGTATCCATGGGGCCTGCAGGTGTATGCTTGGAACATTCTTGCTGCAGTCTCTGCTGTCAGGTCCTTGACAGGGGCTACCACCAGGAACCGGGAATAATGATCCACCATGGTCAGGGCATAGGAGTAGCCTGACCTGCTGGGTGACAGCTTGACGTGATCCAGAGCGACAATCTCCAGGGGCTGGGTTGTCTTGATGGACTGCAAGGGTGCTTTCTGACTGCCGTAGTCTTTCCTTCTGAGGCTACAGGGCCCACAATTCCGGCACCACCTCTCTATGGAGCTCCGCATTCCAACCCAGTAGAACCGGTCCTTCAGCAGGGTTTCCAGCTTCTTCCAGCCAAAGTGACCTGCTTGATCGTGGTAGGCTTCCAACACCATCTGGATATCCGTCCTGGGTACAACAATCTGCCACACCATTTCATGGGTCTTTGGGATGACATATCTTCTGCACAGCTTCTCTCTGTAGATGAACAGCCGGCTTCTTTCATTCCACAGTTGCTTGGCTTGTGGAGGAGCATCCTTCTCCAGGTGAGAACCTTCCTGGGTGATCAGTCTTTTGATAAGGCTGACAGCCGGGTCACTGTCCTGGGTTTCCTTCCAACTGTGGCGGGGTAGAGGATTCAGCGTCCTTCCCTGACGTCTTCTAGTGACGTGTTGCTCATGGACCACTCCGCTTTGGTGGAAAGCAGGTAATTCAACTTCCTCTAAATCATCCACTTCATCCTCGGTGTCTGACTGGTGAGGCATCCTTGACAGTGCATCAGCATTGGTGTTCTTGTGACCTGCCCGGTACTTGATGATGAACTGATAATTTGACAGTCTGGCCACCCAACGCTGTTCCATGGCTCCCAACCTGGCTGTCTCCAGGTGTGTCAAGGGATTGTTGTCAGTAAAGGCTGTGAATTTCGTTGAGGCTAGGTAATGCTTGAACCTTTCAATGATAGCCCAGACCAAGGCCAGGAACTCCAGCTTGAAGGAACTGTAGTTCTCCGGGTTCCTCTCGGTAGAGCGTAGCTTCCTACTGGCATATGCATTTACCTTCTCTCTTCCATTTTGCTTCTGGGACAACACAACTCCCAGTCCCTCGTTGCTGGCGTCGGTGTACAGCAGAAAAGGCTGGCTTTAGTCAGGGTAAGCCAGGATTTCTTCGCCAGTCAGGATTTCCTTCATTACTGCAAAGGATTCAGCCTGTTCTTTGCCCCACTGGAATGGGGGACTCTTTCCTCTTTTGGACTGTCCTACCAGGAGGTCTTGTAGAGGTGCTACCTTTTTGGTATAGTTCTTTATGAACCTTCTGTAGTACCCGACCAGCCCAAGGAATTGTCGTACTTCTTTGATGCTTCTCGGCTCAGGCCACTTCTGGATGGCAGTGACCTTCTCCGGGTCTGGTGCTACTCCCTCCGAGCTGACTACGTGCCCCAGGTACTGAACCTTCTGCTTGAGCAAGTGGCATTTAGAAGGCTTTAGTTTCATCCCATACCAGGACAATTCTTCAAATACCTCCGCCAGGTGCTTCAGATGGTCCTCATATGTCCTCGAGTACACGATAACGTCATGCAGGTACAGCAGCACTGTCTCGAAGTTCTGATGTCCCAAGCAACACTCCATCAGCCTCTGGAACGTTCCGGGTGCATTGCAGAGTCCAAACGGCATACTGTTGAACTCGCACAGTCCCATCGGGGTGGTGAAGGCCGTCTTCTCCCGGTCTTCCTCAGCAACAGAGACTTGCCAGTACCCGCTAGTGAGATTCAGTTTAGAGAAGTAATTGGCAGATTTTAGTGCAGCCAGGGATTCCTCTATACGGGGCAAAGGGTATGCATCTTTATGTGTAATGAGATTAATCTGTCTATAATCTACACACATCCTCCTGCTACCGTCCTTTTTCCTGACCAGGACCAGGGGAGCTGCCCAAGGGCTACAGCTATCCCTTACTACCCCTGCCTTTTTCATGTCACGCAACATTTCCTTGGCTTTCTGATAATGTGCTGGTGGTATGGGTCGGTAACGCTCCTTAATGGGTGGATGGTTACCTGTGGGTATGTGGTGTTGTACCCCTTTAACCCTTCCAAAGTCAAGTGGGTATTTACTAAACACTTGTTCATATTCCTGAACCACTCTGTAAACACCGTGTTTCTGCTGGACAGGAGTGGCGTCAGTCCCAACATGGAGCTGTTGACACCAATCCTCCAGCTGAGCTTCGCAGTCGTTGTCCTCCACTGCATCTGGTGGGGTCAAAGATTCCACTGTGTGTATGGCATCATCATTCACAGTATACAATCTAGCAACAGTGGCATACCTTGGCAATTTGACTTCCTCCTCCCCACAATTTAGGAGTTGTACGGGCACCCTCCCACTGCGTACGTCAACTATAGTGTTGAGCCACCCCCGTAGTGTTCGAGATCGGTTCGGTTCGTCGAACACCAGTATGTTCGCCGAACAGTTCATCGAACTGTTCGTCGAACACCTTCGAACACCGTTAAAACCAATGGCAGGCAAACAAAAACACATAGAAACACATAGAAAACACCTTCAAAGGTGTCCAAAACCTGACAAACTGCTCAGAAGACCCAACTAACACATGGAAAAGTGACAAGTACATATAGTCATGCGAAAAGAAAAGAGGTGGAGGAGTAAAAGGAGGGGGAGACACAGATATAGGCACGTCATGCCCTTCTAAAACCAAAAAAGTGCGAAGCCGACACGGCCAATCCGTTCCTGCCCGTGCGACCTCCGTGTCGCCGGGTTTGTGCCAGAGCCGCGGTTGACCCTGACGGCCAGCCCCCCTCTTCCAATACTGGTGCCTGTCCGCTGGTGGGTCGAGTGAGCCCCCCTGCGGTGGAGGCAGGTCTAATCTTTTTAATTTAAATTGTCTCTCTAATTTGAATGAGTACACTTTAAATCCTTTTACAAGGATCTATTGGAGGGCAAGTCTCATGCCAGCAGCCGCATTATTCCAGCTCCAGTAGCGTCCACTAAAGCTGCTGCAGTTAAAAAGCTTTTATAAGGATCGAGCTTGGCGGTCCACCGCAAGGCGTCCTACCGCCAGTCCCAGCCCCTGTGCCTTGGGGTGCCTCCCCGATGCTCTTCACTGAGTGTCCCGGGGGCCCGAACCATTTCCTTTGAAAAAATTAAGTGTCCAAACTACAGGTGGTGTAGCTTGCTTAACAGCTGGGATAATCCGCTTACTAGCAGACACTGCTACTAGGTACAAAGTATTTCCTGGGCTAGATGCAGTTAAAAATTTGTAATTAGATACTCTCGTTGGATGCTAAGAAAGCATTCCATAGAGTCTCCTGGCACGCCATATATTATTCTCTTAAAAAGCTTGGGGTAGGGGTCTAGGGGACCCTTTTATAGGCAAAATCACGGCCCTGTATCGCAATACGTCACCTAGGCTGAAGATAAAGGGAACATTTTCATCACCTTTCATAATCACCAATGGGACAAGGCAGGGATGTCCTCTGTCCCCTCTCTTATACATCCTAGTGACGGAGCACCTGCTCTCATCAATTCACCATAACCCCAATATTAGGTGGATTGAGGTGGGAGGCACCGAGTAGAAGTGCTCTGCATTTGCTGATGATGTCCTAGTATATATCACTCAATCACACATATCCATCCCTGCTGTTATGGCTGAAATAGATCACTTTGTTACATGGTCAAATTTTAAAATCAATGCAGCGAAGTCTGAGGCCCTCGATGTCTCCCTCCCCAAATCCATACAGGATTCCATCCAGTCCAACTTTCCCTTTGCCTGGCCCTCACAGGGTATCAAATTCTTAGGAATTCGTATTCATAGAGACCTCTCCCGTCTATGTTATCTTAATTTTGGGCCCTTTATTGAACAACTCCATACAGACCATGGTTGGCAAGTTAGAACTGTAAGATTCACTACGTGAACCACTGGTGTTTTGTGGAAAAGCATATGTACACTGTGTTCCAAATTATTATGCAAAAAGTGTTTAGGAGTGATAAGGTAAGAATTTTTTTGTTTGTCAGTTAAACTCATTGATGGTGATGTATGTCAGGGCTCTTTATATCACTGTAAGCAATTGAAGACACCTGTGCTAATTAGTTTGGCAGGTGTGTCCAATGAAAGGCAAGACTACTTAAGAAGGCTGTCCCACATAATTAAGCAGCCTACATTTTCTGCCAAAATGGGAAAGAAAAAGGATGTGTCGGCTGCTGAGAAGCAACAAATTGTGGAGTGTTTAGGTCAAGGCATGACTACAATCAACACTGCCAAGACACGTCATCCTGATCATCGCACAATCAAGAAGAATGTAGCTGATTCACAGTACACACGTGTGCATGCTGATAAGGGAAAATTGAGGACTCTTTCCTACAGGCAATTACGTCAGGTTCAAAGAGCAGCGGCAAAAAAGCCTTGACACAGCAGCAGACAAGTTTTTGAAGCTGCTGGTGCCTCCAACGTCCCCCGAACAACAAGATGCAGGGTCCTTCAGAGGTTTGCAGCTGTGCGTAAGCCATCCTGTCGACCTCCTCTATCCACTGTACACAAGCAGAAACGGCTCCAGTGGGCCAAACAATACATGAAGACTGACTTCAAAACTGTTTTGTTCACCGATGAGTGCCGTGCAATGCTCGATGGTCCAGATGGATGGAGTGGAGGATGGCTGGTTGATGGACACCCCATGCAAACATGGCTACGGCGCCAACAAGGAGGAGGTGGAGTAATGTTTTGGGCTGGAATCATGGGGAGAGAGATTGT
Organism: Phyllobates terribilis; assembly: GCF_046119375.1. Classification (NCBI taxonomy): domain Eukaryota; kingdom Metazoa; phylum Chordata; class Amphibia; order Anura; family Dendrobatidae; genus Phyllobates; species Phyllobates terribilis. Next base: position 61,814,524 of record NW_027362764.1, on the reverse strand, counting down.
CGGCCCCTTTAGGATCCCTGAAGGGGTAAAGATGAACTCCATAATGTATGTGGAGTTTCTCAAACAGCACTTCCTGCCATGGTTCAAGAAGAAGAACCGTGTATTCCGCAGCAAGATCATTTTCATGCATGTTAATGCACCGTCTCATGCTGCACATAACACATCTGCATCTCTTGCTGATATGGGCATAAAAGGGGACAAACTTATGGTGTGACCCCAATGCTCCCCTGACCTCAACCCCATTGAGAACCTCTGGAGCATCATCAAAAGGAGTGTCTATGATGGCGGGAGGCAATTCACATCTAAGCAACAGCTCTGGGAGGGTATTCTGTCCTCATGCAAAACAATTGAAGCAGAAACCATCCAAAACCTGACAAATTCAATGGACGAGAGAGTTCAGAAGCTCCTTTCGAACAAGGGGTCCTATGTGCAAATGTAACATCACCTAGAATAAAGTTTTGAGTTGAAAACTGTTTGATTTCAGTTTCTAATAACCTGCTAATGCTTATAATTTCAAAAATGACAATTTTTTTTGTTCTTTATTAAAATGAAAAGGTTGATCGAAGAGTGTGGGGGATCTAAGAGTGTGGTAACCCAGTAGTCAGGATTATTTCGAATTCTGAGAATCTGAGGGTCATGTTGCAGGTAGTGCAGCAAGAAGGCACTCATGTGTCTTGCGCATCTAGGAGCCTCAAAATTATTTTCCGGGCTAGATGTGTGGTGCCGCGAGGGTTCGGTTGCCACAGGGGTATTGCACCTCAACCAGAGGTGTGATATTCCACTCCCAGGTAAGGATGGAGTGTGGACCAGGGCTCAGTTAGCTGCATACACACACTCACCCCATTTCCGGGGGACAGCTCGACGGTGCTCCCATTTATGCAGGCACAACTGACCATGTCCCTGGCTGGAGTGGGGAGGTGTGAGAGAACCCAGTGATGTAGGAGCAGTAGGGGACGGTTTCTGGAGCATAGGAAGGAGCTCATTGGGTGCAGGTCACCTGAGCTCAGACACAGAGAGGTAGATGAAAGGTGGGAGCCATCTTAAGTCAGAGGAGAGTGGGAGAGTTCAGTTCTCAGAAGTAGTTCAGCCAGAGAGAGCGGACAGGGACAGAAGCGTGGTCACTGGTGGGGCACGAGAGGCCAGAGAAAGGATAGAAGGGGGTCCTGTGCCACACTCCTGAGTTGCCTGGGGGTTGACCGAGCCCCTCATCTGGTGGACGCAGCACGGCTTGGGCAGTCATTGCTGACAGAGGTGACTTGGATATCAACTGTGAGTAAAAGGCCTGAACTGCACCATTGGACTCTGTGTGATTTATGCTGCGCCTGCACCATCATCCCCAGCATCCACCTACATTGCCCTGAGGCTACACTCTTCCCGTGGGGAGTTATCCTATCCCTGTGCTGCACACAAACACCAGCCTCAGCGGTCTGCCTTGCTGCGGCGGTCATCCCTGACTGCAATCCACGGGTGGCGTAGTCGGCCATTCCAAAACACTGATAAATAGACTGCCACAATTTGGTCTGACCACCCTGAGCCACGGGATCGGGTTGCCACTACTACTCCCAGCATCGCACAGAAGCCCGGTTCCGCGTGCCCCATGGCCCAGTGGGCGAGTCAGTTTTGGCGTAGTCGGCAGGATTCTGACCAACCCGCCACAAACGGATAGTGCGTGCCTGAAAAGAGACTGTTTCACTGTATTGAAAATGGTGCCCACCCCAGAAGAACAGACGCCATAATGTGCGCGCCAAAAGATAACAAGAAGCCACCTCCCATCGTGGGCCAGGTCCCAGAATGGCGCCAAAGAAGGAGCCCACCCCCAACAGCCATGAGTGCGGCTGTAGAGATGTCCATCAATGTGGGGGGGCTGCCCCTGAGAGTGATTGTCAGCAGGTTGTCCCGGGACCACCCCCAACAGGGGCGGAAAGAGATGAAAACCGAGGGGCAGGGTGTGGTTTGGATCAGTCTCGCCAGATCACACCCAGAGATGGAGAGCAGCACCAGCTCCAGCACCCTGGCAAGCGGCCTGCTGCAGGCCAAGGCGACCCCGTACAGCCTCACGGAGCTGATGGCTCAGCTCCCCGCAGAAGACCCTGAGTTCCTGCGGACTGCGCTGGAGGAGCTGGACCGGAGGATGGTCTAAGCGCAGAGGGAAGTCATCGATGGATGGAGGGAGGAGATGGCCCAGCGGGTCGCGACCCGGCATCAAGAGACGCTGCCAGCACCCGGCAGTGCGCCTGCCCCTGAGGACAGAGAGAGGAGACCGGAGGCCAAGAACAGCTCTGCTGCTGAGGCAGGTAAGGAAGACACCCATGCCCCGGGTCCTGAAACCGAAGGCTTACCCCTGGATCCCGCTGTGGAGCCAGGAACCCCGGGAGCCGCTGCAGCTTCCACGCTCCCGCCGCCGGTACGTAGGCCCCAAGCCGCGAACACCACCGCTGAACCACGCCCCACGTCGTGCCCCCTGACCCCGGGTGTGGTCGGAAGGGGCCCGCTCCAGGCCCGGTCGCAAGGCCTGACCACCCCAGGTGCTTCCCAATCGCGTGCGCCCCCGGTCCCGAAACCACCACCCCTTGGGACTGACCTGTACAGCCAGCTCGTCGGATCCGATGGAGAGCGGGTCCCTGTACCCGAGGGATGGGTTCACCCCAGTCAGCGGAAAAAACCTGTCCGCAGAGGTCGAGGCCTCGCTTGCTCCGCTCTTGCCCCTACCACAGCCAGTCGACGTCTCTCAGCTCCCAGAGGAAGAGGTCCAAATAGGATGGGACCAGACCGTGGAGGATGTGATGGGGTTCGCACAGTAGACGCGGATGGCTGCAGTCCCAAGGGAGATCTGTGAGCAGCTTGCGAAGGAGCAACGGGCACGGCGCCGGAAGAGGGAGCAGCTGCAGGACCGGAGCGCGGAGGAGAAGACGCGGACTCATCGAAACCCCCATGCAGCACGCGGTCTTAAAACAGCTGGGACCGTGGTGAAGTTCCACCAGGAGAAAGGGTAGGGGTTTATCCGGGACTCTGCCACAGCCACAGACCTCCATGTCGACAGGAGGGATGTGGAGGGTCACCTGCCAGCGGGTCACCCGAAGCGGGAATTGTTACCGGGAGATCGGGTAATATACACCCGACATTGAGGCCTAAAAGGATGGTATGCCCTCAATGTCCAGAGGGTGAAGGAGGAGAAGTACCAGGAGCATTGCTACCCTGAGGACCCAGGCGGGTCTGAAGAATATGGATAGGAGGAAGAAGGTGCGCAGGGAGGACACCGCTACTAAGGAGTGGCAGCGTACCAATGTACATAGTTGCCCGTCAGGGTGAAGGAACTGTTACAGAGAGTTACCCGGTATCGGGTCAGTTAAAACCGGCTGAGGACTGGGAGCAGCCAACTTATTGAACTATCCGGCCGAGGACTGGGAGCGGTCAATCTTGTACATAATTGCACTTCTTAAAGTGCACCCTACCGGTTTTATAAGAGACCACAACAACAACTGACCTCAGAACAAAATCCCGTTAGAGGTGTCTGAAGACGAGGTCCAGCAGCTGGATCAGCTACGCCCTGCAGCCACCCCAGGGCCTTCGTTGAGGGTTTACGAACGGGTCCCTCGTGTTTGTGTTCATGTGTTTGCACTTAATAGAAAGATGGACACCTGGTTGCAAAGTACACTGTGACCAGTTAACCAAAGTTTTACATGAAGAATGTTTACAATAAAAATGTTTTATATGTGACAGATGTGGTTATAAAAGTGAAAACAGTTTTATAATGTTTTATATATATGAAGAAAGTCTTATAATAACTGCTGAAAGAGAAAATGTGCCAGTAACGTTAAAAGAGAAGAATTGCCTCCCATAAAGGGATGAGTTATGATGGTTTATAGTCTTATATGTGAATGCATTCTAAAAACTTGCATGTTTCTGAATGGTCTTTTGCTTTGTTCCAGCCCGAGGACGTGCTGTGGTTTACCAGGGGGGAATGTGGCGCCCCGAGGGTTCGGTTGCCACAGGGGTATTGCACCTCAACCAGAGGTGTGATATTCCACTCCCAGGTAAGGATGGAGTGTGGACCAGGGCTCAGTTAGCAGCATACACACACTCACCCCATTTCCGGGGGACAGCTCGACTTTGCTCCCATTTATGCAGGCACAACTGACCATGTCCCTGGCTGGAGTGGGGAGGGGGGAGAGAACTCGGTGATGTAGGAGCAGTAGGGGATGGTTTCTGGAGTATAGGAAGGAGCTCATTGGGTGCAGGTCACCTGAGCTCAGACACAGAGAGGTAGATAAAAGGTGGGAGCCATCTTAAGTCAGAGGAGAGTGGGAGAGTTCAGTTCTCAGAAGTAGTTCAGCCAGAGAGAGCTGACAGGGAGCTGTGGCTCAGCCTGAGCTCAGCTCCACGAGGCAGGCCTGGAGAGAAAGCCGGGGTCAGAGAGGAGAAGAGGAGAAGGAGAAGGAAGGAAAGAGGAGAGACAGAGGAGTAGAAAGGCTCCAGAAACGAGAAGGCAGAAGGGACCCGAAGAGAGCAGAACGGACAGCAACCGTTGCAAGGTCGGGTGAAGGGTCAGGCCGTGGAAGGGTACCGGATTCCCAAGTTGGTGAAGGTAAATCATCCATCAGCCAAGAACCGGAAGTCGTGATCATTTATTGGTGCGACCCCTTGCTACACCCGCTAGGAAGGCACCACATAGGGTCAGGGAAACTGGCGCAAAGTTTTACCAGAGAAGGCCCGAGGCAGCCGGACAGAAGCGTGGTCACTGGTGGGGCACGAGAGGCCAGAGAAAGGATAGAAGGGGGTCCTGTGCCACACTCCTGAGTTGCCTGGGGGTTGACCGAGCCCCTCACCTGGTGGACGCAGCACGGCTTGGGCAGTCATTGCTGACAGAGGTGACTTGGATATCAACTGTGAGTAAAAGGCCTGAACTGCACCATTGGACTCTGTGTGATTTATGCTGCGCCTGCACCATCACCCCCAGCATCCACCTACATTGCCCTGAGGCTACACTCTTCCCGTGGGGAGTTATCCTATCCCTGTGCTGCACACCAACACCAGCCTCAGCGGTCTGCCTTGCAGCGGCGGTCATCCCTGACCGCAATCCACGGGTGGCGTAGTCGGACATTCCAAAACACTGATAAATAGACTGCCACAATTTGGTCTGACCACCCTGAGCCATGGGATCGGGTTGCCACTACTACTCCCAGCATCGCACAGAAGCCCGGTTCCGGGTGCCCCACGGCCCAGGGGGCGAGTCAGATGCAGCTAAAAATTATTATTAATTTGAAATCTGGTGGAGTTTAGTATAGATGGCCTAACAGAATCAGTACTGCAAACTGCTACAAGGCCCAAATTATTTTCCAGCCAAGATACAGATAAACATGATTAGTCATTTTATATCTGGTGGAGTTTAGTATAGATGGCCTAATAGAATCAGTACTGCAAACTGCTACAAGGCCCAAATTCTTTTCCAGCCAAGATACAGATTAACATGATTAGTCATTTTAAATCTGGTGGAGTTTAGTATAGATGGCCTAATAGAATCAGTACTGCAAACTGCTACAAGGCCCAAATTATTTTCCAGCCAAGATACAGATAAACATGATTAGTAATTTTAAATCTGGTGGAGTTTAGTATAGATGGCCTAATAGAATCAGTACTGCACACTGCTACAAGGCCCAAATTATTTTCCAGCCAAGATACAGATAAACATGATTAGTAATTTGAAAGCTTAAAACGGTTGGTGAGGTGATTTGAACAAATCATCAAGCTTTTACTCTCCCCAGGATGACACAGGGGTAGAAAAGTCATTTCGGATCCATGATTTGTTCATCTTTATGAACGTGAGTCTGTCCACATTATCAGTGGAGAGCCGCGTGCGCTTATCTGTCAGCACACCACCAGCAGCGCTGAACACACGTTCAGACAGAACGCTGGCTGCGGGGCATGACAAGATCTCCAAGGCGTAAGTGGCGAGCTCTGGCCATTTATCCAGATTGGAAGCCCAAAAAGTGCAAGGGTCCAGTGACACAGTCATGGCTTCAATGTTTACTTGGAGATACTCCTGTACCATCGTCTCTAGGCGTTGACTATGTGTCAGACTTCTTGTCTCCTGTGGCCTTGCAAAGGATGGGCTAAAAAAGTGGTGAAATGATTCCGCAAAATTGATGTTACCAGCAGATACTGTGTTTCTGTTACGTTTTGAGTGCTGAACACTCGACGGTCCCACGGTTGGCAAGTTGGAACTGTGAGATTCACTACGTGCACCACTAGTGTTTTGGGGAAAAGCACATGTAAGATTCTGCAACAGTCTCTGCTGATACTCCTGCATGCGTGCATCTCTTTCTATGGCAGGAATAATTTCTGCAAATTTACTTTTGCACCGGGGATCTAAGAGTGTGGCAACCCAGTAGTCAGGATTATTTCTAATTCTCACAATTCGAGGGTCATGCTGCAGGTAGTGCAGCAAGAAGGCAGTCATGTGTCTTGCGCATCCAGGAGCACCAAGTCCCTGTTGTGTTGGTGGCGAGGTAACAATCATGCTTCCTTCCTCTGCCCTCTCCACCCAACCTCGTACAACAGAAATGTGATCAAGGTCTCCCTCATCTGATGAGTCTTCCATCAGTTCGTCCTCCACTGCTTGCTGGGCTCCTGCATCTTCCTCACTAGTTTGGCTGCTACAATGTGCCCTGGTAAATCCATCTCCCACACCCTCACATGCCTGCCGCCTTGGTGCTGCCGACCGTCTGGACCTTGCGGATGTTAGCCCTTCCGCATACAACTCCTCCTCCTCTACTTCCTCCACCTCCTCTTGTGCCACCACCTGACTCCGACTTCTGTTTAACATGTGCTCCAGCATGTAAATCACCGGAATAGTCATGCTGATAATGGCATCGTCAGCACTAAACATCTTCGTCGCCATTTCAAAACTGTGCAGAAGGGTGCATAGGTCCCTGATCTGAGACCACTCCTCCAGTGTGATTTGCCCCACCTCTGGATCTCGTTGGCCCAGGCTATACGTCAGAACGTATTGCACCAGGGCTTGTCGGTGCTGCCACAGTCGCTGCAACATGTGCAGAGTTGAATTCCACCGGGTAGGCACATCGCATTTTAGCTGGTGAAGTGGCAGGCCCAAGGACTTCTGTAGAGATGTAAGTCGCTGAGCTGCGGGATGCGAACGGCGGAACTGAGCACACAGCGACCGTGCCCTCTGGAGAAGGCCATCTAGTCCGGGATAGTGGGCTAAAAATTGCTGGACAACCAGGTTCAACACGTGAGCCATACAAGGCACGTGTGTGACATTGCCCCGGCGAAGGGCCGCACCGAGCTTTGCAGCATTGTCGCACACGGCCTTCCCTGGTTTCAGGTCCAGTGGAGACAATTATTCATGAAACTGGTTCTCCAGAGCTGACCACAACTCCTCAGCTGTGTGACTCACATTTCCCAGACATTTCAAAGTAAAAACCGCCTGATGACGTTGAGCCCTGCTGCCAGCATAGTAAGGAGGTGTTCAGGATCCCTTCTGCGCAGTTAGAAAGCTTGTGGCATGACCAGACAGGCTTTGGGTGCAGGTGGAGGAACGAGAGGAGGTTGAGGAGGCAGAAGCAGTGGAGGAACTTCGAGATAAAGAGGATTGACGCACAACTCGTGGAGATGGCAAGACTTGGACAGCAGCCCCTTGTCCTGCTGTCACCATAGTTACCCAGTGCCCAGTCAGCGACATGTAACGCCCCTGTCCATGCCTACTCGTCCAAGTGTCTGTGGTGAAATACACCCTGTCACACACAGAGTTTCTCAAAGAAGCGGTGATGTTGTGTGCGACATGCTGGTACAAATTTCTTTGAGAAGTAGTGCCGACTGGGCATCTGGTACTGGGGCACTGCGACGGACATAAGGTCTCGAAAATCCTCTGTGTCCACCAGGCGGAAAGGCAGCATTTCTGTAGCCAAGAGCTTGCAGATGGTGAAATTCAACCTCTTAGCTTTCTCATGGCTAGGAGGAAATGGTCTTTTACTTGTCCACATCTGAGGGACCGAGGGCTGGCTGTTGTGCTTAGACGGGGTTGAGAAGGGTGTCCCCGGCAAACTGCCGGTCTGTGAGGAAGATGCAGGCGGACATGTTAGGTTGCCTTGATCCAAAGGTGGTGCTATCGATGTCGGACAGCGCTGAACACCAGCTGGTGTTTCCACCTCCAAAGAAAATGATGACCTGCCAATCACGCTGGCTGTTGCGGGTAAAGAGGTGGCAGGTCTGCGTCCCAAAACAGGTGTGACTGCTGTCCCCCCAGTCACAGAGGATGAAGAGGCCGCGGATGCACAAGATGTCTCAGACTGTGGGTGGCCCGGCCGGCTAGGCCGCATTGTAGCACAGTGAGCTTCCCACTGCAACTTATGCTTCATATCCATGTGCCGGTTCATGCATGAAGTACTCAGACTATGTATTTTTTGGCCTCTACTTAGCTTTTGCTGACAAATGTTACAGATAACACGAGTTGAGTCATCCTTATCGATCTGAAAAAATGCCCAGGCTATGCAAGGCTTAGCACTCATGCGACCTGAAGAGCCACCACGACTTGTGGTCAGAGGCAGAGTTGTGTTTGAGGATGCAGTTGTTGACGTGCTTCCAGTACTACGTCTCTGTCCAGGAAGGCGCAACCTGACCTCGTCGACACTAGTATCCTGCGCCACCTCCTCTGCTGACCTCATCGACTGGCTGACTGTGGGTTGACAGTAAGTGGGATCTCCAACCTCGTCATTATCACCCTGTGTGTTATTACCCCCGTCGTCCTCAGAGCCAACCTCTTCCTGCCCTGACAAAAAACTCAAGTTGTCGCTCCAATCACGTATTTGAGTCTCATCATCGTCTTCCTCATTGTCTCCACCAACAGGAGTTATAGTTTGGGAACGAGGGTCTACATTATGGTCAGAACCTTCTGCGTCTGGTCCTGGATCCGACTCATAAAGATTCTGGACATCAGTGCAGATCATTTCCTCGTCTGGATTCACAGAAGCTCTGGAGCCGACCTCTGATTCCCAGGCTATAGTATGAGTAAACAGCTCTGCAGACTCAACCATCTGTTCTACCCCATACTCAGATGGGCAGCTGGAGACTTGGGAGCTGTGAGGAAGCAAGTGCGATTGGGGTGACACCTCTGAGGACTGGAGTATTTGTGATGTTGAAGTTGAGGTGGAGGAGAGCCCACTTAAAGGAGCACTTGATATCCGTTGAAGCACCTGCTGTTTTTGTGCCTCATCTGGAATTTGTAGCGATTGGCGTGGCCGTAAGAAAGGGATCTTATCACATTGTCCGCTAAAATAAGTAGACATCTTAGTTTGGCTGGAAGATGGTCTTTCTTCTGCAGATGTTATTGTTGCTTTAACACCTACCCCACGGACACAACCTTTCTTTCCCTTCCCAACACGCCTATTCCCCTTTCCACCAGCAGCAGGCCTTTTTCCACTCATTTTGGTGGTTAACTAATTGACAACTCTTGAGTTGTTTGCACAAAAAACAATGGATGGGAACCGAGCAGAGCTGAGTGGCCAAACTCTGGTATTAGCCCAAAAGTATTGGCTGGGTTAGATGCAGATAAAAATTATATTGAATTTGCAACCTGGTGGAGGTTAGTATAGATGGACTAATAGAACAAGTCCCACACACTGCTACAAGCTGAAATATTTTTTCAGAGCTAGATGCAGAAAAAAATTATATTGAATTTGCAACCTGGTGGAGGTTAGTATAGATGGACTAATAGAACAAGTCCCACACACTGCTAGAAGCCAAAATATTTTTTCAGAGCTAGATGCAGATAAAAATTATATTGAATTTGCAACCTGGTGGAGGTTAGTTTAGATGGACTAATAGAACAAGTCCCACACACTGCTACAAGCCGAAATATTTTTTCAGAGCTAGATGCAGATAAAAATTATATTGAATTTGAAACCTGGTGGAGGTTAGTATAGATGGACTAATAGAACAAGTCCCACACACTGCTACAAGCCGAAATATTTTTTCAGAGCTAGATGCAGAAAAAAATTATATTGAATTTGCAACCTGGTGGAGGTTAGTATAGATGGACTAATAGAACAAGTCCCACACACTGCTACAAGCCGAAATATTTTTTCAGAGCTAGATGCAGATAAAAATTATATTGAATTTGCAACCTGGTGGAGGTTAGTATAGATGGACTAATAGAACAAGTCCCACACACTGCTACAAGCCGAAATATTTTTTCAGAGCTAGATGCAGATAAAAGTTATATTGAATTTGCAACCTGGTGGAGGTTAGTATAGATGGATTAATAGAACAAGTCCCACACACTGCTACAAGCCAAAATATTTTTTCAGAGCTAGATGCAGATAAAAATTATGTTGAATTTGCAACCTGGTGGAGGTTAGTATAGATGGACTAATAGAATGATGCTATGCCCAAAAGGTTTTACTTCACTAGGTGCAGTAAAAAAATTGTATTCTATACACAGGTGGTGTAGCTTGCAACACAGATAGCCTACTCCACTGACTAACACACACTGCAAGAGGCCAAAAAGGATTTGCTTTGCTAGATTTAGCCAAATGCTGTGAAAAAAACTTGCACAGCACTGGCAAAGACCTGCCTGGCAAAAAGTGATAGGAACTGATGTAACCTAGCCCTCAAAAGGACTGCAATTACAATTAGTCTTTACTCCCAACCTATCTATTTAAGAGCACAGACCTGCCTGATAAAAGTGATAGGAACTGATGTAACCTAGCCCTCAAAAGGACTGCAATTACAATTAGTCTTTACTCCCAACCCATCTATTTAAGAGCACAGACCTGCCTGATAAAAGTCGTAGGAAATGATGTAACCTAGTCCTCAAAAGGACTGCAATCACAACTATTCCCTACTCCCAAGCTATCTGTAGATTTGTTCGAAAATTGGCTTGAAATTAACAAAGTATAGCGCACACAGCAACAGCGGTGCCGTCTAACACGCAGCTGCAGCAGTGAGAAAATGGTGGCGACGGGGAAAATGGCTGGGTCTTATAGGGCAAGGACATGTGACATACACTGCCAATGACACATGCCCTTGCTTGTGTGAAAAAAGCACTTCGCTCCGTGTGTGCGCTGCTGATAGGCTGACAGATTGCACCTCCCCACTGTAAATGCGGGAAAGAGAAAAAAAATGGAAATCTTCATTATTTCTGCAGAGATCCATCCCCTGCCCCCCCCCCCCGCCCCGCCCCGCTGTACACTCAAACTGCGTATTAACATTAATTTTCAGCATTACTGAGAAAAATCCAGTTATGATTTTGGTGCACGAACAGTTATCGAACATAACCTCGAACACCCGAATTTTTTTCAAATTGTTCATGTTCGCCGAACGGCTCGAACACCGCCCAAAACAGCTCGAATTTGAGATTGGCGAACAGTTCGAGTCGAACACCACTCATCTCTAGTCAACTACCCCTCTAGCAGTTAGGAGTGTATGTCTGTGCTCTGAGGTAATGGGCTCCACTACCACCTGGTAGTTCTGTCCCTTGAGACCTATTGCTGCCCTACACCAAATCAGCATCTCACTCATTGGGGGAATCACAATGGGTATCGGGTCTGTCACCCGTACATTACCAATCTCACCACCTGTTAGCTTTACCTGTTGCTGGTACAGGAGGGCTCGAATCTCTCTCTGGAGCACCTTCCTCTGTCCTGGTTTGCAGTGTCAGCAATCTGTTGGAGCAAAAACAACACTTCTCCCAAACAGTTACCAACAATATTTGTACCAAGTATCATATACAAGTCTGTATCACCAGGGTTAGATTCTATGACAATTAGTCCTTGGTCCTTTAGTTCCACTCTCCCCACCTTCACTGTCATGTCCTTAACCCCTACTAGGTTAAGAGGAAGGCCGTTAGAGGCATACATAGAGAGGTTCAGGGCTGGCGGGTGGAGTTCATCTATAGACCAGTACCTTTTGTAGAGGACATCAGGTATGATGGTTACCTGTGAGCCGGTGTCCAGTAACGCAGGTGTTGCTATGCCGTCCAGCACGATGGACAGGACAGGCCTTCCTCCTTCGAACCGGTGGTACCAGCTTGATGGGTCTGGTTGATTTACTCCTGAGAGTCGGCCCTCGGCCCCAGGGTTTGCCCGTTTAAAGGACAGTTCCGCTCGGTGTGGCCTGCCTTGTGGCAACGGTAGCAGATGAAGTCTCCTGGAGGGCGACATTGGTCGTTAGTCCTCCCACGGGGTGGCATTGTCCTCCTACGGGGTGGCGTTGTCCTCCTTCTTCTCCTCATCCAGGGGACATCCTCAGGACTGTCGGCGAGTAGGATCCTTCCTTCCGGTTCAGGCTCCGTCTGTAGCTGCAGGGTGCTCAGGACAGTGGCCAGGGCTTTACTTAGTTGACGCACTTCAGAGCGCAGGCTGTCCAGCTCTCTAGGGGGCACTGTTTTCATCTTTGCTTCAGCCGTTAATGAAGGAGCAGTGGGTGCTGCGGGCACTGGAGTGGCCCCACCCTGATAGCAGTCCCTGATGTTTCGAGGGGCTGAAGGCCCTTAACAGCCATGTCCTTTAGGGTGTCAAAGGTGGCATTTGGATGACCTAAGGCCCACCACCATACGGTTCTGCTCTCCTTCTGGTACCTCAACCCCCTGATGAATTGTTCTGTCAGCATTTTATTTCATCTTGTATGCTGGCTGGACTAGCCTGTTTCAGGGCCCGCAAGGCTTCCTGTAAGTGCCAGGCATAGTCCCGGATACTGTCCTCAGGTTTCTGGATACAGTGGTAGAACCTCATCCGGATATCTGTCTCAGTGCAGTTTTCAAAGACAGTTTGCAGTCTCTTAAAGATAATGGATACAGATTCCTGGTCTGCGGCTGGCCAGGTTTCAACTTTCCACTCTGCGGCACCAGTCAATTGGCCCAGCATAACAGCGGCTCTCTGTTTACCAGTCATTGAGTACATATCCAGTACACCGCATATTTTCCTTTTGAATCCAGACACGGTGTCTGGTTTGCCATCATAGTGGTGAAGCCATTTTGCTCCAGGGATATACGGCAGGGCCATGGGTATCAACGGAGTCATGACCCCTGCTGGTGGGGCGGCCGCTCCGGCCTGAGCAGCGCCGGGCGCGAGTTGAGCATCAGGAGCGTTATCCAGTGCTCCGGCGTCTCGCTGGTTGTCGGCCATGGTTGCGCCCCCCTAGTGAACCGTAGCCAACCTCCTGTTTCTTTAATCGGGTAGGCCGCAGCTCCGCAGACAATGGTCTCCTTCCAGGACCTGACGCTTCCAGGTGCTGCATCAGAGCGCGAGGCGGGGCTTGAGCTTCGCGCGCTTCCAGCAGTCACGCCTCTCCGATTCCCGCGGTTACGCCCCTCTTCTTCCCGCACGGCGACTAGAAAATGGCGGACAATGGCGGAAAACAGCGGCAATTGGCGGGAAAACTTCACCACGGTATGCGACACAGTTCAAATACGGCACGCAGTACCCGGTGGCAATGGGCACGAACTCCTGTGCAATGGGGTACTCGGAGTCCTGGCCGATAGATGCTGGGGGAAAGGGATATGTTACAGTGGCTGGCCCGGTCGGTGGCCCAGGGCGGTCAACTAAAAGGGGGGAAAGTTTATATGGGGTTTATAGTTCGATCGTGACGCCACCTGTGGTTTCTGGTAATTTGTACCAGCGTTGCTGCAGACCTCTGATGCAGTTCATAAGGCAGCTGGGATGGAACGGCTCCCCACAGGTGGAGCGGGCCTCAGGGCAGGGTAGAGTTTGATGGTGGGTGGAGATGCTGGGACCTGTAGTGCAGTCGGAATGGCTCAGCAGGAGTAACTGACAGAGACAGGGGATTCGCTTCAATACCTTTACTGGTGCAGATGTCAGGTACGGTCCAGGGTACTCAGTAGGATGGGTGCTCTTCAGGACTTCTCCCCAGTGAGCGGGTATAAGGCCTCCTGGTCCATGTCTGCCTCTCTGTATGCTCCTGGCCATGCTGCAACTGGGCCTAGCTTATGTGTCGTGCTGTTCCTTCACCTGTCGCTTGGTAGTAGGACCTTCTGCTGACAACCACTATCATTGGTAATGCTGGGGCCTTCGTGGTTCCTGATCCTGTTAAGGGTTTAGCTTTAGGTCGGCCAGGGACTTGTAGTCCTCCTGGTATGCCGGTGATCCCTACTGGGTATAAAGGACCCTGTAAGCGCGGACCCGGTGTCCGGTTTGTATATTCGGAGAGAGCCTATGATGCTCCTCTGCCCCCTCAACTCCTCTCTCCTCTCCTCCTTGCCTCCGGCCACACTCGGGGCCCTCAATGCAGCAGCAGACGTGCTGCGTCTTCACTGCTCTCAGCGTCAGCACGCTCTCAGACTCTCTGACTCTGTCTGACTGACTCTCTCTTCTGACTGACTGCCTGGCTCCACTCTCCATATATATATCTCTAACGGGCTCCCTCTGGTGGTATGAGGTGGAAGGGTGGAGGTGTTTGTATGTAATGAGGGCCTCTTGTGGAGAAGTCCATCCATACACCCTGGGTCCTGTGGTACCTGTGAACAGCAGGGTGCCACACATCTATGTTTAAACTTTTAAACTATTTATCTATCATCTATTTAAAACACTCAATTTTCCATTTCTTTACTTTTATAAGGGTTTCTTAGCATGCCTAGAAAAATGTATACTTTGATACTGTAATATATACTGTATATATATGTGTGTGTATATACAGTGCAGACCAAAAGTTTGGACACACCTTCTCATTTAAAGATTTTTCTGTATTTTCATGACTTTAAAAATTGTAGATTCACACTGAAGGCATCAAAACTATGAATTAACACATGTGGAATTATATACTTAACAAAAAAGTGTGAAACAACTGAAAATATGTCTTATATTCTAGGTTCTTCAAAGTAGCCACCTTTTGCTTTGATGACTGCTTTGCACACTCTTGGCATTCTCTTGATGAGCTTCAAGAGGTAGTCACCGGAAATGGTTTTCACTTCACAGGTGTGCCCTGTCAGGTTTAATAAGTGGGATTTCTTGCCTTATAAATGGGGTTGGGACCATCAGTTGTGTTGTGCAGAAGTCTGGTGGATACACAGCTGATAGTCCTACTGAATAGACTGTTAGAATTTGTATTATGGCAAGAAAAAAGCAGCTAAGTAAAGAAAAATGAGTGGCCATCATTACTTTAAGAAATGAAGGTCAATCAGTCCGAAAAATTGGGAAAACTTTGAAAGTGTCCCCAAGTGCAGTTGCAAAAACCATCAAGCGCTACAAAAAAACTGGCTCGCATGAGGACCGCCACAGGAAAGGAAGACCAAGAGTCACCTCTGCTTCTGAGGATAAGTTTATCCGAGTCACCAGTCTCAGAAATCGCAGGTTAACAGCAGCTCAGATTAGAGACCAGGTCAATGCCACACAGAGTTCTAGCAGCAGACACATCTCTAAAACAACTGTTAAGAGGAGACTTTGTGCAGCAGGCCTTCATGGTAAAATAGCTGCTAGGAAACCACTGCTAAGGACAGGCAACAAGCAGAAGTGACTTGTTTGGGGTAAAGAACACAAGGAATAGACATTAGACCAGTGCAAATCTGTGCTTTGGTCTGATGAGTCCAAATTTGAGATCTTTGGTCCCAACCACCGTGTCTTTGTGCGACGCAGAAAAGGTGAACGGATGGACTCTACATGCCTGGTCCCCACCGTGAAGCATGGAGGAGGAGGTGTGATGGTGTGGGGGTGCTTTGCTGGTGACACTGTTGCGGATTTATTCAAAATTGAAGGCATACTGAACCAGCATGGCTACCACAGCATCTTGCAGCGGCATGCTATTCCATCCGGTTTGCGTTTAGTTGGACCATCATTTATTTTTCAACAGGACAATGACCCCAAACACACCTCCAGGCTGTGTAAGGGCTATTCGACCAAGAAGGAGAGTGATGGGGTGCTACGCCAGATGACCTGGCCTCCACAGTCACCAGACCTGAACCCAATCGAGATGGCTTGGGGTGAACTGGAGGGCAGAGTGAAGACAAAAGGGCGAACAAGTGCTAAGCATCTCTGGGAACTCCTTCAAGATTGTTGGAAGACCATTTCCGGTGACTACCTCTTGAAGCTCATCAAGAGAATGCCAAGAGTGTGCAAAGCAGTCATCAAAGCAAAAGGTGGCTACTTTGAAGAACCTAGAATATAAGACATATTTTCAGTTGTTTCACACTTTTTTGTTAAGTATATAATTCCACACGTGTTAATTCATAGTTTTGATGCCTTCAGTGTGAATGTACAATTTTCATAGTCATGAAAATACAGAAAAATCTTTAAATGAGAAGGTGTGTCCAAACTTTTGGTCTGTACTGTATATATATATATATACATATATATATATATATATATATATACAGTATATATAATATAACCAGGGATGTGTCCTTCTGTCCGAAGCCTCTATAGACTGAGCATGCTCAGTGTGGAGCCATGATGACAATAAGTCCAGGACGAGCGAGAGAGAAAGAAAGAGAAAGGCAAATTTGTGAGTACACCCCCATATTATTAGTACACTATATATGCAGCACTCAGCATAAGTGAGTACACCCCCTGTATTCTCAGTATGTTATATATACAGCGCTCAGCATAAGTGAGTACACCTCCCTGTATTCTCATCATGTTATATATACAGTGCTCAGTGTAAGTGAGTACACCCCCTGTATTTTCAGTACGTTATATATAGAGCACTCAGCATAAGTGAGTACACCCCCTGTATTCTCAGTATGTTATATATACAGCGCTCAGGGTAAGTGAGTACACCCCCTGTATTCTCATCACATTATATATACAGTGCTCAGCATAAGTGAGTACACCCCCTGTATTCTCAGTATGTTATATATACAGCGCTCAGCGTAAGTGAGTACACCCCCTGTATTCTCAGTATGTTATATATACAGCGCTCAGTGTAAGTGAGTACACCCCCTGTATTCTCAGTACGTTATATACAGTATACAGTGTTCAGCGTGCGTGAGTACACCCCCTGTATTATCAGTACGTTATACATACAACGCTCAGCGTAAGTGAGTACACCCCCCTGTATTCTCATCACGTTATATATACAGTGCTCAGCGTAAGTGAGTACACCCCCCTGTATTTTCAGTACGTTATATATACACCCCCTGTATTTGATGCGCCCCCTGGGCTGTGGGGTACTCGGTGCCGGGCCGGTAGATGACGGAGGATGTCACAGTGGCTTTGACCCGGGCCGTGACCCAGGGCGGTCAATAAAAAGGAGTTTATTTACAGGAGATTTATGTACAAAGTTCGTGACGGCACCTGTGGTATGTGGCTAGGGCCTGACCAATTTTAGGAAAAACCCCACTAAAAAGAGCAGGTCCACAGTATCGACAAATTCCCATTAGAAAGGAGAGAGTCTGCTATACAGTTATAGGGTATGCAGTGAGTCCAACGGCTGACTAATTTTAGGAAAAACCCCACTAAGAATTTAAAGACACATAGAGCAGGGCCACAGTAATGACAAATTCCCATTAGAAAGGAGAGAGTCTGCTATACAGTTATAGGGTATGCAGTGAGTCCAATGGCTGACCAATTTTAGGAAAAGCCCCACTAAGAATTTAAAGACACACAGAGCAGGGCCACAGTAACAAGGTACGACATGTTCCCATTAGAAAGGAGAGGGTCTGCTATATAGTTATAGGGTATGCAGTGAGTCCAACGGCTGACCATTTTTAGGAAAAACCCCACTAAGAATTTAAAGACACATAGAGCAGGGCCACAGTAGCAAGGTACGACATGTTCCCATTAGAAAGGAGAGAGTCTGCTATACAGTTATAGGGTATGCAGTGAGTCCAACGGCTGACCATTTTTAGGAAAAACCCCACTAAGAATTTAAAGACACATAGAGCAGGGCCACAGTAACAAGGTATGTCATGTTCCCATTAGAAAGGAGAGTGTCTGCTATACAGTTATAGGGTATGCAGTGAGTCCAACGGCTGACCAATTATAGTAAAAACCCCACTAAGAATTTAAAGACACATAGAGCAGGGCCACAGTTACGACTAATTCCCAAAAGAAAGGGAAGAGTCTGCTATACAGTTATAGGGTTTGCAGTGAGTCCAAAGGCTGACCAATTTTAGGAAAAACCTAACTAAGAATTTAAAGACACACAGAGCAGGGCCACAGTAACGACAAATTCCCATTAGAAAGAAGAGAGTCTCCCATAGTGTTGGCCTATGCAGTAAATGCAAGGGCTGCCAAAAATTTGGAGGCACTTCAATGCCCCTTGGAAGAGACGTGGAAGAGAGGCTCATAAAAAATGTTCCCATTAGAAAGGAGCGGACCTCCTATACTTGTAATGCCCATGCACTAAGTGTATGGGCTGACAAACATTTACCCCTGGGGGGGTATACATGAACATACTGTATAAAAAATTTTTTTTACGGGCATCAGAAACACCCTTTAAAAATTTTTTGTGGGTGTTGCATCACGGACCACGGTCACCCTGGTGATATGGTAGTGGAGGATGAGGAGAAGGAGGAGGACAAGAGCAAATGGCCAAAATCAGGAAGCGTATACCCATGTGTGGGTGTGAAAAGGTGCATGGGAATACACCTCCCAAGAAAAGACACTGAATTTGAGTTTATGTTACGCTATCATTCGATGGTGTTGAGAAGTCTGGCCCAATCCAGCCCTTGTTCATTTTTATAAGAGTCAGCCTGTCAGCATTTTCAGTTGACAGGCGGATGCGCTTATCAGTTATAATTCCACCAGCGGCACTAAAAACCCGCTCTGATAAAACTCTGGCGGCAGGGCAGGCCAGGACCTCCAAGGCATAGAGAGCCAGTTCATTCCACGTATCCAGCTTGGTTACCCAATAATTATAAGGCACAGCGGAATCACGGAGGACGTTGGTACAGTCCGCAAGGTACTCCCTCAGCATCTTCCCAAACTTTGCACTCCTTGTGAGGGTACCCCGCGCCTCAGGGCCTGTGCGATGGGACGGTCTGAGAAAACTGTCCCAGAACTTTGATAGTGTTACCCTGCCTCTGCTGGATTGAAGTTGTGTCTCTCTCGCCTGTACTCCTTGGTTATCCGACGAAGTGTGCCCTCTGCCGCCAGCGTTTTCAGATGGGAATTTTTTTAATAGCTCTGCAACATGGGCCTTCTGGTACTGCCCATTTTTGTACACCTGTCTGCCTCAGGAATAAGAGATATAAAGTTCTCCTTGTAGCGTGGGTCTAGAAGTGTCACCAACCAGTAATGACTGTCACCCAAAATTTTGAGAACGCGAGGGTCATGGGAAAGGCAGCGTAACATAAACTCAGCCATGTGTGCCAGACTACTAACAGGCAAGATTTCCGTGTCCTCACCAAGAGGATGACTGACCATGCTCTCCTCCTCCTCCTCTCTGTCCTCTGGCCATCCACGCTGAACAGACGGTATGACAGCTGTGCAGGTAGTACCGTCTATAGTGCATGAAACTAGCTCCTGTCCTTCCTCCTCCTCCTCCTCCTGTTCCTCATTGTCAACCAATCCACGTTGGGATGAGATGAGGCTTTGCTGTGTGTAATCACCCTGTATGGTTCCTTGCTCCATCTCATCGTGCTCGCCTGCAATGCATCCTCTTTGATTGTGAGCAGAGAGCGTTTCAGAAGACAGAGAAGCGGGATGGTGATGCTAATTATGGCGTCATCGCCGCTCACCATCTTGGTGGAGTCCTCAAAGTTTTGGAGGATGGTACATATGTCTGACATCCATGTCCACTCCTGAGGTCTTATGTGTGGAGTCTGAACTGAATACCGACGGCCTTGTTGATGCTGGTACTCAACAACTGCCCTCTTCTGCTCACAAATCCTTCTCAACATCTGCAGTGTAGAGTTCCAAAGCGTGGGGACATCACACACCAGTCTGTGAGCCGGAAGCTGCAAACGCTGCTTAAACGCTGCAAGGGCAGCGGAAGCTGTAGCTGACTTTCTAAAATGGGCACACAGGCGGCGTACTTTAACAAGCAGATCCGCAGATCCGGCAGATCTGGGTAGGATTTGAGAAACTGCTGAACCGTGAGGTTAAGCACATGGGCCAGGCATGGTACGTGTGTGAGCTCGCCTCGCCTCAGAGCCGCCACAAGGTTCTGGCCATTGTCACACACGACCATGCCTGGCTGTAGGTTCAGTGGTGTGAGCCACAGATCTGCCTGCTCTTTCAGAGCTGTCCACAACTCTTCAGCATTGTGCGGTTTTTCACCTAAGCATATTAGCTTCAGCACAGCCTGCTGCCACTTGGCCAAGGCAGTGCTGCTGTGCTTCCAGCTTGTGACTTAGGAGGCTGCGGAGGATGAGGTGCAGGAGCTGTAGACTGTGGGGGCAACCCTGATTGACCTAGGGCCCGCAATCCTTGGCGTCGGGAGGACGTGTTCCGTCCCAAGGTCCGACTGGGTCCCGGCTTCCACTATTTTAACCCAGTGTGCCGTCAGCGAGATGTACCGTCCCTGCCCACAAGCACTTGTCCACGTGTCCGTGGTTAGGTGGACTTTACCGTTAACTGCGTTGTTGAGAGCACGGCTATTGTTTTGGGACACGTGCTTGTGTAAAGCGGGGATGGCACACCGGGAGAAATAGTGGTGGCTGGGGACCGAGTACCAAGGGACGGCCGCCGCCATCAGTTTGCGGAATGCTTCCATCTCCACGAGCCTTAAAGGCAACATTTCGAGTGCAAGCAGTCGTGAAATGTGAAAATTTAGTAGTGTGGCCTGTGGGGCGTTGGCTGCATATTTGCGCTTGCGTTCCAAGGACTGGGGTATGGACAGCTGAACGCTGCGCTGGGGCAAGGACATGGACGTGCTTCCTGATGCTGCTACTTGAGAGTGTGCAACGACAGGTGCAGGGCAGGAGGCATCTTCGCATGCACCATGGACAGGGGATTGGCTTGCATGCACAACAGCGAAAGAAGCAATGGTGCCACCCGCAGACACTGTTCCTGGACCCTGGGGTTCGGCCCACAAAGTCGGGTGCTTTGCTGCCATGTGCCTGATCATGCTGGTGGTGGTCAGGCTGGCCGTTTTGCCACTCCTGCTGATGCTGGCCTGGCAGGTGGTGCAAATGGCTTTTTTGGGGTTATCGGCAGAGTCTTTAAAAAACAACCAGACTCGGGAAGACTTAACAGTTGTACTGGCAGCTTCCTTCATGTTGGTGTTACGAGGAACGGTTGCCTGCCTTCTGTCTGCGTCCATCACACTGCTTCTACCTGCCTGTTGGGGTGCTCTGCCTCCCTCCCCCTGTTCTCGCTCTGCATGTCCTCCTGCCAGGTTGGGTCAGTTACTATATCATCCACCATCTCGTCTTCCACTTCCGCACCCTGGTCCTCCTCCTGACTTTCTGGCAATTGTGTCTAATCATCGTCCACCTCTTGTGACACTTTCCCACCGTCGCCTTCGTGTGACCGTGGCTGCTCAAATATTTGGGCATCGCTACACGCGATCTCCTCTTGCCCCACTTCAAGTGGACTGAGCGAGAGGCCCGAATCTATAAATGGAAAAGTGAACAGCTCTTTAGAGTGTCCAAGTGTGGGATCAGTTATTTTTGGGTACTCGGCATGGTGGGAGGAAGGAGGATCAGGGTGAGGATTATGCGGTCCAGAATCATGGCTAGTGAGACTTGACTGTGTGGAAGACAGGGTGGTGTTGGTGGTGGCTAAGTGACTGGAAGCATTATCCGCTATCCAACCAACAACCCTTTGACACTGCTCTGGGCTCAATAGTGGTGTGCTGAGGTCCCCTAGAAATTGGGACAGGAAGGTCAGACGAGAAGATGTGGGTGTGTGTTGTGGCACAATTTTGGCTTGCCCTTGGCCTTGTCCTCGGCCTCTGCATGCACCATCAAGTTCAGTTCCCCGTCCCTTGCCACGTGCCTTGTCCATTTTAAATGGCGGACAGTATCTTCCACGCTAACTACAAATGACTGAGTTTGGAGCAAACTTATATATGATCCGTTTGACGGAGAAAACAGAGTTTTAAATACCTGGCCAGTAGATAAGTAGTTTGAACAGCAAACTGCGGTGAATTGCTTCAATGACACACTAAAGGAAATTTTTAATGGAGGCCAGAAATGGCAGTATTTTCAGACAACGTATATGTGATCCGTTCGACAGAGAAAACTCAGTTTTAAATAGCTGTATTTCTAGCGCTCTAATATGGAAAGGACCTGGCTGTATTCTGCAGTGCCAACAAGCAAATGGCGCAGAAA
Source organism: Phyllobates terribilis (assembly GCF_046119375.1). NCBI lineage: Eukaryota > Metazoa > Chordata > Amphibia > Anura > Dendrobatidae > Phyllobates > Phyllobates terribilis. The sequence goes on along the minus strand of NW_027362764.1, from coordinate 61,792,341 downwards.
AACGGTGTTCTCTGGATTGCTTTTTAAGCAAATAATGAGGATTAAGATCCAAAGAAAATTATTCCTGACCCCTGAGACCTGGGCCTTTTTCTAGAAATATCTAACAGCAGCAGAAGGCAGTATTGGAATGGAGCCTCTCGTGCTATATGCACTGCAGTCTGATATATACACTCCCTGCCTATACACCCTGCCTTCCTGATTAGTGTTGAGCCATCCCCGTAGTGTTCGAGTTCGGTTCGGTTCGTCGAACACCCGTGTGTTCGCCGAACTGTTCGTCGAACTGTTCGTCGAACACCTTCGAACACCGTTAAAACCAATGGCAGGCAAACAAAAACACATAGAAACACATAGAAAACACCTTCAAAGGTGTCCAAAAGCTGACAAACTGCTCAGAAGACACAACTAACACATGGAAAAGTGACAAGTACATATAGTCATGCGAAAATAAAAGAGGTGGAGGAGTAAAAGGAGGGGGAGACACAGATATAGGCATGTCATGCCCTTCTAAAATCCAAAAAGTGAGAAGCCGACACGGCCAGTCCGCTCCTGCCCGTGCCACCTCCGTGTCGCCGGGTTTGTGCCAGAGCCGCGGTGAACCCTGATGGCCAGCCCCCCTCTCCCAATACTGGTGCCTGTCCGCTGGTGGGTCGAGCGAGCCCCCCTGTGGTGGAGGCAGCTCTAAGCTTTTTAATTTAAATTGTCTCTCTAATTTGAATGAATACACTTTAAATCCATTTACAAGGATCTATTGGAGGGCAAGTCTCATGCCAGCAGCCGCGTAATTCCAGCTCCAGTAGCGTCCACTAAAGCTGCTGCAGTTAAAAAGCTTTTATAAGGATCGAGCTCGGCTGTCCACCGCAAGGCATCCTACTGCCAGTCCCAGCCCCTATGCCTTGGGGTGCCTCCTGATGCTCTTCACTGAGTATCCCGTGGTCCCGAAGCATTTCCTTTGAAAAAATGAAGTGTCTAAACTACAGGTGGTGTAGCTTGCTTAACAGCCGGGATAATCCGCTGACTAGCAGACACTGCTACTAGGCACAAAGTATTTCCTGGGCTAGATGCAGTTAAAAATTTGTAATTAGATACTCTCGTTGGATGCTGAGAAAGCATTCCATAGAGTCTCCTGGCACGCCATATATGATTCTCTTAAAAAGCTTGGGGTAGGGGTCTAGGGGACCCTTTTATAGCCAAAATCACGGCCCTGTATCGCAATACGTCACCTAGGCTGAAGATAAATGGAACTGTAGCACCCTGAGGGCTCGGTTGCTACAGACGTATTGCACCTCACCCAGAGGTGTGATATCTCACTCTCAGGTAAGGATGGAGTGTGGATCAGGACCCGACACCTGCATGCATTACACCACATTGCCGTGGGGCAGGGCGACCAATATGCCCCTGAGATGGGCACGACAGTCCCTGTCCCTGGCTGGAGTGGGGGGAGGGAACACTGAGGAAGGGGAACCCTGTAGTGCAGGAGCAGGGAGGAAGCAGTTCCTGGGTGCATTGAGAAGGGAGTATAAAAGGTGGGCACCATCTTAGATCAGTGCAGAGAAGTCTGAGCAGAAGTGGCAGGGAGCAGGGGCTCTGCATGAGCTCTGCTCCGGAGGCGGGCCTAGTAACAGAGGCCCAAGCCTGGAAGAGGGAGAAGGAAGGAAGAGGAGCGGAGAAGGCTCCAGGAACGAGGAATGAAGGGATCCCAGGGGTGCGGACGGGCGAGTCGCCACCGCACGCCCGAATCCACCTGCGTGGAGGGGTCAGGCCAAAGGGGGAGACCGGTCCCCGAACTAGTGGAGGCAGGAAACGACCCTCAGCTAGAAACCGGAGGCTCTGACATTTTATGTGGCGCAGCCCCTCGCTACACCCGCTAGGAAGGCACCACATAGGGTCAGGGAAACTGGCGCCAAGTTTACCAAGAGGAGGCCCGAGGCAGCCGGACAGAAGTGTTGGTAAGAAAGGCCAGACAAAGGACACACAAAGGGGGTCCTGTGAAGTGCTCCAAAGTTATCTGGGAGTTGTCTGAGCCCCTCACCTGGTGAGCACAGTACGACGTGGGCAGCCGTTACCTGCAGACGTGGTCTGGACAATAAGAACTGTGAGTAAAGGCCCTGGACTGCATCACTGACTCCGTGTCGTTACTGCTGCTGCCCTGCACCATCACCCCCATCCTCCGCATACACTGCCCTGAGGCTATACTCCTCCCGTGGGGAGTTATGCTACGCTCTGCTGCACCCACAACACCAGCCTCAGTGGTCTGCGCTGTAGCGGCGGTTCACTCTGACCGCAATCCACGGGTGGCGTAGTCGGACATTTAAACATCAAAACCACATAAATAGTTCCGCCACTGGTTTGACCGCCCTGAGCCACGGAACCGGGTCGCCGCCACGAAGACTACAACCACCAGCATCCACCAAAAAGGGTCCGGCTCCGGGTGTCCCAAGGCCCAGGGGGTGCGTCAGAACATTTTCATCACCTTTCACAATCACCAATGGGACAAGGCAGGGATGTCCTCTGTCCCCTCTCTTATACATCCTAGTGACGGAGCACCTGCTCTCATCAATTCGCCATAACCCCAATATTAGGTGGATTGAGGTGGGAGGCACCGAGTACAAGTGCTCTCTATTTGCTGATGATGTCCTAGTATATATCACTCAATCACATATACCCATCCATGCTGTTATGGCTGAAATAGATCACTTTGTTACATGGTAAAATTTTAAAATCAATGCAGCGAAGTCTGAGGCCCTCGATGTCTCCCTCCCCAAATCCATATAGGATTCCATCCAGTCCAACTTTCCCTTTGCCTGGCCCTCACAGGGTATCAAATACTTAGGAATTCCTATTCATAGAGACCTCTCCCATCTATGTTATCTTAATTTTGGGCCCTTTATTGAACAATTCCATACAGACCACGGTTGGCAAGTTAGAACTGTAAGATTCACTACGTGAACCGCTGGTGTTTTGTGGAAAAGCACATGTACACCGCGTTCCAAATTATTAAGCAAAAAGTGTTTAGTAGTGATAAGGGAAGAATTTGTTTGTTTGTCAGTTAAACTCATTGATGGTGATGTGTGTCAGGGCTCTTTATATCACTGTAAGCAATTGCAGACACCTGTGCTAATTAGTTTGGCAGGTGTGTCCAATGAAAGGCAAGACTACTTAAGAAGGCTCTCTCACATTATTAAGCAGCCTACATTTTCTGCCAAAATGGGAAAGAAAAAGGATGTGTCGGCTGCTGAGAAGCAACAAATTGTGGAGTGTTTAGGTCAAGGCATGACTACAATCAACATTGTGCGATGATCAGGATGAAGTGTCTTGGCAATCAAGAAGTATGTAGCTGATTCACAGTACACACGTGTGCGTGCTGATAAGGGCAAATTGAGGACTCTTTCCTACAGGCAATTACGTCAGGTTGAAAGAGCAGCGGCAAAAAAGCCTTGTCATAGCAGCAGACAAGTTTTTGAAGCTGCTTGTGCCTCCAACGTCCCCCGAACAACAAGATGCAGGGTCCTTCAGAGGTTTGCAGCTGTGCATACGCCATCCTGTCGACCTCCTCTATCCACTTCACACAAGCAGAAACGGCTCCAGTGGGCCAAACATTACATGAAGACTGATTTCAAAACTGTTTTGTTCACGGATGAGTGCCGTGCAGCGCTCGATGGTCCAGATGGATGGAGTGGAGGATGGCTGGTTGATGGACACCCCACGCAAACACGGCTACAGCGCCAATAAGGAGGAGGTGGAGTAATGTTTTGGGCTGGAATCATGGGGAGAGAGATTGTCGGCCCCTTTAGGATCCCTGAAGGCGCTAAAGATGAACTCCATAATGTATGTGGATTTTCTCAAACAGCACTTCCTGCCATGGTTCAAGAAGAAGAACCGTGTATTTCACAGCAAGATCATTTTTCTGCATGATAATGCACCATCTCATGCTGCACATAAAACATCTGCATCTCTGGCTGATATGGGCATAAAAGGGGACAAACTTATGGTGTGACCCCCATGCTCCCCTGACCTCTACCCCATTCAGAACCTTTGGAGCATCATTAAAAGGAGTGTCTATGATGGCGGGAGGCAGTTCACATCTAAGCAACAGCTCTGGGAGGGTATTCTGTCCTCATGCAAAACAATTGAAGCAGAAACCATCCAAAACCTGACAAATTCAATGGACGAGAGAGTTCAGAAGCTCCTTTCGAACAAGGGGTCCTATGTGAAAATGTAACATCACCTAGAATAAAGTTTTGAGTTGAAAACTGTTTGATTTCAGTTTCTAACAACCTGCTAATGCTTATAATTTCAAAAATGACCATTTTTTTGGTCTTTATTAAAATGAAAAGGTTGATCGAAAAGTTTGGGGGATCTAAGAGTGTGGCAACCCAGTAGTCATGATTACTTCGAATTCTGACAATATGAGGGTCATGCTGCAGGTAGTGCAGCAAGAAGGCACTTATGTGTCTTGCGCATCTCGGAGCCCCAAAATTATTTTCCGGGCTAGATGCAGCTAAAAATTATTTTTAATTTTAAATCTGGTGGAGCTTATTATAGATGGCCTAATAGGATCAGTGCTGCACACTGCTACAATGCCCAAATTATTTTCCAGTCAAGATACAGATAAACATGATTAGTAATTTGAAAGCTTAAAACGTTTGGTAGGGTGATTTTAACCAATCATCAAGCTTTTACTCTCCCCAGGATGACACAGGGGTAGAAAAGTCGTTTCGGATCCATGATTTGTTCATCTTTATGAACGTGAGTCTGTCTACATTATCAGTGGAGAGCCACGTGCGCTTATCTGTCAGCACACCACCAGCAGCGCTGAACACACGTTCAGACAGAACGCTGGCTGCGGGGCATGACAAGATCTCCAAGGCGTAAGTGGCTAGCTCCGGCCATTTATCCAGATTGGAAGCCCAAAAAGAGCAAGGGTCCAGTGACACAGTCGTGGCTTCAATGTTTACTTGGAGATACTCCTGTACCATCATCTCTAGGCGTTGACTATGTGTCAGACTTCTTGTCTCCTGTGGCCTTGCAAAGGATGGGCTAAAAAAGTGGTGAAATGATTCCGCAAAATTGATGTTACCAGCAGAAACTGTGGTTCTGTTACGGTTTGAGTGCTGAACACTTGACGGTCCCACGGTTGGCAAGTTGGAACTGTGAGATTCACTACGTGCACCACTGGTATTTTGTGGAAAAGCACATGTAAGATTCTGCAACAGTCTCTGCTGATACTCCTGCATGCGTGCATCCCTTTCTATGGCAGGAATAATTTCTGCAAATTTACTTTTGTACCGGGGATCTAACAGTGTGGCAACCCAGTAGTCAGGATTATTTCTAATTCTCACAATTCGAGGGTCATGTTGCAGGTAGTGCAGCAAGAAGGCACTCATGTGTGTTGCGCATCCAGGAGCACCAAGTCCCTGTTGTGTTGGTGGCGAGGTAACAATCATGCTTCCTTCCTCTGTCCTCTCCCCCCAACCTCGCACAACAGAAATGTGATCAAGGTCTCCCTCATCTGATGAGTCTTCCATCAGTTCGTCCTCCACTTCTTCCTGGGCTCCTGCACCTTCCTCACTAGTTTGGCTGCTACCATGCGCCCTGGTAAAACCATCTCCCCCACCCTCACATGCCTGCCGCCTTGGTGCTGCCGACCTTCTGGACCTTGCAGATGTTAGCCCTTCCGCATACAACTCCTCCTCCTCTACTTCCTCCACCTCCTCTTGTGCCACCACTTGACTCCGAATTCTGTTTAACATGTGCTCCAGCATGTAAATCACCGGAATAGTCATGCTGATAATGGCATCGTCAGCACTAAACATCTTCGTCGCCATTTCAAAACTGTGCAGAAGGGTGCATAGGTCCCTGATCTGAGACCACTCCTCCAGCGTGATTTGCCCCACCTCTGGATCTCGTTGGCCCAGGCTATACGTCAGAACGTATTGCACCAGGGCTTGTCGGTGCTGCCACAGTCGCTGCAACATGTGCAGAGTTGAATTCCACCGGGTAGGCACATCGCATTTTAGCCGGTGAAGTGGCAGGCCCAACGACTTCTGTAGAGATGTAAGTCGCTGAGCTGCGGGATGCGAACGGCGGAAGTGAGCACACAGCGACCGTGCCCTCTGCAGAAGGCCATCTAGTCTGGGATAGTGGGCTAAAAATTGCTGGACAACCAGGTTCAACACGTGAGCCATACAAGGCACGTGTGTGACATTGCCCCGGCGAAGGGCCGCACCCAGGTTTGCAGCATTGTCGCACGCGGCCTTCCCTGGTTTCAGGTCCAGTGGAGACAACCATTCATGAAATTGGTTCTCCAGAGCTGACCACAACTCCTCAGCTGTGTGACTCACATTTCCCAGACATTTCAATGTAAAAACCGCCTGATGACGTTGAGCCCTACTGCCAGCATAGTAAGGAGGTGTGCAGGATCCCTTCTGCGCAGTTAGAAAGCTTGTGGCATGACCAGACAGGCTTTGGGTGCAGGTGGAAGACCGAGAGGAGGTTGAGGAGGCAGAAGCAGTGGAGGAACTTTGACATAAAGAGGATTGACGCACAACTCGTGGGGACGGCAAGACTTGGACAGCAGCCCCTTGTCCTGCTGTCACCATAGTTACCCAGTGCCCAGTCAGCGACATGTAACGCCCCTGTCCATGCCTACTCGTCCAAGTGTCTGTGGTGAAATGCACCCTGTCACACACAGAGTTTCTCAAAGAAGCGGTGATGTTGTGTGCGACATGCTGGTGGAGCGCAGGCACACCTTTCTTTGAGAAGTAGTGCCGACTGGGCATCTGGTACTGGGGCACTGCGACGGACATAAGGTCTCGAAAATCCTCTGTGTCCACCAGGCGGAAAGGCAGCATTTCTGTAGCCAAGAGCTTGCAGATGGTGAAATTCAACCTCTTAGCTTTCTCATGGCTAGGAGGAAATGGTCTTTTACTTGTCCACATCTGAGGGACCGAGGGCTGGCTATTGTGCTTAGACGGGGTTGATAAGGGTGTCCCCGGCAAACTGCCGGTCTGTGAGGAAGATGCAGGCGGACATGTTAGGTTGCCTTCATCCAAAGGTGGTGCTATCGATGTCGGACAGCGCTCAACACCAGCTGGTGTTACCACCTCCAAAGAAAATGATGACCTGCCAATCACGCTGGCTGTTGCGGGTAAAGAGGTGGCAGGTCTGCGCCCCAAAACAGGTGTGACTGCTGTCCCCCCAGTCACAGAGGATGAAGAGGCCGCGGATGCACAAGATATGGCAGACGGTGGTTGGCCCGGCCGGCTAGGCCGCATTGTAGCACACTGAGCTTCCCACTGCAACTTATGCTTCATGTCCATGTGCCGATTCATGCATGAAGTACTCAAACTATGTATTTTTTGGCCTCTACTTAGCTTTTGCTGACAAATGTTACAGATAACACGAGTTGGGTCATCTTTATCGATCTGAAAAAATGCCCAGGCTATGCAAGGCTTAGCACCCATGCGACCTGAAGAGCCACCACGACTTGTGGTGAGAGGCAGAGTTGTGTTTGAGGATGCAGTTGTTGACGTGCTTCCAGTACTACGTCTCTGTCCAGGAAGGCGCAACCTGACCTCGTCGTCACTAGCATCTTCCTCCACCTCCTCTGCTGACCTCATCTCTTGGCTGACTGTGGGTTGACAGTAAGTGGGATCTCCGACCTCATCATCATCACCCTGTGCGTTATCACACCCGTCGTCCTCAGAGCCAACCTGTTCCTGCCCTGACAAAAAACTAAAGTTGTCGCTCCAATCAGGTATTTGAGTCTTATCATCGTCTTCCTCATTGTCTCCACCAACAGGAGTTACAGTTTGGGAATGAGGGTCTACATTATGGTCAGAACCTTCTGCGTCTGGTCCTGGATCCGACTCATAAAGATTCTGGGCATCAGTGCAGATCATTTCCTCGTCTGGATTCACAGAAGCGCTGGAGTCGACCTCTGATTCCCAGGCTATAGTATGAGTAAACAGCTCTGCAGACTCAACCATCTGTTCTACCTCATACTCAGACGGGCAGCTGGAGATTTGGGAGCTGTGAGGAAGCAAGTGCGATTTGGGTGACACCTTTGAGGACTGGAGTATTTGTGATGTTGAAGTTGATGTGGAGGAGAGCCCACTTAAAGGAGCACTTGATATCCGTTGAAGCACCTGCTGTTTTTGTGCCTCATCTGGAATTTGTAGCGATTGGCGTGGCCGTAAGAAAGGGATCTTATCACATTGTCCGCTAAAAGAAGTAGACATTTTAGTTTGGCTGGAAGATGGTCTTTCTTCTGCAGATGTTACTGTTGCTTTAACACCTACCCCACGGACACAACCTTTTTTCCCCTTCCCAACACGCCTATTCCCCTTTCCACCAGCAGCAGGCCTTTTTCCACTCATTTTGGTGGTTAACTAATTCACAACTCTGGAGTTGTTTGCACAAAAAAACAATGGATGGTAACCGAGCAGAGCTGAGTGGCCAAACTGTGGTATTAGGCCAAAACTATTGGCTGGGTTAGATGCAGAAAAAAATTATTTTGAATTTGCAACCTGATGGAGGTCAGTATAGATGGACTAATAGAGAAAGTCCGACACACTACTAGAAGGCCAAATATTTTTTCAGAGGTAGATGCAGAAAAAAATATATTCAGTTTGCAACCTGATGGAGATCAGTATAGATGGACTAATACAACAAGTCCCACACACTGCTAGAAGCCCAAATATTTTTTCAGAGGTACTGTAGATGCAGATAAAAATTAGTTTTAATTTGCAACCTGATGGAGGTCAGTATAGATGGACTAATAGAGAAAGTCCGACACACTACTAGAAGGCCAAATATTTTTTCAGAGGTAGATGCAGAAAAAAATATATTCAGTTTGCAACCTGATGGAGGTCAGTATAGATGGACTAATAGAACAAGTCCCACACACTGCTAGAAGCCCAAATATTTTTTCAGAGGTACTGTAGATGCAGATAAAAATTAGTTTTAATTTGCAACCTGATGGAGGTCAGTATAGATGGACTAATAGAATGATGCTATGCCCAAAAGATTTTACTTCACTAGGTGCAGTAAAAAAATTGGTATTCTATGCACAGGTGGTATATCTTGCAACACAGATAGGCTACTCCACTGACCAACACACTCTGCAATAAGCCAAAAAGGATTAGCTTTGCTAGATTCAGCCAAATGCTGTGAAAAAAACTTGCACAGCACTGGCACAGACCTGCCTGGCAAAAACTGATAGGAACTCATGTAACCTAGTCCTGAAAAGGACTCCAATTACAATTAGTCTTTACTCCCACAACCGATCTATTTAAGAGCACAGACCTCCCTGATAAAAGTCGTAGGAAATGCTGTAACCTAGTCCTTAAAAGGACTGCAATCACAACTATTCCCTACTCCCAAGCTATCTGTATATTTGTGCGAAAATTGGCTTGAAATTAACAAGGTATAGCGCACACAGCAACAGCGGTGCCGTCTAACACGCAGCTGCAGCAGTGAGAAAATGGTGGCGACGGGGAAAATGGCTTGGTCTTATAGGGCAAGGACATGTGACATACACTGCCAATGACACATGCCCTTGCTTGTGTGAAAAAAAGCACTTCGCTCCGTGTGTGCGCTGCTGATAGGCTGACAGATTGCACCTCCCCACTGTAAATGCGGGAAAGAGAAAAAAAAATGGAGATCTTCATTGTTCCTGCAGAGATCCATCCCCTGCCCCTCCCCCCACCCCGCTGTACACTCAAACTGCGTATTAACATTAATTTTCATCATTACTGAGAAAAAATCCAGTTATGATTTTGGTGCACGAACAGTTATCGAACATAACCTCGAACAGCCGAATTTTTCTCAAATTGTTCGTGTTCGCCGAACGGCTCGAACACCGCCCAAAACAGCTCGAATTTGAGATTGGCGAACAGTTCGAGTAGAACAACGCTCATCTCTATTCCTGATATCTCTGCACATGGATTAGTCCTCAGAAGGACTGTTTGTTAAGATGGATTTGTGTAATGTACGGTTTATATCCCTACACTACCTAATACACGATCAAATCTCTCCCTGACACAGCAGAAGCTCTCCCTACACTGTCTGATCCGGAGTGACTGTGACGAGCATGGCGGCGCCAGGTCTGATATAGACCTGATGACGCTGTGCAGCCAGCCAATCACTGTATTGCCCACAACCAACATGGCTGCGGCATTACAGCGCATGGCAGGCAATCCCTGCATGTTCATTGGCTCTCTAAAGACCACCAAACATGCAGGGAGGGGACCCGAGTTCCCGCCCGAGCAACCCGGAAATACTCGGCGAGCGCCGAGCTTGTCGAGCACCGTGATGCTCGGGCAAGTACCGAGCAGTGGCGAGCATGCTCGCTCATCACTAATCCAAACCCCATTGAATTCAATAGGAGGGAAAACCAAATGCATAGACAACACCTTCAAAGGGGCTCAAAAGCTCCCAAATTAGGGGCAGACACCAGGAAAAATGGCATAAATTCACCCACAGTTGAAATTTTATAATGGCACAGCAGCAGTGAGCCATGGGCTATGCACGATTTATCAGAGTCTCGGCCAGCATTTACAGCTTTGAATTTAAGCTCAAATTAAGACGAGGTGGGTGAGGGACTGGTGTAGGCCTGTGGTGCTGGGAGCCCTGACACCACATGCAACAGCTCAAGCTGATTTTCTGCTCAGCCACACTCAGCTGACACAAACATGAGTTTTGTAGAAAAATTTAAGGATAGTAACACAGGAATTTGACTGAAAATAAGTGCAGGCCTGTTGCCTGTAGCCCAACTGCTACAGGCAACACACATGAAGGAGACCCAATCAGGAGTCTACACATTTCAAAAATTAAGGGCAGACACCACCAAAGTGGCATCAATTTCATCAGAGCAGAAATAGTATAATGGAGCACTAACAACCCTTTCACTACAGGCAACACACCAGATAGAGATCCGACCAGGAGTCTCCACATTTCAAAAAATTATTGCCATGCACCACTAAAGTGGCATCAATTTCACCAGAGTAGAAATAGTATAATGTCCAAATTGGTCAGCTGCTGTACTCACTGCACACCGTATAACTGTATAGCAGATCCTCTCCTTTCTAATGGGAACATGTCGTATCTTGTTACTGTGGCCCTGCTCTATGTGTCTTTAAATTCTTAGTGGGGTTTTTCCTAAATTTGGTCAGCCGTTGGTCTCACTGCATACCCTATCACTTTATAGCGTTCCCTCTCCTTTCTAATGGGAACATGTCGTACCTTGTTCCTGTGGCCCTGCTCTATGTGTCTTTAAATTCTTAGTGGGGTTTTTCCCAAATTTTGGCAGCCCTTGCAGTCACAGCATGGGCATTACCACTATAGGAGACCCGCTCCTTTATAATGGGAGCATTTTTTTTTACTGAGACCCTCCTCTATGTCTCGTCAAAGGGGTATTGGGTTGCGTCCAAATTTTTGGCAGCCCTTGCAGTCACTGGATATGCAATAACAGTATAGATGACCCACTTGTTAATAATGGGAACAACAAAGCATAGCCAGCTAATGGCTCTCTAACAATAGCGAGGGCCGACTGCTGGCCTTTTAAGAATAGTAAGGGCCGTCTGATGTCCCTATAAAAATAGGCTTTATGACTTTCAGAGTCCCTCCATCATAAATAAAAAAGGATATGTCTGATGATGTGTCACACATCACATTGCCAGATAAGGTTGTAAAATGTTAAAATGACATTTCCCGGTGAATGCATTTGTCTTAAAAAATAACGTAAAAAAAACCAATAGGATCTTTCTTTAGTATAAAAAACAGCATCACCAATTTAACCTCAATGTAATCACATTGTTCAGCTCATGCACCTCCTCCTCCATCTCCGAAATGACCACATCAGTCACAAGCTGACAGCACTGCAGCACGTCCTTGGCCAAACGGCAACAGGCTGTGCTGAAGATAACATGCTTAATGCCTAATTGACAAACCGCCCAGCGCTGCAGAGTTGTTGAAAGCTGTAACACAGCATATAAACCTATAGGGAAATCACTCAGAGGTGAAATCCGTCCAAAATAGTCAAAAAAAAACAAGAAAAATATTCCCAGATCTAGATGATCCACTAATAGTGCACCATAGAAAGATTAAAATCTAATGGGAATCCAAACAAACTGTGGAGTCAGTTTTATAAAGAAGTAAACTTTATTCAAGATAATATCAATATATAACATAAATACAATTCATCTAAATAGTATGAAGTAGAGAAAGGTGCTGCTATGGTGATGTAGAAAAAGGTGATAGAGAATCTATCACACTAGAGAGGTTTTAGAGTCACAGAAAGGTCCCATCCAGCGAGAGCAAGGCATAAAGAAAGGTAATAAGGCAAGACCCTATGTATACTAAGCATTTAAATGACAGCTGGATTAAATGCCGGCAATAAGTCAAGCTCATAATGTGCAGTCATGTTGGATCCCTATACATGTAAGTGACGAACTAAAAAGGGTACAGAGTGAGGGAATTACCTTGTGCCATGCTCGCAGATGAAGCAGAGCGTCTGTGGGACCCGTGCAGTGGCATCGACGCGCGTTTCACCTTCCGGCTTCGTCAGGAGGCGTGGTTAAAGTTTGAAAACAGGAGCTATTTAAATGAGGGAGTCAGAGCCACAAGCGAATCGGCGCGCGACTCGTCATGTCATCCCGCCCCGTGGCGCGGCCGGACGGCACGAGCAGGGGATGACGAGGAGGAGGACGCGATGCGTCATCCCCCTCGTCACCCCGGCAACCCGCCCGGCCAGCGACGCCACACGGCGCGGACAGCGCATGTGCGAGGCGCGTCTGCGCTAAGGGGGAGAAGAAGTCAGGTCTGGGTGAGTATAGACAGCGAAGCACACCAATACCCACATGGATGTAATCTACATTTGTCAGTAAATGAAAAAAGAAAGAAAAAGTGACGAAGACATATTGTGAACCGGCAAGACTACGCCATAACCATGCCGACATCTATACAGAAAATTCTATGAAATAGTACAGCGCACGTGATATGTAAAAGTTATAAACTGATGATTACATCTTGATAATATTCAGAAGGGATCATAAGTCACAAGTGACAGCATCGTCAGAATTATAAGGGATAACATCATATCGGATCAGAAAAGTATAGTGAAGATGCCATATCTACGGTAAATGGCAGATGTCGGCCTTCAGAATAATGAATCATAATTATAGTTACGCTGGCCTGAATGTGATCCGAAATGATATAGTATCAAAAAAAGGTAACAAAAATATAAAAAAGTAATAATAATAACAGGATGAACTACCAGATCGATCCAAATATAATAAATACTGAATCCTACATAAACGTTCATATGGTAATGTACGCTTACTAAGGGTAGACATGCAAATACTGTGAGTGCGGGAACAATTCTATCCCCCACCCAGCTATAGTCATATCTGGATGTAGTAATGGCATATCCCCGCACATATAGAAAAGTATTGCTAGAGTCTCCGTATCAGCACCGTATGTGCAGGAACATCAATCCACAGATTAAATATCTTCATCCCTGGCCACAATAGCTATATTCTCCCGCACGTATGTATCTATGCATACACAAAAACCGTACATCGAGACCAATAGTGGTAATGTGAATTACAGACAAAATATACAGAATAATTGTCCAGGCACATTCATGGGGACAGTAAGATTCTTCTTTATGGGTGCTTGTGCAAAAGACAGGTCGGTCGAAATGCTTGATCCAAGAGGTACAGACGGACCATATGAGTTATCTTCTCCAAATGGCTATTCACTTGTGGAATCATGACAAAAGGGGATCTGACACTAGAAAAAAATTAATAAACAATATCCAAATCAGCATCAAACACAGAAAACCATAAAAACATACATAGCTCCCGCGGTTAAAACAAAAAAGCACTCAGAGGAATTTACAAAAAAGACTTGAAACTGATGGCCTCATTAAGGCCATTGGGGACAAGCGTATCCAATGTAACCATCCATTTGGTTTCTTTTTTAAGTAGTTTCTGTTTTATGTTTCTGCCCCTAATCCCAATGTAGATGCGGTCAATACCGCAGGCCGTGAGACCCTTAGGGTTACAACTATGTTGTTCAAAAAAATGTCTGGGGATAGTTTTTAATAACTGGGGCTCAATACATCTTGCTGCATTTTTGATATCCCGGATATGTTCCTGTATCCTTATTTTTAGAGCTCTCGAGGTCATACCGATATATATAAGCCCACATGGGCATTTTATATGGTATACTACTGTCTCAGTCTCACATGTAACGTGATGGACAATTTTAAAGACCTTATCATTTTTGGAATTTGAAAAGGACTTAGTCCTTGGAATGTATTTACATACTGAACAACCACCACAGGGAGAACAGCCCCAGGGGGGCCCCGGGCTATCGAACAAGAACTTGCTTCAGCAGCATGATCTGTGTCTCTCACCGCTGAACATACAGCCAGGCATGGTCGTGTGTGACAATGGGCGGAACCTATTGACGGAGAAATGACAGCCGGGGTAGATACGGTTTCCCGTTATGCCAGTGCTTTCACCGAGCTAAAGAATATGACTGTGATGAAATACAACTCCCACTGAGAAGCTGTTTCAGATTGAAAATCATTGTGCCCACCAGAGGATTTGATTCTGAGGGCTAACCTTTCTCACCCGCCCAAGAGCCCCATAGCAGCTGCAAAGTTAGCGCTATCATGAACTCTCCTGAGGTAGAGGCCAAGGCACACCAGAGGATTCTATGGTGGGACCGTCCAACCCTGCCGAGAAGCATTCCTGGCTAAGAAAAGTGTGTGGGAAGGTTCCTGGAGACTCTATGGCTGCTTTTTTACTGAGGAGGAAACACACGTAAACACGGGGAGAACATACAAAGTCCTTGCAGATGTTGTCCTTGCTGGGATTTGAACCCAGGATCCCAGCGCTGCAAGGCTTCAGTGCTAACCACTGATCCAATGTGCTGCCGTTCACCATCTAATATCTAACAGGCTGGAGAAACTTGCACCTACTGCCACTCTAGCTTCAGCTCCTTTGTGAGAAAATGTATTTGGGCAGCCACTCAGTCTACCAAATAAAATTCATGAGAAGGAAATTGGGGATGGCTTCACTACTGGTACTGGGGGCAGTGCTAATACCATGGCGTCGCACCATAGTTTGCTGGAAATATTGTAGGCTGGTAGGAGGCAAGCAAATTCCCACAGAAAAGTACCAGCAGTAATTTTCAGGCCATATTTCAAGTGCAAGCAGCTTGAGAGGACTTCCTGAGAGAAATGACACAGTTTCCCTCTATGCCAGTGCTTATGCATGTTATTTCTCAAAACTCATTACAGATCAGGCCATTGTACAACTCTGTATTCAAGAAATTAAATGCGCAAAGAAAGATGTTTGTGTGTCAAAGTGACTCGCCCCCTGGGCTGCGTGGGGGTGGTAGTCTCAGTGTGGCGGTGACCCAGTCCGTGGCTCAGGGTGGTCAAACCAGTGGCAGTCTTAGTGTAATAACAAATGTCCGACTACGCCACCCGTGGATTGCGGTCAGTGGGGACCACCGCTGCGCTGCAGGCCGCTGAGGCTGATGTTGTAAGCGCAGCCAAGTATGGGATAACTCCTCACGGGAGAAGTATTGCCTCAGGGCAGCTAGTGTGGATGATGGGAGTGATGGTGTGAGCGTCCCAGTACTAATGGTGCTGGTGCGGCGATGAAACACAGAGACGTGTGGTGCAGTTCAGGGTCTTTACTGATGGTATAAAGCAGACCCTCCTGGGAGTACTGGTTAGCAGTAGAGACCTGGTCAGTCTGTGAGCAAGCAGGATCTCCCCCTGGCCAGGTGGAGTTGTAGGCCTCCCCGTCTGTCTGCACTCTTTCCTGGCTACCTTGCTCAATGCGAGTAGAAGTAGCCCACGTCCCTGAATATACCGTGTGGTGCTCACCCGTATGGCCGATGACTTGGGGCCTTTTGTTAGCCTCCGCTCCAAGACGGCGGTGCTGGTCCCTTGCTTGTGACCGTGCCTCCGGGCTTCTAAGGCCAGAGGACCTGGAATCCCCTGCCTGTTGGATTCTGCTGCTGGACCTGGATGTCCCCACAGCCTCGGACTCCATGTCCGGGTTTAGTGTCTTCAGCCAAGGCGAGCTATCTAGCTTTCAGCCTCTGGCACTCACTCCTGCTCCTACAGAGCTCTTGCTGTATCTTTCCCTCTCCAAGCTCTGACTGACTTAATCCCGCCCCAGACCCAGTTTATAAGGGCAGATTCCTCCCCTCCCAGGCCTGAGCGGGCAGTGTTGCATGCTTAGGGCTCCTGACCAGAGAAACCTCCCACTTGCTCTCAGACATAATATTTCTATTACTGCGGCAACCAGACCCCTGGGGTGCCACATTCCCCCCTAGTAAATTTTAGTACTCCGGGACTAAACACATTTTTAAAGAAACATAAATACAAGGGTATAAGCGATAATACAATAACATATTTACAAGAAGCTTTAGTTCTTTAAAGGTCACGGCGTGTCCGCAACCGGGTGTCCATATCACCCAAGGTGAAGTTTGTGAAACAAGAGGGTGTCCATGTCACCCAAGGTGAAGCTTTAAGCGAAGTAGGGGACCTGTCCAAAGCAAACCCCCTGCGTTGGCCTTGGGCGTGGCTGCAAGGCTGAAGCTAGCTACTTTAGGCCGCAAGGAGGCCACGCCAGACAGGTTTTCTCTTCCGCGGCCGTCTTCGCAAGAGGCACAATGTGCAACTATCTACAAAACTGTTCCGGTTATCCAGCGTCCATAACCTGTTAGTCCAAATAAATCTGCAGGGTAACTGAGAAACATAATTAATAACAGGCAACAACAAAAACCATCAACATTTCTCAATAAACAGGTAAATTTACAGTGCATTACTTTATATTTTCCAGCGAGCGGGCATCTGACCTCTAGTGACTCTAGTGGACCTACGGAGCTCACTAACTGGTTCTGCACTACTGGGTGTAGGAAGTGTTATGGGTAAGCTGGGCAGCTGTCTGCGCACTCTTTGGCTCACTAGGGGCACGGCAGGCTCACTACTAGCAGAGGGTTGATCCTCCTGCGCTGCTGGTGTGGACTCTTCTGCCTCCTGGACCGGCTGCTCTTCCTGCTCTACCTGGTCTTCTGTAGGCACTTGAGGGGCTGGCTGGTGAAAGGTGAGGACGGGCACCACGATAGCGTTGTTTACTTGTGTCCAGGACCGGGGAAAGTCTCCGAGTACGGTGCTGATCATTTCCTCCTTTTCCTCTACGGGTTGAGGGTCTTCCTGATCTTCATCCGTGCTTTGCAACTTCTCGGGGCACTTTTTCAGGTGGTCTCTGGAGACAGTGGCTGTGGTCTCTCTTCCATCCTTGCTGATGACGTACACCTTTGGATTATTGTGGCTTGAGGGCAGTACGGTGTACGGGTCCTTTTCCCACTGGTCGTCCAACTTATGGAGCCGCCTTTTTCTTTTCAAGACCTGCTCTCCAGGTACCAGGGGAACAGCGGGAGCATGTTGGTTATAAGTCCTCTCCTGCCTTTCTCTTGATTGACAAAGACTTCGCTCGACGCTCTCCTGTACTTTCCGGTACTGCTGCAGCCGTTCTGTATCCCAGTCTGCCTCTGGCGAGGTGTCCTCAGGTGTCAGGACTCCCATATCCAGGTCAATAGGCAGCTTACCAGGTCTTGCTCTCATTAGGTAAGCCGGGGTACAGTTGGTGGAACCTACCGGGATGTGGTTGTACAGGTCCACCAGATCGGGCAGTTTCTCAGGCCACAGGCTGCGTTCTTCCAGGGGCAATGTTTTTAGCAGATCTATCACCACCTGGTTCATCTTTTCGCAGAGTCCGTTGATTTGCGGGTGATAGGGCGTTGTTCTTATCTTCTTGCAGCCATACAGGTTGCAGAACTCCTGGAAGACCTCTGCTTCGAAGGCTGGTCCTTGGCCTGTCAACACTTGCTCCGGGTACCCGTGTGGATGGCAGAAGTGCTGCTGGAAGGCTCTGGCTGCTGTTTGAGGCATTAAGTCCTTGACAGGAACCACCACCAGGAACCGGGAGTAGTGATCTACGATTGTGAGGGCGTAGACATACCCAGATCTGCTCGGAGCCAGTTTCACATGGTCAAGGGCTACCAGTTCCAGTGGCTGTCTGGTGATAATGGGCTGCAGGGGAGTCTTCTGGCTGGCACAGTCCTTTCTTCTTAGGTTGCACGGGCCACAGTCTCTGCACCACCTCTCGATGGCTCCTCTCATGCCTACCCAGTAGAACCGTTCACGCAACAAGTACTCCAGCTTCTTCCATCCAAAATGTCCTGCTCCGTTGTGGTATGCCTCCAGAACCATAGCCGCGTCTCGTCTTGGGACCACTACCTGCCAGGTCAACTCATGTGTTTGAGAGTTAACCATTCTCCGGCACAGCTTCTCCCTGTAGAGGAACAGTTTACTTTTCTCCTTCCATAGTTGCTTGGTCTCCTCCGGAGCGTCTGGGTCAAGACGGGCATCGGCCTGTGTCAGCATTTCCTTCACCAGACGGACTGCGGGATCACTGTCTTGCGTTTCCGCCCAGCTGTAGTGGGGCAAGGGATTGAATGTCACAGAGCGCCTGTCCTTCACACGGTGGGAATACAGGGTAATCCCATGACGGTGGAACGCAGGGAGCTTGACTTCTTCCAGATCTTCTGGATCTTCCCCTACGTCCGGTAAGTTTGGCATTCTAGACAGGGCATCCGCGTTGGCATTTGAGCGTCCCACCCGGTATTTGATGGTGAATTCATAGTTGGACAGGCGGGCCATCCATCTCTGCTCCAGGTCACTGAGCCTAGCAGTGTCCAGGTGTGTCAACGGGTTGTTATCCGTGTACACGGTGAACTTGGAAGAGGCAAGGTAATGCTTGAAACGTTCGGTCACTGCCCACACCACTGCCAGGAACTCCAGCTTGAATGAGCTATAATTCTCAGGGTTCCTCTCCGTGGGCCGTAGCTTTCGGCTGGCGTAAGCGATTACCCGTTCTTTCCCCTGCTGGATCTGGGACAGTACGGCTCCTAGCCCGATGTTGCTTGCGTCCGTGTGGGGGATAAAGGGCTGGCTGTAATCAGGGTACGCCAGGATTTCATCCCCCGTGAGGGCCATCTTCAGCTGGCAGAAGGACTCCTCTTCCAGCTTTTCCCACCTGAAGGGCGGCTTCTGGTTTTTAGCTTTCCGAGATTGACCTATCAGGAGGTCCTGCATAGGGGCTGCCATTTTGGTGAAACCGGGAAAGAATCTTCGGTAGTAGCCTACCAACCCGAGGAACTGCCGCACTTCCTTTATGCTGGAGGGTCTTGGCCAGTCTTTAATCACGGTGATCTTATCGCGGTCGGGAGCCACTCCGTCAGCACTCACCACGTGTCCCAGGTATTGCACCTTTGGTTTCAGGAGGTGACACTTGGAGGGTTTCACCTTTAGGCCGTAGCTTGCCAGGGCGTCAAACACTTCTGCCAGGTGTTTCAGGTGGTCCTTGTAAGTCTTGGAATAAACGATGACATCGTCCAGGTATAACAGGACCGTCTCGAAATTCCGGTGTCCCAGACAGCATTCCATCAACCGTTGGAAGGTTCCTGGTGCGTTGCAGAGCCTGAACGGCATACAGT
Source organism: Phyllobates terribilis (assembly GCF_046119375.1). Lineage (NCBI taxonomy): Eukaryota > Metazoa > Chordata > Amphibia > Anura > Dendrobatidae > Phyllobates > Phyllobates terribilis. The sequence continues at coordinate 61,772,748 of NW_027362764.1, read as the reverse complement.
TAAATTCGCTGAGTCCCATCGGGGTGGTGAATGCGGTCTTCTCCCAGTCCGCCTCTGCTACAGGAACCTGCCAGTACCCGCTAGTGAGATCCAAAGTAGAGAAGAAATTAGCAGATTTTAATGCAGCTAAGGACTCTTCTATCCTTGGTAATGGGTACGCATCTTTGTGTGTGATACGGTTGACCTTCCTGTAGTCTACACACATTCTCATGGTGTTGTCTTTCTTTTTCACTAAGACTAGTGGAGCTGCCCAGGGGCTACAGCTGTCCCTAATTACCCCAGCCTCCTTCATGTCTTTTAGCATCCCCTTGGCGTGCTGATAGTGTGCAGGGGGTACGGGTCGGTACCTCTCCTTTATGGGAGGATGGTCTCCCGTTGGGATGTGATGTTCTACCCCCTTTACTCGCCCAAAGTCTAGCGGGTGTTTGCTAAACACTCTCTCGTACTCCTGAACCACCCGGTAGACTCCCTGTTTTTGGTGTGAGGGAGTGGAGTCAGTACCCAAATGCAGTTGCTGACACCAGTCCTCCATTGGTTTCTTAGAGCCGTTACCTTCCTCTGGTTGAGATGGAGGCAAGGGTTCCACGGCCTGTACAGATGTTCTGGTTTATGGTGAACAATTTGGCTAGCGTGGCATACCGGGGCAGGTATACTTCTCTCTCCCCGAAATTTATGATGCGGACGGGCACCCTCCCATGACGTACATCGACCACCCCCCGTGCTGTCAAAATGGTGGGCCTACTGTCTGAGTAGACGGGTTCTACCATTGCTTGGTAGTCTCTACCTCTTAGACCAATAGCTGCCCGGCACCAAATCATCATCTCACTTTTTGGGGGCATGGCAATAGGGAACGGGTCACACATTCTCACGCTACCTTTCTCACCACCAGATAGTTCCACTTGTTGCCGTTTCATCAGTGCCCGGATCTCTTTTTGGAGGACACGCTGCTGGCTGGAACTGGCGTTCTTGGCAACCTGTTGCAAAATAAGAATCACCTCTGCAAGACAGTTTTCAATTACGTTAGTACCTACGGTTATTTTTGGGTGACTCTCGCGACGGTCAATGTCCACAATGATCAGTCCTTGTGCCGGCAGTTCAACTTTACCGACCTTGATGGTCACTTCTTTAAATCCTATCTGTGGCACAGGCTGACCATTGCTGGCGATAATGCTCAGGTCGTCATCTGGGTAGCGGGTTATGTCCGAGTCATTCCAGTACCGCTTGAAGAGCACGTACGGGATGGTAGTCACCTGTGACCCAGTGTCTAGTAGGGCACTCATAGGAATGCCATCCAGTACCACAGGCAAGACCGGACGTCCCCCTACGTATTTATCATGCCAGTTCGATGGGCCTGATGATCTTAGACCTGGGGGTTGGCCCTCTACCCCAGGTTGTGCCCGTTTAAATGACAGTACCTTGCCATATGTCTGGGTTGATTTCAGCGGCGGCAGATGGGTTGTCCGTCCTCGTTGTATCGGTCGCTGGGTATTCCTCTGGCCGGTGGGGTCCTCCTCAGTCGGCGCCACGGGACGTCCTCCGGTCCGGATGCCAGCTGCATCTTTTCTGGAGAAGAGACCTGTAAAGACTGCACAGTTCTGGTTAGCACGGCAACGCTCTTAGTCAGCTCTTGGACCTGATGGTGCAGATCTGTAGCCGTGTTATTTTTCAAAGCCTGCACATCAGCTCCCACAGGCCCTGCAGACAAGGGCGCCGCGTCCTGGTGATAAGTGATAGCAGGGCGCCTGTGGGTCACAGCGCCACCTGGTGCCGGTTCTCGGAGCACCCGGATGGCTCTGTCCTTGAACTGTGCAAAGTCCAGGTCAGGGTCCTGTAAGGCCATTGCCCGCAACTGGGTTCGGTGGGCATTGCACAGTAGACCCTCAATAAATTGTTCGGTCAACAGCTTGTCTTCATTTCCCACGCTGTCAGGGTCCGCCTGCTTAATGGCTCTCAGTGCCTCTTGTAGGTTTAGAGCATAGTCTCTTATACTTTCATGTGCCCGTTGTTTGCACCCGTAAAATCTGAGCTTTATTTCGGCTGAGGTTCGGGTATCAAATGTGTCTTTCAGCCGGGCTAGTATTTCTCTGACAGTCCTCTTCTTCCCAGGTGACCAGGACTTTACCTCCCTTTGGGCTGCCCCGATTAACTGGGCCACCAGGATGCTCACATTTTGCTCTTCCGTGAGGGGGTATACCTGGAAGAGGCTATCCAATCTTTCCCTAAAGTCACTTAGGGTATGTGACTCCCCTGAGTACTGGGGTAGCCAGGTTGCCCCCGGGATATAGGGCATGGTGAATGGCATGACCGCTGCAGCGGTTGCGCTGGCGGCCGGTGTGGCGGTGGAGCTCCCCTCGGTATCCGACATCCTTCTACCCCCCTAGTGGACCGTGGCCTACCTTGCGATGCTCTTCTTCCGTAGGCCGCGGCTCCGCAGTCAATCGTCGGGGTAGAGGACCTGGCGTCGCGCTCCGATGACGTCAGCGTCGCTTTTCCTCCCTTCCAGGACCTTGAGCAGCGTCAGTGCGTGGGGCGGAGCTTCGGCTCTCGCGTGCTTTCGGTGTCCATGCCCCTCTTCTTCCCGTGCGGCATCCCAAAGATGGCGTCAGATGGCGGGAAGCGGCCGCGGATGGTGGGAAGACGGGAGAAGATGGCGGGAAATGACCCAAGATGGCGTCCGATGGCGGGAAACGACTCCGGATGGCGGGAAACTTCGCCACAGGTAAGTACAAAAGTCTTTTTCAGGCACGCAGTACCCGGTGGTTGCGGGCACGAGATCCTGCCGAATACGCCAAAGTTGACTCGCCCTCTGGGCCGCGTGGGAACCCGGAGCCGGGCCTCTGGTGGGATGCTGGGGGTGGTAGTCTCAGTGAGGTGGCGACCCGGTCCGTGGCTCAGGGTGGTCAAACCAGTGGCAGTCTTAGTGTAATAACAAATGTCCGACTACGCCACCCGTGGATTGCGGTCAGTGGGGACGGCTGCTGCGCTGCAGGCCGATGAGTCTGATGTTGTAAGCGCAGCCAAGTATGGGATAACTCCCCACAGGAGAAGTATTGCCTCAGGGCAGCTAGTGTGGATGATGGGAGTGATGGTGTGAGCGTCCCAGTACTAATGGTGCTGGTGTGGCGATGAAACACAGAGACGTGTGGTGCAGTTCAGGGTCTTTACTGATGGTATAGAGCAGACCCTCCCGGGAGTACTGGTTAGCAGTAGAGACCTGGTCAGTCTGTGAGCAAGCAGGATCTCCCCCTGGCCAGGTGGAGTTGTAGGCCTCCCCGTCTGTCTGCACTCTTTCCTGGCTACCTTGCTCTATGCGGGTAGAAGTAGCCCACGTCCCTGAGTATACCGTGTGGTGCTCACCCATATGGCCGGTGACTTGGGGCCTTCTGTTAGCCTCCGCTCCAAGACGGCGGTGCTGGTCCCTTGCTTGTGACCGTGCCTCCGGGCTTCTAAGGCCAGAGGACCTGGAATCCCCTGCCGGTTGGATTCTGCTGCTGGACCTGGATGTCCCCACAGCCTCGGACTCCGTGTCCGGGTTTAGTGTCTTCAGCCAAGGCGAGCAATCTAGCTTCCAGCCTCTGGCACTCACTCCTGCTCCTACAGAGCTCTTGCTGTATCTTTGCCTCTCCAAGCTCTGAATGACTTAATCCCGCCCCAGACCCAGTTTATAAGGGCAGATTCCTCCCCTCCCAGGCCTGGGCGGGCAGTGTTGCATCCTTAGGGCTCCTGACCAGAGAAACCTCCCACTTGCTCTCAGACATAATATTTCTATTACTGTGGCAACCAGACCCCTGGGGTGCCACAAAAGCACCACCGACAAGTGCGAGTTGATGTTGGACGGGCTGCCATTAATCTGCAACAAGCTCAATTACAGGACTTCTTGGGAGAAATGACACGCAGGGTAGATACGGTTTCCCTCTATGCCAGTCCTTTCACCGAGCTAAATACAACTCTCAGCAAAAAAAATTTGTGGACTAGCTCCGTACCGTCCCTGGCCACATTCACATGTCCACGTGTTTGTGGTTAGGCGGTCCTTCCCAGTAAGTGCACTGGGGAGGGCACGGGTAATGTTGTGGGACCCATGCTTGTGGAAGGTGGAGGCGATACCGGGAAATATAGTGGCGGCTGGGGACCGAGTATGGACACCCGGCCGCCGCCGGCATGAGGTTGTGAAAAGCTTCCGCCTCCACGATCTTAAATGGCCATATTTCAAGTGCAAAGAGCTGCCCAGAAATCTGGCAGTTTAGTGTTGCGGCCTGTGGGTGGGTGGGTGGCTGGCTGCATACTTGCACTTGCATTCCAAGTAACAGAAAACTAAGCATATGGTGGCCTCTATCATCATCATGGCCTCACCTCGGTACTATGAACTCTCCTGAAGGAGAAGCCATGGCCCATCGAAGGAGTCTCCGGTTCTCTGGTGGGCCCAAACAACCCTGCCGAAAAGTAAGCCTGGCTAAGAAAAGTGTGGGGGAAGGTTCCCGGAAACTCTATGGCTGCTTTTTTAATGTGGATCGGCCATGCTTATGCACGTTATTTCTCAAAACGCATTACAGATCAGGACATTGTACAACTCTGTATTCAAGAAATTAAATGCGCAAAGAAAGATGTGTGTGTGTCAAAGCACCACCGTCAAGTGCGAGTTGATGTTGGACGGGCTGCCATTGCTTCTGCAACAAGCTGAATTACAGGACTTCCTGGGAGAAATGACACGCAGGGTAAATACGGTTTCCCTCTATGCCAGTCCTTTCACCAAGCTAAATCCAACTCTCAGCAAAAAAAAATTGTGGACAGGCTCCATACCGTCCCTGGCCACATTCACCTGTTCACGTGTTTGTGGCTAGGCGGTCCTTCCCAGTAAGTGCACTGGGGAGGGCACGGGTAATGTTGTGGGAACCGTGCTTGTGGAAGGTGGAGTCAATACCGGGAAATATAGTGGCGGCTGGGGACCGAGTATGGACACCCGGTCGCTGCCGGCAAGAGGTTATGAAAAGCTTCCGCCTCCACGAGCTTAAAAGGCCACATTTCAAGTGCAAGCAGCTGTCAAAAATTTGGCAGTATAGTATTGCAGCCCGTGGGTGGGTGGGTGGCTGCCTGCATACTTGCGCTTGCATTCCAAGGAATGGGGTATGGACAACTGAGCGCTGCAGTGGGACAAGGTCGTGGACGGTGATTGTTGCTAGTATGCAACGACAAGTGCATGGTGAGAGGTATCTTCGCATGCGCCAAGGATCACTTATGATGGGCACACTTTTAGGCAGTGACCTGGGAGTCAGAAATGCTTCCAGGGGTCTTCCCTATGCTGTTCCCATGTCTTTTCAGCACTGTATGCATGTGTCTGATGATATGTCACACACCACATGGCCAGATAAGGTTGTAAAATGTTAAAATGACATTTCCTGGTGAATGCATTTGTCTTGGTTGAAAGCAATGCAAAAGTGCAAAAACGCATCAAAAATGCTACGTGTGAACATAGCCCAAGTTGTGGAGGAATATTTTTGTTTTTGGTTATTTATTTTGCCTTATATACAAGTCATTACCCTGGAAAGGATGTTCCTTAACATATTTCCCAGGAAAATCCATTTTGGTTTCATTTTTGTATGTTTTATTGTGAGTCCGTAAAAGTGGCGTAATACTCTGACTACGTTGCTGACAGCAGTGATCTGGGAGTCAGAGATGCTTCCAGGGGTCTTCCCCATGCTGTTTCCATGTCATTTGAGCACTGTTCCCATTGATTTGGGCAATTTTTAGGCCCTCTGCAGACCGCCGTGGGGAGCCGCCTGAAAAATGCTCGCGTTTCCAATAGACTTAAATTGAGCTCGTTGCTCGGGTCGAGCACCCGAGTATTCCAATTTGCTCGATTCGAGCAACGAGTACCCAAGCATTTTAGTGCTCGCTCATCACTAGTTTGGATATGTTCAGCGAATTGTTCAACGAACTGTTCGGCGCACATCAGGAAATTTGCTGACCGGCACCGCATCGAACCTTGAAAGGTTCGCTCCTCTCTATTAATTACCTGTCACTCTCCTGTGTCCTCAATCCTCCACTACTGTAGTCCTCCTACTCCCTGATTCTTTAAAATTACATATCCTCTCTCCAAATTCATTATATTTTCATGTCCTCTCTCCCACCTCCCTCTCCCAATTCATTATAATGTCATGTGGTCCTCTCTCCCACCCCCAATTCATTATGTCACATCCTCTTTCCCACCCTCCTACCTCCAATTCATTATGATGTCTTGTCCTCTCCCCCACCCCTAATTCTTTCAACTTAAAGAAAAAACATAATTACTTACTGTTACTTTCCAAATGATCCCCGGACTGTGCTACTTCCTTTCTATTGTGGTCAGAGGGTATGTGCTGAATGATGCAGCTGGCATGATGATGTCATTGCACCAGTTGAGTCAAAGAGAAAGTACTGGCTTCCTGTAACTAAGCTGCAATTCTCTGCTGCTGGCAGTGTAGCTAAAGGAATACTCCCTGCCCGGCGGTGTACACCTCTGATGGCAGCGCAAAAAATACTATAATGAGTGTGACATGCAAAAGTAGTGCTGTTGCTTCAAAAGCATCCAGCAACTATAAGAGTTAACACAGTCACAGAAGACAGGGAGTGTTTAGCAGAGCCCCAGGGAGATTGTGGGGAACTTGTTTTTTGGTCAGGCTGGAGCCTAAGAGAAAGGTTGTGTGTGATCTGTATCTCACAGAAGGCAAGTGAACAGAATTCAGGTCAGGAGGGAAGCTAAACACGGGTCAGATAGACTCCCTGAATTAACATTGCAGAGTATTATCAGGCAGAAAGATAAGAACTGGAAGGAATCGTGTCACAGGGATCGTCTCCCTCATCAAACCCTCCCCTCCTCCATCTCCATGCAGGATAAAGAATGCTGTGCACTATTGTGTCCTTGTGAAGGAAAAACCTGTGCTTGTGAATGCATAGAAGTGTGCTGCTAAGAGATCTAATCTGTACTGAAGAGGCTGATGTTACTGTACCAGCTTTATTAATAGATTGTACTGTGGTGAAGCCTGTTGCTTCAAAGAGTTAAATCGTACTGGCCGTACTTGATTAAACTCCACTGTTCAACTGTTTATGAAGACTCTTGTCAGATGTGTCTAGTCAGCAATTGAATCTATCTTGTGCAGCCTATGGTCGCCCTGAGTAACGGTTCCCCCAGGATTCCAACAAATTCATGAAACCCGTCTCACCCTATCTGAACCTAGCGGCGTGCGTGTAACATGAGGACAATCTGGCTATAGACCCCCACGGAACCTCAGGCCCCCAGGGAATATCCACATTGCCCTCATTATAATCCGCCCCTGATCCAATCAAAAGGCTATAAACAACACTTCAGTACAAAAACTGTTCCAAAATCTCTTCAAGAAAGGTTCAGGAAAATAAAATCTCCTCCAAATTTTCTCCAAAAAAGGAGCTTCCTGACATGGGATGTGGTCTCTGCTTGATAAACTCAAGGTTTTTAACTCCTTAAAAACTCAATGTAAGCCTAAGCCACATCTGTCAAACTCTGGCCCGCGAGCCAAGTCTGGCCCACAGGGTGAGTATATTTGGCCCGCGACGCCATTATACTACATGGAGCACTATGTGGAGCTATTATATTGTATGGAGTACTATGTGGGCCCATTATACTGTATGGAGGCCTATGTGAGGGCCATTATACTGTATGGAGGACTATGTGGGACCATTATACTGTATGGAGGACTATGTGAGGCCCATTATACTGTATGGAGGACTATGTGGGGCCATTATACTGTATGGAGGACTATGTGAGGCCATTATTCTGTATGGAGGACTATGTGGGGCCATTATACTGTATGGAGGACTATGTGTGGCCATTATTCTGTATGGAGGACTATGTGGGGCCATTACACTGTATGGGGCAATATGAAGGCAATGCAGGGCCCCCGTTATACTGTATGTAGCACTTTTTGTGGCCATTAACCTGTATGGAAAGGCTGTGTGGGGATTACATTTGGAGAATCATACTGTGTTGGGGTCACCATTCTTTGCCGGGGGGGGGGGGATTGAGGAAGGGGATACAGTAGGGTCATCATACCGTGCATGTGGAGTGTACTGTGGAGGAATTCACTGTGGGGGTATTATACTATTTTTGGGGGCACTTTTGTTGGCATCATACTTTATATAATTCAATGTTTTTTTATCCTTTGTTATTACATATTTAAATAAGACCATTGGCCAATATGCTTTTTACTGCCCTTACTTAACATATTTTATTATTCCAATATTTTATTCTAAGATCTATTAATTAAAATGTTCTTTGTTTGTGGGACAACCCCTCCAAGTTTGTTTCTATATGAAAAAATGAATCGTTATATTTGATAAGGAAAAACTTCCTCAATTGTAGACATTTTGTTAAAATACATATCAAGGTTGGCCCTTGACTTTGCCCAAACTTTTAATTTTTGTCCCTCTGTGTATTTCAGTTTGACATCCCTGGCCTAAGCGTAACTGCACACATTCTTTTTGCTGAGTTTTTGGAGTTTTGCATTTTCCGAGTATGTGCCTATGGTGCTTTTTTTTTACGTCAGCGCAGCCGCTAAGTATTCAAGTAGGAAGTGACATAAGATGGAACATGTGCAAAGGAATGTTGTTTTTACATTGCTGTGCACTATGTTTATTTTATGGGGAGCTTTTGCTCAGTATGTACATACCATTGAACATGATTTGGAGAGTTTCTGCTCAGATTCCTCTTGGTTTCTGCTCCAAAAACTTCAGAAAAAACTCAGTGTGATTTACAAGAAAATAAAACATAATGATACACATTGCGCTGCCATCGTCACACAACACTTTTTCTATGCACAATACACCCGGCTGCTCTCAGTTCATACTTTCGGTCGACAAAAGATAATAAATTTTTTCCAGCGCGTAGAGTAGAACTACTAAATGTGCATTAATATTTCAGATGCATTATAAAGCAATCTGTGGATGGGGGGATTAATCAGACAATATTGCATTAGATATTAATCTCTGTCTGCGGATTTGGGTTTCTGCAAATTTATCGCTTGCAATAATGTTGCAGTTCTGATGGTTTTTAAATGGCTGGTTTTTCATGTGAAACATATTTCAGAGCTGAACTTTAGATTTGGCTGTTGAATAAATCTCAGTTGATGTGTTCAGTCCTCTGGTGATGGGCTCATATCATGTTCCTGTCTGTCTCTGTGTCATGCTCCTCTCCTAGAAGCACAATGCAATTAAATGTTAACGATATTATTCTCCATCCATTTAACATATCCCAAGAATCACTATAAATAATTAAAGGGACAGTCCGCAAATAAATGTTTTTCTTTGCATGATGGAAAGTGATGCAATTTTACATGCTATAAGCTTTCGGTATTTCTCATGATTTTCAAGATACCTGCTTGCCGTCATTCAATAGGAAACTTCATTGTCTACTCACATAGGGATACAAATCTTCCCTGGTCATGTAATGGATGCACTGGTGCAAGGCTTGCTACAAGACAAAACTATGGTTCACATACTACACCTATAATCATAACCAACCCTATGGATGCTTTTAGAGGGGACACACTGGGCAACTGCCTAAGTACCCTGTTTACAAGGGGGCACAATGACTGAACACCATGTGAGAGTGGAGCTAAGGCCGGGTTCACACGATAGATGACTCTCTCTTCCTAGAGAATTTGATCTATTATGGTAATGACACTCAGCTCAAACTCTGATCAGCTTACTGTGATCCCGGTGTGGAGAAGATGGAGAACTTAAAATATTGGCTAGTACTTGTCCTAGTTATACACTCATGTGAGCGAGCCCTAACAACTCCAGTCCCAGGAGTAAAGCCCTCAAACAGCTCGATGAATGTGGCGACATAAAACCAGTTAAAAAATTTGTAAACCAGTAAAACATCAAAATAGAAGAATTGAGTAAAACATAAAAAAAATTAATGCTAAAATGGCATTTTTTTCTATTTTCCCACCATAAAATTAAAATGCATTATCTACAATTTAACCCAAAATGGTGCCATTAAAAACCCATAACTGATCCCTAAAGAAACACAAATTCACACACCTATATAGATAGAGATGAAAAAAAGGGAAAAAAAACTGGCTGTGGCAGTAAGGGGTTAATGGACCCGAAGCCTGAAATCTCTGTAACTGTGCAGTCGATTGTAACTATTCCATTGGATTAGTCACTTTAAGGCAATGTGCCCACGATGCGTTTTTCATGCGTTTCCGCTGCGGAATTTCCGCAGCGGAAACGCATCAAAAACGCATGGTAATCCGCACCCCATGGTCCCCAATGGCATTCCGCAATGTCAATGCACATACTGCAGATTTTTCCGCAGCGTTTCTGCAGCGCAAATAAATCCGCAGCATGTTCATTAATTTTGCAGAAGCGCAGCGGAAGCGCCGCCATTGACTTGCATTGAGACGCATACAGTAGAATCCGTGTCTGTACATTTGTACAAGCGGATTTTATGCGTCTCTATGTGCGGATGGTACCCAGTTCTGGAGGAGAGAAGACTCTCATCCAGACCTGGGTACCATTCTACCTGTGGAAAAAAGAATAAAATAATAAATAAAGTTTATATTCACCTGTCCTGCGGCCCCTGCAGCGCTTCTCCTTCCAGGACCTGAGATGACATCGTGGTCATGTGACCGCAGGCTGTCTCGCGAGATGCGGGCAACCCGGAAGAAGCCAGGACGAGCACGACAGCACACGCGGCGGGGAATCGGGGGTAAGTATAGCTTTATTTTTTTATTTCTACGGTCACACTGTATAAATCCATGCCGTTTGCATGGATTTATATAGTGTGACCTAGTTGTCAAGCACTTTCCAAGTGATGCTATCGCCTGGAAAGTGCTTGTCAGTCCACATGCGGAAACACATGCGTTAACGCATGTGGGTACGCATGTGAATCCGCATGTATTCCGCATGTATTCTGCAGGAAAAACGCATGCACAATCTGCATGCGTTTTTTCTGCCACGGAGATGCAGAAATGCTGCAGAAATTTTCTGCTTAATTTCTGCATCGTGGGCACATAGCCTAAGAGACAGACAAATCAATTTGATGCAAATGGAATAAATGCCAAATTTTAAAAACTTTGCTGAACTCAGTGAATTTGAACAATTTGTGATTCAATTCTTGGAAAAATGGCCACCGCTATGTTACTGATTACAGAAGTTTGCATGAGCCAGAGAAGGCTCACATGATCTCAGACATACCTGGATGTGCTTTTCCATAATGCCTTGCAGCTATCACATCACATGGTAAAGCACAGCAAATCAGGAGGGTCCATTGTAGCCTGTATAAAAGCTGAGGCAGGGAAAACAGCAGTCATTTTGGGGTGAATCTGGATAGTGAGGGAACACCATAGCACAAAGCTTAGTCAAAGAGATAAGGAAAGAAAACCATAAAATGGTGGATTAATTCTAGTATATAATAGCACAACTGTTGTATACATACTCAATGTATGTTGAGGTCCAACATATCCTACTCATTTTAAAATGGAGGACTGCATGAAAAAAGATTCTTAGAGATTTTTTAAAAGTTTTCTGTTTGTTTATGTTACAGTTTAAGACAAATAATAAAATGCAATTCAATTTTAAGGTTTATTCTATTTTATTTTTGGAATTGTTCATTTGCTTTTTTATTTCTTATCTTTTTTTTAAAACCTTTTCTATTTGTCACATAATTTTTTTTAAACATATTGAACTTGAATATGTCTATAGCAATTACATTACGAGGCATAACCTAACTGAAATTGTTACTGTACAGCCCTGAAAGACTGTCATGTTTGCCTGGTTTTATCCAGCCACTGAATTGTTGGGACAGACAAGGGTACTCCCATCGCTTGTTGGCACTGTAATCACTAATGTGCATAGTGCATAAGAGGTTAAATAGCCCTGCATTAGAGTTCCAACCCCAGCCATCAGTGTGGGAGATTGGCCATCAGTCTCAGCCCCACCTTGGTACATTTGTATTTCCCAACTCATTGCTGACTGCAGAATGATAGCTTCTTTTCACTCTACTGTCTGAAATCATGGGAGATACACCTGGTCGTGGCCGATTTATGGTGAAATTATGTTCTTTTCACTCCCGGATTATGGCCCCAACAGTGCTCACTGGAACATTCAGTAGTTGAGAAATTCTTCTCTAACCAATGCCATCAGTATGTTTTGCAACAATAAGGTTGCGAAGATCTTGAGACAGCTCATTCAATTAACATGTAGTCTGCAACTCTTTTTTTCTGTCTTTTTCTGAATTCTTTTGTATTGATTTATGATGACAGAACACATCAAAATAGCAGAGAGGAGCTCTGAAAAAGACAGATAAAAGAGTTACCAACTCCCTGTCAGAAGAGCTCACAGATGGAAATCAGTTAACTCATTCTGCAGAAAAACCTGCAATGTACAGGGACGCAAACATCCTTAAAAGTCAAACTGTGCAAAATTTTTAATGAAGCCTAATTATGAAAATAATTTTTAGAACAAAATAAATGTATTCAAATGCGACCAAAAAATTACTCTGAATATGTCCATAACTCCATATCCATTAAAGAGGTGAAGTTGACTGAAAATTATTTACTAGAACTGTTTTTTTTTCATAAAATTATTATTTTTTTAATTTTATCTATATTTTTGTGAAATTAATTTTACCGAGTTCAAAAATTTGTAAGAAGAAAATGTAGTGTTTTTTTTTCTTATATTTTCCTTTTCGATTTTGACTGTAAAAGAACATAGACACTGTAGGAAAGTATGATGATAAAGCAGATATTTTCTTTATGGCAGTATTAAAACTTAAATTTCAGCTCTTACTATAATTTAGTATTTTTCAACTTTTCTGTCATAAATGTACATTGACAACATTATTGATGTTTATATAAAATCCTCATTTCCTATTCTAACGTTAGCATTTTATTATGCCTGCACATAAAATAGCCTGCCTATTTTTCTTTTGATTGAGTACTACTTTATTGAACCAGTCAAAAAAAACTTTTTTTTAATTTTTTTTTTACTTTTGACAACAAAATATTACTTTTGTGAAAGCAGAAAACAGAACTTTAAAGTATTGTGAGTCAGGCACTTTAGTTTTCTGCACGGCTACATTTTACTGTGCTTTTCTTCCACTAACATATGTAATAAATTATTTCTATAGCAGTCGTAATATTTTAGAAAGTGCACCAAGAACTAAATTTTTAGCCATACTGTCCATATTTTGTCGAATTTAAAATGGTTTTAGATTGTCGCTATGTGATTTATTGTGATAGTTGTGTCATGGTAATTCTACTACAGTACATTACCCGTTCAAATTAGGCTGCTTTTGGAATGGCTCCATTAGCACAACAACTTAAAGGGCATCTCCACCAAAATATTACCGTATTTTTCGGATTATAAGATGCTCTTTTTCCCCTTAAATTTGAGGGGGAAAATAGGGGTGCGTTTTATAGTCCATTTTATAGTAGCTTACCAACTACGGTGGAGTGGGGTCTCATGGTCGCTCCCGCAGGAAGCTTCTGGCAGGGCGGCGGCAGGAGTGGGGCGATGCTGAGGGTCCCAGGCTGGTAAAAGGTGGTGTTTGGCAGTGCGGGGACTTCGTCGCTATTTTGTGAAAGCCCGGAGCCCCCGCACTTTCCATGCTTTTCAATGCAGTGGAAAATAGCCGCCAGAAGCAGCACATGCGCAATTGAGATCATGGGATCTCTTGTGGACATTTTCCTGGGGTCCACCGCATTGAAAAGCATGAAAAGTGCAGGGGCTCTGGGCTCTGCCGGACACCACCTCCTACCAACCTGGGACCAACAGCAATAGGGAAATCTCTACTTGTTAGAAAAGTCCCTTAAAAATAAGCGTATCTCAAATGGGAAAACCTGGCAGTAAATGTTCTATTTCCCTGGAGTGCTACCACATTGCACAGTACCTGTTGAAATCATAGTTACATAGTACAGTTGAAAAAAGACAATTGTCCATCAAGTTCAATCGAGAGAAGGGAAACGATGAAGGGAATGGGCTTTAGGCACATCCAGACTGCATGAAACAATCTGAACTAAAGAACAAATTTTTCCCTCCTAATTCTAAGTCCATTCCAAGATCGACTGGATCAACATTCAGATCAACTTGATCAACACTCAGTACAAGAATTTGACAGAATTACATATTTGTTATTTTCTCTTAAAGGGAATGTGTCACCCCCCTGCGCGATTTCAGACCTCTACTATGGCCATACAGGGTATAGAAGAGTAAATCTATACATACCTGTATGGCCCATAGCAAAGGTCTGATTGCAGAGAAATCTGGTTTTATAAAGTCTGTTTTCAGGAGGCTTGGCGTCCAGGGGATACCATGTGATGTGCCCTGCACTGCCTCCCTTCCCACACATGCGCAAAGCGTGGCTCCCATGGAGCGCGCTTTGTTTCCCTCCGGCCCCGTTTGTCTGCGCACTGCGCCTCAGGCTGGTATTGCGCAAGCGCCGGTGAGTCACTGAGACTCCCTCTCCGCTGGCAGTAAGCAGCCAAACAGGGCCAGAGGGGAACAAAGCATCCTCTATGGGAGTGGCGCTTTGCGCATGCGCGGGAGGGGAGACAGAGCAGGGCACATCACGGACTATCACAGGTCCCTGTGACATGCAGGGGAGTGGGGGAATAAGGTAATTTAGCACAGAGGCGGCGATTTAGGGGAATAGTAAGCAGATAGGAGGAGTGTGCTTGGCGTCCCCCGGACGCTAAGCCTCTGGAAAATAGACTTTATAAAACCAGATTTCTCTGCAATCAGACCTCTGCTATGGGCCATACAGGTATGTATAGATTTACTTTTCCATCACCTGTATGGCCATAGTAGAGGTCTGATATCGCCCAGGGGGATGACACATTCCCTTTAAAAACGCATCTAAGACCTTTTCTAAACCACCCACTGCTTCCATTTTGACCAGCTTCAGAGGTAAAGTATTCCCCAGAAGAATAATTCTCATGGTAAAGAAGGTTTGTCTCTTCTGGAGATTGAACCTATCTTACACCTGACAGAGGGAGTGCCACCTTGTCTTTTACATAAAACTTCTTTCGACCATATTTTTTTGTATGGGCCATTTATGTACTTATAAAAGTTAATCATGTCCTTCCCTAGACGTCTCTTCTCAAGACTAAAAATATTTATTTTTTTAAATCTTTCTCATAACTAAGATCCTACATACCTCTTATCAGTTTTGTGACTTTTCGTACTCTTTCTAACTCCTGTTCCTCTCTGTGAACTGGTGCCCAAAACTGAACTGCATATCCCAGATGAGGTCACACTAACACTTTGTAAAGTAATAGTATTACGCCCCTGTCCGGCGAGTACATGCCTCTTTTAGTACATGACAATATCCTGCTGGCCTTAGAAGCCGCTACTTGACATTCTGCTGATATATGGGTTGTGGTCTACAAGTATACTCAGATCCTTCTCTACAATTGACTCTCTTAGTTTTACTCCCCCTAGAACATATGGTGCCCCCATATTATTAGTGCCAAGATGCATAACTTTAATTTTATCCACATTTATCCCAAACACTCACTTTGTCCAAGTCAGCCTGTAACTTACAAACATCTTAGTGTAGACCGCACTATAGACTGCACCCCTCAGATGCAGCTGTCACTAGAGACAGCGGCTTGTGAGGAATCTTACAAAGGGAGATCACTCCCTTTGACAGCCCATTGACACCTCTGCAGCACTATCGCGGGGTGCCAATGGTTGCTATGGAAACAGGGAGGCCTGATAATGGCTTCCCTGTCTGTCATATCCCTCAGTTAATCAGATCCCGCCAGAGGCAAGGCCTGATTGGCTGTCAGCCAGAGACTGACCATGGATATAACACACTGTAGTGTAGTATAGAAACAGCATCAAAGGATCGCAGGTTCAATTGTCCTATTGAAAACAGTAAATATTGTAAAAATACTGTATATGTATATATATATATATATATATATATATATATATATATATATATTATTTATTTATTTATTTTTTGAGTGAAAAACAAAAAATGCACCCATACAAAAAATACAAGTCCCAGTGTTAATAGTAAAAAAATGGTTTAGTTGTAAAAATAACCAAAAACCCCAGTAAAAAAAACACATATTTGCTATCGCTTAGTTTGTGACAACCTGTGCTAGAAAACGATCTCATTATTTAGTGTGCAAGGTGAATGCTGTAAAAAGA
The DNA here is from genome assembly GCF_046119375.1 of Phyllobates terribilis. Lineage (NCBI taxonomy): Eukaryota > Metazoa > Chordata > Amphibia > Anura > Dendrobatidae > Phyllobates > Phyllobates terribilis. Next base: position 61,756,572 of record NW_027362764.1, on the reverse strand, counting down.
ATATGAAAAACTCTTCCAGAATTACTGTTTCTGATCAGCTTTCCGCACAAAAAAAATGTAATAAAAATTGCTTAAAAAATTGAATGTATCCCAAAGTGTAAATAATAAAATCTACAGTTCGTCACACAAAATAGTAGCTAATATACAGCTCTGAATTCAGAAAAAAGATAAAAAGTTATGGCTCTCATAGTATGATGACCCATAAAAAAAGTTTTAAAACGTATTTTCTTGTATAAAAATAGTAAAACATAAAAACAAACAATATTAATTGGGTATCACTGTAATAATATTGACACGCAAAATAAAGTTAACATATCAATTATACTGCATGGTGAACTCCATTAAATATAAAATGAAAAAACAATTTATTGTTCTTTGCTCATGCCTCCTACCAAAAATGAATTAAAAAGGGATCAAAAAGTAATATGTAACTAAACATGTTACCAATAAAAACAACAAATAGTAATGAAAAAATAATACAAAAACCTCTAATCTCTAACATAATATCTAACCTCTAACCTTGATCTCCTGAAAAGTAAAAAAGTTAGGGGTATTAAAATATGATGACAAAAAAAAACAAAAACTAATTCAGAATGACATTTTTTTTAATTCTGCCTCCCAAAGAGTGCAGTAAAAAGGGATCAAAAAGTTCCATGTACCACAAAATGGCACAAGTAAAAACTATAGGATGCCATGCAAAAAATAAGCCTTCACTTGACTTTGCTGATGGAAAATTGGCTGATGGCTCCCAGAATATGGCGACCCAAAAATAAAGTTGTTTTACTTTTGCAAGACTGTATTTCTTGTACAAAATAATAAAACATAAATAGAACTATATAAATTTGGCATCCCCATATTCATTCTGACCCACAGAACAGAGTCACCACTTTATTTATACAGCACAGATAATAGCGTAACATTTTAAATGCAAAAAAAAACTGTTACAGAACTGTTGTTTCGTTTATCTTCCTTTCCATAAAGACTGAGCAAAAGTTTGTTAATAAGTTTTATGTATTCCAAAATGATGCCACTGAAAAATACAACTCATCCCAAAAAAAACAAGCCCTCACATCACTATGTCACTGAAAAATGTAAAAAGTTATGGCTCCTATAACGCACAATAGAAAAGTTAAAAAAAATTGTGTGGCATAAGGCCAAAACTGATGCTAAGGGGTTAATACTGTGCTGTCTGTCTCTTATGATCAATTGATTATCTCTGTCTTGCAGGACAGAACAGTTCCTCCAGGGTGAAAGGTACATAAAGAGGTTCTCTGGGAAGAAAAGACAATATTACTAAAGGAAATGTCATTATAAATAAATTCCTAGATACCTTTAATAAGTAAATCACTATTGTTTAGCCTAGACAGGTTAATCAATATAGAATGAAAATGGATGCCTCTTTTTACAATAAGAAAAAACAGTTCTAGTATGTTAATAATACAGGTGGCTGTGAGCATGTGCAGCAGATGCTCCATACACTCCCTTCATGTCTAGAAAGATGTGCACCCAGTAAATATTTGTCACTGGAGAAATTAGGGATGCTGTCATTCTAATACAATACTGGAGATAATAGGTATGCTGAGGTAAGAAGAGACTGCTCACACTGCGGTCCACCCTGTCATTCTAATACAATACTGGAGGTAATAGGTATGCTGAGGTAAGAAGAGGCTGCTCGTACTGGTGTCCACCCTGTCTATCTGATACTGGAGATACCAGGGGTGCTGAGATAAGAAGAGGTTACTCACACTGCTTTCTACCTGGTCTATCTGAACTAATATGAAATGAAAAGAAGAGGCTACTGACACTGCTGTACTCCTTGTCTATCTGATCTAATACTGAAGATACCCGTGTTATGATCTGTAAAATGTACTAAGGAAAGATAGGGGAAAGCTGTCCCTACAGTAAGACTAAGCTGAATCCCTACGATGTAGCGGCTGCCTGTTCCTAGTGAACAGACCCGCCTTAGTCCTCGGCTAGTCTGAACGAAGACCTATAGAATTAAGGGAGGGGTCCCTAAAAGAACTAAGTACTGGGACAAAAATGGGACACCTCCTAAACAGAGAAATTGTTCAAGAACACAAAAAGACAAACTGACAAAAATGTACTAGAGGTCCTAGAAGACCAAGCGAACTTGACAGAGAAAGGCACCGAAGCACCAGGCTAGAGAAACAGTCAAACACTGAAGTCCAGCACAGCCATAAGGGCGGAGCTAAAATATAAAGGTAGATGGTCACATGACCGCAAAACACAAGATGGAAAAAACAAACAGGAGGCTTCTAACACAATCCCCCTTTTTTAGGAGGATCCTCCAGATCCTCCAGGCCCAGGCCTATCCAGAAACCTCCTGTGGAAAGCTTTAACAAGCCAAGGAGCAGAGACAGCATCCGTCCTTACCCAGGAGTTGTCTTCGGGACCGAAACCCTTCCAAGAGACAAGATACTGTAATCTCCCTCAATGCCATCTAGAATTCAAGATACGAGAAATTTCATATTCGCCGTCTTCCACCACAGGAGGAACTGTGACAGTGGCGTCCCTATCAGATACATCAGCCTTTTTCAACAAGGAAACATGAAACACAGGATTAATCTTCCAGGAAGTAGGGACATCCAACCTAACAGCAGACGGGTTAACAACCTGAAGCACTTTAAATGGACCCACAAACTTAGGACCCAGTTTTTTAGAGGGAATCCTCAACCGCAGGTTCTTCGAGGACAACCAAACCATGTCACTCATAGTAAACAAAACCTCCTTACGTTTCCTGTCAAAATACTTCTTGGACTTCTTGTTAGCCTCTTGTAGGTTGCAATGTACATTAGTCCAAACTCTCTCCAAATCACCGGGAAAATTCTCCTCCTCCGGCAACGCCGACCCCAATTTAGAGAACGAACAAAAAGACGGATGTCTCCCAGAACAACAAAAAAAAGGAGAACACCCAGCAGAGGAGGATGTATGACTATTAAGAGCAAATTCTGCGAGAAGCAGAAACTCAGACCACACCTCTTGATTGTCCGCCACAAAACAACGCAAAAACTGTTCAACATCCTGGTTCTTTCTTTCAGTCTGTCCATTAGACTCAGGATGATAACCAGACGAAAATGGCAAATGGACTCCCAACATGTCACAAAAAGCACGCCAAAAGCGAGCCACAAACTGAGGTCCTCTATCAGAAACAATATCTGTGGGAACGCCATGGAGCTTGACAATCTCCTTAACAAACGCATTAGCGAATGTTTTGGCGCAGGGCAACTTAATGAATGGAACTAAATGACACATCTTACTAAAACGGTCCACGACCACCCAAATGACAGTAAAACCCTTGGACACAGGAAGATCAGTAATAAAATCCATTGTGAGATGCGTCCAAAGCGCACTAGAGACCTCCAGAGGGCAAAGCAACTCCGCAGCAGGAGAATGTGAAGCCTTTGACCTAGCACACACAGTACACTGGCGCACCCACTTGATGACTTACTTCTGTCATCCAGGCCACCAAAAACTGCAACTGATAAGTCTCTTAGTCTCCAAAATTCCTGGATGACCTGCAAACCGAGACTCATGACACTCCACAAACAAATCTCTCCTAAAGGCTCTAGGCATGAACAACCTGCCATGGGGAGTGTTAGATGTAGCATCATCTTGAGCTTTCAGAATCCCATTCTCCAAAACGAAGTCCAAAGCCGCCATCACAACTCCTTTCTGTAAAATGCTCTCCTCCTCCTTGGCACCGACCATAGGAGAGAAGCTGCGAGGTAAAGCATCGGCTTTAACATTCTTAATGCCAGGGATATAGGTAAAAGAAAAATGAAACCGAGAAAAAAAAAGTGCCCACCTGGCTTGACGGGCATTCAAGCGCTTGGCAGCATCCAGATAGGTCAAATTCTTATGATCTGTGAAAACCTGAATAGGAAATCTAGCGCCTTCCAAAAAATGACGTCAATGTTCAGACGCAAGTTTAATAGCCAGCAACTCCCGATTTCCAACATCATAATTCAGTTCGGTTTCCGAATTTTTTTTCGAAAAGAAGGCACAAGGATGTACTCCACCCTTGTTCTCCTGAGACAAAACTGCTCCGACCCCCACCGATGAAGCATCGACCTCGACCAAAAAAGGCTTGGTCTCATCAGGCTGCATAAGGATAGGGGCAGAACTGAACCTCTCTTTGAGATACTCAAACGCTTCAATGGCCTCAGTAGTCCACTGGGCCATATTCGCACCTTTCCTGGTGAGATCGGTTAGAGGTTTAACAATTACAGAAAAATTCTTAATGAATTTCCTGTAATAATTGGCAAAACCCAAAAATCTCTGTATAGATTTCAAACCAATAGGCCTAGGCCATTCCTGCACAGCCTGAACCTTCACAGGGTCCATATCAAAGCCCTCGCTGGAGACAATGTAGCCCAAAAAACTAATTTTCTGCACAGCGAACTCACATTTCTCCAGCTTAGCAAAGAGTGAATTATCACTCAATAACTGCAAAACTTCACGTACACTCTGCCAATGGAACTCTAGATCTGGCGAATAAATCAAAATGTCATTCAAATACACAACCACATTCTTACAAATCAAAGGTCTCAGGATGTCATTAATAAGGTTCTGAAAAAATGCAGTTGCATTGGTAAGACCAAAAGGCATCACCAGATTCTCAAAATGACCCCCCGGAGTGTTAAAAGCTGTTTTCCATTCATCACCCTCCTTCACTAGTAACAAATTGTATGCCACCCAGAGATCAATTTTGGAGAACCACTTGGCTCCCACTAACTGGTTAAACAAGTCAGGAATTAACGGCAATGGGTAGGAATTGCGTACGGTAATCTTATTAATTTCACGAAAATCCAGACATGGACGTAAACCTCTGTCCTTTTTTTTAACAAAGAAAAATCCAACTGCCAAAGGCGACTTAGAAGGTCTAATGTGACCAGCAGCCAGGCTAGTCTCTATGTACTCCTCCAAGGCCTTTCTTTCAGGGATAGTCAGATTAAACAAGCGACTCTTGGGAAGAGTAGCACCCGGAACAAACTCAATGGTGCAATCATAATCCCTATGAGGAGGTAAAACTTGCGACTCCTCCTCTGAAAAAACCCTCCAAAAATCTTGAATAGGTACCGGTAATTCCCCTTTTTCCACAGCCGCAATGCGACCATTACAACATTTATCATAGCACTACGGACTCCAAGACTTAATCACATTAGTAGACCAGTCCAATAAAGGATTGTGCAGTTTTAGGCTGCGCGTCCACGATGCGTTTTTCATGCGTTTCCGCTGCGGAATTTCCGCAGCGGAAACGCATCAAAAATGCATGGTAATCCGCACCCCATGGTCCCCAATGGAATTCCGCAATGTCAATGCACATGCTGCGGATTTTTCCACAGCGTTTCTGCAGCGCTCATAAATCCGCAGCATGTTCATTAATTTTGCGGAAGCGCAGCGGAATGGCCGCCATTGACTTGCATTGAGACGCACATAATCCGTGTCTGTCCATTTGTACGCGCGGATTATATGCGATTCAATGTGTGGATGGTACCCAGGTCTGGAGGAGAGGAGACTCTCATCCAGACCTGGGTACCATTGTACCTGTGAAAAAAAGAATAAAATAATAAAAAAGTTTATATTCACCTGTCCGGCGGCCCCTGCAGCGCTTCTCCTTCCAGGACCTGAGATGACGTCGCAGGCTGTCTCGCGATGTGCTGGCAACCCGGAAGAAGCCAGGACGAGTGAGACAGCACACGCGGCGGGAGATCGGGGGTAAGTATAGCTTTATTTTTTTATTTTTACGGTCACACTATATAAATCCATGCTTTTTGCATGGATTTATTTAGTGTGACCTAGTTGTCAAGCACTTTCCAAGTGATGCTATCGCCTGGAAAGTGGTTGTCAGTCCGCATACGGAAACACATGCGTTAACGCATGTGGATACGCATGTGAATCCGCATGTATTCTGCAGGAAAAACGCATGCACAATCTGCATGCGTTTTTTCTGCCAGGGAGATGCAGAAATGCTGCAGAAATTTTCTGCTTCATTTCTGCATCGTGGGCACATAGCCTTAACCAATGCAGTCCTAGAACAACTGGAGAGGGTAAATTATCTAAAACAACAAAGTCCAAAATTTCTTGGTGAACTCCATTTATAGTGAGGGGAAATGCAGCAGTTTTGTGAGTAATACATTTCAAAGGAGTGTTATCAATTGCAATCACAGAAATAGGTGATGACAAAGGTGTGGATTTCAATTTAAGGTTTTCCAAAAACCCTTTATCAATCACATTAAGTGTTGAACCACAATCCACAAATACCTGAAATTCAATCAAATCTCCCTGCATAGTAGTACTCCCAGAAAGAAATACTCCTGCAGAGCATAAACAAGCTATACGGGTGTAACTGACCTTTTTTTTTTCTTTATTTAAACGACGCTCACAATACTTAATCAAATGGTCAGCTTTACCACAATAAAGACACAATCCCTCGGTAAACCTCCGGTCTCTTTCCTGAGAGTGGAGTGACATCTCCCCAACCTCCATCGGTTCTCCGCCGTCAGAGCAGATTTTCTGGGGACTGGGAACTGACATTACAGGAGTCTTTACCTCATTGAGCCTGCACCTCAGTCTCCTGTCTATACGAACAGCTAACTGCATAGCATCCTGCAGAGTCCCAGGTGCAGGGAATGCAATTAGCAGATCCTTAACCCTTTCACTCAGACCAGCAAGAAATAAACATCTCAGCGCAGGATCATTCCACTTAACTTCTGAAGCCCATCTCCTGAAGTGTGTGCAATAATTTTCAACATCATCTGACCCCTGATTCAAACGCCTGAGTTCTGATTCAGCAGATGAGATTCGATCAGGATCGTCATATAATAGCCACTTAGCAGAAAAAAATTCTTCAACAGACCTTAAACATGGATTATTAGACTGGAGAGAAGAGGCCCACCCCTGTGGTTCATTGCGCAAAAATGACATAATAAAACCAATGCGCTGTGATTCATTCCCAGAGGACCTTGGTCTCAAACGAAAATATAGCAAACAAGCATTTTTAAAGTAAAAAAAATATTGCTGTTTAACATAAAAAACATCAGGCAGTCCTACCTTGGGTTCGACAAAATGCGCTCCAGAACAGCTACTCACGTGTTGCTGAAGCTCGGCCACCTCCAGAGACAATCTCTTGGCGTTGAGCCAAATCCTGGCTGGAAACCATACTGATCCCCAAATTTCTTTTCTTTTAGTTTTTTGGGCTGTACTTACTGTTATGATCTGCAACATGTACTAAGGAAAGATAGGGGAAAGCTGTCCCTACAGTAAGACTAAGCTGAATACCTACGATGCAGCGGGCTGCCTGTTCCTAGTGAACAGACCCGCCTTAGTCCTCGGCTAGTCTGAACGAAGACCTATAGAATTAAGGGAGGGGTCCCTAAAAGAACTAAGGACTGGGACAAAAATGGGACACCTCCTAAACAGAGAAGTTGTTGCAGAACACAAAAATACAAACTGACAAAAATGTACTAGAGGTCCCAGAGGACCAAGCGAACTTGACAGAGAAAGGCATTGAAGCACCAGGCTAGAGAAACAGTCAAACACCGAAGTCCAGCACAGCCATAAAGGTGGAGCTGGAAGATAAAGGCAGATGGTCACGTGACCGCAAAACACAAGATGGAAAAAACAAACAGGAGGGTTCTAACAACCAGGGGTGCTGAGGTAACAAGAGGCTGCTCACACTGCTGTCCACCCTGTTTATCTGATCTAATGCGCTGCCTCGGAGTAATCCTTGACTTTGCCCTGTACTTCAAACCACACATCCAAACTCTCGCCCCCTCCTGTCGCCTCCAGCTCAAAAATATTTCCAGAATCCGTCCCTTCCTCAACCCTCAATCTACTACACTGCTTGTGCATGCCCTCATCATCTCCCGCCTCGACTACTGCAACATCGTCCTTTGTGGCCTACCTACTAACTCTCTTGCACCTCTCCATTCCGTCCTTAACTCTGCTGCCCATACTCTTCTGCTACCTCTTTGCAAGTCCCTTCACTGGCTCCCAATTCCCCAGTGTATCCTGTTCAAACTTCTAACACTGACCTACAAAGCCACTCATAACCTCTCTCCTCTGTACATCTTCGAACTAATCTCCCAATATCTTCCCTCGTGTAATCTCTGGTCCTCCCAAGACCTCCTTCTCTCCTCCACACTTATTCGTTCTCCCGAATATCCCCCATCCTCTGAAATTCTGTGCCCCAAAATGTCAGATTAGCCACCACATTTGGATCCTTCAGATGGAACCTGAAAACCCATCTCTTCAAGAAAGCTACAGCCTGCCATGCAATGAAAGCTTACAACCTGCAATCAAGAATTCTTACAACCTAACAAACAGGCAATCCCTGCATGTGTCACAGCTGTCTAACAGCTGCGACAAATGCAGCCGCAGTGGCTCGAGCATAGTTGTTGCTCGGGCAGCACTTGACTGTGCTTGGTGAAAGGGTTAATTGAGCACGCGCGCTCAACACTTGTGCTGATGTAAGAAGAGGCTGCTCACACTGCTGTCCACCATGTCATTCTGATCTAATACTGGAGATACCGGGGGTGCTAAGGTAAGAATAGACTGCTCACACTGCTGTCCACCTAGTCTTTCAGATTGAATACTGGAGATACCAGGGGTGCTAAGGTAAGAAGAGGCTGCTCACACTGCTGTCCATCATGACATTCTGAATGCCAATGCATGGTATAGGTATCTCCAGTTTAATATAGGTGCTAACATGTACCTGTCCTAATATTCTAGGACAGGCTTCTGTCAGTGTAACATGTAGCTGCCGTTTTAAATCTAAACTGATTATCACTCTATACAAAATTATTATGATTTGCTAATTAAATATATGCAGGAATTTTTTTATGAGATTATTTCCAGGAATATTTTTTTTTTATTCCTGGAAAATTCTTTTTCCTGAAACCCTACTCTATAAAATCTGAATATTCTAATAGGGTTATATGAAAATTGGTATTCTAAATTGAACAGGGAAAAGTGACTCACCCCCAGGGCCATGGGGTACTCAGCAGCCGGGCCTCTGGTTGCCGAGGGATATCACGGTGGCTGGCCCGGTCCGTGACCCAGGGCGGTCAGTGAAAAGGGAAACTTCTATTAAATGGGGATTTGGGGGTTATTCGTGACGCCACCTGTGGGATGCCGCCGCTGCGGAGCAGTCCTCTGAGGCAGATGGTAGGGCAGCTAGTGATGGAATGGCTCCCCACAGGTGGAGCGGGCCTCAGGGCAGCGTGGGGGGATAATACTGGATGGTGGTGCAGGGGAGAGACGGCAGGACGGTCCCGGGGGAAGGATGGCCCCACCACAGGGGTAAGCTTCAGTACCTTTACTGGTGATGCTGCAGGCACGGTCCAGGGTACTCCAGGTGAAGGGCGCACTTCTGGACTCTCCCCAGTGAGTGTATATAGGGCCTGCTGATCCGTCGCTTTATTCTCTAAGCTTCTGGCCTGCCTGGAGCTGGGCCTAGCTTGGTTACTGTCTCTCTCTGCACCTGCTGACCTGGTGGTAGGGGCTTCTCTTTGGAGATCACTCTCCCTGGACGCTGGGACCTCCGTGACTCCTAGCCCTGGTACTGCAATCAGCATTAGGTGGACCTGGGAACTGTAGTTCTCCAGGGGTTCCGGTGGTTCCTACTGGGTGTAGGGAGTCCCTGTAGGCACGCACCCGGTGTCCGGTAAATATATCGGGGTGAGCATGCTATGCTCCTCTGCCCCCTGAGTTCCACTCTCCTTTTCTCCTCTTCTCCTCGCCGTCGACCACACTCGGGGCCCTCACTACTTGGCAGCTGGCGTGCTGCGTCTTCACCGCTCTCTGAACATCGGCACGCTCTCTGCTCACTCTGAGCTGTGTTCCTCTCTCTGAACACTCACTAAACTGTCTGCACTCACTGCAGACTAAACTCTAACTCCGGCTCCACTGAAGACTGAGCTGCCTAGCTGCACCTTCCCTATATATGTCCCTAACGGGCTGCCTCTGCTGGTCTGAGGTGGTAGGTGGAGGTGTATGAATGTAGTGAGGCCTCTTGTGGAGAAGTCCATCCCTGCACCCTTCTGGGTTCTGTGGCACCAATGTGCAGCAGGGGCGCCACATTCCCCCCTAGTAAAACTCAGTACTCCTGGACTGAAGCAATTTTCAAAACAGGTTAACAATTAACATTTCTTCCCTTTATGGGAGGCACATCTCTTGAACATTACAGGTATAAAAACATAATAAATATATACAGATATAGAGCGTCCTCAGAGTCTTACAAGTTAATGGTGTCCATCTCACCGGTAAAAGAACATGAGGCACATGAGGGACCCGCCTGAAAACCCTCAACGTAGGCCCTGGGCGTGGCTACAGGGCATAGATGATCCAGGTGCTGGACCACGTCTTCCGCCACGCCAAATGGGTTTTTGTTCAGTGGTCACTTAAAAGGGCACTCCAGGGAGTGCAACTATGTACATAAGAGTTTTTGGGCTGCTCACAGTCCTCAGCCGCTGAGTCCTTTATATATACACCCTTACCAGTAACTAATGTTCATATAAATTGTCCATTGTAAGGCAAAACACATCAATAATTAAATGCATGAAAATCACACAAGAATAACATACCCCAGGGGCAACTATTTATAATATCAGAGTTTTCCTTTCTATTCTCTGTATCTGACAGGGGTCTGACCTTGCGTGCTATGTGTTGACCTACGTAGTATGGGGATGCGTGTGGTACTGGTGTTTGTACTACCTCCCATTCTGCCATTTCTAGGTGTGGAGGAACTGCAAGGCTGCCTTAACCTCTCTACGGGACTAGCAAGTGTACCATTGGCTGGGCCTTCTTGCTCTGCTCCAGCCGGGGATCCTTCTTCCGGGTATTCTTCTTGAGCAGGCTCTTCCGGGGCACTTACAGGTTCTACTTGCTGTGGAGGGTCTTCTGGCTGTTGGTAAAAGGGGATCACAGGTATTATCAGTAGTGTTGAGCCACCCCCGTAGTGTTCGAGTTCGGTTCGGTTCGTCGAACACCCGTGTGTTCGCCGAACTGTTCGTCGAACTGTTCGTCGAACACCTTCGAACACCGTTAAAACCAATGGCAGGCAAACAAAAACACATAGAAACACATAGAAAACACCTTCAAAGGTGTCCAAAAGCTGACAAACTGCTCAGAAGACACAACTAACACATGGAAAAGTGACAAGTACATATAGTCATGCGAAAAGAAAAGAGGTGGAGGAGTAAAAGGAGGGGGAGACACAGATATAGGCATGTCATGCCCTTCTAAAATCCAAAAAGTGAGAAGCCGAGACGGCCAGTCCGCTCCTGCCCGTGCCACCTCCGTGTCGCCGGGTTTGTGCCAGAGCCGCGGTGAACCCTGACGGCCAGCCCCCCTCTCCCAATACTGGTGCCTGTCCGCTGGTGGGTCGAGAGAGCCCCCCTGTGGTGGAGGCAGCTCTAAGCTTTTTAATTTAAATTGTCCCTCTAATTTGAATGAATACACTTTAAATCCATTTACAAGGATCTATTGGAGGGCAAGTCTCATGCCAGCAGCCGCGTAATTCCAGCTCCAGTAGCGTCCACTAAAGCTGCTGCAGTTAAAAAGCTTTTATAAGGATCGAGCTCGGCTGTCCACCGCAAGGCATCCTAGTGCCAGTCCCAGCCCCTATGCCTTGGGGTGCCTCCTGATGCTCTTCACTAAGTATCCCGTGGTCCCGAAGCATTTCCTTTGAAAAAATTAAGTGTCCAAACTACAGGTGGTGTAGCTTGCTTAACAGCCGGGATAATCCGCTGACTAGCAGACACTGCTACTAGGCACAAAGTATTTCCTGGGCTAGATGCAGTTAAAAATTTGTAAGTAGATACTCTCGTTGGATGCTGAGAAAGCATTCCATAGAGTCTCCTGGCACGCCATATATGATTCTCTTAAAAAGCTTGGGGTAGGGGTCTAGGGGACCCTTTTATAGCCAAAATCACGGCCCTGTATCACAATACGTCACCTAGGCTGAAGATAAATGGAACTGTAGCACGGAGGGCTCGGTTGCTACAGACGTATTGCACCTCACCCACAGGTGTGATATCTCACTCTCAGATAAGGATGGAGTGTGGATCAGGACCCGACACCTGCATGCATTACACCACATTGCCGTGGGGCAGGGCGACCAATATGCCCCTGAGATGGGCACGACAGTCCCTGTCCCTGGCTGGAGTGGGGGGAGGGAACACTGAGGAAGGGGAACCCTGCAGTGCAGGAGCAGGGAGGAAGCAGTTCCTGGGTGCATTGAGAAGGGAGTATAAAAGGTGGGCACCATCTTAGTTCAGTGCAGAGAAGTCTGAGCAGAAGTGGCAGGGAGCAGGGGCTCTGCATGAGCTCTGCTCCGGAGGCGGGCCTAGTAACAGAGGCCCAGGCCTGCAAGAGGGAGAAGGAAGGAAGAGGAGCGGAGAAGGCTCCAGGAACGAGGAATGAAGGGATCCCAGGGGTGCGGACGGGCGAGTCGCCACCGCACGCCCGAATCCACCTGCGTGGAGGGGTCAGGCCAAAGGGGGAGACCGGTCCCCGAACTAGTGGAGGCAGGAAACGACCCTCAGCTAGAAACCGGAGGCTCTGACATTTTATGTTTCGCAGCCCCTTGCTCCACCCGCTAGGAAGGCACCACATAGGGTCAGGGAAACTGGCGCCAAGTTTACCAAGAGGAGGCCCGAGGCAGCCGGACAGAAGTGTTGGTAAGAAAGGCCAGACAAAGGACACACAAAGGGGTTCCTGTGAAGCGCTCCAAAGTTATCTGGGAGTTGTCTGAGCCCCTCACCTGGTGAGCACAGTACGACGTGGGCAGCCGTTACCTGCAGACGTGGTCTGGATAATAAGAACTGTGAGTAAAGGCCCTGAACTGCATCACTGACTCCGTGTCGTTACTGCTGCTGCCCTGCACCATCACCCCCATCCTCCGCATACACTGCCCTGAGGCTATACTCCTCCCGTGGGGAGTTATGCTACGCTCTGCTGCACCCACAACACCAGCCTTAGCGGTCTGCCCTGTAGCGGCGGTTCACTCTGACCGCAATCCACGGGTGGCGTAGTCGGACATTTAAACATCAAAACCACATAAATAGTTCCGCCACTGGTTTGACCGCCCTGAGCCACGGAACCGGATCGCCGCCACGAAGACTACAACCACCAGCATCCACCAAAAAGGGTCCGGCTCCGGGTGTCCCAAGGCCCAGGGGGTGCGTCAGAACATTTTCATCACCTTTCACAATCACCAATGGGACAAGGCAGGGATGTCCTCTGTCCCCTCTCTTATACATCCTAGTGACGGAGCACCTGCTCTCATCAATTCGCCATAACCCCAATATTAGGTGGATTGAGGTGGGAGGCACCGAGTACAAGTGCTCTCTATTTGCTGATGATGTCCTAGTATATATCACTCAATCACATATATCCATCCCTGCTGTTATGGCTGAAATAGATCACTTTGTTACATGGTAAAATTTTAAAATCAATGCAGCGAAGTCTGAGGCCCTCGATGTCTCCCTCCCTAAATCCATATAGGATTCCATCCAGTCCAACTTTCCCTTTGCCTGGCCCTCACAGGGTATCAAATACTTAGGAATTCCTATTCATAGAGACCTCTCCCATCTATGTTATCTTAATTTTGGGCCCTTTATTGAACAATTCCATACAGACCACGGTTGGCAAGTTAGAACTGTAAGATTCACTACGTGAACCACTGGTGTTTTGTGGAAAAGCACATGTACACCGCGTTCCAAATTATTATGCAAAAAGTGTTTAGGAGTGATAAGGGAAGAATTTGTTTTTTTGTCAGTTAAACTCATTGATGGTGATGTGTGTCAGGGCTCTTTATATCACTGTAAGCAATTGCAGACACCTGTGCTAATTAGTTTGGCAGGTGTGTCCAATGAAAGGCAAGACTACTTAAGAAGGCTCTCTCACATTATTAAGCAGCCTACATTTTCTGCCAAAATGGGAAAGAAAAAGGATGTGTCGGCTGCTGAGAAGCAACAAATTGTGGAGTGTTTAGGTCAAGGCATGACTACAATCAACATTGTGCGATGATCAGGATGAAGTGTCTTGGCAATCAAGAAGTATGTAGCTGATTCACAGTACACACGTGTGCGTGCTGATAAGGGCAAATTGAGGACTCTTTCCTACAGGCAATTACGTCAGGTTGAAACAGCAGCGGCAAAAAAGCCTTGTCATAGCAGCAGACAAGTTTTTGAAGCTGCTTGTGCCTCCAACGTCCCCCGAACAACAAGATGCAGGGTCCTTCAGAGGTTTGCAGCTGTGCATATGCCATCCTGTCGACCTCCTCTATCCACTTCACACAAGCAGAAACGGCTCCAGTGGGCCAAACATTACATGAAGACTGATTTCAAAACTGTTTTGTTCACGGATGAGTGCCGTGCAGCGCTCGATGGTCCAGATGAATGGAGTGGAGGATGGCTGGTTGATGGACACCCCACGCAAACACGGCTACAGCGCCAACAAGGAGGAGGTGGAGTAATGTTTTGGGCTGGAATCATGGGGAGAGAGATTGTCGGCCCCTTTAGGATCCCTGAAGGCGCTAAAGATGAACTCCATAATGTATGTGGATTTTCTCAAACAGCACTTCCTGCCATGGTTCAAGAAGAAGAACCGTGTATTTCACAGCAAGATCATTTTTCTGCATGATAATGCACCATCTCATGCTGCACATAAAACATCTGCATCTCTGGCTGATATGGGCATAAAAGGGGACAAACTTATGGTGTGACCCCCATGCTCCCCTGACCTCTACCCCATTCAGAACCTTTGGAGCATCATTAAAAGGAGTGTCTATGATGGCGGGAGGCAGTTCACATCTAAGCAACAGCTCTGGGAGGGTATTCTGTCCTCATGCAAAACAATTGAAGCAGAAACCATCCAAAACCTGACAAATTCAATGGACGAGAGAGTTCAGAAGCTCCTTTCGATCAAGGGGTCCTATGTGAAAATGTAACATCACCTAGAATAAAGTTTTGAGTTGAAAACTGTTTGATTTCAGTTTCTAACAACCTGCTAATGCTTATAATTTCAAAAATGACCATTTTTTTGGTCTTTATTAAAATGAAAAGGTTGATCGAAAAGTTTGGGGGATCTAAGAGTGTGGCAACCCAGTAGTCATGATTACTTCGAATTCTGACAATATGAGGGTCATGCTGCAGGTAGTGCAGCAAGAAGGCACTTATGTGTCTTGCGCATCTCGGAGCCCCAAAATTATTTTCCGGGCTAGATGCAGCTAAAAATTATTTTTAATTTTAAATCTGGTGAAGCTTATTATAGATGGCCTAATAGGATCAGTGCTGCACACTGCTACAAAGCCCAAATAATTTTCCAGTCAAGATACAGATAAACATGATTAGTAATTTGAAAGCTTAAAACGGTTGGTAGGGTGATTTTAACCAATCATCAAGCTTTTACTCTCCCCAGGATGACACAGGGGTAGAAAAGTCGTTTCGGATCCATGATTTGTTCATCTTTATGAACGTGAGTCTGTCTACATTATCAGTGGAGAGCCGCGTGCGCTTATCTGTCAGCACACCACCAGCAGCGCTGAACACACGTTCAGACAGAACGCTGGCTGCGGGGCATGACAAGATCTCCAAGGCGTAAGTGGCTAGCTCCGGCCATTTATCCAGATTGGAAGCCCAAAAAAAGCAAGGGTCCAGTGACACAGTCGTGGCTTCAATGTTTACTTGGAGATACTCCTGTACCATCGTCTCTAGGCGTTGACTATGTGTCAGACTTCTTGTCTCCTGTGGCCTTGCAAAGGATGGGCTAAAAAAGTGGTGAAATGATTCCGCAAAATTGATGTTACCAGCAGATACTGTGGTTCTGTTACGGTTTGAGTGCTGAACACTTGACGGTCCCACGGTTGGCAAGTTGGAACTGTGAGATTCACTACGTGCACCACTGGTATTTTGTGGAAAAGCACATGTAAGATTCTGCAACAGTCTCTGCTGATACTCCTGCATGCGTGCATCCCTTTCTATGGCAGGAATAATTTCTGCAAATTTACTTTTGTACCGGGGATCTAACAGTGTGGCAACCCAGTAGTCAGGATTATTTCTAATTCTCACAATTCGAGGGTCATGTTGCAGGTAGTGCAGCAAGAAGGCACTCATGTGTGTTGCGCATCCAGGAGCACCAAGTCTCTGTTGTGTTGGTGGCGAGGTAACAATCATGCTTCCTTCCTCTGTCCTCTCCCCCCAACCTCGCACAACAGAAATGTGATCAAGGTCTCCCTCATCTGATGAGTCTTCCATCAGTTCGTCCTCCACTTCTTCCTGGGCTCCTGCACCTTCCTCACTAGTTTGGCTGCTACCATGCGCCCTGGTAAAACCATCTCCCCCACCCTCACATGCCTGCCGCCTTGGTGCTGCCGACCGTCTGGACCTTGCAGATGTTAGCCCTTCCGCATACAACTCCTCCTCCTCTACTTCCTCCACCTCCTCTTGTGCCACCACCTGACTCCGAATTCTGTTTAACATGTGCTCCAGCATGTAAATCACCGGAATAGTCATGCTGATAATGGCATCGTCAGCACTAAACATCTTCGTCGCCATTTCAAAACTGTGCAGAAGGGTGCATAGGTTCCTGATCTGAGACCACTCCTCCAGCGTGATTTGCCCCACCTCTGAATCTCGTTGGCCCAGGCTATACGTCAGAACGTATTGCACCAGGGCTTGTCGGTGCTGCCACAGTCGCTGCAACATGTGCAGAGTTGAATTCCACCGGGTAGGCACATCGCATTTTAGCCGGTGAAGTGGCAGGCCCAACGACTTCTGTAGAGATGTAAGTCGCTGAGCTGCGGGATGCGAACGGCGGAAGTGAGCACACAGCGACCGTGCCCTCTGCAGAAGGCCATCTAGTCTGGGATAGTGGGCTAAAAATTGCTGGACAACCAGGTTCAACACGTGAGCCATACAAGGCACGTGTGTGACATTGCCCCGGCGAAGGGCCGCACCCAGGTTTGCAGCATTGTCGCACACGGCCTTCCCTGGTTTCAGGTCCAGTGGAGACAACCATTCATGAAATTGGTTCTCCAGAGCTGACCACAACTCCTCAGCTGTGTGACTCACATTTCCCAGACATTTCAATGTAAAAACCGCCTGATGACGTTGAGCCCTACTGCCAGCATAGTAAGGAGGTGTGCAGGATCCCTTCTGCGCAGTTAGAAAGCTTGTGGCATGACCAGACAGGCTTTGGGTGCAGGTGGAAGACCGAGAGGAGGTTGAGGAGGCAGAAGCAGTGGAGGAACTTTGACATAAAGAGGATTGACGCACAACTTGTGGGGACGGCAAGACTTGGACAGCAGCCCCTTGTCCTGCTGTCACCATAGTTACCCAGTGCCCAGTCAGCGACATGTAACGCCCCTGTCCATGCCTACTCGTCCAAGTGTCTGTGGTGAAATGCACCCTGTCACACACAGAGTTTCTCAAAGAAGCGGTGATGTTGTGTGCGACATGCTGGTGGAGCGCAGGCACACCTTTCTTTGAGAAGTAGTGCCGACTGGGCATCTGGTACTGGGGCACTGCGACGGACATAAGGTCTCGAAAATCCTCTGTGTCCACCAGGCGGAAAGGCAGCATTTCTGTAGCCAAGAGCTTGCAGATGGTGAAATTCAACCTCTTAGCTTTCTCATGGCTAGGAGGAAATGGTCTTTTACTTGTCCACATCTGAGGGACCGAGGGCTGGCTATTGTGCTTAGACGGGGTTGATAAGGGTGTCCCCGGCAAACTGCCGGTCTGTGAGGAAGATGCAGGCGGACATGTTAGGTTGCCTTGATCCAAAGGTGGTGCTATCGATGTCGGACAGCGCTCAACACCAGCTGGTGTTACCACCTCCAAAGAAAATGATGACCTGCCAATCACGCTGGCTGTTGCGGGTAAAGAGGTGGCAGGTCTGCGCCCCAAAACAGGTGTGACTGCTGTCCCCCCAGTCACAGAGGATGAAGAGGCCGCGGATGCACAAGATATGGCAGACGGTGATTGGCCCGGCCGGCTAGGCCGCATTGTAGCACACTGAGCTTCCCACTGCAACTTATACTTCATGTCCATGTGCCGGTTCATGCATGAAGTACTCAAACTATGTATTTTTTGGCCTCTACTTAGCTTTTGCTGACAAATGTTACAGATAACACGAGTTGGGTCATCTTTATCGATCTGAAAAAATGCCCAGGCTATGCAAGGCTTAGCACCCATGCGACCTGAAGAGCCACCACGACTTGTGGTGAGAGGCAGAGTTGTGTTTGAGGATGCAGTTGTTGACGTGCTTCCAGTACTACGTCTCTGTCCAGGAAGGCGCAACCTGACCTCGTCGTCACTAGCATCTTCCTCCACCTCCTCTGCTGACCTCATCTCTTGGCTGACTGTGGGTTGACAGTAAGTGGGATCTCCGACCTCATCATCATCACCCTGTGCGTTATCACACCCGTCGTCCTCAGAGCCAACCTGTTCCTGCCCTGACAAAAAACTAAAGTTGTCGCTCCAATCAGGTATTTCAGTCTTATCATCGTCTTCCTCATTGTCTCCACCAACAGGAGTTACAGTTTGGGAATGAGGGTCTACATTATGGTCAGAACCTTCTGCGTCTGGTCCTGGATCCGACTCATAAAGATTCTGGGCATCAGTGCAGATCATTTCCTCGTCTGGATTCACAGAAGCGCTGGAGTCGACCTCTGATTCCCAGGCTATAGTATGAGTAAACAGCTCTGCAGACTCAACCATCTGTTCTACCTCATACTCAGACGGGCAGCTGGAGATTTGGGAGCTGTGAGGAAGCAAGTGCGATTTGGGTGACACCTTTGAGGACTGGAGTATTTGTGATGTTGAAGTTGATGTCGAGGAGAGCCCACTTAAAGGAGCACTTGATATCCGTTGAAGCACCTGCTGTTTTTGTGCCTCATCTGGAATTTGTAGCGATTGGCGTGGCCGTAAGAAAGGGATCTTATCACATTGTCCGCTAAAAGAAGTAGACATTTTAGTTTGGCTGGAAGATGGTCTTTCTTCTGCACCTAACCCACGGACACAACCTTTTTTCCCCTTCCCAACACGCCTATTCCCCTTTCCACCAGCAGCAGGCCTTTTTCCACTCATTTTGGTGGTTAACTAATTCACAACTCTGGAGTTGTTTGCACAAAAAAACAATGGATGGTAACCGAGCAGAGCTGAGTGGCCAAACTGTGGTATTAGGCCAAAACTATTGGCTGGGCTAGATGCAGAAAAAAATTATTTTTAATTTGCAACCTGATGGAGGTCAGTATAGATGGACTAATAGACCAAGTCCCACACACTGCTAGAAGCCCAAATATTTTTTCAGAGCTAGATGCAGAAAAAAATTATTTTTAATTTGCAACCTGATGGAGGTCAGTATAGATGGACTAATAGACCAAGTCCCACACACTGCTAGAAGCCCAAATATTTTTTCAGAGCTAGATGCAGAAAAAAATTATTTTTAATTTGCAACCTGATGGAGGTCAGTATAGATGGACTAATAGACCAAGTCCCACACACCGCTAGAAGCCCAAATATTTTTTCAGAGCTAGATGCAGAAAAAAATTATTTTTAATTTGCAACCTGATGGAGGTCAGTATAGATGGACTAATAGACCAAGTCCCACACACCGCTAGAAGCCCAAATATTTTTTCAGAGCTAGATGCAGAAAAAAATTATTTTTAATTTGCAACCTGATGGAGGTCAGTATAGATGGACTAATAGACCAAGTCCCACACACTGCTAGAAGCCCAAATATTTTTTCAGAGCTAGATGCAGAAAAAAATTATTTTTAATTTGCAACCTGATGGAGGTCAGTATAGATGGACTAATAGACCAAGTCCCACACACTGCTAGAAGCCCAAATATTTTTTCAGAGCTAGATGCAGAAAAAAATTATTTTTAATTTGCAACCTGATGGAGGTCAGTATAGATGGACTAATAGAACAAATCCCACACGCTGCTAGAAGCCCAAATATTTTTTCAGAGATAAATGAAGAAAAAAATTATTTTTAATTTGCAACCTGATGGAGGTCAGTATAGATGGACTAATAGACCAAGTCCCACACACTGCTAGAAGCCCAAATATTTTTTCAGAGCTAGATGCAGAAAAAAATTATTTTTAATTTGCAACCTGATGGAGGTCAGTATAGATGGACTAATAGACCAAGTCCCACACACTGCTAGAAGCCCAAATATTTTTTCAGAGCTAGATGCAGAAAAAAATTATTTTTAATTTGCAACCTGATGGAGGTCAGTATAGATGGACTAATAGACCAAGTCCCACACACTGCTAGAAGCCCAAATATTTTTTCAGAGCTAGATGCAGAAAATTTTTTTATTCAATTTGCAACCTGATGGAGGTCAGTATAGATGGACTAATAGACCAAGTCCCACACACTGCTAGAAGCCCAAATATTTTTTCAGAGCTAGATGCAGAAAAAAATTATTTTTAATTTGCAACCTGATGGAGGTCAGTATAGATGGACTAATTGACCAAGTCCCACACACTGCTAGAAGCCCAAATATTTTTTCAGAGCTAGATGCAGAAAAAAATTATTTTTAATTTGCAACCTGATGGAGGTCAGTATAGATGGACTAATAGAACAAGTCCCACACGCTGCTAGAAGCCCAAATATTTTTTCATAGATAAATGAAGAAAAAAATTATTTTTAATTTGCAACCTGATGGAGGTCAGTATAGATGGACTAATAGACCAAGTCCCACACACTGCTAGAAGCCCAAATATTTTTTCAGAGCTAGATGCAGAAAAAAATTATTTTTAATTTGCAACCTGATGGAGGTCAGTATAGATGGACTAATAGACCAAGTCCCACACACTGCTAGAAGCCCAAATATTTTTTCAGAGCTAGATGCAGAAAAAAATTATTTTTAATTTGCAACCTGATGGAGGTCAGTATAGATGGACTAATAGACCAAGTCCCACACACCGCTAGAAGCCCAAATATTTTTTCAGAGCTAGATGCAGAAAATTTTTTTATTCAATTTGCAACCTGATGGAGGTCAGTATAGATGGACTAATAGACCAAGTCCCACACACTGCTAGAAGCCCAAATATTTTTTCAGAGCTAGATGCAGAAAAAAATTATTTTTAATTTGCAACCTGATGGAGGTCAGTATAGATGGACTAATAGACCAAGTCCCACACACTGCTAGAAGCCCAAATATTTTTTCAGAGCTAGATGCAGAAAAAAATTATTTTTAATTTGCAACCTGATGGAGGTCAGTATAGATGGACTAATAGAACAAGTCCCACACGCTGCTAGAAGCCCAAATATTTTTTCAGAGATAAATGAAGAAAAAAATTATTTTTAATTTGCAACCTGATGGAGGTCAGTATAGATGGACTAATAGACCAAGTCCCACACACTGCTAGAAGCCCAAATATTTTTTCAGAGCTAGATGCAGAAAAAAATTATATTCAGTTTGCAACCTGATGGAGGTCAGTATAGATGGACTAATAGAATGATGCTATGCCCAAAAGATTTTACTTCACTAGGTGCAGTAAAAAAATTGGTATTCTATACACAGGTGGTATATCTTGCAACACAGATAGGCTACTCCACTGACTAACACACTCTGCAATAGGCCAAAAAGGATTAGCTTTGCTAGATTCAGCCAAATGCTGTGAAAAAAACTTGCACAGCACTGGCACAGACCTGCCTGGCAAAAACTGATAGGAACTGATGTAACCTAGTCCTGAAAAGGACTCCAATTACAATTAGTCTTTACTCCCACAATCTATCTATTTAAGAGCACAGACCTGCCTGATAAAAGTCGTAGGAAATGCTGTAACCTAGTCCTTAAAAGGACTGCAATCACAACTATTCCCTACTCCCAAGCTATCTGTATATTTGTGCGAAAATTGGCTTGAAATTAACAAGGTATAGCGCACACAGCAACAGCGGTGCCGTCTAACACGCAGCTGCAGCAGTGAGAAAATGGTGGCGACGGGGAAAATGGCTTGGTCTTATAGGGCAAGGACATGTGACATACACTGCCAATCATACATGCCCTTGCTTGTGTGAAAAAAAGCACTTCGCTCCGTGTGTGCGCTGCTGATAGGCTGACAGATTGCACCTCCCCACTGCAAATGCGGGAAAGAGAAAAAAAAATGGAGATCTTCATTGTTCCTGCAGAGATCCATCCCCTGCCCCTCCCCCCGCCCCGCTGTACACTCAAACTGTGTATTAACATTAATTTTCATCATTACTGAGAAAAAATCCAGTTATGATTTTGGTGCACGAACAGTTATCGAACATAACCTCGAACAGCCGAATTTTTCTCAAATTGTTCGTGTTCGCCGACCGGCTCGAACACCGCCCAAAACAGCTCGAATTTGAGATTGGCGAACAGTTCGAGTAGAACAACGCTCATCTCTAATTATCAGTGCTCCACCTAGTTGATGCCAATCTGCCGGGAAATCTCCTAATTCAGTGTGGAGTACTTCTTCTTTATGCTCCTCCGGTACGATGAGAGGCTTTAGCAGACCTGGACACAACTTCAGGTGCTCTCTAGATACAGTTGCAGTCGTTCTTCCTCCGTCCTTGGTAATTAAACAGGTCTTCCTGTTATCAAATCTTGAATTTAACACAGTGTAGGGTTCCCTCTCCCACTGGTCATCAAGTTTGTGGTTTCTTCTTTTTCTTTTTAGCACAACTTCTCCAGGTGCTAAGAGTTCTGCTGGTGCACTCTTGTTGTACAGTGCTTCCTGCTTGTCTCTTACCCTATTCAGACTGTCTTTGACACAGTCCTGTACTGTTCCTGTCGCGTCGTGTCTCAGTCCTCAGTGGACATATCTGCTTCGGGTTCTACTACACTAAGCTCCAGGTCCATGGGCAACTTTCCGGGTCTTGCTTGCATGAGATATGCTGGAGTACAATTGGTGGAACTCACAGGTATGTGGTTGTACAGATCTACCAGGTCAGGTAGCTTGTCTGGCCACTGGTTTCTTTCTTCTAGCGGTAAGGTCTTCAACTGGTCGATGACGATGTTATTCATCTTCTCACATAACCCGTTGGTTTGGGGGTGGTACGGTGTAGTCCGGATCTTCTTACACCAGTACAGATGGCAGAACTCCTTGAACAATTTGGCTTCAAAGGCAGGGCCTTGATCTGTCAACACCTGCTCCGGGTATCCATGGGGCCTGCAGAAGTATGCCTGAAATGTCTTCGCCGCAGTTTCTGCCATCAGATCCTTGAAGGGGGCGACCACCAGGAACCGGGAGTAGTGATCCACCATGGTCAGGGCATAGGAATATCCTGACCTGCTGGGTGACAGCTTGACATGATCCAGGGCCACGATCTCCAAGGGTCGAGTTCTCTTGATGGGTTGCAGGGGTGCCTTCTGGCTGCTGTAGTCTTTTCTTCTGAGGCTACAGGGTCCATAATCCTGGCACCATCTCTCTATGGAACTGCGCATTACAACCCAATAAAACCGACCTTTCAACAGGGTTTCTAGCTTCTTCCAGCCAAAGTGCCCCGCTTGATAGTGGTAGGCCTCCAACAACATCTGGATGTCCGTTATAGGAACTACGATCTGCCATACCATCTCATGGGTCCTCAGGTTGACGTACAGTACAGACCAAAAGTTTGGACACACCTTCTCATTTAAAGATTTTTCTGTATTTTCATGACTATGAAAATTGTGCATTCACACAGAAGGCATCAAAACTATGAATTAACACATGTGGAATTATATACTTAACAAAAATAGTGTGAAACAACTGAAAATATGTCTTATATTCTAGGTTCTTCAAAGTAGCCACCTTTTGCTTTGATGACTGCTTTGCACACTCTTGGCATTCTCTTGATGAGCTTCAAGAGGTAGTCACCGGAAATGGTTTTCACTTCACAGGTGTCCCCTGTCAGGTTTAATAAGTGGGATTTCTTGCCTTATAAATGGGGTTGGGACCATCAGTTGTGTTGTGCAGAAGTCTGGTGCATACACAGCTGATAGTCCTACTGAATACACTGTTAGAATTTGTATTATGGCAAGAAAAAAGCAGCTAAGTAAAGAAAAACGAGTGGCCATCATTACTTAAAGAAATGAAGGTCAGTCAGTGCGAAAAATTGGGAAAACTTTGAAAGTGTCCCCAAGTGCAGTTGCAAAAACCATCAAGCGCTACAAAGAAACTGGCTCACATGAGGACCGCCCCAGGAAAGGAAGACCAAGAGTCACCTCTGCTTCTGAGGATAAGTTTATCCGAGCCGCCAGCCTCAGAAATCGCAGGTTAACAGCAGCTCAGATTAGAGACCAGGTCAATGCCACACAGAGTTCTAGCAGCAGACACATCTCTTCAACAACTGTTAAGAGGAGACTTTGTGCAGCAGGCCTTCATGGTAAAATAGCTGCTAGGAAACCACTGCTAAGGACAGGCAACAAGCAGAAGAGACTTGTTTGGGCTAAAGAACAGAAGGAATGGACATTACACCAGTGGAAATCTGTGCTTTGGTCTGACGAGTCCAAATTTGAGATCTTTGGTTCCAACCACCGTGTCTTTGTGCGACGCAGAAAAGGTGAACGGATGGACTCTACATGCCTGGTTCCAACAGTGAAGCATGGAGGAAGAAGGTGTGATGGTGTGGGGGTGCCTTGCTGGTGACACTGTTGGGGATTTAATAAAAATTGAAGGCATACTGAACCAACATGGCTACCACAGCATCTTGCAGCAGCATGCTATTCCATCCAGTTTGCGTTTAGTTGGACCATCATTTATTTTTCAACAGGACAATGACCCCAAACACACCTCCAGGCTGTGTAAGGGCTATTTGACCAAGGAGGAGAGTGATGGGGTGCTACGCCAGATGACCTGGCCTCCACAGTCACCAGACCTGAACCCAATCTAGATGGTTTGGGGTGAGCTGGACCGCAGAGTGAAGGCAAAAGGGCCAACAAGTGCTAAGCATCTCTGGGAACTCCTTCAAGATTGTTGGAAGACAATATCCGGTGACTACCTCTTGAATCTCATCAAGAGAATGCCAAGAGTGTGCAAAGCAGTCATCAAAGCAAAAGGTGGCTACTTTGAAGAACCTAGAATATAAGACATATTTTCAGTTGTTTCACACTTTTTTTGTTAAGTATATAATTCCACATGTGTTAATTCATAGTTTTGATGCCTTCAGTGTGAATGTACAATTTTCATAGTCATGAAAATACAGAAAAATCTTTAAATGAGAAGGTGTATCCAAATTTTTGATCTATACTGTACCTTCGGCACAGCTTCTCTCTATAGATAAACAGTCGGCTTCTCTCATTCCACAGTTGCTTGGCTTGTGGAGACGCGTCCTTCTCCAGGGAGGAACCTTCCTGTGTTATCAGTTCTTTGATATGGCTGACAACCGGGTCGCTGTCCTGTGTCTCCTTCCAGCTGTGGTGAGGCAAAGTGTTTAACGTCTTACCGCGATGCCTCCTGGAGGCTCGTTGCTCGTGGACCATTCCATTAAGGTGGAAAGCAGGTAGCCCAATTTCCTCCAGGTCATCCACTTCTTCTTCAGTGTCCGACTGGTGAGGCATCCTGGACAGGGCATCGGCGTTGGCATTCTTGCGGTCTGCCCGATACTTAATGGTGAACTGGTAATTTGACAGCCGAGCCATCCATCGTTGTTCCATGGTTCCTAACTTGGCTGTTTCCAGATGAGTCAAGGGGTTATTATCAGTGAAGGCAGTGAACTTACTGGAGGCTAGGTAGTGCTTGAATCGCTTGGTGATGGCCCAGACCAGGGCCAGGAACTCCAACTTGAAGCTGCTATAGTTCTCTGGGTTCCTCTCGGTTGGGCGGAGCTTCCTGCTTGCATAGGCGATCACCTTCTCTCGGCCATTCTGCTTCTGACTTAACACAGCTCCTAATCCCTCGTTGCTGGCATCAGTGTACAGCAGGAATGGTTGGCTGTACTCAGGGTAGGCTAGGATCTCTTCGCCGGTCAGGATCCCCTTCATCACCTCAAAAGATTCAGCTTGCTCCTTACCCCACTGGAACGGGGGGGTTCTGCCTCTCCCGGATTGTCCTACCAGGAGATCTTGCAAAGGCGTCGCTTTCTTGGTATAGTCCTTCACAAACCTCCGGTAATACCCCACTAGTCCCAGGAACTGACGTACCTCATTAAGGCTCTTCGTCTCCGGCCATTTCTGGATGGCAGTGACCTTCTCTGGGTCCGGTGCTACTCCTTCTGGACTGACGATGTGCCCCAGGTACTGTACCTTTCGCTTGAGCAGGTGGCACTTGGAGGGCTTCAGCTTCATCCCATACCGGGACAGCGACTCAAATACCTCTGCCAGGTGCTTCAAATGGTCCTTGTACGTTTTGGAGCACACTATCACATCATCCAGGTATAGCAGTAAGTCTCGAAGTTGTGGTGTCCCAGGCAGCACTCCATCAATCTCTGGAGCGTTCCGGGGGCGTTGCAGAGTCCGAACGGCATACTGTTGAACTCGCAGAGTCCCATCGGGGTAGTAAAGGCCGTCTTCTCCCGATCCTCCTCAGCAACAGCTACTTGCCAGTACCCACTAGTGAGGTCAAGGGTGGAGAAGTAATTTGCAGACTTTAATGCAGCCAGGGATTCCTCTATACGGGGCAAAGGGTATGCGTCTTTGTGTGTTATGCGATTTACCTGTCTGTAAACTACACACATTCTCTTGCTTCCGTCCTTTTTCCTGACCAGGACCAGGGGAGCTGCCCAGGGACTACAGCTATCCCTTACTACCCCTGCCTTCTTCATGTCGTGCAACATCTCCTTCGCCTTTGGGTAGTGTGCTGGTGGTATGGGCCTATAACTTTCTTTGATGGGTGGATGGTCACCTGTGGGTATATGGTGTTGTACCCCTTTAATCCTCCCAAAGTCAAGTGGGTGTTTACTGAATACCTGCTCTTATTCCTGAACCACCCGGTGTACACCCTGCTTCTGATGGGCAGGAGTGGTGTCTGTCCCAACATGGAGCTGTAGACACCAATCCTCCACGTGGGTTCCCGGGTCATTATCCTCCACTTCGTCTGGTGAGGTTAAGGACTCCGTTGTGTGTATGGAGTTGTTATCTACTGTGTACTATTTGGCAACAGTGGCGTAGCGTGGTAATCTAATCTCATCCTCCCCATAGTTTAGGAGGCGTACGAGCACACTCCCATTGCGTACATCCACTACCCCTCTGTCAGTCAAGAGTGTAGGTCTATGCTCCGAGCTATGGGGCTCTACTACCGCCTGGTAGCTCCGTCCTTTGGGTACTATTTTTGCTCTACACCAAATCAGCATTTCACTCATCGGGGGAATCACAATGGGTATTGGTTCTGTCACCCATACATTACCAATTTCACCACCTGATAGCTTTACCTGTTGCTGGTACATAAGGGCTTGGATCTCTTTCTGGAGCACCCTCCTCTGCCCTGGTCTGGCAGTCTCAGCCATCTGTTGGAGCAAGAACAACACTTCTCCCAAACAGTTACTAACAATATTTGTGCCAAGTACCATATACAAGTCTGTATCATCAGGATTAGTCTCTACTACAATTAGTCCCTGGTCCTTCAGTTCCACTCTTCCCACCTTTACTGCCACATCCTTAACCCCGACTAGGTTAAGGGGAAGGCCATTGGAGGCATACACGGAAAGGTTTGGAGCTGGCGGGCGAAGTTCGTCTATGGACCAGAACCTTTTGTAGAGGACATCTGGAATGATGGTTACCTGAGATCCAGTGTCCAGCAGGGCAGGTGTCGCGATGCCGTCCAGCACAATGGACAGGAAAGGTCTTCCTCCCACGAACCGGCAGTACCAGTTTGATGGGCCTGGTTGGTCTACTCCTGGGTGTCGGCCCTTGGCCCCAGGGTTTCCTTGTTTAAAGGGAAGGTCCGCGTGGTGTGGCCTGCTTTATGGCAGCGGTAGCAGATGAAGTCTTCTGGAGGACGCCGTTGGTCATTGGTCCTCCCACGGGGTGGCGTTGTCCTCCTCCGGGGTGGCGTTGTCCTCCTTCTTCTTCTCATTCAGGGGACATCCTCAGGGCTGTCGGCTAGCATGATCCTTCCTTCCGGCTCATGCTCCGTCTGTAGCTGCAGGGTGCTCATGGCAGTGGCCAGGGTTTTACTTAGCTGGCGCACTTCAGAGCGTAGGTTGTCCAGCTCGCTAGGGGGCACTGTTTGCATCCTTGTTTTGGCCGTTAGTGAAGGAGCGGCGTGTGCTGCAGGCACTGGGGTGGCCCCACCCTGGTAACGTTGGACAGCAGTGTCTGAAGTTTCCAGGGGCTGCAGACCCTTTATGGCCATGTCCTTAAGGGTGTCAAAAGTGGCATCTGGACGGTCTAAGGCCCACCACCGTACAGTTCTGCACTCTTCCTGGGACTTCAGGGCCCGGATGAACTGTTCCGTTAGCATTTTATTTTCCTCATGGATGCTGGCTGGACTAACCTGTTTCAGGGCCCGCACGGCCTCCTGTAAACGCCAGGTTTCTGGACACACTGGTAGAACCTCATCCGGAGATCTGTCTCAGTGCCGTTTTCAAACGCTGTTTGCAGTCTTTTAAAGATGACGGACACTGATTCTTGGTCTGCGGATGGCCAGGTTTCAACTTCTCGCTCAGCGGCACCAGTCAATTGTCCTAACACTACAGTGGCTCTCTGCTTGCCAGTCATAGAATACATATCCAGTATGCCGCATATTTTCCTCTTGAATCCGGACAGTGTGTCCGGTTTACCATTATACTGGGGGAACCACTTTGCTCCAGGGATATACGGCAGGGCCATAGGGATCAACAGAGTTACGACCTCTGCTGGTGGAGCGGCCGCTCCGGCCTGTGCGGCGCCAAGCGCAGATTGGGCATCAGGAGCATTAACCGGTGCTCCGGCGGCTTGCTGGTCGTCGGCCATTGTTGCGCCCCCCTAGTGAACCGGAGCCTTCCTTCTTCAACAGGTAGGCCGCAGCTCCGCGGGCGACGGTCTTCTTTCAAGACCTTGCGTTGCACGCGTCCTGCCAGGACCTGATGCTTCCTGGTTCGACGTCAGGGGCGGGCCGTGTCCTAGGCTTCGCGCGCTTCCAGCGGTTACGCCCCTTTTCTTCCCGCGCGGCAACAAGAAAAATGGCGGATATGGTGGGAAAACCTCAGGAATGGCTGGAAAACTTCACCACAGTAAGGGTTACAGTCTTTTAAGGCGCACAGTACCCGGTGACAACGGGCACGAAATCCTGTTCGTGACACCAAAATGCTGACTCGCCCCCAGGGCCGTGGGGTACTCGGCAATCGGGCCTCTGGTTGCCGGGGGATATCACGGTGGCTGGCCCGGTCCGTGACCCAGTGCGGTCAGTGAAAAGGGAAACTTCTATTAAATGGGGATTTGGGGTTATTTGTGATGCCACCTGTGGAATGCGGCTATGGGATGCCGCCGCTGCAGAGCAGTCCTCTGAGGCAGATGGTAGGGCAGCTTGTGATGGAATGGCTCCCCACAGGTGGAGCGGGCCTCAGGGCAGCGTGGGGGGATAATACTGGATGGTGGTGCAGGGGAGAGACAGCAGGACGTTCCCGGGGGAAGGATGGACACTCACACAGGGGTAAGCTTCAGTACCTTTACTGGTGATGCTGCAGACACGGACCAGGGTACTCCAGGTGAAGGGCGCACTTCTGGACTCTCCCCAGTGAGCGGGTATAGGGCCTCTTGATCCGTTGCTTTATTCTCTAAGCTTCTGGCCTGCCTGGAGCTGGGCCTAGCTTGGTTACTGTCTCTCACTGCACCTGCTGACCTGGTGGTAGGGCCTTCTCTTTGGAGATCACTCTCCCTGGACGCTGGGACCTCCGTGACTCCTAGCCCTGGTACTGCAATCAGCATTAGGTGGACCTGGGGCCTGTAGTTCTCCAGGGGTTCCGGTGGTTCCTACTGGGTGTAGGGAGTCCCTGTAGGCGCGCACCCGGTGTCCGGTAAATATATCGGGGTGAGCTTGCTATTCTCCTCTGCCCCCTGAGTTCTACTCTCTTTTTCTCCTCTTCTCCTCGCCGTCGACCACACTCGGGGCCCTCACTACTTGGCAGCTGGCGTTATGCGTCTTCACCGCTCTCTGAGCGTCGGCACGCTCTCTGCTCACTCTGAGCTGTGTTCCTCTCTCTGAACACTCACTAAACTGTCTGCACTCACTGCAGACTAAACTCTAACTGCGGCTCCACTGAAGACTGAGCTGCCTAGCTGCACCTTCCTTATATATGTCCCTAACGGGCTCCCTCTGCTGGTCTGAGGTGGTAGGTGGAGGTGTATGAATGTAGTGAGGGCCTCTTGTGGAGAAGTCCATCCATGCACCCTTCTGGGTTCTGTGGCACCAATGCGCAGCAGGGGCGCCACAAAAGCAAAACCAAATATAAATTACACCAAACTGAAAACCAAATGTAAATTACACCAAACATAAAAAATAACCTAACAAATTCTTCATAGAAAAGGTTCTGAAACCAAACAAATTATTACTCTGACTGGAATAATAAGGACCACTTTTTGCCCTGTTCTCCCCAAAAATATCAATTGACATGTATTATT
Organism: Phyllobates terribilis; assembly: GCF_046119375.1. Lineage (NCBI taxonomy): Eukaryota > Metazoa > Chordata > Amphibia > Anura > Dendrobatidae > Phyllobates > Phyllobates terribilis. The sequence goes on along the minus strand of NW_027362764.1, from coordinate 61,726,048 downwards.
ACACAATATTTCACCATGTAATATGAGGCTGCTGTAACTACTACTTGCTAAGTGGCTCTCCGTTTTGGCTCATTGAGGAGGACCATCTATTTGAAACACACTCTCATAATTTCCATTTGCTCTATTATGAAATATGGACAGGGATTGTACACCGCTTTAGGGGATTTAAACAACCAGAGCAAGTTATTAAATGCTGTGCACATAAATCTTTTGTAGGGATCCACTTGCTTTGTGTTTGAAATGTGCTTAACAGTTGCACTTACAGGGTACCGGTCTGTAAGAAATTCCATAAGAAACCTGAAATACTGTAGGATAGGGCAGGGAAACATATTTCCAAGGATACCTATTCCTTTGTTATTCCAAGGCTCCAATGTGCTGAGATTCGTGCTTTATTCATGTGCAAATTAGGCTTCACAAGTGCACTGGTGGGTGTATGAGTGCACTTGCAGTCTGTGGCTCCACTTCGCTTCCCCCTGCCAGCGCCGCCCCCACTTCTTGATTGACAGCCGAGAGCAGACGTAATATAATGCAGTAGAAACTCTGCCCCTGATGTCAATTTTAGAATTGGGAGTGGTGCCAGCGGGGAGGAGTGAAGAACAGCCATAGACTGCAAGTGCACTGATACACCACACTAATGCACTTGTAAGCCTAATTTTCATATTAAAAGACACACATTTAGGAACAACAGGATAGAATATATATCCTTGGAAATGTGTTACCCTGCAATACCTCTGGCTTATAATGGACATTCTTACTGACAATTAGAATTGATACAAATCGATTCACACCATTTGGTCCATAGGCAACATTAGTAATTTGTGGCAGCTCGATAGGAGTAGAAAAACTGCCTCTTTCTTGACAGCTTGACCAGCCGGCCTGGTGCGATGTCAACATTGTGGCGTAACACATATGTGATGTTGCGACAGGCCGGCTCTTCAAAAGTAGAGTCACGGATGCCGGCAGGTAAGAGGCGGGTCTCATGGGTCCTGTGCAGCGGCCACAGACCACCATCGTGGCCGATGATCTTTATTCGCATCAACTCTACTGACATGTCTACAAACTAAAAACTAAATTTCAATTTTTCAATAATTTTTCAAAAAACTCAGTTGAAAGGTCTCAGAGGATGTAATTTTTCTCTGTGTTTCACGGTTACAGGTCTATCATGGGAACTGTACACCAATACGTTTTTGTTGTGCTACTGTTGAAACACCTGATACATTTGTAGTGCCCGTAAGTGCAAATTTCAATTTGGTAGGCAAAAAATACTTTGCATAATGAATTAGATAAGAGGTACATAAAAACTCATGCCTACCGTAGTGTAGTAGAATAATAAATGAGTGAAAATATCCCCTGCGTGGTTGAGGAAGCCATAATTACCAGTTCTAATCTATTCATAATGGCAAATTTCTTTTTTAGTCAGTGACGCTTGAGAGATCTGTGGAGAGGCAGACCCATGATACATCTTGAAAAATGCATATATTGAGGCCTATAATCTCTCTCCTTGGTCTACTTAAACACCACCTGCTTATGTTGCGAATACATTAAAAATCGTTATTATCACTTTCATGGCTTTGTTATTCAAAATAATAAAAAAGTGGAGCTTGAAATCCGTTAAATTTCGTTCTTTACGTATTATTGTATTTAAAGCTTCTAATATTGGCCACAATTTCCCTCCTAAATATGAAATTTCACAGTTTTTTAATTCATTTTACCTTATTGCATTTATTTTACATAGCCGCTGCTAAGATATGACCTTAACTATGATTTGCGCTGGTTCAGGATTCATGGTTATTAACAGTAGGAAAATGAATCAATAGAGCTGACAGACTTATTCATCTGTGTGAAAGTCACGAGAAATTGAGATTTGTGAAGCAAAAAAGAATTATTAATAGGGTCAATTTCTAAGGGCAAAATAGGGTAATATCAGGTTTTATCAGTGTTCTCAAGCAGAACCAATGCTACATGATAAATGGAAGTTTCAAAGGGCAAATTTTGGTTAGTCAGGAAAAATGTTAATTCGACCTCTACACCTTAGCATAATTATTATAAATTAAACATGTAAATATGATGTGTACATAAAGTACCCCCAAAAATGAAAGTCTCACACAGCAATAAAGAGTAGAGATGAGCGAACCCAAACTGCAAAGTTTGGGGTTCGTACCGGACACCTAGTGTCCGATGCTGAATTCCGAACATGGACATCTCCCAGAAATCTGTTTTAGTGTTCAGAGTTCAAAGAGAGAGAGAGAGGGAGAGAGGAAGATTCTGTCGTACTCTGTTTCCTTTGGCAGCCCCCTAACCCTTACTACAACCATTTTACAGCCCTTTTAAAGTCCCCATTGACTTCTGTTGGGTTAGGGTTCAAGTTTAGATAGAGTTCTGGTACCCGAACCGAAATTTGGACTAAAGTTTGATCAAACCTGACGAACTTGACCATCCACAGGTCTTCTCATCCCTAATGAAGAGCTAAAAATGAAAAAAAAGTTTTGCTGCCAGAAGGCAAACAGGTAGAGATGAGCAGATCAATCCACAGAGGATTGAGTTTTGAGTTCAAGTCGAATTTCTTTATATTAACAGTTTCACGCAAATTCCAACATTTTGAGATTCAATTAGCAGTTTGCAAACCCCATCGCAAACTTACCTGGCACCATTTCCCACACTTCTGTAGGATCAGAGGGCAGGCTAACGTCATTTTGCATCACCATCTGGGTCTCCCTATAATGCCCTGCAGCTATGACATCTAATGGATTATCAGACAACAATACGCAAATACACTGAATAGGGTTGGAGCTCAATCTTAGAAGGTCATGGTTAGTCAGCGCAATGCAACTAATTTTCTCTAAGTAGATTGTTTAGAAGCCCTAATGCCCAATGAATCAAAAGGTAAAAACTCTGCTTTTTCTAGGCATCTTATACGGGAGTGCGTTAGCCTACAAAGCATGCAATCGCTCGAAGCATGTGGCCATCAAGCCACCAGTTGAGTATGACTAAAAATTTTGCACCATTTTCTGTTCACAGGTTTTTTGCTTCCCTGCTCATTCCCCTTTTATGCGGTCTGCGGTCATAAATGAGCTGAGAGGAGCTCAGAAAAAAGACAGATAAAGTTGCAAACTTCCCGTCAGACTCACATGGCTAGCTATCTGACAGATTCTCAGTTAAAAAGGACCTTTCACCAAATGTTTCATGTTGAACTGGACACATGATGTCATAGTGGCTGCATTTTGCTTCTTCGTTCCCGAAATATTGTCAATCAAAGTATTTGACATCTAATGAGTTTTTTTTTTTTAACGTATAAGTGGATGTTAGACCAATTTTCTTAGTGTGTGACCTGTAATAATACTGCCCTGATCTCCTGGTCTAACCTCATGCATGGCTAAAAAGTACTGGAAAACTGGAACAGTTCAGATAATGTGAATGTGAGGGATTGGTCAGCACAGCTAACTTTAGCTGTGTCACATTCCAAACGCTGCTATCAGCTATCCTCTTATGGCATGGCATTATCACCTCTGCTGTACTGCCCCCCCACTACCTGTCCAGAGATGTGTCAGGATCACATCTATATCTGCTGTGCTCAAGCAACTTGTAATCTCTCTGCAGTGAGAGCAGAGCGGTATCTTGTTACATCTAACATAGGATTAGCCCATCTCCAGTTTGAGATGTAATGACAGCTCTGATCTCACTGCAGAGCAATTACAAGCTGCTTGAGCACAGCAGACATAAGTGTGATTACTGACACACGCAGTAATCAGGAGAGCTGATAGAAGAGTTTGTAATGTGTCACAGCCAAACTCCACTGCACTGCCCCCCCACTGACTCATACAGGAGGTTAGGCCAGGACATCAGAGCTGTATCATTACATCTCATACAGAGAAACCTGCTCGAAGCTATGGTGGGTGCATTATATTTTTATCTTTTGAGAGTTACGTCTGCTTATTATTGGTCAGCATCATACAGGGAATAAAAGTACACCCCTCCAGTGAAAACTGTCTTATAGCAACCACTTAAAAGTTAACTTTTTAGGTGCCAAACACTTTTATTGCCAATATCTCTGCAACAAAGATGTGAAATTAAAGTAAAAAAACACTGTTTTATTTTGCTTTGCAGCTACTATTACATCATGTTACCAGTTCAATGTAAAAAATTTGATGAAAGGTCCTCTTTAGCTCATTCTGCAGAATGTGCAAAATGTTTAATGAAACCCAATTCCAAAAATGATTTTTAGCCTCACGTACATACACTTAGATAAACAAAAAAAATGTCCACAAAAGTGGACTATCTCATTAAGGTAGAAGCTAATAAGTAGCTGACTTGAAAGAAATAGATGTGACTGTGCAAGGAGGTCGTTGCACTGACCTTTAAAGTTGATGTGTCATACACTACACAGAATTTTTTAATTTTACTCAAATGGGCAAACACTTTTGCAATAGATCACAAGATTGTATTACTCCTTCTCTATAGTATTCTTCAAAATGCAATCTAGCCGTGCTCATATTTTCTAAGCGTGTAATAAACTAAAGTATTTTGGATAACTTCCTCAAGTAATATATTAGATTTTGCCCCCCCAAAAAAGAGAACCAGCATTACCAACACATTTCACATTTTAGCTTGAAGTTCTAACTCTTGGGAGGCATTGTGATTATTTAGAAGTCTATTCTCTGGCAAATGCAGAAGCAAAACTTAAAAATGGTAAACAAGTAGAAAATGTGGCCCAAGGTAATTACTTGGCAAAAATGTTCTTGCTCCTATCCAAAATAACTTAGAGCTGTGCGGCATTTATTTTAGCTCCCTCAGATAAGCTCCTGGCTCCTAGAGCTTAGTAAGAAAAGCAAAAAAAAGAATGATAATTAAAATTGGATAGAATGTTTCAAGAAAATTAGAAAATACATACTATAAAAGAAATTGACATTTTTTAGGGCAGGTGCTGACTCCCGAAGACAAAAAACAATTCTCCATCTTCTCCATTCTGTTGCGGAAATCGACTGAATTCAGATGTCAGCCAAATGCTGTCCGATTTCCACTAACTCATTGACTCATTAGATCAAGCTTGGGCATGCAGTGATTTTTTACCTTCACATTTCTCAATTTACCCTTATAGTTCAGCCCACCAGTGTGGTTGAATGGGCAACACTGAATCACTGGGATCCTAGGATTGAAACATATTCAAAAAAGAAAATAAGATGACTCAGATAATATAATTAAGGCAGGGTGCAAACGTCCAACAGCCCAGATTCCCCTCCATGTGAAAAATTCCCAAAGAGTAAAAAATAAGCAGCTTGTTACCAAAATATCACCCTACACAGCGACACTCAAATCCTTGCAGATCAATATGTGGAGACATGCTGCTGGTCCAATAAAGAACCCTGTTTTGAACTTTATCCTTCTACATGGATGCTGGTTAATCTCTTTTTGTTTGCACTTTTGGGATTCTGGGTTTGAGTATGACCAGGATTTTATCTGTATAGAGTTTGTGTGTACTAACATTTTAACTTGCATTCTCTTTTGCAATCCAAAATAGAAGGTTATTTGTATTTCTGGGAAACTAAAGGGTCTCCCCTCTACTCGCTTTCACTTGGAGAGGAGGTTAGTGAGGCAAGTGACTTTACAGATGCTGATACCTGATAAGATAGGTAGGTATCATGCACCTGTCCCATCCATAGTAGCACAATACCTGCCAATTGATACCCGCCCCCCTCACATCTCAATGTGGAATTGAGGTGAGCAAGACTAACTCTTTAAGGAAAAATGTAAAGACAACCTTCATTTATTTTCATATTGCCCACAAGAGCACATAAAACGATTGCCATTTCCAATATTCTATAGCTTAATTTTTATTCAGAAACTCTGTTGTGTAGACTGAGACAGAATCAGCAGAGTCATCTCATTTTTACTAAAATGCATAGGATTTAATGATAAATCACAGCTTTATTATAAATCTACACACACAGGTAAGCAGTATTCTCATCCAATACAGAACAAGGGTCCCTTGTCTCCTGACTTGTCTGATGCCGTGGCTCAGAAGTCTTAGAGCCACACATGTGATGCCACATCTCTGCTTACAGAGAATATAGGTAGGAGGCAACATGGGGGCTCAAGGACTCCTGCTCTCAGGATGCGGATCCCAGTGATTTAGGAAAAATTCTCTATTTTTACAGGTTTGATATGTGGCGCGCCTGAGGGTTCAGTCGCCACAGAGGTACTGCACCTCACCCAGAGGTGTGGCATCTCCTTCTCTCAGGTAAGGATGGAGTACTGCCCCGGGACCCCAACACCTGCACTCAACACTACACTACTCCAGGCCGCCTGGAAGGGCATTATGCACTTCTTCTGCTGCCCTGTCCCTGGCTGGAGTGGGGGGAACCAAAGTGAGGGGGAACCAGTAGTGGGTGTGGGTGGAGGACGTAGGACAGGGGAGCACTTAGAGAATAGATATATATAGGGAGCCATCTTAGAGAGTAGAGTTTAGTTAGTTATGCAGTGAGAGAAAAGAGGAGAGGAGCAGAGTCTCTTCAGGAGCTCTGCTCCATAGTAGTGGGGCCTAGTAAGAGAGGCCCAGGAGTGAGATGGGGAGTCAGGGAGGAAGGCTCCAGTAACAGAAGGGATCCCAGGGGGTGCGGTGAGTGCGGGACGGCACCCGTGTGCCCGAATCTGCCAAGCGTCAGAGTGATCAGGCCGCAGGAAGGGAACCGGTCCCTGGACCAGCCGTGTTACTCCAGGTCTCGGCTGTAAAACCGGAGGCTTCTGCACTTCCATGGTGCAGTTGCCACAACCTCACCCAAGTTGCCGTGAAGGGCACCAAGTAGGTCCGGGAACTCCAGGTTGCCCAGAGGGATCTCAGAGTACCCTATCGGGACTTTGTGTGGGGGAGCGCAGGGCAGGAGGGAGAAGACCCAGCGCGGGAAGTCGGTCAAGGAAGGAACATAAAGAAAGGGGGTCACGTTAAGTGCTTCTGATATACTTGAGGGAGTGCTGAACCCCTGCCTGGCAAACGCAGTGCAACGCGGGAGGCTGACACCTGGACAGTGTACCCGAGGAACCTAAAGAACTGTGAGTAAACTCGGATGACTGCACTCCACCGTCTCTGTCAGTTATTTCTACCACGCCACCGCTCCTGCACTACAACATCCAGCATCACCAACTGCAACTCCACTGCCCTGGGGGCCCGTTCCACCTGTGGGGAGCAGAAACATCCCAGCTGCCATCCCATCACCCCCGGAGGTCTGTAGCAGCGCCGGTACTCATTACCGGGAACCACAGGTGGCGTCACGAGACAAAACTGTTAACAAAACCCCTTTTAAAGAGTGACCTCAGGGTACGGGCCCGGGAGCCGACTGCCGTGACATCCCACAGAAGGTCAAGGCCTGGGTACCGAGTCTACCTCCCATATCCCCCCTGGGCAAGTCAGCTCTTCCTGGCGTCACAAACAGGATTTCGTGCCCGTTATCACCGGGTACTGTGTGCCGTATTTGAACTGTTTTTCTTCACTGAATGTGACGCCCGCCCGCCCCAGAAGAACGAGCGCCATTATGTGCGTACTCAAGGACAAAAAGGAATCACCTCCCATCGTGGGCCGGCTCCCAGAATGGCGCCAAAAGCGAGGCCCGCCCCAAGCAACAGTGACCATGTATGTAGATGTGTCTGTTAAAGTGGGGGGGCCGCTCCTATGAGTGACCGGCAACAGGCTGCCATGGAACCGCCCCCAAAAGGGGAGAGGAGGAGGAGAAAAGCATTGAAGACAAGGTGTGGTCTTAACCAGTCTAGACAGACTGCACCCGGCAGCCAGCATAGATGGAATCCAGGACCAAGCCTCCACCTCTGGCCTGCGGCAACAGATGCCCCCCCTCACCCTGGAGGGAGCGACAAGCAAGCTGTCCACGGAGGATGCCGAATTCCTCCAGGCCGAGGTGCAAGAGCTGTGCCAGCGTGTGGAGAAGGCCCAGCAAGTCGCGGTCGCACGGTGGAAAGGGGAGCTGCTGGCAAAGATCACAGCCCGGAGCAAGTCAGCGCTGCGTGCCACCAGCGGCACCCCAGCCCTGACGGAGCCTGATGAGCACCAGGAGGCCGCATGCAGCACAGGAGCAGGTAGGAGAAGTTCCCCTGTCCTGGGCGCTGAAAGTGCCGACCTGCTCCTGGGCCTCCTGCAGCACCATCCGTCCCCGGCCGCGTATGCCCTGGAGCAACTCCTCAGCCCGGAACCTCTACCCCCGGGTGCCGACTCCACGGACCTGCTACTCGGCACCCTCCCAGAACCACCAGCCCCAGCACCCGAATGGGTGTACGGAGCACCCTCTTTTGATTGGTCCGCAAGATACGAGGACCAGCAACAGCTTCCTCTAGTCCCCGCACCAGCACCCCCGGCTGCCCGCCAAGGAGGAGAGGAATTTAGGTGGGACAACCAGGGGGGACGGGGACCTGATGGGGTTCCCGCAGGAGACCCAAGCTCAAGCTCTGCAGAAGGAGGAGTTCTGCAGACAGGAGCTCCTGCAGCTAGCAAAAGAACGGCGCACCTGGCCGGTGCGCTGTGAACAGATGGAGGCCAGGAACAAGGCCGCCAAAGCCCACGTCCGTCAAACGGAGTCCATCCGGCCTAGTCCCCGTGCGGAGGGACTAATAGTAAAGTTCGACCTGGAAGCTGGATGGTGCTTTATCCGCGACCCACAGTTCGACAGAGACATTTTTGGCAATGGGCGGGATGTCGAGCCCCACCTAGAACAGGGCCATCCCGACCAAAACCTCTACCCTGGTGACCGTGTCACCTACACCAGGCACCACAAGGAACGTGGGTGGTATGCCCTCCATGTGTATCGTGTGGTCGAGGAGGAGGAGGACATGCCCCTGAAGCCTGAGGCTGATGACCCGGCTGGGTCAGTCAGCAAGAACCAGGCATACCCCCGGCGGGGACACCACTACTAAGTCAGAGTGAGTGGAAACTGAAAAATAGTTACCCGTAAGGGTGCATAAGGAAAGTTTACAATTTAAAATTTGTTTGTATATGAACTGAAGATAATGTGTGCCTTTAGTTACCCGTGAGGGTATAAAAACTGTAGGTTATGGACGGTGAATAACCGAAGAACTGTCCCTGTAAATAGTTGCACTTATTAAGGTTCCCTCTATTGGTTTTATATCAAAAGACCACTGAACAAAAACCCGTTTGGCGTGGCCGAAGACGTGGTCCAACACCTGGATCACTTATGCCCTGTTTCCACGCCCAGGGCCTACGTTGAGGGTTTTCAGGCGGGTCCCTCATGCTGCTCATGTTGCACCTTCACCAGTGAGATGGACACCTGGTATTGGGGCTCACTGTAACTTTAAGAAAAATGTTTATATATTTGAAGAAAGTTTTATAATGTGTGATAAATGTAACCAGTAACGTTTAAGAAAAAATGCCTCCCATAAAGGGAAGAAAGTGTTTGTTATTATCTTCTATGCAAATGCATTCTAAAAATTTGCATGTCTGTAATATACCGTGTTTTACTCTGTTCCAGCCCGCGGACGTGCTGTGTTTTGCTGGGGGGGAATGTTGTGCCCCTGAGGGCTCAGTCGCCACAGAGGTACTGCACCTCACCCAGAGGTGTGGCATCTCCTTCTCTCAAGTAAGGATGGAGTACTGCCCCGGGACCCCAACACCTGCACTCAACACTACACTACTCTAGGTCGCCTGGAAGGGCATTATGCACTTCTTCTGCTGCCCTGTCCCTGGCTGGAGTGGGGGGAACCAAAGTGAGGGGGAACCAGTAGTGGGTGTGGGTGGAGGACTTGGACAGGGGAGCACTTAGAGAATAGATATATATAGGGAGCCATCTTAGAGAGTAGAGTTTAGTTAGTTATGCAGTGAGAGAAAAGAGGAGAGGAGCAGAGTCTCTTCAGGAGCTCTGCTCCATAGTAGTGGGGCCTAGTAAGAGAGGCCCAGGAGTGAGATGGGGAGTCAGGAAGGAAGGCTCCAGTAACAGAAGGGATCCCAGGGGGTACGGTGAGTGCAGGACGGCACCCGTACGCCCAAATCTGCCAAGCATCAGAGGGATCAGGCCGCAGGAAGGGAACTGGTCCCTGGACCAGCCGTGTTACTCCAGGTCTCGGCTGTAAAACCGGAGGCTTCTGCACTTCCATGGCGCAGTTGCCACAACGTCACCCAAGTCACCATGAAGGGCACCAAGTAGGTCCGGGAACTCCAGGTTGCCCAGAGGGATCTCAGAGTACCCTATCGGGACTTTGTGTGGGGGAGCGCAGGGCAGGAGGGAGAAGACCCAGCGCGGGAAGTCGGTCAAGGAAGGAACATAAAGAAAGGGGGTCACGTTAAGTGCTTCTGATATACTTGAGGGAGTGCTGAACCCCTGCCTGGCAAACGCAGTGCGTCGCGGGAGGCTGACACCTGGACAGTGTACCCGAGGAACCTAAAGAACTGTGAGTAAACTCGGATGACTGCACTCCACCGTCTCTGTCAGTTATTTCTACCACGCCACCGCTCCTGCACTACAACGCCCAGCATCACAATCTGCAACTCCACTGCCCCGGGGGCCCGCTCCGCCTGTGGGGAGCAGAAACATCCCAGCTGCCATCCCATCACCCCCGGAGGTCTGCAGCAGCGCCGGTACTCATTATCGGGAACCACAGGTGGCGTCACGAGACAAAACTGTTTCCAAAACCCCTTTTAAAGAGTGACCCTGTGGCGCCCCTGAGGGTTCAGTCGCCACAGAGGTACTGCACCTCACCCAGAGGTGTGGTGTCTCCTTCTCTCAGGTAAGGACGGAGTGCTGCCCGGAACACCAACACCTGCATCCAACACTACACTGCTCCAGGCCAGCTGGAAGGGCAAGACGCAATGTATGCTTCTGCTGAGCCCTGACCCTGGCTGGAGCGGGGGGAACCCAGAGGTAGGGGGAAACCAGTAGTGGGTGTTTGTGGAGGAAGTAGTTAGGGGGAGCACTTTGGTAGGAGTATAAAATAAGGAAGCCATCTTAGGGTGGCAGAACAGAAGATTAGTAAGTTGGAGAACAGTCCGGGAGCAGAGTCTCAGTAGGAGCTCTGCTCCACAACTAGGGCCTAGTGTCAGAGGCCCAGCAGGGGAGCAGAGGAGTAGGCTCCATTTTAAGAATGGATCCCAGGGGGTATGGCGAGTGCAGGAAGGCACCCGTACGCCACGCATCTGTCAGAAGACAGAGGGATCGTAGGCCACAAGAAGGGGACCGGCCCCTGGTCCAGCCGTGTTACTCCAGGTCTCGGCTGGGAAAACCGGAGGCCTCTGGCTTCTATAGTCAGTTGCTGAAGCCTCATTCTAATCCTTGTAAGGGTCAAGCAGGTCTATGAACTCCGACGGACAGGAGGGACTTCAGAGCACCAGAGCAGGATTGAGAGTGGGAAGTGCAGGGCAGGAGGGAGAAAGACCCAGCGTGAAGACGGTCTAGCTAGGAACACGAGAAAGTGGGGTTCTACCAGGTACTCCTGATCTGCCTGAGGAAGTGCTGAACCCCTGCCTGGTGAACGCAGCGTGACATGGGAGGTTGACACCTGTACAGTGCACCAGTGGAACCCTCATAAGAACTGTGAGTAAAAACTCAGATGACTGCACTGCACTGCCTCCATCCATTCTTTAATCTGCACCATCATTCCCTCCCTGCACTACAACGCCCAGCGCACCTTACAAATCCTACACTGCCCTGGAGCTAGCTCTACCTGTGGAGAGCCACACCATCCCTGCTACCGTAACACCAGCTCCAGAGGACTGCTCCGCAGCGGCGGCACCCTTTAGCCACAATCCACAGATGGCATCACGAACAATCCCAAAAACCCCATATAAAAGTTCCCCCCTTTTGCACTGACCGCCCTGGGTCACGGACCGGGCCAGCCACCGTGATACTCCCCTACCGGCATACACAGGGGCCCGGCTGCCAAGTACCCCACGGCCCTGGGAGTGCGTCAAGTTTGGCGTCACAAACAGGATACGTGACCAGCCTGTTATCGGCTGGTGAAGTCTGCCTAGAGAACTGTGTTATGTTACTGAATGTGGCGCCTGCCCCAGAAGAACAGGCGCCATTATGTGCATGATCAAAGACAACAATATGGAACCTCCCATCATGGGCCGGGTCCCAGAATGGCGCCAAAAGCACACCGTGCCTCTTGAAACAGTAACTGTCCACATAGATGTGTCCGTCAAGGCAGGGAGGACGTCGCAAGGAGTGACCAACAGCAGATTGCCATGGGACCACCCCCGAAAGAGGAGAGGAGGAAGAGAGAAGGAATTCTGCAGGCGGGAGCTCCAGCAGCTGGAGAGGGAGTGGCGCACCCAGCAGGCGCAGTGTGAGCGTCTGGAGGCCCTGAACAAGGCTGAAAAGGCTCAAGCCCGTCAAGTGGAGTCAGCCCACCCCTGCCCCCGTGAGGAGGGACTCGTGGTCAAGTTCGACCTGAAGGTTGGGTGGGGCTTTATCAGAGATCCCAACTTTTCAAGAGACATCTTCGTGAACGGGCGGGATGTTGAGCCCGAGCTGGAACGGGGCCATCCCTACCGGAATCTCTACCCTGGTGATAGTCACCTATAGCCGTCACCACGGAGAGCGCGGGTGGTACGCCCTGAAAGTGTACCGCGTCATCGAGGACACACCCCGCAGGACATACCCTATGACCCGGCTGGGTCAGGTAAAAATCAGCCGTACCCCAGGCGGGGACCCCACTATTAGTTTAGCAAGTGGGACTGAAACTGTAAATAATCACCCATAAGGGTACAGTGTGAAAGTTGAATAATGTTTAATTTGCAGTGTGTGTTTATCTGATTACCCATCAGGCTATAGAGACTCCAGGCTGGGGACTGTGAACAGCCAAAGACTGACTTTGTAAATAGTTCTGCACTTCTTAAAGTGCACCCTAGTGGTTTTATATTAGTAACCATGACCACAGAACAAAAACCCGTTTGGCGTGGCGGAAGCCGTGGTCCAACTCCAGGATCACCTATGCCTTGCAGCCACGCCCAGGGCCTACGTTGAGAGTTTGCGGACGGGTCCCTCATGCTGCTACTTGTTGCACCTGTTTAAAAGTAAAATGGACACTCGGTTACAGCATGAGGAGTATAAAATAGGGAAGCCATCTTAGGGTGGCAGAACAGAAAATTAGTAAGTTGGAGAACAGTCCGGGAGCAGAGTCTTAGTAGGAGCTCTGCTCCACAACTAGGGCCTAGTGTCAGAGGCCCAGGAGGGGAGCAGAGGAGTAGGCTCTGTTCTAAGAATGGATCCCAGGAGGTACGGCGAGTGCAGGAAGGCACCCGTATGCCCCGCATCTGTCAGAAGACAGAGGGATCGTAGGCCACAAGAAGGGGACCGGCCCCTGGTCCAGCCGTGTTACTTCAGATCTCGGCTGGGAAAACCGGAGGCTTCTGGCTTCTATAGTCAGTTGCTGAAGCCTCATTCTAATCCCTGTAAGGGTCAAGCAGGTCTGTGAACTCCGACAGACAGGAGGGACTTCAGAGCACCCGAGCAGGATTGAGAGTGGGAAGCGCAGGGCAGGAGGGAGAATGACCCAGCGTGAAGACGGTCTAGCTAGGAACACGAGAAAGTGGGGTTCTACCAGGTACTCCTGATCTGCCTGAGGAAGTGCTGGGCCGTGGGGTACCCGGCAGCCGGGCCTCTGGTTGCTGGGGGGATATCACGGTAGCTGGCCCGGTCCGTGACCCAGGGCGGTCAGTAAAAGGGGAATAGTTTATAGGGGATTTGGGAAAGTTCGCGATGCCACCTGTGGATTGCGGCTAAAGGGGTGCTCCCGCTGCGGAGCAGTCCTCTGGAGCTGGTGTTATGGCAGCAGGGATGGTGTGGCTCTCCACAGGTAGAGCTAGCTCCAGGGCAGCGTGGGGTGTAATGGATGGTGGAGCAGGGGAGAGACAGCAGGACGGTCCCGGAGGAAAGACGGACACTCACACGGGGTTAAGCTTCAGTACCTTTACTGGTGATGTTGCAGGCACGGTCCAGGTTACTCCAGGCGAAGGGCACACTTTTGGACTCTTCCTAGTGAGCGGGTATAGGGCCTCCTGATCCGTTGCTTTATTCTTTAAGCTTCTGGCCTGCCTGGAGCTAGGTCTAGCTTGGTTACTGTCTCTCTTTACACCTGCTGACCTGGTGGTAGGGCCTTCTCTTTGGGGATCACTCTCCCTGGATGCTGGAACCTCCGTGACTCCTAGCCCTGGTACTGTAGTCAGCGTTTGGTGAACCTGGGACCTGTAGTCCTCCAGGGGTTCCGGTGGTTCCTACTGGGTATAAAGGGTCCCAGTAGGCGCGGACCCGGTGTCCGGTATATATCTCGGGGTGAGCCTGGTATGCTCCTCTGCTCCCTCACTACTTCTTCCTTCTCCTCTCACCTTCGGCCACTCAGGGCCCTCACTAGGCCTTCACACGTGCTGTAGGCCTCGGCTCGCTTAAGCACTGCAGCCAGCTTGCTGCCTCTTCGCTGCTCTCTGAGCGTCAGCACGCTCTCTGCTCAACTCTGAGCTCTGTCCCTCTCTGCCTCTTAAGCAGGAACTAATCTGAGCTGCCTGGCTCCACCTTCCCTATATATATCCCTATCAGGGCTCCCTCTGCTGGTCTGAGGTGGTAGGGTGGAGGTGTGTGAATGTAGTGAGGGCCTCTTGTGGAGAAGTCCATCCATGCACCCTTCTGGGCTCTGTGGCACCAGTGCGCAGCAGGGTGCCACAACCCCAGGGTACGGGCCCGGAAGCCGACTGCCGTGACATCCCACAGAAGGTCAAGGCCCGGGTACCGAGTCTCCCCCCTCCATATCCCCCCTGGGCGAGTCAGATACAGTGTGTGATAATTCCATTAGGAATTAAGTCAATCTTACATCTATTCTAGAAAAATTTGCTGTTGATCATTAGAGCCAAATTTATCGACCATTAATTAATATGTAAGCCCACCATAGATCATTAGATATCACATTTCACTGCTTCATTAATTTAAGTAATTTCTAAAACACTTTTAATTGGGGTGAACATAACAGATGAAGAACAGTTGTAGAAAATACATTACATGTTGCTAAAGTGTCATGAAGAAATATACCCCTGACATCTCCAAGAGATTACAAACAACGTGCCTACAAGTAATGTCTTAAAAACTAATTAATGTCTATTGATCTATTTTAGTAATACTAATACAACTGGCTTTTACCTTCACCTTACCCTATAACTCT
This sequence comes from Phyllobates terribilis, assembly GCF_046119375.1. Taxonomy (NCBI): domain Eukaryota; kingdom Metazoa; phylum Chordata; class Amphibia; order Anura; family Dendrobatidae; genus Phyllobates; species Phyllobates terribilis. Next base: position 61,710,892 of record NW_027362764.1, on the reverse strand, counting down.
ATTTAAAGGGGAATTCTTGAAGTCTCCTATAGACCAGTCAGAAAATGACATCAGTGAAGGTCTATACGGTGAGGCTTCCACTGAATGGAAATCCACCATAGGGGTCCTATAATAGAACAGGTTGCAACTAAGCTCATGGACATATGTGTCATATGGCTCAATACATTGTCATTTGTGCGACCAAGGAGCACATAGATGCCAATCTCTACCATGCGGCTTACCTCAAGTTCTCCTGTGCCAAGCCCGAGTGACACCGAACATCTCCACAATTAGTTCAAATTCAGACATTTGTGAAATATGATCTGAGTATGAACTGTGGTGCCCTGACGAGTCGCAAGTCTATGACCCGCACTCAACATCCTTACAGGCATATGACGCTGTGTCCAAAGTATGATAACATTTTTTAGTTTATTTCTTCAGAATAAGAACATATATCCAATGAGATTCCACAAATAAGAGATATAGACACGCAACGCGTTTCAGGCACAACTGGCCCTTAGTCGTAGCATCTGTTGAATTCAGGTCATGAGATTTGGGGCCAGTCTGTATATTTGGTTCCATATTCGAACCATTTTTCATGGACTTCACCCTTAGTAATATTTCTTTTTTATAGTAAGGTGATAAAGGAAGGACTGTTAGAGGGTTGACTGCTAAACACTTAAGGACCCCACTTAAAGGGATTGGTCAAACCCTCAGAGATCATACATTTATCACCTATCCTATTTTGCCATTTATTAGCTGCATGTATTAGGTTTTGGTTCAGCTGCTTTGTCACCTTCTTTGCTCTTACATTGATAGCATTCCCATGCGTGACCTAGTCCTGGCTGCTGACATTTCTAGATCTATGTGCCCAAGAAAAAGAGGAGAATACGGTCTTTTGCATACACTATCTGATTATGTGAAATTACTAGCATTTACCATTGCCATATTTGACAGAATTCAGAATTCTTGCCCAAGATAAAAGTTGAATGTGCCATAGAAAAATGTTTCCATAGTCATGCATATTTCCCAGGCCAGAGAGTACGGGAGAGGGGCCTGCCAACGCCAGTAGCTATTTCAGCAGGAAGTGCATCCAAGGTCCCTGCACTGCAATACATGCTGCCAACCAATCAGAGACCAGCACCTGACGTCAGTGTGCAAATCACTGGTGGTGCATGGCAGTGATGTCATGCACTGCCAATTGCTTGCACACTGAAGTGAGCTGCTGGCTTCACCGCCAACTATAGAAGAGGATGCTGCATATTGTGGGAGCGGGGAGAAGGTGAGCAAAATAGTTTAGTTTTTTACACTTATTGGAGAACAGAGGCATTATTTCTGGAAGAAGCCCAAGATGGGAGGCATTATACCAGGATGGGGGACATATATTACTGAAGGGGCCTAGAATGGGGGGCATTTTACCAGGATGGGGGACATATATTACTGCAAAGACCTCAGTATGGAGGGCATTATACTAGGATTGTGGACATATATTAAAGGAAGGGGTCCAGGATGGGGGACATTATATCAAGCAGGGAACCAGAATGGAGGACATTATACCTGGAAAGGGATACACTATACCAGGAAGGGGCCCAGGATGGAGACATTATACCAGGATGGGGGTTATTATATATTCAAATTTGCACCAGGGCCCATCATACTCTGGTTATGCCTCTGGCCAAGCATTTTCCACCCCCTTAATGCTGGAGTATCCTGGTGACATGTACAAGAAAATTTTTGGAAACAGCTTCTTTCTGGGAGATTGTGGGAGGCTTGAGCAGCACCAAGGAAATTTGCCAACTCTTCCAAGAGAACTCCCATTTTTCCAGGTATTCAGTTTGGTTGATAGCAATACTTCGTAATGTTGATGCCTGTCCCTTTCCACTGCTCTGCCAATGTTCACTTACAGATTAGTTGGACAAGTAGATGGAGACAGCACTAGGTTAATTTCAGATGCCATTCAAGGTTTACTTTACATCATTGCCAAAGGTTATTTACAACGAGCCTTAAAAATATGATCTTCATCAGGCTTTTACTTTTATGACTGTATCCTAGTGATGAGCGAGCATGCTCGCCACTATTAGTTACTTGCCCAAGCATCGCAGTGCTCGAGATGCTCGGCGAGTATTTTTTGAATGTTCGGGTGGGAGCTCGAGTCCCTGCCCCCCATGTTTGGTGGATATTAGGCAGCCAATTACCATGCAGGGATTGCGTGACAGTCACTGCAATTCCGAAGTCATGTTGGTTGTGGCATTACAGTGATTGGCTGGCCGCATAGCGTCATCGGGTCTACATAAGACCCGGGACCTTATGCTTGTAACAGCCTACCAGTCAAAGAGGCAGAGTAGGGAGAGCTGCAGCTGAGCGAGGGAGAGAATTGGTGGTTATTTTAAACAGAGATTCCACACCACAATTATTAATCTACTCTAACAGTCCTTGTAATAGCTCATTGTGAAGAATACTAATCCTACTGATAGCACTATTTAGGCAGAGTTTGTGGAGACCTAGTATAGTACAGAATAGGGTCCATTGCGTGTTCTTTCTGCTGCTGGAACTCCTTTCAATAGCCCTAGATAACAGTGCTAATAATATTCCTTTTGCTCTTAATCCTGCTAATTTTGGTGAAAAGCAATTTAATACACCATTTTTACTACTCTATTTGCTTGTTAGCAGCATACAGCCAGATTTGGTTGATTTGAATAGCATTGGTGTTTTGTGCAAGCAGAGTAACTTTTCCATCATCTCAGGTGGTCAAATATTACTACAGTATTAATCCTGAATTTTTTTGGAAGCTGCAAAATATTATACTCCATTTAAACTGTGCCAGTTGTGCGTTCAAAACATATCCACACTTGTTCGCTGACCAATTGCTTCGGTATACCGTCACTGCCCAAAAGAATTGGTTAATAGACGTGATCAAATACTGCAGTATTAATCCTGACATTTTTTTGCAAGCTGCAACATATTATACTCTATTTAAAGTCTGCTACTTGTATGTCCAAAATATATCCACACCTGTTCGCTGGCCAATAGCATCGGTATGCCGGCAGTGCCCAAAATAATTGGTCATCAGACGTGATCAAATACTGCGGTATTGATTCAGATTTTTTTTTGTAAGCTGCAAAATTATAGACATAGTCCATTTAAAGTCTGCTACTTGTGTGTCAAAAATATATTCACACTTGTTTTTTGACCAATAGCAAAATATTATACTCCATTTAAAATGGGCAAGGCGCGTGGTAAGGGATGGGGAAGAGGACGTGATGCTGATGACACACGCAGAGGCCAAGGCTGTGGGCAAGTTGAAACTGTGCCTGATGAGGGAGCACAACAAACACTCACATCATGTCGACCTAGCTTCCTGTCCTACTTTCTAGGGGCTGTGGAACACCCCTCTTGAAGCCAGAGCAGTGTGATAAGGTTGCTGGTTGGATAGCAGATAATTCTTCCAGTAAGTTTGCCACCACCACCACCCTGTCTTCCACACAGTCCAGTCTCAGTAGCCGTGAGTCTGGACCACATATTCCTCACCCTGATCCTCCTTCCTCCCACCATGCCGAGTGCCAGAGACAAGTGATCCCACATTTGGACACTCCGAAGAGTTGTTCACATTTCCATTTATAGATTCTGACCTCTCACTCGGTCCGCTTCAAACAGGGCAAGAGGAGATCGCATGTACCGATGCCAAAATATTTGAGCAGCCACGGACACACGAAGGCAATGGTGGGAAAGTGCAATTTCTGTCGCAAGAGGTGGATGATGATGATGATGAGACACAATTGCCAGCAAGTCAGGAGGAGGTCAAGGGTGCGTACTTGGAAGACGAGGTGGTGGACGATGGAGTCACTGACCCAACCTGGCAAGGTGACATGCATAGCGAGGACAGCAACGCAGAGGGGGAGGGAGGTGTAGCACCACAACAGGCAGGAAGAAGCAGTGGGGTGGCCACAGTCACAAGGTGGGCAACTATTCCCCAAAACACCAATACGATGGAAGTTGCCAGTGCAGCTGCTAGGTCTTCCCGAGTCTGGCTCTTTTTTAAAGACTGTCCAGTTAACCCAAAAAAGGCCATTTGCAACATCTGGCATACCAGCATCAGCAGGGGCAGCAAAAATAGCAGCCTGACCACCACCAGCATGCTCAGGCACATCGCAGCAAAGCATCTGTTTCTGGACCCTGGCGTTGGGACGAACGCCAGGGTCCAGAAACAGTGTCTGCGGGTGACACCGCTTCCTGTTCCACTGTTGTACATGCACGCCAAGCCTCTGTCCATGATGCAGGTGAAGATGCCTCCCACTCGGCACTCTGCACCCGTCATTGCACACTTGCAACCATTACAGTCAGCAACCACGTCCACCTCCTTGTCCCAGTGCAACGTTCAGTTGTCCCTACCCTAGTCCTTGGAACGCAAGTGTAAATACACAGCCACCCACCCACAGGCCACAATACTAAACTGCCACATTTCTCGACTGCTTGCATTTGAAATGTTGCCTTTTAGGCTCGTGGAGACCGAAGCTTTCCGAAACCTCATGGTGGCGGCTGTCCCTTGGTTCTCGGTCTCCAGTCGCCACTATTTTTCCCGGTGTGCCGTCCTCGCCTTACACAAACATGTATCCCAGAACATTACCCGTGCCCTCACCAACACAGTTGCTTGGAAGATCCACCTACCAACGGACATGTGGACAAATGCTTATGGCCTGGGATGATACATTTCACTGATGGCACACTGGGTTAATATTGTGGAAGCCGGGACTCAGTGGGACCCTGGGACAGAACAAGTCCTCCCAACGCCGAGGTTTGCGGTCCCTGGGTCAATCAGGGTTGCCCCCACATTCTACAGCTTCTGCATTTCATCCTCATCCTCTTCAGCCCCCATCTCTGAAATGACCACATGAGTCGCAAGCTGGAAGTGTAGCGCCCCGAGGGTTCGGGTGCTACAGGGGTATTGCACCTCAACCAGAGGTGTGATATTCCACTCCCAGGTAAGGATGGAGTATGGACCAGGGCTCAGTTAGCTGCATACACCACACACACCCCATTTCCGGGGGACAGCTCGACGGTGCTCCCATTTATATATATATGCAGGCACATCTGACTATGTCCCTGGCTGGAGTGGCGAGGGGGGAGGAAAACCCAGTGGTGTAGGAGCAGAAAGGGATGGTTTCTGGAGCATAGGAAGGAGCTCATTGGTTGCAGGTCACCTGAGCTCAGACACAGTGAAGCAGATAAAAAGGTGGGGGCCATCTTAGGAGGGAGGTCAGTGTTCTGTGAGAAGAGAAGGCAGGGAGCAGAGCTGCTGCATGGGCTCTGCTCCCTGGGCAGGCCTAGCACAGAGGCCGGAGCCTAAGGGAGAAGAAGGAGAAGGAAGGAAGAAAGGTGGAGAGAAAGAGGAGTAGAAAGGCTCCAGAAACAAGAAGGCAGAAGGGAAAGAAGAACCCACGAGATAACGGGTGAAGGGTCGGGCAGAATAAGGGTACCGGATTCCAAAGTTGGTGGAGGTAAATCATCCCTCAGCCAAAGACCGGAGGTCGTGATCATCTATTGGTGCTACCCCCTGCTACACCCACTAGGAAGGCACCACATAGGGTCAGGGAAACCGGTGACAGGTTTCACCAAGAGAAGGCCCGAGGCAGCTGGACAGAAGTGTGGTCACTGGTGGGGCACGAGAGGCCAGAGAAAGGGCAGAATGGGGTCCTGTGCCATACTCCTGAATTGCCTGGGGGTTGACCGAGCTCCTCGCCTGGTGGACGCAGCACGGCTTGGGCAGTCATTCCCTGCAGAAGTGACTCGGATAACAACTGTGAGTAAAAGACCCTGGACTGCAACACGTTGTCTCTGTGTTTCTTACCGCGCCAGCGCAAACGGTACTGGGACGCCCTGCACAACAACCGCCACCATCTACGCTCACTGCCCTGAGGCTACACTCCTCCCGTGGGGAGTTATACTATTCTCTGCTGCACCCACAAAACCAGCCTCAGCGGTCTGCCCTGCAGCGTCGGTTCACTCTGACCACAATCCACGGGTGACGTAGTCGGACATTCATAACTATACTAATAGACTGCCACAGCATTTGGTCTGACCACCCTGAGCCACGGGACCGGGTTGCCACTACTACCCCCATCAGCACCGTACACTAGAAGGCCCGGTTCCGAGTACCTCACGGCCCAGGGGGCGAGTCAGAAGCACTGCAGCACTGCCTTGGCCAAGCGGCAAAAGGCTCTGCTGATGTTATGTTCTGCTACCAGAGCTAAGGAAAGAGAGGAGATCTGTCCCTACGATAGAACTCAGCTGAATCCCTACGATGTAACAGGGAACCTGATCCTGCGATCAGACCTGCTAAAGTCCTAAGCTAGTCTGTACGGAGACCTATAGATGTGGGGAAGGAATCCCTACAAGTACTAAGGACTGGGAGGAAAATGGGACACCTCCTAACAGAAATAGTAGCAGACAGACGAACAAACAAAATATACAGAACATAGAGGTCCGTAGACCAAGCAAACTAACAGAGTTAGATACAGAGCACAGGCTAGCTAGAAAGTAGTTATACAATGAAGTCCAGCAAAGCCAGAAGGGCGGAGCAGGATTAAATAGGCCAACAAGGTCATGAGACCAGCAAAGGAAAAAACCTAAGAGCAAGGTTCTAACAGTACCCCCCCTTCTAAGAGGATCCTCCGGATCCCCTAGGACCAGGCTTATCAGGAAATCTCCTGTGAAACGCTCTGATAAGTCTGGACGCGGAAACATCATCTGACCTCACCCAAGAGTTATCCTCGGGTCCGAAACCTTTCCAGGCCACAAGATACTGCAAACTACCTCTATACCGTCTAGAGTTAAGGATGCGAGAAATTTCATATTCCCCGTCCTCCACCACCGGAGGAACAGAGGCAGAGGCGTCACCATCCGACACAACAGCTTTTTTTAACAGAGAGACATGAAATACCGGATTAATTCTCCAGGAGGTAGGAACCTCCAACCTAACAGCAGATTGGTTGACAACCTGAAGCACCTTAAAGGGCCCTACAAACTTGGGACCCAATTTCTTAGAAGGAATCCTCAACCGCAGATTCCTAGAGGACAACCAAACCATGTCACCAACAGCGAACAAAACCTCCTGTCGTTTCCTATCAAAGTAGTCTTTAGATTTTCTGTTGGCCTCCTAAAGATTACCACGCACATCCGTCCAAACTCTCTCCAACTCACCGGAAAAATTCTCCTCCTCAGGCACGGCAGATCCCAACTTGGAGAACGACCCAAACGACGGATGTCTCCCAGAACAACAAAAAAAAGGCGAACAACCAGCAGAAGAAGATGTATGATTGTTCAGAGCAAATTCAGCAAGTGGCAGAAACTCAGACCACCCCTCTTGATTGTCTGCCACAAAACAACGCAAGAACTGCTCAACATCCTGGTTTTTCCTTTCTGTCTGGCCATTAGATTCAGGATGATATCCGGACGAGAACGATAAATGAACTCCCAACCTGTCACAAAAGGCACGCCAAAAACGAGCCACGAACTGAGGACCCCTATCAGAAACAATGTCAGTAGGAACGCCATGAAGTCTGACAATTTCCTTGACAAAGGCCTTAGCGAGAGTTTTAGCGCAGGGCAGTTTGACGAAGGGAACCAAGTGACACATCTTGCTAAAACGGTCCACGACCACCCAGATGACAGTAAAACCCTCAGAGGGGGGAAGGTCAGTTATAAAGTCCATAGCCAAATGTGTCCAAGGAGCACTGGAAACCTCCAAAGGACAAAGCAACCCCGCAGCAGGAGTATGTGAGGACTTAGATCTAGCACATATAGTACATTGAAGCACCCACTTAATGACTTCCTTCTGCCATCCAGGCCACCAAAAACTGCGACCCACCAGTCTCTTGGTCTCAGAGATTCCGGGATGACCTGCCAACCGAGATTCGTGACACTCAACAAACAAATCTCTCCTAAAGATCCCAGGCACAAACAACCTCCCATGAGGAGTGTTAGATGGGGCATTCTCCTGTGCTTCAAGAATCTCATCTTCCAAAACGGAGTCCAAAGCAGCTATCACAACACCTTCTTGTAAAATGTTCTCCTCTTTCTCAGCACCGACTATGGGAGAAAAACTGCGAGACAAGGCATCCGCCTTAACATTCTTAGTACCAGGGATGTAAGTAACGGAGAAATTAAACCGCGAGAAAAACAGTGCCCACCTAGCCTGACGGGCATTCAGGCGCTTGGCAGCATCAAGATATATCAGATTTTTATGATCCGTAAGAACCTGAACGGGAAATTCCGCACCTTCCAAGATGTGGCGCCAGTGTTCAAATGCGAGTTTAATAGCCAGCAATTCCCGATTACCAATATCGTAATTCAGTTCAGTCTCCGAAAATTTTTTTGAAAAAAAGGCACAGGGATGTAATCCATCCCCGTTATCCTGAGACAATACTGCGCCAACCCCCACAGAGGAAGCATCAACCTCAACCAAAAACGGCTTAGTCACATCAGGCTGCATAAGGATGGGAGCAGAGGTGAACCTCTCCTTGAGATACACAAATGCTTCAATGGCCTCAGAAGACCACTGAACCGCATCAGCACCTTTCCTGGTGAGATCGGTCAGAGGTTTGACAATACTAGAAAAAAATTTTATGAATTTTCTGTAATAATTGGCGAAACCTAAAAACCTCTGTATCGATTTCAAACCAATAGGCCTAGGCCATTCCTGTACAGCTTGAACTTTCACCGGGTCCATCTCAAAACCATCGCTGGAGATAATGTAACCCAAAAAACTAATTCTCTGTACAGCGAACTCACATTTCTCCAGCTTAGCAAAAAGCGAATTGTCCATTAATAACTGTAATACCTCACGTACGCTCCGCCAATGAGACTCCAGATCCGGCGAATAAATCAAAATGTCATCCAAATACACAACCACATTTTTGCCGATCAAAGGTCTAAGGATGTCATTAATAAGATTCTGAAAAAATGCAGGAGCATTAGTAAGACCAAAAGGCATAACCAGATTCTCAAAATGACCCACAGGAGTGTTAAAAGCAGTCTTCCATTCGTCACCCTCCTTCATGCGCAACAGATTGTATGCCCCCTTAAGGTCAATTTTAGAGAACCACTTGGCCCCCATTAACTGGTTAAACAGATCAGGAATCAATGGTAGTGGGTAAGGATTGCGTACAGTAATTTTGTTAATCTCACGAAAATCCAGACAAGGACGTAAACCGCCGTCCTTTTTTTTTACAAAAAAAAAATCCAACCGCCACAGGAGACTTAGAAGGCCTAATGTGACCGGCGGCCAAACTTGTCTGTATGTATTCCTCCAAAGCCTTCCTCTCAGGAATAGTAAGGTTAAATAAACGACTTTTAGGAAGAGTCGCTCCAGGGACAAATTCAATAGAACAATCATAGTCTCTATGGGGAGGCAAAACCTGCGATTCCTTCTCAGAAAAAACTCTCCAAAAATCCTGAATAGGAACAGGCAATTCTCCCCTATCCAAAGCTGCAATACGCCCGTTACAACACTTGTCATAACATTTATGGCTCCAGGATTTAATTTCACTGGTAGACCAATCCAGTACAGGATTGTGAAATTTTAACCAGGGCAATCCCAATATTACTGGAGAAGGCAAGTTATTCAAAACTACCAAATCCAATTTCTCATGGTGAACACCATTAATAGTGAGAGGAAATTCACAGACCTTGAGAGTAATATTCTTCAAAGGGGAACCATCCACAGAAACCACAGCAATGGGGGATGATAAAGGTTCGGGTTTTAAATTGAGTCTTTCCAAGAATCCCCCATCAATTACATTCAGAGTAGACCCGCAATCAACAAACACCCGAAATTCCATTAATTTTTCCTGAGCAATCATGAAAGCAGCTAAAAATACACCCTTGAAATTTAAACAGGCAGTACGGGCATGACTGACCATTTTTTTTTCTTTCTTCATACGAAGCTCACAGCCTTTAATCAAATGACCAGATTTTCCGCAATAGAAACACAAGCCTTCAAAAAATCTACGGTCTTTTTCTTGAGAGTGAGGTGCCACCGATCCAATCTCCATCGGTTCACCACTGTTAGTACACACATTCTCATAACCAGAAACTGACATAGCAGAGGATTTGCTCTCATTAACCCTTGCACGCAGTCTCCTATCCACCCGTATAGCTAATTGCATAGCCTGTTGCAAATCTTCAGGTGTAGGATAAGCAATTAGCAGGTCTTTAACCCTTTCATTGAGCCCAGCAAGAAATAGACTTTTCAGAGCAGAATCGTTCCACCCTGTTTGAGTAGACCAGCGACGGAAATTAGTACAATATTTTTCCACATTACCTGATCCCTGTTTCAAACGTCTCAACTCAGTCTCAGCTGATGCGACACGGTCAGGATCATCATATAATAGTCCCAAAGCAGAAAAAAATCTATCCACTGATCTGAAGCATTTATCACTAGGTTGCAAAGAAAAGGCCCACTCCTGAGGCTCTTTGCGCAAAAGTGACATTATGAACCCTATGCGCTGGGATTCATCCCCAGAGGACTTGGGTCTCAAACGAAAATACAATAAGCAAGCATTTTTAAATGAAAAAAATTCTCGGTGTTCACCAAAAAATAAATCCGGCAAACATACCTTAGGCTCCAAGAAATGTGCTCCAGGACAGTTACTCACGTGCTGACGGAGCTCGGCCACCTCCAGAGAGAGTCCCTGCAGGCGATGAGCCAAATCCTGAACCGACACCATGATGGAACAGAAAAATCTTTCCTTAGAGAATTTGCAGGCTGGACTTACTGTTATGTTCTGCTACCAGAGCTAAGGAAAGAGAGGAGATCTGTCCCTACGATAGAACTCAGCTGAATCCCTACGATGTAACAGGGAACCTGATCCTGCGATCAGACCTGCTAAAGTCCTAAGCTAGTCTGTACGGAGACCTATAGATGTGGGGAAGGAATCCCTACAAGTACTAAGGACTGGGAGGAAAATGGGATACCTCCTAACAGAAATAGTAGCAGACAGACGAACAAACAAAATATATAGAACATAGAGGTCCGTAGACCAAGCAAACTAACAGAGTTAGATACAGAGCACAGGCTAGCTAGAAAGTAGTTATACAATGAAGTCCAGCAAAGCCAGAAGGGCGGAGCAGGATTAAATAGGCCAACAAGGTCATGAGACCAGCAAAGGAAAAAACCTAAGAGCAAGGTTCTAACAGCTGAAGCTTATCTGCTTAGGCGACAAACCGCACACAACTGCAGAGTTGTTGAAAGCTGTAACAGAGCAGGCAGATCTGTGGCTGTCACCGCTGAACCTACAGCCAGGCATGGTCATGTGTGACAATGGCCGGAACCTGTTGGCGGCTCTGAAGCTTGGCAACCTCACACATGTACCATACCTGGCCCATGTGCTTCACTTAGTGGTTCAGCGATTCTCAAAACCTACACAGATCTGCCTGAGCTGCTTGTGAAAATACGCCGCATGTGTGCCCATTTCAGAAAGTTAGCTACAGCTTCTGCCGCCCTCGCCGTGCTTCAGCAGCGTCTGCTGCTTCCAGCTCACCGACTGGTGTGCGATGTTACCACACATTGGAACTCAACGTTGCATATGTTGGGAAGGGTTTATGAGCAGCAGAGGGCAGTTGTTGAGTACAAGCTTAAACACGCCCGTTGGTACCCAGGTCAGCCTCCTCTCATAAGAGCTAATGAGTGCGCATGGATGTCTGACATCTGTGCCATCCTCCAAAACTTTGAGGACTCCACCAAGATGGTGAGCGAAGATGACAGCATAATTAGTATCACCATCCCTCTTCTCTGTCTACTGAAACGCTCGCTGCTCACAATTAAAGAGGTGGCATTGGAGGCGGAGCATGATGAGTAGTAGCAAGGAACCATATAGGGTGATGCAGCACAGCCCAGCATCATCTCATCTTTATGCGGATTGGGTGACAATGAGGAGGAGGAGCAGATGGAACGGGTGTCATGGGTGTGTCCGGTGTCACAGACAGCCGCTCTGAAGCTGGCTGCAGAAGGTCACTGCTCTTGGCATTGCAGACGCCTTCTTGATCCTCTCATCTCTTTAGTATTGTTATAATCTTCTTCCCTTAGGACCCAGCAGCTATCTCCACCTTTTGCTGCTGATTGACACACCCATGTTAGTTAAAAACTCTCAGTTTCTCCAGAGAGGAGCCGGTGATAGTTCTATGTATCTCTTTGTTGGCTTGGCACACTAGCAGATGGCTTGTTTCTCCTCTGGTTCCCTTGGAGGACAGTTGGTGCTATCTCTCTGGCGTCTGCTCCAGCTAAGTGTATACCCTTTATTTGTCTACCTTGTTGTCTTTAGTTTGTAGTGGGACTTGACTAGTTCTCACCATGTCCCCTCCCTATCTAGGGCCAAGCTCTAGTGATATTCAGGGCTTAGGTTCCTGCTCAGTGATAGGTGTGGAACCTATATAGGGATGGTAGGGTAGGCATGGTGATATTAGATCTGCCTAGGGGTCTCCACTCCCTTTTTCCCCAGTGTTTGGGCTTCCTTCCCCTCTTCCCTTCGTGTTGCACTTAGTCTTTCCCTCACCTTGTGTGACAACAGGAGCTGGTTTCATGCGCTACAGATGGTACTACCCACACCACATTCATATAGTCTGTTCAGCGTGGATGGCCTAAAGAGGGGGAGGACAAGGAGGAGGACCAGAAGGAGGATGAGGAGGAGAACATGGACAGTTGTCCTCTTGGTGGGGACAGGGAAGTCTTGGCTGTTGTCAGTCTGGCACACATGGCTGAGTTTATGTTCCGCTGCCTTTCCCGTGACCCTCTCGTTGTATGAATTTTGGGCAACAGTAATTACTGGTTGGTCACACTTCTAGACCCGTGCTACAAGGAGAAATTTCTATCTCTGCTTCCCGTGGCGGAAAGGTCTAATAAAATGTTGCAGTACCAGAAGGCCCTTGTTGAAGAATTATCAAAAAAATTCCCAGCTAACAATGCTGTCAGCAGAGGACCCAGTTCATTGGACAACCAAGGAGTACAGGTGAGTCAGACACAAACCAGATGCAGCAGAGGCAGGGGAACACTGTCAAAGGTCTGGGACAGTTTTTTCAAACCCTCCCAGCGCCAAGACCCTGTTGCACGGGGTACTCTGACAAGGAGGGAAACGTTTTGGAAGATGCTGAAGGAGTACCTTGCTGGCTGAACCAGCATCCTCCGTGATTCCTCTGTGCCTTACAACTATTGGGTATCCAAGCTGGACATGTGGCATGATCTGTCTCTCTACACGTTGTTGGTCCTGGGCTGCCCTGCCGCTAGCGTTTTGTCAGAGCGGGATTTTAGTCCCGCCAGAGGTATTATAACTGATAGGCACATCCGCCTGTCAAATGAAAATGCTGACAGGTTGACTCTTATCAAAATGAACAAGGGCCAGACTTCTCGACACTACCGGATGATAGCAGCGGAACATAAACGTAAATTCAGTGGGTTGTTTTTGGAGGGTCTATTCCCATGCACCCCTTCACACCCAGACATGAGTATACGCTTCAGGATTTCATCTATTTTATGTCACCCCCCTCCTTATCCCTTTTCTCATCCTCCACCACCATATCACCAGGGTGACCATCATGCAACGCCCACATAATTTTTTTAAGGGTGTTTATGATGCCCGTAGGAAATATCTTTACAGGCCTATCTCGAATATTCTATATAACATATATGTATACTCCCCAATGGTAAATGTTTTTCAGCCCATGCACTTAATGCATGGGCATTACCAGTCTAGGAGACCCACTCATTAATAATGGAAAATATTTTTTTTACTGAGGTCCTCCACTATGTCTTTTCAAATTGGTATTGGAGTGTGTCCTAATTTTTGGCAGTCCTTGAACTTGCTGCATACGCAATAACAATATAAGAGACCCACTCCTTAATAAATTAAAAAAAAATGTTATGAGGCCCTTCACTATGTCTCTTGAAATTGGTATTGGAGTGCATCCTAATTTTTGGCAGCCCTTGTACTTGCTGCATACGCAATAACAGTATAGGAGACCCACTTTTTAATAATTTTTAAAACAATTTTTATGAGGCCCTTCACTATGTCTTCAAATTGGTATTTGACTGCGTCCTAATTTTTGGCAGCCATTGAACTTGCTGCATCCGCAATAACCTTAGAGGAGACCCACTCCTAAATAATGGGAAGGCCAATTCAAATCAATTCTATATTCTACAATATTAACTCATATCTGAAATTTGTGTACGGATGAGCTATCACACTATGTATAGCATATTACACGCATCCAGACAGAGATTTCTTCCTCTTGCTGCTGCAAACAAAGAAAAACTATTTATTCCCTATTGAAACCTCTGTTAGCTGCTTTTAAAATAGGGACAGGTGCTAGGTATCATTAGCTGGAAATGAATGTTCATATTCTGGTCACATACATATTTTCCACAGTGCATAACTTGATTGATTTTTTCCATGCACTCGTTGACGGATTCATATTTTTTAACGGTGATCAGTAAATAGAAATTGATGAAAGCAGGCATGCGTTCCTTCACAGTTTGCTGGTGAAACTAACTAAACAAATCTCTTTGGAGCCAGTTACATTTTTTATTGTACTATATTAGCTCTTATCTGAGATTTGTGTACGGGTGACCTATAGCAGTTGGGATAGCGTCTTACAGGCATCTAGTCAGGGATTATTGTATTATACTCTGTGCTGAAAAAAAATTATATTCCCTATTGATAACGCTGTTAGCTGCTTTTAAAATAGGGACAGGTGCTAGATGGTACCATCAGCTGGAAAGGAGTGTTCATTCTGGTCACATACATATCTTTCACAGTGCATAACTTGATTGATGTTTTCCATGCACTCATTCACCGATTTATAGTTTTTATTGTGATGTGTACTCAGAAATTAATCAAGGTTGACAGAAATTTTTAATAGTTGACAGAAATTTATTGAATTTGCAGAAATTTTCCAAATTTGACAGAAATTAATAAAAGTTAACAAAATTTATTGATTTAATGTGTCCATTCGCATTTTCTCTGTAGCTTTGGTGTGTAAGAGGTAGTGGTGGGAGACTTAACGCTACTGGATCTGGAATTACCACTTCAGTATTCTCCAGTGCTTTGTTTCCATTCAATTTTGGGTGCTTCTTGACTTATGTTTGGGGTCATTGTCCTGCTGGAAGACCCATGACCTAGGATGCAAAGCCAGCTTTATGACACTGGGTAATACATTGCGAACCAAAATCCTTTGGGAATCTTCACATTTCATAATGCCTTGCACACAGTCAAGGCACCCTGTGCCAGAGTCAGCAAAACAACCCCTAAATATCTTTGAACCTCCACCATATTTGACTAGAAGTACTGTGTTCTTTTATTTGTAAGCCACATTCCATTTACAGTAAACAGTTGAATGATGTGCGTTACAAAAAAAACTTTATCTTGGTCTCATCTGTCCCCAAGACACCTTCTGGCCCTTTAAAAATAGTGGAGGCCGCCTGCTGGACATCGATAAATTGTGAGGGCTGCCTGCTGAACATCCAAATTTCAAACTTTACAGAATATATGCGAAAAAGAAAATTTGACCACCTGAGATGAATACGTTATATTGCAGTAGCAATATAAGTTATATTGCAGTAGCAATATACGGCTATGCAAAGCATAGCCGGCTGATGGCCCTCTAACAATAGTAAGGGCCACCTGATGGCCCTGTAAAACTAGGCTTTGTCACTTTCAGAGTCCTTCTTTCATAAATGAAATAGGATGTGCTTGATCATGTCTCACACACAGTTGCGTAGCTACCGGGGGGGCAGAGGGTGCTCAGGGGGCCCATCATGGGGCGCCCACCTGGAGCTACGCTATGCATAACTATATCAGAATGCATGGCGCTCTTATATACTTAATCCAGGGCTGAATAGCAAGCCACTCGCCGCCGGCTCCCTTCTCCCTGTGCTCAGATGTATTCAGCCTCTTAGACTTGAATACATCTGAGTGACACTGTAGCACTGGGAGGTAGGGGAGCTCTCATCATCTCCCCGCCCTGATGTGTGGTAGAGTGAAGTGGTCACACACAGCTGACCTGATCATTCTGCTGCGATCACTGAACTGCAGAGCGGCAAAGGATGCGTCGTGTTTGCAAGTAATGAGTAGAGATGAGCGGTGTTCGACTAGAACTGTTCGCCAATCTCAAATTCGAGCTGTTTTGGGCGGTGTTCGAGTCGTTCGACGAACGCGAACGATTTGCAAAAAATTCGGCTGTTCGAGGTTATGTTCGATAACTGTTCCTGCACCAAAAGCGTGTCCTGCATGTCTGGCGCTATTTAGAGCACCAATCATGCAGGGATTGTCTGCCACTCACTGTAATGCCATCCCATGGTGGTTGTGGCATTACAGTGGTTGCCCAAATCAATGGAAACAGTGCTCACAGTGAAACATGAAAAGCTGGCAATTCAGCAGCGGCATACACCGGTACCCGACAATTTAGAACAGAAAGAATAGAGTATCACACATAGATTAGATAGATAGAAACATGTCAGTCACATATATAAGAAGTACTGTGACAGTGTTGGTTACTGTACTTGTCATTTAGTGTTAAAGGATTTATTAAAAAAAATATTAGTGTTTTCATGCACCGTCTCTTTAAAAAAGCCGGCTGGCAATTCAGCATCGGTACCCGACAATTTACAACAGAAAGAATAGAGCATCACACTTAGATTAGATAGATAGAAACATGTCAGTCACATATATAAGAAGTACAGTGATAGTGTTGATTACTGTACTTGTCATTTAGTGTTAAAATAAAGGATTGGACATGAGCTCACCTCATGCATGTCACTGACAGCGTGGGAAAATTCTCCTGCACTCACCGCATGCGCAGGAGAATTTTCCCACGCTGTCTTAGACGTGCATGAGGTGAGCTGAGTTCATTGGACATGACCTCGGCTCATTTTTATGCCGTCACAGCGAGACACTGAGGAGCGCAAGCATGCCTGCGCTTCTCAGTGTCTGCCGCATGGCAAGCTGGATGGCAGCTTTCGGCTGTGGTCCAGCCTGTCATGTGAATGTAGCAGAGCTGAAGCTGTCGTGGGAACCATGGAAAGGTAAGGATGATGTTGCTTTATTATTTTACTTTTATTGCAGAAGACATTGGCTTCAGCTGGAATGGGTGTGATGGTAAGTATGGTTTAATTTAGAACAATAAAGAATTGTGTCTTTATTTCAATTAAAGGACTTTATTCTGGGTGTTTGTGTTTTTTTTTTACTTTGACTATGGGGTTAGTAATGGGGTGTCTTATAGACGCCTCTCCATTACTAACCTGGGCTTGATGTCAGCTGGCATTATAAGCTGACATCATCCCCATTCCTATTACCCCACTGCCACCGCTACAGGGCAGTGGGAAGAGCGAGGCTAAGTGCCAGAATTGGCGCATCCTATGGATGCGCCATTTCTGGGGCGGCTGACGGCTGGTGTTTCTAGCCTGGGAGGGGGCCAATATTCATGGCACCCTTCCTGCGCTATTAATATCTGCCCCCAGCTGTCTGCCTAGCCTTTGCTAGCTATTAAAATAGGGGGGACCCCACGTCATTTTTTTTGTGGTCCCCCATTTTAATAGCTAGTAAAGGCTAGGTATTCAGCTGGGGGCTGATATTAGTAGCCTGGGAAGCTCCGTGGGTATTACCCCCTTCCCAGGCTTCAAACATCTGCCCCAGCAGTTTGCTTAACCTCCGCTAGAGACTAAAATTACGGGGAACCCCACGCCAATTTTTTTTTTAATAAATCCTTTATTTTAACACTAAATGACAATTACAGTAAGCAACACTGTCACTGTACTTCTTATATATGTGACTGACATGTTTCTATCTATCTAATCTATGTGTGATGCTCTATTCCTTCTTGTCTAAATTGGCGGGTACCGGTGTATGCCGCTGCTGAATTGCCGGACGGCTTTTTGAAAGAGAGTGTCTTCTG
Source organism: Phyllobates terribilis (assembly GCF_046119375.1). Taxonomy (NCBI): domain Eukaryota; kingdom Metazoa; phylum Chordata; class Amphibia; order Anura; family Dendrobatidae; genus Phyllobates; species Phyllobates terribilis. The sequence goes on along the minus strand of NW_027362764.1, from coordinate 61,692,976 downwards.
AGCAGCTTGTCAGCTTTTGAACACCTTTGAAGGTGTTTTCTATGTGTTCCTATGTGTTTTTGCTTGCCTGCCATTGGTTTTAATGGTGTTCGACGGTGTTCTAAGGTGTTCGACGAACAGTTCCATGAACATCCCGGTGTTCGATGAACCGAACCGAACCCGAACACTACCGGGGTGGCTCAACACTAGTAATAAGGCAGTGGGGAAAATTGTGAGAGGGAGCAGCAAGGGGGGTGGACCTTATAGAAAAGTATTGGGAAAGTAAGGAAAGGAGGAAGCATGGGAACAATATGGAGGAGTGGGGGGACCATATGGAGAAGTGGGGGACATTATGGAAAGGTGGGGGGCCATATGGACAAATGGGTGTTCAATATGAAGAAGTGGGGGGACTGTATGGAGAGATGGAAGCGTAGGTGACAATATGGGTATAGGGGAACAGGATGGAGAATTGGGAGAATCTGAGGGCCATATGGAGAAGAGGGAGTGTGGTGGGATTGTATGGAGGAGTGGGGGGACCATATGGAGGTGTCGGGGATCATATGGAGAAGTAGGAGATATTATGGAGAGGTGGGGGGACCATATGGAGAAATGGGAGCATGGGTGGACCATATGGAGAAGTGGGTGTACAATATGAAGAAGTGGGGGGACAGTATAGAGAGATGGGAGAGTAGGGAACAATATGGAGAAATGGGGGTACAGAATGGAGAATTGGAAGCGTGTGGGTCCATATGTAAAGCTGGGACTGTGAGGGGATTGTATGGAGAAGTAGTGGAACAGTAAGTAAAGATGGGAGCATGGGGGGACGACAGTATGGAGAGCTGAGAGCGTGGGGAACAATATGGAGAAGTGGAAGCACAGTATTGGGAAGTGGGGGAACAGTATGTAGAGATGGGAGTGTGGCGGGACAGTATGGAGAGGTGGGAGCTTTGGGGACAGTATAAAGAAGTGTGGGCACAGTATGTAAAAATGGGAGTGTGAGGGAACAGTATGGAGAGGTGGGAGCTTTAGGGACAATATGGAGCAGTGGGGGTACAGTATGGAGACATTGGATTCATGTACTGACAGTGCATCTGGTAATGGATTCATGTACTGACCGTGGTTCTGATCATGTACAAATGTACCAATCCATAACTGATCAGAGGTCATCACCCTGCTGAGGCGGTCACCTTTCTGCCACTGCCACCCTACTGTGGCTGTCACCCTGCTGCCGCCGTTACCTTGCTGCCTCCATAACCCTGCTGCCACTGTTACCCTGCTGTCGCCATCACCCTGTTGTTGAAGTGGGAAAGGTAAGCACTTTATAGAGACAAAACTTATAGGGACTTTTATTGTATATGAGGGATGTTAATGTGAAGGCACAGTATCTTGTGGGCTGTATGCAGAGGAGGAAAAGTGTGGTTCTAGAGCTGTATTCATCTACTGGTTCTGGCACTGCATTCATTTACCAATAGTGGTTCTGGTGCTGCATTCATATACTGATGGTGGTTCTGTGTATATGAGAGCTGTGGGCCCACCATACTGTGTATAGGGAGCTTTAGTGCATTATATTGTGTATAAGGGAGCTATGGGTCCATCATACTGTATATAAGGGAGCTGTGGGGACATCATACTCTGTATAAGGGAGCTATGGGTCCACTATACTGTATATAGAGGAGCTGTATATTTGGGGACCCAGTGAACATTATTAAATGTCAAGTGGACACTATTGAAGCATTACTGTCAGGCTATGTGCCCACGATGCAGAAATGAAACAGAAAATTTCCGCTTCATTTCTGCATCTCCTTGCCCAGAAAAACGCATGCGGACACTCGTTTTTCGCGCGTTTTTGAAGCGTTTTGCACATGCAGAATTGCCTTGTGTTTTCTAATGCATTGTAGAAGGCAATTCCGCATGCGTAAACGCACAAATAATGGACATGCTGCGGAATTTTCCGCACATCAAAAACGCTGTGGAAAATTCCGCAGCATGGGCATTGAAATTGCGGATTTACATTGGGGACCATGAGGCACGAATTACCAAGCGTTTCCCAAGCATTTACACTGCAAAAATTCTGCAGCAAAAACGCTTGAAAAACGCTCAGGCCATGACCCCGCTATCAGTATTTGGTCAGTATTCGGTCAGTATTTTTTCTCAGAAGTGAGAGCCAAAACCAGGTGAGGAACAATCAGAGAAAAAGTATAATAGAAACAAGTCACCAATTCTGCATTTATCACCCACTCCTGGTTTTGGCTCTTACTCCTGAGAAAAAATACTGACCAAATACTGATAGTAGGGCCGTGGCCTTATAGGGGCACGCAGAGTATTGTAACCATCAAAGGAGCAAAATGTGGACACTATTTTCTAGGGCATTTGCACAGTGCATTAATCTTTTCAAGGCAGCAATTTTACCATCTAGAGGGCACAAAGGAGGCATTATTACTTTCCAAAGGGGCGCAGTGGTGGCATTATTATGTGGGGCACTAAGAGAAGCTCTGTTTTTGTAACACACAACAGGTGCGGTAATAGTGACACATTCGACAGCAGTGGCTCAGTATTGGGTTATCAGCAGGATGATGAGTTTGTGCATGTGGGGAATAGATGGGGATAGGGCTGGAAATATGAGAAGTCAAATGTGTTTTTGTTGTAATCTCTGCAGATGAGTCCTGGCTGGAAAAGTTGTCATGTTGGTCTGTGCCAGATGGAAAAGAAGGGAAAATGAATGACTCCACCAGAAAGTACATCAGCTGTAAGTTACTATATATAACTGTACTGTGATTACTTGTATGTTCTGCAGGACTGGCATGCATCAATATATGGTCACCATATGGTGATAATATCAGCGTCGGACTTTGTGTAAAGATTCATTTTAAGAGTGTTCATCTCCTGAGGATCCTCCATACCCACGGAGGCCCACTCAGATGTTTCGCCCCCCCCCCTGAGCTGAACCCCTAGCTACGCCTCTGCTCACACACCACACGGCCAGATAAGGTAGTGTTACACGCACGCCGTCTAAGTTCAGATAGGGGCGAGACCGGTTACATGAATTCGTTGGAATCCGTTATTCAGGGCGACCATAGGCTGCAGCTTCTCTCAGGCACAGGACAGATTCAATTGCTGACCAACATTCTTTATCCTGCATGGAGATGGAGCGGGAAGGGTTTGATGAGGGAGATGATCCCTATGACACAATTCCTTCCAGTCCTTATCTTACTGCCCAATGATACTCTGCATTGTTAGCTCAGGAAATCTATCTGACCTGTGTTTAGCTTCACCCTGGACTTGAATCCTGTTCTCTTTCCTGCACTTCAGTGAGATACAGCTCACACACACCATTTCTCCCTTTGGCTGCAGTCAGAATACTAAACAAGTTCCCCACAATCCCCCTGGGGCTCTGCTAACCACTGCCTGTCTCTTGTGACTATGTTAACTCTTACAGTTGCTGGATGCTTTTGAAGCAACAGCACTACTTCTGCATGTCACAGTAGTAAGATAATAAAATTACATTTACTGGTGAATATATTTTTCACCGTCAAAAGCAATGCAAAAATGCATCAAAAACACTACGTGTGAACATAGCCCAAGGTGTGGAGGAGCATTTTTGATTTTGGTTATTTTTTTTGCCTTATATACAAGTCACTACCCTGGAAAGAATGTTTCCTAACATTTTTTTCCGTGAAAATCCATTTTGGCTTTGTTTTTATATATTTTATTGTCAGTCTGTAAAAGTGACGTAATACTCTGACATTGTTCACAGCCGTGACCTGGGATTCAGAGATGCTTCCAGGGGTCTTCCAAATGCTGCTCCCATGTCCTTTCAGCACTGTTTCCATCAATTTCACCAATTTTTAGGCCCCCCTCCAGACCTCTGAGGGGGCTGCCGGAAAAATGCTCAGGTTTCCCATTGACTTACATGGGGCTAGTTACTCGAGTTGAGCACTCGAGCATTATGATTTACTCAAATCAAGTAACGAGTACCCAAGCATTTTAGTGCTTGCTCATCACTACTGTATCCCCATCTTCCTGGCAACAGACAAACATTCCAGAGGAGTTGGCAAGTTTTACTACTACCAGTAAGACTTTTTTTTACCACAACAGGCCATCCAGTATAATTGATGGATGGATCATTGGTCTACTGTACTGGTCCCAATCTCAATTAAACCCAACTCAATTAAACACATCCTTTTGGATTTTCTCAACACCACTGATCAGTGAAGGACCTAGTAACATTACATCCTTAGATCGTGGTATTTTTAGGGGTTGTTCAAAGTGGGTATCCTCTTTAAGCTTTCTGTAGCTCGCTACACTACATATAGTTCTACATCTACAAAATGTTTCTTCACAATCTTCCTTTGCGTTCACCATTTACCCTTGAATCCATATTTCCTGACCTTTTGCATAATAGAAATTGAAAGTTAGTAGACATCTTTTTTATGGCTTTTCTGCAGTATAAGGACCATTACTATGTACAAGAAAGTTTGGGTCACCTTTTATCATTATTGTACAATGGTTGGAAGTAATTTAAAGGAAGAATAGAGTACAGATTCCTACAAAAATTCCCAGTAACGATACGGCCTACTCCATCTGACTCATATTTATTTTAGACAAATGGTGTCATGAAGCCTATTTCTTGAAGGAAACCTCACAGGCTCTAACCTGGAGTATTTATATATTTCACATAGACATTCTTATTCGCTTTGTTAGACTGTCAGTATGACCTTGGGAAGGGAACGACTGAATGTGGAAACTTGGTATCTCGGATAAAACCAGCTAATTGAGCTTTACAATCTCTACTGTGTAAGGATGGATCATAGCCGAGGTATTATAAGCTGAAGTATGTCTCATGAATTGTATGTAAAGTCTACAGTTTCTTCCTATTTTTACACTTGCCTTGGTATTTATTATATTCACATAATATTATTCTTGTTGGTTTTGATCATTTTTATGGAGATTTTTATAGAATAAAAAGCTAGAATGTTACCAGCAGAGTACAATAGCATTTATAAGCTCCTTATTGTAGAAACCTACCTTTATTTTCCCATCTCTGACTTTTATGGCATAGTCACAGGATAGGCTATGAATGTCTAATAGATACTGGTCTCATCTCTGTGACCTGCACCCTCATCGAGAATGTCTGGGACCACTGTCAGTGCAGAGATCACAGCGCGCATTAAGCTCACTTCATTGACATTTATGGCATGGTCTCACAAAATGTGTGGTAGATGTAGGTCCCACCTTTGCAACCGGCACCTTTCTCGATAATGTCTAGGAGCACTGTCAGTGCAGAGATCACCATGCCGGCACAGCTCACTCCATTGACATTTATGGAATAGTCTTACAATATGCTATGAATGTTTGGTAGATACAGGCTCCACCTCTGCCACTTGCACTTTTCTTGTGAATGTTTGAGACCACTATCAGAGCAGACGTTGCCGAGCATTCGCAGCTCACTCCATTGACATTTATGGCATGATCTCAGGATATGCTATGAATGTTTTGTAAATGCAGGTATCAAATCTGCCACCTGCATCTTTCTTGAGAATGTCTGGGGACTGCTGTCAGGGCAGAGGCCACCACGCATGCGCAGCTCACTCTATTGACTTTTATGGCATGATCTCAGGATATGCTATGGATGTTTGGTAGATAAAGGTCCCACAACTGCGACCTGCAACTTTCTTGAGAATTTCTAGGACTGCTGTAAGTATAGAGGTCACTGAGCATGTACAGCTCACTCCATTGACTTTTATGGGAGTTTCCAAAATAACTGAGCCGGTATGGATATACCATAAATGTCTTATAGATACAGGTTTGATGCTGCAAGTGTGCTTATCTATTTTCAGAACACATAGAATTGAGATAAGAGAATCAGACATGCGCTGCCTCCTATTGATTCCTGGAGGCATGTAGCGGGATGTAGTTTTCTTTTAAGATAGGTCTGGATCACAGAAGTGGGACCCACATCTATTAATTATTTATAACTAGTGATTGGCGAAACCATGGATGTTCAGGTCTGGCAGGTTCATCCAAACATCTATTAAAAGTTTGTGTTCGGGTACCAGAACAGTACCAAAACCCCATTCATAAGAATGGGGGGGGGGCGGACATTGGTGGTTTCTGATCGACGATAAATTGGAGTGATTCCACAGCTGTGACTGTGGCCCGCAGTAAAAAGCTTACTGCAGGTCACAGGTGTCGGCTGATGACAGTACTACTAATCCCATCAGCCTACGCCTGCTGTCACTGATAACAGCGAGAGCAGGCGCCACTGATGGGAGTAGTCATCAGCCAGCGCCTGTGCTCCAAGTAAAAAAAAAAAAAGTTAAAATTAATAAATACATATTGAAATGAAAATAAAAAACACAGTTATACTCACCTACACCTAATCCCCGATGCCCTTGCCCTGTGTAAAAAATCATAAATAAAAAAAACACCATTATACCTTAACACCTAATCCCCGATGCACATGTCACCTATAAAACAGTAAAAATAATAAACCACAATAATACTTACCTATCCGCCGTATTCCATACTGTTCCACAACAATCAGATCACTTCTGCCTTTTTGTAGCCGGCTGTCCTGTAGAGCAGTCACATCAGTGACTGCTGATGTGACTGCTCTACAAGTGATCCAATCATCGTGGGACATTATGGATTATTTCATCACTTCGGACAGGTGAGGGATATGATTGTTTTCTATACAGGTGATGACATATCACATACTGCATCACTTGTAACTACTACAGTATAAGTAGAGCCATGAACTTTAATGTCTTGGACACCCATAGCTTGCACATGAGATTCACAGCTCCAACCTAGGGTAAAAGCCCCTGATCAGGAAGCAGCTACATCCCTTGCTTTATTAATTTGGCAGTATTACTTAGGCAGCTCTCTGTTTGCCTTCCAACTGCCCCAGATCCATTGGGGCAGGCACAGATTTGGTATGATTTCCCGCTTTAAACTTTATTTGCATCATGAATACAGTTGTATACAGTGAAGGAGCCACGAGTGTCATTGTGGGTGCATCATTTTGTGGAGGGAAATGTTGGGAGATCATACTTTGTTGCAGGACTGTAGATGCATCAGACTATATGGAGGGCAACTTTGTGTGTGGGGGACACTGTAAGAGCACTATATTGCCTTGGGGGTCTTATGTTGCGTGGTGAGCATCATTATGTGGGGGTGCAATGTGGAGGCATTACAATGAGTGTGGGGCATCATGGGGGCATCATTGTGTGGTGAGGCTCTCTGGGTGCTTCATAATGACTAAGGGTGGCACTTTGATATATGGGGGCACTAAGGGCATCACAGTGTGTGGGGCTACACTTTGCTGGCTGTGCGGGAGGGGCACTGTGTGGGTATCATACTGGGTGTATAAGGGGGCACTGTGAGGACAGCAATGTATGTAGAGAGGCACGAAATGAGTATTAAACTATGGGAGACAAAAGGGCCTACTCTAGGGGCACTATTTTGTGGGAGGTGTGGGGGAGTTGTAACAAAAAATATGTCCCTTTTTCCTGTCCTTCAGAGCTGAGATGTATTCAGTGTTATTCGGGTTTTTTGTGGAAATGGTATTTGGGTATTGTACTATTACAATGTTTGAATGCTATATAGTTTATCATATGCAGTAAAGCATCAATGGGAGAAAGTACCGTATTGTGGCCCGAGAGATTTAAGTTACACCCCTGATTTCTGCTGTCTAAGACTCAGTGGGAGAAAGATCTCCATAGGAGAAAGGACCATTAAAAAGATGAATATGGTGCAATCAATGTAATACCATTTCGATGTTGCCCTAGTCTGCCCTGCTCCGCTGCCATTATCCGAGACGGATGGAGGGAAGCTCATCTGCCGACTGTCATGTAGAAGGGAGTTTCATCATCTGTAAATAAAAGGTGAACATAATTAAAATCGATAGAGACATTGGTAATTCATGCACATACAAATGTATGACATTTACCGAGAAATGATGAGCAGGCAAATCCATTCCTAGAATTTGTACAAGGATTATGTGATGCCATTTATTAGTTTTCCTCTTTATATACGGTGCTATTTTTTGGTTAAAAAGTGTACGAAAAAGATTGTATCATCCGTACACATAGGAGACCTCAAACATCCACAGCTTCATGCAATAAAATAATGCTATAAAATAACTTTCGAATGACACCATCCATTTTATCATGTGATGTACTGGAAAACAGGAAAAAAAAATCAAAGTGCAGCAAAATAGCAAAAAAAGTGCAGTTCTGCAATTGTTTTATTTACTTATTTTACGTTAAAAATTAATTGCCAATTTGATTGTACAGGTCAGTATGATCATGCGGATATCAAACATGCATAGTTTTTATTTTATTGAAGTGGTGTAAAAAAAATCTGAAATTTGCAAAGAAAAAAAATTACTTGTGCCGCCACTTTCCGAGAGCCATAATGGTTTCAATTTTCAGAATATGTGAGAGCGTATTTTTTGTGCTCTGAAGCATTGTTTTTATTCACATCATTTTGGAGTATGTTCGATGTTTTTATAGCCTGTTATTAAATTATTTTGGTTGTTGCAGCGGACGAACAACTTGTGTTTTAATTTATTTTCTCATTACGTTTTTTAAATGTAATTAATTTATTTCATATTTGTATACATCGGACTTTTACAAAACGCAGTGATACCCGAAATGTTTTTTTTATTATGTTTTAATGGGGCAAAAGAGGGTGATTTTAATTATTATATTTTTATTTTTTTCATAGTTTTTAAAACTTTTTTTTTAACTTTTCAATGTATTTTGCTAGTCCCCTTAGGAGACTTGAACCTCCGATTATCTGATCGCTTGTGCTATACATAATAAGGCCACAGCATTGCTTTATATAACAGAAATCACTGTCTCCTGTGAACGCCAGCCACAGGCTGGCATTCAGAGAAGTACAGTGATGACAGATACAGGGGTCTTTAGCAGACCCCTTGCTGTCATGATAACACATCGGAGTACTGTGATCGCGTTACGGGAGCGCCGATGAGGGGAAAGAATGGCGCGCCTCACAGCCGGCAAGCATTAAATGCCACTGTCACAGAATAACAGGTTAACAGCAGATTAACAGGTTAACAGCAATGGGCAGAGCTGCGCTCCACCCACGATTGTTAGAGGCAGATGATGGCTGATTATCACACCCATCATCTGCCCAGGAAGATGTGGGCTTAGCATGTGAGCCTGCATCAAAGACTGGGAGACAAATTATGATGGGCACAGGGTTTAAAGTGGTTGTCCACCTTTGGGGACATTTTTTTTTCTTGTTTACATGCATGCAGCTGGGGTTAAAAATAATTTTTACAATTCGGTTTCATTAAAAATATCTTTATTTTATTAGATGAGTTGGGGACATGGTTTTGTGGCCCTTACTATTATAAGTTTGCTGGTGATGACCCCTAGTCAGGCCACAATTGGTCTGATGATTTGGGGCCCTTGAAAAGATGCGATGAATCAAGGAGACCGGATTCCGATGTAAAATATAAAAACATCTTTACTGAAATTCCTTAAAAAGAACTGTACCAATTGATAGCAGGCAATAACCTTTTGGTACAATTCTTCTATATCATCAGAGGCCTTCACCTTATACGTAACACACTCATGGCATTTCAGTGGTATTGATAATATACACGAGTGTCAAAGTACTTCCCAAGCTTTCTAGCTCTGTATTTCACTTCCTTTATCCTCCACTACAGGTGTATCTTCGTGTCCCCTCCTACTCAGAATAGATGTTTCTATCTGTCAGGACTGGCTAGCATAGTGTCCTTTGTAGCCCAATCCTTCTATCTGCCTTAGGGATTTACGCCTCCCACACCTCTGTTATGCTACAGCCGTACTTGCTGCAGGTGGAAAGGAGCCTTCTTAATTCTCTTTCTGCACTCCTGCCATATAGAAATCAGTTGCTGGTAGAGCTTGATCTAAAACTTGCTATCTTTAATTGATCTGAGCTAAGCACACTCTCCAACTTGTGGCCTTTTCCTAAAATGTACTGATTTTTACTCCTTCAGAAGCTGCTCTACAATTCACTGCTAACAGGAAACTGGTTCCTATGTGCCCATTTAATTCTGACCACCATGGGATGGCCTCTAATAGTTAACGCTGTGCACGGGCTAACTCACTATTGCAAAACAGAATATATAAAAGCATATATAAAATAGATCAATGCATTACATTAATACACATGTTTTTCAGAAAGGCTGCAAACAGCTTTTCCACTCCTATACATCATCACAACTCCTTGCCCATTTCTCTGCTTGCTATCGATCGGTCTTCAGATCATTCAGGATCTTCTGACACAGACTTGTGCTCACGCGGTCACAGAAAATGAAAGTCAGTGACATACTTTGACCCTACATGACCATATCAGGCCCGGTCAGCACCAGAACTTCAGGACAGAAGACCGTTCAGAAGACTGAAGACCAATCCAAAGACTGATATGAAGCGAGTGCAGGACCGGGCAAGGAGCTGCGGTAGCAGAACAAGTGAATATACAATCATTTATTATTTTTTTTACCCCTTTCACAGCCTTCCATTTATTAAATTGAGAAGACCTCAGAGCATAATAAAAATCTTCAAATTCGATTTGGAGCAAATCAAGTCTGTCAGCCGGTTCTAACGAATCTGCCCGAAACGAATCTCTACTTTTTTTTTGCCAGTTTGATCTCACCACAAGAAGAACCGGTGTCCCTGAAGAGAATATGGGATGTACTCGTAAAAGTTAGGAAAGTTTTCTCGTCCTTTGCTTTGAACCAGCACTAAAATTTCAATACTTTCAGCTATGAAAAGAACTGAATAGAAACTTTCGGACAGACTGTAAGCAGCTCAGTTCACCTTCAGAAACCAGAATATTCCTTCAACATCAATATGACTATACATTCATCTGTTATGTAATATTTATAGGGTTAGTGCGCCTTAAATAATTTATTTTCTACTGCATTGACCATAAAATCTTAATGATCATATTTTTCACTGACACATTAGAATGTCATGCTACAGTGTATCTAATAGATGAGGATTAGCATTTACAGAACAATTAGCTGAAGGGTTGGTAGTAAAAGGTTCAGGGCTATGCAGAACCTTAACCAAGAGGGCTGCTACCTGCTGTGTACAATATGAGGCATCTGCTTTATATTTCTCTGGCTGTCAGGAATACGGATAGGTGACAATTATAGCCTGTCTATGAGAGAATTATCTATTTAGGGTCTTACTATAAAAATTTTGGAGACAGAAAAGGAAAATAAGCTAAAAATGAGATTAGAAATTGAGTAAATCCAGGTTTTAAATATATATATGTTATGTTGCTTAGAGTCATTGACACTATAATGAGTGTTCTATCATCCAATATATAAACTATACACTCTTTTAGAGATTTTAACCTGCAAAACCCACAGTAGGGTCCTCAGCTGACTGTGAGCAGATTATAGAATTGGTGTCTTTTTATGTGTGAGGAACCTTTGAACTTCTTGAAATTACAACTCAAAATTTGTGACATTTAAGCTTAGCCCCAAGGTCTGTCTTAAACACTCTTAAAACATCCATGAACATCCCCAAGAGAGGTACTTTTCAGAGTGGTTTTACTAGACTAGTCCATTAAAATCAAGACAAATATGCTCAGGCGCGAGGGCCTTAGTGTGACTACTGGCCACATCCAGATCTGTTCCCTCTCTATCCATTAAAAACCCCCTTGTTGTTATTATGCCCTCATGGAAAGTTATTTCATCCCATATAACTGCAGGAAGGAAACACTAGCCACTGTTGTATCTGTAATGAATCTCTGTTCATGGTAACCTGGCAGCTCTTAACAGAGCTTCCACGGACAGGCTTTACCGAAGCCACTCCATTTATCAGATCCAGGGGAACCCCAGCCTTCACCCATTAACTCCTGCGAAAGGATTTGGACTTACACAAAGCCCAATGGATTACATCCATTGAGTGGCTGCTGGCAGGTGGAGCGAGCTGGCAGAGAGAAAGGTCATTATTAAGCTGAGACGTTTCCAGGAGGGCAACGTCAACGACAGAATCCAGAGGGACTGGGGTAAATAGAAAAATGAGCCATTGTCAGGAACTAAACATCAGGAAATACAAGAAAAAAAGACAAAGTAACAAAGCAAGGTAGTAACAAAGTATAACTGTGAGCTAGAAGTAGCTGTGAGGGGATTAAATAGGGAGTGGTTTCACCCATGACTCATAGCAGAGAGAACTGATTACAACAGATAATCAGCGTCCTACTGTAAGACAGAGATACTCGTTCTGGGCGAGAATACAAGTCCCAGCCAGAATAATGTAAAACAGTACTGCACATGCATTCTCCAACGCTATGAGCAGTGCCAGCACGGCACTAACTAGTCGCATAGGTCATAGGAGAACCTTTTGACACTCCCGTAAAAGCATCATCCACATCAACATTGAATGAAAACAACAGGAAGACATATCACTTTTTGAGGACTCTTAGAAGCAGACCACTCCAAAGCTTTGTTCCTCATAGTCATAGCCTTCCAAGAGATTTGCTAACTCATCCAGGAGTCTCGGAGGGCTCCCCTTTTTCCATAATGTATGCTATGAAATTAAATTAACCAATAAATATTTTTCACGTTTTGTCATGTACACTTTTACCGTTGCTTTTATTTAATTTCTGCATGTTGTGCTCTTTTAATACTTTCATACAAGTCAATACTAGTGGTTGAGCGGTGGAGAGATGTAGGTGGACTTTCTCATCGGGGCTCCCATAGTTCGCATAATGCTTCAAATCTAGAGATAATTTACATGACACATTAATTGGTTTAATGGTTGAATATGAAATAACTCTTGTGACTGACCTCCATCCATCCCCATTTGATTGCATTGGCAATGTGTAATCCTTCATTTCTACTGTAGAGATGCTGTAGGGAAACTGAGCACTTAAAGGGAATCTGTTATATTGGATAATACTATTATATACAGAGAGAGCTGTCTGTCAAAGTGCTGTCAGCAATGACTATAGTAGTCTGCATGACTGAAAGCTGGTGGTTCCCGGGAGAAATAAAGTTACATTTTCTCGCGAAAGCCTGACTTTCAGTACTGTGGTCAGGCACCATTCTAATACTATTAACCTGAAGATTAACCCTCCTTCTGCAGGTTGATAGCATTATCCAACATGGCAGGTTCCCTTTAAGACCCCCATATACTTTAGATTGCTGTCAGATGAATGATGGTTGTGCTGATTGTTTGGCCAGCAGCTGTCTTGTCCAATTCTCCCATAAACAGGAGCTAAGGCTCCAATGTTCTCTATGAGAGAGCCCCTGCCAAACATCTCTGGTGGTGGCCTATCTCAGGGTGAACAAAAGATTCTCAACAGTCCAAAATCAGACATGCCAGATCATTATCTCTTTTGACAATCATCTGTCTGGAGTCCCCATACACATTAGACTGTTAGCCGAACTTGTCAATATCAGCAGGTTTGGCTCACGTTAGTCAAATATTTATGGGTTTCTTTACTGTTAGACTTCCCACAGAATACGACTGATCAATCGGGGTTCCAATAGGGTGATACTTTTATACTTGCTTATGGTCAACGCATGCTTCTATCAGGTAGGTATTGTCTAAAGCGGAAGACCACTTTAATGAGAAATCATGTTTTTAGCTAAAATTGACCACTGGTAACCCAAAAAATTAGCGAAACTAGTGTTACCTCCTGGTCTACAGTGCTAATGCCACAGAAGAAGACTATGCAACTGCTTCAGGGGCCCTTGGAGAGTGGAGACGTAGCTCCAGTGTAGGGTAGAGGGGAAAAATAACATCTTAGGTGTGAGCACCATAACGAGGACCCAATTTGATGAACTTTATGTAAGCCACTGTTACCAATTACCTATGACTTGCCATATAGCAGAACACTAAGTCCGATCACTATTACTCAGTGCCCTGGAGATGGCCATGTTTCGTCTTTCATAACTCCGAGTTCATCATCCAAACATTAGGCTTCCTTTGTCGTTTAAACGCTCTTTCTTTATGGCGCCATTGCACTATCAAATCCCCACTGAAGGCAAAATAATGACAAAAAGTAAGTGACAGGATAACATTAAGTTGTATAGGGAATTTGTTCTCATAAAAATGAGAAAACATTGCTATAGTTTATAGTACCGGCTATAAAAGCAGAACTTAGAACCTGGTTACCACAGTATATGAAATGTGCACAAAATGAATTGTACACAGTAAATAAAAAAAACTAACAAATCATAGACCATTGTGAATATGCCTCATAAAGGAAAAAAAGAAGAAAGAGAAGCATACTTTATCCCCCTATTTCCTTACATATTAACTCTATTGTTGACAATATGTGACCTAAAGAGATGTTACATTTTCACATCACATGCAGATAGTCGATAGATAGATAGATAGATAATGAGATAGATACAGTTGTGCTCAAAAGTTTACATACCCCAGCAGAATTTTTCCTTTCTTGGCCTTGTTTCAGAGAATATTAATGATAACAAAAAAACTTTTTCTCCACTCATGGTTATTGGTTGGGTGAAGCCATTTATTGTCAAACTACTGTGTTTTCTCTTTTTAAATCTTAATGACAACCAAAAACATCCAAATGACCCTGATCAAAAGTTCACATACCTTGGTGATTTGAGCCTGATAACATGCACAGAATTTGACACAAATGGGTTTGAATGGCTATTAAAGGTAACATCCTCACCTGTGACCTGTTTGCTTGTAATCAGTGTGTGTGCATAAAAGCTGAGTGAGTTTCTGGGATCCAGACAGAGTCTTGCATCCTTCATCCAGCCACTGACGTTTCTGGATTGTGAGTCATGGGGAAAGCAAAAGAATTGTCAACGGATCTAGGGGAAAAGGTAGTTGAACTGTATAACACATGAAAGGGATACAGAAAATATCCAAGGAATTGATAATGCCAGTCAGCAGCCTTCAAACTGTGATTAACAAATGGGAAATCAGGGGCTCTGTAAAAACCAAACCACGGTCAGGTAGACCAACAAAAATTTTGGCAACAACTGCCAGGAAAATTGTTCGGGATGCAAAGAAAAGCCCACAAATAACATCAGCTGAAATTCAGGACTCTCTGAAAACTAGCGGTGTGGCTGTTTCAAGATGTACAATAAGGAGGCACTTGAAAAAAAATGGGCTGCATGATCGAGTCACCAGAAGAAAGCCATTACTGCGGAAATGCCACAAAGTATGTCACCTACAATATGCCAAACAGCACAGAGACAAACCTCAAAACTTCTGGAACAAGGTAATTTGGAGTGATGAGACCAAAATTGAACTTTTTGTCCATAAATGTTACATTTGGAGAAAGGTCAACAAGCCCTATGATGAAAGGAACACCATTCCTACAGTAAAGCACAGAGGTGGACTAATGTTTTGGGGATTTATTAGCTACAAAGGCTCAAGAAATTTGGTAAAAGTTGAAGGAAAGATGAATGCAGCACGTTATTAGCAAATACTGGAGGCAAATTTGCACTCATCAGCCCGGAAGCTGCGCATGGGACGTACTTGGATATTCCAACATGACAACGATCCAAAACACAAGGCCAAGTCGACCTGTCATTGGCTACAGCAGAACAAAGTGAAGGTTCTGGAGTGGCCATCTCAGTCTCCTGACCTCAATATCATTGAGCCACTCTGGGGAGATCTCAAGCGCGCAGTTCATGCTAGACAGCCCAGGAATTTATAGGAACTGGCGGCTTTTTGCCAAGAAGAATGGGCAGCTTTACCATCTGAGAAAATAAAGAACCTCATCCGCAACTACCACAAAAGACTTCAAGCTGTCATTGATGTTAGAGGGGGCAATACACGGTATTAAGAACTGGGGTATGTGAACTTTTGATCAGGGTCATTTGGATGGTTTTGGTTGCCATTAAGATTTAAAAAGAGAAAACACAGTAGTTTGACAATAAATGACTTCACTCAACAACCAATAATCATGAGTGGAGAAAAAGTTTTTCTGTTATCATTCACATTCTCTGAAACAAGGCCAAGAGAGGAAAAATTATGCCGGGGTATGTAAACTTTTGAGCACAACTGTAGATATATTAGATATGAGATAGCTAGATAAACAGATAAATAAAGAAACATTAGGTATATAGATAATTATTAGATAGATAATGAGATAGATCAATAGACAAATGAATACATATGGTATAGATAGAGATAGATAGAGTGAGAAAAATAAGTATTTGATACACTGCCGATTTTTCAAGTTTTCCCACCTACAAAGAATGGAGAGGTCTGTAATTTTTATCATAGGTACACTTCACCTGTGAGAGGCAGAATTTAAACATAAAAAACAGAAAATCAAGTTGTACGATTTTTACATAATTCATTTGCATTTTATTGCATGAAATGAAACGCATAATGTAGCATTAGCTGCACTGCCACTGTCCCTTTAAATCACTAATTGCTGAACGTGCCCGAGAGTTGTACCAGTATCGGTATAATAATAATAATTGGTCTAATAATAATAATAATACATCCTTCCTTAAAATACTAGTAGTATTTCCTATTGACGTTGACGTGTTAGTGTAGCGCACCGAGGGTTCGGCCGCTACAGGAGTATTGCACCTCAACCAGAGGTGTGGTATTCCACTCCCGGGTAAGGATGGAGTATGGACCAGGGCTCAGTTAGCTGCACACATATACACTCCTCATTTCCGGGGGACAGCTCTACGGTGCTCCCATTAGTATGCAGGCACGACTGACTATGTCCCTGGCTGGAGTGGGGAGGGGGGGGGACCCTAGTGATGTGGGAGCAGATAGGGGCTGGTTTCTGGGCATAGGAAGGAGCTCATTGGATGCAGGTCACCTGGGCTCAGACACGGAGGAGAAGGTATAAAAGGTGGGCACCATCTTCGAGTTGGGTCGAGTCTGTGAGGAGAAAGTGAGAGTGGAGGAGAAGGGAAGCAGAGGCTCCGCTGGAGTTCTGCTCCAGAGCCAGGCCTAGGGACACGGGCAGGGCGAGAGGGAGAAAAGAGAAAGGAACAGAACAGAAAGAGAAGGAACCAAAAGAATAGAAAGGCCCAGGAACACGAAGGTAGAAGGGACCCTAAGGACCCAGGAGATTACGGGTGACGGGTCAGGCAAGAAAAGGGTACTGGATCCCAAGTTGGTGGAGGCAAATAATCCTCAGCCAAGAACCGGAGGTCGTGATCATTTATTGGTGCGACCCCTCGCTAAACCTACTAGAAAGGCACCACATAGGGCCAGGGAAGCTGGCGCCAAGATCTCCCAGAGAAGGCCCGAGGCAGCCGGACAGAAGTTTGGTCACTGGTGGAGGACGGCCAGAGGAAGGATAGAAGGGAGTTCTGTGCCATACTCCTGAATTGCCTGGAGGTTGACCGAGCCCCTCACCTGGTGGACGCAGCACGGCTTGAGCAGTCACTACCTGTACAGCAGTGGCTTGGAGTATACGAACTGTGAGTAAAAGACCCTGGACTGCAACACGTTGTCTTTGTGTTCCTTACCGCGCCAGCACTAACGGTACTGGGACACCCTGCACCACGACCCCCACTATCTACGCTCACTGCCCTGAGGCTGCACCCCTCCCGTGGGGAGTTGTACTATTCCCTGCTGCACCCACAACACCAGCCTCAGCGGTCTGCTCTGCAGCGGCGGTTCACTCTGACCGCAATCCACGGGTGGCGTAGTTGAACATTACAAAACAAATAGAAGACTGCCACTGGTCTGACCACCCTGAGCCACGGGATCGGGTTGCCACTACTACCCCCATCAGCACCATACACTAGAAGGCCCGGTTCTGAGTACCCCACGGCCCAGGGGGCGAGTCATTAGTATCATTATTCTGTGAGTTCTCCAATGTAACTTTGTTGTGTGTATGTCTGCATTGTCAATGGTCACTAGATGACTACAGTCATGGCCAAAAGTTTTGAGAATGACACCAAAATTATATTTTCACATGATCTGCTGGCCTATGGTTTTTATTAGTGTTTGTCTGATGTTTATAACACATACAGAAATATAATTGCAATCATATTATGAGTACCAATAGGTTATATTGACAGTTAGAATGAGTTAATGCAGCAAGTCAATATTTGCAGTGTTGCCCCTTCTTCTTCAAGACCTCTGTAATTCTCCCTGGCATGCTCTCAATCAACTTTTGGACCAAATCCTGACTGATAGCAGTCCATTCTTGCATAATCAATGCTTGCATTTTGCCAGAATTTGTTGGTTTTTGTTTGTCCACCCGTCTCATGATGATTGACCACAAGTTCTCAATGGGATTAAGATCTGGGGAGTTTCCAGGCCATGGACCCAAAATCTCTATGTTTTGTTCCATGAGCCATTTAGTTATCACCTTTGCTTTATGGCAAGGTGCTCCATCATGCTGGAAAAGGCATTGTTGGGTGCCAAACTGTTCTTGGACGGTTGGGAGAAGTTTCTCTTGGAGGACATTCTGGTACCATTCTTTATTCATGGCTGTGTTTTTAGGCAAGACTGTGAGTGAGCCGATTCCCTTGGCTGAGAAGCAACCCCACACATGAATGGTTTCAGGATGCTTTACAGTTGGCATGAGACAAGACTGGTGGTAGCGCTCACCTCTTCTTCTCCGAATAAGCTGTTTTCCAGATGTCCCAAACAATCGAAAAGGGGATTCATCAGAGAAAATGACTTTGCCCCAGTCCTCAGTAGTCCACTCCCTGTACCTTTTGCAGAATATCAGTCGGTCCCTGATGTTTTTTCTGGAGAGAAGTGGCTTCTTTGCTGCCCTCCTTGAAACCAGCCCTTGCTCAAAGAGTCTCCGCCTCACAGTGCGTGCAGAAGCACTCACACCAGCCTGCTGCCATTCCTGAGCAAGCTCGGCACTGCTGGTAGTCCGATCCCGCAGCTGAAACAGTTTTAAGATACGGTCCTGGCGCTTGCTGGTCTTTCTTGGGCGCCCTGGAGCCTTTTTGACAACAATGGAAGCTCTCTCCTTGAAGTTCTTGATGATGCGATAGATTGTTGACTGAGGTGCAATCTTTGCATCTGCGATACTCTTCCCTGTTAGGCCATTTTTGCGCAGTGCAATGATGGCTGCACGTGTTTCTTTAGAGATAACCATGGTTAACTGAAGAGAAACAATGATACCAAGAACCAGCCTCCTTTTAAAGTGTCCAGTGATGTCATTCTTACTTAATCATGACTGATTGATCGCCAGCCCTGTCCTCATCAACACCCACACCTGTGTTAATGGATCAATCACTAAAACGATGTTAGCTGCTCCTTTTAAGGCAGGACTGCAATGATGTTGAAATGTGTTTTGGGGGTTAAAGTTCATTTTATGGGCAAATATTGACTTTGCAAGTACAGTAATTGCTGTTAAGCTGATCACTCTTTGACATTCAGGAGTATATGCAAATTGCCATTACAAAAAATGAAGCAGTAAACTTTGGAAAAATTACTATTTGTCTCATTCTCAATACTTTTGGCCATGACTGTACATAACACCATAACCTATAAAAGCAGCTGAAAGACAGGAAATAAGTTAGGGCGTGGCTGAGACTACATGATAGGAAGAAGTTCCCTCTACATAAGAGAACCAGGCTGAAAACATGAAACAAGTCTAAAAGAAGAGCCACAGGCTGCAAATTGTGAGAGTTTGTGTGTATTTGGAGGGCAGAGATGATGTTAGCTTTGCGGTGGATTAATATGCATTTCTCTTCCTACAGCTACATAGACATAAGAAACTAGTAGCTAGAGATCTTCAATTGGAGACTGTTGTGGGCATGCCCTGTGTCCTGTGCAGAGGTCCCAGTGCTGGGAGAGGGAGGAAGTGAGCTGTGACATCAGCTCTAGTTGTGTGATGTGCCTCCAGCTTTGTAACAGAGGTGTTACCTTTCATTGTAATGTTGATCATGAGATGACTTCTAAGAAGTGACCTCTACAGAGCTCAGAGTGTTATATACATGGGATCCCTGTACTCCACATAAATGGTGAAGTGAAGTTATGTTATCTGTTAAATTAAACGATAACGATAAAAAAATAAATACTTAAAGACAATAGCAATTCTGCCACTTTAGAAAAATTTATATAACTTAAATATTAACATATAAGTACCCAAAAGTTATATTCATATACTGTACATATAAAAATATACAACTGGACCCACAAAAATAAAGACCTCATATGCTGTACAGTTAGGTGCATATATATTTGGACAGAGACAACATTTTTCTAATTTTGGTTCTAGACATTATCACAATGAATTTTAAACAAAACAATTCAGATGCAGTTGAAGTTCAGACTTTCAGCTTTCATTTGAGGGTATCTACATTAACATTGGATGAAGGGTTTAGGAGTTTCAGCTCCTTAACATGTGCCTCCCTGTTTTTAAAGGGACCAAAAGTAATTGGACAGATTAAATAATTGTAAATAAAATGTTTATTTCTAGTACTTGGTTGAAAACCCTTTGTTGGCAATGACTGCCTGAAGTCTTGAACTCATGCACATCACCAGACGCTGGGTTTCCTCCTTTTTGATGCTCTGCCAGGCCTTCACTGCAGTGGTTTTCAGTTGCTGTTTGTTTGTGGGCCTTTCTTTCTGAAGTTTAGTCTTTAACAAGTGAAATGCATGCTCAATTGGGTTGAGATCAGGTGACTGACTTGGCCATTCAAGAATATTCCACTTCTTTGCTTTAATAAACTCCTGGGTTGCTTTGGCTTTATGTTTTGGGTCATTGTCCATCTGTAGTATGAAACGACGACCAATCAGTTTGGCTGCATTTGGCTGGATCTGAGCACACAGTATGGCTCTGAATACATCAGAATTCATTCGGCTGCTTCTCTCCTGTGTCACATCATCAATAAACACTAGTGACGCAGTGCCACTGGCAGCCATGCATGCCCAAGCCATCACACTGCCTCCGCCGTGTTTTACAGATGATGTGGTATGCTTTGGATCATGAGCTGTACCACGCCTTCACCATACTTTTCTCTTTCCATCATTCTGGTAGAGGTTGATCTTGGTTTCATCTGTCCAAAGAATTTTCTTCCAGAACTGTGCTGGCTTTTTTAGATGTTTTTTAGCAAAGTCCAGTCTAGCCTTTTTATTCTTGATGCTTATGAGTGGCTTGCACCGTGCAGTGAACCCTCTGTATTTACTTTCATGCAGTCTTCTCTTTAAGGTAGATTTGGATATTGATACGCCTACCTCCTGGAGAGTGTTGTTCACTTGGTTGGCTGTTGTGAAGGGGTTTCTCTTCACCATTGAGATTATTCTGCGATCATCCACCACTGTTGTTTTCCGTGGGTGCCCAGGTCTTTTTGTATTGATGAGTTCACCAGTGCTTTCTTTCTTTCTCAGGATGTACCAAACTGTAGATTTTGCCACTCCTAATATTGTAGCCATTTCTCGGATGGGTGTTTTCTGCTTTTGCAGCTTAAGGATGGCTTGTTTCACCTGCATGGAGAGCTCCTTTGACCGCATGTTTACTTCACAGCAAAACCTTCCAAATGCAAGCACCACACCTCAAATCAACTCCAGCCCTTTTATCTGCTTAATTGAGAATGACATAACGAAGGGATTGCCCACACCTGTCCATGAAATAGCCTTGGAGTCAATTGTCCAATTACTTTTGATCCCTTTAAAAACAGGGTGGCACATGTTAAGGAGCTGAAACTCCTAAACCCTTCATCCAATTTTAATGTGGATACCCTCAAATGAAAGCTGAAAGTCTGAACTTCAACTGCATCTGAATTGTTTTGTTTAAAATTCATTGTGGTAATGTCTAGAACCAAAATTAGAAAAATGCTGTCTCTGTCCAAATATATATGGACCTAATTGTAACTATGCAGTCCTTAAAAACTTAAAAAAAAAAGAGAGAAGGCAAAAAATATATATAACTTTTGTGAAATATTTTGCAATCTTTTTTATTACCAAAATTGACCAAAACTTGTATTATATTTGTATTATATGAACCATTAACAGCCTATCAATCACTTCAGCTTCGTTATCTACATTTTCCATGTAATTTAAGATTACATTGTGATTGGTATACTGGTTTCCTTACATGACTCCTACCGTTTTCTAAATGTAGTCATTTCGCAAAATCCGTTCTGTGCTAACATACACCCACTCTGCTATCCTACAAGACTTTGCAAAATGTCATTAGCATCTGACATTATTAGTTATTACTGAGAGCTGCCCTGTGTACGCTCATATGGAAATAGTTGATGAGTTTAATAAAATAAAATTGATAACACTAAATAAATAAAATATGTTGATAATTAATAGCCCCATAAAAGAGCCCATAACTAAGGGTATGTGTACTATAAAAGCAGCCGATAGGACCACCATAGAGAAGGAACCCAGTCCTGTTTTTAGATGGTGAAAAAGTGTGCAGGGCTCCCCTCTCCAGAGAAGCTGCATCATTAGAAGGTAAGGAGGAAGGGATTTGGCCCAAGGATGATGGAAACAAAACATCGAGTCCCTCTGTCCTGACTCGCAAACCCCTAATGGTGGGCTCAGTCTGTGTTACGCTTCTTCTCTTCTCATCATGTTTAGAGGTGAGCGCACCCGAAGAGAGCAGAGGGATTTTCCAGCTTCCACGTTTGGGTTACCATTCACACAAATTCCTTTTTTCGACAGGACACCCAAACACACAATTTCTTTGGAAATTAATGAACGTGTTAACAAGAACCTTTCATGTCCCCAAATGCTACGAACCTCCAGAGATAGGGTTAATTTACAGGTAAATAGCGTTACAATGCTGCCTGTCCGCCATACTGAAAGTGTGGCTACCGGGAGAAAATGAAGATTATTCTTACCGGGAGGCGGCTTTCAGTTATAGGGGCATGCCAGAGTAGCTACCAACAGTGGACGGCAGCTGTAAGCACCCCCCAGCACTTTAGTTGACAGCAAGCTCTGCAGCGCATCTGTGCAGAGCAAGCTGTCAATCAAACTCCTGGTGCATGATTACAGCTGCCGCTCTTGACTGAAGATGCTATGGCACACCTGTATAAGAGAAAGCTGGCGGCTCATGAGAGGTATAAAGTTCATTTTTATCCGGTCTCCGCGCTTTTACCAAAGTGGTCGAAGAGCTTTCTAATGCTATTAACCTGTCGATTAACCCTTTATCTGGAGGTTAATGGTAGTTTTAAACATTACAAGTTCTCTTTAAGTAGTTTTTGGAGTGTAGAGAAAATTGTGGAACCCAGTGAAATCCCATTCAAAATGGAGAGAACCTGCAGGCTCTATGTGTGGCACCCCAGGGGTCTGGTCTCCACAGTAATAGCAATATTATGTCTGACAGCAGGTGGGAGGTCTCTTGGTCAGGAATCCTATGCATGCCACACCTCCTGCCCAGTCCTGGGAGGGGAAGAACTTCCCCTATATAAAGCTGGGGCTGAGGCAGGGTTAGTGAGAAGAGTAGAGAGAAGAAGAGGAGCAGCATAGGAAAGAAAGATCAGGAGCTCTGTGGGAGCAGTGCTAAAAGGAATCAGGGGCTGGCAGCTGAAGAGCTCGCCCTGATTGAAGAGTTACCACCGGACCCGGAGTCCGAGGCTGTGGGGGCTAATTCTTACTCAGCAGCAGAAACCGACCGGCAGGGGATTTCAGGTCCTCTGGCCAAGAAACCCGAAGGCACGGTCACACGCGTGGGACCAGCACCGCCGTCGTGGAGCGGAAGCCACTAGAAGGCCCCGAGTCACCGGCCATACGGGTGAGCACCACACGGTACACTCAGGGACGTGGGCTACTTTTACCTGCCTCTAGCAAGGTAGCCAGAAGAGTACAATTAGTTGGGGAGGCCTACATCTCCGCCTGGCCAGGGGAGATCCCATCTGCTCAAAGACTGACCAGGCCCTGATCGCTAGCCAGTACTCCGGGAGGGTCTATCTTTATCACCAGTAAAGACCCTGAACTACACCGCATCGTCTCTGAGTGGTTCCTGCTACCCCCATCATCCACGTCGGCTGCCCTGAGGCCATACCCCTCCCGTTGGGGGTTATACCATCTACGCTGCACAATCGTACCACCAGCCTCGGCGGTCTGCCCTGCAGCGGCAGCTCCATAGCTGCATTCAACGGGTGGCGTAGTCGTCCAACATCTACTGCTAATATACCGCCACTTAGTCTGACTCCCTGGGCACGGACCGGGTCACCGCCACGAGACTACTACCCCCAACAGGCCCGGCTCCGGGTAGTCCCCGCGTGCGCAACGCTACACCAAGTAGGCCCAGGGGTGCGTCAACTTTTGGCGTAGTCCGCAGGATCTCGTGCCCGCAACCACCGGGTACTGCGTGCCTGAAAAAAAAAGAGACTTTTAAACTAACCTGTGGTGAAGATTCCCGCCATCCGGCGCCATCTTCAGCCTTCTTCCCGCCATCCGCGAAGATTCCCGCCATCCGGCGCCACCTTCAGCCTTCTTCCCGCCTTCCGTGGAGTTTTCCCGCCGTTGGACGCCATCTTGAAGACGCCGCGCGGGAAGAAGAGGGGCGTGGACTCCGAAAGCGCGCGAGAACTGAAGCCCCGCCTCACGTCCGGACGTTGCGTAAGGTCCTGGAAGGAGCCCAGCAGACGCCGACGTCACAGGAGCGCGACGGAAGGTCCTCGACCCTGACGATCCACTGCGGAGCCGCGGCCTACGGAAGAGGATCATCGCAAGGTAGGCCACGGTCCACTAGGGGGGAGAAAGATGTCGGATACGGAGGACAGCTTCACTGCCTCAACCCCCGCCAGCGCCACCGCTGCTGCAGTCATGCCTTTCACCATGCCCTATATCCCGGGAGCAGCCTGGCTACCCCAGTACTCAGGGGAGTCACATACCCTGAATGACTTTAAAGAAAAGCTGGATAGCCTCTTCCAGGTGTACCCCCTCACAGAAGAACAAAAAGTGAGCATCCTGGTGGCCCAACTAACCGGGGCAGCCCAAAGGGAGGTAAAGTCCTGGCCACCTGGGAGGAGGACTGTCGCAGGGATACTAACCCGGCTGAGGGACACCTTTGATACCCGCACCTCAGCCGAGATTAAGCTTAGATTCTATGGGTGCAAGCAGCGAGCACATGAGAGTATAAGGGACTATGCACTAAACCTACAAGAGGCCCTGAGAGCCATTAAGCAGACCGACCCTGACGGCGTGGGAAACGAGGACATGCTGTTGAACGAACAATTTATAGAGGGACTATATTGCAATGCCCACCGAACCCAGTTGCGGGCAATGGCCTTACAGGATCCTCATCTGGACTTTGCACAGTTCAAGGACAGAGCCATCCGGGTGCTCCGAGAACCGGCACCGGGTGGCGTTGTGACCCACAGGCGCCCAGCTATCACTTACCACCAGGAGGCGGCGCCCTTGTCGGCAGGGCCTGTGGGGGCTGATGCGCAGGCTTTGAACAATGACCCGGCTCCAGACCTGCACCATCAGGTCCAAGAGCTAGCTAAAAGCGTTGCTGCGCTAACCCGAACTGTGCAGTCTTTACAGGTTTCCACTCCAGGGAAGATCCAGCTGGCATCCGGACCGGAGGACATCCCGTGGCGCCGACCAAGGAGGACCCCACCGGCCAGAGGAAGACCCAGCGACCGATACAACGAGGACGGACAACCCATCTGCCGCCGCTGCAATCAACCCGGACATATGGCAAGGTACTGTCCTTTAAACTGGCACAACCTGGGGTAGAGGGCCAACCCCCAGGAAAAAGATCACCAGGCCCATCGAACTGGCGCGACAGATATGTGGGAGGACGTCCAGTCTTGCCTGTGGTACTGGATGGCATTCCTATGAGTGCCCTACTTGACACCGGGTCACAGGTCACCACCATCCCGTACGTGCTCTTCAAGCAGTACTGGAATGACTCGGATATAACCCGCTACCCTGACGACGACTTGAGTATCATCGCCAGCAATGGTCAACCCGTGCCGCAGATCGGATTTAAAGAGATGACCATTAAAATTGGTAGAGTCGAACTGGCAGCACAGGGACTGATCATTGTGGACATTGACAAGCGTGAGAGTCACCCAAAGATAACTCTAGGAACTAATGTGATTGAAAATTGTCTTGCAGAGGTGATTTTCATTTTACAGCAGGTTGCCAAGAACGCCAGCTCCGGCCAGCAGCGAGTGCTCCAGAAAGAGATCCGGGCACTGATGCGACGGCAACAAGTGGAACTCTCCGGCGGTGAGATTGGTAGCGTAAGAATGTGTGACCCTTTCCCTATTGCCATGCCCCCGAAAAGTGAAATGATGATTTGGTGTCGGGCAGCTATTGGTCTGAGAGGTAGAGATTACCAAGCAATGGTAGAACCAGCCTATTCAGACAGTAGGCCCACCATTTTGACAGCCCGGGGGGTGGTTGATGTACGCCATGGGAGGGTGCCCGTTCGCATAATAAATATCGGGAAGAGGGAAGTGTACCTACCCCGGTATGCCATGCTAGCCAAATTATACACCATCAACCAAAATTCTATACAGTCTGTGGAACCCTTGCCTCCATCTCACCCGGAGGAAGGTAACGGCTCTAAGAAAATAATGGAGGATTGGTGTCAGCAACTACATTTGGGTACTGACTCCACTCCCTCTCATCAGAAACAGGGAGTCTATCGGGTGGTTCAAGAGTACGAGAGAGTGTTTAGTAAACACCCGTTAGACTTCGGGCGAGTCAAGGGGGTAGAACACCACATCCCCACGGGAGACCATCCTCCCATAAAAGAGAGGTATCGACCCGTACCCCCTGCACACTACCAACACGCCAAGGGGATGCTTAGAGACATGAAGGAGGCTGGGGTAATCAGGGATAGCTGTAGCCCCTGGGCAGCTCCACTAGTCTTAGTCAAAAAGAAAGACAACACCATGAGAATGTGTGTAGATTACCGGAAAATCAACCGAATCACACACAAGGATGCGTACCCCTTACCAAGGATAGAGGAGTCTTTGGCTGCTTTAAAATCTGCTAACTTCTTCTCTACCTTGGATCTCACTAGCGGGTACTGGCAGGTTCCTGTAGCAGAGGCGGACCGGGAGAAGACCGCATTCACCACCCCGATGGGACTTAGCGAGTTTACTTGTATGCCGTTCGGACTCTGCAATGCACCAGGAACCGTCCAACGATTAATGGAGTGCTGTCTGGGACACAGGAACTTCGAGACGGTCCTGCTGTACCTGGACGATGTCATCGTATATTCCAAGACTTATGAGGACCACCTGAAACACCTGGCGGAAGTGTTCGAAGCCCTGGCAAGTTATGGCCTGAAGGTGAAACCCTCTAAGTGTCACCTCCTGAAGCCAAAGGTGCAGTACCTGGGACACGTGGTGAGTGCTGACGGAGTGGCTCCCGACCCTGATAAGATCACCGCAATTAAGGAATGGCCAAGCCCCTCCAGCGTAAAGGAAGTGAGGCAGTTCCTCGGGTTGGTAGGCTACTACCGAAGGTTTATTCCCGGTTTCACCAGAAAGGCAGCTCCTATGCAGGACCTCCTGATAGGCCAGTCCAGGAAGGCCAAGAACCAGAAGCCACCCTTCAGATGGGAGAAGCTGGAAGAAGAGTCCTTCCGCCAGCTGAAGATGGCCCTCACGGGGGATGAAATCCTGGCATACCCTGATTATAGCCAGCCCTTTATCCTCTACACCGACGCCAGTAACATCGGGCTAGGAGCCGTACTATCCCAGATCCAGCAGGGGAAAGAACGGGTAATTGCTTACGCCAGCCGAAAACTGCGACCCACCGAAAGAAACCCTGAGAATTACAGCTCATTTAAGCTAGAGTTCCTGGCAGTGGTGTGGGCAGTCACCGAACGCTTTAAGCACTACCTCGCTTCTTCCCGGTTCACCGTGTACACGGATAACAACCCGTTGACACACCTGGACACTGCAAGACTCGGTGCCCTAGAGCAGAGATGGATGGCCCGCTTGTCCAACTATGAGTTTACAATCAAATACCGGGCAGGACGCTCCAATACCAACGCAGACGCCCTGTCTGTTAGAACCTTGCTGTTAGGTTTTTTTTCCTTTGCTGGTCACATGACCTTGTTGGCCTATTTAGTCCTGCTCCGCCCTTCTGGCTTTGCTGGACTTCATTGTATATCTACTTTCTAGCTAGCCTGTGCTCTGTATCTAACTCTGTTAGTTTGCTTGGTCTACGGACCTCTATGTTCTATCTATTTTGTTTGTTCGTCTGTCTGCTACTATTTCTGTTAGGAGGTGTCCCATATTCCTCCCAGTCCTTAGTACTTGTAGGGATTCCCTCCCCACATCTATAGGTCTTCGTACAGACTAGATTAGGACTTTAGCAGGTCTGATCGCAGGATCAGGTTCCCTGTTACATCGTAGGGATTCAGCTGAGTCTCATAGTAGGGACAGATCTCCTCTCTTTCCTTAGCTTTGGTAGCAGAACATAACAGTAAGTCCAGCCTGCAAATTCTCTAAGGAAAGATTTTTCTGTTCCATCATGGTGTCGGTTCAGGATTTGGCTCATCGCCTGCAGGGACTCTCTCTGGAGGTGGCCGAGCTCCGTCAGCACGTGAGTAACTGTCCTGGAGCACATTTCTTGGAGCCTAAGGTATGTTTGCCGGATTTGTTTTTTGGTGAACACCGAGAATTTTTTTCATTTAAAAATGCTTGCTTATTGTATTTTCGTTTGAGACCTAAGTCCTCTGGGGATGAATCCCAGCGCGTAGGGTTCATAATGTCACTTTTGCGCAAAGAGCCTCAGGAGTGGGCCTTTTCTTTGCAACCTAGTGATTCATGCTTCAGATCAGTGGATAGTTTTTTTTCTGCTTTGGGACTATTATATGATGATCCTGACCGTGTCGCATCAGCTGAGACTGAGTTGAGACGTCTAAAACAAGGATCGGGTAATGTGGAAAAATATTGTACACATTTTCGTCGTTGGTCCACTCAAACAGGGTGGAACGATTCTGCTCTGAAAAGTCTATTTCTTGCTGGGCTCAGTGAAAGGGTTAAAGACCTGCTAATTGCTTATCCTACACCTGAAGATTTGCAACAGGCTATGCAATTAGCTATACGGGTGGATAGAAGACTGCGTGCTAGGGTTAATGAGAGCAAATCCTCTGCTATGTCAGTTTCTGGTTATGATAATGTGTGTACTAACAGTGGTGAACCGATGGAGATTGGATCGGTGGCACCTCGCTCTCAAGAAAAAGACCGTCGTTTTTCGCAAGGCTTGTGTTTCTATTGCGGAAAATCTGGTCATTTGATTAAAGGCTGTGAGCTTCGTATGAAGAAAGAAAAAAAAATGGTCAGTCACGCCCGTATTGCCTGTTTAAATTCCAAGGGTATATTTTTAGCTGCTTCCACGATTGCTCAGGAAAAATTAATGGAATTTCGGGTGTTTGTTGATTGCGGGTCTACACTGAATGTAATTGATGGGGGATTCGTGGAAAAACTCAATTTAAAACCTGAACCTTTGTCATCCCCCATTGCTGTGGTTTCTGTGGATGGCTCCCCTTTGAAGAATATTACTCTCAAGGTCAGTGAATTTCCTCTCACTATTAATGGTGTTCACCATGAGAAATTGGATTTGGTAGTGTTGAATAACTTGCCTTCTCCAGTAATATTGGGTTTGCCCTGGTTAAAATTTCACAATCCTGTACTGGATTGGTCTACCAGTGAAATTAAATCCTGGAGCCATAAATGTTATGACAAGTGTTGTAACGGGCGTATTGCAGCTTTGGATAGGGGAGAATTGCCTGTTCCTATTCAGGATTTTTGGAGAGTTTTTTCTGAGAAGGAATCGCAGGTTTTGCCTCCCCATAGAGACTATGATTGTTCTATTGAATTTGTCCCTGGAGCGACTCTTCCTAAGAGTCGTTTATTTAACCTTACTATTCCTGAGAGGAAGGCTTTGGAGGAATACATACAGACAAGCTTGGCCGCCGGTCACATTAGGCCCTCTAAGTCTCCTGTGGCGGTTGGATTTTTTTTTGTAAAAAAAAAGGACGGCGGTTTACGTCCTTGTCTGGATTTTCGTGAGATTAACAAAATTACGGTACGCAATCCTTACCCACTGCCATTGATTCCTGATCTGTTTAACCAGTTATTGGGGGCCAAGTGGTTCTCTAAAATTGACCTTAAGGGGGCATGCAATCTGTTGCGCATGAAGGAGGGTGATGAATGGAAGACTGCTTTTAACACTCCTGTGGGTCATTTTGAGAATCTGGTTATGCCTTTTGGTCTTACTAATGCTCCTGCATTTTTTCAGAATCTGATTAATGACATCCTTAGACCTTTGATCGGTAAAAATGTGGTTGTGTATTTGGATGACATTTTGATTTATTCGCCAGATCTGGAGTCTCATTGGCGGAGCGTGCGTGAGGTATTACAGTTATTAATGGACAATTCGCTTTTTGCTAAGCTGGAGAAATGTGAGTTCGCTGTACAGAGAATTAGTTTTTTGGGCTACATTATCTCCAGCAAAGGTTTTGAGATGGATCCGGTTAAGGTTCAGGCTGTGCAGGAATGGCCTAGGCCTATTGGTTTGAAATCGATACAGAGGTTTTTGGGTTTCGCCAATTACTATAGAAAGTTCATAAAAAATTTTTCTAGTATTGTCAAACCTCTGACTGATCTCACCAGGAAAGGTGCTGATGCGGTTCAGTGGTCTTCTGAGGCCATTGAAGCTTTTGTGTATCTCAAGGAGAGGTTCACCTCTGCTCCCATCCTTATGCAGCCTGATGTTACTAGGCCGTTTTTGGTTGAGGTTGATGCTTCCTCTGTGGGGGTTGGCGCAGTATTGTCTCAGGATAACGGGGATGGATTACATCCCTGTGCCTTTTTTTCAAAAAAATTTTCGGAGACTGAATTGAATTACGATATTGGTAATCGGGAATTATTGGCTATTAAACTCGCATTTGAACACTGGCGCCACTTCTTGGAAGGTGCGGAATTTCCCGTTCAGGTTCTTACGGATCATAAAAATCTGATATATCTTGATGCTGCCAAGCGCCTGAATGCCCGTCAGGCTAGGTGGGCACTGTTTTTCTCGCGGTTTAATTTCTCCGTTACTTACATCCCTGGTACTAAGAATGTTAAGGCGGATGCCTTGTCTCGCAGTTTTTCTCCCATAGTCGGTGCTGAGAAAGAGGAAAACATTTTACAAGAAGGTGTTGTGATAGCTGCTTTAGACTCCGTTTTGGAAGATGAGATTCTTAAAGCTCAGGAGAATGCCCCATCTAACACTCCTCATGGGAGGTTGTTTGTGCCTGAGACCTTTAGGAGAGATTTGTTTGTTGAGTGTCACGAATCTCGGTTGGCAGGTCATCCCGGAATCTCTGAGACCAAGAGACTGGTGGGTCGCAGTTTTTGGTGGCCTGGATGGCAGAAGGAAGTCATTAAGTGGGTGCGCCAATGTACTATATGTGCTAGATCTAAGTCCTCACATACTCCTGCTGCGGGGTTGCTTTGTCCTTTGGAGGTCCCCAGTGCTCCTTGGACACATTTGGCTATGTACTTTATAACTGACCTTCCCCCCTCTGAGGGTTTTACTGTCATCTGGGTGGTCGTGGACCGTTTTAGCAAGATGTGTCACTTGGTTCCCTTCGTCAAACTGCCCTGCGCTAAAACTCTCGCTAAGGCCTTTGTCAAGGAAATTGTCAGACTTCATGGCGTTCCTACTGACATTGTTTCTGATAGGGGTCCTCAGTTCGTGGCTCGTTTTTGGCGTGCCTTTTGTGACAGGTTGGGAATTCATTTGTCGTTTTCGTCCGGATATCATCCTGAATCTAATGGCCAGACAGAAAGGAAAAACCAGGATGTTGAGCAGTTCTTGCGTTGTTTTGTGGCAGACAATCAAGAGGGGTGGTCTGAGTTTCTGCCACTTGCCGAATTTGCTCTGAACAATCATACATCTTCTTCTGCTGGTTGTTCGCCTTTTTTTTGTTGTTCTGGGAGACATCCGTCGTTTGGGTCGTTCTCCAAGTTGGGATCTGCCGTGCCTGAGGAGGAGAATTTTTCCGGTGATTTGGAAAGAGTTTGGACGGATGTGCGTGGTAATCTTCAGGAGGCCAACAGAAAATCTAAAGACTACTTTGATAGGAAACGACAGGAGGTTTTGTTCGCTGTTGGTGACATGGCTTGGTTGTCCTCTAGGAATCTGCGGTTGAGGATTCCTTCTAAGAAATTAGGTCCCAAGTTTGTAGGGCCCTTTAAGGTGCTTCAGGTTGTCAACCAATCTGCTGTTAGGTTGGAGGTTCCTACCTCCTGGAGAATTAATCCGGTCTTTCATGTCTCTCTGTTAAAAAAAGCTGTTGTGTCGGATGGTGACGCCTCTGCCTCTGTTCCTCCGGTGGTGGAGGACGGGGAATATGAAATTTCTCGCATCCTTGACTCTAGACGGTATAGAGGTAGTTTGCAGTATCTTGTGGCCTGGAAAGGTTTCGGACCCGAGGATAACTCTTGGGTGAGGTCAGATGA
Organism: Phyllobates terribilis; assembly: GCF_046119375.1. Lineage (NCBI taxonomy): Eukaryota > Metazoa > Chordata > Amphibia > Anura > Dendrobatidae > Phyllobates > Phyllobates terribilis. Next base: position 61,660,635 of record NW_027362764.1, on the reverse strand, counting down.
TGTTTCCGCGTCCAGACTTATCAGAGCGTTTCACAGGAGATTTCCTGATAAGCCTGGTCCTAGGGGATCCGGAGGATCCTCTTAGAAGGGGGGGTACTGTTAGAACCTTGCTGTTAGGTTTTTTTTCCTTTGCTGGTCACATGACCTTGTTGGCCTATTTAGTCCTGCTCCGCCCTTCTGGCTTTGCTGGACTTCATTGTATATCTACTTTCTAGCTAGCCTGTGCTCTGTATCTAACTCTGTTAGTTTGCTTGGTCTACGGACCTCTATGTTCTATCTATTTTGTTTGTTCGTCTGTCTGCTACTATTTCTGTTAGGAGGTGTCCCATATTCCTCCCAGTCCTTAGTACTTGTAGGGATTCCCTCCCCACATCTATAGGTCTTCATACAGACTAGATTAGGACTTTAGCAGGTCTGATCGCAGGATCAGGTTCCCTGTTACATCGTAGGGATTCAGCTGAGTCTCATAGTAGGGACAGATCTCCTCTCTTTCCTTAGCTTTGGTAGCAGAACATAACACTGTCCAGGATGCCAAACCTACCGGACGTAGGGGAAGATTCAGAGGAACTGGAAGAAGTTGAGCTCCCCGCGTTCCACCGTCATGGGACTATCCAGTATTCCCACCGTGTAAGAAGTAAGCAAACCGCTACGTTCAACCCCTTACCTCATTACAACTGGGTGGAGACGCAAGACAGTGACCCTGCCGTCCGTCTGGTAAAGGAGATGCTGACTCGGCCAGATGCACGCCTTGACCCAGACGCTCCGGAGGAAGCCAAGCAACTGTGGGCTGAGAAGAGTCGACTGTTCCTTTATAAGGGAAAGTTGTGCCGCAGAATGGTTAACTCCCGGACGCATGAACTAATCTGGCAAGTAGTGGTGCCCAGAAGAGACGCAGCTATGGTGATGGAGGCATACCACGACGGAGCTGGGCACTTCGGATGGAAGAATCTGGAGTTCCTGCTGCGCGGGCGGTTCCATTGGGTAGGCATGAGAGGAACCATCGAGAGGTGGTGCAGAGACTGTGGCCCATGCAACTTAAGAAGGAGGGACCGTGCCAGCCAGAAGACTCCCCTGCGGTCCATCATCACCAGACAGCCGTTGGAACTGGTAGCCTTGGATCATGTAAAACTGACCCCAAGCAGAAGTGGCTACGTCTACGCGTTAACCATCGTGGATCACTACTCCCGGTTCTTGGTTGTCGTCCCCGTCAAGGACTTAACGGCTCAAACAGCAGCTAGAGCCTTCCAGCAGCACTTCTGCCGTCCGCACGGATACCCGGAGCAGGTGCTGACGGACCAGGGGCCTGCCTTTGAAGCGGAAGTCTTCCAGGAGTTCTGCACCCTGTATGGCTGCCGGAAGATTAGAACAACACCCTATCACCCGCAAACTAATGGACTTTGTGAGAAAATGAACCAGGTGGTGATAGATCTTCTGAAAACATTGCCCCTGGAAGAACGTAGTCTGTGGCCTGAAAAGCTGCCCGACCTGGTGGACCTATACAACCACATCCCTGTAGGTTCCACCAACTGTACCCCGGCTTACCTAATGAGGGCAAGACCTGGTAAGCTTCCTGTTGATCTGGAGATGGGAGTCCTGACACCCGAGGACACTTCACCAGAAGCAGACTGGGACACAGAGAGGCAGCAGCAGTACCGGAAAGTACAGGAGAGCGTGGAGCGAAGTCTCTGTCAAGCTAGGGAAAGACAAGAGAAAACTTACAACCAGTATGCTCCCGCTGTTCCCCTGGTGCCCGGAGAGCAGGTCTTGAAGAGGAAAAGACGGCTCCACAAGTTGGACGACCAGTGGGAGAAGGACCCGTACACCGTACTGCCCTCAAGCCACGACAACCCGAAGATCTGTACAATCAGTAAAGACGGAGGGGAAACCACAGCCATTGTATCCCGGGATCACCTGAAGAAGTGTCCTGAACAGCTACGGAACCCTGAAGAGGAACAAGAAGACCCTCGACCCGTAGAGAAAAGGGAAGATATGGTTAGTACTGTGCTCGGAGACTTCCCTCGGTCTTGGACTCAAGTCAATGGTGCTGTTGTGGTACCCGTCCTCACGTTCCTCCAACCAGCATCTCAAGTACCTACGGAGAAACAGGTAGAGCTGGAAGAGCAGCCGGTCCAGGAGGCAGGAGACCCCACACAAGCAGACCAGGAGGATCAACCCTCTGCTTATAGTGAGCCTGCCGTACCCCTAGTGAGCCAAAGAGCCCGTAGACAGCTGCCCAGTTTACCTTTGACAGCTCCTACACCTGGTAGCTCAGGATCAGTCAGTCAGCTCCGTAGGTCCACTAGAGGCCAGTTACCCGTACGGTGGAGGATTTAAATGTTTAAGCTATTTTATTAATATTTACCTGTTTATTGTTGCTTGTGTATAATTATGTGTTTCTAGTTATTTATAGGTGTCGTTTATGGATTATCCGGAATCCTTTGTGTATATAGTTGGAGAGTAACCTAGGACGGACTGAAAGACTGTTAAGGACTCGGGACAGGACAGACCCCTACCTGGTTACGTCTCCCTGTGTTGGTGAAATGGACACCCTTGTTTTCCTCAAAAGTTACACCCGGTTGCGGACACGCCGTGACCATCCTAATGTTTTTCTTTATTGCGTTGTTTCTGTTTGTAATTTGTTATGTTACAAAAATATGTTTAGTCCCGGAGTACTAACTTTCACTAGGGGGGAATGTGGCACCCCAGGGGTCTGGTCTCCACAGTAATAGCAATATTATGTCTGAGAGCAGGTGGGAGGTCTCTTGGTCAGGAATCCTATGCATGCCACACCTCCTGCCCAGTCCTGGGAGGGGAAGAACTTCCCCTATATAAAGCTGGGGCTGAGGCAGGGTTAGTGAGAAGAGTAGAGAGAAGAAGAGGAGCAGCATAGGAAAGAAAGATCAGGAGCTCTGTGGGAGCAGTGCTAAAAGGAATCAGGGGCTGGCAGCTGAAGAGCTCGCCCTGATTGAAGAGTTACCACCGGACCCGGAGTCCGAGGCTGTGGGGGCTAATCCTTACCCAGCAGCAGAAACCGACCGGCAGGGGATTTCAGGTCCTCTGGCCAAGAAACCCGAAGGCACGGTCACACGCGTGGGACCAGCACCGCCGTCGTGGAGCGGAAGCCACTAGAAGGCCCCGAGTCACCGGCCATACGGGTGAGCACCACACGGTAAACTCAGGGACGTGGGCTACTTTTACCCGCCTCTAGCAAGGTAGCCAGAAGAGTACAATTAGTTGGGGAGGCCTACAACTCCGCCTGGCCAGGGGAGATCCCATCTGCTCAAAGACTGACCAGCCCCGATCGCTAGCCAGTACTCCGGGAGGGTCTATCTTTATCACCAGTAAAGACCCTGAACTACACCGCATCGTCTCTGAGTGGTTCCTGCTACCCCCATCATCCACGTCGGCTGCCCTGAGGTCATACCCCTCCCGTTGGGGGTTATACCATCTACGCTGCACAATCGTACCACCGGCCTCAGCGGTCTGCCCTGCAGCGGCAGCTCCATAGCTGCATTCAACGGGTGGCGTAGTCGTCCAACATCTACTGCTAATATACCGCCACTTAGTCTGACTCCCTGGGCACGGACCGGGTCACCGCCACGAGACTACTACCCCCAACAGGCCCGGCTCCGGGTAGTCCCCGCGTGCGCAACGCTACACCAAGTAGGCCCAGGGGTGCGTCATATGCACTTATTACCATTGGATGACTTTAAACTCAGAGCAAAAATCTGGCTAGTTTGTTTAATGAATGATTAGATGACACATTTTTCTGTAAATCGTGAATCAACTTTAGCAATCATTAGCACTCCTTCACAGTGGCCCGCCGGGGGATTCTCCTGTTGTCCTGTGTACCAGTCTGAGCCTCATGCAGTCTAGAAATACTTGAATATAAAGTACAATGAAGTCCTCCAGACTCAAGATATCCCAAGATAAGTGATGTGGAATTAACCAGCTTTGAAAAAGAACAAAAAAATATTTGTTTTTACTCAACACCTCAAAACCAAAGTGTAACACAATACAAAGGGTTGTTTTTTTGCAAAGACGATCCTCTCTGAACATTCACCTTTGGATGAGTAAAAGATACAGATGTCTCACCTTGGGATGGTTCCCCCTAAGGGCTCTTTCACACGTCCGTGTTTCCAGTACGTGTGGTGACAGTCTCCACACGTACTGGAGACACTGACACACGCAGACCCATTTGATTCTATAGGTCTGCGCATATGTCAGTGTGTTTCCACAGACCATGTGTCTGTGTGCTCCACACGCTGTCCATTTTTTTGCGGATGCACAGTCCACAAAAGTGTCTCAAGTTGAACACACATGGATGACATCTGTGTGTAACTAGTGTGACATGGACCGGCGCCTGGGAATCAGCGCTACAGTTAGCGCTGTCCCAAGCGCCGGGTGCTGAACTCTGCCCTCATCATGGTTCCCTGCAAGTGCTGCGATCAGCACCAGCAGGGACAATGATGAGGATAGTAGCAGTCTGCTCACGCAGTGTCCCTGTGTAAAAATAAGATTAAAATAATAAAATTCTTATTCTCACCTGTCCTAAGTGTCCCCCACTGTAATCCGCTGACGCAGAGCAGCCAGGGAGAATGAGCCGCTCCAGTGGGCCCCAGAGCTGCACTGAGCTCAGGAGCGGTGTCCTGACACTCAATAAGCGCAGCTCTGGAGCTGCTCACTGGAGTGGTTCATTCTCCCCGCCTCCCCGGCAGCAGCGGTCAGAGGATTACAGTGGGGGACACTTAGGACACATGAGTATATGGATTTTATTATTTTATTCTTATTTTTACACAGGGACACTGCTGGAGCAGACTACTACTACCCTCATCATGGTCCCTGCTGTTGCTGATCACAGCGCAGGCAGGAACCATGATGAGGGCAGCGTTCAGCACCTGGTGCTTAGGAACAGCGCTAACTGTAACGCTGATTCCCAGATGCCGGTCCGCTTGATCCTGATGCGGCACACAGATGGCACACGGTTGCCACATGTGTGACACACACGGACACACAGGACACGGATATCTACGGTACCGGTTTTTCCTGTACCGGAAATATACGGACATGTGAAACCGGCCTAAGAGTAAGTTTATAGATACAAAAGGTCACATCTGCATATAGTATGAAAATCAGGTTTTCAAAACACAAATGACATCTAACGACTCATTCACACTGATTTTTCCATGTATGACAAAACGGACTGATTATTCTGATCAGTGTTTGATCAGAGTGCCAACCATTTTTCGAGTACTTAAAGAAAAACCAAAAAAATGTTTTCCCACCTCCTCAATTCTAACAGTCAGTGAAAATGTCATCAGAGTGCTGCCCGATTTTTTTTACAGATTCATTGACTTGCATTACCGATTTTTATCCCACCCTCGGATTAAAAGAGCACATGTCTCCACAATTTTGCGCGGACCACTCAGTTCGCATAAAATCATGGACACAGGGGCGGAACTACCGCCCGTGCAGCCGGTTCATTGAACGGGGGCCCCGAGGGAGAGGGGGCCCCTTCAGCCTCCAGCAGGGCCGCCATCAGGGCATGACTGCCCTGACTCCAGTATGGGGCCCAGCCGGTAGGGGCCCCCTTGGGGGCCCCCCTCTTGTGCGTCTCTCTCCTCATGGGGCCCCCGGCCCCATGCTAAGCGCCGGGGCCGGAACATCTCAGCGCTGCGCTGCTGCGGCAGCGCTTTCATGATTCCCCTGACTTCCGGTCATGTGACGGCACCGTCACATGACCGGAAGTCAGGAGAACCTGGTGTCATCGATTTGGACGAGCGCCAGGATTCTGCAGGGATCGCATGGGGGTAAGTATAACAAGTTTTTTTTTTTTTTAAATACAATTTACTAGGAGTGGGGGGAATGGGAGGTGCACATGTGGGGGAGGGGAATGAGAGAGGTGCACATGTGGGGGAGGGGGATGAGAGAGGTGCACATGTGGGGGAGGGGGATGAGAGGTGTGCACATGTGGGGGAGGGGAATGAGAGAGGTGCACATGTGGGGGAGGGGGATGAGAGATGTGCACATGTGGGGGAGGGGGATGAGAGATGTGCACATGGGGGGGATGAGAGAGGGGCACATGTGGGGGAGGGGAATGAGAGAGGTGCACATGTGGGGGAGGGGGATGAGAGAGGTGCACATGTGGGGGAGGGGGATGAGAGGTGCACATGGGGAGGGGAATGAGAGAGGTGCACATGTGGGGGAGGGGGATGAGAGAGGTGCACATGTGGGGGAGGGGGATGAGAGAGGTGCACATGTGGGGGAGGGGGATGAGAGAGGTGCACATGTGGGGGAGGGGGATGAGAGAGGTGCACATGTGGGGGAGGGGGATGAGAGAGGTGCACATGTGGGGGAGGGGGATGAGAGAGGTGCACATGTGGGGGAGGGGGAATGAGAGAGGTGCACATGTGGGGGAGGGGGATGAGAGGTGCACATGTGGGGGAGGGGGATGAGAGAGGTGCACATGTGGGGGAGGGGGATGAGAGAGGTGCACATGTGGGGGAGGGGGATGAGAGAGGTGCACATGTGGGGGAGGGGGATGAGAGAGGGGCACATGTGGGGGAGGGGGATGAGAGAGGGGCACATGTGGGGGAGGGGGATGAGAGATGTGCACATGGGGGGGTGAGAGCTGCACATGGGGGAATTGGGAGAAAATGAGCTGCACATGGGGGAATTGGGAGTAGGGGGATAATGAGCTGCACATAATGAATGTGGGGTGGGGGACAGTAAATGATAAATGATGATGGGGTGGGGAGAGCAGGACATGATATAATGAATTGGGGCAGGGGGTGCATGTAAATAATGAATGCGGGGAGCAGGAAGTATAGAGTAGGGGGCGTTGCGGATGCAGGAGTGTAACTGGTAACAAATTGGCGGAAAGAGTAGAGGTTCTAATTAAATTATATATTAAGTGCCTATTTACAGTTAGTGGGGGCACCGTGGTGGATTACAATTTATATTTGGAATGGTAGGTTGTATAATAACTAACCATATATTGATGGTGGATACACGTCTGTATTCAGCTGCGTAATGTAGAAGTTGGGGAATGTGCACTAGATAACTGTGTTATTTTATGCAGAGACGAGTCCTGGCTGGAAGACGTAATGGCGGTCTGTGCTGGATGAAGGAGAAAAGCGTAGCTGAAGGACTTCACCTAGAGACGTCACCAGTGAGTCAGTGTATTACATGTACACTTACACTATATACTATGTACCGGGCTCCTGTGTATAATGTCACTGGTGATCACTGTATTACCTGTACACTGACACTATATACAGAGCTCCTGTGTATAATGTCACTGGTGATCACTAGATTACCTGGACACTTACATTATACATACCATGTATAGAGCTCCCGTGCATAATGACACTTATGGTAATATTAGTAATGTGGTGGTAATATTAGTAATGTGGTGGTAATATGTGGTCTGGTCATGGTGTGGCAGTTTTTCCCCCTTCTGTGTGGTATTATTCGGTCACTATGTTGTGGTAATATGTGGTCTGGTCATGGTGTGGCAGTATTCCCTGTATGTGGTATTATTGGTCATTTTTAAAAAAAAATGTATATGACACATTCCCTTAAAGAAAACTAAATAAAAATATATCTAAAAAGAGTATTGGATATTTTAAGAAAATTTTAATAGGTTAGAGTAGGGCCCTGCCAGAAGAGTCTACCTTATCGTGGTGGCGGCTTTAAAAATCTTTTGGCCAAAACAAAAGCTGATGGCTATGTATGTGGCACCGTCTGGTGGCAGCGACGTGGACGAGCGCCAGGATTCTGCAGGGATCGCATGGGGGTAAGTATAACAAGTTTTATTTGTTTTAAATACAAGTAGTTAACTAGGAGTGGGGGGGATGAGAGATGCACATGGGGGGGATGAGAGATGCACATGGGGGGGGATGAGAGATGCACATGGGGGGGGTTGAGAGATGCACATGGGGGGGGTTGAGAGATGCACATGGGGGGGATGAGAGATGCACATGGGGGGGATGGGAGATGCACGGGGGGGATGAGAGCTGCACATGGGGGGGATGAGAGCTGCACATGGGGGGGGATGAGAGCTGCACATGGGGGGGATGAGAGCTGCACATGGGGGGGATGAGAGCTGCACATGGGGGGGCGAGAGATGCACATGGGGGGGGTTATGTTTAGATAACTTTGTTGCCTTATGAAGCGCAGGGGGGGGGGGCCCAAAAAATTTCTTGCACAGGGGCCCACTACAGTCTGTGTCCGCCCCTGCATGGACATGTGTATCATGTACTATCAAAAAACACGTAAAGCACTCGGACATGAAAATCAGATGTCTGAATGATGCGCAAAGATGAGTAAATCGAATAGTAACAAATTGAATTCACTACAAATTGAATCCAATATTTTCTGAATTTGATTCGTAGGAATTCAGCAAATTCGGCGGTCAGCTGGCAGCCATTTTGCTGGATTTTATTAAGAGGTCGGGAAGGAGTTAAAATATTAAAAAATGTTAAACTTACCTTTACTCATCTGTTTTTACACTGTCTCCACTGCTCATGCTGCCGATGCAAAATCCCGGTCTTCCGTCCTTCATTCATTCAACTCTCTCCATTCCGGCACTGAGGCCAATCTTTGGACACTGATTGGTCACGTTGCCCATTTCTAAAGGAGTGTAATTGGTCAATTTAATTGGTCATGAGTCATGACAACTAAAGGATACAAGGTGAAAGAACAAAAATAAATTGCATGCTTTTAAATCTTTCCTTATATAATATCAACAAACCAAAAAAATATATAGGGGGCGGGAGATTTATCACCTGCGATATTATTGAACTCCATTTTTTAGCATCTTGTTAATTTTCTCAATGTAGTCGTATGTGACTTTTTTTTAACTAAATTTTCACACTCTCATAGTAAATTTGTCATAAATAAAGCAAGACACCGAAATCACCCAGCCACCTTGGTAAAATTGGCCAAAGTTTTAGAGCTTTTTGAAAATCCCCAACTAAAAAATGTGGTGTCACGATTCCACCTTATGGATAGCAGGGTCGTGTCGGGCTGTCAGTGCTGTGAGTGACAGCTCAGCCTCCCTATGGATAGCAGGGTCGTGTCAGGCTGTCAGTACTGTGAGTGACAGCTCAGCCGCCCTATGGATAGCAGGGGTGTGTCAGGCTGTCAGTGCTGTGAGTGACAGCTCAGCCACTCTATGGATAGCAGGATCGTGTGCGGGCTGTCAGTGCTGTGAGTAACAGCTCAGCCGCCCTATGGATAACAGGGTCATGTCGGGCTGTCAGTGCTGTGAGTGACAGCTCAGCCACTCTATGGATAGCAGGATCGTGTGCGGGCTGTCAGTGCTGTGAGTAATAGCTCAGCCTCCCTATGGATAACAGGGTCATGTCAGGCTGTCAGTGCTGTGAGAGACAGCTCAGCTGCCCTATGGATTGCAGGGGCATGTAGGGCTGTCAGTGCTGTGAGTGACTGCTCAACCTCTCTATGGATAGCAGGGTCATGTCGGGCTGTCAGTGCTGGGAGAGGCAGCTCAGCCTCTCTATGGATAGCAAGGGCGTGTTGGGTTGTCAGTGCTGTGAGTGACATCTCAGCCTCCCTATGGATTGCAGGGGCATGTAGGGCTGTCAGTGCTGTGAGTGACAGCTCAGCCTCCCTATGAATAGCAGGGTCGTGTCGGGCTGTCAGTGCTGTGAGTGACAGCTCAGCCTCCCTATGGATTGCAGGGGCGTGTTGGGCAGTCAGTGCTGTGAGCGACAGCTCAGCTGCTCTATGGATAGCAGGGACATCTCGGGCTGTCAGTGCTGTGAGTAACAGCTCAGCCGCCCTATGGATAGCAGGGGTGTGACGGGCTGTCAGTATTGTGTTTGGTTTTCCTCCAGTTGAAAAAGTAATAAATTTCATCAGACTATGAAGAACTGCACCCGATGCACGTTTCACATCTAGCTTCGTAAAGGTAGATGCGAAAAGTACGTCAGGTGCGGTTCTTCATGGCCTGGTGAGATTTGTAACTTTTCCCTTATTGCTACTGTGCATTTTTCTACACTCAATACTTATGGAAATATACTAAATTATCATGTGGTAATTGATCTTTTTTGAATTACTATTTACATCTATTGTACTTCAACACCTTTATTACATTGGTATCCATCTATAACTTATGGTTGTACCCTCTTTCTATTGTAGTTGATTGTATATATTGTGGGTCCATTATGTTATTATGGGATTCACCAGCCATGAATGTCTTGTGTCATGTATATGTTTTTTCGCTTATTCACTTTTAATTGATGTTGAAATAAAATTATATTTGTATTTATATCTTTATACCTTGCACTTTTTTCTATCAATTTAGTCTATCTTTTTTTGTGCAAATTGAGGCTATAGTACTTCTTGCTCATGATATATTTGTAGGTTTATTCTTTCTCTAATTTGATATCCTGATCTTTTGTTGCTGGACCTTGGATTTGCCTTTTGACTATCTGTTTGTTTATCCCCTTTTGTCTTTGATGTATTCTGAGTCTGACTTTAGTTATCAGACCCCGAACTTTGCCCTTGACTATCTGTTTGTCTTATGCCTATGTCTTTGACTTACCTTCCTGACTTTTGACTTCGGACCTCTTGACCACTTCCCCTCATGGCTAGTCTGTGAGTAGTGACTATCTTCATATGTGGTTTAATCAAACCAGTAAAGGCACGTTCACTTTATTTGACAAAACCGAAAAATGACTGTAGAGAAGACGCTTCTGAAGCCTTTGAATGATAAATTAAGAGAAAATAAAAACTAGAAAGCAGGTGTAAGAAAGATAACAACTGTCTCTCATAGTGAATTCCTTTTGTTGTTATAATAAAAAATAAAAAAAGGAAAATAGGCGATCTTGGTAGGAAAAAAAAAATATTTCCCTTCAGAATGAATGATTCAAAAACTCCCTTCTGGCCATAGACCCTCAAGGTAATGCCCGAAGCCCCAAATGGTCAATCCACCCTCCAGGCTCACATTTACATCTTGCACTGAGTGAGTTGTGAATATCGTTTTTGGCCTGAAAATGCTCCGTTATTACCTTACAGCAGCTTAATGGAGGAAAAAGTCGTAATGAAAACAATTATAGATTTTTATGGACTATTTCTACAAGCTTGAAAAGCTAAATTCCCATGATTGAAGAATGCGAGTAAAGATAACACATTAGCTTACATAAAGTCTAATTAGACTTAAAACAGTTTAGAAAAACCATTCCAGAAATTACAGCTTTTTTTGCTTCATAAACTAAAGGCAAAACCTTGTGAAAGTTAGAATAATAATAATATATTCTAAAAGGGAAGATAAAAAATAATCCTACTGTCTTCTTGCTCTTAGAAATAGTAAACTACGTTTTATGGAACGCTTGGATCAGATTTAGGAAATATACAGCCTTATAAATGGGTGAAAAACTTTATAGACCACTTACTATGTTGTACTGGGAATTGATTTATCAGTCACCTTTAAGAAAAACACTGAAATGAAAAAATTGTTTGGTATTACTTGTTTAGATATGTCTACTGCTTCATAAAACAATATCTCCAATTAAAACTAAAGCATGCTATGTCCAATAAATATAGGAACCCATGAAAAGTGGGTTCTAAGTACTTTCAGTAACACATTAGTTGCGTTATAGAATTTTTTTCTGCTTATAGTAACCACTAGAGGGAGCTCCTAACATTCACATTTATTCAGCTGGTTGTGGATAAAAGGGAATGTGTAATCAAGAACCTACTTATTGTTTAAATAAGGTTTTTATGTTAAATGTATTTTGCTTTTTATTAAAAAATATATTTTTTTCATACCATACACTGTATTAAAAAATTAAACTTCACAACTTTCACACTGGCCACTGGCACAGGTAATAGACTCATACTTTCTGTTCTTTACAGGAGTGAATTCAACAGTCTCATTAGCATCACGGACAGGATTACAATGACTGATGACACCTCTATATTCAGCTGATAACACAGGATCCACAATTCACAATAAGTGATGTCACAGCTCACCTCCCCCTCCTGTACAATGACTGATAACACCTCTATATACAGCTGATAACACAGGATCCACCATTCACAATAGGTAATGTCACAGCTCACCTCCTCCTCTACAATGCTGATAACACCTCTGTATACAGTAGATAACATAAACCAAAACCATTCACAATAGATGATGTCACCTGCTCCTGTACAATGACTAATAAAATCTCTGTATAGAGTAGATTACACAGGATCCACCATTCACAATAGCTGATGTCACAGCTCACCTCCTCCTCTTTCTGTACAATGACTGATAAAGTTTATATACGGTAGATAACACAGCATTCACCATTCACAATAGATGTCACAGCTCACCTCCTCCTGTACAATGACTGATAATACCTCTATATACAGTAGATAACACAGGATTCATCATTCACAATAGGTGATGTCACAGCTCACCTCCTCCTCCTCCTGTACAATGACTGATAACACCTCTATATACAGTAGATAACACAGGATTCATCATTTCCAATAGGTGATGTCACAGCTCACCTCCTCCTCCTCCCGTACAATGACTGATAACACCTCTATATACAGTAGATAACACAGCATCCATTATTCACAATAGGTGATGTCACAGGTCACCTCCTCTTCCTCCTGTACAATGAATGATGACTAATGATGGGCGAACCCGTCACTGTTCGGGTTCGGATAATATAGCCAGACACCGAAAAAAAAATTTAAAGTTCGGGTTCGGGTACCAGAACAGTACCCGAACCCCAAACCCGAACACAGACCCCATTCATGTGAATGTGGCACCCGAATTTAGCAGGTTTGTGTGACAGCGCAGGAAACACAGGCTCTGATTGCAGTAATTGCATTACCGCGATCAGAGCGCTGTGACATCATGCTGACAGATGTCAGCATGATGCCACAGCAGTGACAGGTGACCCGGCGGTAAATAGCTTACCGCGGGTCATAGACGCCGGCTGATTGTACTACCACCACCATCAGCCGACGCCTCCTGCCATAGGAAACAGTGGGCACAGGCGCCGCTGGATGGGAGCAGTAGTCTCTCATCCGTCATCGCCTGTGCTCTGCTGAGTGTAAAGAAATCCTTACCTTTCCACAGTCCAAATAACGAGTGTCCCACGAAGATCTCATGAACAGAACAGCCACATAGTATGTGACCGATCTGTTCATTCACAGGCAATACACTGACTCAGTGTATAGCCAGCAAATGAGGCTGCGCTTGCGCCGTGAGTATTTTCCCATGCATGTAATGAGTTCAACTGTACCAGAGTTGTCTGTCACTCAGGCTGAAAGGTGCCAGCCTTCCCTTTGCATCAGACTGAGGGGGGAGATTGTTGCCTCCCCCTGCAGAGGGCTGTATGATCCCATCCATCCATCCATCCCAGCTGCTGCAGTTCTGTGCTGTGTGATCCCATCTGACGCACCCCCTGGGCCGTGGGGATACCCGGAGTCGGGCCTTGTAGATGCTGGGGGTAGTAGTCACCGTGGCGGCGACCCGGTCCGTGACCCAGGGCGGTCAAACCAGGGTAGTCTAAGTGTATAGTCCGACTACACCACCTGTGGATTGCGGTTATGGAGAACGGCCGCTGCGGAGCAGTCCACTGAAGCTGGTGGTATGTGACGCGCCCCCTGGGCCGTGTGTGCACGCGTGTGGGTTACCCGGAGCCGGGTCTCTGGGGGTTGTAGTCTCCATGGCGGTGACCCGGTCCATGGCTCAGGGTGGTCAGACCAGTGGCCGTCTGTTTTATAGGGTTTTTATGATCTAATGTCCGACTACGCCACCCGTGGATTGCGGTCAGGGTGTACCGCTGCTGCAAGGCAGACCGCTGAGGCTGGTGCGGTGTGCGCAGCAGAGGATGGGACAACTCCCCACGGGAAGAGTATAGCCTCAGGGCAGGGAACGTGGATGATGGGAGTGATGGTGCACGAGTGAAGCAGGAACGACTCAGAGTCTTTGAAGTGCAGTTCAGGGTCTTTACTGATGATGATAAGGCAGACCCTCCCGGGAGTACTGGCTAGCATAAGGGGCCTGATCAGTCTGTGAACAAACAGGAGTTCCCCTGGCCAGGTGGAGTTGTAGGCCTCCCCGTCTATCTGCACTCTTCCTGGCTACCTTGCTGTAAGCGAGTGGAAGTAGCCCACGTCCCTGAGTATACCGTGTGGTGCTCACCCGTATGGCTGGTGACTTGGACCCTCTGGTAGCTTCTGCTCCTCGATGGCGGTACCGGTCTCTTGTGTGTGACTGAGCCTCCGGGCTTCCTATGCTGGCTGGTTTCTGCTGCTGGATATATAAGTCCTCACAGCCTCGGACTCCGTTGTCCGGTCGTAGTGTCTTCAGCCAGGACGAGCAATATCTGCTTCCAGTCCCTGGCACTCAGCTCCTGCTCCTACAGAGCTCCTAGCTGTTCTTTTCCCTGTGTCTGGAACTTCACTCAGAACTAGACTCAGCTCTGTCTCAGTCTCCAGTCTCTAGTCTCACTAACCCCGCCCCAGACCCAGTTTATATAGGGCAGATTCCTCCCCTATCTGGTCTGGGACAGGAGGTGTTGCATGTTCAAGGGCTCCTGACCAGGGAACCTCCCACTTGGTCTCAGACGTGATATTTCTATCACCGTGGCAACCAGACCCCTGGGGTGCCACATTCCCCCCTAGTGAAATTTAGTACTCCGGGACTAAACACATTTTTGAAACATAATATAACAGGGTATAAACAATAATACAACAACATATGTACAAGAAGTTTAGTTTTTAGAGGTCATGGCGCGTCCATGACCGGGTGTCCATGTCACCCAACGAGGTGAAGTCTTGAACGGTGCGGGGACCTGTCCAAAGCAAACCCCAAACGTTGGCCCTGTGCGTGACTGCAAGGCGAAGCGAACTACTTTGGACAACAAGGGGCCACGCCAGACAGGTTTTCCTTCCGTGGCCGTCTTCGCAAGAGACACCAAGTGCAACTATTTACAATGTAGTTCCGGTTATTCAGCGTCCATAACCTGGCAGTCCAAATAAACCTGCAGGGTAACTAGAGGAACATAATTACTAAACAGGCAACAAAAACATAAACCATTTTCAGCATTTGCAATTTACAGGTTAATCCACATTACATTTTAGATTCTCCAGCGAGCGGGCATCTGTCCTCTAGTGCTCCTGGTGGACCTACGTAACCCACTATCTGGCTCTGCACTGCAGGGTGTAGGAAGTGTTGCGGGTAGGCCTGGCAGCTTCCTGCGTACTCTTTGGCTTACTAGGGGCACGACAGGCTCACTACTAGCAGAGGGTTGATTCTCCTGGGCTGCTTGTATGGATCCTTCTGCCTCCTGGGCTGGCTGCTCTCCCGACACTCCCTGTTCTTCTGTAGGCCCTTGAGGGGCTGGCTGGAGAAAGGTGATGACGGGTACCACGACTGCGTTGTTGATTTGAGTCCAGGACCGGGGAAAGTCTCTGAGTACGGTACTGATCATTTCTTCCTTTTCCTCTGTGGGTTGAAAGATATCCTGGTCTTCTTCAGCACCTTGTAACTGCTTGGGACACTTCTTCAGGTGGTCTCTGGAGACAGTGGCTGTGGTCTCTCCTCCATCCTTACTGATGACACATACTTTTGGGTTCTCATGGCTTGAGGGCAGTACGGTGTACGGGTCCTTCTCCCACTGGTCATCCAACTTGTGGAGCCGTCTCTTCCTCTTCAAGACCTGCTCTCCAGGTGCCAGGGGAGCAGCGGGAGCATGTTTGTTATAAGTCCTCTCTTGCCTTCCTCTTGCTTGAGACAGACTTCGCTCCACGGTCTCCTGTACTTTCCGGTACTGCTGCTGCCATTCCATGTCCCAGTTTGCTTCTGGTGAAGTGTCCTCGGGTGTCAGGACTCCCATCTCCAGGCCAATTGGCAGCTTACCAGGCCTTGCTCTCATTAGGTAAGCCGGGGTGCAGTTGGTGGAATTTACTGGGATATGGTTATACAAGTCCACCAGATCAGGCAGTTTCTCAGGCCACAGGCTGCGTTCCTCCAGAGGCAACGTCTTGAACAGGTCTATCACTACCTGGTTCATTTTCTCACACATCCCGTTGGTTTTGGGGGTGGTAAGGCGTTGTCCTTATCTTCTTGCAGCCATACAAGTTGCAGAACTCCTGGAAGACCTCCGCTTCGAAGGCTGGACCTTGATCAGTCAACACTTGCTCCGGATACCCGTGTGGACGGCAGAAGTGCTGCTGGAAGGCTCTAGCTGCTGTTTGAGCCATTAAGTCCTTGACAGGGACCACCACCAGGAACCGGGAGTAGTGGTCTACGATGGTGAGGGCGTAGACGTACCCGGACCTACTTGGAGCCAGCTTCACATGGTCCAGGGCTACCAGTTCTAGTGGTTGCTTCGTGATGATGGGCTGCAGGGAGGTCTTCTGGCTGGCACGGTCCTTCCTCCTCAGGTTGCACGGGCCGCAGTCTCTGCACCATCTCTCAATGGCCCCTCTCATGTCTACCCAGAAGAACCGGTCACGCAACAGGAACTCCAGCTTCTTCCATCCGAAGTGCCCTGCTCCGTCGTGGTATGCCTCCAGGACCATAGCCGCGTCCCGTCTCGGGACCACTACCTGCCAGGTCAGCTCATGTGTCCGGGAGTTGACAGTTCTCTGGCACAGCCTCCCCTTGTAGAGAAACAGTTTACTCTTCTCCTTCCACAGTTGTTTGGTCTCCTCCGGGGCGTCTGGGTCAAGGCGGGCATCACCCTGCGTCAGCATCTCTTTTACCAGGCGGACTGCTGGGTCACTGTCTTGCGTCTCCGCCCAGCTGTAGTGGGGTAAGGGATTGAACGTGGCGGAGTGCCTGTCCCTTACCCGGTGGGAATACTGGGTAATCCCATGACGGTGAAACGCGGGGAGTTCAATCTCTTCCAGTTCCTCTGGATCTTCCCCTCCGTCCGGTAAGTTCGGCATCCTGGACAGGGCGTCTGCGTTGGCATTTGAGCGTCCTGCCCGGTATTTGATGGTGAAGTCTTAGTTGGACAGGCGGGCCATCCATCTCTGCTCCAGGGCACCAAGTTTCGCAGTGTCCAGATGTGTCAACAGGTTGTTGTCCGTGGACACGGTGAACTTGGAAGAGGCAAGGTAATGCCTGAATCGTTCCGTCACTGCCCACACCACTGCCAGGAACTCTAGCTTGAAGGAGCTATAATTCTCAGGGTTTCTCTCTGTGGGCCGTAGTTTTCGGCTGGCATAAGCGATTACCCGTTCTCTCCCCTGCTGGATCTGGGACAGCACCGCTCCTAGTCCGATGTTGCTCGCGTCCGTGTGGAGAATAAAGGGCTGGCCATAATCAGGGTACGCCAGGATTTCATCCCCCGTGAGGGCCATCTTCAGCTGGCGGAAGGACTCCTCTTCCAGCTTGTCCCACCTGAAGGGTGGCTTCTGGTTTTTGGCCTTTCTGGACTGTCCTATTAGGAGGTCCTGCATAGGAGCGGCCATTTTGGTGAAACCAGGAATGAATCTTCGGTAGTAGCCTACCAACCCGAGGAACTGCCTCACTTCCTTTATGTTGGAGGGTCTTGGCCAGTTTTTAATCACTGTGATCTTATCAGGGTCAGGAGCTACTCCATCAGCACTCACCACGTGTCCCAGGTACTGCACCCTTGGTTTCAGTAGATGACATTTGGAGGGTTTCACCTTTAGGCCGAAGCCTGCCAGGGCATCGAACACTTCTGCCAGGTGCTTTAGGTGATCCTCATAGGTCTTGGAATACACAATGACATCGTCCAGGTATAGCAGGACCGTCTCGAAATTTCTGTGCCCCAGACAGCACTCCATCAGCTTCTGGAAGGTCCCTGGTGCGTTGCAGAGTCCGAACAGCATACAGTTGAATTCACTGAGACCCATCGGGGTGGTAAACGCGGTCTTCTCCTTGTCTGCCTCTGCTACAGGAACCTGCCAGTACCTGCTAGTAAGATCCAAAGTGGAGAAGAAGTTAGCAGATTTTAATGCAGCTAAAGATTCTTCTATCCTAGGTAACGGGTACGCATCTTTGTGTGTGGTACGGTTGATCTTTCTGTAATCTACACACATCCTCATAGTGCCATCTTTCTTTTTCACAAGAACTAGTAGAGCTGCCCAGGGGCTACAGCTATCACTGATTACCCCAGCCTCCTTCATTTCTCGCAACATTCCCTTGGCATTCTGATAGTGTGCAGGGGGTACAGGCCATTATCTCTCTTTTATGGGTGGATGGTCTCCTGTGGGGATTTGATGTTCTACCTCCTTTACTTGCCCAAAGTCTAGCGGGTGTTTGCTAAAGACCCTTTCGTACTCCTGAACCACCCGGTAGACTCCCTGTTTCTGGTGTAGGGGAGTGGAGCCAGTGCCCACGTGCAGCTTCTGGCACCAGTCCTCCATTTGTTTCTTGGAGCCATTACCTTCCTCTGGGGGAGATGGAGGCAAGGGTTCCACGGCCTTTACAGAGTTCTGGTTAATGGTGAACAATTTGGCTAGCGTGGCATACCGGGGCAAGTATACTTCTCTTTCCCCAATGTTTAGGATGCGGACAGGTACCCTCCCATGGCGGACATCAACCACCCCCCGTGCCGTCAAAATGGTGGGCCTACTGTCTGAGTAAACGGGTTCTACCATAGCTTGGTAGTCTCTACCCCTCAGACCAATAGCTGCCCGACACCAGATCATCATCTCACTCTTTGGGAGCATGGCGATAGGGAACGGGTCACTCATCCTAACGCTACCAATCTCACCACCCGACAATTCTACCTGTTGCCGTTTCATCAGTGCCCGGATCTCCTTTTGTAGAACACGCTGCTGGCCGGAGCTGGCGTTCAACGCAACCTGCTGTAAAATGGCAATTACTTCTGAAAGGCAATTCTCAATAACGTTAGTACCCAAGGTTATTTTAGGGTGACTTTCACGACGGTCAATGTCCACAATAATCAGTCCCTGCACCAGCAGTTCAACTTTACCAATCTTGATGGTCACCTCCTTGAAGCCGATCTGCTGCACGGGCTGACCATTACTGGCGATGATGCTCAAGTCGTTATCTGGGTAACGGGTAATATCCGTGTCATTCCAGTATTGCTTGAAAAGTACATAGGGGATGGTGGTTACCTGCGACCCGGTGTCCAACAGTGCACTCATGGGAATGCCATCCAGTACCACAGGCAAGACCGGTCGTCCCCCCACATAATTGTCACGCCAGTTTGATGGGCCTGATGATCTTACGCCTGGGGGTTGGCCCTTTGCCCCAGGTTGGACTCATTTAAATTACAGTACCTTGCCATATCATAGAATCATAGAATGGTAGAGTTGGAAGGGACCTCCTGGGTCATCTGGTCCAACCCCCTGCTCAAAGCAGGATTCACTAAATCATCTCAGACAGATGTCTGTCCAGCCTCTGTTTGAAGACATCCATTGAAGGGGAACTCACCACCTCTCGTGGCAGCCTGTTCCACTCATTAATCACCCTAACTGTCAAAAAGTTTTTTCTAATATCTAATCTGTGTCTCCTCCCATTTAGTTTCATCCCATTGCTTCTAGTCTTTCCTTGTGCAAATGAGAATAAAGATGATCCTTCTACAATGTGACAGCCCTTGACATATTTGTAGACAGCTATTAAGTCTCCTCTCAGTCTTCTTTTTTGCAAGCTAAACATTCCCAAATCCTGCAACCGTTCCTCATAGGACATGGTTTGCAGACCAGTCACCATTCTGGTCGCTCTTCTCTGAACTTGCTCCAGTTTGTCTATGTCTTTTTTAAAATGTGGTGCCCAAAACTGTACACAGTATTCCAGATGAGGTCTGACCAAAGAGGAGTAAAGACCGATAATGACTTCACGTGATCTAGACTGTATGCTTCTGTTAATACATCCCAGAATTGTATTTGCCTTTTTTGCTGCTGCATCACACTGTTGACTCATGTTCAGTCTATGATCTATTAGTATACCTAAGTCTTTTTCACATGTACTGTTGCTTAGCTCTATTCCTCCCATTCTGTATATGCTTTTTTCATTTTTATTGTCCTGGTTGGTTGCAGCGGCGGCAGATAGGCTGTCCGTCCTCGTTGTAGCGGTCGCTGGGTTTTCCTTTGGACGATGGGATCCTCCTCTGTTGGCGCCACGGGACGTCCTCTGGACTGGTGGCCAGCTTGATCCTTCCTGGAGAGGATACCTGTAACGACT
Organism: Phyllobates terribilis; assembly: GCF_046119375.1. Classification (NCBI taxonomy): domain Eukaryota; kingdom Metazoa; phylum Chordata; class Amphibia; order Anura; family Dendrobatidae; genus Phyllobates; species Phyllobates terribilis. The sequence continues at coordinate 61,640,471 of NW_027362764.1, read as the reverse complement.
TCACAGTCCTGGTTAATGCGGCAACGCTTTTGGTCAGTTCTTGGACCTGATGGTGCAGGTCTGCAGCCCGGTCTTTATCCAAAGCCTGGGCACCAGCTCCCACAGGCTCTGCAGATAAGGGCGCCGCCTCCTGGTGATAGGTAATAGCAGGGCACCGGTGGGTTACAGCGCTACCCGGTGCTGGTTCTCGGAGCACCCGGATGGCCCTGTCTTTGAACTTTGCAAAGTCTAACCCAGGGTTCTGCAAGGCTATTGCATGTAATTGGGTTCGGTGGGCATTGGACAGCAGACCCTCAATGAATTGCTCAGTCAACAGTTCATCTGCATTCTGAACACTATCAGGGTCCGCCTGTTTAATGGCTCTCAGGGCCTCCTGCAAATTCAAAGCATAGTCTCTTATACTGTCTTGGGCCCGCTGCTTGCACCCATAAAATCTCATTTTGATCTCTGCTGAGGTACGGGTATCAAAAGTGTCCTTCAGATGGGCTAAGATCTCCTTCACAGTCTCCTTGTCCCTGACTGACCAGGACTTTACTTCACGTTGGGCTGCGCCGGTTAGCTGGCCTATCAATATGCTCACTTTTTGTCCCTCCGTCAGGGGGTACACTTTAAATAGGCTGTACAGTTTCTCTTTAAAGTCGCTTAGGGTATGCGACTCCCCTGAGTATTGGGGCAGCCAGGCCGCTCCGGGGATGTAAGGCATTGTAAATGGCATTACTGCGGCAGCAGCCGCGCTGGCGGTGGGAGCTCACTCCACTCCTTGTATCTTCCGCCCCCCTAGTTAACCGTGGCCTACCTTTTGTTGCTCTTCCTCCGTAGGCCGCGGCTCCGCTGGTGCTGCTCCGGGCGAGGACCTTGCGTCGCGTCCTGGTGACGTCAGCGTCGCTCTCTCTCCTTCCAGGACCTTGCGCAGCGTCTGTGCGTAGGGCGGGGCTTCAGGTTTCGCGCGGTTTGGACGTCCACGCCCCTCTTCTTCCCGCGCGGCGCCCTGAAGATGGCGTCCGATGGCGGGAAAATGGCGTAAGACGGTGGGAAACGACTGAAGATGGCGGGAGACGACTGAAGATGGCGGGAAACGACTGAAGATGGCGGGAGAAGACTGAAGATGGTGGGAAATGGCTCCGGATGGCGGGAAACTTCTTTTTAAGGTACGTGTACAGACTTTTTCAGGCGTGCAATACCCCTTTGTGGCGGGTTGGTCACAATCCTGCCGACTACGCCGAAGCTGACGCGCCCCCTGGGCCGTGTGTGCACGCGTGTGGGTTACCCGGAGCCGGGTCTCTGGGGGTTGTAGTCTCCGTGGCGGTGACCCGGTCCATGGCTCAGGGTGGTCAGACCAGTGGCCGTCTGTTTTATAGGGTTTTTATGATTTAATGTCCGACTACGCCACCCGTGGATTGCGGTCAGGGTGTACCGCCGCTGCGAGGCAGACCGCTGAGGCTGATGTTGTGTGCGCAGCAGTGGATGGGACAACTCCCCACGGGAGGAGTATAGCCTCTGGGCAGTGAGTGTGGATGATGGGAATGATGGTGCACGGGTGAAGCAGGAACGACTCAGAGTCTTTGCAGTGCAGTTCAGGGTCTTTACTGATGATGATAAGGCAGACCCTCCCGGGAGTACTGGCTAGCATAAGGGGCCTGGTCAGTCTGTGAACAAACAGGAGTTCCCCTGGCCAGGTGGAGTTGTAGGCCTCCCCGTCTATCTGCACTCTTCCTGGCTACCTTGCTGTAAGAGAGTGGAAGTAGCCCACGTCCCTGAGTATACCGTGTGGTGCTCACCCGTATGGCTGGTGACTTGGACCCTCTGGTAGCTTCCGCTCCTCGATGGCGGTACCGGTCCCTTGTGTGTGACTGAGCCTCTGGGCTTCCTATGGCCAGAGCACCTGAAATCCCCTGCCAGCTGGTTTCTGCTGCTGGATATATAAGCCCTCACAGCCTCGGACTCCGTTGTCTGGTCGTAGTGTCTTCAGCCAGGACGAGCAATATCTGCTTCCAGTCCCTGGCACTCAGCTCCTGTTCCTACAGAGCTCCTAGCTGTTCCTTTCCCTGTGTCTGGAACTTCACTCAGAACTAGACTCAGCTCTGTCTCAGTCTTCAGTCTCTAGTCTCACTAACCCCGCCCCAGACCCAGTTTATATAGGGCAGATTCCTCCCCTATCTGGTCTGGGACAGGAGGTGTTGCATGTTCAAGGGCTCCTGACCAGGGAACCTCCCACTTGCTCTCAGATGTGATATTTCTATCACCGTGGCAACCAGACCCCTGGGGTGCCACATATTTGCAGCAAGTGTAGTATAACTCCCCACAGGAAGAGTGTAGCTTCAGGGCAGCGTGAGTGGATGATGGTGGTGATAGTACCTGGATTAGTAATAATGACACAGAGTCTTTGCAGTGCAGTCCTGGGGGTCTTTACTGGTGGCAATTATATAGGCCCCAACGGGAGTACTTGCTAGGGATGAGGGCCTGGTCAGTCTGGGAGCAATCCTAGAATTCCCCTGGCCAAGTGAAGTTGTAGGCCTGCCGTTCTGACTGTACTCTTTTGGCTATCCCGCTTATAGTCGTATTGTAGCCCACGTCCCTGAGTGTGACGTGCTGCTCACCCGTATGACTGGCGACTCGGATCCTGTGTATTCCTCGCTCCTCTGTGGCGGTACTGGTCCTTTCGTGTGGCTGAGCCTCCGGGCTTCTGGGGCCAGGAGACCTGCAATCTCCTGCTTTGCGATATCTGCTGCTGGGCTTGAAGGGTCCCACAACCTCGGACTCCGGTGTCCGGTTCTCTGTGTACACTCTGGCTGGGACGAGCTCTGCACAGCTCCAGTCCTCAGCTCCTTGCTCCTTAGTGTCCTGCTTGACCCCTGACACTGAACCTGTCTCTGACTAGACTCAGACTGGCTAACCCCGCCTCCAGATCCAGTTATATAGGGCAGGATCCTCCCCTTTTCTGGTCTGGAGCAGGAGGTGTTGCATGTAGTGTGTTCCTGACCAGGAAACTCCTGTTTTGCTCCCAGACATGGTATTACTACCACTGTGGCAACCAGACCCTCTGGGGTGCCACAAATCCATCCAGCTGCTGGAGCCCTGTGCTGTGTGATCCCGTCCACCCAGCTGCTGCAGCTCTGTGAATACAATACAAGTGTGAGAAGCTGTGCAGCAAGAGTGCAACTGTACAGTGACCTGCAGAGCAGCATACTGGTACGTCAGTAGAAACCCAGGACCTGGCTGAAGTTCACTAGGGGGGAGGAAGATGCCCAACCTGGGAGAGGATTCAGCTGCTGGCACAGCCGCCACCACTGTAATGCCGTTATCAATGCCATATATACCAGGGGCGGCGTGGTTGCCCCAGTACTCAGGGGAGTCGCACACCCTGAGCAACTTTGAGGAGAGACTGCGCAGTTTGCTTAAAGTGTACCCACTGTCTGAGGAGCAAAAAGTCAGCATCCTCATAGGCCAGCTAATCGGTGCAGCCCAGAGGGAGGTGAAGTTCTGGCCAGGCAGGGACAAAGGCACTGTTAAGGAAATACTGGCCCGGTTGAAGGATACCTTTGACACACGCAATGCAGCAGAGATTAAAATGAAGTTCTACGGGTGCAAACAAAGGGTGCAGGACAGTGTACGGGACTATGCTCTAAACCTGCAGGAGGCGCTGCGGGCCATTAAACAGGTGGACCCCGACAGTGTGCGAGACGAGGACAGATTGCTAACTGAGCAGTTTATTGAGGGGCTCCTGTCTAATGCTCTCCGGACACAGCTGCGCATTATGGCTCTGCAAAACCCTGATCTGGACTTTGCGCAATTTAAAGACCGAGCCATCCGGGTGCTACGAGAACCAACCCCAGGTGGCACTGCATCCCTCCGGTGCCCAGCTATCACATACCACCAGGAGGTGGCGTCCTTTTCCCCAGCACGCGTGGAGGCTGACAAGCAGACTCTAGACAATGACCCGTCTGTAGACCTACGCCTTCAGGTCCAGGAGCTGACCAAAAGTGTGGATACACTAACTAAAACCATGCAGGCCATGCAAGTGTTTCCAAAGGAAAAGATCGAGCTGGCTTCCAGTCCAGATGACGTCCCGTGGCGACGACAGAGAAGAATTCCACCGACCAGAGGTAGGAACAGCGATCGCTACCACCAGGGCGGACAACCCATCTGCCGCCGCTGTCAAATAGCGGGGCACTACGCAAGATTCTGTAATTTAAACGAGCAACCCCTGGGGCAGAGGGCCAACCCCCAGGAGTAAGGCGAACAGGTCCACAAAGCTTCGAGACAACTACGTGGGAGGACGACCGGTCCTACCAGTCGAGCTTGATGGCATCCCGATGAACACACTGCTGGACACTGGGTCCCAGGTGACAACGATGCCATGTATCCTTTATAAACAATACTGGACTGATTCAGACATTACCCGCCATCCAGATGAACATCTTAGCGTCTATGCCAGCAATGGTCAGCCCTTGCCTCAGGTGGGGTATAAAGAGGTGACCATAAAAGTTGGCCGAGTGGAACTGCCATCACAAGGAATGATTATTGTTGATATTGATCGCCGAGAAAGTCATCCTATGATAACCAATGTGATAGAGAATTGTCTTGGGGAAATTATTCTTTTGTTGCAATAGGTCGCAGAGACTGCCAGTTCCAGTCAACAGCGAGTTCTGCAGAAGGAATTCAGAGCCCTGATGAAAAGACAACATGTAGAGCTGTCTGGTGGAGAAGTTGGCAGTGTCAGGATGAATGATCCATTCCCCATTGCAATGCCCCCTAGGAGTGAAATGTTAATATAGTGTTGGGCAGCAATAGGTCTCAGGGGTCAAGATTTTCAGGCCCTGGTGGAACCCGTGTACTCTGACAGTAGGCCCACCATCTTGACAGCCAGGGGGGTAGTTGATGTCCGCAAGGGGAGAGTACTGATACGCATCCTAAATTGTGGGGAGAAAGAGGTCCATTTACCCCAGTATGCTACCCTTGCTAAGCTATTCACTGTCAGTAACAACGCAATAAAGACAGTGGAACCCTTGCCTTCATCCAAACCGACGGAGGATAATGGCTCCAAGAGGCAGATGGAGGATTGGTGTCAGAAGCTACAAGTGGGCACTGACTCCACCCCTTTTCACCAAAAGCATGGAGTATACCGGGTGGTCCAAGAATATGAGCGAGTCTTCAGCAAACACCCACTAGAATTTGGGCAGGTAAAAGGGGTCCAACCATCCGCCCATTAAAGAGAGGTACCGGCCTGTACCCCCAGCTCACAATCAATGTGCCAAGGGAATGTTAGGGGAGATGAAGGAGGCTGGGGTGATCAGAGGTAGCTGTAGCCCTTGGGCAGCTCCATTAGTTCTCGTTAGAAAGAAGGATGGTACAATGAGGATGTGTGTTGATTACAGGCAGATTGACTGCATTACACATAAGGACGCCTACCCATTATCCAGAATTGAGGAATCATTAGCAGCATTGAGATCAGCCAACTATGTTTTCATGCACCGTCTCTTTAAAAAAGCCGGCCGGCAATTCAGCATCTGTACCCGACAATTTAGAACAGAAAGCTAGCTGTCTGCCTAGCCTTTGCTAGCTATTAAAATAGGGGGGACCCCACGTCATTTTTTTGGGGGGGTCCCCCATTTTAATAGCTAGTAAAGGCTAGGTATTCAGCTGGGGGCTGATATTAGTAGCCTGGGAAGCTCCGTGGGTTTTACCCCTTCCCAGGCTTCAAACATCTGCCCCAGCTGTCTGCTTAACCTCCGCTAGAGCCTAAAATTATGGGGAACCCCATGCCAATTTTTTTTTAAATAAATCCTTTATTTTAACACTAAATGACAAGTACAGTAATCAACACTATCACTGTACTTCATATATATGTGACTGACATGTTTCTATCTATCTAATCTATGTGTGATTCTCTATTCCTTCTATTCTAAATTGTCGGGTACCGCTGCTGAATTGCCGGCCGGCTTTTTTAAAGAGACGGTGCATGAAAACACTATTATTTTTTTTAATAAATCCTTTACACTAAATGACAAGTACAGTAAGCAACACTGTCACTGTACTTCATATATATGTGACTGACATGTTTCTATCTATCTAATCTATGTGTGAAGCTCTATTCTTTCGGCTCTAAATTGTCGGGTACCGGTGTATGCCGCTGCTGAATTGACGGCTTTTCATGTTTCACTGTGAGCACTGTTCCCATCGATTTGGGCAATCACTGTAATGCCACAATCACCATGGCTGTGGCATTACAGTGAGTGGCAGACAATCCCTGCATGATTGGTGCTCAAAATAGCGCCAGACATGCAGGACACGCTTTTGGTGCACGAACAGTTATCGAACATAACCTCGAACAGCCGAATTTTTTGCAAATCGTTCGGGTTTGTCGAACAACTCGAACACCGCCCAAAACAGCACGAATTTGAGATTGGCGAACAGTTCTAGTCGAACACCGCTCATCTCTACTCCTGAAATACCTGAAGGATTGCTGAACCCCTTCCTTGGTGAGCGCAGGACAACGTGGGAGGTTTCTCTGGTATTGGTAGCCTGGAGTTCAACAGCTGTGAGTAAACCTTGAAGACTGCACGCCACTGTGTCCTGGAATTATTATCTGCGCCATCCCCTGCACTACACTGCACAGCAACATCTACCTCATCTATTACATCACTGCGCCACTCTGTGGCTTAGCTCTACGTATGGAGAGCTGTCCCAACTCTGCTGCGTCACCATCAGCTCCAGAGGATCTGCACCGCAGCGGCAGCTCCAAATAACCGCATACCACAGGTGGCGTCACGAACATTAAAGTATAAAAACTATAAACCCCTTTTATTGACCGCCCTGGGTCACGGACCGGGTCACTGCCACTGTGACATCCCCTGCACCGACCGGCTCGGCACCGAGTACCCCACGGCCCAGGGGGCGCGTCACATCGACATTAACAGAAATAAACACTTGAAATAGAGCACTCTGTTTGTAATGACTCTATAGAATATATGAGTTTCACTTTTTGTATTGAAGAACTGAAATAAATTAATTGTTTGATGATATTCTAATTTACTGAGATGCACCTGTATATGGATAGATAAATACTGTAGATTAATAGATATATGGATAGATAGATAGATAGATAGATAGATAGATAGATAGATAGATAGATAGATATTTGGATAGATATTTAGATAGGGGTTTGTGCCAGAGCCGCTGTGAACCCTGACGGCCAGCCCCCCTCTCCCAATACTGGTGCCTGTCCGCTGGTGGGTCGAGCGAGCCCCCCTGTGGTGGAGGCAGCTCTAAGCTTTTTAATTTAAATTGTCTCTCTAATTTGAATGAATACACTTTAAATCCATTTACAAGGATCTATTGGAGGGCAAGTCTCATGCCAGCAGCCGCGGTAATTCCAGCTCCAGTAGCGTCCACTAAAGCTGCTGCAGTTAAAAAGCTTTTATAAGGATCGAGTCGGCTGTCCACCGCAAGGCATCCTACTGCCAGTCCCAGCCCCTATGCCTTGGGGTGCCTCCTGATGCTCTTCACTAAGTATCCCATGGTCCCGAAGCATTTCCTTTGAAAAAATTAAGTGTCTAAACTACAGGTGGTGCAGCTTGCTTAACAGCCGGGATAATCCGCTCACTAGCAGACACTGCTACTAGGCACAAAGTATTTCCTGGGCTAGATGCAGTTAAAAATTTGTAATTAGATACTCTCGTTGGATGCTGAGAAAGCATTCCATAGAGTCTCCTGGCACGCCATATATGATTCTCTTAAAAAGCTTGGGGTAGGGGTCTAGGGGACCCTTTTATAGCCAAAATCACGGCCCTGTATCGCAATACGTCACCTAGGCTGAAGATAAATGGAACTGTAGCACCCTGAGGGCTCGGTTGCTACAGACGTATTGCACCTCACCCAGAGGTGTGATATCTCACTCTCAGGTAAGGATGGAGTGTGGATCAGGACCCGACACCTGCATGCATTACACCACATTGCCGTGGGTCAGGGCGACCAATATGCCCCTGAGATGGGCACGACAGTCCCTGTCCCTGGCTGGAGTGGGGGGAGGGAACACTGAGGAAGGGGAACCCTGTAGTGCAGGAGCAGGGAGGAAGCAGTTCCTGGGTGCATTGAGAAGGGAGTATAAAAGGTGGGCACCATCTTAGTTCAGTGCAGAGAAGTCTGAGCAGAAGTGGCAGGGAGCAGGGGCTCTGCATGAGCTCTGCTCCGGAGGCGGGCCTAGTAACAGAGGCCCAGGCCTGGAAGAGGGAGAAGGAAGGAAGAGGAGCGGAGAAGGCTCCAGGAACGAGGAATGAAGGGATCCCAGGGGTGCGGACGGGTGAGTCGCCACCGCACGCCCGAATCCACCTGCGTGGAGGGGTCAGGCCAAAGGGGGAGACCGGTCCCCGAACTAGTGGAGGCAGGAAACGACCCTCAGCTAGAAACCGGAGGCTCTGACATTTTATGTGGCGCAGCCCCTCGCTACACCCGCTAGGAAGGCACCACATAGGGTCAGGGAAACTGGCGCCAAGTTTACCAAGAGGAGGCACGAGGCAGCCGGACAGAAGTGTTGGTAAGAAAGGCCAGACAAAGGACACACAAAGGGGGTCCTGTGAAGTGCTCCAAAGTTATCTGGGAGTTGTCTGAGCCCCTCACCTGGTGAGCACAGTACGACGTGGGCAGCCGTTACCTGCAGACGTGGTCTGGATAATAAGAACTGTGAGTAAAGGCCCTGAACTGCATCACTGACTCCGTGTCGTTACTGCTGCTGCCCTGCACCATCACCCCCATCCTCCGCATACACTGCCCTGAGGCTATACTCCTCCCGTGGGGAGTTATGCTACGCTCTGCTGCACCCACAACACCAGCCTCAGTGGTCTGCCCTGTAGCGGCGGTTCACTCTGACCGCAATCCACGGGTGGCGTAGTCGGACATTTAAACATGAAAACCACATAAATAGTTCCGCCACTGGTTTGACCGCCCTGAGCCACGGAACCGGGTCGCCGCCACGAAGACTACAACCACCAGCATCCACCAAAAAGGGTCCGGCTCCGGGTGTCCCAAGGCCCAGGGGGTGCGTCAGAACATTTTCATCACCTTTCACAATCACCAATGGGACAAGGCAGTTATGTCCTCTGTCCCCTCTCTTATACATCCTAGTGACGGAGCACCTGCTCTCATCAATTCGCCATAACCCCAATATTAGGTGGATTGAGGTGGAAGGCACCGAGTACAAGTGCTCTCTATTTGCTGATGATGTCCTAGTTAGAGATGAGCGTTGTTCTACTCGAACTGTTCGCCAATCTCAAATTCGAGCTGTTTTGGGCGGTGTTCGAGCCGTTCGGCGAACACGAACAATTTGAGAAAAATTCGGCTGTTCGAGGTTATGTTCGATAACTGTTCGTGCACCAAAATCATAACTGGATTTTTTCTCAGTAATGATGAAAATTAATGTTAATACGCAGTTTGAGTGTACAGCGGGGTGGGGGGAGGGGCAGGGGATGGATCTCTGCAGGAACAATGAAGATCTCCATTTTTTTTTCTCTTTCCCGCATTTGCAGTGGGGAGGTGCAATCTGTCAGCCTATCAGCAGCACACACACGGAGCGAAGTGCTTTTTTTCACACAAGCAAGGGCATGTGTCATTGGCAGTGTATGTCACATGTCCTTGCCCTATAAGACCAAGCCATTTTCCCCGTCGCCACCATTTTCTCACTGCTGCAGCTGCGTGTTAGACGGCACCGCTGTTGCTGTGTGCGCTATACCTTGTTAATTTCAAGCCAATTTTCGCACAAATATACAGATAGCTTGGGAGTAGGGAATAGTTGTGATTGCAGTCCTTTTAAGGACTAGGTTACAGCATTTCCTACGACTTTTATCAGGGAGGTCTGTGCTCTTAAATAGATAGGTTGTGGGAGTAAAGACTAATTGTAATTGGAGTCCTTTTCAGGACTAGGTTACATGAATTCCTATCAGTTTTTGCCAGGCAGGTCTGTGCCAGTGCTGTGCAAGTTTTTTTCACAGCATTTGGCTGAATCTAGCAAAGCTAATCCTTTTTGGCCTATTGCAGAGTGTGTTAGTCAGTGGAGTAGCCTATCTGTGTTGCAAGATATAACACCTGTGTATAGAATACCAATTTTTTTACTGCACCTAGTGAAGTAAAATCTTTTGGGCATAGCATCATTCTATTAGTCCATCTATACTGACCTCCATCAGGTTGCAAACTGAATATAATTTTTTTCTGCATCTAGCTCTGAAAAAATATTTGGGCTTCTAGCAGTGTGTGGGACTTGGTCTATTAGTCCATCTATACTGACCTCCATCAGGTTGCAAATTAAAAATAATTTTTTTCTTCATTTAGCTCTGAAAAAATATTTGGGCTTCTAGCAGTGTGTGGGACTTGGTCTATTAGTCCTTCTATACTGACCTCCAGCAGGTTGCAAATTGAATATAATTTTTTTCTGCATCTAGCTCTGAAAAAATAGTTGGGCTTCTAGCGGTGTGTGGGACTTGGTCTATTAGTCCATCTATACTGACCTCCATCAGGTTGCAAATTAAAAATAATTTTTTTCTGCATCTAGCTCTGAAAAAATATTTGGGCTTCTAGCAGTGTGTGGGACTTGGTCTATTAGTCCATCTATACTGACCTCCATCAGGTTGCAAATTAAAAATAATTTTTTTCTGCATCTAGCTCTGAAAAAATATTTGGGCTTCTAGCAGTGTGTGGGACTTGGTCTATTAGTCCATCTATACTGACCTCCATCAGGTTGCAAATTAAAAATAATTTTTTTCTGCATCTAGCTCTGAAAAAATATTTGGGCTTCTAGCAGTGTGTGGGACTTGGTCTATTAGTCCATCTATACTGACCTCCATCAGGTTGCAAATTAAAAATAATTTTTTTCTGCATCTAGCTCTGAAAAAATATTTGGGCTTCTAGCAGTGTGTGGGACTTGGTCTATTAGTCCATCTATACTGACCTCCATCAGGTTGCAAATTAAAAATAATTTTTTTCTGCATCTAGCTCTGAAAAAATATTTGGGCTTCTAGCAGTGTGTGGGACTTGGTCTATTAGTCCATCTATACTGACCTCCATCAGTTTGCAAATTAAAAATAATTTTTTTCTTCATTTAGCTCTGAAAAAATATTTGGGCTTCTAGCAGTGTGTGGGACTTGTTCTATTAGTCCTTCTATACTGACCTCCAGCAGGTTGCAAATTGAATATAATTTTTTTCTGCATCTAGCTCTGAAAAAATAGTTGGGCTTCTAGCGGTGTGTGGGACTTGGTCTATTAGTCCATCTATACTGACCTCCATCAGGTTGCAAATTAAAAATAATTTTTTTCTGCATCTAGCTCTGAAAAAATATTTGGGCTTCTAGCAGTGTGTGGGACTTGGTCTATTAGTCCATCTATACTGACCTCCATCAGGTTGCAAATTAAAAATAATTTTTTTCTGCATCTAGCTCTGAAAAAATATTTGGGCTTCTAGCAGTGTGTGGGACTTGGTCTATTAGTCCATCTATACTGACCTCCATCAGGTTGCAAATTAAAAATAATTTTTTTCTGCATCTAGCTCTGAAAAAATATTTGGGCTTCTAGCAGTGTGTGGGACTTGGTCTATTAGTCCATCTATACTGACCTCCATCAGGTTGCAAATTAAAAATATTTTTTTTCTGCATCTAGCTCTGAAAAAATATTTGGGCTTCTAGCAGTGTGTGGGACTTGGTCTATTAGTCCATCTATACTGACCTCCATCAGGTTGCAAATTAAAAATAATTTTTATCTGCATCTACAGTACCTCTGAAAAAATATTTGGGCTTCTAGCTGTGTGTGGAACTATTTGTATTAGTCCATCTATACTGACCTCCATCAGGTTGCAAACTGAATATATTTTTTTCTGCATCTACCTCTGAAAAAATATTTGGCCTTCTAGTAGTGTGTCGGACTTTCTCTATTAGTCCATCTATACTGACCTCCATCAGGTTGCAAATTAAAAATAATTTTTATCTGCATCTACAGTACCTCTGAAAAAATATTTGGGCTTCTAGCTGTGTGTGGGACTATTTGTATTAGTCCATCTATACTGACCTCCATCAGGTTGCAAATTCAAAATAATTTTTTTCTGCATCTAACCCAGCCAATAGTTTTGGCCTAATACCACAGTTTGGCCACTCAGCTCTGCTCGGTTACCATCCATTGTTTTTTTGTGCAAACAACTCCAGAGTTGTGAATTAGTTAACCACCAAAATGAGTGGAAAAAGGCCTGCTGCTGGTGGAAAGGGGAATAGGCGTGTTGGGAAGGGGAAAAAAGGTTGTGTCCGTGGGGTAGGTGTTAAAGCAACAGTAACATCTGCAGAAGAAAGACCATCTTCCAGCCAAACTAAAATGTCTACTTCTTTTAGCGGACAATGTGATAAGATCCCTTTCTTACGGCCACGCCAATCGCTACAAATTCCAGATGAGGCACAAAAACAGCAGGTGCTTCAACGGATATCAAGTGCTCCTTTAAGTGGGCTCTCCTCCACATCAACTTCAACATCACAAATACTCCAGTCCTCAAAGGTGTCACCCAAATCGCACTTGCTTCCTCACAGCTCCCAAATCTCCAGCTGCCCGTCTGAGTATGAGGTAGAACAGATGGTTGAGTCTGCAGAGCTGTTTACTCATACTATAGCCTGGGAATCAGAGGTCGACTCCAGCGCTTCTGTGAATCCAGACGAGGAAATGATCTGCACTGATGCCCAGAATCTTTATGAGTCGGATCCAGGACCAGACGCAGAAGGTTCTGACCATAATGTAGACCCTCATTCCCAAACTGTAACTCCTGTTGGTGGAGACAATGAGGAAGACGATGATAAGACTCAAATACCTGATTGGAGCGACAACTTTAGTTTTTTGTCAGGGCAGGAACAGGTTGGCTCTGAGGACGACGGGTGTGATAACGCACAGGGTGATGATGATGAGGTCGGAGATCCCACTTACTGTCAACCCACAGTCATCCAAGAGATGAGGTCAGCAGAGGAGGTGGAGGAAGATGCTAGTGACGACGAGGTCAGGTTGCGCCTTCCTGGACAGAGACGTAGTACTGGAAGCACGTCAACAACTGCATCCTCAAACACAACTCTGCCTCTCACCACAAGTCGTGGTGGCTCTTCAGGTCGCATGGGTGCTAAGCCTTGCATAGCCTGGGCATTTTTTCAGATCGATAAAGATGACCCAACTCGTGTTATCTGTAACATTTGTCAGCAAAAGCTAAGTAGAGGCCAAAAAATACATAGTTTGAGTACTTCATGCATGAACCGGCACATGGACATGAAGCATAAGTTGCAGTGGGAAGCTCAGTGTGCTACAATGCGGCCTAGCCGGCCGGGCCAATCACCGTCTGCCATATCTTGTGCATCCGCGGCCTCTTCATCCTCTGTGACTGGGGGGACAGCAGTCACACCTGTTTTGGGGCGCAGACCTGCCACCTCTTTACCCGCAACAGCCAGCGTGATTGGCAGGTCATCATTTTCTTTGGAGGTGGGAACACCAGCTGGTGTTGAGCGCTGTCCGACATCGATAGCACCACATTTGGATCAAGGCAACCTAACATGTCCGCCTGCATCTTCCTCACAGACCGGCAGTTTGCCGGGGACACCCTTATCAACCCCGTCTAAGCACAATAGCCAGCCCTCGGTCCCTCAGATGTGGACAAGTAAAAGACCATTTCCTCCTAGCCATGAGAAAGCTAAGAGGTTGAATTTCACCATCTGCAAGCTCTTGGCTACAGAAATGCTGCCTTTCCGCCTGGTGGACACAGAGGATTTTCGAGACCTTATGTCCGTCGCAGTGCCCCAGTACCAGATGCCCAGTCGGCACTACTTCTCAAAGAAAGGTGTGCCTGCGCTCCACCAGCATGTCGCACACAACATCACCGCTTCTTTGAGAAACTCTGTGTGTGACAGGGTGCATTTCACCACAGACACTTGGACGAGTAGGCATGGACAGGGGCGTTACATGTCGCTGACTGGGCACTGGGTAACTATGGTGACAGCAGGACAAGGGGCTGCTGTCCAAGTCTTGCCGTCCCCACGAGTTGTGCGTCAATCCTCTTTATGTCAAAGTTCCTCCACTGCTTCTGCCTCCTCAACCTCCTCTCGGTCTTCCACCTGCACCCAAAGCCTGTCTGGTCATGCCACAAGCTTTCTAACTGCGCAGAAGGGATCCTGCACACCTCCTTACTATGCTGGCAGTAGGGCTCAACGTCATCAGGCGGTTTTTACATTGAAATGTCTGGGAAATGTGAGTCACACAGCTGAGGAGTTGTGGTCAGCTCTGGAGAACCAATTTCATGAATGGTTGTCTCCACTGGACCTGAAACCAGGGAAGGCCGTGTGCGACAATGCTGCAAACCTGGGTGCGGCCCTTCGCCGGGGCAATGTCACACACGTGCCTTGTATGGCTCACGTGTAGAACCTGGTTGTCCAGCAATTTTTAGCCCACTATCCCAGACTAGATGGCCTTCTGCAGAGGGCACGGTCGCTGTGTGCTCACTTCCGCCGTTCGCATCCCGCAGCTCAGCGACTTACATCTCTACAGAAGTCGTTGGGCCTGCCACTTCACCGGCTAAAATGCGATGTGCCTACCCGGTGGAATTCAACTCTGCACATGTTGCAGCGACTGTGGTAGCACTGACAAGCCCTGGTGCAATACGTTCTGACGTATAGCCTGGGCCAACGAGATTCAGAGGTGGGGCAAATCACGCTGGAGGAGTGGTCTTAGATCAGGGACCTATGCACCCTTCTGCACAGTTTTGAAATGGCGACGAAGATGTTTAGTGCTGACGATGCCATTATCAGCATGACTATTCCGGTGATTTACATGCTGGAGCACATGTTAAACAGAATTCGGAGTCAGGTGGTGGCACAAGAGGAGGTGGAGGAAGTAGAGGAGGAGGAGTTGTATGCGGAAGGGCTAACATCTGCAAGGTCCAGACGGTCGGCAGCACCAAGGCGGCAGGCATGTGAGGGTGGGGGAGATGGTTTTACCAGGGCGCATGGTAGCAGCCAAACTAGTGAGGAAGGTGCAGGAGCCCAGGAAGAAGTGGAGGACGAACTGATGGAAGACTCATCAGATGAGGGAGACCTTGATCACATTTCTGTTGTGCGAGGTTGGGGGGAGAGGACAGAGGAAGGAAGCATAATTGTTACCTCGCCACCAACACAACAGGGACTTGGTGCTCCTGGATGCGCAACACACATGAGTGCCTTCTTGCTGCACTACCTGCAACATGACCCTCGAATTGTGAGAATTAGAAATAATCCTGACTACTGGGTTGCCACACTGTTAGATCCCCGGTACAAAAGTAAATTTGCAGAAATTATTCCTGCCATAGAAAGGGATGCACGCATGCAGGAGTATCAGCAGAGACTGTTGCAGAATCTTACATGTGCTTTTCCACAAAATACCAGTGGTGCACGTAGTGAATCTCACAGTTCCAACTTGCCAACCGTGGGACCGTCAAGTGTTCAGCACTCAAACCGTAACAGAACCACAGTATCTGCTGGTAACATCAATTTTGCGGAATCATTTCACCACTTTTTTAGCCCATCCTTTGCAAGGCCACAGGAGACAAGAAGTCTGACACATAGTCAACGCCTAGAGACGATGGTACAGGAGTATCTCCAAGTAAACATTGAAGCCACGACTGTGTCACTGGACCCTTGCTCTTTTTGGGCTTCCAATCTGGATAAATGGCCGGAGCTAGCCACTTACGCCTTGGAGATCTTGTCATGTCCCGCAGCCAGCGTTCTGTCTGAACGTGTGTTCAGCGCTGCTGGTGGTGTGCTGACAGATAAGCGCACGCGGCTCTCCACTGATAATGTAGACAGACTCACGTTCATAAAGATGAACAAATCATGGATCCGAAACGACTTTTCTACCCCTGTGTCATCCTGGGGAGAGTAAAAGCTTGATGATTGGTTAAAATCACCCTACCAACCGTTTTAAGCTTTCAAATTACTAATCATGTTTATCTGTATCTTGACTGGAAAATAATTTGGGCTTTGTAGCAGTGTGCAGCACTGATCCTATTAGGCCATCTATACTAAAGCTTCACCAGATTTAAAATTAAAAATAATTTTTAGCTGCATCTAGCCCGGAAAATAATTTTGGGGCTCCGAGATGCGCAAGGCACATAAGTGCCTTCTTGCTGCACTACCTGCAGCATGACCCTCATATTGTCAGAATTCGAAGTAATCATGACTACTGGGTTGCCACACTCTTAGATCCCCCAAACTTTTCGATCAACCTTTTCATTTTAATAAAGACCAAAAAAATGGTCATTTTTGAAATTATAAGCATTAGCAGGTTGTTAGAAACTGAAATCAAACAGTTTTCAACTCAAAACTTTATTCTAGGTGATGTTACATTTTCACATAGGACCCCTTGTTCGAAAGGAGCTTCTGAACTCTCTCGTCCATTGAATTTGTCAGGTTTTGGATGGTTTCTGCTTCAATTGTTTTGCATGAGGACAGAATACCCTCCCAGAGCTGTTGCTTAGATGTGAACTGCCTCCCGCCATCATAGACACTCCTTTTAATGATGCTCCAAAGGTTCTGAATGGGGTAGAGGTCAGGGGAGCATGGGGGTCACACCATAAGTTTGTCCCCTTTTATGCCCATATCAGCCAGAGATGCAGATGTTTTATGTGCAGCATGAGATGGTGCATTATCATGCAGAAAAATGATCTTGCTGTGAAATACACGGTTCTTCTTCTTGAACCATGGCAGGAAGTGCTGTTTGAGAAAATCCATATACATTATGGAGTTCATCTTTAGCGCCTTCAGGGATCCTAAAGGGGCCGACAATCTCTCTCCCCATGATTCCAGCCCAAAACATTACTCCACCTCCTCCTTGTTGGCGCTGTAGCCGTGTTTGCGTGGGGTGTCCATCAACCAGCCATCCTCCACTCCATCCATCTGGACCATCGAGCGCTGCACGGCACTCATCCGTGAACAAAACAGTTTTGAAATCAGTCTTCATGTAATGTTTGGCCCACTGGAGCCGTTTCTGCTTGTGTGAAGTGGATAGAGGAGGTCGACAGGATGGCGCATGCACAGCTGCAAACCTCTGAAGGACCCTGCATCTTGTTGTTCGGGGGACGTTGGAGGCACAAGCAGCTTCAAAAACTTGTCTGCTGCTATGACAAGGCTTTTTTGCCGCTGCTCTTTCAACCTGACGTAATTGCCTGTAGGAAAGAGTCCTCAATTTGCCCTTATCAGCACGCACACGTGTGTACTGTGAATCAGCTACATACTTCTTGATTGCCAAGACACTTCATCCTGATCATCGCACAATGTTGATTGTAGTCATGCCTTGACCTAAACACTCCACAATTTGTTGCTTCTCAGCAGCCGACACATCCTTTTTCTTTCCCATTTTGGCAGAAAATGTAGGCTGCTTAATAATGTGAGAGAGCCTTCTTAAGTAGTCTTGCCTTTCATTGGACACACCTGCCAAACTAATTAGCAAAGGTGTCTGCAATTGCTTACAGTGATATAAAGAGCCCTGACACACATCACCATCAATGAGTTTAACTGACAAACAAACAAATTCTTCCCTTATCACTCCTAAACACTTTTTGTATAATAATTTGGAACGCAGTGTACATGTGCTTTTCCACAAAACACCAGTGGTTCACGTAGTGAATCTTACAGTTCTAACTTGCCAACCGTGGTCTGTATGGAGTTGTTCAATAAAGGGCCCAAAATTAAGATAACATAGATGGGAGAGGTCTCTATGAATAGGAATTCCTAAGTATTTGATACCCTGTGAGGGACAGGCAAAGGGAAAGTTGGACTGGATGGAATCCTATATGGATTTGGGGAGGGAGACATCGATGGCCTCAGACTTCGCTGCATTGATTTTAAAATTTTACCATGTAACAAAGTGATCTATTTCAGCCATAACAGCATGGATGGATATATGTGATTGAGTGATATATACTAGGACATCATCAGCAAATAGAGAGCACTTGTACTCGGTGCCTCCCACCTCAATCCACCTAATATTGGGGTTATGGCGAATTGATGAGAGCAGGTGCTCCGTCACTAGGATGTATAAGAGAGGGGACAGAGGACATCACTGCCTTGTCCCATTGGTGATTGTGAAAGGTGATGAAAATGTTCTGACGCACCCCCTGGGCCTTGGGACACCCGGAGCCGGACCCTTTTTGGTGGATGCTGGTGGTTGTAGTCTTCGTGGCGGCGACCCGGTTCCGTGGCTCAGGGCGGTCAAACCAGTGGCGGAACTATTTATGTGGTTTTCATGTTTAAATGTCCGACTACGCCACCCGTGGATTGCGGTCAGAGTGAACCGCCGCTACAGGGCAGACCACTGAGGCTGGTGTTGTGGGTGCAGCAGAGCGTAGCATAACTCCCCACGGGAGGAGTATCGCCTCAGGGCAGTGTATGCGGAGGATGGGGGTGATGGTGCAGGGCAGCAGCAGTAACGACACGGAGTCAGTGATGCAGTTCAGGGCCTTTACTCACAGTTCTTATTATCCAGACCACGTCTGCAGGTAACGGCTGCCCACGTCGTACTGTGCTCACCAGGTGAGGGGCTCAGACAACTCCCAGATAACTTTGGAGCACTTCACAGGACCCCCTTTGTGTGTCCTTTGTCTGGCCTTTCTTACCAACACTTCTGTCCGGCTGCCTCGGGCCTCCTCTTGGTAAACTTGGCGCCAGTTTCCCTGACCCTATGTGGTGCCTTCCTAGCGGGTGTAGCGAGGGGCTGCGCCACATAAAATGTCAGAGCCTCCGGTTTCTAGCTGAGGGTCGTTTCCTGCCTCCACTAGTTCGGGGACCGGTCTCCCCCTTTGGCCTGACCCCTCCATGCAGGTGGATTCGGGCGTGCGGTGGCGACTCGCCCGTCCGCACCCCTGGGATCCCTTCATTCCTCGTTCCTGGAGCCTTCTCCGCTCCTCTTCCTTCCTTCTCCCTCTTCCAGGCCTGGGCCTCTGTTACTAGGCCCGCCTCCGGAGCAGAGCTCATGCAGAGCCCCTGCTCCCTGCCACTTCTGCTCAGACTTCTCTGCACTGAACTAAGATGGTGCCCACCTTTTATACTCCCTTCTCAATGCACCCAGGAACTGCTTCCTCCCTGCTCCTGCACTACAGGGTTCCCCTTCCTCAGTGTTCCCTCCCCCCACTCCAGCCAGGGACAGGGACTGTCGTGCCCATCTCAGGGGCATATTGGTCGCCCTGACCCACGGCAATGTGGTGTAATGCATGCAGGTGTCGGGTCCTGATCCACACTCCATCCTTACCTGAGAGTGAGATATCACACCTCTGGGTGAGGTGCAATACGTCTGTAGCAACCGAGCCCTCAGGGTGCTACAGTTCCATTTATATTCAGCCTAGGTGACGTATTGCGATACAGGGCCGTGATTTTGGCTATAAAAGGGTCCCCTAGACCCCTACCCCAAGCTTTTTAAGAGAATCATATATGGCGTGCCAGGAGACTCTATGGAATGCTTTCTCAGCATCCAACGAGAGTATCTAATTACAAATTTTTAACTGCATCTAGCCCAGGAAATACTTTGTGCCTAGTAGCAGTGTCTGCTAGTGAGCGGATTATCCCGGCTGTTAAGCAAGCTGCACCACCTGTAGTTTAGACACTTAATTTTTTCAAAGGAAATGCTTCGGGACCATGGGATACTTAGTGAAGAGCATCAGGAGGCACCCCAAGGCATAGGGGCTGGGACTGGCAGTAGGATGCCTTGCGGTGGACAGCCGACTCGATCCTTATAAAAGCTTTTTAACTGCAGCAGCTTTAGTGGACGCTACTGGAGCTGGAATTACCGCGGCTGCTGGCATGAGACTTGCCCTCCAATAGATCCTTGTAAATGGATTTAAAGTGTATTCATTCAAATTAGAGAGACAATTTAAATTAAAAAGCTTAGAGCTGCCTCCACCACAGGGGGGCTCGCTCGACCCACCAGCGGACAGGCACCAGTATTGGGAGAGGGGGGCTGGCCGTCAGGGTTCACCGCGGCTCTGGCACAAACCCGGCGACACGGAGGTGGCACGGGCAGGAGCGGACTGGCCGTGTCGGCTTCTCACTTTTTGGATTTTAGAAGGGCATGACATGCCTATATCTGTGTCTCCCCCTCCTTTTACTCCTCCACCTCTTTTATTTTCGCATGACTATATGTACTTGTCACTTTTCCATGTGTTAGTTATGTCTTCTGAGCAGTTTGTCAGCTTTTGGACACCTTTAAAGGTGTTTTCTATGTGTTTCTATGTGTTTTTGTTTGCCTGCCATTGGTTTTAACGGTGTTCGAAGGTGTTCGACGAACAGTTTGACGAACAGTTCGGCGAACACACGGGTGTTCGACGAACCGAACCGAACTCGAACACTACGGGGGTGGCTCAACACTAGTCCTAGTATATATCACTCAATCACATATATCCATCCATGCCGTTATGGCTGAAATAGATCACTTTCTTACATGGTAAAATTTTAAAATCAATGCAGCGAAGTCTGAGGCCCTCGATGTCTCCCTCCCCAAATCCATATAGGATTCCATCCAGTCCAACTTTCCCTTTGCCTGGCCCTCACACGGTATCAAATACTTAGGAATTCCTATTCATAGAGACCTCTCCCATCTATGTTATCTTAATTTTGGGCCCTTTATTGAACAACTCCATACAGACCACGGTTGGCAAGTTAGAACTGTAAGATTCACTACGTGAACCACTGGTGTTTTGTGGAAAAGCACATGTACACTGCGTTCCAAATTATTATACAAAAAGTGTTTAGGAGTGATAAGGGAAGAATTTGTTTGTTTGTCAGTTAAACTCATTGATGGTGATGTGTGTCAGGGCTCTTTATATCACTGTAAGCAATTGCAGACACCTGTGCTAATTAGTTTGGCAGGTGTGTCCAATGAAAGGCAAGACTACTTAAGAAGGCTCTCTCACATTATTAAGCAGCCTACATTTTCTGCCAAAATGGGAAAGAAAAAGGATGTGTCGGCTGCTGAGAAGCAACAAATTGTGGAGTGTTTAGGTCAAGGCTTGACTACAATCAACATTGTGCGATGATCAGGATGAAGTGTCTTGGCAATCAAGAAGTATGTAGCTGATTCACAGTACACACGTGTGCGTGCTGATAAGGGCAAATTGAGGACTCTTTCCTACAGGCAATTACGTCAGGTTGAAAGAGCAGCGGCAAAAAAGCCTTGTCATAGCAGCAGACAAGTTTTTGAAGCTGCTTGTGCCTCCAACGTCCCCCGAACAACAAGATGCAGGGTCCTTCAGAGGTTTGCAGCTGTGCATGCGCCATCCTGTCGACCTCCTCTATCCACTTCACACAAGCAGAAACGGCTCCAGTGGGCCAAACATTACATGAAGACTGATTTCAAAACTGTTTTGTTCACGGATGAGTGCCGTGCAGCGCTCGATGGTCCAGATGGATGGAGTGGAGGATGGCTGGTTGATGGACACCCCACGCAAACACGGCTACAGCGCCAACAAGGAGGAGGTGGAGTAATGTTTTGGGCTGGAATCATGGGGAGAGAGATTGTCGGCCCCTTTAGGATCCCTGAAGGCGCTAAAGATGAACTCCATAATGTATGTGGATTTTCTCAAACAGCACTTCCTGCCATGGTTCAAGAAGAAGAACCGTGTATTTCACAGCAAGATCATTTTTCTGCATGATAATGCACCATCTCATGCTGCACATAAAACATCTGCATCTCTGGCTGATATGGGCATAAAAGGGGACAAACTTATGGTGTGACCCCCATGCTCCCCTGACCTCTACCCCATTCAGAACCTTTGGAGCATCATTAAAAGGAGTGTCTATGATGGCGGGAGGCAGTTCACATCTAAGCAACAGCTCTGGGAGGGTATTCTGTCCTCATGCAAAACAATTGAAGCAGAAACCATCCAAAACCTGACAAATTCAATGGACGAGAGAGTTCAGAAGCTCCTTTCGAACAAGGGGTCCTATGTGAAAATGTAACATCACCTAGAATAAAGTTTTGAGTTGAAAACTGTTTGATTTCAGTGTCTAACAACCTGCTAATGCTTATAATTTCAAAAATGACCATTTTTTTGGTCTTTATTAAAATGAAAAGGTTGATCGAAAAGTTTGGGGGATCTAAGAGTGTGGCAACCCAGTAGTCATGATTACTTCGAATTCTGACAATATGAGGGTCATGCTGCAGGTAGTGCAGCAAGAAGGCACTTATGTGCCTTGCGCATCTTGGAGCCCCAAAATTATTTTCCGGGCTAGATGCAGCTAAAAATTATTTTTAATTTTAAATCTGGTGAAGCTTTAGTATAGATGGCCTAATAGGATCAGTGCTGCACACTGCTACAAAGCCCAAATTATTTTCCAGTCAAGATACAGATAAACATGATTAGTAATTTGAAAGCTTAAAACGGTTGGTAGGGTGATTTTAACCAATCATCAAGCTTTTACTCTCCCCAGGATGACACAGGGGTAGAAAAGTCGTTTCGGATCCATGATTTGTTCATCTTTATGAACGTGAGTCTGTCTACATTATCAGTGGAGAGCCGCGTGCGCTTATCTGTCAGCACACCACCAGCAGCGCTGAACACACGTTCAGACAGAACGCTGGCTGCGGGGCATGACAAGATCTCCAAGGCGTAAGTGGCTAGCTCCGGCCATTTATCCAGATTGGAAGCCCAAAAAGAGCAAGGGTCCAGTGACACAGTCGTGGCTTCAATGTTTACTTGGAGATACTCCTGTACCATCGTCTCTAGGCGTTGACTATGTGTCAGACTTCTTGTCTCCTGTGGCCTTGCAAAGGATGGGCTAAAAAAGTGGTGAAATGATTCCGCAAAATTGATGTTACCAGCAGATACTGTGGTTCTGTTACGGTTTGAGTGCTGAACACTTGACGGTCCCACGGTTGGCAAGTTGGAACTGTGAGATTCACTACGTGCACCACTGGTATTTTGTGGAAAAGCACATGTAAGATTCTGCAACAGTCTCTGCTGATACTCCTGCATGCGTGCATCCCTTTCTAAGGCAGGAATAATTTCTGCAAATTTACTTTTGTACCGGGGATCTAACAGTGTGGCAACCCAGTAGTCAGGATTATTTCTAATTCTCACAATTCGAGGGTCATGTTGCAGGTAGTGCAGCAAGAAGGCACTCATGTGTGTTGCGCATCCAGGAGCACCAAGTCCCTGTTGTGTTGGTGGCGAGGTAACAATCATGCTTCCTTCCTCTGTCCAATCCCCCCAACCTCGCACAACAGAAATGTGATCAATGTCTCCCTCATCTGATGAGTCTTCCATCAGTTCGTCCTCCACTTCTTCCTGGGCTCCTGCACCTTCCTCACTAGTTTGGCTGCTACCATGCGCCCTGGTAAAACCATCTCCCCCACCCTCACATGCCTGCCGCCTTGGTGCTGCCGACCGTCTGGACCTTGCAGATGTTAGCCCTTCCGCATACAACTCCTCCTCCTCTACTTCCTCCACCTCCTCTTGTGCCACCACCTGACTCCGAATTCTGTTTAACATGTGCTCCAGCATGTAAATCACCGGAATAGTCATGCTGATAATGGCATCGTCAGCACTAAACATCTTCGTCGCCATTTCAAAACTGTGCAGAAGGGTGCATAGGTCCCTGATCTGAGACCACTCCTCCAGCGTGATTTGCCCCACCTCTGAATCTCGTTGGCCCAGGCTATATGTCAGAACGTATTGCACCAGGGCTTGTCGGTGCTGCCACAGTCGCTGCAACATGTGCAGAGTTGAATTCCACCGGGTAGGCACATCGCATTTTAGCCGGTGAAGTGGCAGGCCCAACGACTTCTGTAGAGATGTAAGTCGCTGAGCTGCGGGATGCGAACGGCGGAAGTGAGCACACAGCGACCGTGCCCTCTGCAGAAGGCCATCTAGTCTGGGATAGTGGGCTAAAAATTGCTGGACAACCAGGTTCAACACGTCAGCCATACAAGGCACGTATGTGACATTGCCCCGGCGAAGGGCCGCACCCAGGTTTGCAGCATTGTCGCACACGGCCTTCCCTGGTTTCAGGTCCAGTGGAGACAACCATTCATGAAATTGGTTCTCCAGAGCTGACCACAACTCCTCAGCTGTGTGACTCACATTTCCCAGACATTTCAATGTAAAAACCGCCTGATGACGTTGAGCCCTACTGCCAGCATAGTAAGGAGGTGTGCAGGATCCCTTCTGCGCAGTTAGAAAGCTTGTGGCATAACCAGACAGGCTTTGGGTGCAGGTGGAAGACCGAGAGGAGGTTGAGGAGGCAGAAGCAGTGGAGGAACTTTGACATAAAGAGGATTGACGCACAACTCGTGGGGACGGCAAGACTTGGACAGCAGCCCCTTGTCCTGCTGTCACCATAGTTACCCAGTGCCCAGTCAGCGACATGTAACGCCCCTGTCCATGCCTACTCGTCCAAGTGTCTGTGGTGAAATGCACCCTGTCACACACAGAGTTTCTCAAAGAAGCGGTGATGTTGTGTGCGACATGCTGGTGGAGCGCAGGCACACCTTTCTTTGAGAAGTAGTGCCGACTGGGCATCTGGTACTGGGGCACTGCGACGGACATAAGGTCTCGAAAATCCTCTGTGTCCACCAGGCGGAAAGGCAGCATTTCTGTAGCCAAGAGCTTGCAGATGGTGAAATTCAACCTCTTAGCTTTCACATGGCTAGGAGGAAATGGTCTTTTACTTGTCCACATCTGAGGGACCGAGGGCTGGCTATTGTGCTTAGACGGGGTTGATAAGGGTGTCCCCGGCAAACTGCCGGTCTGTGAGGAAGATGCAGGCGGATATGTTAGGTTGCCTTGATCCAAAGGTGGTGCTATCGATGTCGGACAGCGCTCAACACCAGCTGGTGTTACCACCTCCAAAGAAAATGATGACCTGCCAATCACGCTGGCTGTTGCGGGTAAAGAGGTGGCAGGTCTGCGCCCCAAAACAGGTGTGACTGCTGTCCCCCCAGTCACAGAGGATGGAGAGGCCGCGGATGCACAAGATATGGCAGACGGTGATTGGCCCGGCCGGCTAGGCCGCATTGTAGCACACTGAGCTTCCCACTGCAACTTATGCTTCATGTCCATGTGCCGGTTCATGCATGAAGTACTCAAACTATGTATTTTTTGGCCTCTACTTAGCTTTTGCTGACAAATGTTACAGATAACACGAGTTGGGTCATCTTTATCGATCTGAAAAAATGCCCAGGCTATGCAAGGCTTAGCACCCATGCGAGCTGAAGAGCCACCACGACTTGTGGTGAGAGGCAGAGTTGTGTTTGAGGATGCAGTTGTTGACGTGCTTCCAGTACTACGTCTCTGTCCAGGAAGGCGCAACCTGACCTCGTCGTCACTAGCATCTTCCTCCACCTCCTCTGCTGACCTCATCTCTTGGCTGACTGTGGGTTGACAGTAAGTGGGATCTCCGACCTCATCATCATCACCCTGTGCGTTATCACACCCGTCGTCCTCAGAGCCAACCTGTTCCTGCCCTGACAAAAAACTAAAGTTGTCGCTCCAATCAGGTATTTGAGTCTTATCATCGTCTTCCTCATTGTCTCCACCAACAGGAGTTACAGTTTGGGAATGAGGGTCTACATTATGGTCAGAACCTTCTGCGTCTGGTCCTGGATCCGACTCATAAAGATTCTGGGCATCAGTGCAGATCATTTCCTCGTCTGGATTCACAGAAGCGCTGGAGTCGACCTCTGATTCCCAGGCTATAGTATGAGTAAACAGCTCTGCAGACTCAACCATCTGTTCTACCTCATACTCAGACGGGCAGCTGGAGATTTGGGAGCTGTGAGGAAGCAAGTGCGATTTGGGTGACACCTTTGAGGACTGGAGTATTTGTGATGTTGAAGTTGATGTGGAGGAGAGCCCACTTAAAGGAGCACTTGATATCCGTTGAAGCACCTGCTGTTTTTGTGCCTCATCTGGAATTTGTAGCGATTGGCGTGGCCGTAAGAAAGGGATCTTATCACATTGTCCGCTAAAAGAAGTAGACATTTTAGTTTGGCTGGAAGATGGTCTTTCTTCTGCAGATGTTACTGTTGCTTTAACACCTACCCCACGGACACAACCTTTTTTCCCCTTCCCAACACGCCTATTCCCCTTTCCACCAGCAGCAGGCCTTTTTCCACTCATTTTGGTGGTTAACTAATTCACAACTCTGGAGTTGTTTGCACAAAAAAACAATGGATGGTAACCGAGCAGAGCTGAGTGGCCAAACTGTGGTATTAGGCCAAAACTATTGGCTGGGTTAGATGCAGAAAAAAATTATTTTGAATTTGCAACCTGATGGAGGTCAGTATAGATGGACTAATACAAATAGTCCCACACACAGCTAGAAGCCCAAATATTTTTTCAGAGGTACTGTAGATGCAGATAAAAATTATTTTTAATTTGCAACCTGATGGAGGTCAGTATAGATGGACTAATAGAGAAAGTCCGACACACTACTAGAAGGCCAAATATTTTTTCAGAGGTAGATGCAGAAAAAAATATATTCAGTTTGCAACCTGATGGAGGTCAGTATAGATGGACTAATACAAATAGTCCCACACACAGCTAGAAGCCCAAATATTTTTTCAGAGGTACTGTAGATGCAGATAAAAATTATTTTTAATTTGCAACCTGATGGAGGTCAGTATAGATGGACTAATAGACCAAGTCCCACACACTGCTAGAAGCCCAAATATTTTTTCAGAGCTAGATGCAGAAAAAAATTATTTTTAATTTGCAACCTGATGGAGGTCAGTATAGATGGACTAATAGACCAAGTCCCACACACTGCTAGAAGCCCAAATATTTTTTCAGAGCTAGATGCAGAAAAAAATTATTTTTAATTTGCAACCTGATGGAGGTCAGTATAGATGGACTAATAGACCAAGTCCCACACACCGCTAGAAGCCCAAATATTTTTTCAGAGCTAGATGCAGAAAAAAATTATTTTTAATTTGCAACCTGATGGAGGTCAGTATAGATGGACTAATAGACCAAGTCCCACACACTGCTAGAAGCCCAAATATTTTTTCAGAGCTAGATGCAGAAAAAAATTATTTTTAATTTGCAACCTGATGGAGGTCAGTATAGATGGACTAATAGACCAAGTCCCACACACCGCTAGAAGCCCAAATATTTTTTCAGAGCTAGATGCAGAAAAAAATTATTTTTAATTTGCAACCTGATGGAGGTCAGTATAGATGGACTAATAGACCAAGTCCCACACACTGCTAGAAGCCCAAATATTTTTTCAGAGCTAGATGCAGAAAAAAATTATTTTTAATTTGCAACCTGATGGAGGTCAGTATAGATGGACTAATAGACCAAGTCCCACACACCGCTAGAAGCCCAACTATTTTTTCAGAGCTAGATGCAGAAAAAAATTATATTCAATTTGCAACCTGCTGGAGGTCAGTATAGAAGGACTAATAGAACAAGTCCCACACACTGCTAGATGCCCAAATATTTTTTCAGAGCTAAATGAAGAAAAAAATTATTTTTAATTTGCAACCTGATGGAGTTCAGTATAGATGGACTAATAGACCAAGTCCCACACACTGCTAGAAGCCCAAATAATTTTTCAGAGCTAGATGCAGAAAAAAATTATTTTTAATTTGCAACCTGATGGAGGTCAGTATAGATGGACTAATAGACCAAGTCCCACACACTGCTAGAAGCCCAAATATTTTTTCAGAGCTAGATGCAGAAAAAAATTATTTTTAATTTGCAACCTGATGGAGGTCAGTATAGATGGACTAATAGACCAAGTCCCACACACTGCTAGAAGCCCAAATATTTTTTCAGAGCTAGATGCAGAAAAAAATTATTTTTAATTTGCAACCTGATGGAGGTCAGTATAGATGGACTAATAGACCAAGTCCCACACACCGCTAGAAGCCCAACTATTTTTTCAGAGCTAGATGCAGAAAAAAATTATATTCAATTTGCAACCTGCTGGGGTCAGTATAGAAGGACTAATAGAACAAGTCCCACACACTGCTAGAAGCCCAAATATTTTTTCAGAGCTAAATGAAGAAAAAAATTATTTTTAATTTGCAACCTGATGGAGGTCAGTATAGATGGACTAATAGACCAAGTCCCACACACTGCTAGAAGCCCAAATATTTTTTCAGAGCTAGATGCAGAAAAAAATTATATTCAGTTTGCAACCTGATGGAGGTCAGTATAGATGGACTAATAGAATGATGCTATGCCCAAAAGATTTTACTTCACTAGGTGCAGTAAAAAAAATGGTATTCTATACACAGGTGTTATATCTTGCAACACAGATAGGCTACTCCACTGACTAACACACTCTGCAATAGGCCAAAAAGGATTAGCTTTGCTAGATTCAGCCAAATGCTGTGAAAAAAACTTGCACAGCACTGGCACAGACCTGCCTGGCAAAAACTGATAGGAACTCATGTAACCTAGTCCTGAAAAGGACTCCAATTA
Source organism: Phyllobates terribilis (assembly GCF_046119375.1). Classification (NCBI taxonomy): domain Eukaryota; kingdom Metazoa; phylum Chordata; class Amphibia; order Anura; family Dendrobatidae; genus Phyllobates; species Phyllobates terribilis. The sequence goes on along the minus strand of NW_027362764.1, from coordinate 61,612,027 downwards.
CAATTAGTCTTTACTCCCACAACCTATCTATTTAAGAGCACAGACCTCCCTGATAAAAGTCGTAGGAAATGCTGTAACCTAGTCCTTAAAAGGACTGCAATCACAACTATTCCCTACTTCCAAGCTATCTGTATATTTGTGCGAAAATTGGCTTGAAATTAACAAGGTATAGCGCACACAGCAACAGCGGTGCCGTCTAACACGCAGCTGCAGAAGTGAGAAAATGGTGGCGACGGGGAAAATGGCTTGGTCTTATAGGGCAAGGACATGTGACATACACTGCCAATGACACATGCCCTTGCTTGTGTGAAAAAAAGCACTTCGCTCCGTGTGTGCGCTGCTGATAGGCTGACAGATTGCACCTCCCCACTGCAAATGCGGGAAAGAGAAAAAAAAATGGAGATCTTCATTGTTCCTGCAGAGATCCATCCCCTGCCCCTCCCCCCACCCCGCTGTACACTCAAACTGCGTATTAACATTAATTTTCATCATTACTGAGAAAAAATCCAGTTATGATTTTGGTGCACGAACAGTTATCGAACATAACCTCGAACAGCCGAATTTTTCTCAAATTGTTCGTGTTCGCCGAACGGCTCGAACACCGCCCAAAACAGCTCGAATTTGAGATTGGCGAACAGTTCGAGTAGAACAACGCTCATCTCTAGTGATTCCCCACCAGCGCTGCGTTCAGTCCTCTGAGGCGGGATGTAGTGGCAGATAGAGATGATACTACTCCCCACATGTGGAGCAGGGCCTCAGGGCAGAGAGAACAGGAGGATGGGAACTGTAGTGGGAGATGTAGTGCGGTGCCGCGTTGCAATAAGAAACCGCAGGCCATAGGGGTAGTCTTCCAAGCTTTACGCACGTTAGAATGCACAGCTGCAAGGCTTCTCCCTGCTCCTCACGGCGGGCTGCGGCCACCAGGACTGGGGGTCTGACAACCTCCGGGTAGTTCAGATGCTTTGGTCAGGACCCCACACCAGAGTGTTCCTAGAAGTTCCCACTAGGTCCTCTCCTGTCCGTATGTGGTGCGTGTACTAAGGCCGGGTCTCCCTCTGGACTATGCACAGAACAAGGGTACGGGAGGCGACTCCGCTCCGTCCGTTACCCGGTGGGATCCACTGTGCCTCCAGTCTTCTCCGACTAAGACGTGAAGTTAAAGAGTCAGATATCGGGGCCCGGTACCCCTTTTTCAGCAGGACTCCCTCTGACTAGGCCAGAATAGTGAGGACAGGTGGCGTATACCGCTCCATCTGCATCCCCCTGGGATCCTTTTGCCTGCAGAGCTTTACACCTCCGCTCCCCTCAGGCCTTCTTGGGTAGGAACCTTGACCGGGTAGAGACAGCCATTAACTCTAGCCCGCTCCTCGACTCAAGGCCAGAGTACGAGGACCGTGTCCCCATCAACTGCAGGTTCACACAGAAAGCCACGTTCAGTGATGAAGATCACAATCAAAAGACCATAAGCCCAAGATGGCTGTTTATTAAATATGAATTATTAAGTGTAACCTAAATGTGCGTCCTCCACCCTCACCCACTACTAGGTTCCCCCTAACTTTGGTTCCCCCATCTCCTCTTATCCCGGCTGGGGCAGCACTCTGGTGCATATTAGCCCCCCTCAGGTGGGAAAGGTGTAGTGTTGGATGCAGAGGTGGGGTCCTGACAGCTGCACCATCCTTACCTCGAAGGAGAGATACCACACCTCATTAAAGAGATGCAGTACCCCTGTGGCGACCGAACCCTCAGGGGCACCACAAAGTGCTCCCCTAAACTACTTCCTCCACCCACACCCACTACATGGTTCCACCCTCCAGCCAGGGACCAGGGACTGTGCTCTCCCTTAGGAGCAATCTCACCCTTCCCTCTGAAGTGGAGTGTAATGGATGCCAGTGTGTGGGTCCCAGGCAGTACTCCATCCTTACCTGAGAGTGGGATACCACACCTCTGGGTGAGATGCAGTACCTCTGTTGTGACTGAACCCGCAGGGGCGCCACATACCCCCCCCTGGTAAAACACATCATGTCCGTGGGCTGGAGCAGAGTAAAAACAAGGTACTTTAGGTATACAAAAAGTTTTAGATGCATCACATAGAAGAATAATCAAAACTTTTTCTTCCCTTTATGGGAGGCTCATTCTCTTGAACGTTACATGTTACTATATCAGCTTACAAAACATTATAAAACTTTTTCCAATTAAATTCTCTTCACATCCATAAAAATTTTTTCACATAAAACAATTTTCAGCTCAATACAGTGAGATCCATAACCGGGTGTCCATCTCACTGAAGAAGGTGCAATTTGAGGGACCTGTCCGAAAACCCTCAACGTAGGCCCTGGGCATGGCTGCAGGGCATCGGTAATCCAGCTGTTGGACCACGTCTTCAGCCACGCCAAGCGGGTTTTTGTTCGGTGGTCTTTTTATATAAAACCAACAAGAAGCACTTTAAGAAGTGCAAACTATATACAGTTTAAAAGTTTTTGTCTGCTCATTGTCCTCAGGCTAACAGTTTTTATACCCTTACTGGGTACTCTATATAAGTAAGTAAACTTTTCAAATCAACTTAAATGATGCCGTACCCTTCCGGGTAACTATGTACAATTCAACTTTTAAACAGGGAGTCAATAGTGGTGCTCCCTCCTGGGAAACACCTGTCCGCTATAGGCTGGCCCAGCCGGGTCATCAGCCTCGGACAGCAGAGGCATGTCCTCCTTCTCCTCCACTACCCGGTGCACATGAAGGGCATACCACCCACGCTCTCCCTTGTGCCGGGTGTAGGTGACTCTGTCTCCAGGGTACTTAGCTGCAGCCGGAGTAGAAGTTGCTTGTGGACGGCCAGGGTCAGCGACACCAGAAGTCAGGGGCATGTCCACCGCGCTCGCCTTCTGCACATCAATCGCGTACCACCCCCTCTCTCTTGAGTATTGTGGTAACCAGGCCGCTCCTGGGATGTATGGCATAAACATTGGCATTATGAGGGCATCTTTCTTCCCCCCTAGTTCACCCTTGCCGGGGTAGGACTCACCGCTCCGGATGATTATGTCGTTGCTCCTTGCACAGCTGGTCACCGAGACTGCTTTGCTGGTCACTGTACAGCCGCACTCTTGCTGCACAGCTTCTCGCACTTGTATTGTATTCACAGAGCTGCAGCAGCTGGGATCACACAGCACAGGGCTGCAGCAGCTAGATGGATTAGATCACGCAGCCCTCTGCAGGGGGAGGCGACAATCCCCCCCCCCCTCAGTCTGATGCAAAGGGGAAGGCTGGCATCTTTCAGCCTGAGTGACAGACAACTCTGGTACAGTCTATGCAAGTGGGAGGGGTTTATTTTGGTGCCGTTTCCGAGGCTCCGCCCACGATGGGACACCCCACATATCATTAACTCTGCATGTGCTACAGTAATGGCTGCAGTTTATACAGTTATACACAGTCTTTGTGGCACACAGGACCCGTTTATACCAGGCTTCGAATCCTGTTCGTGACGCCAAGTATGATGCGCACCCCTGGGCCGTGGGGTACTCGGTGCCGGGCCGGTCGGTGCAGGGGATGTCACAGTGGCAGTGACCCGGTCCGGATAACCTCAGATCTTGGCAGGCAACCTGCAGTTCCCTGAATCCTATGTGTCTACCTTTTTAGCGATGTAGTTGCGGTTGTGGGCAGCTGCACCCTGAAAGTACAGAAGCCTCTGGTTTCTAGCTGAGCCTTGTAGTTATCCACTAGTTAGGGGCGGGACCCCTTTGCGGCCTGATTCCTCCACGTTCCTGCAGATTCGAGCGCACGGGTGGCATCCGCACTTACCGTGCCCCTGGGATCCCCTCTGTTCCTTTAGGACCATTCCCTGCTCCCTTCCTAGTCCTTCCAGTCCTCCTGGGCCTCTCTCTCTAGGCCCGCTCCTCTGAGCAGAGCTCACTCCTCCTCCTCTGTCTGACTGGACCCCTTCTAGATGGTTCCCTGCTTTCTTATACTCCTACTGAAGTGCTCCCCTAAACTACTTCCTCCACCCACATCCACTACATGGTTCTGATGCGCCCAGGGGATGGGGATGACTGCTCGGCGCCCGGGCCTTGCTGTTAGTTTTGTGGGATGCCGCGGTGGCTGGCTCCCGAGGCCGTACCCTGGGGTCACTCTTAAAAGCAAGGGGAAAGGTGTATGGGAAAGGGGAAATGTTCGTGACGCCACCCGTGGTGTCTGGTGAGGATCACCAGCGCTGCTACAGTCCTCTGAGGCTGGTGGTCAGGCAGCTTAGTTGGTGCGACTCCCCACAGGTGGAGCGGGGCCTCAGGGCAGCGTAGGAAAAGGGATGCAGGACAGAGGGGACCCAGCCGGGTCAGAAGAAGAATAGGCACACTCACAACAGTTCACTTCAATACCTATACTGGTGGTGTTTCAGGCACGATCCAGGGCACTGTAGGGTGAAGGGTGCATTTCAGGACTCTCCCCACTGAGCGGGTGTGGGGCCTCCTGTTTCTTGCCTTTTCCTGATACGTTTATGACCTGCCTGGAGCTAGGCCTAACTTGGTCTCTGTCTTGCACCTGCTGACCTGGTGGTAGGGCCTTCTGATGGAGATCACACTCCCTTGTCTCTTGGGCCTCTGTGATTCCTGACCCTGGGATAACGGTCAGCTTCTGGTGTTCCTGGGACATGTAGTTCACCAGGGGTTCCGGTTGTTTCTGCTGGTCCTAGAGATCCTTGCAGACACGGACCCGGTGTCCGGTATATGGTCTTGGGGTGAGCTGGCTAAGCTCCTCTGCCCCCTATGTAGCTCGCTTACTCCACTTGCCTTCGGCCACGCTCGGGGCCCTCACTAGGCTTCACACTGGCAGTAGGCCTCGCTACTCTTCACCGCTCTTATGGCGTCGGCACGCCTTGGGCTCACTAACCTGAGCTCCCCGAGTCTGGGCTGGACTGACAACCTCTCTGGCTGCAGCAGACTGTAGACTGCATACTCCAGGCTGTAGATTCCAGACTGACTTAGACTTCAGACTCCCAGACTTGACTGAACTGCCTAGCTCCACCTTCCCTTTTTATATCCCTATCTGGGCTCCCTCTGCTGGTTTGAGGTGGAAGGTGGAGGTGTGTGTATGCTATGAGGGCCTCTTGTGGAGGAATCCGTCCATGCACCCCTCTAGGATCTGTGGCACCAATGCGCAGCAGGGCGCCACATTCCCCCCTAGCAAAGCTCAGTACTCTCGGACTGAAGTACTTTTTATAACAACAATAACAATAACTCTTCCCTTTATGGGACGCACTTTGCTTGAACGTTACATATAAAACATAATAATAAATAGATATGTACAACTGAATAAGCAACCCCAGAATTCAAGTCTCTTCCGGTGAGGTTCCTTGACAGGATGTCCATCTCACAGGGTAGAGTACTTGGTAGCTTGAGGGACCTGTCCAAAGCAAACCCTCCACGTAGGCCCTGGGGTGGATGCAGAGCATGGTGATCCTGAGTTGGACCTCCACTTGTGCCACACTAGACAGGTTTTTGTTCTGAGGTCACCTAAAGGGGGCACTCCAGGGAGTGCAATTATTTACAGCATACAGTTTTTGGGCTGCACACAGTCCTCAGCCACAAAGTTCTTTATGCACCCTTACGGGTAGTTAGAGGCAAACAAGAAAAGTGTCCATATACCTAAATTGTCCATTATAAGGCAAAACACAAGTTAGTAAATACAGTACAGACCAAAAGTTTGGACACACCTTCTCATTTAAAGATTTTTCTGTATTTTCTTGACTATGAAAATTGTACATTCACACTGAAGGCATCAAAACTATGAATTAACACATGTGGAATTATATACTTAAAAAAGTGTGAAACAACTGAAAATATGTCTTATATTCTAGGTTCTTCAAAGTAGCCACCTTTTGCTTTGATGACTGCTTTGCACACTCTTGGCATTCTCTTGATGACTTTCAAGAGGTAGTCACCGGAAATGGTTTTCACTTCACAGGTGTGCCCTGTCAGGTTTAATAAGTGGGATTTCTTGCCTTATAAATGGGGTTGGGACCATCAGTTGTGTTGAGCAGAAGTCTGGTGGATACACAGCTGATAGTCCTACTGAATAGACTGTTAGAATTTGTATTATGGCAAGAAAAAAGCAGCTAAGTAAAGAAAAATGAGTGGCCATCATTACTTTAAGAAATGAAGGTCAGTCAGTCCGAAAAATTGGGAAAACTTTGAAAGTGTCCCCAAGTGCAGTTGCAAAAACCATCAAGCGCTACAAAGAAACTGGCTCACATGAGGACCGCCCCAGGAAAGGAAGACCAAGAGTCAACTCTGCTTCTGAGGATAAGTTTATCCGAGTCACCAGCCTCAGAAATCGCTGGTTAACAGTAGCTCAGATTAGAGACCAGGTCAATGCCACACAGAGTTCTAGCAGCAGACACATCTCTACAACAACTGTTAAGAGGAGACTTTGTGCAGCAGGCCTTCATGGTAAAATAGCTGCTAGGAAACCACTGCTAAGGACAGGCAACAAGCAGATGAGACTTGTTTGGGCTAAAGAACACAAGGAATGGACATTAGACCAGTGGAAACCTGTGCTTTGGTCTGATGTGTCCAAATTTGAGATCTTTGGTTCCAACCACCGTGTCTTTGTGCGACGCAGAAAAGGTGAATGGATGGACTCTACATGCCTGGTTCCCACCGTGAAGCATGGAGGAGGAGGTGTGATGGTGTGGGGGTGCTTTGCTGGTGACTAGAGATGAGCGGTGTTCGACTAGAACTGTTCGCCAATCTCAAATTCGAGCTGTTTTGGGCGGTGTTCGAGTTGTTCGACGAACCCGAACGATTTGCAAAAAATTCGGCTGTTCGAGGTTATGTTCGATAACTGTTCGTGCACCAAAAGCGTGTCCTGCATGTCTGGCGCTATTTAGAGCACCAATCATGCAGGGATTGTCTGCCACTCACTTTAATGCCACAGCCATGGTGGTTGTGGCATTACAGTGATTGCCCAAATCGATGGGAACAGTGCCAACAGTGAAACATGAAAAGCCGGCAATTCAGCAGCGGCATACACCTGTACCCGACAATTTAGAACCGAAAGAATAGAGCTTCACACATAGATTAGATAGATATAAACATGTCAGACACATATATACGAAGTACAGTGAAAGTGCTGCTTACTGTACTTGTCATTTAGCGTAAAGGATTTATCAAAAAAAATAATAGTGTTTTCATGCACCGTCTCTTTAAAAAAGCCGGCCGGCAATTCAGCAGCGGTACCCGACAATTTATAACAGACAGAATAGAGCTTCACACATAGATTAGATAGATAGAAACATGTCAGTCACATATATATGAAGTACAGTGATAGTGTTGGTTACTGTACTTGTCATTTAGTATTAAAATAAAGGATTTATTATTAAAAAAATTGGCGTGGGGCTCCCCTTAATTTTAGGCTCTAGCGGAGGTTAAGCAGACAGCTGGGGCAGATGTTTGAAGCCTGGGAAGGGGGTAATACCCACGGAGCTTCCCAGGCTACCAATATCAGTCCCCAGCTGAATACATAGCCTTTACTAGCTATTAAAATGGGGGACCCCCCCCAAAAAATGACGTGGGGTCCCCCCTAATTTAATAGCTAGCAAAGGCTAGGCAGACAGCTGGGGGCTGATATTAATAGCCCAGGAAGGGAGCCATGAATATTGGCCCCCTCCCAGGCTAGAAACACCAGCCGTCAGCCGCCCCAGAAATGGCGCATTCATAGGATGCGCCAATTCTGGCACTTAGCCTCGCTCTTCCACGCTGCCCTGGTGCGGTGGCAGGGGGTAATAGGGTTGGGGTTGATGTCAGCTTATAATGCCAGCTGACATCAAGCCCAGGTTAGTAATGGAGAGGCGTCTATAAGACACCCCCATTACTAACCCCATAGTCAAAGTTAACAAAAACACAAACACCCAGAATAAAGTCCTTTAATTGAAATAAAGACACAATCCTTTATTGTTCTAAATTAAACCATACTTACCGTCACGCCCATTCCAGCTGAAGCCAACGATCTCCTGCAATAAAAGAAAAATAATAAAGCAACCTCATCCTTACCTTTCCATGGTTCCCACGACAGCTTCAGCTCTGCTACATCGAGATGACAGGCTGGACCGCAGCAGAACGCTGCCATCCAGCCTCTCATCCCGCAGACACTGAGAAGCGCAGGCTTGCTTGCGCTGCTCAGCGTCTCTCTGTGACGACATCCAGATGAGCCGAGTTCATGTCCAATGAACTCGGCTCACCTCATGCACGTCACTGACAGCGTGGGAAAATTCTCACGCTGAAGCGGTGAGTGCAGGAGAATTCTCCCACGCTGTCAGTGACGTGCATAAGGTGAGCTCATGTCCAATGAACTCAGCTCACCTCCTGCACGTCACTGACAGCGTGGGAGATTTCTCCTGCACTCAGCGCTTCAGCGTGAGAATTCTCCCACGCTGAAGCGCTGAGTGCAGGAGAATTTTCCCACGCTGTCAGTGACGTGCATAAGGTGAGCTCATGTCCAATGAACTCAGCTCACCTCCTGCACGTCACTGACAGCGTGGGAGAATTCTCCTGCACTCAGCGCTTCAGTGTGAGAATTCTCCCACGCTGAAGCGCTGAGTGCAGGAGAATTTTCCCACGCTGTCAGTGACGTGCATGAGGTGAGCCGAGTTCATTGGACATTAACTCGGCTCATCTGGATGCCCTCACAGAGAGACACTGTGGAGCGCAAGCCAGCCTGCGCTTCTCAGTGTCTGCGGGATGACAGGCTGGATGGCAGCGTTCTGCTGCGGTCCAGCCTGTCATCTCGATGTAGCAGAGCTGAAGCTGTCATGGGAACCATGGAAAGGTAAGGATGATGTTGCTTTATTATTTTTCTTTTATTTCAGGAGATCGTTGGCTTCAGCTGGAATGGGCGTGATGGTAAGTATGGTTTAATTTAGAACAATAAAGAATTGTGTGTTTATTTCAATTAAAGGACTTTTTTCTGGGTGTTGTGTTTTTTTTAAATACTTTACTAGAAATTCATGGTGGTCATGTCTAATATTGGCGTGACCCCATGAATTTCGGGCTTAGGGCCAGCTGATAATGCCAAGCTGGCCCTAACCCCTTTATTACCCAGTGAGCCACCGCATCAGGGCCCTGGATGAGTTGGGTACAGCGCCAGAAGATGGCGCTTCTATGAACGCGCCATTTTCACTGGTGGCTGCGGACTGCAATTTGCAGCGGGGGTGGCCCAGAAAGCTTGGGCCTCCCTGCGCTGCGGATTCCAGCCCCCAGCTGCCTAGTTGTACCTGGCTGGACACAAAAACAGGGCGAAGCCCCACGTCAATTTTCTTTAAATTATTTCATGAAATAATTAAGGAAAAAAGGGCTTCCCTATATTGTTGTGTCCGGCCAGGTACAAATAGGCAGCTGGTGGTTGGGGGCAGCCCGTTCCTGCCTGCTGTACCTGGCTGGATACAAATATAGTGCGAAGCCCCACGTCAATTTTTTTTAAATTATTTCATGAATTTCCTGAAATAATTTAAAAAAATTTAAGTGGGGCTTCGCACTATATTTGTGTCCAGCCAGGTACAGCAGGCAGGAACGGGCTGCCCCCATCCACCAGCTGCCTATTTGTACCTGGCCGGACACAACAATATAGGGAAGCCCTTTTTTTCTTAATTATTTCATGAATTTCATGAAATAATTAAAAAAAATTGAAGTGGGGCTTCGCACTATATTTGTGTCCAGCCAGGTACAGCAGGCAGGAACGGGCTGCCCCCAACCACCAGCTGCCTATTTGTACCTGGCCGGACACAACAATATAGGGAAGGCCTTTTTTTCTTAATTATTTCATGAATTTCATGAAATAATTAAAAAAAAAGTACGTGGGGCTTCGCCCTATTTTTGTGTCCAGCCAGGTACAACTAGGCAGCTGGGGGCTGGAATCTGCAGCGCAGGGAGGCCCAAGCTTTCTGGGCCCCCCCCCCGCTACAAATTGCAGTCCGCAGCCACCCCGGAAAATGGCGCGTTCATAGAAGCGCCATCTTCTGGCGCTGTACCCAACTCATCCAGGGCCCTGGTGCGGTGGCTCACTGGGTAATAAAGGGGTTAGGGCCAGCTTGGTATTATCAGCTGGCCCCAAGCCCAAAATTCATGGGGTCACGCCAGTATTAGACATGACCGCCATGAATTTCTAGTAAAGTATTTAAAAAAAACACAACACCCAGAATAAAGTCCTTTAATTGAAATAAAGACACAATTCTTTATTGTTCTAAATTAAACCATACTTACCATCACACCCATTCCAGCTGAAGCCAACGATCTCCTGCAATAAAAGAAAAATAATAAACCAACCTCATCCTTACCTTTCCATGGTTCCCACGACAGCTTCAGCTCTGCTACATTGAGAAGACTGGCTGGACCGCAGCAGAACGCTGCCATCCAGTCTGTCATCCCGCAGACACTGAGAAGCGCAGGCATGCTTGCGCTCCTCACTGTCTCGCTGTGACGGCATCCAGATGAGCCGAGGTCATGTCCAATGAACTCGGCTCACCTCATGCACGTCACTGACAGCGTGGGAAAATTCTCACGCTGAAATGCTGAGTGCAGGAGAATTCTCCCACGCTGTCAGTGATGTGCATGAGGTGAGCTCATGTCCAATGAACTCAGCTCACCTCCTGCACGTCACTGACAGCGTGGGAAAATTCTCCTGCAATCAGCGCTTCAGCGTGAGAATTTTCCCACGCTGTCAGTGACGTGCATGAGGTGAGCCGAGTTCATTGGACATGAACTCGGCTCATCTGGATGTCGTCACAGAGAGACGCTGAGCAGCGCAAGCAAGCCTGCGCTTCTCAGTGTCTGCGGGATGACAGGCTGGATGGCAGCGTTCTGCTGCGGTCCAGCCTGTCATCTCGATGTAGCAGAGCTGAAGCTGTCGTGGGAACCATGGAAAGGTAAGGATGAGGTTGCTTTATTATTTTTCTTTTATTGCAGGAGATCGTTGGCTTCAGCTGGAATGGGCGTGATGGTAAGTATGGTTTAATTTAGAACAATAAAGGATTGTGTCTTTATTTCAATTAAAGGACTTTATTCTGGGTGTTTGTGTTTTTTTTAACTTTGACTATGGGGTTAGTAATGGGGGTGTCTTATAGACGCCTCTCCATTACTAACCTGGGCTTGATGTCAGCTGGCATTATAAGCTGACATCAACCCCAGCCCTATTACCCCCTGCCACCGCACCAGGGCAGCGTGGAAGAGCGAGGCTAAGTGCCAGAATTGGCGCAACCTATGAATGCGCCATTTCTGGGGCGGCTGACGGCTGGTGTTTCTAGCCTGGGAGGGGGCCAATATTCATGGCTCCCTTCCTGGGCTATTAATATCAGCCCCCAGCTGTCTGCCTAGCCTTTGCTAGCTATTAAATTAGGGGGGACCCCACGTCATTTTTTTTGGGGGGGTCCCCCATTTTAATAGCTAGTAAAGGCTATGTATTCAGCTGGGGGCTGATATTAGTAGCCTGGGAAGCTCCGTGGGTATTACCCCCTTCCCAGGCTTCAAACATCTGCCCCAGCCGTCTGCTTAACCTCCGCTAGAGCCTAAAATTAAGGGGAACCCTACGCCAATTTTTTTAATAATAAATCCTTTATTTTAATACTAAATGACAAGTACAGTAACCAACACTATCACTGTACTTCATATATATGTGACTGACATGTTTCTATCTATCTAATCTATGTGTGATGCTCTATCTTTCTGTTCTAAATTGTCGGGTACCGCTGCTGAATTGCCGGCCGGCTTTTTTAAAGAGACAGTGCATGAAAACACTATTATTTTTTTAAATAAATCCTTTACACTAAATGACAAGTACAGTAAGCAACACTATCACTGTACTTATTATATATGTGACTGACATGTTTCTATCTATCTAATCTATGTGTGAAGCTCTATTCTTTCTGTTATAAATTGTCGGGTACAGATGCTGAATTGCCGGCCGGCTTTTTTAAAGAGACGGTGCATGAAAACACTAATATTTTTTTTAATAAATCCTTTACACTAAATGACAAGTGCAGTAACCAACACTGTCACTGTGCTTCTTATATGTGTGACTGACATGTTTCTATCTATCTAATCTATGTGTGATGCTCTATTCCTTCTTGTCTAAATTGTCGGGTACCGGTGTATGCCGCTGCTGAATTTGCCGGCCGGCTTTTTTAAAGAGAGTGTCTTCTGAGCAGTTTGTCAGCTTTTGGACACCTTTGCAGGTGTTTTCTATGTGTTTCTATGTGTTTTTGTTTGCCTGCCATTGGTTTTAACGGTGTTCGACGGTGTTCTAAGGTGTTCGACGAACAGTTCGACGAACAGTTCCTCGAACATCCCGGTGTTCGACGAACCGAACCGAACCCGAACACTACGGGGGTGGCTCAACACTACTGGTGACACTGTTGGGGATTTATTCAATATTGAAGGCATACTGAACCAGCATGGCTACCACAGCATCTTGCAGCGGCATGCTATTCCATCCGGTTTGCGTTTAGTTGGACTATCATTTATTTTTCAACAGGACAATGACCCCAAACCCACCTCCAGGCTGTGTAAGGGCTATTTGATGAAGAAGGAGAGTGATGGGGTGCTACGCCAGATGACCTGGCCTCCACAGTCACCAGACCTGAACCCAATCTAGATGGTTTGGGGTGAGCTGGACCGCAGAGTGAAGGCAAAAGGGCCAACAAGTGCTAAGCATCTCTGGCAACTCCTTCAAGATTGTTGGAAGACCATTTCCGGTGACTACCTCTTGAAACTCATCAAGAGAATGCCAAAAGTGTGCAAAGCGGTCATCAAAGCAAAAGGTGGCTACTTTAAAGAACCTAGAATATAAGACATATTTTCAGTTGTTTCACACTTTTTTGTTAAGTATATAATTCCACATGTGTTAATTCATAGTTTTGATGCCTTCAGTGTGAATGTACAATTTTCATAGTCAAGAAAATACAGAAAAATCTTTAAATTAGGTGTGTCCAAACTTTTGGTCTGTACTGTAAATATACATGAAAATAAACAATATAGTACCCCAGGGGCAACTATCTACACTGTCAGAGTTTCCTTCTTTATTCTCTGCATCTGACAGGGGTCTGACATCGTGTGCTACGTGTCGACCTACGTGGTACTGGGATGCGTGAGGCACTAGTATTTGCACTACCTCCCATTCTGTCAGTTCTAAGTGTTGGGGAACTGCAGGGTTGCCTTAGCCTCTCTACAGAACTGGCAAGTATACCATTGGCTGGGCCTTCTTGCTCTGCTCCAACCGGGGATCCTTCTTCCGGGGATTCTTCTTGAGCAGGCTCTTCTGAAGCACTTACAGGCTCTACTTGCTGTGGAGGGTCTTCTGGCTGTTGAAAGAAGTGGATCACAGGTATTATTACTGTTCCTCCTTGTTGAGGCCAATCTGCCGGGAAATCTCCTAAGTCAGTATGGAGTACTGCTTCTTTAGGCTCCTCCGGTACGGTGAGAGGCACTTCTTCTTGGGGCTTTAGCAGGTCTGGACACAACTTCAGATGGTCTCTAGATACCGCTTTAGTCGTTATTCCTCCGTCTTTGCTAATCAAACAGGTCTTCTTGTTATCAAATCTTGAATTCAACACAGTGTAGGGTTCTCTCTCCCACTAGTCATCAAGTTTGTGGTTTCTCCTTTTCCTCTTTAACACCACTTCTCCTGGTGTGAAGGGTTCTGCGGGCGCAATTTTATTGTAGTGGGCTTCCTGCTTGTCCCTTACCCGAGTGAGACTGTCTTTGACACAGGCCTGTACTCTTCTGTACTGCTCCTGTCTGGTCGTGTCCCAGTCCTCAGTGGACATATCTGCTTCTGGTTCTACTACACCAAGCTCCAGGTCCATGGGCAACTTCCCGGGTCTGGCTCGCATGAGATATGCTGGAGTACAATTGGTGGAACTCACAGGTATGTGGTTGTATAGATCTACCAGGTCAGGTAGTAGGTCTGGCCACTGATTTCTCTCCTCTAGTGGTAAGGTCTTCAGCAGGTCGATGACGATGTTATTCATCTTTTCACAGAGACCTTTGTTTTGGGGGTGGTACGGTGTAGTCCGGATCTTTTTACACCCATGCAAATGGCAGAACTCCTTGAACAGTTCGGCTTCAAAGGCTGGGCCTTGATGCGTTAGCACCTGCTCCGGGTATCCATGGGGCCTGCAGAAGTACGCCTGAAACATCCTCGCTGCTGTCTCTGCCATCAGATCCTTGACTGGGGCGACCACCAGAAACCGGGAGTAGTGATCCACCATGGTCAGGGCATAAGAATATCCTGACCTGCTGGGTGACAGCTTGACATGATCCAGGACCACGATCTCCAAAGGTCGAGTTGTCTTGATGGGTTGCAGGTGTGCCTTCTGGCTGCTGTAGTCTTTTCTTCTGAGGCTACAAGGTCCACAATTCTGGCACCACCTCTCAATGGAACTGCGCATTCCTACCCAATAAAACCGAAACTTCAGCAGGGTTTCTAGCTTCTTCCAGCCAAAGTGCCCCACCTAATCGTGGTAGGCCTCCAACACCATCTGGATGTCTGTCTTGGGCACCACTATCTGCCATACCATCTCATGGGCTTTGGGGTTGACGTACCTCCGGCACAGCTTCTCTCTATAGATGAACAGCTGGCTCTTCTCATTCCACAGCTGCTTGGCTTGTAGAGACGCGTCCTTCTCCAGGGAGGAACATTCCTGGGTTATCAGCTCTTTGATACAGCTGACAACCGGGTCACTGTCCTGGGTCTCCTTCCAGCTGTGGTGAGGCAGGGGGATTTAACGTCTTACCGCGATGCCTCCTGGAGGTTCGTTGCTCGTGGACCATCCCATTCCGATGAAAGGCAGGTAGTTCAATCTCCTCCAGGTCATCCACTTCTTCTTCAGTGTCTGACTGGTGAGGCATCCTGGACAGGGCATCGGCGTTGGAGTTCTTGCGGCCCACCCGGTACTTAATAGTGAATTGGTAGTTTGACAGCCGAGCCATCCATCATTGTTCCATGGCTCCTAGCTTGGCTGTTTCCAGATGAGTCAAGGGGTTGTTATCAGTGAAGGCAGTGAATTTACTGGAGGCTAGGTAGTGCTTGAACCGCTCGGTGATGGCCCAGACCAGGGCCAGGAACTCTAATTTGAAGCTGCTATAGTTCTCCGGGTTCCTCTCGGTCGGGCGGAGCTTCCTGCTTGCATAGGCGATCACCTTCTCCTTGCCATTCTGCTTCTGACTCAGTACAGCTCCTAATCCTTCATTCCTGGCATCAGAGTACAGCAGGAATGGTTGGCTGTAGTGAGGGTAGGCTAGGATCTTTTCGCCAGTCAGGATCTCCTTCATCACCTTAAAGGATTCAGCTTGCTCCTTACCCCACTGGAACGGGGGATTTCTGCCTCTGGGGGACTGTCCTACCAGGAGATCTTGCAAAGGCGTCGCTTTCTTGGTATAGTCCTTCACAAACCTCGGGTAATACCTGACTAGTCCCAGGAACTGATGGACCTCCTTGAGGCTCTTCGGCTCCGGCCATTTCTGGATGGCAGTGACCTTCTCCGGGTCTGGTGCTACTCCCTCTGGACTAACGATGTGCCCCAGGTACTGTACCTTTCGCTTGAGCAGGTGGCACTTTGAGGGCTTCAGCTTCATCCCATACCGGGACAGCGACTCAAATACCTCCGCCAGGTGGTTCAAGTGGTCCTCAAATGTTTTGGAGTACACTATCACGTCGTCCAGGTATAGTAGTACAGTCTCGAAGTTGCGGCGCCCCAGGCAGCACTCCATCAATCTCTGGAACGTTCCGGGGGCATTGCAGAGTCCAAACGTCATACTATTGAACTTGCAGAGTCCCATCGGGGTGGTGAAAGCCGTCTTCTCCCGATCCTCCTCAGCAACTGCTACTTGTCAGTACCCCCTAGTGAGGTCAAGGGTGGAGAAGTAATTTTCAGACTTTAAGGCAGCCAGGGATTCCTCTATACGTGGTAAAGGGTATGCATCTTTATGTGTAATGCAATTTACTTGTCTGTAATCTACACACATTATCATGCTTCCGTCCTTTTTCCTGACTAGAACTAGGGGAGCTGCCCAGGGACTACAACTATCCCTTACTACCCCTGCCTTCTTCATGTCGTGCAACATCTCCTTCGCCTTCTGGTAGTGTGCTGGTGGTATAGGCCTGTAACGTTCTTTGATGGGTGGATGGTCACCTGTGGGGATATGGTGTTGTACTCCCTTAATCCTCCCAAAGTCAAGTGGGTGCTTACTGAATACCTGAGCGTATTCCTGAACAACCCGGTGTACACCCTGCTTCTGATGGGCAGGAGTGGTGTCTGTCCCAACATGGAGCTGTTGACACCAATCCTCCACCTGGGTTGCCGGGTCATTATCCTCCACTTCGTCTGGTGAGGTTAAGGACTCCGCCGTGTGTATGGAGTTGTTATTTACTGTGTACAATTTGGCAACAGTGGCATAGTGTGGTAATCTAACCTCGTCCTCCCCATAGTTCAGAAGTTGGACGGGCACCCTCAATTGCGTACATCCACTACCCCTCTTTCAGTTAAGAGTGTAGGTCTATGCTCTGAGCTAAGGGGCTCTACTACCGCCTGGTAGCTCCGTCCTTTGAGACCTATTGCTGCTCTACACCAAATCAGCATTTCACTCATCGAGGGAATCACAATGGGTACCGGGTCTGTCACCCGTACATTACCAATTTCACCGCCTGTTAGCTTTACCTGTTGCTGGTACATAAGGGCTCGGATCTCTGTTTGGAGCGCCCTTCTCTGCCCTGGTCTGGCAGTGTCAGCTATCTGTTGGAGCAAGAACACCACTTCTCCCAAACAGTTACTAACAATATTTGTGCCAAGTACCACATACAAGTCTGTATCATCAGGATTAGTCTCTACTACAATTAGGCCCTGGTCCTTCAGTTCCACTCTTCCCACCTCTACTGCCACATCCTTAACCCCGACTAGGTTAAGGGGGAGGCCGTTTGAGGCATACACGGAAAGATTTGGATCTGGTGGGTGAAGTTCGTCTATGGACCAGAACCTTTTGTAGAGGACATCAGGCACGATGGTTACCTGAGATCCTGTGTCCAGCAGAGCAGGTGTCGCGAGGCCGTCCAGCACGATGGACAGAAGAGGTCTTCCTCCCACAAACCTGCGGTACCAGTTTGATGGGCCTGAGGGGTCTACTCCTGGGTGTCGGTCCTCGGCCCCAGGGTTTGCTCGTTTAAAGGACAGCTCCGGACGGCGTGACCTGTCTTGTGGCAGCAGTGTCAGACAGGGTCTTTCGGCGGGCGGCGTTGGTCGCTGGTCCTCCCAGGGGGTGGCGTTGTCCTCCTCTTCCTTCTCATCCAGGGGACATCCTCAGGGCTGTTGGCTAGCAGGATCCTTCCTTCCTCCTCGGGCTCCGTCCGCAGCTGCAGGGCACTCAGTACAGTGGTCAGGGTTTTGCTCAACTGACGCACTTCAGAGCGCAGGCTGTCCAGCTCACTAGGGGACGTTGCTTGCACCTTGGCTTCAGCAGCCACCGGGGAAAAGGTGGACACTGCGGGCACTGGGGTGGCCCCACCCGGGCAACATTGGGTAGCAGTTGTTTCCAGGGGCTGCAGTCCTTTTATAGCCATGTCCTTAAGGGTGTCTGACGCACCCCCTGGGCCGTGGGGTACCCGGAGCCGGGCCGGTAGATGCTGGGGGTTGTAGTCACAGTGGCGGTGACCCGGTCCGTGACCCAGGTGGTCAATCCAAGGGTAGTAGATGTATATAGGCTATATAATGTCCGACTACGCCACCTGTGGAGTGCGGTTAATAGGGACCGCAGCTGCGGAACAGTCCTCTGAAGCCGGTGGTATAACAGCAAAGGTGGTATAACTCCCCACAGGAAGAGTTAGCTTCAGGGCAGTGTGTGTGGATGATGGTGGTTGTGCAGGGTGTCGCGGTGCAGAAATAACCACAGAGTCCGTGCAGTGCAGTCCCAGGGTCTTTACTGGTAGTAATTAGACAGGCCTGGACTGGAGTACTGGCTAGTGATAAGAGCCCGGTCAGTCTGGGAGCAAGCATAGAGTCCTCCTGGGCAGGTGGAGTTGTAGGCCTGCCGTTCTCACTATTTTCTTTGGCTATTCTGCTTGTAGCTGTGATGTAGCCCACGTCCCTGAGTGTAACGTGCGGTGCTCACCCGTATGGCTGGCAGCTCGGGCCTTGTGGATGCCTCGCTCCGCCGTAGCGGTACTGGTCCCTTGGTGCTGCTGAGCCTCCGGGCGTCTGATGGGGCCAGGAGACCTGCAATCTCCTGCCCTGCGGTATCTGCTGCTGGGTCTGGAATCCCCCACAGCCTCGGACTCCGGTGTCCGGTTCTCTCCTGCTCCAGTCCCTAGCTCCTCTCTCTTCAGTGTCCTAAACTCAACTCCTTGCACTAAACTAAACTAACCACGCCTCCAGATCCAGTTGCCAAGGGGAGGAACTCCCCTTGCTGGCCTGGAGCCAGGAAAGTGTTGCATGTATAGTGTTCCTGACCAGGAAACCCCTGCTTGCTTCCAGACATGGTATTACCTCTTTTGAGGGAAACAATACCACTGTGGCAACCAGGCCCTTTGGGGTGCCACATGTCGAAGGTGGCATCTGGATGATCCAGGGACCACCAACGCACAGTCCTGCTCTCCTCTTGAGACCTCAGTCCCCGGATAAACTGTTCCTTCAGCATTTTATTTTCACTATCGATGCTGGTTGGACTAACCTGTTTCAGAGCTCGCAGGGCCCCTTGTAAACGCCAGGCATAGTCCTGAACACTGTCCTCCAGTTGCTGAGAGCAGTTGTAGAACCTCATCCGGAGGTCTGTCTCAGTACGATTCTCAAAGACAGTCTGTAACTTTTTAAAGATTGCGGACACTGACTCCTGGTCTGCGGCCGACCAGGTTTCTACTTCTCGCTCTGCAGCACCAGTCAATTGTCCCAATACAACAGCGGCTCTTAGCTTGCCTGTCATAGAGTACATGTCCAGTATACCGCATATTTTCCTTTTAAATACAGACAGGGTATCTGGTTTGCCGCTGTACTGTGGGAGCCACTTCGCTCCAGGGATGTTCTGTATTGCCATGGGTATGACAGGGGTTACAAGCCCTGCTGGTGGAGCGGCTGCTTCGGCCTGCTCGGCGCCGAGCACGGGTTGATGATCAGGGCGGTTAACGGTATTCCGGCGTTGTGCTGTTCTTCGGACATTCTGGCGCCCCCACTAGCGAACCGTGGCCTACCTTCTTTTCTTTTCTTCCAGTAGGCCGCAGCTCCGCAGGTGACGGTCTTCTTTAGGACCTTGCGTCGCTTGCGTCCTACGTCAGAGCGCTCACAGGGGCTACTTCCAGGACCTGGCGCTTCCTGGTTTGGTGTCGAGGCGTGGGGCGTGTCCGGGGCTTCGCGCGCTTCAGCAGGTACGCCTCTCAGTTTCCCGCGGTTCCGCCCTTCTTCCCACTCGGCGGCCAAACAATGGCGGCAATCTTCGCCACAGTTAAATACACAGTTCAGAATAAAGGCGCACAGTACCCGGTGGCAACAGGCACAACACTCCGTCGTTGCAGCGGGCACGGAATCCTGTTCGTGACGTCAAGAAGAGATGACGCGCCCAGGGGATGGGGACGACTACTCAGCGCCAGGGCCTTGCTGTTAGTTTTGGGGGATGCCGCGGTGGCCGGCTCCCGAGGCCGTACCCTGGGGTCACTCTTAAAAGCAAGGGGAAAGGTGTATGGGAAAGGGGAAATGTTCGTGACGCCACCCGTGGTGTCTGGTGAGGATCACCAGCGCTGCTACAGTCCTCTGAGGCTGGTGGTCAGGCAGCTTAGTTGGTGCGGCTCCCCACAGGTGGAGCGGGGCCTCAGGGCAGCGTAGGAAAAGGGATGCAGGACAGAGGGGACCCAACCAGATCAGAAGAAGAATAGGCACACTCACAACAGTTCACTTCAGTACCTATACTGGTGGTGTTTCAGGCACGATCCAGGGCACTGTAGGGTGAAGGGTGCATTTCAGGACTCTCCCCAGTGAGCGGGTGTGGGGCCTCCTGTTTCTTGCCTTTTCCTGATAAGTTTATGACCTGCCTGGAGCTAGGCCTAACTTGGTCTCTGTCTTGCACCTGCTGACCTGGTGGTAGGGCCTTCTGATGGAGATCACACTCCCTGGTCTCTTGGGCCTCTGTGATTCCTGACCCTGGGATAACGGTCAGCTTCTGGTGTTCCTGGGACATGTAGTTCGCCAGGGGTTCCGGTTGTTTCTGCTGGTCCTAGAGATCCTTGCAGACACAGATCCGGTGTCCGGTATATGGTCTTGGGGTGAGCTGGCTAAGCTCCTCTGCCCCCTATGTAGCTCACTTACTCCACTTGCCTTCGGCCACGCTCGGGGCCCTCACTAGGCTTCACACTGGCAGTAGGCCTCGCTACTCTTCACCGCTCTTATGGCGTCGGCACGCCTTGGGCTCACTAACCTGAGCTCCCCGAGTCTGGGCTGGACTGACAACCTCTGTGGCTGCAGCAGACTGTAGACTGCATACTACAGGCTGTAGATTCCAGACTGACTCACACTTCAGACTCCCAGACTTGACTGAACTGCCTAGCTCCACCTTCCCTTTTTATATCCCTATCTGGGCTCCCTCTGCTGGTCTGAGGTTGAAGGTTGAGATGTGTGTATGCTATGAGGGCCTCTTTTGGAGGAATCCGTCCATGCACCCCTCTAGGATCTGTGGCACCAATGCGCAGCAGGGCGCCACAGTTCCACCCTCCAGCCAGGGACCAGGGACTGTGCTCTCCCTTAGGAGCAATCTCGCCCTTCCCTCTGAAGTGGAGTGTAATGGATGCAAGTGTGTGGGTTCCGGGCAATACTCCATCCTTACCTGAGAGTGGGATACCACACCTCTGGGTGAGATGCAGTACCTCTGTGGCGACTGAATCCGCAGGGGCACCACAGATGATTATGGCTTACAGCTAATGAAAACACAAAAGTCATTATCTCAGAAAATTAGAATAATTAACAAAAAACACCTGCAAAAGCTTCGTAAGCATATAAAAATGTCCCATAGTCTGTTTCAGCAGGCTCCACAATCATGGGGAAGACTGCTGACTTGACAGATGGCCAGAAGGCAGTCATTGACACTCTCCACAAGGAGGATAAGCCACAAAAGGTCATTGCTAAAGAAGCTGGCTGTTCAGAGTGCTGTATCCAAGCATATTAATGTACCAGGTACCAGGCCACAGGCCCCCAGCACCCCAGGTACCAGCACCCCAGGTATCAGGCCCCCAGTACCCCAGGTACTAGTCCCCCAGCACCCGGGTCCCAGGCCCCCAAGTATCAGGCCCCCAATCCCGGCCCACAGCACCCCAGGTACCAGGCCCCCAGCACCCCAGGTACCAGGCCCCCAGCACCCTGGGTACCAGGGTGCAGCACCCTGGGTACCAGGCCCACAGCACCCCAGGCCCCCAGGTATCAGGCCCCCAACCCCGGCCCACAGCACCCCAGGTACCAGGCCACCAGCACCCCAGGTACCAGGCCCCCAGCATCCCAGGTACCAGGCCCCCAGCACCCCAGGTACTAGGCCCCCAGCACCCCGGGTCCCAGGCCCCCAAGTATCAGGCCCCCAATCCCGGCCCACAGCACCCCAGGTACAAGGCCCCCAGCACCCCAGGTACCAGGCCCCCAGCACCCCAGGTACCAGGCCCCCAGCACCCTGGGTACCAGGCCCACAGCACCCCAGGCCCCCAGGTATCAGGCCCCCAACCCCGGCCCACAGCACCCCAGGTACCAGGCCACCAGCACCCCAGGTACCAGGCCCCCAGCATCCCAGGTACCAGGCCCCCAGCACCCCAGGTACCAGGCCCCCAGCATCCCAGGTACCAGGCCCCCAGCACCCCAGGTACCAGGCCACCAGCACCCCAGGTACCAGGCCCCCAGCACCCCAGGTACCAGGCCCCCAGCACCCCAGGTACTAGGCACCAGTTCACCATCACCCCAGGTACTAGGCCCCCAGCACCCAGGTAGTAGGCACCAGTCCACCACCACCCCAGGTACTAGGCCCCCAGTACCCCAGGTTCTAGGCACCAGTCCACCATCACCACAGGTACCAGGCCACCAGCACCAGGCCACCGGCCCCCAGCACCCCAGGTACTAGGCCCCCAGCACCCCAGGTACTAGGCACCAGTCCACCATCACCCCAGGTACCAGGCCACCAGCACCAGGCCACTAGCACCTCAGGTACCAGGGCACCAGGCCCCCAGCCACCAGGTACCAGCCTCCACTTCCGCCGGCTTCCTGAAGGACCCTACCTCCTGTGACCCCAGCTCCACCGCCCCCCAGGTAAGATACCTATTCAGACTATAAGACGGACCCCCATCTTATAAAAAATATTTTTTTCCTATTTTCCACCCTAAAATTTGGGGTGCGTCTTATGGTCCGGTGCGTCTTATAGTCCGAAAAATACGGTATCTATCCATATATCTGTTATCTATCTAAATATCTTTCTATATATCTATTATCTATCTATCTACCCATATATCTATTAATCTATTTATCTATTAGATAATAGAATGCCAAGAGTGTGCAAAGCAGTCATCAAAGCAAAAGGTGGCTACTTTGAAGAACCTAGAATATAAGACATATTTTCAGTTGTTTCACACTTTTTTGTTAAGTATATAATTCCACATGTGTTAATTCATAGTTTTGATGCCTTCAGTGTGAATGTACAATTTTCAGAGTCATGAAAATACAGAAAAATCTTTAAATGAGAAGGTGTGTCCAAACTTTTGGTCTGTATTGTATCTATTATCTTTCTATATATCCATTATCTATCTATATACCCATATATCTATTAATCTATTTAGCAATTCATATATCTATTATCTATCTATATATCTATTATATATCTATCCGTATATCTATTAATCTATTTATGTATCTATCCATATATATATTATCTATCAATATATCTATATATCCATATATCTATAATAATTAAAGAAAATTTGGCAGCACTACCAAAAGAAGCTGGGTGCAAAAAAACCTAAAAAGAAGAAAAAACAGGCAGCACTCCAAAAATTAAAGTGGAAAAACCGTGGCTTTACTGATCCATTAAGAGCAACGTTTCTCTGCCATTCTCAAGCTTGAGAGTGCTGATTGTTTTTTCTTATTTTCTATCCATATATCTAACTATTATCTATCCATAAATCTATACATGCATATATCTATCTATCCATCTATCTATCCATCTATTATCAATCTATCTATATATCCATATATCTATTATCTATCTTAGATAGATAATTAGATAGGTCAACAGATAATAAATAGATATATTGATAGATAGATAAATAGATAATACATAGATAATAGATAGACAGATAGATAGATAAATGGATAGCTAGATATATACACTGCTTAAAAAAATAAAGGGAGCACTCAAATAACACATCCTAGATCTGAATGAATTTGATATTCTCATTGAATACTTTGTTCTGTACAAAGTTGAATGTGCTGACAGCAAAGTCACACAAAAATCATCAATGGAAATCAAATTTATTAACCAATGGAGGCCTGGATTTGGAGTCACCCCCAAAATTAAAGTGGAAAAACACACTACAGGCTGATCCAACTTTAATGTAATGTCCTTAAAACAAGTCACAATGAGTCTCAGTATTGTGTGTGGCCTCCACGTGCCTGTATGACCTCCCTACAACGCCTGGGCATGCTCCTGATGAGGTTGCGGATGGTCTCCTGTGGGATCTCCTCCAGGATGGCACATCAATGCAAGCTGTGGCATGAAGGTTTGCTGTGTCTGTCAGCGTAGTGTCCAGAGGCTGGAGTCGCTACCAGGAGACAGGCCAGTACACCAGGAGACGTGGAAGGGGCTGTAGGAGGGCAACAACCCAGCAGCAAGACCGCTACCTCCGCCTTTGTGCAAGGAGGAACAGGAGGAGCACTGCCAGAGCCCTGCAAAATGACCTCCAGCAGGCCAGATCTAGGATGTGTTCTTTGAATGTTCCCTTTATTTTTTTGAGCAGTGTAGATAGATATACAGCTAGATATAAATATGTGATATATATAATCCGTACTTAGTGTGTGTACCTTACTGTTCATGTAATTTATTAATAAATTAGTAAATTTCTTGAAAAAAAATGGTGTGGGGTCCCCCGTAATTTTATTAACCAGAAGAGGGAAAGCGGACAGCTGGGGTGGATGTTTTTAGCCTGGGAAGGGAGTAATACCCATGGAGCTTCCCAGGCTACTAATATCAACCCCCAGCTGTATACATAGCCTTTACTGGCTATTAAAATGGGAGATCCCCCCCAAAAAATGATGTGGGGTCCCCCTATTTTAATAGCTAGCAAAGGCTATGCAGACAGCTGGGGGGCTGATATTAATAGCCTAAGAAGGGGCCATGAATATTGGCCCCCTCCCAGGCTAGAAACAGGAGACCTCAGCTGCCCCAGAAATGGCGCATCCGTAGAATGTGTCAATTCTGGCACTTAGCCTCGCTCTTCCCACTGCCCTGTAGCGGTGGCAGTGGGATTATAGGGTTGGGGTTGATGTCAGCTTATAATGCCAGCTGACATCAAGCCCAGGTTAGTAATGGAGAGGCGCCTATAAGACACCCCCATTACTAACCCCGTAGTGTAGGTGAATTGTAAAATAAAAACACCCACACCCAGAATAAAATATTTTATTTGAAATAAAGACAGTATTCCTTTAATACTCTGAATTAAACCATAATTACCGTCACGCTCATTCCAGCTGAAGCCCTTGATCACATGTAATAAAAATAAAAAATAAACCAACCTCAACATTACCTTTCCGTCGTCTAAATAACGAATGTCCCACCAAGATTCCATGAACAGAGCAACCACATAGTATGTGACCGCTCTGCCATTCGCCGGCAATACACTGTATAGCCAGCAAGTCAGGTCACCGCATGCGCAGTGAGTATTTTCCCACGCATGCAATAAATTGAACTGAGTCAGTGTATTCACGGCGAAAGAACAGATCGGTCGCATACTATGTGGCTGCTCTGTTTGTGGGATCTTCGTGGGACACTCGTTATTTGGACTGTGGAAAGGTAAGGATGATTACCTGGTTTATTATTTTACTTTTATTACAAGGGATCGTGGGCTTCGATGATTAGGTGAGGTGAGTATATGTTTTTTTTATTTTTTGCAGATGCCGAGAACATCGGGGACAAGGTGTAGGGGAGTATAATGTGTTTTAATTTTATTTTTTTAATTAATTTTAACATTTCTTCTTTTTACACTCAGCAGAGCACAGATGCCCGCAGAAGGGAGACTACTGCTCCCAATCAGCGGCACCTGTGCCCGCTGTTTCCTATGGCAGGAGACGCCAACTGATGGTGGTAGTAGTACCATCAGCCGGCTCCTATAACCCGCGGTAAGCTATTTACCGCCGGGTCACCTGTCAATGCTGTGACAGGCGTCAGCATGATGCCACAGCACTCTGATCACGGTAATGTAATTACCGCCGATCAGAGCCTGTGTTTCCTGCGTTGTCTCGCAAGTGACAGTGCGGGAAACACCCAAACCCGAACAGTAACAAGAAATTCCAGAGGAAGTCCGTGTTCGGGGTCCAGGACCAAGCAGTAGATGTTCAGTACGTATGCCAAACTGTACTGTTCAGGTTCGCCCAACACTAATGATAACACCTTTATATACAGCAGATAACACAGGTGTAAGGGTGTGACCAAATGGGCAATGTTCCTCTCCTCTTCTGTCTGCACAATATAAAATGCTCTGTTGTATATATATATATTGATGAACGTGCATGTGACAATTGACGGACATGTTAGTTATAGGGATAGTACATGATAGGTATAAGTTGTGTAGAGGTGGGCACTTTAACATATAGGTATGTAGTTTAGCCAGGAAATAGTTAAAGCATTAGGAGCTGCTCCAGTGTGGGAGGAGCAGGACAGTGAGCACTCAAGGAATTGACTGTGTGAGGGCAGTTGTAGCAGAACCAGAAAAGTGAGCAGCAGCATGTTCGGTCCAGCAGCAGAGTACGGTCGGCCTGTAAATCGGACTTTCCCATCAAGTTCGGGACCTATGGTCTGGAAGAGGTAGCTGTGTGGCTTCCTTCAAGTCCTCCAAGAAGCGGAGGACTATATGGACGGGGATTAGTCCCGAGAAGGCTGTGCGGGACTCACAAGGCTGCAGTTCCTCAGCTATCTTAAGGGCCAAAGTGGCCAGCTAAGGAAAGGGATAGCTCAGGACAAACGGACGGTAAATAAGAACTTGTTCTGTGTAAAGAACTTTAACTCTGCCAATGTGAATGTCCTGTTCTGCTATGCTGAAGATAAAAGTAAAGTTGTGTTTTGATAAAAACATGGAGTGGAAGTCCATTAATATTCAAGTGGCGGTACCTGAAGGAAACAGATCGAGGATGGAGCAGAACTACAACCAGAAAGTAAGTGATGTGCAGCACAAGCATCTCATGGAAAGTTTAGGACCCTTGTCTTTGTTTGGGAACCGGGGGGGGGAAGGAGTACAACATTCCCTTGCCATCACAGCCACCTTAGGTCCCTTACACAGGATCCACCATTCACAATAGGTGATGTCACAGCTCACCTCCTCCTCCTGTATAATGAGTGATAACACCTCTATATACAGTAGATAGCATAGGATCCACCATTCACAATAGGTGATGTCACAGCTCACCTCCTCCTCCTGTACAATGACTGATAGCACCTCTATATACAGTAGATAACACAAGATCCAATATTCACAATAGATGATATCACAGCTCACCTCCTCCTCCTGTGCAATGACTGATAACACCTCTATATACAGTAGATAACACAGGATCCACCATTCACAATAGGTGATGTCACAGCTCACCTCCTCCTCCTGTACAATGACTGATAACACCTCTACGTACAGTAGATAACACAGGATCCACCATTCACATTAGGTGATGTCACAGCTTACCTCCTCCTCCTCCTGCACAATAAATGATAACACCTCTATATACAGTAAATCAAAACCATTCAAAATAATTGAGGTCACATCTTCCCCTCCTGCACAATGACTGATAATATGTCTATATAGATATGGGCTTTTTATTTTAGTGCTAATTGGGGACATGACTCACAGGATCCTCGGGGGCATGTCTTTAAACTGCTCTGCATAATTACCTTGTGAGCAACTCCCACTTATTAAGATCAAAAAAGTAGCACTAAATAAAAAGGCCCATCGCTCTGTTACCGTATGTCGGATTTAAAAAAAAATAAAAACTGAAAATTTTGAGGAGCAGCGAGAATAAAATACGAGCAAAAACTTCCCACTTGTGGCGTGGTGACAAGTCCTCTTTACGAGTGGACACTGTATGGCATTGTACATATTACAGCGCCGCAGAGCTCAATGTGCTGCTGCATAAGAACCAATTGTTTATTTTTTTGGTTCCTCTTGAGCCTTGAAGGTGAAATTCCATTGATCACGATCAATAAAGACTTAATTATTGTCGTCAGTTTAGTAAAATAAAGCAGACAGTGAGCTAACAAAGATCCGGCCTCATCCTCCCGGTTCTCAGTCCTTTGACCGAAAACAATTACATTCCAAGATATTTCCCTTTCTGAAATTTCTGAGAAAGGTGAAAGTTGAAGAATATATTTGAATTCATTGGGTTGACTTTATTAACAAAGAGCAGAAAGCCAGGGGGATCCAGGCTATCCTTTATCGTCTGTGTCCAATTCTGTTTGTCACATTTCATGCATCTGAAGCAAATTTCTTAATCAGAGAGGATTACCGCAGTTCATACCTGCCACTTTTTATTTTTCCGTGAAACATGAAGAAAAGTGAAGCTGAGGCTCAAAGGCCTAATGTGACCCAGGCAGATTCTTCATTCGGGAGGAGAATTCTGGAAATTATACAGCTCTCTTCTTTTTTATAAGATTTATTATTTATTGCTGTAAATTCTATTTTTACCTGAACAATGAGAATTTATGGCGGCAGCGAGGAAAAAAAAAAAGATGTACAAAGAACAGAACAGTGGGAAATGAAAACTTTAGCCGCAAATGTCTGAGTCCCTTAAGGAAAATAACTTAATTTATCAAAATATTCCAGTCTAGAGAGTCTATCTGTAAAAGTTGGCTTAATAAGATTTAATAGGTAGTTAAAGTAGTGTCCATAACTATGATATTGATGACCTCTCTGACCAACACACTAGGGAAAGGGGGAATGGAGACCCCTAGGCAGATCTAATAACACTCTGCCTACCCTACTATCCCTATATTGGTTACACACCAATCGCCGAGCATGACCCTAAAACCTGTAAATCCCTAGAGCTTGGCCCTAGATAGGGAGGGGGAGGGGTGGGCACTAGTGATGAACGAGTATGTTTTGTTAACCCTTTCGCCGAGTATACTCGGCCGAGCACTGAGTATTTATAGCGTGCTCAGGATTTAAGTTTTCATCGCTCCGTGAACATGATTTACAACTATTTGACAGATTTAATACATGTGAGGAATGCTGGAAAAACAGGCATTCCTCACATGTATTAAATCTGTCAAACAGTCGCAAATCATGTTCACGGAGCGACGAAAACTTAAAGCCCGAGCACGCTATAAATACTCAGTGCTCGGCCGAGTATACTCGGCGAATGGGTTAACAAAACATACTCGCTCATCACTAGTGGGCACTGGTCAGGCCCCACTATGAACTAAAGACAACAAAGTAGACAAACCAAGGGAATTAACTTAGCTTGAGCAGACACCAGAGGAGTAATGCCAACTGTCTTCCAAGGGCACCAGAGAATAAACCAGCCAACAGCTAGTGCTCCAAGCATGCACAAAGGAACAAAGAAGTATTACTGCCAATTGCCTGGAGCAAACTGAAAGTTTTTAACTCCCATGCAAGGGTTTGTCAATCAGCAGCAGGAGGGAGGTCACAGCTGGGTCTTAAAGGAAGAAGGATTAAAAAGGTGTCTGCAATGCCAAGCGCAGTGACCTTCTACAGCCAGATCCAGAGCGACTGTCTATCACATCTGACACACCCGTGACACTCGGCATCTCTACTGATCAGCTGTTACCAGCTCGGGACAAATATAATCATTTGAGTAGGCTCTGATCTACAGTAATCTGAAGCCACCATTAAACAATGCACAGAGTCGTGGTGTTCCACTCGATCTTGCTGGGTCCGGAAACTGGTAATAGCTGATTCGTGAGGGGGTGTCAGATGTCGGACTCACAC
This sequence comes from Phyllobates terribilis, assembly GCF_046119375.1. Taxonomy (NCBI): domain Eukaryota; kingdom Metazoa; phylum Chordata; class Amphibia; order Anura; family Dendrobatidae; genus Phyllobates; species Phyllobates terribilis. The sequence goes on along the minus strand of NW_027362764.1, from coordinate 61,582,849 downwards.
TAATCTGATACTGATGATCTAAGGATAAGTCTTATACTTAAAGGGGTTTCAAACACCTTATTAGCATCCCTTATTCATAGGGAAGACCTTTCGACGATGTAGATGATGAAATACAGCCATGCATTATAATCAGATCATTCATTTAATTGGGACTGTGTAGTGCTTAAAAGGCTTGTCCAATTAAAACAAGTTATCATCTATGCATAAGAAAGGGGATAACTTGTTGATCAGTGAGGTCCGACCACTGGGACCTGCACCAATCGGCAGAATGGGGAACTTAACCCTGTTAGAAATAAGCAGCAATGAACAAACTGGACCTCCGCTCAATAGCTTGGCTTTTTCAGCAGCCCCATTGAGAACGAAGAGAAGGAAAGTTGGACAACCGGCCTGCCATTCCATTTTGTAACGGGGATAAAGTGGCACCATTACTGATAAAAATTCCCTTTTCTGTTGATCGGTTTGGGTTCCAGCAGTTGAATCCCCCCCCCCGATCAGTAAGTCATCACCTTTTCAGCGAATAGGTGATAACTTGTCAACACTGGACAACCCTCTTAACTTACCGTTTTGTGGCAATGCATCAGACACTTGGGACACTGAACACTAGCTGGAGGACAACCTCTGATTCGCTGAGTTTTGAGTAGTGTTGTAAGAAAAATGGACTACAAGAAAATCCTTTTAATAAAAATCATTAAATATTTTAAGCAAAAATAAATAAAAAAAGTCAGTCCAATATTGAGCAATATTTTTCGGTATGTTTTTTTTTCAGCACAGATGTAGAATTTAAAGTTATACTAAACAAAAATTGTTAAAGAAAACTAGACCTAATTTCTAGATTGATAAAAAAAAAAAAATACAAATAACACCTCCTGATTTTGGATTGAATGTCTCAGATGAGTGAGTCAAATTGTAAGAAATTCCCTAAAAATTCGGATTCAACAAAGTCACACTAGTACAGCGGTGCCTTCTCCCTGACTGCTGACCTAGTTTAACAGGCCAAAGTGAACTGTCACTCAAGGGCAGTGGGCTGGGAAAAGTCAGCAGGGATCTGCCTGTCTGACTAGTCTACAGTGCGTTTCAGAGTCAAACATACTTGGATGAGATCATATAGCCAGTACAATGGATCGGGCAGCATGTATCAGCTGTCAGGATCACTTTAAAACAACAATGCTTTATACACATTCGTCATAAAAGAAAAGAATATGTGGAAGAACTTAGACACAGTGTGATGATGCACTTAGAGTACTATGTTAACCTTTTGTGTGAAACATTTCTTATCTCTGGTCAAACACTGACTTATGGCTAAAATAACAATTGATCATCAGTTTCTGGTCTGAAAATTCAAGGATGATAACCAATATGGCTACACTTCCTGTTGTGACAGATTCAAAATGGCCACCTCTACAGAAAAATGCAAAAGGGAAAAATCCGGTTTAAGTATATTCTTATAAAACTGAGCTGATAATAGATGCAAAACAAACCTCCCAGGTATTAATCAATTCCCTTTTTCTAATCTTGTTCACTATTTTCGTACTCCACAAGTTGCTATAACAACTAGGCGATCATTTTCTTTGCTTCAGATGTCTAGTAGTAGAAAAGAAAAATCATGATTCCGAAGCAAAAACTGTTTAAAAAAACGAGGAGAAAATGAATATTTCATTTGAGTAATGAATTTACACAGTAAAGGTCCTGTACGTTTGACGTTAATATAGTTTATGCAATTATTAATGTCAATATTAAAAGCCTGCATGCACGTAATGGCATCTCAGCAGCATGTAAATGGAAGAGACCTTGGGGAAACCCTCTCCACAATCTGTGATTAAAACGTTCTGTATGACAAAGATATTTCCATTTAGCTTTTACGTTCCATAGCAACATAGTCACCTTTTATGTAGAGATTCAACTCATTTTTTGTTATTAATTTTTATCAACCAGAGCTGCAAAAGTTTCTCTGTAAAAGCTGAAATAATAATTTACAGACCAGTAAAATTTTGCATTAGTTTCTAATAAGGATAAGTAAATTGATTCGATGCTAATCAATTAGAGATGGGCGAATCGATTTGATGCAGAAATGCCCGCCTCCATTTTACATATTGTCAAAGATTGCATCAACCAGAGAAGGTTCACATGACCTTAGATGGAACCAGATGGGTTCCTCCATGATGCCTTGCAGCTAACACATTACATGGTACAGCACTTGTAATCAGTAGGAACTCTCATAGCCTGTATAAAAGTCAAGGCAAGGAATGCAGCTGCTATTTTGGGGAGAATATGGATAGTGAGATGATGTCACAACTCACATGACCTCAGATGATTTGATGCTAATCAATTAGAGATGAGCGAATCGATTTGATGCCGAAATGCCCGCCTCCATTTTACATATTGTCATATATTGCATTAACCAGAGAAGGTTCACATGACCTTAGATGGAACCAGATGGGTTCCTCAATGATGCCTTGCAGCTAACACATTACATGGTACAGCACTTGTAATCAGTAGGAACTCTCATAGCCTGTATAAAAGTCAAGGCAAGGAATGCAGCTGCTATTTTGGGGAGAATATGGATAGTGAGATGATGTCACAACTCACATGACCTCAGATGATTTGATGCTAATCAATTAGAGATGAGCGAATCGATTTGATGCCGAAATGCCCGCCTCCATTTTACATATTGTCAAAGATTGCATCAACCAGAGAAGGCTCATATGACCTCAGATGGAACCAGATGGGTTCCTCCATGATGCCTTGCAGCTAACACATTACATGGTACAGCACTTGCAATCAGTAGGAACTCTCATAGCCTGTATAAAAGTCAAGACAAGGAATGCATCTGCCATTTTGGAGAGAATCTGGATAGTGAGATGACATCTCAGCAATACAGATAAGAAGAGAAAGCCATTGGCAAATACTACAGTGTGTGTTGTACAACTACAGCAGTGAAACATTGGCATAGTAGTCTGTAAATAATACAGAAATTCAATTGATAGGTTAGAGGGAGTGAGTAGAACTGGCAGCCGCAGTGATATTGGTTGAGCACACAGTGACATTTTGTAGCAAAAGCCACTGCATTTCAATTTCACATTTCATTTATTATGCAGAAGCAAGCAGTAATCCAATACAATATTTCTTAACCGCCTTACCACCTTGGGCTTTTCCTTATTTTTTGTTTTTGTTTTTTGCTCCTTTTCTTCCCAGAGCCATAACCTTTTTATTTTTTGGTCAATATGACCATGTGAGGGCTTGTTTTTAGCGAGACAACTTGTACTTTTGAACGACACCATTGGTTTTACCACATCATGTACTAAAAACCAGGAAAAAAATAAAAGTGCGGTGTAATTGCAAAAAAAGTGCAGTTCCACAATTATTATTTTTTTTTTACCACGTTCACTAAATGCTAAAACTGACCTGCCTTTATGATTGTCCAGGTCATTATGAGTTCGTAGACTCCAAACATGTATAGGTTCTTTTTTATTTAAGCGGTGAAAAAAAAATTCAAACTTTGAAAAAAAAAAGAGTTGCCATTTTCTGAGACCCATTTTCTCTATTTTTCGTGACCTGGGTTCGGGTGAGTGCTTATTTTTTGTGCGTCGAGCTGAAATTTTTATTGACACCATTTTGAGGTAGATCTTTTGATCGCCCGCTACTGCATTTTATTGCACTGTTGCGGCAACCAAAAAAATGTAATTCTAGCGTTTCGATTTTTTTTCTCATTACGGCGTTTACCAATCGGATTAATTGTTTTTATATATTGATAGATCGGGGGATTCTGAATGTGGCGATACCAGATATGTGTATGTGGAGGTTTCACCAATTGAAGATACACTAGGTAACTGCTCTCCTCCAAATTAAAGATGTTCGAGTGCATGCAGAGAAGCTAACCAAATCTGCTAATCTGGTTGAAAAACTTCACTCAGAGACTGAACCAAATGGCATACTTTATTACGTAGACATGGGGTTAAATGGCATTCTCCTTCTAGGTGGGATTAGTAACATTTATTGCTCTTTTCTGATAACTTGGCACGCTGTAATTTGTTCATCCATGTATCTTTTGACCTTAGTAACGCCTTAGGAATTCCGATGGGAGGGGTGAGTTTGTCTCTCAGCGCCATCTTTGTCAACTCGACATGAATCTCTCTGTTATCAGCCATGCACATGCATACGTCATTCCCAGGAATTAGCTGTTCATGTCTACAAATTAGAACATAAGCTATTAGTTACAGTATATATTAATTGACTATTAACATAATCCATGTGCCTATATACATTTGCATACATACATACACATAGATTATTCCATCATCTCTATATTGATTCACACTGATTAGGTAATCTATTAAAAGAAACTAATTGATTTTCTATAATATATATTACCTTCACAGACCCCCCCTAAAATCAATTATTTTAATATCCATAAGCGAAAAATCAGAGGGGGAGAAGAATTGACCCTATGTTAAGGCTATTCTGGAACCCTACGATGTGACAGGCGCCTCGTCCCTTTTACAGTAGACGGACCCACCAACGTTCCTAAATCTAACTCATACGAAGACCTACAGGAAAGGGATGGAGACCCTAAAAGATCTAGTGACTGGGTAATTGAGGGCCACCCCTAACACAGAAATATGGATATTAACTTACAAACTCATTTACTTCCAGAAATCTCTCTGGTACAACACTTTTGTTCAAAGGGAAACTGTTTGTTCATAGATTTTGAGAGCCTTAGTAACTTTCCCTGTGGGGCCAGTATTGTCTGGGATATAAGTACAACAATGCTCACCTATCATTTTGCATACCCCTCCTTTTTCTGCAAGTAACATTGACGCGCCCCCAGGGCTGTGGGGTACTCGGTGCCGGGCCGGTGAACGCAGAGAAAAGGGATATGTCACGGCGGCTGTCCCGGCCCGTGGCCCAGGACGGTCAACAAAAAGGGGAATGTTATTTATATGGGGTTTGTAGTTTTAGGAAGTGTTCGTGATGCCACCTGTGGTACCTGGTAAGGATTACCAGCGCTGCTGAAGTCCTCCGACGGTGATGGGATGGCAGCTGGGATGTTTCAGCTCCCCACAGGCGGAGTGTAGGTGCAGATGGTGGTGATGCTGGGCGTTGTAGTGCAGAGGGAGAGATGTCGCAGCTGAAATAACTGATGGGGGCAGTGCAGTGCAGTCATCCGAGTTTTTACTCACAGTTCTCATGTAAGTTCCACAGGTACACTGCGCGGGTGCCAGCCTCCCACGTCACGCTGCGTCTACCAGAACAGGGGTTCAGCTCTTTCTCAGGTAGGTCAGGAGCACTTGACGGAACCCCGCTTTCTTATGTTCCTCACTAGACCGACTTCTCACGCTGGGTCTTCTCCCTCCTGCCCTGCGCTTCCCCATACACAGTCCCGATCGGGTGCTCTGAAGTCCCTCTGGGCAACTTGGAGTTCCTGGACCTACTTGATCCTCACGGTGACTAATATGAGGCTGTGGCAACTACACTATAAAATCAGAAGCCTCCGGTTTTTCCAGCCGAGACATGGAGTAACACGACTGGTTCAGGGGCTGGTCCCCTTCTTGCGGCCTGATCCCTCTGACACCTGGCAAATTCGGAGCGTACGGGTGCTGTCCTGCACTCGCCATACCCCCTGGGATCCCTTCTATAGAACGGAGCCTTCCTCCTCTGCTCCCCTCCTGGGCCTCTATCACTAGGCTCCACGTGTGGAGCAGAGCTCCTAATGAGACTCTGCTCCCTGACTGACTGTCCTCACTCTCTCCTCTTACTGACTGACCTGACCACCCTAAGATGGCCTCCCCTTAAATACCTCCTACTATGGTGCTTCCCTACTCTACTTCCTCCACCCACACCCACTACTGGTTCCCCCTACCTTTGGTTCCCCCCACTCCAGCCAGGGACAGGGCTCAGCAGGAAACACAGTGCATCTTGCCCTTCCAGCCGGCTGGAGTAGTGTAGTGTTGAATGTGGGTATTGGGGTTCCGGGAAGCACTCCCTCCTTACCTGAGAGAAGGAGATACCACACCTCTGGGTGAGGTGCAGTACCTCTGTGGCGACTGAACCCTCAGGGGCGCCACAACATATCCAGAGCTATTCTGTTTTGGAAGGCCATGGTAGATGTGGGTGCTAGTTGGTCAGCTATCCCTTGCAAGGCATCTTTCTTTTAACTGACAAATCTTTGTTGGTTATAATATATGTAATTTATCCAATCTACGTTCTTGTTAACGGTTATTATGGGTATTATGGACTCAAATCCCGCCTTCACTTGGTGTCGGGCCTTGAATTCGTCTGGCACCCCCCTAAGCACTACGAGAACATTGATATATATATGTGGGTCAAAACTGCCTTTGGGGTTAACTTCTCTCTTGGCCCTGTATGTGCCTGCAAACGCAGCCTCTATTTCCTCTTTGGATTCCTGGGACTCAGATATAAGGTAAACAGACATTATTGCTTTAGTTAAGGCACATTCCCCAGTCCATTTGCCCTCCAGTCTAATCCTAATCTTCATGTCACCACATTCAAGGAAGTGTTGTACCAGAAAACTGGAATATCATTCTCTTTTGGTAATAATTGTTTGGAATGCACGTGTTACCGTAACAAAGGCTTCCCCCCCCAGCTACTATCATCAGACAAAGGAACATCAGGGTTGTGGGTCTGAGACCACCTTCTTGCAATGAGATGTGTGGACCCATGATGTTCGGCCTTCGACCTTCACAGCCGTAGGTGATGTAAGCAGCACTTGGTAGGGCCCTTCAAATCTGGCATCCAGTGTGCCTCGCACGTAATTGTTTATCCAGACAAAATCTCCAGGCTGGATGCTGTAAGTACCTGGTTCAAGATCTAAGTCTGGAATAGAAGAATACACTGAAGCATGTGTTAGTTTTAACTCTTTAGGAAGTCCGACAACAAAATTCACAAGCTTATCATTCCCTGAACTAAGCTGCTGTGGGTAATATCGACCCATTCTAGGTGGCCCCACAAACAAGCTCTCATATGGCGTGAGCCCTGTGGGTTGTCTCGGGGTATTTCGGACTGAGTATAGGGAAATAGGCAGCACCTCCGGCCATGGAAGTGACAATTCTTTACTGGCTTTAAGAATTTTGTTTTTCAAAGTGCCATTCAGCCTTTCAACTTTGCCGCTACTTTGAGGATGATAAGGAGTATGCAGGCCCAATCCGCCCCAATCATCTCCCAGATTGATTTGGTAACTTCTGCAGTGAAGGCGGGTCCTTGATCACTTTCAATCACTTCTGGCATCCCGAATCTGCAGATAAGTTCTGCCAGAAGCCCTTTCACTGTAGTTCTAGCGGTCACGTTGGCTGCTGGGTATGCTTCTGTCCAGCCGGAAAACATATCCACCACCACCAGAACATATTCATATCTTCCCCTCTTGGGTAATTGCATATGATCAATTTGGATTCTCTGGAAAGGATACTGAGACTTTGCCAGTTTCTTCTTTGGCACATGTTCTGTTCTTCCGGGATTACAAGTGTTACAAATCTCACAGCTCCGAGTATAGTTTGTAGTAAGAACTGAGATCTCGGGTGCAATATAGAGTTTATTGATAGCTGAAATCATCTGATTCTTCCCTCTATGTACCTTTCCATGAGCCCACCGAACCACTGCAGGATACAGTGCTCTTGGCAGACATGTTCTTCTTCCCACTCTCCAGATTCCGTCATTGCAAAACGGTCCTCCCTGTCCGATGCATCCTTGTTTTTCTTCTTCTGTTAACGCATTCACTAAAGTCCTGTGTGTCGGATTCTCTTCCAGTCTTTGCTCCTCTTCATCTTCCTCCTCTTCTTCCAACCCCAAATTTCTCATTCCCGTTTCTTCCTCATCTGCTCGTTGTCTCTGACTTCTGGTGAGCACAAACATTTCCGTACCCAACGACACCTCTACTTCCTCTGAAAATATTGGTTCCATAGCTGCTGCTTTTGTTGTAATGTCAGCCAGATGATTCCTCGTGGCTTCCCATGAGTCTTAATTTTGATCACAGCCACTTGCCTAGGTAACTTCAGAACTTCTAACAGACTTCTCACTGCTGCTGCATTCCGGATTGGAGCTCCACTGGCTGTCTTATAGCCCCTCAGGGCCCATATCAGGCCAAATTCGTGGGCAATCCCGAATCCGTACCTCGAGTCCATGTAGGTGCGCACTTGCAGGCGCAGACTCTCTGCGCACTTGCAGGCTTCGGTCAGAGCATACAGTTCGGCCTCTTGAGCTGACATATAAGATGGCAGTGGTCCAGCAGAAACAACCGTTGGTGAGGACACCACCGCATATCCGGTATGGTAAGTTCCATATTCATCTGCGTATCTGGACCCGTCAGTATACAGTATCAGATCCGCTTCAGGCAGTGGCTGTTATGTTCTGCTACCAAAGCTAAGGAAAGAGAGGAGATCTGTCCCTACTATAAGACTCAGCTGAATCCCTACGATGTAACAGGGAACCTGATCCTGCGATCAGACCTGCTAAAGTCCTAATCTAGTCTGTACGGAGACCTATAGATTTGGGGAGGGAATCCCTACAAGTACTAAGGACTGGGAGGAATATGGGACACCTCCTAACAGAAATAGCAGCAGAAAGACGAACAAACAAAATAGATAGAACCTAGAGGTCCGTAGACCAAGCAAACTAACAGAGTTAGATACAGAGCACAGGCTAGCTAGAAAGTAGATATACAATGAAGTCCAGCAAAGCCAGAAGGGCGGAGCAGGATTAAATAGGCCAACAAGGTCATGTGACCAGCAAAGGAAAAAAAACCTAACAGCAAGGTTCTAACAGTACCCCCCCTTCTAAGAGGATCCTCCGGATCCCCTAGGACCAGGCTTATCAGGAAATCTCCTGTGAAACGCTCTGATAAGTCTGGACGCGGAAACATCATCTGACCTCACCCAAGAGTTATCCTCGGGTCCGAAACCTTTCCAGGCCACAAGATACTGCAAACTACCTCTATACCGTCTAGAGTCAAGGATGCGAGAAATTTCATATTCCCCGTCCTCCACCACCGGAGGAACAGAGGCAGAGGCGTCACCATCCGACACAACAGCTTTTTTTAACAGAGAGACATGAAAGACCGGATTAATTCTCCAGGAGGTAGGAACCTCCAACCTAACAGCAGATTGGTTGACAACCTGAAGCACCTTAAAGGGCCCTACAAACTTGGGACCCAATTTCTTAGAAGGAATCCTCAACCGCAGATTCCTAGAGGACAACCAAACCATGTCACCAACAGCGAACAAAACCTCCTGTCGTTTCCTATCAAAGTAGTCTTTAGATTTTCTGTTGGCCTCCTGAAGATTACCACGCACATCCGTCCAAACTCTTTCCAAATCACCGGAAAAATTCTCCTCCTCAGGCACGGCAGATCCCAACTTGGAGAACGACCCAAACGACGGATGTCTCCCAGAACAACAAAAAAAAGGCGAACAACCAGCAGAAGAAGATGTATGATTGTTCAGAGCAAATTCGGCAAGTGGCAGAAACTCAGACCACCCCTCTTGATTGTCTGCCACAAAACAACGCAAGAACTGCTCAACATCCTGGTTTTTCCTTTCTGTCTGGCCATTAGATTCAGGATGATATCCGGACGAAAACGACAAATGAATTCCCAACCTGTCACAAAAGGCACGCCAAAAACGAGCCACGAACTGAGGACCCCTATCAGAAACAATGTCAGTAGGAACGCCATGAAGTCTGACAATTTCCTTGACAAAGGCCTTAGCGAGAGTTTTAGCGCAGGGCAGTTTGACGAAGGGAACCAAGTGACACATCTTGCTAAAACGGTCCACGACCACCCAGATGACAGTAAAACCCTCAGAGGGGGGAAGGTCAGTTATAAAGTCCATAGCCAAATGTGTCCAAGGAGCACTGGGGACCTCCAAAGGACAAAGCAACCCCGCAGCAGGAGTATGTGAGGACTTAGATCTAGCACATATAGTACATTGGCGCACCCACTTAATGACTTCCTTCTGCCATCCAGGCCACCAAAAACTGCGACCCACCAGTCTCTTGGTCTCAGAGATTCCGGGATGACCTGCCAACCGAGATTCGTGACACTCAACAAACAAATCTCTCCTAAAGGTCCCAGGCACAAACAACCTCCCATGAGGAGTGTTAGATGGGGCATTCTCCTGAGCTTTAAGAATCTCATCTTCCAAAACGGAGTCTAAAGCAGCTATCACAACACCTTCTTGTAAAATGTTTTCCTCTTTCTCAGCACCGACTATGGGAGAAAAACTGCGAGACAAGGCATCCGCCTTAACATTCTTAGTACCAGGGATGTAAGTAACGGAGAAATTAAACCGCGAGAAAAACAGTGCCCACCTAGCCTGACGGGCATTCAGGCGCTTGGCAGCGTCAAGATATATCAGATTTTTATGATCCGTAAGAACCTGAACGGGAAATTCCGCACCTTCCAAGAAGTGGCGCCAGTGTTCAAATGCGAGTTTAATAGCCAATAATTCCCGATTACCAATATCGTAATTCAATTCAGTCTCCGAAAATTTTTTTGAAAAAAATGCACAGGGATGTAATCCATCCCCGTTATCCTGAGACAATACTGCGCCAACCCCCACAGAGGAAGCATCAACCTCAACCAAAAACGGCCTAGTAACATCAGGCTGCATAAGGATGGGAGCAGAGGTGAACCTCTCCTTGAGATACACAAAAGCTTCAATGGCCTCAGAAGACCACTGAACCGCATCAGCACCTTTCCTGGTGAGATCAGTCAGAGGTTTGACAATACTAGAAAAATTTTTTATGAATTTTCTATAGTAATTGGCGAAACCCAAAAACCTCTGTATTGATTTCAAACCAATAGGCCTAGGCCATTCCTGCACAGCCTGAACCTTAACCGGATCCATCTCAAAACCTTTGCTGGAGATAATGTAGCCCAAAAAACTAATTCTCTGTACAGCGAACTCACATTTCTCCAGCTTAGCAAAAAGCGAATTGTCCATTAATAACTGTAATACCTCACGCACGCTCCGCCAATGAGACTCCAGATCTGGCGAATAAATCAAAATGTCATCCAAATACACAACCACATTTTTACCGATCAAAGGTCTAAGGATGTCATTAATCAGATTCTGAAAAAATGCAGGAGCATTAGTAAGACCAAAAGGCATAACCAGATTCTCAAAATGACCCACAGGAGTGTTAAAAGCAGTCTTCCATTCATCACCCTCCTTCATGCGCAACAGATTGTATGCCCCCTTAAGGTCAATTTTAGAGAACCACTTGGCCCCCAATAACTGGTTAAACAGATCAGGAATCAATGGCAGTGGGTAAGGATTGCGTACCGTAATTTTGTTAATCTCACGAAAATCCAGACAAGGACGTAAACCGCCGTCCTTTTTTTTTACAAAAAAAAATCCAACCGCCACAGGAGACTTAGAGGGCCTAATGTGACCGGCGGCCAAACTTGTCTGTATGTATTCCTCCAAAGCCTTCCTCTCAGGAATAGTAAGGTTAAATAAACGACTTTTAGGAAGAGTCGCTCCAGGGACAAATTCAATAGAACAATCATAGTCTCTATGGGGAGGCAAAACCTGCGATTCTTTCTCAGAAAAAACTCTCCAAAAATCCTGAATAGGAACAGGCAATTCTCCCCTATCCAAAGCTGCAATACGCCCGTTACAACACTTGTCATAACATTTATGGCTCCAGGATTTAATTTCACTGGTAGACCAATCCAGTACAGGATTGTGAAATTTTAACCAGGGCAAACCCAATATTACTGGAGAAGGCAAGTTATTCAACACTACCAAATCCAATTTCTCATGGTGAACACCATTAATAGTGAGAGGAAATTCACTGACCTTGAGAGTAATATTCTTCAAAGGGGAGCCATCCACAGAAACCACAGCAATGGGGGATGATAAAGGTTCAGGTTTTAAATTGAGTTTTTCCACGAATCCCCCATCAATAACATTCAGTGTAGACCCGCAATCAACAAACACCCGAAATTCCATTAATTTTTCCTGAGCAATCGTGGAAGCAGCTAAAAATATACCCTTGGAATTTAAACAGGCAATACGGGCGTGACTGACCATTTTTTTTTCTTTCTTCATACGAAGCTCACAGCCTTTAATCAAATGACCAGATTTTCCACAATAGAAACACAAGCCTTCTGAAAAACGACGGTGTTTTTCTTGAGAGCGAGGTGCCACCGATCCAATCTCCATCGGTTCACCACTGTTAGTACACACATTATCATAACCAGAAACTGACATAGCAGAGGATTTGCTCTCATTAACCCTAGCACGCAGTCTTCTGTCCACCCGTATAGCTAATTGCATAGCCTGTTGCAAATCCTCAGGTGTAGGATAAGCAATTAGCAGGTCTTTAACCTTTTCACTGAGCCCAGCAAGAAATAGACTTTTCAGAGCAGAATCGTTCCACCCTGTTTGAGTGGACCAACGACGAAAATGTGTACAATATTTTTCCATATTACCTGATCCTTGTTTTAAACGTCTCAACTCAGTCTCAGCTGATGCCACACGGTCAGGATCATCATATAATAGTCCTAAAGCAGAAAAAAAACTATCCACTGATCTGAAGCATGTATCACTAGGTTGCAAAGAAAAGGCCCACTCCTGAGGCTCTTTGCGCAAAAGTGACATTATGAACCCTACGCGCTGGGATTCATCCCCAGAGGACTTGGGTCTCAAACGAAAATACAATAAGCAAGCATTTTTAAATGAAAAAAATTCTCGATGTTCACCAAAAAATAAATCCGGCAAACATACCTTAGGCTCCAAGAAATATGCTCCAGGACAGTTACTCACGTGCTGACGGAGCTCGGCCACTTCCAGAGAGAGTCCCTGCAGGTGTTTAGCCAAATCCTGAACCGACACCATGATGGAACAAAAAAAAATCTTTCCTTAGAGAATTTACAGGCTGGACTTACTGTTATGTTCTGCTACCAAAGCTAAGGAAAGAGAGGAGATCTGTCCCTACTATAAGACTCAGCTGAATCCCTACGATGTAACAGGGAACCTGATCCTGCGATCAGACCTGCTAAAGTCCTAATCTAGTCTGTACGGAGACCTATAGATTTGGGGAGGGAATCCCTACAAGTACTAAGGACTGGGAGGAATATGGGACACCTCCTAACAGAAATAGCAGCAGAAAGACGAACAAACAAAATAGATAGAACCTAGAGGTCCGTAGACCAAGCAAACTAACAGAGTTAGATACAGAGCACAGGCTAGCTAGAAAGTAGATATACAATGAAGTCCAGCAAAGCCAGAAGGGCGGAGCAGGATTAAATAGGCCAACAAGGTCATGTGACCAGCAAAGGAAAAAAAACCTAACAGCAAGGTTCTAACAGTGGCTGCTCAGAGACAGTAGGTAGGTGAGAGGTTTCTGCCTTCAAGACCTCGAGACAATCATGGTCACTCGAATCAGGGTATTCATGGTCTTCTGAGGACCCCCCCAAGTCTTCAGAGCAGTCCCCCCTTGACAGAGGAAGCAGAGTGGAGCGGTTCAAGACAGTACTTTGCCGAAGAGCTATATTTTCTGGTAAAAGGAGTTCACATTGGATTCTGACACGACGTTGCATAGATAGATGGTTGTGCTGGGTTTGTGCAAGGATAGCTCTCAAATCATGAGGGGCTAATATAATTGTAGGATGGCCAAGTACAACATCTGCTGTTCTGCGGAGAAGTTCTGTAGCTGACAGCACTGCTTTGAGACATGTTGGATCTGTTTGCGCCACTGGATCCAATTTACTGGAATAATATCTGATGGGTCTCATGTGGCCTCCTTGTTTCTGTGCCAGAACTCCTGAGGCATGGCTACACGCTTCAGAGACAAATAGAAAGAATGGAAATTCATAGTTGGGAATCCCCAGTGCAGGGGCTGAAATGATGAGTTCTTTCAACTGGTCCATTGCATCTTCAGCTTCTTGGTCAAAATACAGGTCAAGCTCAGAAGAGTGGACCCTATCATATAGAGGTTGCATGAGAGCTGACGCGTTAGGGATCCACTGCCTGTAGTATGTGACCATTCCCAGGAAAGCTTGGAGTTGTATGACAGTTCTCGGGTACGGGATGTCACGGATGGCAGTTTTCCGCTCTTCGGTGAGATGCTTGGTACCTTGGGATATGCAATGACTCAAAAACACAACTTTGGTACAACACCATTGTAGCTTTCGCAGAGTAAGTTTGCATCCGATGGTGGCCAGAAATTGGAGCAAAGAATAGCTGAACCTGTGACAAGTTTGGTCGTCGGGACAACAGAGGAGTAGATCATCGACATATTGTATCAATGTGACTTCAGGGTTCTCACTCTTCCAGGGTTGGAGACAGATAGTTATGGCCAGTGTGTAGTGATGAGGGGAGTTCTGAGCTCCTTGAGGCATAACGGTCCAGGTGTACTGTACTCCTGTTTGTGTAAAAGCAAAAAGATACTGACAGTCTGGATGCAGAGGCACACTGAAGAAGGTATTTGCCAAGTCGATTACTGTAAAATGCGTTGCCTCAGGGGGAATTTCACTGAGTAATGTATGTGGATTTGGCACCACTGGGGTCTCCGGGATTGTAACTGCATTCACAGCTCTCAGATCTTGCACCATCCTGAATTTATCCGGTTCTCCTCTTGCAGTTTTCTTCTTCACTGGAAACAATGGAGTATTAGCAGGAGAAACACAGGGAATGAATTCTTGAGTAATTCTTGGATCTGGGCATCTAATTACGCTTCTTGGGCTGCTTTCAGTGGGTGCTGTGGGAGTCTGGGAATCCGTGCACCTTCTTTCAGGAAACTTGGACTGGTGGGACAGGCAGCAGGCCTATATCATCAGGATCTTGAGGCCAGAGTTCAGGTGGTATCCAGTCAAGATAATGCTGTGGTATGGTGGTTGTTGTTGCAAATTGGATGACACACAATGGGAGGGCATGTACCTTTGTTTGTTCCTCTAATGATAACGGAGTAGAGACATCTAGATGCATTCCATTCTCATCATATGATATCTGAGCATTTAACTTCTGGAGTAGATCTGCTCCCAACAAATTAAGCGGGCAGGTGTCTGAAACGAGCAATCTGGCCAGCAGCTTCTGTTCTTTCCCAATAGGCAATGGAAATGTTAGTTGGGATGAGTGTGGTTTTCCATCCACTCCCACACATGAAAGGAAATCATCAGATATAAGCGATTCATAGCGAAAATCTCTTGACCGTATTACTGATCTGGCTGCACCCGTGTCTACTAGGAAAGGTAAAGTTCTGATCTCTACATCAATTTTGACAGTAGAAATCTGTTCAGATTTAGTGGGGGCGTTTTCAACTAAGGTCAAGGTGAGCACGGGTTTGCCACTGTCCTATGCGGCGTGGTGGGTTCCTGTTATTTTGGTACATCTGTTGTGGTGGCTGGTCTCTGTAATTCTGCACAGTTTCTCTTGGCGTTGTCTCATACTCTCTCTGTGGTGGCTGCCGTGATGGCTGTCTATACTCTTGGCGGGAGTACTGTGGATTCCCTTGGTAGTGTGAAGAATCTCTTCTTTCAAATTGCGGGTTGTAGAAGAGTGGCATCGAGCCATAGAAAGGATTCCCTCTTTTCTCTGGACATTCTCTTCTGAAATGATCTGGTTGGTTGCAACGGTGACAGATTGGTTCCCTTAGTCTTAAACTCGGTCCTCAGTACATTTGTTGAGGACCCATCCATCGTGGGGGTGAGCGGTATAGTTGTTGTGGGTATCCTGGGGGATATGGCATCTGTTCTTGTTGATTATCTGCAAGTTGATAGACTGCTAGAGCAGCTGGAGCAGGAACAGGAGTCGGTGCAGGTGCTGGAGCAGGCTCTGGAGCAGGCCTCGGAGCAGGCCTTGGTACAGCATTCAATTGCTTCTCCATAGCTTTAGCAATGAGGAGTACCTTTCGTGGGGGCACATCCACATATTCTGGTCTGGAGTCTGCAAGCTTTGCTGAGATTTCCTCTCTGAGTCCCCTAACAAATAAAGTTAGGGGCGGTGCTCATAGCCTCATAGCATCCTAGCAATGATAACTGCGGGGGTCTCCTGCAGACCCCGGCTTGTCATGCCAATGGATCAACGACTCATGGTCATGTGACACGGGCGCTGATGGGCGGGATTAGCGACGCGCTTCCAGCGCATGCATGTTAATTGCCACTGTCAGTGTTTGACAACGACATTTAACATGTTAACAGCTGCAGGTGGCTCGTGATTCCACACGCGGCTGTTAGGGGCACATGACAGCTGTACAGATCAGCTGTCATGTGCCTGAAAATATATGGGCTCAGCGACAGAGCCCGCATGGAGTATAGGGATATGACCTTGGACGTACTCATACGTCCAAGGTCGTAAAAGGGTTAATGAAAAAAAAAATTAAACCAAGTGTCCGTCAGAGAAAGTGTTCATGTCAGAAGCCACTGTACTGAGTTTTTGCATTTCTTGTTCAGACTTTTTTGAGACGAGGGGTATAATTGTGTAAAAAAAAATCCACACAGTTAAAGGGTTTATCTGGGACTATTTTTTTTTCCATGTCAACAGAATAGCTCTTCTACTTCATGGTTGATCTGTCGACGGGGCATGTCTGCTAACATCATGCTGACTGCTGCTGCTGGCTTTTTGGATGTTTTGCATGTTTACCTATCCAGCATTTCTTGTTCAGTTCTTTTTGGAAAGTATGATGGCCCAGTATGATGGGCCCAAAGCTCCTCTATACATAGTATGATGTTCTCACTGCTTCCCCAAAACACTGTATAATGGCCTCTACAGTAGAACCCACACTGTCTAATCTCCTCCACAGTAGTTCCCACACTA
Organism: Phyllobates terribilis; assembly: GCF_046119375.1. Taxonomy (NCBI): domain Eukaryota; kingdom Metazoa; phylum Chordata; class Amphibia; order Anura; family Dendrobatidae; genus Phyllobates; species Phyllobates terribilis. The sequence continues at coordinate 61,566,080 of NW_027362764.1, read as the reverse complement.
ACCCTCAAACTGTATAATAGCCCCTGCATTAGCTCACACGCTGTATATTGGCCTCCATAGTAAGCCCCAAACTGTGTAATAGCCCGGCTGTATATTAGCTCCTACATTTTATGAAGCTCCCCACAGATGTCCCTACAGTGTATGATAGCCCCCGTACAGTATGAGGGCCCCCAAAGTAGTCCCCACACTGTGTGACTGCACCCACAGTAGGCCCCAAACTGTATAATGGCCTCCATATTATCCCCCAAACTGTATAATGGCTACAGTATTAGCCCACAAACTTACAATTGCCCCTTCATTAGTCCCCAAACTATATAATGGCCCCGCATTAGCCCACAAGCTGTATAATGGCCCCACATTAGCTTCCATGTTGTATAATGGCTACAGTATTAGCCCCCAAACTGTATAATGACCCCCACATTAGTCCTTAAACTGTACAATGGACCCTGCATTAGTCCCTAAACTGTATAATGGCCCCTGCATTGCCTTTCAAACTGTATAGTTGCCCCCACATTGGCCCATAAACTGTATGATAGTGACGCATCCCATGGGCTGTGGGGTACTCGGTAGCCAGGCCGGTCGTTGCTAGGGGAGATGTCACAGTGGCGGTGACCCGGTCCGTGACCCAGGGCGGTCAATAAAAGGGGGTTTTTAGTTTTTGTACTTAATGTTCGTGACGCCACCTGTGGTATGCGGCTATATAGAGCCGCCGCTGCGGAGCAGGTCCTCTGGAGCTGTTGTTAATGCAGCAGAGTTGGTTCAGCTCTCCACAGGTAGAGCTAAGCTCCAGGGCGTTGCTGTGATGGTGAATGATGAAGTAACTGTGGTGGTGCAGTGTGGTGCAGGGGGTGATGGCGCAGCAAAAATTCACAGAGACAGTGGGGTGCAGTCTTCAGGGATTTACTCACAGTTTGCCAAGATTCCAGGTTACAGTTACCGGTGTATAACCTCCCACGTCATTCTGTGTCTACTCAGGGAGGGGTTCAGCAACTCTCACGTCTCTCAGGAGTACTTAAACGGGACCCCGTTCTGTGTGCCTTTTCTGGTCATCTTCCTGCGCTGGCTCTCACCCTCCTGCCCTGTACCTCACACCCAGTGTCCCAAGCCAGTGACCACGGACCTTGTCGGGCAATGTCTTCTCTGTCCCCTGGGTCCTCTATAGTCACCTTTTTAGCGATTAGATGTGGCTGTTGGCTGCAGCACCTGAAATGCTGCACCCTCCGGTTATCTAGTTGAGACTTGAAGAACTCTGCTAGTTTAGGGGCCGGTCCCATCTCTGAGGCCTGATCCTTCCACTCCTGGTGGTTTCGGGCACACGGGTGGCATCCGCACTGCCCGTGCCCCTGGGATCCTTTCTGTTCTGGAGCCTTCCTTCCTGCTCCTCTTCTCTCTTCAGTCTGTCCTGGGCCTCTCTCACTAGGCCCTCCTCCTGAGCAAAGCTCCTACAGAGCTCCTGCTCCACACACTCTATCCTCACTGTTCCCTCAGACTGTTCTCACTACTCCCAAGATGGCTTCCCCTTTTTATATCCTCCTTCTCAAGTGCTCCCCTGAACTTCTTCCTCCACCCACACCGACTACATGGTTCCCCCTCTCTTGGTTCCCCCCACTCCAGCCAGGGTCAGGGCTCAGCAGCGCAGCAATGCATCTTGCCCCTCCTGCTGGTCTGGAGTAGTGTAGTGTTGGATGCAGGTGTTTGGGTCCCGGGCAGTACTGCATTCTTACCTGAGATTGGGGTACCACATCTTTGGGTGAGATGCAGTACATCTGTGGCGACTGAACCTGCAGGGGCGCCACAATAGCAATTACATCAGCCCCTAAACTGTATGATAGCAACTGCATTAGCCCCCAAACTGTATAATGGCTCCCACATTTTTTGAGTACCCTTACAGATGTCCCTACAGTGTATGAGAGTCCCCCACACTACATGAGGGCCCCCACAGTAGTCTCCACACTGTGTGATTGCAGCCACAGTAGGCCCCAAACTGTATAATGGCCCCAACATTAGCCCCAAATTGTATAATGGCCCTGCATTAGCCCACAAACTGTATAATGGACCCCACATTAGCCCCAAAACTGTATAATGGCCCTCGCATTAGCCCATAAGCTGTATAATGGCCCCTACATTAGCCTCCAAACTGTATAGTTGCTCCCACACCAGCCACTAAACTGTATGATAGCAACTGCATTAGCCCCCAAAATGTATAATGGCTCCCACATTAGCTCCTAAGCGGTATAATAGCCCCATAGCTGTATAATAACCACAGCATTAGCCCTCAAACTTTATAATGGCCCCCACATTAGCCCCCAAACTGTATAATGGCCCCCGCATTAGCCTCCAAACTGTGTAATGGCCATTGCATTAGCCCTCAAACTGTATAATGACCCCCGTATTAGCACCTAAGCTGTATAATGGCTGCTGCATTAGCCCCTAAACTGTATTATGGACTCCATATAAGCCCCCAAACTGCATATTGGCCTCCAAACTGTATAATGTTCCTCACACTAGCCCCCAGACTGTATAATTGCCCCCACATTAACCACCAAACTATATAATGACCCCCAAATTAGACCCCAAACAGTATAATGGCCCTCACATTAGCCCCCAAACTGTATAATGGCCCTCACATTAACTCTCAAACTGTATAATGGCCCTCACATTAGCCCTCAAACTGTATAATGGCCATCACATTAACTCTCAAACTGTATAATGGCCCCCACATTAGCCACCAAACTACATAGTGGCCCCCAATTCAGCTCCCAAACTGTATAGTGGCTCTCACATTAGCCCCCAGACTGTATAATTTCCCCCAGATTAGCCTCCAAATTGTATAATGGCCCCACATTAGCCCCAAAACTGCGTAATAGCCCCTACATTAGCACCCAAACTGTGTAATGGCCCCCACGTTAGACCCACAAACTGTATAATTGCCCCTACATTAGACTTTAAGATGTATAATGGCCCCTGCATTAGTCCTCAAATTGTATACTGAGCCCATCATTAGCCCCAAAACAGTGTAATGGACCCCGCATTAGCCCCCAAACTGTATAATGGCACCCACACTTTATAAGGGCCCTCCTCAGTAGTCTGTATAATATGTGAGGGCCCCCCACTGTTTCAGGGTCCCCCATTGTTTATGATGCCCTCAAATGTTTTAACTAAAATAAAAGCATCATACATTCACCTATCCCAGGATCCTGATGAGTCCTCCGACAATGCCTGGGTAGACGAACGCGCTGTCATCGCGCCGGCACACGCACAGGACTCTGTATGTACAAATGTGATATTGTACTCAAGAAATATTCATTTATTTGCTTTTTGATAAATTCAACTAAACAAAGCCATTTGCATCTGAAATGCTACCAACCTTAGAATAATGTGACGCGCCCCTGGGCCTGTGTCGCGCTGCGTTGCGCACGCGGGAGCTTACCCGGAGCCGGATCTGTTTAGGGTTGTAGTCTCGTGGCGGTGACCCGGTCCGTGCCCAGGGAGTCAAACTGGACGGCAGTCTGTTAGCGGTAGAAAATGGTTGATGACTACGCCACCCGTTGAATGCAGCCAGGGGGCTGCTGCTGCAGGGCAGACCGCTGAGGCCGGTGGAAGGATGGTGCAGCGTGATAGTATAACCCCCAACGGGAGGGGTATGGCCTCAGGGCAGCCGACGTGGATGATGGGGGTAGCAGGAACCACTCAGAGACGGTATGGTAGCGTTCAGGGTCTTTACTGGTAACAACGATAGACCCTCCCGGAGTACTTGCTAGCGAACGGGGCCTGGTCAGTCCTTGAGCAGATGGGATCTCCCCTGGCCAGGCGTAGTTGTAGGCCTCCCAAGCTGACTGTACTCTTCTGGCTACCTTGCTAGGAGCTGATGTAAGTAGCCCACGTCCCTGAGTGTACCGTGTGGTGCTCACCCGTATGGCCGGTGACTCGGGGCCTTCTAATGGCTTCCGCTCCACGATGGCGGTGCTGGTCCCACGCGTGTGACCGTGCCTTCGGGCTTCTGGGCCAGAGGACCTGAAATCCCCTGCCTGACGGATTCTGCTGCTGGGCAGGAATTAGTCCCCACAGCCTCGGACTCCGGGTCCGGTAAAAAGTCTTCTTAGTCAGGGCGAACTCTGCAGCTGCCAGCCCCTGACTCCTTGTAACTCTGCTGTTTCCTATGCTGCTTCTCGTCTCCACTCTCCTTGTCTGCAGGCTCAGGCCCCTGGACAGGGCCTGCCTGTGGAGCAGAGCCCATAGAGCAGCTCTGCTCCCTGTCTTCTCCTCTCAGAACTCTCTACTCTGCCTCAGCCCCAGGTTTATATAGGGGAAGTCCTTCCCCTCCCAAGACTGGGCAGGAGGTGTGGAATGCACAGGATCCCTGACCAAAGGACCTCCCACCTGCTCTCAGACGTAATATCTCTATCACTGTGGCAACCAGACCCCTGGGGTGTCACATTCCCCCCTAGTGAAATTTAGTACTCCGGGACTAAACATATTTTTGTAACATAACAAAGGTATAGCAATAACAATACAATAAGAAAAACACATAAGATGGTTACGGCGTGTCCGCAACCGGGTGCAGTTTTGAAAAGCAAGGTGTCCATTTCACCAAAACAGGGAGACGTAACCAGGTAGGGGTCTGATCTACCCCGAGTCCTTAACAGTCTTTTAGTCCATCCTGGGTTACGCTCCACTAACTGTACAAAGGATTCCCGGTAAATCCACCAAGGACTCCTATAAATAACTGGAAACACATAATATTTACAAGATATGGCCGCTCTCAGTCCTCGGCCAGTGGGGATAAGGATTGGCTGCTCACAGTCCTCAGCCTGTGGGGAGATGGGATGGCTGCTCACAGTCCTCAGCCTGGTTAAGGATAGGGGACACACGGGAACAGTTCACACTTGTCCCAACGGGGACCATATTTTAATTAGCAACACAAGTACCCCTATGGGTAACTATGTACAGTTCCACTTTACCGTACTTCAGTAACGGCATCCTCCTGCTCCTTCTTGTGTGTAGGCTTCAGACCCGTCCGGGTCCTCTTGGCTTTCCTCGTATTGGTAGTACTGCAGCTCCTCCTTGGTTAACGTGGAGGGGGTACAGTCCTTTTGCACCTGGGGAGTTCAGGCCTTGCGACCAGGCGTGGAGACGGTCGCCGTTGATGACGCCCGGGGTCAGAGGGTGCAACTTTGGGCCTGGGCGCGGGCTGGTGGTGGTAGTGCCCAGGGCTGGAGGGCTTGGCCGCAGGGCTTGTTGCGGGGGCTGGAGCAGGTCGGTGTCTGCAGCGCCCGGAATCGGCGGCTCCACCAGGGGGCCCGGGAGCAGGCTGACGCTGGCAGCGTCCGGGACAGGGAGACTCCTCTTACCTGCTCCCGCGACCGCTCCTGCGTCACGCGTCTTCTCCCGGCGCTGGTCGGGGCCGGCGACGACTGGGGCACTGCCGATGCTGGGCAGCTTAGTCTGCTGCCGGTCCGCCATCTTGCTGTCCGTTCCTGGTGTCCTCCTCCCCCCTAGTGGACCGTGGCCTACCTTCCGGAGATCCTCTTCCGTAGGCCGCGGCTCCGCAGTCAATCGTCGGGGTAGAGGACCTGGCGTCGCGCTCCTGTGACGTCGGCGTCTGCTGGGCTCCTTCCAGGACCTTACGCAACGTCCGGACGTGAGGCGGGGCTTCAGTTCTCGCGCGCTTTCGGAGTCCACGCCCCTCTTCTTCCCGCGCGGCGTCTCCAAGATGGCGCCGGATGGCGGGAAAACTCCTCGGATGGCGGGAAGAAGGCAGAAGATGGCGCCGGATGGCGGGAAAACTCCTCGGATGGCGGGAAGAAGGCAGAAGATGGCGCCGGATGGCGGGAAAACTCCACGGATGGCGGGAATCTTCACAGATGGCGGGAATCTTCACCACTGGTAAGTTTGAAAAGTCTCTTTTTCAGGCACGCAGTACCCGGTGGTTGCGGGCACGAAATCCTGCCGACTACGCCAAAGTTGACGCGCCCCTGGGCCTGTGTCGCGCTGCGTTGCGCACGCGGGAGCTTACCCGGAGCCGGATCTGTTTAGGGTTGTAGTCTCGTGGCGGTGACCCGGTCCGTGCCCAGGGAGTCAAACTGGACGGCAGTCTGTTAGCGGTAGAAAATGGTTGATGACTACGCCACCCGTTGAATGCAGCCAGGGGGCTGCTGCTGCAGGGCAGACCGCTGAGGCCGGTGGAAGGATGGTGCAGCGTGATAGTATAACCCCCAACGGGAGGGGTATGGCCTCAGGGCAGCCGACGTGGATGATGGGGGTAGCAGGAACCACTCAGAGACGGTATGGTAGCGTTCAGGGTCTTTACTGGTAACAACGATAGACCCTCCCGGAGTACTTGCTAGCGAACGGGGCCTGGTCAGTCCTTGAGCAGATGGGATCTCCCCTGGCCAGGCGTAGTTGTAGGCCTCCCAAGCTGACTGTACTCTTCTGGCTACCTTGCTAGGAGCTGATGTAAGTAGCCCACGTCCCTGAGTGTACCGTGTGGTGCTCACCCGTATGGCCGGTGACTCGGGGCCTTCTAATGGCTTCCGCTCCACGATGGCGGTGCTGGTCCCACGCGTGTGACCGTGCCTTCGGGCTTCTGGGCCAGAGGACCTGAAATCCCCTGCCTGACGGATTCTGCTGCTGGGCAGGAATTAGTCCCCACAGCCTCGGACTCCGGGTCCGGTAAAAAGTCTTCTTAGTCAGGGCGAACTCTGCAGCTGCCAGCCCCTGACTCCTTGTAACTCTGCTGTTTCCTATGCTGCTTCTCGTCTCCACTCTCCTTGTCTGCAGGCTCAGGCCCCTGGACAGGGCCTGCCTGTGGAGCAGAGCCCATAGAGCAGCTCTGCTCCCTGTCTTCTCCTCTCAGAACTCTCTACTCTGCCTCAGCCCCAGGTTTATATAGGGGAAGTCCTTCCCCTCCCAAGACTGGGCAGGAGGTGTGGCATGCACAGGATCCCTGACCAAAGGACCTCCCACCTGCTCTCAGACGTAATATCTCTATCACTGTGGCAACCAGACCCCTGGGGTGTCACAAATGTATTTTCTATAATTCACAGTGGATGAATCAAAACATCTGAGTTTTGCCTTATACTGGATATATATCCTTGGGGTCGTATTTTCTTTAAAATAATCTCTTAATCTTTGACCACCATGTTCCCGAACTCTTAAAAAATACCCCACTGTTCCATTGAAATATTCTCAATCAGAGTACAACTCCTTCAGAATTACACCGTTCTTATACCAGGCTTTTCATATTGAATTGTCATTTCTATAAATCAAGCTTCCCTTATACGTCTTTGTGACCATTTCATATATTTTTCTCCATTGTTGAATTTAGATTTGGTTTTAGATGCTTAAAATGTCTCCATGATTTTTAAATTTTATAAAGCTGCTTTACTTCGTCTGAAAAAAAAATGTGCAATTTGCTTCTGCATCCATAGAGCCCAGCATGGCACTGCTATTTCTCAATACAACGATTTCTATTTCCAGTAGAAAGTTCCATATTCTGTAACACCTGACTATAGTTACCTTCGAGGTGGTCTTATATTCAAAAAGAGGAATAAAAAGAAAAGACCATACTGTGCTATATTTTCATTTGCATAGGGAAGTTGACTTCAAACAATGCGCTCGGGGAGGAACATTAATTGAAAATCCATCCAATGAAAGTAAATGATTAGTGCAATGCAAGTACGTTTCAATAGGAGAAATTTCATTGTTGAAACCCATTTGTATAGAAAATCTGTGCTTTTTTGCCATAAAGCACTTTTCTGAAACCATTAAGGATATAAATACTGTTATTAGCTGTAAAAATATGGGAGCTGATAACAATGTAGTGAGAATGCAATTCAAATCTACCTGGGGTAGAATTACTTTTTCTTTTCAAAGACCAATGATTGGGCCCATTGGGCATTTTTTTTTAATTTTGTGGATGATGTGGTAAATTTAAGAATGTCAAGTTTTTCAAGTTTTCAGTATTTATATAACTTTTACTCATATGTTCTTGTTAGTCTTGCATACTTTTTAGGTACAGTTATATGAAAAAGTTTGTGCACCCCTATTAATCTTAAGCATAATGTTTTATAAAAATTGGTGTTTTTGCAGCAGCTATTTCAGTTTGATATATGTAATATCTGTTGGACACAGTAATGTTTCTGCCTTGAAATGAGGTTTATTGTACTAACAGAAAATGTGCAATCTGCATTCAAACAAAATTTGACAGGTGCATAAGTATGGGCACCTCACCAGAAAAGTGACATTAATATTTAGTAGATCCTCCTTTTGCAAAAATAACAGCCTCTAGTCGCTTCCTGTAGCTTTTAATGATATCCTGGATCCTGGATGAAGGTATTTTTGACCATTCCTCTTTACAAAACAATTCCAGTTCAGTTAAGTTTGATGGTCGCCGAGCATGGACAGCCCTCTTCAAATGATCCCACAGATGTTCAATGATATTCAGGTCTGGGGACTGGGATGGCCATTCCAGAACATTGTAATTGTTCCTCTGCATGAATGCCTGAGTAGATTTGGAGCGGTGTTTTGGATCATTGTCTTGCTGAAAGATCCATCCCCTGCGTAACTTCAACTTTGTCACTGATTCTTGAACATTATTGTCAAGAATCTGCTGATACTGAGTGGAATCCATGCGTCCCTCAACTTTAACAAGATTCCCGGTGCCGGCATTGGCCACACAGCCCCAAAGCATGATGGAACCTCCACCAAATTTTACTGTGGGTAGCAAGTGTTTTTCTTGGAATGCTGTGTTTTTTTGCCGCCATGCATAACGCCTTTTTGTATGACCAAACAACTCAATCTTGGTTTCATCAGTCCACAGGACCTTCTTCCAAAAAGAAACTGGCTTTTGCATACCTCAGCCGACTCTGTTTGTGGCGTGCTTGCAGAAACGGCTTCTTTCGCATGACTCTCCCATGCGTTGTATAGTTGACCGATGCACAGTGACACCATCTGCAGCAAGTTGATGCTGCAGCTCTCTGGAGGTGGTCTGAGGATTGTCCTTGACTGATCTCACCATTCTTCTTCTCTGCCTTTCTGATGTTTTTCTTGGCCTGCCACTTCTGGCCTTAACAAGAACTGTCCCTGTGTTCTTCCATTTCCTTACTATGTTCCTCACAGTGGAAACTGACACTTTAAATCGCTGAGACAACTTTTTGTATCCTTCCCCTGAACAACTATGTTGAATAATCTTTGTTTTCAGATCATTTCACAGTTGTTTTGAGGAGCCCATGATGCCACTCTTCAGAGGAGATTCAAACAGGAGAACAACTTGCAAGTGGCCACTTTAAGTAGCTTTTCTCATGATTGCATACACCTGGCTATGAAGTTCAAAGCTCAATGAGGTTACAAAACCAAAAAAAGTGCTTTAGTAAGTCAGTAAAAAGTAGGTAGGAGTATTTAAAACAAGAAAATTATAAGGGTACCCATACTTATGCCCCTGTCAAATTTTGTTTGAATGCAGATTGCACATTTTCTGTTAGTACAATAAACCTCATTTCAAGGCAGAAACATTACTGTGTCCAACAGTTATTACATATATCAAACTGAAAGAGCTGTTGCAAAAACACCAATTTTTATAAAACATTAAGCTTAAGATAAATAGGGGTGCCCAAACTTTTTCATATAACTGTATTTAAAGAAACTAAACAAAGAAAATTTTCAGACTAAATAGAAAGAAAAAAAATTAATTAACCCCTTAAAGGAGTATTCTCAAGTTGTTAAATTGCTTTAGTTAAACAGCTTGAAAATAAGCAAGCTTGCAACTGACTTGCTTTTTCCACCCTCTGTCATTTCCTGCAATGAAAGCTTTTATCTTTCATAGTTTACAGTTTGCTTCCATGGAGTTCAGCCTCTAGTGCCTGCCAAGATCTTGTTCTACAGTGTGTTGTAGTTATAATCCAGGAGAGGTGTTAACTCCTAACATCCTACCCACCTCATTCCAGCCCATTGATTTCTACATAGTAGTTAACTGCTCACCTCCCATCCCTTCTCTTCAGCCCCTGACAAGCTGCTGTTATAAATCTTGTTAAATGACATTCCACAAGCATCCTCTGCTTTCAGAGCAGGCCTCCTAATCCTGGCTCTCACTGTCTTGAGCTGTATGATTGTTCAAATGCCCTGTTATCTCTATTTGTAAATACAGTGATAGCTATGCAAACTCAAAGCAAACCACTGATAGCTGAATGTGTTCCAGCAGAAGGTGTGTGGAGGTTATAGTTCTACTAATATACAGCTTCTACAGTTGTGCTCAAAAGTTTACATACCCCAGCAGAATTTTTCTTTTCTTGGCCTTATTTCAGAGAATAAGAATGATACAGAAAAACTTTTTCTCCACTCATGGTTATTGGTTGGGTGAAGCCATTTATTGTCAAACTACTGTATTTTCTCTTTTTAAATCTTAATGACAACAAAAAACATCCAAATGACCCTGATCAAAAGTTCACATACCCCAGTTCTTAATGCCGTGTATTGCCCCCTCTAACATCAATAACAGCTTGAAGTCTTTTGTGGTAGTTGTCCATGAGGTTCTTTATTTTCTCAGATGGTAAAGCTGCCCATTCTTCTAGTCAAAAAGCCTCCAGTTCCTGCAAATTCCTGGGCTGTCTAGCATGAACTGCGGGCTTGAGATCTCCCTAGAGTGGCTCAATGATATTGAGGTCAGGAAACTAAGATGGCCACTCCAGAACCTTCACTTTGTTCTGCTGTAGCCAATGACAGGTCGACTTGGCCTTGTGTTTTGGATCGTTGTCAAGTTGGAATGTCCAAGTACGTCCCATGCGCAGCTTCCGGGCTGATGAGTGCAAATTTGCCTCCAGTATTTTCTGATACCTAGCTGCATTCATCTTTCCTTCAACTTTTCAAGTTTCATGTGCCTCACACATACCCAAAACATCAGATATCCACCTCCGTGCTTTACTGCAGGAATGGTGTTCCTTTCATCATAGGCCTTGTTGACATCTCTCCAAATGTAACGTTTATGGTTATGGCTAAAAAGTTCAATTTTGGTCTCATCACTCCAAATTACCTTGTTCCAGAAGTTTTGAGGCTTGTCTCTGTGCTGTTTGGCGTATTGTAGGCGAGAAACTTTGTGGCATTTGCGCAGTAATGGCTTTCTTCTGGCGACTCGACCATGCAGCCCATTTTTCTTCAAGTGCCTCCTTATTGTGCATCGTGAAACAGCCACACTGCTAGTTTTCAGAGAGTCCTGAATTTCAGCTGATGTTATTTGTGGGTTTTTCTTTGCATCCCGAACAATTTTCCTGGCAGTTGTGGCCGAAATTTTGTTTGGTCTACCTGACCTTGGTTTGATTTTTACAGAGCCCCTGATTTTCCATTTGTTAATCTCAGTTTGAATGCTCCTTACTGGCATTATCAATTCTTTGGATATTTTTTTGTATCCCTTTCCTGTGTTGTACAGTTCAACTACCTTTACCCGTAGATCCGTTGACAATTTTTTTGCTTTCCCCATGACTCACAATCCAGAAATATCAGTGGCTGGATGAAAGATGCAAGAGTCTCTCTGGATCCCACAAACTCACTCAACTTTTATGCACACACACTGATTACAAGCAAACAGGTCACAGGTGAGGATGTTACCTTTAGTAGCCATTCAAACCCATTTGTGTCAAATTCTGTGCATGTTATCAGGCCAAAATCACCAAGGTATGTGAACTTTTGATCAGGGTCATTTGGATATTTTTGGTTATCAGTAAAATTTAAAAAGAGAAAACACAGTAGTTTGACAATAAATGGCTTCACCCAACCAATAACCATGAGTGGAGAAAAAGTTATTTTGTTATCATTCATATTCTATGAAGCAAGGCCAAGAAAAGAAAAATTCTGCCTGGGTATGTAAACTTTTGAGCACAACTGTATATTCACCACAACTGTCATTCATGAAGGAGAGCCCGTCCTGACAGAAACCAGGAAGTGAGGAGACTGTAAGGAGACTGCAGAGCTCTGAGATGCTCAAGAGACAACATTATAACCATTTCTTTAATATAATCTTAATTTTGGAGCCATTTATGCCAACTTCAGATGTCTTTGTATAATGGTCTGAGGATGGACCACAATGCATGGACTGGTCGAGGGTCTCTTAATCCCAACTTGAAAGCCTCGTAGACATATAATACCAATATATAATATAATACAAAATGTAATATAATACCTATACACAAAACGATACACACCAAGATCATAAAGTAAGTGAATAATTTATTATAACATGATTAAAAACCTAATAATATAAAAGAAAGGGAAGTACAGATACAGAAAATATCAGCACTAACAACACTAAGAAAAGAAGCATACAAACTTGTAAATTAATAAATGTGCATGCACTTGGAGGAATGAGTAAATGTGCAGTGTGATCGGAGTACTCAATGAAGTAAGAAAATACTTGTAGTAAAAAATGAGGCAGGCAATTGTAAGGGTAGGCAAATAGGGTATTAGAAACAGATTGTGTAGCCCATAGGTATAATACAGTATAAAGAGTCCCTAAGTGCAAAGAAGTCAAATATATAAGATATACTGTATTATTTGTAAATTAATCAGTTATATTGCAAAAGCCTAAAACATCATTCACTAGCAAACATACAATAAATTAAAATTTGTAAACACCAACCACACAGAATACCATAATTACATGCAATAGATGACAGCATCTTGCATGGACAAGTTGAGTCCTAGGGGATATTGCGGTATACAGAGCACATATATTACCATAAGAGGTAAAGTGACAAGGGCAAAGGGGCAGATAAGCCTATGTGTATATTATTTGTTAAATAACACAGATTGCACAAGCCCCATAAAGTAATAAGCATACAATCAGCAAAGATGTAAAAGTCCCAACCTTACAAGATATCAAAATTACATGCAATAAGTAACAACAAAATGTATATACACAAAGGACCCAGATGCAGACCACAGCCAATGCACATTTCACTGTACACTTAATCAAGGGAGACACAGGCATATGGTGTTAGGACTTGAACCCAGCGACTCCTGTGCACCAGGCAGCAGTTCTTCCCTTTGAGCTATTCAGCTCTCTGGACAGCTCCTTGATAGTTCTGTTACCAGGACCTGCTGTCCCTGATTGGCTTCAGCCTATGTTGTCCCTGATTGGCTCCATCCTGAGTTTTCCTGACTGGCTCCATCCTGTGATTTCTTATTTAAGCATGGCCTTACACTTGCAAGATTATTGAGCTCCCAGCCTTTAGTCTAGCACTCTCACCTGCTGCTGCTCCTCCATACCTCACTGCTGTTCCCATGTTCCAACCTCTGGCTATCCACTGACTACTCTATCTGTATATGCTACCCCTAGTGGTTGCAATAATAAAGACTCCAATCCAGACCCAGATCATAACACACGGCTAGTCCGTGCTTCACGATCCATATTCATACCTTGATAGAGCTGGCAGCAGCAGGAGACTTCCCCCTCTGCTTTATCTGCAGTAAGACACAATTATTAAACCCCAACCCTGGGAAAATTCTGTATTAAAACATGAGAATACCAGCTTGAATGTGGACAATAATTTGATTTCCACCAGTATTTATTGTTAAAAAAATGTCAAATTATGGCTCTTTTTTTTTTTTTTTACAGTGGAATAAAAATTGGACATCTGTTGGACAAATTTTTCATTTCCAAAAACTGGAAATAGTGCAAATTCTAGCGTAAATTGACAGACCACAATAAAAGATATACGGTAACTTTCTGTATTTAGAACAATAAATGATGCTCCGATTTTATTAAGAGACTTATATTACATGTAGCGCAATTTACTCGATTAAACCTCAGTTTAAGACAATACATAAAACTGCAGTCCTTATAAATCTCCCACTAAGAGTTTTAATTTGTGGAATCTTTGGGGTCAGTGTCATTTTTATCAAAGTTCAGCAGGCTCTAGGTGTGCCAATAGTAAGCTTCTGGCATTATTCTTTATACTGTAAACTCTCAATAGAACGTTAAAACCATCAAAAAAATCAAAAAATTCCTATTAAAACCTTCTCCTCACTGTGTGAACAATGTCTCATGTGTATTTTACTCTGTGGTCATCATTTACATTTATTGAAATGTCTTTTTCTACTATGGGAAAAACAACTGATCTTGTGTCTAATTTCAGAGGTAAAAAAAAATCTTCAATGGATGCCCCTATATACAATAATTGCAGTACTTTAACAGAAGCAAAATAGTATACATCACAGAAAAAAAAATACAAGAGGAAAAAAAAAATCAATGAATATTTTTCTGGCTGAAAAATCCATTTTGCAAAATCAAGAGATACAATTTTTTTAAATATTTTTTTTTAACGTTATTTTTGAGTTTGGGGCATTATTTTTCTTCCGTAGTCAAATTTGGAACAGATTTTCTAATAGAGATACTTGAAGCACTTACACGTTACGGTACTTCTTTTTCAACGTGGAAAAAAACAACACCATGCACAATACAGGAATGTTTTCACCATGAAGTCAATAGGAAGAAATAATAAAAATATGGGAGGAAGAGAAACCAATCACAAACTAAAATGTTTTTATACAAATGCACAAAGCATGGGCAACAAACAAGGAGAATTGGAACTACTAATGCAGGAAAAGGAATATGATGTCATTGGAATCACTGAAACTTGGTGGGACGATACACATGATTGGAATAAAAGGCTAAAAGGATACAACTTATTTGCAAGAAACAGACTTGATAAACGAGGAGGAGGTGTTGCATTGTATGTTAGAAAAGCGTATATCTGCACAGAGATTGAAGCTTCGGAGACTGGGAGTTCTGTGGAAACTGTTTGGGTAAGAATACAAGGAGAGAACAACGGAAAGGACACCATTGTAGGCATTTACTACAGGCCACCTGGGCAAGCTGAAGATATGGATGAACTCTTTATGTATCAAATGACCAAGTTCTCCAAAAAATATGACGTAGTGGTCATGGGAGATTTCAACTATCCAGACATTTGTTGGGAATCTCTCTCAAGTAAAACTAACAGGTCAAGCAAATTCTTATCCTCTCTTGCTGACAACTTTATCTTCCAAAAGGTAGGGGAGAAAACAAGGGGATCTGCTACTTTGGATCTAATTCTTATAAACAGGGAGGAAATGGTTGAGGAGGTAAAGGTGGCTGGGACCCTAGGAGGCAGCGATCATGCTATTATAGAATTTTGGATAACTAGAGGAGGAAGACATGTGAAGACTCAAACTTCAAGGTTAGATTTTAGAAAGGCAGATTTTAAGAGACTCAGAAAGAGAATAGGAGGGATCCAATGGCTGGATGTCCTTAAGGACAAAAATGTCCAGGAAGGATGGGAAATTTTTAAAAATGAGATTCTCAAAGCACAATCGTTAACAATCCCGAAAAGTAGGAAAAATGGGAAGCATTTAAGGAAACCAGGATGGATGAACACAGAACTTAAACACATGCTAAAAAGAAAGAAAGAAATGTTTATTAAATGGAAAGAGGGAGGCATATCTAAAGTAGATTATAATGCAGTCTGCAGATCCTGTAGGGCACGTATCAGGTTAGCTAAAGCTGACAATGAATTAAGGCTTGCAAGAGATGTCAAAAGCAATAAAAAAGGATTTTGGGGGTATGTCAAAAGTAAAAGAAAAGTCAAAGATGCTATAGGATTTTTACAGGATGAAAATGGAGAAATGGTAAGAGAGGATGTTGAGAAGGCCGAACTTTTTAATTCCTATTTTGCATCTGTTTTCTCTCAGAAAGAAAATGTAACATCAACTGATCTTCACTGTCCTTTTAAAGGAATAGAGGAATCCAAGTTATCAGTAAACAGAGAGATTGTGAGGGAATATTTAGCTAACATAAATGAGTTCAAGTCTCCAGGTCCAGATGAATTACACCCCAGAGTACTGAAGGAGATTGTAGAAGAAATTTTAGAACCACTCTCCATAATCTTTGAAAATTCTTGGAGAACAGGAGAAGTCCCAGAAGACTGGAGAAGAGCAAATGTTGTTCCTATCTTCAAAAAGGGGAAGAAGGTGGACCCAGGGAACTATAGGCCGGTGAGTCTGACTTCTATACCAGGAAAGATCTTTGAACAAATTATTAAACAACATGTATGTAAGTACATGGATAAGAATGAAGTGATTAACCAGAGTCAGCATGGGTTTGTAACTAACAAGTCATGTCAGACTAACTTAATTTCCTTCTATGACAGAATCACTGACTGGGTGGATCAGGGAAATGCTGTAGATATAGTATATCTTGACTTCAGCAAAGCATTTGACAAAGTATCTCACATCATCCTTATTGAAAAAATGACCAAGTATGCAATGGACCAGGCAACTGTTAGGTGGATTCATAACTGGCTTAGTGATCGGACTCAAAGGGTGGTTGTAAATGGCTTCACATCCAGCTGGATGAATGTCTCAAGTGGGGTACCACAGGGCTCCGTCCTGGGACCTGTATTGTTCAACATCTTTATCAATGATTTAGATGAAGGAATTGAGGGTAAACTGATTAAATTTGCTGATGACACAAAGCTAGGAGGGATAGCTAATACTAGAGAAGAGAGAGAGAGGATTCAAAAAGACCTAAATAAACTGGAGCAGTGGGCAGCAACCAACAGAATGGTTTTTAACAGGGAAAAATGCAAAGTACTACATCTGGGCAATAAAAATGAAAAAAGCATATACAGAATGGGAGGAATAGAGCTAAGCAACAGTACATGTGAAAAAGACTTAGGTATACTAATAGATCATAGACTGAACATGAGTCAACAGTGTGATGCAGCAGCAAAAAAGGCAAATACAATTCTGGGATGTATTAACAGAAGCATACAGTCTAGATCACGTGAAGTCATTATCGGTCTTTACTCCTCTTTGGTCAGACCTCATCTGGAATACTGTGTACAGTTTTGGGCACCACATTTTAAAAAAGACATAGACAAACTGGAGCAAGTTCAGAGAAGAGCGACCAGAATGGTGACTGGTCTGCAAACCATGTCCTATGAGGAACGGTTGCAGGATTTGGGAATGTTTAGCTTGCAAAAAAGAAGACTGAGAGGAGACTTAATAGCTGTCTACAAATATGTCAAGGGCTGTCACATTGTAGAAGGATCATCTTTATTCTCATTTGCACAAGGAAAGACTAGAAGCAATGGGATGAAACTAAATGGGAGGAGACACAGATTAGATATTAGAAAAAACTTTTTGACAGTTAGGGTGATTAATGAGTGGAACAGGCTGCCACGAGAGGTGGTGAGTTCCCCTTCAATGGACGTCTTCAAACAGAGGCTGGACAGACATCTGTCTGAGATGATCTAGTGAATCCTGCTTTGAGCAGGGGGTTGGACCAGATGACCCAGGAGGTCCCTTCCAACTCTACCATTCTATGATTCTATGATTTCTATTAAGCCTGCTAAAAGAGTAATTGAAGCAGTTTTTTATGCGGATTTTGGAGTGGAATTCACTCCAAAATCAATGTAAGAAAAACTCCATGTGAACAGACTTTAAGTAAAATGTTATAGCCATAACCAAAAAGACATAGAGAGGAATTTATCATTTCCCTATGCCAGTTTTATGGAGCAAAAAAGTCTCAAACTATGGGGCACACCATAGTTGCAACATTTTCTTTTAACTTTTTTTGCCGCTAAGGGAACCTTTTCTAAAAATAGGCAGTGTTTAGCTGAAGGGGTGAGACTTATTGACAACAAATTGGTATAATATACTCCTGAAACCTTGTTTATGTTGTAGCCAAAATATATGCCAGCTCGTGATTGGCATCAATTGTTTTGGTGCACAGTAAGCACAAATATACACAAGCTTTATTAAGAGGTGTCCCGAATAGGAGTGGCTTTTATGCTATTTTTGATCATAATCAGTGTTACTAAGAACCCTATATTATTTAAATGCACTTTTGCTTTTTTACTTATTTAGTTACAGCAGGGTTTATATTTATTTTGTTTATTGTAGGATTTGTCTGATTTATGGCCATTGTGAACATGCGTTTATGTACTGCTTGTATAGCAACGTAAAAAAAGCTACATTTTCGTGTTTTTTTCTTTGTTTCTTTGCATTTTATGCAAGCCAGGGCATGGTCTCCCTTCCTTGAGCTGGAAATTACATTTAAATTGCTTCCCAAGGCTGGTGTCCACGGTTTAGGACCTGGTCCTTTTGTCCGCCCTTATTCACACACTGAGGTCAATTCTGACACATGGTGAGGTTTTTAATATTAAACAGTGTAGAACCGCCCCAAATAGGGTCACCTTGCTGTGGTGGGATGGCTGTTATGCTATTTTTGGTCAAAAACAGTTTTACTAAGAACCCTATGTTGTTTAAGTGCACTTTTGCTTGTTACTTATTTAGTTACAGCAGGGTTTATGTTTATTTTGTTTCTTGTAGATTTTGTCTGATTTATGGCCATTGTGAACATGCGTTTATGTGCTACATGTATACCAACTTAAACCAAGCTCAATATTTGTGTTTTTTATTAAGAGGTATGCACCTTTTAATAAATTTGGCACACCATACTCTAGCAGGCTATAAGTTTAAGAATGGCGTATGAAATACCAGTCTTTAAAAATCCCCCCCATACTTTATTACGCTGAACAATCACATGATTTTGTGAGGCTGAAAGCTGAAATATATGTACATTTACTGCCATCATGGTATGTTGGATGAGTGACTCACACTGAATCAATATTTAGTTGCAGATTTGAGTAAGAAAATACGTAATCATTAAATTGATTATTTAAAAGTATTAAAGCTATTTGAACATTTTATTAAGTAACGAAGTGTGAACAGGCATTATAAATGGTGCTGGAAATTTGTTACAAGATCTACATTCTGAAATAAAAAAGAACAAATAAATATAATAAGCAGAAAAAAAAATGTTACTAAATAAAGTCCAGAAAACATACTTGAAAAAGTACACTCTTATGCTAATTTAATATTATTCAAATAGAAATCTATTTTCTCCAATACTTCTTGAAATTTAAAAGCACTTGTGACCTAATGTTCTTTTTTTTGTAGGAAGTAAGAAAACCCAAAACCATACAAAAACAAAAAGCATGAAATGGCTGTAACAAATAACTACTAAGCTTAAACTAAAAATCTTCTTCATGCTTTTGAAAAAATACTTTACTTTGTGGGATGTTTTTTTGTTTAATCTCAATCACATCAGTAAAACCTTTACACATTGAAGTTTTTTTTTTATATCAATGCTGTTTGAATCTATACATATCTATATATTCTTATCTAAAAATAATAAGAATTTAGACATTTTTCAAAAATGTAATTCGAGCTCATGTTTATTTTTAGCTAAGGAAAGTGGAATAATTAGGTTTAGGAGGCTGGTGGGACATTTGTTGTTTGGTGCCATGGGGAAGGTCAATCAGCTTTTTTTTACCATTTTTATATAAAAATAGTAAGAATTTTGACATTTTTCAAAAATTTTAAAAGACCTCATGCTATGCTTTAGCTAAGTAAAGGGGTATAGTTAGGATATGGTGGCTGATGGGACATGTATCCTGGTCGTTTGGTGCATGAGGAAGGCCAACCAGCTTTTTTTACAATTGTCATATAAAAATAGTGAGAAATTTGGCATTTTTAAAAATTTTGATTAGACTTCATGTCTATTTTTAGCTAAGGAAAGTAGTATAGTTACGATAGGAGATGGGACATGTATTCTGGTTGTTTGTTTGGTGCCATGGCGAGGTCCATCCAGCTTTTTACCATTTTTGTGTAAAAATAGTAAGAGTTGAGGTATTTTTCAAAAATTGTATAAGACCTCATGTCTTCTTTTAGTTAAGGGTATAGTTAGAATTGGGAAGCTGGGGGAAATGTATCCAGGTTGTTTGTTTGATGCCTTGGGGAAGTCCAGTCTGCTTTTTATCATCTTTATAGAAATAATAGTAAGGAATTAGGTATTTTTAAAAAGATTTACTAGACTCATATCTATTTTTAGCTAAGAAATGTGGAATAGTTAGGATAAGAGTGCAGGTTGGATATGCATCCTGGTTGTTTGGTGCATGGAGAAAGGCAACCAGCTTTTTTGCCATTTTTATATAAAAAATAGTAACAATATAGACGTTTTTCAAAAACTTTAGATGACCTCATATCTTGCTTTTTCTAAGTTATGGGGTAAAGTTAGGCTAGAGAGGCTGGGAAGACATGTGTACCGATTGGTGCTATGAGGCCAACCAGCTTTTTACCATTTTTATATAAAAAATAGTAAGAATTCATTCATTTTTCAAAAATTTGATTAGACTTTATGGCTATTTTTAGCAAGTAAAGTTGATTAGTTAGGATAAGGAGACTAGTGAGACATTTATCCTCATTGTTTGGTGCCATGGGGAAGGCCAACCAGCTTTTTTTCCCATTTTTATGTAAAAGTAGTAAGAATTTAGACATTTTTCAAAAACTTTATGAGACCTTATGTCTTCTTTTAGTAAAGGAAAGTGTTATAGTTAGGATGGGGAGGCTGGTGGGACATGTATCCTGGTTGTTTTATGCCAAGGGGAAGACCAACAAGTTTTTTCATCATTTTTTTGTAAAAATAGTAAGAACTTAGGCATACTTCTAAAATTTGATTAGACCTCATGTCTATTTTTAGCTAAGGAAAATAGTATAGTTAGGATAAGAATACTGGTGGGACCTTTATTCAGGTTGTTTTATGCCATTGGGAAGGCCAACCAGCTTTTTTTTTACCATTTTTTATAGAAAAATTGTAAGAATTTAAGCATCATTTAAAAATGTTTAACGCCTCATGCTATATTTTAGCTAAGGTAATTGGTATAGTTAGGATATGGAGGCTGATGGGACATGTGCCCTGGTTGTTTGGTGCCATGGAAAAGGCCAACTAGCTTTTTTACCTTGTTCAGAGCATTTAAATACATGGATAGGGCAGCACGATTAACTTTTGTCCCAGGTAAGATAATCCTATCTGTGACTCTATCTATAATTATGGTGTACCTACAAAGTGTACTAGATCAACGTGGTTTAAGAAGAAGGCCATGTAGGGGAATACATGGAAAAATTTAGCCAACCAGTATGGATTGATCTAGCATGGAGAATTTTCAAAAAGTTGCAATTAAAAAAATTCTTCAAACATTGCTTAATAAAGAATTAAACCTCAAAGTTTTCTTTGTCTATCACACGCACAATTAAGTTGAGGCTTTTAAAATTGTAATGAGAAACAGAGAAGAAAGTTTCATGACTTTTCTAGAATGACTTTGAGCTATGTTTGCACATGATGAATGACTTTAAAAATAAAAGTAAAGGTAACGGAAAAATTTAATTACAATGATTTTAATTACTTCATAACCCCATGATTGAAAATGAAGCATAACAGAAAATATAGCCTGTATTTATCTTCATAGAACAGAATATCATGAAGGTAATCCAGTTGCCCATGGGGGTGCTGTCACATGCTGTTCATTATATCATGTTGGAGAACTACGTTACACCTCTTTGAGTCAGAATGATAGGCTTTAAAAGCATATTATCAAATTACCCCTAACCGAGGGCTTATCAAGAAGAGTTTTAGAAAATCCAATTACAATTATAACAATATCAGTTCTTTTTATTACAGCTTACTTCATGTTTAGAAAAAAGGAGATCTACCTACTGTGAACTGCTAATGATGATAAACTGGGGACTAATGACATTATACTTACAATACAATGCTCAGCAATAGAAAGAAGAATTAGTGACAGATTAAAACAACATTCTTAATCTAGATTTAAAAGGGTTTTTTTTCTCCTAAAAATAAATGTAAAAAATTAGACAGGATCAAATTGTTAAAAAATTCTAGCTGGGTCATGACCAAATGGTTACCATCGCAGCTTCCCAGGATTATGGTGAGAAGTGTCTTGGCACTTTTAAAGTTCGTAAAGAAAATTTGCCTTCTAATGCATTTATATAAGAGTGAGATATTGCTGTATAGTTTGAAAATCTTGGAGAAGGCATGGGGAAAAGTTGATATTTGGCAAAAGTCGTACCATTAGTTCTTGAGTCACAGAGAGGAAAAAAATGTTGGTATTAAAAGGGAACTCAAGGCACAATTTCATAGAATCATAGAATCATAGAATCATAGAATGGTAGAGTTGGAAGGGACCTCCTGGGTCATCTGGTCCAACCCCCTGCTCAAAGCAGGATTCACTAAATCATCTCAGACAGATGTCTGTCCAGCCTCTGTTTGAAGACGTCCATTGAAGGGGAACTCACCACCTCTCGTGGCAGCCTGTTCCACTCATTAATCACCCTAACTGTCAAAAAGTTTTTTCTAATATCTAATCTGTGTCTCCTCCCATTTAGTTTCATCCCATTGCTTCTAGTCTTTCCTTGTGCAAAAGAGAATAAAGATGATCCTTCTACAATGTGACAGCCCTTGACATATTTGTAGACAGCTATTAAGTCTCCTCTCAGTCTTCTTTTTTGCAAGCTAAACATTCCCAAATCCTGCAACCGTTCCTCATAGGACATGGTTTGCAGACCAGTCACCATTCTGGTCGCTCTTCTCTGAACTTGCTCCAGTTTGTCTATGTCTTTTTTAAAATGTGGTGCCCAAAACTGTACACAGTATTCCAGATGAGGTCTGACCAAAGAGGAGTAAAGACCAATAATGACTTCACGTGATCTAGACTGTATGCTTCTGTTAATACATCCCAGAATTGTATTTGCCTTTTTTGCTGCTGCATTACACTGTTGACTCATGTTCAGTCTATGATCTATTAGTATACCTAAGTCTTTTTCACATGTACTGTTGCTTAGCTCTATTCCTCCCATTCTGTATATGCTTTTTTCATTTTTATTGCCCAGATGTAGTACTTTGCATTTTTCCCTGTTAAAAACCATTCTGTTGGTTGCTGCCCACTGCTCCAGTTTATTTAGGTCTTTTTGAATCCTCTCTCTCTCTTCTCTAGTATTAGCTATCCCTCCTAGCTTTGTGTCATCAGCAAATTTAATCAGTTTACCCTCAATTCCTTCATCTAAATCATTGATAAAGATGTTGAACAATACAGGTCCCAGGACGGAGCCCTGTGGTACCCCACTTGAGACATTCATCCAGCTGGATGTGAAGCCATTTACAATCACCCTTTGAGTCCGATCACTAAGCCAGTTATGAATCCACCTAACAGTTGCCTGGTCCATTGCATACTTGGTCATTTTTTCAATAAGGATGGTGTGAGATACTTTGTCAAATGCTTTGCTGAAGTCAAGATATACTATATCTACAGCATTTCCCTGATCCACCCAGTCAGTGATTCTGTCATAGAAGGAAATTAAGTTAGTCTGACATGACTTGTTAGTTTTAAACCCATGCTGACTCTGGTTAATCACTTCATTCTTATCCAGGTACTTACATACATGTTGTTTAATAATTTGTTCAAAGATCTTTCCTGGTATAGAAGTCAGACTCACCGGCCTATAGTTCCCTGGGTCCACCTTCTTCCCCTTTTTGAAGATAGGAACAACATTTGCTCTTCTCCAGTCTTCTGGGACTTCTCCTGTTCTCCAAGAATTTTCAAAGATTATGGAGAGTGGTTCTAAAATTTCTTCTACGATCTCCTTCAGTACTCTGGGGTGTAATTCATCTGGACCTGGAGACTTGAACTCATTTATGTTAGCTAAATATTCCCTCACAATCTTTCTGTTTACAGATAACTTGGATTCTTCTATTCCTTTAAAAGGACAGTGAAGATCAGTTGATGTTACATTTTCTTTCTGAGAGAAAACAGATGCAAAATAGGAATTAAAAAGTTTGGCCTTCTCAACATCCTCTCTTACCATTTCTCCATTTTCATCCTGTAAAAATCCTATAGCATCTTTGACTTTTCTTTTACTTTTGACATACCCCCAAAATCCTTTTTTATTGCTTTTGACATCTCTTGCAAGCCTTAATTCATTGTCAGCTTTAGCTAACCTGATACATGCCCTGCAGGATCTGCAGACTGCATTATAATCTTCTTTAGATATGCCTCCCTCTTTCCATTTAATAAACATTTCTTTCTTTCTTTTTAGCATGTGTTTAAGTTCTGTGTTCATCCATCCTGGTTTCCTTAAATGCTTCCCATTCTTCCTACTTTTCGGGATTGTTAACGATTGTGCTTTGAGAATCTCATTTTTAAAAATTTCCCATCCTTCCTGGACATTTTTGTCCTTAAGGACATCCAGCCATTGGATCCCTCCTATTCTCTTTCTGAGTCTCTTAAAATCTGCCTTTCTAAAATCTAACCTTGAAGTTTGAGTCTTCACATGTCTTCCTCCTCTAGTTATCCAAAATTCTATAATAGCATGATCGCTGCCTCCTAGGGTCCCAGCCACTTTTACCTCCTCAACCATTTCCTCCTTGTTTATAAGGATTAGATCCAAAGTAGCAGATCCCTTTGTTTTCTCCCCTACCTTTTGGAAGATAAAGTTGTCAGCAAGAGAGGATAAGAATTTGCTTGACCTGTTAGTTTTACTTGAGAGAGATTCCCAACAAATGTCTGGATAGTTGAAATCTCCCATGACCACTACGTCATATTTTTTTGAGAACTTGGTCATTTGATACATAAAGAGTTCATCCATATCTTCAGCTTGCCCAGGTGGCCTGTAGTAAATGCCTACAATGATGTCCTTTCCGTTGTTCTCTCCTTGTATTCTTACCCAAACAGTTTCCACAGAACTCCCAGTCTCTGAAGCTTCAATCTCTGTGCAGATATACGCTTTTCTAACATACAATGCGACACCTCCTCCTCGTTTATCAAGTCTGTTTCTTGCAAATAAGTTGTATCCTTTTAGCCTTTTATTCCAATCATGTGTATCGTCCCACCAAGTTTCAGTGATTCCAATGACATCATATTTCTTTTCCTGCGTTAGTAGTTCTAATTCTCCTTGTTTGTTGCCCATGCTTTGTGCATTTGTATAAAAACATTTTAGTTTGTGATTGGTTTCTCTTCCTCCCATATTTTTATTATTTAAATTGTTTTGTCTTTGTTCTTCCTTTCCACTTCCAGTAGCAGAGATCTCAATAGTATTCGTCAGCTGTATGGCTTTTTCTGGCCTTTTGCTTCCCTTCCCACATTGTTCTAGTTTAAAGCTCTCCTGATGAGTGCAGCAAGGCAATTTCCAAATACATGTTTTCCAGTCTTCGCAAGGTGCACCCCATCTCTAGCAAGTAGTCCATCGTATAGGTAATTCATTCCGTGATCCAGAAATCCAAATCCTTGTTGACGGCACCATCGACGTAGCCAGTTGTTCACCTGTAGAATCTTATTCCACCTCATTGTTCCATGGCCATCCACTGGGAGGATGGATGAGAAGACCACCTGCGCTCCCAATTCTTTCACTTTCTTGCCCAAGTCTTCAAAGTCACTGCAGATGGTTTCCAGGTCCTTTCTTGCGGTGTCATTTGTCCCCACATGTATTAGCAGGAATGGGTAGTGATCTGTAGGTCTGAAGAGTCTTGATATCCTGTCAGACACATCTTTAATTTTTGCTCCTGGAAGACAGCACATTTCTCTTGAGGTTATGTCTGGTTTGCAGATAGCAGCCTCTGTTCCTCTTAACAGGGAATCCCCCATGACCACCACTCTCCGTTTTTTCTTCACAACATTCTTCTTTCTCCATCCAGGAGAATTCTGAGGGCTTACAAGGTTATTCATTGCTGGCAAAGTCTTATCTTGCTGTATTTCTTCATGGTTCTCCTGCGAGAGAGCCTGGTACTGGTTCCTGAGCAGTATAGGTGCTGACTGCCTCTCTATCCTCCTGCTTCTCTGGGTCACATGCTTCCATTCCTCTGTTTCTTCAGGTGCAGTTTGAATTTCTTCTCTTTCTGAATCATGAAGAGATAATTCTGCTCTGTCTAAGAACTCTTCACCTTCCTTAATGATTTTCAAGGTAGTTAACCTCTCTTCTAGATTTCGCAACTTTTCCTCCAACAGGGACACAAGTTTGCATTTCTGGCATGTGAAGTTTGGCTTTTCCACTGGCAAGTCTGTGAACATGTAGCAGGATATGCAGCTCACCAAATGGCTCCTGGACTCTTCCATGTTCTTACTGTTAATGTTCTGAAAACAGTGAAAAAAGCTTAAAAAAAAAGCTTCAAAATGCGGCGCGCGGTTTACCGATGTCCTCTTTTCAGCTCCAACAGCCAAAATCCAGTGTTCTTTGAGCTCACGGAGACTCTTCACTTACCCCAAAATGCAGTGGGAATATGCAAATTATCTCCTCAGGACTCCTCCCCTGGTTTACCGATGTCCTCTTTTCAGCTCCAACAGCCAAAATCCAGTGTTCTTTGAGCTCACAGAGACTCTTCACTTACCCCAAAATGCAGTGGGAATATGCAAATTATCTCCTCAGGACTCCTCCCCTGGTTTACCGATGTCCTCTTTTCAGCTCCAACAGCCAAAATCCAGTGTTCTTTGAGCTCACGGAGACTCTTCACTTACCCCCAAAATGCAGTGGGAATATGCAAATTAACTCCTCAGGACTCCTCCCCTGGTTTACCGATGTCCTCTTTTCAGCTCCAACAGCCAAAATCCAGTGTTCTTTGAGCTCACGGAGACTCTTCACTTACCCCAAAATGCAGTGGGAATATGCAAATTATCTCCTCAGGACTCCTCCCCTGGTTAATTTACACCATGTTATGCCAAATAAAGGAGCTAAAAGTGTGGTATATGACTTACAAGGATACCATGCTTATGAGAACCAAACTTTATTAATAACTGCTTGTTCTCAAAGAATTAGCAAGGTTTTCAAAGGAGTGTTGTTTCATGGATCGATGCTCAGGTTTTTAGGGATCAATGAAGGAAGGGCAGGTTACTCGCAGGATGATATTACCATGAATCAGATCACCAAAGAGGTTTGCTTAAAGCAAATAAGGAAAGGGTGCTTCTGGTTGTTTTGGGAGCATTTGCAAGGGGATCATTGGCATGGCTTATGATGTCCGGTAAATCAGATCTCAAATTTAGGTAAATATATTAAATGTTTTCAATATGTCTACCCACAGAGAAGTTTTAAAAAATGTAAAAAAAAATACATTAAAAAATAATAAAAACAAAGTGGGAAATTTATAATCCAAAGGCGTATCTAAGAGATTACAGAACAGTTATGGAATGTGACTTACCGCTGATGTACGTTTGTTCATTTTTCCCGTTTTTTACATCTGTCCCAGACCAACATGACATCTTCTTCCAGCCACGACTTAACTGCAGAGTTTACAAAAATGACACATTTGACTTCTCAAATTTCCAGCACCGCCTTCATCTATTATCTACCTGCACAAACTCATGATCCTACTGTCACCCCAATGCTGTGCCGCTGCTGCCGTATGCATCCTTTACTGCACCTGCTGTGTGCCACAAAAACAGTGCTTCTCTTAGTGCCCCACATAATAATGCCCACCACTGTGCCCCTTACAAAGTAAAATGCCATAATAAACTTGACCCTAGAAAATATTATTGCTCTGTGCAAGTACCCTCGAGAACAGTGGCCACATTTTACCCCTAAAAAGTAATAATGTCCCGTGTGCCACTTTGTCAGTTGCAATACCGTGAGTGCCCTATAATAATAAATGCCCAATTAACATTTAATGTTGTCCACTGAGTCCCTTTCTATACAACTCCCCTATACATAGTAAGATGTCCACACAGCTCCCATGTACAGTAGGAAAAATAAGTATTTGATACACTGACGATTTTGCAAGTTTTCCCACCTGCAAAGAATGGAGAGGTCTGTAATTTTTATCGTAGGTCACTTCACCTGTGAGAGACAGAATCTAAAAATCAAAACCAGAAAACCACATTGTATAATTTGTAAATAATAAAATTGCATGAAATAAGTATTTGACCATATACCAAACAGGAAGAATTCTGGCTCTCACAGACCTGTTAGTTTTTCTTTAAGAAGCCATCCTACTCTGCACTCATTACCTGTATTAATTGCACCTGTTTGAACTCATTACCTGTATAAAAGACACCTGTCCACACACTCAATCAATCACACTCCAACCTCTCCACCATGGCCAAGACCAAAGAGCTGTCTAAGGAAACCAGGGACAAAATTATAGACCTGAACAAAGCTGGGATGGGCTACAGGACAATAGGCAAGCAGCTTGGTGAGGAGGCAAAAATTGTTGGCGCAATTATTAAAAAATGGAAGAAACACAAGATAACTGTCAATCTTCCTTGGTCTGGGTCTCCATGCAAGATATCGTCTCAAGGGGTAAGGATGATTCTGAGAAAGGTCAGGAATCAGTCCAAAATTACATGGGATGAACTGGTCAATGACCTGGAGAAAGCTGGGACCACAGTCTCAAACATTAACATTAGTAACACATATCAAAATCCTGCAAGGCACACAAGGCCCCCCTTGCTCACGCCAGCACATGTCCAGGCCCATTTGATGTATGCCAATGATCATCTGGATGATCCAGAGGAGGCATGGGAGAAGGTCATGTGGTCAGATGAGACCAAAATAGAACTTTTTGGTATCAACTTCACTCGCCGTGTTTGGAGGAAGAATAAGAATGAGTACAACCCCAAGGACACCGTCCCAACCATGAAGCATGGTAGGGGAAACATCATACTTTTGTGGTGTTTTTCTACAAAGGGGACTGGATTACTGCACCATATTGAAGGGAGGATGGATTGGGTCATGTATCACGAGATTTTGACCAACAACGTGTCTCTTGCTGGTCAGGAGGCCACAGACCAGGAAAAGTTGAACAGGAAGTGGGAGGAGGCCTGACAGGAAGTGGTGGAGGCGGAGCCTGCCGTGTGCTGCAAGAGTTGTGTTGTGTGTGGAGAGAGCTCCTGGGAAGGGAGGAGAGCCAGGCGGAGGTGACCGAGCGGACCGGGAGAACCGGTAGGAGGCGACCGGAGGGACGAGCGCAAGAGAGCGCTGTGGCAGCGTGCAGTGCATCCGGCGGAGGGTGCCAGGTGGTGGTGACCAGGAGGTGATCAGGAGGACCGGTAAGAGGCGACCGGAGGGACGAGCGCGCTGTGATAGCGAGCAGCGTCCCTAGAGGAGGTGAGTGAGGGGCAGGAGGCCGCGATAAGCGGCCCTACTGAACCCAAGTGTGTACTGTACTGTATTGTATTTGTATCTGTATTGTAATTGTATTGCATTCCCTAGTCCATATTTAATTGATTACCCCCCCGTCCATATTTAATTGATCACCCCCGTCCATATTTAAATTGATTCCCCTGAACACCCCCGTCCATATTTAACTGATCCCTCTGACCACATTAAATTGACCCCCCCGTCCTCATTTAATTGATCCCCGACCACCCCCCGTCCATATTAAAGTGATCCCCCTGACCACATTTAAATGATTGACCCCCCCAGCCCATAATTGATTGATCCCCCTTGTCCTATTTAATAGATTCCCCTTGTCCACTTTTACTCATCCCCAGTCCCTATCTATTTGCCTTATCCCCACCATATTTATTTAACCCCTGTCCATAATTAATTGATTGATTCCCCAGACCACAATTAATTATTTCCCCAGTCCATATTTATTGATATTATTGATACTTATTGATCCCCAGTCCTTAGTTAATTGACCCACCGTCCATACCTATTTATTTGCTTTACCCCCCATCCTATTTAATTAAACCCCCTGTCCATAATTAATTGATTGATTCCCTAGTCCACAATTAATTATTTCCCCAGTCCATACTTATTGATCCCAGTCCATAGTTAATTGACACACCGTCCATACTTAATTAATCCACCTGACCCACTCAGCTGATCCCCCGTCCATACTTAATTGATCCCCCGTCCTTTCTTAACTGATCCCGCGCCGATATCTAATCGATACACTTGCACATCCCTAATTGATCCCCGTCCATACACCTATATATAAATAATTGTGTTTTGTACTTGTACATATATACTGACTGTATCCCCATATTTAGAATGACGTCCATGTTGGCCGGAGCCGTGCAGTGTACATCTTGAGCAATGTATGCATTCCCTGAGCTACCGCTCAAGGATCCATACTGCTGCGAGAGATGTGAGCATATCGTGCACTTGGAAGCCCAAATCCTGGATCTAAGTGCTCAGATAGTGGTACTGAGGAGCATCGACAACATGGAACGGAGTTTGCTGCTCACCGAGCAGACACTCAATGGGTCAACACTGGGGGTGGAGCTTAGTGGGGAAGCGCAGGCTGAACAGGCAGGGAGCTGGGTAACAGTTAGAAGGGATAGAGGGAAGAAGTATAGGAAGGCTGGTTCAGAACCAGCATTATTGGAGCACGACAGATCCTCTGACCGCCGGGGGAGTGTATGCTCCAGTAATGAGGGGGAGGGGGGAATTGTAGGGCAGGCTAGACAGGTACTGGTAGTGGGTGACTCTATTATCAGAGGGAAAGACAGGGCAATCTGTCACAAAGACCGGGATCGCCGAACGGTGTGCTGCCTCCCTGGCGCTCGAGTCCGGCACATCGCGGATCGGGTTGACAGGTTACTGGGTGGGGCTGGCAAAGACCCAGCGGTCATGGTCCACATTGGCACCAATGACAAAGTGAGTGGTAGATGGAGGGTCCTTAAAAATGATTTCAGGGATCTAGGTAGGAAGCTTAGGGCAAGGACCTCCAAGGTAGTTTTCTCAGAAATACTACCAATCCCGCGAGCCACACAGGAGCGCCAACGGGAGGTTAGGGAGGTGAATAAGTGGCTAAAGAGTTGGTGCAAGGCAGAAGGGTTTGGGTTCATGGAGAACTGGGCCAACTTCGCTGTCGGCTACAGGCTCAATGGGGAGGGTGCAGCAGTGCTGGGGAAGAAGATGGCTAATAGGTTGGAGGAGTTTTTAAACTAGAGACGGGGGGGACCAAGGAAATAGGTGGGATGTGAGGCAAGCAAGGGGCAAGGGGAGAAGTGAATATAATGAGGGTGGAGAGGGGGGTGGGGATAGTATAGTTAGATCGTTAGAGAAGAATAGGATGCTAAATAACCCCAAATAACCCCAAAGTTTTATCTTGCATGCTGACCAATGCAAGAAGCCTGACAAATAAGGCGGATGAGCTGCGGGCGCTTATATCGGAGGAGAGGTATGACATCGTAGGTATAACAGAGACTTGGCTAGACGATAGCTACGACTGGGCGGTAAATTTAATAGATTATAGTTTATTTAGAAGGGACCGGAAACAGGGGAAGGGCGGAGGAGTCTGCTTATATGTAAAGTCACGTCTAAAGCCCAGACTAAGGGAAGATATAGGAGAGGGAGAAGAGGGGGTCGAGTCCATGTGGGTAGAGATAGAGGGGGCAAAAAATAATAATAAAATATTACTGGGGGTCTGCTATAAGCCACCCAATATAACAGAGGAGAATGAGAAACTGCTATTAGGACAAATAGACAAAGTAGCAAAACATAATGAGGTGATTGTAATGGGGGACTTCAACTACCCGGATATTGACTGGGAAACAGAAACCTGTAGATCGCAGAAAGGAAAAAGGTTCTTGACAAATATCAAGGATAATTATCTCTCCCAACTAGTGCAGGAACCAACGAGAGGGAAGGCAGTGTTGGACTTAATATTGACTAATAGGCCTGATAGAATAACTGAGGTACAGATAGGGGGGCACCTAGGTAATAGCGATCATAATATTATCAATTTCAAAATGCCCTTCAGTAGGGTTATCAATAAGGGAACAACTAAAACATTAAACTTTAGGAGGGCGAAGTCTGATCAGCTGAAAGAAAACCTTCAACTTATAGACTGGGACAAAGTTCTTAATCAAGGAAATACGAATAGTAAATGGGAAACCTTCAAAATAATTCTGAATACTCAGTGCGAGAGGTATATACCGTATGGGAATAAAAGGGCCAGAAATAAGAGGAAACCAATATGGTTGAATAAGAATGTAAAAGGGGCGTTAAATAGCAAAAAAGAGGCATTCAAGAGATTAAAACAGGAAAACAGCAAGGAGGCACTAATGTGTTACAAGGAAAAAACGAGAACCTGCAAAAAACAAATAAAAATAGCGAAGGAGGAAACAGAGAAACGTATTGATAGGGAAAGTAGATCAAATCCCAAACTGTTCTTTACGTATATAAATAGTAAAAGGATTAAATCGGATAATATTGGACCGATAAAAAGTGATGAAGGCAAAATCATAGAGAAAGATGAGGATAAAGCTAATCTATTAAATAAATTTTTTTCGGCAACTTTCACAAAGGAAAAAGAACTAACAGGCGAAATGAGAAGTGACAAGCTTAATCCTCCACTAAGTATGACAAATCTAACCCAAGCTGGGGTACAGAAACGCCTCAGTAACATTAAAATAAACAAATCACCAGGACCTGATGGCATACACCCACGGGTACTAAGGGAACTAAGTAATGTGATAGACAGACCGTTATATCTTACATTTAAGGAGACTGGGTCTGTACCACTTGATTGGCGACAGGCGAATGTAGTGCCAATATTCAAAAAGGGAGCAAAAAGTAACGCCGGAAACTATCGGCCGGTGAGTCTGACGTCCGTTGTGGGCAAAATTTTTGAAGGCTTTATTAATGAGGCAATTATGGAGCATCTTGATGCTAATAATCTATTAACCCCGAACCAACATGAATTCATGAGGAATCGCTCCTGCCAAACTAACCTGATTGACTTCTACGAGGAGGTTAGCTCTCGAGTAGATCAGGGGGAACCAGTGGATGTCGTGTATCTCGACTTCTTAAAAGCGTTCGATAGCGTGCCACATAATAGGCTGCTATACAAAATGAGAATGATTGGGGCTGGGGGAAAATGTTTGCAAGTGGGTAGCTAACTGGCTAAAGGATAGAAGGCAGAGGGTGGTTATAAATGGAATATACTCAGATTGGGTAAGCGTCACTAGTGGGGTACCACAGAGGTCTGTACTAGGCCCAATGTTATTTAATATCTTTATTAACGACATAGTCAACGGGTTAAATAGTAAAAAATCAATATTTGCAGATGACACAAAGTTATGTAAAACAATTAATACAAAAGAGGATAGTGCAGACCTACAGAGGGATTTGGATAAGCTGGGTAGGTGGAGCATTAAATGGCAAATGAGGTTTAATGAGGAGAAATGTAAGGTCATACGTATGGGAAGGAAAAATGGAAGTCACCAGTACTCACTGAATGGGAAATCATTGGGGAATTCAGAGATGGAGAAGGACTTGGGCATCTTAATTGATAGCAAACTAAATTGGAGTGCCCAAAGTCAGGCCGCTGCTGTAAGGGCAAATAGGGTAATGGGATGTATCAGAAGAGGTATAGCTGCAAAGGATGAGAACATTGTTCTTCCACTGTACAAAGCACTGGTCAGACCACACTTGTAATACTGTGCTCAGTTATGGGCCCCAATATATAGAAAGGATATAAATGAGCTTGAAAAGGTACAAAGGAGGGCAACAAAATTAATAAAGGGAATGGAGGGACTGCAATACCCAGAGAGGTTGGCAAAACTAAGACTATTCAGCCTGGAAAAGAGAAGGTTGAGGGGGGACATAATAAATGTGTACAAATATGTTAGGGGACAGTATAGAGACCTTGCCCGGGATTTGTTCAAAAGGAGGGATATTACGGTAACAAGAGGGCACTCACTAAGACTGGAAGAGAAAAGGTTTCAGCACCAGCATAGGAAGGGGTTCTTTACGGTAAGAGCAGTGAGAATATGGAATTCACTGAGTGAGGAGACGGTAATGTCGGATTCACTATACCAGTTCAAGCGGGGACTGGATGCATTTCTAGATACCAGGCAGATTTCAGCATATACTTAAAAATAGAATAAAATAGTAGGTTGATACAGGGATTTATTCTGACTGCTGGTTTCAGAGTCGGGAGGGAATTTTTCCTCAGGTGAAGATTGGCCAAATCATTTGGGGTTTTTGCCCTCCTCTGGATCAACTTTAGCAATTACAGAACTTACAGGTCGAACTTGATGGACGCAAGTTTTTATTCGGCTTTACAAACTATGTAACTATGTAACTATGTAACCTGAGTAAGAGCATTGAAGATGGGTCGTGGCTGGGTTTTCCAGCATGACAATGACCCAAAACACACAGCCAGGGCAACTAAGGAGTGTCTCCGTAAGAAGCATTTCAAGGTCCTGGAGTGGCCTAGCCAGTCTCCAGACCTGAACCCAATAAAATATCTTAGGAGGGAGCTGAAACTCAATGTTGCCCAGCGACAGCCTTGAAACCTGAAAGATCTGAAGAATCTCTGTATGGAGGAGTGGGCCAAAATCCCTGCTGCAGTGTGTGCAAACTTGGTCAAGAACTACAGGAAACATCTGACCTCTGTAATTGCAAACAAAAGTTTTTATTCTGAATATTAAGTTTTGTTTTTCTGTTGTATCAAATACTTATTTCATGCAATAAAATGCAAATTAATAATGTAAAAATCATACAAATGCAAATTTCTGGATTTTATTTTTAGATTCTGTCTCTCACAGTTGAAGTATAAAGATAAAAAATACAGACCTCTCCATTCTTTGTAGGTGGGAAAGCTTGCAAAATGGTCAGTATATCAAATGCTTATTTTGTCCACTGTGCACAGTATGATGGACTCAAAGCTCCCCTATACACAGTATGATTTCCCCACAGCTTGCCTATACACAGTATAATATGCCCAAACCTCCCCTATACATGTCCTCCATACTGTATGATGCCCCCACAGTAGTCCACACTGTATGATGGTCCATACACTGTACGATAAGCCCCACAGTAGCCCTCACTCTGTTATGATGGCCCTCTTAGTAGCCACCACTGTTTATTATGGCCTCTTCACTAGTCCTCACACTGGATAATAGCCCCCACACAATATGATAAACATCATATGCTCACCTAACGCTGCAAGTCCACTTGCAGAGAGCTGCAAGGCATTGGTGGATCTACACAGCGATGTCATCAAACCAGTGCAATACACAGGACGTCATCACAGCGCTCCAACCGAGACTCGTCCAGTGCATCCTCTGGAAGTTCTGCAGTCTTCAGGCCTATATTTCGCCCGCTAGGCCTTAACTAAAGCTAACCCATTAGGTGCCAAATACTTTGATTGCTAATATCTCTGTAATGGAAAGGCAAAATTAAAATATACAGTACAGACCAAAATTTTGGACACACCTTCTCATTTAAAGATTTTTCTGTATTTTCATGACTCTGAAAATTGTACATTCACACTGAAGGCATCAAAACTATGAATTAACACGTGTGGAATTATATACTTAACAAAAAAGTGTGAAACAACTGAAAATATGTCTTATATTCTAGGTTCTTCAAAGTAGCCACCTTTTGCTTTGATGACTGCTTTGCACACTCTTGGCATTCTCTTGATGAGCTTCAAGAGGTAGTCACTGGAAATGGTTTTCACTTCACAGGTGTGCCCTGTCAGGTTTAATAAGTGGGATTTCTTGGCTTATAAATGGGGTTGGGACCATCAGTTGTGTTGTGCAGAAGTCAGGTGGATACACAGCTGATAGTTCTACTGAATAGACTGTTATAATTTGTATTATGGCAAGAAAAAAGCAGCTAAGTAAAGAAAAACGAGTGGCCATCATTACTTTAAGAAATGAAGGTCAGTCAGTCCGAAAAATTGGGCAAACTTTGAAAGTGTCCCCAAGTGCAGTTGCAAAATCCATCAAGCGCTACAAAGAAAGTGGCTCACATGAGGACCGCCCCAGGAAAGGAAGACCAAGAGTCACCTCTGCTTCTGAGGATAAGTTTATCCGAGTCACCAGCCTCAGAAATCGCAGGTTAACAGCAGCTCAGATTAGAGACCAGGTCAATGCCACACAGAGTTCTAGCAGCAGACACATCTCTTCAACAACTGTTAAGAGGAGACTTTGTGCAGTAAATATCATGGTAAAATAGCTGCTAGGAAACCACTGCTAAAGACAAGCAACAAGCAGAAGAGACTTGTTTGGGCTAAAGAACACAAGGAATGGACATTAGACCAGTGGAAATCTGTGCTTTGGTCTGATGAGTCCAAATTTGAGATCTTTGGTTCCAACCACCGTGTCTTTGTGCGATGCAGAAAAGGTGAACGGATGGACTCGACATGCCTGGTTCCCACCGTGAAGCATGGAGAAGGAGGTGTGATGGTGTGGGGGTGCTTTGCTGGTGACACTGTTGGGGATTTATTCAAAATTGAAGGCATACTGAACCAGCATGGCTACCACAGCATCTTGCAGCAGCATGCTATTCCATCCGGTTTGCGTTTAGTTGGACCATCATTTATTTTTCAACAGGACAATGACCCCAAACACACCTCCAGGCTGTGTAAGGGCTATTTGACCAAGAAGGAGAGTGATGGGGTGCTACGCCAGATGACCTGACCTCCACAGTCACCAGACCTGAACCCAATCGAGATGGTTTGGGGTGAGCTGGGCCGCAGAGTGAAGGCAAAAGGGCCAACAAGTGCTAAGCATCTCTGGGAACTCCTTCAAGATTGTTGGAAGACCATTTCCGGTGACTACCTCTTGAAGCTCATCAAGAGGATGCCAAGAGTGAGCAAAGCAAGTCATCAAAGCAAAAGGTGGCTACTTTGAAAAACCTAGAATATAAGACATATTCTCAGTTGTTTCACACTTTTTTGTTAAGTATGTAATTCCACACGTGTTAATTCATAGTTTTGATGCCTTCAGTGTGAATGTACAATTTTCATAGCCATGAAAATAAAGAAAAACCTTTAAATGAGAAGGTGTGTCCAAACTTTTGGTCTGTACTGTATATAAAAAAATGTTTTATTCCTCTCTGCTATTGGTGCAGCTACATTATGGGTCCAGTTCAACAAAAAAAATTGTTAAAGGTCCTCCTTAAAGTGGTTTCCACTAGAAAACTCATAATTTTTGAAAGCCTAAAATAACTGTGTGCACACATACTGTAGCCGAAAGCTCACCTGCAAGTTGATAAATGGGGACATCCCTAGGGTTGGGGGTATATTCAATGTTAGCAATATCCAATTGTCCAAAATATTTACTATTCTGCTATCTGAAATATCTGAATGAGATACAACTAGAAAATAAAACGCTGCCGTACTGTATTGAAATAAAAGGAAAGCGTGCTTGTCATGGCACAATATATGGACCTAGAATCAGAAGTATTACAGTACATAGCTCAAAGACCTGAGAACCATGCACTAAATGTATAATAAGAGACAAAGTGCACATTACAAGGAACATTTCATTCCTCATTAAGGCTCTTGTGTCAGGTGAAGTGATCCAGTAAGTTTCTCCTGGAATCAATTTTCTCTTTTGATCACTATCCTCAGGGAAAACACATTCTCAACAGCATACCTGTCTGACTTTCTTTTGTATCTACTTTCTAATAAATATTTAGTCCAAAAGGCAGTGGTCTCCAACCTAAACATCTCCAGATGTAGGGAAAATACAGGTTTCAGCTTTGAGACCACTGCCATATGGATATTCTTACCAATACCTGTCCTCTGTCTCTTTTCATAAATACACTGTATGAGCGAATTGCGTTTGCGTCAAAGTTTTTGAAATTTGCCAAAGTCAGCAAATTCATGCAAATCACTTAAGTCACACAAATTGCTTAAAATCGTTATTGGCATATGAGAGATAGACAGATAAACAACATCACATGACTTCGGTCGTGGCAAGTCGGGATTCTCCACAATGTCTTGCATTTAACAGAACATGTTATAGCAGAACCAATCAGTGGGGAAACCAAAGATCAGAGGTCACTGACTTCAGTCATAGCCTGTATAAAAGCAGAAGCAGGAAACGCAGCAGCTGTTTTATGGGTGATGTGGCTAGGAGATTGTTATCAGATGCAGTACACAACTAGTACTTGCCAGGAAATCCTGCAGCTCCCTTAATGTTGCTGTGGGTCTCTTGACTGCCCCCAGGACCAATTTTTTTCTCGTCTTTTCATCAATTTTGAGGGACATTTTGGGTAATGTCAGTGTTGTGCCAAATTTAAGCCACTTGTTATCCACTGAATATAAACAATAGAATAATGTCATCATACTGATCTTTAAAGGGGTTGTCCACCACTGATAACATTTTCAGCAAGTAATGCAGTATCTTGAATCCTAATGGTGTGTAACGCACACACTGTTATGATTCGGCTCCGCTTGCCGGTTCCAGCAATTGTCACGTGAATGTGCATTTTGCATACTAGCATTCATTTGATGACTGCTAGAAATGGTAAGCGGAGCCGAATCCAAATGATATGTGCATTACACACCATTAAGATACAACAAGCTGCACTACTTGCTAAAAATCTACTCAAGTGGACAACTCCTTTTATAAATATGACAGTACCAAGACCAATATTAGCATCAATACTGCAATATAATTGCCAAATAATACCACCATACTGATCATTGATCCAAACTTCTGAACTAGAACTGATATTACCACCATGCAGTGATACTATAGTGGTAATATGAGTTCTACATCGGTGCTCTAGAGACCATATATGTGTGTACTGTACAGGTTCTCACTAGTGACGTTTTCGCTAATTGTAATCATTCACTTTTCTTTTCCATTCTGTCCAGATCGCCATGATCACTTCTTCCATCCATCCAACTCGTCACCGCAGCATGTAGCACACAGACATCTTTGGCTTACTGCTTTTCCAGCACTTTTCTCACATTCCCCACCTCTATTCAAACTGTATAGCACCATAACCAATGTCATAGACAGTAATAATGCTCCCTCTATGCCCTATAGTATTAGTTTCCTCCATTTGTGCCTTACACAAAAACAGTGCCCCCTCTGTACTCCTACACAGTAAGAAGGCACCCGTACTTCCTTACAGTTATACAACTCCAATCTTTAGAGCTCTACAAAATATCCTCCTGCTGTGTGTGCATGTATTTGACCAAACTGTCAGAAACAGACTCCAAGAAAGTGGCACAAGGGCTCGACGTCCTTTAGTAAGATCTATGCTTAAAGCCCAGCACCAGCTAGATTTGCACCCACAAGATAACACCAGGTCTGCCACTGGTACCCCATTCTATTTACAGGTACAAACTGAGCACACATGTGAGGAATAGTTTTGAGCGATACCTTCCGATATCAGGAAATATCAGATCGGATTGGATCGGGCCGATACCCAAAAAGTATGGGATATCGCCGATTCCGATACCGGAAACCAATGCAAGTCAATGGGACACAAATATCGGAATGAAAATAAACCCTTTCTTTCCTTGTAGGTTAATTCTACCTGAAGGAAAACAACTAACAATAATGTAGAATGTATTGGGGGAGGTGGTTGCCCAAATCGATGGGAACAGTGCTCACAGTGAAACATGAAAAGCCAGCAATTCAGTAGCGGCATATACCGGTACCCGTCAATTTAGAACAGAAAGAATAGAGCTTCACACATAGATTAGATAGATAGAAACATGTCAATCACATATATAATAAGTACAGTGACAGTGTTGGTTACTGTACTTGTCATTTAGTGTTAAAGGATTTGTTTAAAAAAATAATAGTGTTTTCATGCACCGTCTCTTTAAAAAAGCCGGCCGGCAATTCAGCATCGGTACCCGACAATTTAGAACAGAAAGATAAAGCATCACACATAGATTAGATAGATAGAAACATGTCAGTCACATATATAATAAGTAGAGTGACAGTGTTGGTTACTGTACTTGTCATTTAGTGTTAAAATAAAGTATTTATTAAAAAAAAAAATTGGCGTGGGGTTCCCCGTAATTTTAGTCTCTAGCGGAGGTTAAGCAGATGGCTGGGGCAGATGTTTGAAGCCTGGGAAGGGGGTAATACCCACGGAGCTTCCCAGGCTACTAATATCAGCCCCCAGCTGAATACCTAGCCTTTACTAGCTATTAAAATGGGGGACCCCCCAAAAAAATGACGTGGGGTTCCCCCTATTTTAATAGCTAGCAAAGGCTAGGCAGACAGCTGGGGGCTGATATTAATAGCCCAGGAAGGGTGCCATGAATATTGACCCCCTCCCAGGCCAGAAACACCAGCCGTCCCAGAAATGGCGCATCCATAGGATGTGCCAATTCTGGCACTTAGCCTTGCTCTTCCCACTGCCCTGTAGCGGTCGCAGTGGGGTAATAGGGCTGGGGTTGATGTCAGCTTATAATGCCAGCTGACATCAAGCCCAGGTTAGTAATGGAGAGGCGTCTATAAGACACCCCCATTACTAGCCCCATAGTCAAAGTTAACAAAAAAAAACACAAACACCCAGAATAAAGTCCTTTAATTGAAATAAACGAACAATTTTTTAATGTTCTAAATTAAACCATACTGACCATCACACCCATTCCAGCTGAAGCCAATGTCTTCTGCAATAAAAGTAAAATAATAAAGCAACATCATCCTTACCTTTCCATGGTTCCCACGACAGCTTCAGCTCTGCTACATTGTCATGACAGGCTGGATCGCAACAGAATGCTGCCATCCAGCTTGCCATGCCGCACACACTGAGAAGCGCAGGCATGCTTGCGCTCCTCAGTGTCTCGCTGTGATGGCATAAAGATGAGCCGATGTCATGTCCAATGAACTCGGCTCACCTCATGCACGTCACTGACAGCGTGGGAAAATTCTCCTGCACTCAGCGCTTCAGCAGGAGAATTCTCCCACACTGGGATGGCATTGAGATGACAGGTTGGATCGCAGCTGAACGCTACCATCCAGCATGCCATCCTTCAGAGACACTGCAAAGCGCAAGCATGCTGGATGGCAGCGTTCAGCTGCGATCCAACCTGTCATCTCAATGCCATCCCAGAAAGCTTGGGCCTCCTTGCGCTGCGGATTCCAGCCCCCAGCTGCCTAGATGTACCTGGCTGGACACAAAAATAGGTGGAAGCCCTACATATATTTTTTTTTAATTATTTCATGCAATTCATGAAATAATTTAACAAAAAGGGCTTCCCTATATTGTTGTGTCAGGCCAGGTACAAATAAGCAGCTGGTGGTTGGGGGCAGCCCGTTCCTGGATGCTGTACCTGGCTGGCATACAAAATTTTTGGGTCCCCCATTTTAATAGCTAGTAAAAGCTAGGTATTCAGCTGGGGGCTGATATTAGTAGCCTGGGAAGCTCCGTGGGTATTACCCCCTTCCCAGGCTTCAAACATCTGCCCCAGCCGTCCGCTTAACCTCCGCTAGAGACTAAAATTACGGGGAACCCCACGCCAATTTTTTTTTTAATAAATCCTTTATTTTAACACTAAATGACAAGTACAGTAAACCGATGCTGAATTGCCGGACGGCTTTTTTAAAGAGACGGTGCATGAAAACACTGTTATTTTTTTTTATAAATCCTTTACACTAAATGACAAGTACAATAAGCAACACTGTCACTGTGCTTCTTATATATGTGACTGACATGTTTCTATCTATCTAATCTATGTGTGATGCTCTATTCTTTCTGTTGTAAATTGTCGGGTACTGGTGTATGCCGCTGCTGAATTGCCGGCTTTTCATGTAATACATTCCACATTATTCTTAGTTGTTTTCCTTCATGTAGAATTAACCTACAAGGAAAGAAAGGGTTTATTTTTATTCCGATATTTGTGTCCCATTGACTTGCATTGGTTTCCGGTATTGGAATCGGCGATATCCGATATTTTTTGGGTATCGGTCCGATCCAATCCGATCCGATATTTCCCGATATCGGAAGGTATCGCTCAACACTACTAGTGAGGAATGAAAGAGTCTGGAGACGTTGTGGCAAACGTTATGCTGCCCACATCATTATTCAACTTGGGCAGTTTAACGATGGGTCAGCCATGGTCTGGAGAGGCATATACTACTCTGACTGCTCATAGATGAAATCCTCAGAGCCATTGTCACACCTTACGCTGGTGCCTTGGCCATGGGTTCCTCCTGGCACAGAACAATGCTCAGCTTCATATGACCAGAGTAGGCAGGCAGATCCTGGATGATGGTGGCTTTGATGCCATTATCTGTCCTTCATGTTCCCCAGACCTGAATATGATAGAGAACTTCTCGAAAATTAAGTATCAGTGCATCCGAGACTGCCAACAAGCACCACAGACTTTCCAGGAGCCACTGATTTCCTGATCCAGGTCTGGGAGGAAATGCCCCAGGACACCACCCACCATCCCATAATTTGCACACCCATTGTAGGGTGTGTGTGGCGCCCCTGCGGGTTCAGCCGCCACAGAGGTACTGCATCTCACCCAGAGGTGTGGTATCTCACTCTCGGGTAAGGATGGAGTACTGCCCGGGACCCAAACACCTGTATCCAACACTACACTACTTCAAACTGGCAGGAGGGGCAAGATGATCTGCTACACGGCTGAGCCCTGTCCCTGGCTGGAGTGGGGGGAACCATAGGCGGATTATAATGAGGGCAATCTGGGCTACTGCGCGGGGCTCGGCCGTTCACGAGGGCCCATTGTCCAAAGAGTAATTGCCTCCATTATAATCCGCACAGCGGCCACCGCAGCCGCAGCTTGTTTAAATAAACCTGGGTCTGCCCTGCCGAATGACGTCTGGCAGGACGTACCCAGCATACAGAGCGCGGGCGCGTCTGTTTAA
This sequence comes from Phyllobates terribilis, assembly GCF_046119375.1. Taxonomy (NCBI): domain Eukaryota; kingdom Metazoa; phylum Chordata; class Amphibia; order Anura; family Dendrobatidae; genus Phyllobates; species Phyllobates terribilis. The sequence goes on along the minus strand of NW_027362764.1, from coordinate 61,523,649 downwards.
GTCACACCTACCATCTCTCTGCCGGAGAGGAGCATCTAATGGCGTCGCTCCTGAAGACTGGAGAAGCTGTGCCTGCGTCGTCTCTCAGTCCTCTGCACATCACTGTCTGCTTCCTGTGTGCGCAAGGAGTATAAAGTATCTATGTGGCAGACTGGGAGTGTGGTCTGTATGTAAAGGCAGGGAGCTGGGAGCAATTGTAATTACTAAAACTTGTGGGGGGATGGGAGTGTGATTGAGCTACATGGGGCTGATTCCCCTCACAATGTGCCCTCCACTTTGGGAGTTAGCTTGTATCATGTATTTATATAGCACATGAAGAGATCACAGTTAAATAGATGTAATGTTTTCAGTCTCTGTGTGACCTCAGGCTTCTCCTCTTAGCCTGGATCACCCCTTTCATTTGAGATGGGTAATAGAGGAATTTCTGCAGGCAGCCCAGTAAAATATTACATTTAATTAACTGGGATCTGTTTATGTGGTTTATAAATATATGATGCAAGCAAAATGCCAAAGTGGAGGGCACAGTGTTGCGGGGGCATTTGCCCCATGTAGTTCAATCACACTCCCATCACCTACATTTTATCCATAACAATAATGGCCAATTGCCTTTAGATACAGAGCACTGCTGCAAATTCTGCTTCTGTTATTTATACCATTGTCACTATTTCACATGCAGATATGCAGTTAATAGCATTCTGAAGCAGTGTGACCAGTGCACTGAGAGTCCCGCTGCCAGCAGTAATTATACTTTATTCCTCTCAGCTGCCTCAGGCTTTTCGTCATAGATGTGCGTCCAGCATGGCTTTATGGCTGTTACCACACCCTAGCGCTCAGCATTAGGCAGGTTTCACACGGTACCGGAAATATCCATGTGTCCGTGTGCCACATCAGGATCACACGGACCGGCGCCTGGGAATCAGTATACAGTTAGCGCTGTTCTCAAGCGCCGGGTGCTGAGCACTGCCCTCATCATGGTTCCCTGCCAGCGCTGCGATCAGCACCAGCAGGGACAATGATGAGGGTAGTAGTAGTCTGCTCTTGCAATGTCCCTGTGTAAAAATAAGAATTAAATAATAAAATCCATATACTCACCTGTCTAGAGATGTCCCCCGCTGTAATCCTCCAACCGCTGAAGCTGAGGAGCCGGGCAGAATGATCCACTCCAGCGAGTGGGCCCCGAAGCTGTGCTGAGCTCAGGAGCAGTGTCCTGTCACTCACTGAATGCAGCTCCAGAGCGGCTCATTCTTCCCAGCATCAGCGGTCAGAGGATTGCAGTGGGGGACATCTCCGGACAGGTGAGTGTATGGATATTATTATTTTATTCTTATTTTTACACAGGGACACAGCAAGAGCTGACACTACTACCCACATCATTGTCCCTGCTGGTGCTGATCGCAGGGACAATCGGCGCTTGGGAATAGTGCTAACCGTAGCGCTGGTTCCCATGCGCCGGTACGTGTCACATGGATGTCATCCGTGTGGGATGTTTTGCGGACCGTGCATCCACAAAAAAAATGGACATGTCAGCGTGTGGAGCACATGGACACATGGTCTGTGGAAACACACTGACATGTGCACAGACCCATTCATTTGAATGGGTCTGCGTGTGTCAGTGTCTCCAGTACGTGTGGAAACTGTCCCCATATGTACTGGAAACATGGACGTGTAAAAGTGGCCTTAGATCCAGCTTTCAATCAGTGCAGGGATGCAGTTACAGCGGCTGCTCACTATGCACAGAGCAGTAACTGAAGCCGTGCCGGCCTCACTCCTATGACTGGAAAGTTAGGCTCACACAAGCATATAAAAAAATTGGTCCCATTCTCATGAATAAAATTGGTACGATTTTTTTCTCACTTGTGATATATAGGAGGCTCTGTGAGGGCTCATACTGTATATGGGGGTTCATACTGTTGAGGGTTATGTGCGGACTCATACTTTATATTGGAGGCTATGTGGGGGCTCATTATGTATATGAGAAGCTATGTGCAGGAGCATTCTCTATATAGGGAGCTATGTGCGAGCTTTTTCTGCATATAGGGAGCTATGTGTGGGCTCATCTATATATATAATCGTCTTATCCCGTCTGTCTGTCTGTCTGTGTGTCTGTGTGTCTGTGTGTCCAGGAAATCCCGCGTCGCTCATTGGTCCGGCAGCGGCCCATCAGCGCCGCGGGATTTCTGAAAAAAGATGGCGGCCGTTAGCGGCTCATCTGCGGGACGGAGCTGAGCGGCGATGCAGCCGGGAGATGAGCGCCGCGAGGCGCTCATCTCCCGGCCGGCAACAGCAGAAGGAACCCGACCGCCGGACCCATCTGCGGGACGGAGATGCAGCCGGGAGATGAGCGGCGCGAGGCGCTCATCTCCCGGCCGGTAGCAGCGGAAGGACCGCCGGCGCCGCTGACCTCCATGCGGAAGGGAGGACCGGGGAGCGGCGCTGCGGGTCGGGATACTTCGGCTGCGAGCGCCCGCTATGTCCGGGGTTCTCGCAGCGTAAGTAGCCGCACAGGCAGCGCCGCTCCCCGGTCCTCACCAAGACGATTTGATGATTGGTCGCGGTCTTCGGACCCGACCAATCACTGATCTTAGCACAAAACTTAAACACCGCTGTGCTGATTGGTCACCGACGCCGCCCGCGACCAATCACCGATTTGGGCGCCACATTTAAATATCGGCCGCGACCAATCAGCACAGCGGTGTTTAAATGTGGAGCCAAGATCGGTGATTGGTCGCGGCCGATATTTAAACTTGGCGCCCAAATCGGTGATTGGTCGCGGGCAACGTCCGCGACCAATCAGCACAATAGTGTTTAACTTTGGCGCCAAGATCAGTGATTGGTCGCGGGCCAAGACAGCGACCAATCACCGATTTGTGCGGCAGATTTAAATAGCGGCCACGACCAATTGGATGTCAGCGCCGCTCCACGGTCCTCCCTTCACACCCTAGCCGCATTAATGTCAGCGGCGCTGCCTGTGTGGATACTTCCGCTTCGATAACCCGGGACATGAGCGGGCGTTTGAAGCAGAAGTATCCCGACCCGCAGCGCCGCTCCCCGGTCCTCCCTTCACATCCTAGCCGCTGATGTCCCCACAGTATCCGCATGGTGTTAAAAAGGTCCGGACATTTTTGTTAAAAATCGCTGATTGGTCGCTGGCGCTGCCCGCGACAAATCACCGATTTGGGCGCCAAATTTAAATATCGGCCGCGACCGATCAGCACAGCGGTGTTTAAATGTGGAGCCAAGATCGGTGATTGGTCGCGGCCGATATTTAAATTTGGCGCCCAAATCGGTGATTGGTCGCGGTCAGCGTCTGCGACCAATCAGCACAATAGTGTTTAACTTTGGCGCCAAGATCAGTGATTGGTCGCGGGCCAAGACAGCGACCAATCACGATTTGTGCGGCAGATTTAAATAGCGGCCGCGACCAATTGGATGTCAGCGCCACTCCCCGGTCCTCCCTTCACACCCTAGCCGCCTGGATGTCAGCGCCGCTGCCTGTGCGGATACTTCCGCTCCGAGAACCCGGGACATGAGGGGGCGCTCGGAGCAGAAGTATCCCGACCCGCAGCGCCGCTCCCCGGTCCTCCCTTCACACCCTAGCCGCTGATGTCCCCACAGTATCCGCATGGTGTTACAAAGGTCCGGACATTTTTGTTAAAAATCGCTGATTGGTCGCTGGCGCTGCCCGCGACAAATCACCGATTTGGGCGCCAAATTTAAATATCGGCCGCGACCAATCAGCACAGCGGTGTTTAAATGTGGAGCCAAGATCGGTGATTGGTCGCGGCCGATATTTAAATTTGGCGCCCAAATCGGTGATTGGTCGCGGTCAGCGTCTGCGACCAATCAGCACAATAGTGTTTAACTTTGGCGCCAAGATCAGTGATTGGTCACGGGCCAATACAGCGACCAATCACGATTTGTGCGGCAGATTTAAATAGCGGCCGCGACCAATTGGATGTCAGCGCCACTCCCCGGTCCTCCCTTCACACCCTAGCCACTGATGTCCCCACAGTATCCGCATGGTGTTACAAAGGTCCGGACATTTTTGTTAAAAATTGCTGATTGGTCGCTGGCGCTGCCCGCGACCAATCACCGATTTGGGCGCCAAATTTAAATATCGGCCGCGACCAATCAGCACAGCGGTGTTTAAATGTGGAGCCAAGATCGGTGATTGGTCGCGGCCGATATTTCAATTTGGCGCCAGCGACCAATCACCGATTTTTAACACAAACGTCCGGTCCTTTGTAACACCATGCGGATACTGTGGGGAGATCAGCGGCTAGGGTGTGAAGGGAGGACCGGGGAGCGGCGCTGCGGGTCGGGATACTTCTGCTGCGAGCGCCCGCTCATGTACCGGGTTCTCGCAGCGGAAGTATCCGCACAGGCAGCGGCACTGACATCCATGCGGCTAGGGTGTGAAGGGAGGACCGGGGAGCAGCGCTGACATCCAATTGGTCGCGGCCGCTATTTAAAAGTGCCGCACAAATCGGTGATTGGTCGCGGTCTTGGCCCGCGACCAATCACGGATCTTGCCGCAAAAGTTAAACACTACGGTGCTGATTGGTCGCGGACGCTGCCCGCGCCCAATCACCGATTTGGGCGCCACATTCAAATATCGGCCGCGACCAATCACCGATCTTGGCTCCACATTTAAACACCGCTGTGCTGATTGGTCGCGGACGCTATTTAAATGTGGCGCCAAAATCGGTGATTGGTCGCGCACAGCGTCGACGACCAATCAGCACAGCGGTGTTTAAATGTGGAGCCAAGATCGGTGATTGGTCGCGGCCGATATTTAAATTTGGCGCCCAAATCGGTGATTGGTCGCGGGCAGCGCCCGCGACCAATCAGCGATTTTTAACACAAATGTCCGGACCTTTGTAACACCATGCAGATACTGTGGGGACATCAGCAGCTAGGGTGTGAAGGGAGGACCGGGGAGCGGCGCTGCGGGTCGGGATACTTCTGCTCCGAGCGCCCGTTCATGTCCCAGGTTCTCGCAGCGGAAGTACCCGCACAGGCAGCGGCACTCCCCGGTCCTCACTAATACGATTCCGCTCCCCGTTCCTCACCAATACGATTCGCTGATTGGTCGCGTGCGGAGAGCGCAACCAATCAGTTATCTTGGCGCTAAAGTTAAACACCGCTCTGCTGATTGCTCGCGGCCGCTGCCCGCGACCAATCACCGATTTGGGCACCACATTTAAATAGCGGCCGCGACCAATCACCGATCTTGCCGCCACATTTAAACACTGCTGTGCTAATTGGTCGCGGACGCCAGCCGCAACCAATCAGCGAGCTTGGCGACAAATTTAAACAACGCTCTGCTGATTGGTCGCGGATGCCGGACGCGTCCAATCAGCGAGATTGGCGCCAAATTTAAGCAACGCTCTGCTGATAAATCGCGGTCGCTCGCCGAGATCAATCAGCAGTATTGGCGCAAAATTTAAACACTGCTCTGCTGATTGGTCGCGGTTGTCGGCCATGACCAGTCAGCGATTTTGGCGCCAAATTTAAACAACGCTCTGCTGATTGGTCGCGGCCGTCAGCCGCGTCTAATCAGCGATTTTGGCGCCAAATTTAAACACCGCTCTGCTGATTGGTCGCGGCCGGCGACCAATCAGCGATTTTGGCACCAAATTTAAACCCCGCTCTGCATCGCTCTGCTGATTGGTCGCGGTCGCCGGCCGCGACCAATCAGCAGTATTGTCGCCAAATTTAAGCACCTCTTTGCTGATTGGTCGCGGTCGCGACTAATCAGCGATTTTGGTGCCAAATTTAAACACGCTCTCCATTCCTCACTAACACGGTTCGCTGATTGGTCGCGGCCGCCGCCCGCGACCAATCAGCGATTTTGGCGCAAAATTTAAACACCACTTTGCTGATTGGTTGCGGAGGGCAGCCAAGACCAATCAGCGAGATTGGTGCCAAATTTAAACACCGCTCTGCTGATTGGTCGCGGCCGCCATCCGCGACCAATCAGCGATTTTGGCGCCAAATGTAAACAACGCTCTGCATCGCTCTGCTGATTGGTCGCGGTCGCGACCAATCAGCAGTATTGGCGCCAATTTTAAAAACCGGTCTGCTGATTGGTCGCGACTAATCAGCGATTTTGGTGCCAAATTTAAACACGCTCTCCAGTTCTCACTAACACGATTCGCTGATTGGTCCCCGCCGCCGCCCGCGACCAATCTCGGATATTGCCACCAAATGTAAACACCGCTTTGCTGATTGGTCGCAGTTGCCGAACGCGACCAATCAGCGATTTTGCCGCCAAATTTAAACACCGCTCTGCTAATTGCGCCCGGTCGGCCGCATACATATTCTAGAATACCCGATGCGTTAGAATCGGGCCACCATCTAGTACTGTATAAAGGAGACTATATGGGGGCTCACTCTGTATGTAGGGAGCTATGTGGGGGCTCACTCTGTATGTAGGGAGCTATGTGCGGGCTTATTCTGTATATAGTTAGCTATGTGCAAGCTCATACTGTATATATGGAGCTATATGGAGCTTATACTGTATATAGGTAGTTATGCAAGTGCTCATACTGTAGGTAGCTATGTGGGGGCTCATACTATACATTATATATATATATGTGTATCTATATATATATATATATATGTACGTATGAGCATATATATAATGTATATATGCATGTGGGGCTCATACTGTGTCTAGGGAGCTATGTGCAGGCTCATACTGTATCTAGGGAGCTATGTGCGGGCTCATACTGTATGTAGGGGGCTGTGTCCTCATTGCAGTACAGCTTATGGTCTCCTTTTCTTGTCCTGATTGAAGGAATTCCCTTATGAATCCCTGAATGACCAAAAGAGGGGGGGAAACGCGTTGGAAGAAAATGCCAATAAGCTAAGTACACAAGTGTTCAGGCTATATACATATATAGGATATTCAATGTCCATAGAAACGTGACTGAGGTATATGGTTGTTTTGGGGTTTTAATTGCACTGCCACATGACCGGCCATTTATGATCTGAAGAGTTATTCTTTGTTTGACAAGGACATCATATATACTTCTTCTTGGACTTTGTTTGGGTTTTTTTCTGATCAGATAGTTGAATAATATATCTGATACATACCCCTCAGCCCACTAGTATCTATCCTGTATACATTTGTATTTGTTCATTAGACATTATCTGATCACCTATTGAGGATGCCTGGTCAGTTAGAGTAGTGGTAAGGCTACATAGGGGCAGTCGGCGAGGAGCGGGGGCGCCATACTGTTTCAAGTTAGGTGGCAACCTCCGCTGTCAGGAAGGGAATTGTGAAGGCCAAAACGAATCCCTATTTCCCCTCATTTCTGCTCTTATTTTATATCACTGTTTTTCTGTGCAAAGTGTTTGCATCTATTTATGAGATTTTTAAACTGAATATTTTTTTTTCGTTTTTTTTTTTTGTTGTTATGATTTACATGTATAAGAGCCCCCTTAGGTTGATCACTCTGCTCTATTTTATATAGCGCTATGTACAGTGCTGTACATAAGGGAAAAAAATTGTCGTTTTCCATCTACAGATGTGAACTAGAGCACCTGTGTGTTATTCACATGACCCATCACATGAGCTATCAAAGGAGATTATGTGACATGATACATCGGGTCCCTGGGGGGCCCATGCCTTCCAAACTGCCCGGGGCCCTGGCTACTCTTAATCCACCCCTGGGGGGAACCAAGAGAGGAGGGGACCATGTAGTGGGTGTGGGTGGAGGAAGAAGTTCAGGGGAGCACTTGAGAAGGGGGATATAAAAAGAGAAGCCATCTTGTAAAGAGAGCCCAGTCTGAGGAGGAGTAGTAGTCAGAACAATCTGAGAGTTCAGTTCAGAGGAGAAGTAGTGGGAGCAGGAGCTCTGTAGGAGCTCTGCTCTGGAGGAGGGCCTAGTGAGAGAGGCCCAGGACAGACTGAAGAGAGGAGAGGAGCAGGAAGAAAGGCTCCAGGAAGACAGAAAAGATCCCAGGGGCACGGGCAGTGCGGATGCGACCCGTGTACCTGAGTCTGCAGAAATGTGGAGGGATCAGGTCACAGAGGGGAACGCCCCCTAAACTAGCGGAGTTTCTTCAGGTCTCAGCTAGATAACCAGAGGGTGCAGCATTTCAGGTGCTGCAACCAGCAGCCGCATCTAACTCACCAAAAAGGTGGCCATAGAGAATCCAGGGGACAGAGAAGATGTCGCCCGACAAGGTCCGCGGTCACTGGCTTGGGACACTGGGTGTGAGGCGCAGGGCAGGAGGGTGAGAGGAGGTACACACGGAAAGGGGTCCCGTTACGTACTCCGGAGGTACCTGGGAGTTTGCTGAACCCCTCCCATGGTAAATGTAGCACCCCGAGGGTTCGGCCGCTACAGGGGTATTGCACCTCAACCAGAGATGTGGTATTCCACTCCCAGGTAAGGATGGAGTATGGACCAGGGCTCAGTTAGCTGCATACACCACACACACGTCATTTCCGGGGGACAGCTCTACGGTGCTCCCATTTATATATATATGCAGGCACATCTGACCATGTCCCTGGCTGGAGTGGGGAGGGGGGAGAGAACCCAGTGGTGTAGGAGCAGAAGGGGACGGTTTCTGGAGCATAGGAAGGAGCTCATTGGTTGCAGGTCACCTGAGCTCAGACACAGTGAAACAGATTAAAGGTGGGGGCCATCTTAGGAGGGAGTTCAGTGTTCTGTGAGAAGATAAGGCAGGGAGCAGAGCTGCTGCATGAGCTCTGCTCCCTGGGCAGGCCTAGCACAGAGGCCGGAGCCTGAGGGAAGAGAGAAGAAAGAGAAGGAAGGAAAGAGGACAGAAAGAGGAGTAGAAAGGCTCCAGAAACAAGAAGGCAGAAGGGACCCTAAGAACCCACGAGATAACGGGTGAAGGGTCAGGCAGAATAAGGGTACCGGATTCCCAAGTTGGTGGAGGTAAATTATCCATCAGCCAAAGACCGGAGGTCGTGATCATCTATTGGTGCGACCCCCTGCTACACCCACTAGGAAGGCACCACATAGGGTCAGGGAAACCAGCGATAGGATTCACCAAGAGAAGGCCCGAGGCAGCTGGACAGAAGTGTGGTCACTGGTGGGGTACGAGAGGCCGAAGAAAGGACAGAAGGGGTCCTGTGCCATACTCATGAATTGCCAGGGGGTTGACCGAGCTCCTCACCTGGTGGACGCAGCACGGCTTGGGCAGTCAATCCCTGCAGAAGTGACTCGGATAACAACTGTGAGTAAAAGACCCTGGACTGCAACACGTTGTCTCTGTGTTTCTTACGGTGCCAGCACTAACGGTACTGGGACGCCCTGCACCACAACCCCCACCATCTGCGGTCACTGCCCTTAGGCTACACTCCTCCCATGGGGAGTTATACTATTCTCTGCTGCACCCATAACACCAGCCTCAGCGGTCTGCCCTGCAGCGGCGGTTCACTCTGACCGCAATCCACGGGTGGCGTAGTCGGACATTCATGATTATACTAATAGACTGCCACAGCATTTGGTCTGACCACCCTGAGCCACGGGACCGGGTTGCCACTACTACCCCCATCAGCACCGTACACTAGAAGGCCCAGTCCCGAGTACCCCACGGCCCAGGGGGCGAGTCATAAACACAGGACGGCGTGGGAAGTTACCCTGGCACTGGTAACTTGGAGTCTAAAAATCGTGAGTAAAACCCTGAAGACTGCACCCCACTGTCTCTGCGAATTATTACTGCGCCATCATCTCCTGCACAACCCTACACACCTACTTCATCTATAACATCCCTGCAATGCCCTGGAGCTAAGCTCTACTTGTGGAGAGCTAAACTAACTCTGCTGCATTAACAACAGCTCCAGAGGACCTGCTCTGCAGCGGCGGCTCCACATAGCCGCATACCACAGGTGGCGTCATGAACATTTATATAAAAACTAGAATTTCCCTTTTCTCTTTATTCCCCTTTTATTGATCACCCTGGGTCATGGACCGGGTCACCGCCACTGTGACATCTTCCCTAGCAACGACCGGTCCGGCACCATGTACCCCACGGCCCAGGGGCGAGTCATATGTGCACATAGGTACATGGAGTCTATACATACTAATGTGTCACGTTATGAGTTGCCGTGATGAAATTCACATTGGATCTGCCTGTGATTTCAGTTTTTTACTTTGATTGTTGGGATGATTTGGAATCCAACCCTCGGTCGGTTGATAATTTTGGTCTCTATTGACGTTTGATTTGTCATTTTGTTCATAATGAATTACATAATTTATATCAGTAACGATTATCAACTTTCCTTCATGGAGGTTCAATGTGCGATTTAAGTGTACCCTTCATTTTATTTTGTGCATTATAGCTGGATATAAAGCATCGCTTCTAGGGGTGAAAACTCCTGTAATATGGCGCCATATGGAGATCTCTCAGCTTTGTAAGAAGGCAGTATGTAGAGGTTCTGTCTGACGCTGTATGCATGACTCCTAAGTCAACTCAGGTCATTTCTCCTTCCCGCTCACAAACTAATGGATAAACATTTTATTTCATCAGTAAACATGTGCACCTGTGCTTTTGACGTCTGCGTTGCGTGTCCTTATGTTCCACAAAGCTTGGATAAAACATTATACATCTCTTTAATAAAACTTGACATAAAACATATTTTCTTTTGTTTTGTTAAGCAAAGAAACAAAGAGAAAAGGTCAAGATGGGTCCCGGCTGTTGCTGTTGATTTAACATTCATGTGTACGTCACGACTTGATTGCTGCGAAAATCCAAATACTGTATGTTTTATTTATGATGGAAATTACATTTTTTCTTTAAATTGCACACCTCATTCAATAAAGTATAAGCTAAAGCTAAGAGAAGTGCCTCATTCACTATCAGCCCTGCTCCTGCCAGACACCAAAAAACCTAGTCAACCGGCATTAAAATTATCATCAATTCTGATTAGGATTATTTTTCTGTTATTTATTCCCCCCCCCCAATATTTTATCAACTTTTTTAGTTATCACCATCAGAGACTGAATTTACAGAACTCATAAAAAGGACAGTAGCTCTTCGTTCTTCACTTGATGGTCCTTTCATCTCCAAAATATACTTAAAAAGAAAATGTTTCCTCTCCTGATGTGTAGTAAGTACTTCTCATGAAAAATAATTCCTCTATTATTCTTCCAGGAAATGTTGGTGTAAATTGTATAAATTGGTGATAATATTTCCTCCCCCCGCAGAGATGCCGACTCACTCACCACCACGGCCTCCGCTCCTCCTCCTCTTCCTGCTGCTGTCCGTGTCGGCACATGGCTTTCAGATCCCTAGGCATTGTGCTTAGGGCACGCACGCTCCATCCCTCTAAAGGGCCAGCACGCCTTCCTAAAAGTGTCCCCAGCCAACGGATGGGAGAGACTTATTATTTAAGGCACCTCCACCTGGTGGGAGGTGCCTGAGCAATGTTGTTAGTGTGCTGCCCACATCCTTGCTAGTGTTCAGTTCCCCATTTGCCTATACCTGCCCGTACCTGCTTATTCTTGTCCTGTTCCTGTCTGTGCTTGCTGGTGCCTTCAAGCTATGCCTGCCTGTGCCCACCTATCTATTAGCCATCCCTGCCTGTAACTGCCTGTGCCCACCAGTATACCAGCTGGTCCTACCTGTGCCCACCTGTATACCAGCCTGACCCACCTATACCTGTCTACTCTTACATGTATATCAGCCGGACCCTCTCTGTCTTCCAACCAACATCTGCTGCTCCTGGATTTCTGACGTGCCTGCCTGTACCAGCTGTACTTTCCTTCTTGGCCGTTCCAGTCTCCTGTCCCTTGGGGGTCAGCTGCCGTGTAGCCGAGGACAGTCTTTCTGTAACACCTTGTCTCGCTCCTCCAGGCTCTCCTTGGATCACGGTGCAGTTGTTCCAACACTCCAATTAAAGTGTCCAATATATATTGATACTTTCAGACTACGTAAGGACATATCCTATTGATAAGGTAATAGTAATACCAAGTTGTTCATTTATTCATACATTTCCAGGAGAAATAAGGCTATGTGCCCATGATGCAGAAAAGCCCAGGATTTTTTCCTGAGCGTTTCTGCATCTCCCTGGCAGAAAAAAACGCATGCGGATGGTACATGTGTTTTCCTGCCAGGGACGTGAGGAAATGAAGCGCTCTTCACTTGCATTTCCGCATGCGGGTGTCAAGCGCTTTCCAAGCGATTTTAGCATCACTTGGAAAGTGCTTGACAACTCGGTCACACTATATAAATCCATGCAACCGGCATGGATTTATATAGTGTGACCCGAGAGAATGGTTAAAAATAAAAAATAAACCTATACTTACCCTATGATGACCTGCGCTGTCTTGCTGCGCTCCTGTGCTGGCTGCCGGCCGATCGCGGTACGCTGTACTGAAAGACCTGCCGTCACATGACTGTGATGTCACCGCAGGTCCTTCAGTCCTGCGCGATCTATCGGCAGCCAGCACAGAGAAGGAGTCTGGGGGCCGTCGGAAGGTGAATATAATCTTTATTTTTTATTTTATTCTTTCTTTACAGCTTTTAATGGTACCTGGGTGTGGAGGAAAGTCTCCTGTCCTCCACACCCGGGTACCATCCGCACATTAGAACGTGCCAATTACGCAAGTACAGATGCAGTTGTGTAGCCCAGGGGATGGGGAATGGGGAGTACTCGGCGCCCAGGCCTTGTTACGCCCTGACCCTGGGCCTCTCTTTTAAAAGGGTGGATGATTATGTTACTACTGTAAGTTCGTGACGCCACCTGTGGTGCCTGGCGAGGATCACCAGCGCTGCGGCAGCCCACTGAGGCCAGTGTTAAGGAATCTTGCGTGGTATAGCTCCCCACAGGTGGAGCTAGGCCTCAGGGAAGCGGGTATTTAAGGATGCAGCAGGTGGGACCCAGCCGGGTCAGAGCAAGAACAGGGACAGACACGATAGTCACTTCAGTACCTTTTACTGATGGAAATTCAGGTACGTCCCGGAGCACTGTAGGGTGAAGGGTGCATATCAGGATCCTCCCCAGTGAGCGGGTGTAGGGCCTCCTGTTTCTTGCCTTTGTGTGGTAAGTTTCTCACATGCCTGGAGCTAGGCCTAACCTGGTTTCTGTACTGCACCGGCTGACTCTGTGGTAGGGCCTTCTCTTGGAGCACGCGCTCCCAGCTTGCAGGGCCTCCGTGACTCCTGGCTCTGTTACTTATCAGCTCTTTGGTGATCCTGGGACTTGAAGTCTTCCAGGGATTCCGGTTATGTCCTACTGGGTCCTAGAGATCCCGGTAAGCTCGGACCCGGTGTCCGGTATATGCTTTCTGGGGTGAGCTTGTACAGCTCCTCTGCCCCCAATGCTACTCACTTTCCACTCGCCTTCGGCCACGCTCGGGCCCTCACTAGGCTATACACACTAGCGGCAGCTTGCCGCGCTTCACTGATCTTATGGCGCCGGCACACATTGAGCTCTAACTGAGCTACAACTGCGTCTGGACTAGACTCCACTGCAGGCTGACCTCTCTCAGACTTGACTCTCTGTAGACTCCAGGTCTGTACTTGCTGACTCTCCAGAGGAACTCACTGTCTAGCTCCACCTTCCCTATTTATATCCCTAACGGGCTCCCTCTAGTGGTCTGAAGTGGAAGGTGGAGGTGTGTATGCTGTGGGGGGCCTCTTGTGGAGGAATCTGTTAATGCACCCCTCTAGGATCTGTGGCTTCAAGCACAGCTGGGCACCACACAGTCTTGCGGAATTGGTGCGTTCTAATGCAAGTCAATGGTGGCGAAAACGCAGCGCTTCAGCAAAATAATTGGTAGTGCTGCGTTTTTTTCCGCAATGATATTATCATTGGGGAACATGGCAGGCCTTCTACCATGCGTTTTTTAAGCATTTCTGCAGCGTTTTTGCCGCTGCGGAAATGCTTAAAAAACTCATCGTGGGCACAGAGCCTAACAGAAAAATTCCACAGTCTGTCCATGAAAATTAGACCGCTCTCAGATGTCATCCAAGTGCCATCCGATTTTTTTTCAATGGACCCATAGACTTGAATAGCCGAGTGATCGGAGGCAAATTGTGCATGATGTGTTTTGTTTCCTCAGACAACTTAGTCCCAGGAATAAATTGGACATGTGCATGGCCTCATTGAATAATATGGGGACAAGTGCTATCTGTCAAAATGGCGTTAGCACTCGTCCGTTTTTTACATGTGCACGAGCCCCTAGACTGTGTAATGATACACTGTGCTAACAGGGGCGAATTATGACCCACAGCTGTTAATTTATTCATATATTTCCAGAGGAACAGAACAATGATCAAAGAAAGAGATTCTCTAAAATTGTAAGTACACGTTAGACAATCTCTACTCACAGGGGCTCTTTACCTTGTGCTGATTTTTTGTAGTTTTAAAACCACATTACGGGGGAAAAAAACAAATTAAATGTCTAAATAGTCCTAACTCTAATATTAAAACCTTACCATTTGTCAAGTGACATACATATGGATAAGGCTTGAGAGAAGGAACCCTTAGGCTACGTTCACACACTGCTTATTTTTGCGCGCTTTTTTGCGCGCGCTTTTTCAAAATACGCAATGTGCCTTGTGTCTGCCGGCAAAGTGAATGGGAAATTCACTTTGCCGTTCAGACACTGTTTAATTTTACGCAGCGCGAAAGCGCAACTGCGTAAAGAATTGACATGTCAATTCTTTACCCACCGCGGCCAGGGTTTTCTCCGATATTGTGCGCATTATAAGCGATGGAATTATGCAGCGGTGTTCGCACACTGCGTAATTCCAGCGCTTTCTTACGGAGGTGCAGGAGAAATGAAGGATTTAACGTCACACGGGGCAGCCCTAGGGAAAACAGGAACAGGAAATCCCACTATTTTGGGATTCTTTGTTCCTGGTTCCCCGCCGCTGCTCACGTGTGACGTCCATCAATGTCGGTGTCCTCATTGAGGCGGTAAGTATGTGTAGCACCCCGAGGACTCGGCTGCTACAGGGGTATTGCACCTCAGTCCAGAGGTGTGATATTCCACTCCCGGGTAAGGATGGAGTGTGGACCAGGACTCAGTAAGCTGCATGCACCACACACACCCCATTTCCGAGGAACAGACCAACGGTGCTCCCACTAGACAGAGTGCAGGCACGACAGCTTCTGTTCCTGGCTGGAGTGGGGCGGGGGGTGGAATACCCAGTGGTGTAGGAGCAGATAGGGGTGGGTCTCTGGGCATAGGTAGGAGCCCATTGGTTGCTAGTCACCTGGGCTCACACATAGAGGAAGGTATATAAGGTGGGCACCATCTTAGATCAGGGTTCAGTCCGGGTCAGTTCAGAGAGGAGCTCAGCCAGAGAGGGCTGACAGGGAGCTGTGGCTCAGTCTGGGCCCAGCTCCAGAGCCAGGCCTGGAGTAGAGGCCTGAGACAGCAGAGAGGGAGAGAAGAGAAGGAACAGCAAGGAGAGTAAGAAAGGAACTGAAACAGAGGAGAAAGGAGGCGAGGAACACAGAGAAAGGCCCAGAGACACGAAGGCAGAAGGAACCCCATATTCCCAGAGGAGATACTGGGTGAAGGGTTGGCAGAGCAGGGTACCGGATCCCAAACTGGTGGAGGCCAATTATCCTTAGCCAGGAACCGGAGGTCGTGGTCAAGTCTTGGCGCGACCCCTCACCATATCCACCAGAAAGGCATACCGCATAGGGTCAGGGAAACCGGAGAGAGGTTTCACCAACAGAAGGCCCGAGGAAGCTGGACAAAGGTGGGTCACTGGTGGGGACGGCCAGTAGAAAGGAAGAG
This sequence comes from Phyllobates terribilis, assembly GCF_046119375.1. Classification (NCBI taxonomy): domain Eukaryota; kingdom Metazoa; phylum Chordata; class Amphibia; order Anura; family Dendrobatidae; genus Phyllobates; species Phyllobates terribilis. The sequence goes on along the minus strand of NW_027362764.1, from coordinate 61,507,906 downwards.
AGGGGAGCTCTGAACCGCACTCTGGAATTGCCTGGGAGTTGACCGAGTCCCTCACCTGGTGGACGCAGCACGGCTCGGGCGGTCACTGCTGGCCGAAGTGATCTGAACAACAACAGTGAGTAAAGCTTTGGAAACTGCACCACAAGTCTCTGTGTTTCATCGCCGCACCAGCACCATCAGTACTGGAACACTCGCACCATCACTCCCATCATCTTCCACATTAGCTGCCCTGAGGCAATACTCCTCCCGTGGGGAGTCATCCCATACTCAGCTGCGCAAACAACATCAGCCTCAGTGGTCTGCAGCGCAGCGGCGGTCCCCACTGACCGCAATCCACGGGTGGCGTAATCGGACACTTATTCCAATACAAATAGACTGCCACTGGTTTGACCACCCTGGGCACGGACCGGGTCACCGCCACGGAGAACTACAACCCCCAGCGATCCGGCTCCGGGTATTCCCCCTGCACAGCAGCAGCAGCACAGGCCCATGGGGCGCGTCAACTTTGGCGTAGTCGGCAGGATCATTACCAACCCGCCACAAACGGGTATTGCGTGCCTGAAGAAAACTGCACATGTACCTTAAAAAGAAGTTTCCCGCCGTCCGGAGTCGTTTCCCGCCATCCGGAGCCGATTCCCGCCATCGGACGCCATCTTGGACTGTTTACCGCCATCTTCATCCGTTTTTCCCGCCCTGGCAGAGCGGACGCCATTATGTGCGCACCAAAGGACAACAAGAAGCCACCTCCCATCGTGGGCCAGGTCCCAGAGTGGCGCCAAAGAAGGAGCCCGCCCCCACCAGCCATGAATGCAGCAATGGAGATGTCCATCAACGTGGGGGGGCTGCCCCTGAAGGTGATTGTCAGCAGATGCCCCCAAGACCAAACCCCATGGGGGAGGATAGGAAAGAAAACTGTGGGGCAGGGCGCGCTCTGGATCAGTCTGGACCTGCTGCACCCGGAGATGGAGGGAGCAGAAAACTCCACCAGCACCCTGGCCCGCAGCCTGCTGCAAGCTGAACCACCCTGCAGCCTGACGGAACTGCTGGCCCAGCTGCCTAGAAACCCGGACCGTGCGCGCGCAGTGCTGGAAGATCTGAACAGGAGAATGGTCCGGGCGCAGCGGGATGTGTTTGCCGGGTGGAGAGAGGAGATGGCCCAGCAGCACGGAGGTGACCAGCAGAGGACTCCGCCGGAATCGGGCAGCTCGCTTACCACTGGGCGCGGAGAAGAGGGACCGGCAGCTGCAGATGACGCCGCGGAGGAGGCCACGGAGACCGAGGCAGGTAATGGGGACGCCACCACCCCAAGCCCGGGGAACACCAGCCTTCCCTCACCCTCCGTTGCGGGACCCGAAGCCCCGGGGACCGTACCTGACACCACGCCTCCACCAGCTAGGCCTCAGGCAGCAAGCACCGTCGTAACGCCCCGCCCCGCGCTGTGCCCTTTGAACCCTGGCGCCGTACAACGTGAGACGTCACAGCCCAGGACGCAAGACCCAGCACACCCGGGCGCCGCTGCCTCACCAGCGCCCCCTACCTTGGCGGTGCCACCTCCGGGCGCGACCAACAAGCGACCACCCGCCTGGTCGCAAGGCCGAGTGCCAAGAGGGCCCGGACGGGTCTGAACACTATGAGGAAGGAGCATCAGGAGGACACCGTTACCAGTGAACGGTAAAGTGGAACTGTATATAGTTACCCGTCGGGGTACAAGAACTGTTACTTGTGTGCCCCTTCCTAAATTACCAGGCTGAGGACTGTGAGCAGCCACTCCCTTGTCCCCGCTGGCCGAGGACTGAGAGCGGCCATACCCTTGTACGTGGTTGCGCTTCTTAGGGCGCCCCCTACTGGTTTTGTACAGAAACCGCAACGTCTGCCTCAGGATTAAATGGACTGTTGCACCTTTTCCTGGTCGCAAGTTGCACAGCGGCCAGAACTCAAGAATGTTCTACTTGAAAAAGTTTTATATTGAAAAGTTTTATATGCTGCTAGAATAATAATACAAAAGTTTTATATGGTGTTTTGCAAAAAGAGTTCCAGTGGCATTAGTAGAATGTTTTATAAAAATGTTTTATACCAGTAACGTTAAGAAGAAAAGAGTACCTCCCATAAAGGGATGAGTGAAAAGTTAATGTCTTATATACGAATGCATTCTAAAAATTTTGTATGTTTAAATTGTCTTTGCTCTTTTCCAGCCCGAGGACGTGCTGTGATTTACCAGGGGGGAATGTAGCACCCCGAGGACTCGGCTGCTACAGGGGTATTGCACCTCAGTCCAGAGGTGTGATATTCCACTCCCGGGTAAGGATGGAGTGTGGACCAGAACTCAGTAAGCTGCATGCACCACACACACCCCATTTCCGAGGAACAGACCAACGGTGCTCCCACTAGACAGAGTGCAGGCACGACAGCTTCTGTTCCTGGCTGGAGTGGGGCGGGGGGTGGAATACCCAGTGGTGTAGGAGCAGATAGGGGTGGGTCTCTGGGCATAGGTAGGAGCCCATTGGTTGCTAGTCACCTGGGCTCACACATAGAGGAAGGTATATAAGGTGGGCACCATCTTAGATCAGGGTTCAGTCCGGGTCAGTTCAGAGAGGAGCTCAGCCAGAGAGGGCTGACAGGGAGCTGTGGCTCAGTCTGGGCCCAGCTCCAGAGCCAGGCCTGGAGTAGAGGCCTGAGACAGCAGAGAGGGAGAGAAGAGAAGGAACAGCAAGGAGAGTAAGAAAGGAACTGAAACAGAGGAGAAAGGAGACGAGGAACACAGAGAAAGGCCCAGAAACACGAAGGCAGAAGGAACCCCATATTCCCAGAGGAGATACTGGGTGAAGGGTTGGCAGAGCAGGGTACCGGATCCCAAACTGGTGGAGGCCAATTATCCTTAGCCAGGAACCGGAGGTCGTGGTCAAGTCTTGGCGCGACCCCTCACCATATCCACCAGAAAGGCATACCGCATAGGGTCAGGGAAACCGGAGAGAGGTTTCACCAACAGAAGGCCCGAGGAAGCTGGACAAAGGTGGGTCACTGGTGGGGACGGCCAGTAGAAAGGAAGAGAGGGGAGCTCTGAACCGCACTCTGGAATTGCCTGGGAGTTGACCGAGTCCCTCACCTGGTGGACGCAGCACGGCTCGGGCGGTCACTGCTGGCCGAAGTGATCTGAACAACAACAGTGAGTAAAGCTTTGGAAACTGCACCACATGTCTCTGCGTTTCATCGCCGCACCAGCACCATCAGTACTGGAACACTCGCACCATCACTCCCATCATCTTCCACATTAGCTGCCCTGAGGCAATACTCCTCCCGTGGGGAGTCATCCCATACTCAGCTCCGTAAACAACATCAGCCTCAGCGGTCTGCAGCGCAGCGGCGGTCCCCACTGACCGCAAGCCACGGGTGGCGTAGTCGGACACTTATTCCAATACAAATAGACTGCCACTGGTTTGACCACCCTGGGCACGGACCGGGTCACCGCCACGGAGAACTACAACCCCCAGCGATCCGGCTCCGGGTATTCCCCCTGCACAGCAGCAGCAGCACAGGCCCAGGGGGCGCGTCATATGTGTCTGTGTGTCGTGTGTGTACTGTCTGTGTCTATGTGTCGTGTGTGTGAGTGTGAGTGTCCCCCTAGCAGTGTATGTACAGACAGCTTCTGGCTGCAGTACCTACACTGCTTAACTTAAAAGAAAAAAACTATGGATATGACTAGCCCAGGGGAATGGGGATGACTCGGGTACCCGGGCCTTTAGCCTTAAAGATGTCGCCGTGGTCGGCTCCCGGGCCCGTACCCTGGGGTCTCTCTTTAAAAGCTTTGATAGTTATTAATTTTATTAAAGTTCGTGACGCCACCTGTGGCTTCTGGTGAGAATCACCAGCGCTGCGCAGTCCACTGAGGCCGATGATAAGGCAGGTCGATGGTATAGCTCCCCACAGGTGGAGCTAGGCCTCAGGGCAGAGTATGAAGGGGGATGCAGGACAGGCGAGACCCAGCCGGGTCAGAGCAAGAACAGGGACAGACACGATAGTCACTTCAGTACCTTTTACTGATGGAAATTCAGGCACATCCTGGAGAACTGTAGGGTGAAGGGTGCATGTCAGGATCCTCCCCAATGAGCGAGTGTACGGCCTCCTGTTATTTGCTTCTCCATAATAAGTTTCTGACCTGCCTGGAGCTAGGCTTAACTTGGTCTCTGTCCTGCGCTGACTGACGTTGTGGTTGGGCCTTCTCTTGGAGTGCACGCTCCCGGCTTACGGGGCCTATGTGTCTCCTGGCTCTGTTAGGTATCAGCACTTTAGCGATCCTGGAACTTGTAGTTCTCCAGGGATTCCAGTTATGCCTTACTGGGTCATAGAGATCCCGGTAAGCTTCGGACCCGGTGTCTGGTAAATTCTTCGGGGTGAGCCAGTTAAGCTCCTCTGCCCCCTATGTACTAACTATCCACTCACCTTCGGCCTACTCGGGCCCTCACTAGGCTACTCACACTAACGGCAGCTTGCCGCGCTTCACCGATCTTATGGCGCCGGCACACCTAAAGCTCACTTCTCTGAGCTACACTGAGTCTTGGTCTGGATAAGCTCCACTGCAGGATAGCAATTGCAAGAGCTGGAGCAAGCTTTTGTCCTCTGAGGTAACTCTTCTCAGACTGCACTGAACTCACTGCTAAACCAGACTGAACTAGACTCACAACTCACTGCAGCCAGGCTCCGCCTTCCCTATTTATCTATCCCTAACAGGCTCCCTCTGCTGGTCTGAGGTGGAAGGTGGAGATGTGTGAATGGTTATGGGGGCCTCTTGTGGAGGAATCCATCAATGCACTCTTCCAGGAACTGTGATACCAAGGGCAGCTGGGCGTCACATTCCCCCCTAGTTAAGCTCAGCACTCCCGGCTGAAGTACCTTTTTATAAAACAATAACAATGGGAAACAAGAACAATGCAAGAACCATCTTCCCTTTATGGGAGGCACGAATCTTAAATGTTGCGTAACAATAACAAATACAAAGTGTCCTCAGAATTCAAGTCTCCTGTGGTGAGGTTCCCATACAGGATGTCCATCTCACTGGGCAGAGTACTTGGTGGTTTTTGAGGGACCTGTCCCAAACCCTCAACGTTGGACCTCCAATAGAGCCACTCCCGACATGTTTCCCTTCTGAGGTCACCTAAAGGGGCACTCCAGGGAGCGCAATTATATACAAAAGCAGTTTTTGGGCTGCACACAGTCCTCAGTCATGAAGTTCTTAGGTATGCAACAAAAGAATTACTGAGGTAAAGCACAAATTGATAAAGACATACATTCAAGAAACAGTGAAAAAACAAGGGGAAAAGGAAAGGGAAAACGTATGTCAGCTCACCATGTAATAGCCAGACTCATCCAGTCCCAACGAAGTCTTGCAGCGGAGACGCCCAGGTCATGGGCTACCAAGGTTCAAGTAATAAGAAAGCAAGCAAAGATGTCTCCAGCAGGACCAGGGTTGTATATATCTTGTTACAACTTCACTTTCAATTTCAAATTGTAAAAGCCAAGGATGAGTTACAAAATGAGCAATATAGCGGCTCTTAGGTACAGCACATTCCAACGCGTTTCGGCTAAACCTTATTCAACATCATTCCATGAATAAGGTTTAGCCGAAACGCGTTGGAATGTGCTGTACCTTAGAGACGCTATATTGCTCATTTTGTAACTCATCCTTGGCTTTTACAATTTGAAATTAAAAGTGAAGTTTTAACAAGATATATACAACCCTGGTCCTGCTGGAGACATCTTTGCTTGCTTTCTTAATACATTCAAGAAAGTACACAATAATACAGTACATTTCAATTTAATATACAATACCCCAGGGGTAACTATCTACACTTTCAGAAATTTTGGCCATCTACTGAGTGTACCTAGCAGGGGGTTTACCTCGCGTGCTATGTGCTGATCTGCGTAATGCGGTGGTCTGTGGGGTATCAGTGTCTGTATTTTCAGTTACCCTACCAGTTCTACGTGTGACCATGTTGTAAAACTGCCTTAACCTCTCTCTTGGACTAGCAAGTTCACCATTGGCTGGGCCCTCTTGCTTCTTGAACTGGCTCGTCTGCAGCACTTACAGGTTCAACTTGCTGTGGAGGGTTGTCTGGCTGTTCGTAGAATTGGAGTACTGGAATGATTACTGCACCTCCTATCTGAGGCCAATCTGCTGGGAAGTCTCCTAAGTGAGTGTGAATCACTGTTTCTTTAGGCTCCTCTGGGGCAGTAAGAGGTGTTTGGTCTTGGGGTTTCAGTAGGTTTGGACACAACTTTAAGTGGTCCCTGGACACTGTTGTAGACGTTCTTCCTCCATCTCGACTGATTAAGCATGTCTTCTTATTGTCAAATCTCGAATTCAATACAGTGTAGGGTTATTTTTCCCACTGATCGTCAAGTTTATGGTTGCGTCTTTTCCTTTTCAATACTGTTTCACCAGGTTTGAAGGGTTCTGCGGGTGCGTTTTTGTTGTATTGCGCTTCCTGCTTTTCTCTCACCCGAGTAAGACTGTCCTCGACACAGGCTTGTACTCTTCTGTACTGCTCTTGTCTGGTCGTGTCCCAGTCCTCAGTGGTCATATCAGCTTCAGGCTCAACAACAGCAAGCTCCAGATCCATGGACAGCTTTCCTGGCCTTGCCCACATGAGATATGCCGGAGTGCAGTTGGTGGAACTTACTGGTATATGATTGTACAGATCCACTAGGTCAGGTAGTAGGTCTGGCCACTGATTTCTCTCCTCAAGTGGTATGGTCTTTAGCAGGTCGATGATGATGTTGTTCATCTTTTCGCAGAGACCGTTGGTTTGTGGGTGGTACAGTGTAGTTCTTATCTTTTTACAACCGTACAAATGGCAGAACTCCTTGAACAATTCAGCCTCAAGGGCCGAGCCTTGGTCCGTCAGCACCTGCTCAGGGTAACCATGGGGTCTACAGAAATACGCTTGGAACGTCTTTGCTGCTGTCTCTGCCATCAGATCTTTGACAGGGGCGACCACCAGGAAACCTGAGTAGTGATCCACCATGGTCAAAGCATATGAGTATCCTGACCTGCTGGGAGACAACTTGACATGGTCCAGGGCCACGATCTCCAGGAGTCGAGTCGTCTTGATGGGTTGCAAGGGTGCCTTCTGGCTGCTGAAGTCTTTTGTTCTAAGGCCACAGGGGCCACAGTCCCGGCACCACCTCTCAATGGAGCTGCGCATTCCTATCCAGTAGAATCGACACTTCAGCAGGGTCTCTAGCTTTTTCCATCCAAAGTGCCCCGCCTGATCGTAGTAAGCTTCTAATACCATCTGGATGTCTGTCTTTGGGACCACTATCTGCCATACCATCTCATGGGTTTTTGGATTGACGTACCTCCGGCACAGCTTCTGACGGTAGATAAACAGCCGGCTTCTCTCTTTCCACAGCTTCTTTGCTTGGAGAGACGCTTCCTTCTCCAGGGAGGCACCTTCTTGGGTGATCAGCTTCTTGATGCGGCTGACAACCGGGTCGCTGTCCTGGGTCTCTTTCCAGCTGTGATGAGGCAGGGGGTCTAACGTCTTTCCACGCAGCCTCCTGGAGGCTCGTTGCTCATGGATCATCCCATTCCGGTGAAAGGCAGGTAGCTCAATCTCCTCCAGGTCATCCACTTCTTTTTCTGTGTCTGACTGGTGAGGCATCCTAGACAGGGCATCGGCGTTGGCGTTCTTGCGGCACGCCCAGTATTTAAGTGTAAATTGGTAATTTGACAGCCGAGCCATCCACCGTTGTTCCAGTGCCCCGAGCTTAGCTGTTTCAAGATGGGTCAAGGGGTTGTTATCAGTGAAGGCAGTGAACTTGCTGGAGGCCAGGTAGTGCTTAAATCTTTCAGTGATGGCCCAAACCAAAGCCAGGAACTCCAACTTAAAGCTGCTATAGTTCTCTGGGTTCCTCTCAGTTGGGCGGAGCTTCCTGCTTGCGTATGCAATCACTTTCTCTTGGCCATTCTGCTTCTGACTTAGAACAGCGCCCAGCCCTTCGTTGCTGGCATCTGTATACAGCAGGAACGGTTGGCTGTAGTCAGGGTAGGCTAGGATCTCATCACCTGTCAGGATCTCCTTCATCTCCTGAAACGACTCTGCTTGCTCCTTACCCCAGTGGAATGGGGGATTTCTGCCTTTGGGGGACTGCCCTACCAGGAGGTCGTGCAGAGGAGCTGCTTTCTTGGTGTAGTCTTTTACAAACCTCCGGTAGTATCCTACTAGTCCCAAGAACTGACGCACCTCCTTGAGGTTCTTCGGCTCTGGCCACTTTTGGATGGCTGTGACCTTCTCCTGGTCTGGTGCTACCCCTTCCGGACTGACAATGTGCCCCAGTTACTGTACCTTTCTCTTGAGCAGGTGGCACTTTGAGGGCTTCAACTTCATCCCGTACTGGGACAGTGACTCAAATACCTCTTCTAGGTGTTTCAAGTGGTCCTCATATGTTCTGGAGTACACTATCACGTCGTCCAGGTATAGTAGTACAGTCTCGAAGTTGCGGTGTCCCAGGCAGCACTCCACAATCTTTGGAACGTTCCGGGGGCATTGCAGAGTCCAAACGGCATACTGTTGAACTCGCAGAGTCCCATCGGGGTAGTGAGGGCCGTCTTCTCCCGATCCTCCTCAGCCACAGCTACTTGCCAGTACCCACTAGTGAGGTCAAGGGTGGAAAAGTAATTTGCAGACTTTAAGGCAGGTAGGGACTCCTCTATGCATGGTAAAGGGTGTGCATCCTTATGTGTAATGCGATTTACTTGACGGTAATCTACACACACTCTCATGCTCCCGTCCTTTTTCCTAACTAGCACTAGGGGAGCTTCCCAGGGACTACAACTATCCCTTATTACCCCCGCCTTTCTCATGTCCTGCAACATCTCCTTTGCTTTCTGGTAGTGAGCTGGTGGTATAGGTCTATAACGTTCTTTGATTGGGGAATGGTTGCTTGTGGGGATATGGTGTTGGACCCCCTTAACCCACCCGAAGTCAAGTGGATGCTTACTGAACACCTGCGAGTATTCTTGGACCACCCGGTGTACACCCTGTTTTTGTTGGGCAGGAGAGGTGTCTGCCCCAACATGGAACTTTTGACACCAATCCTACACCTAGGTTGCAGGGTCATTACCCTCCTCTTCATCTGGTGAGGTTAAGGACTCCACCTCGTAAATACCGTTGTTATTTACAGCATGTAACAGTGGCATAACGTGGCAGTCTCACTTCATCTTCCCCTAAGTTGAGAAGACGGACGGGCACCCTCCCATTGCGTACATCTACCACTCCCCTGGCGCTTAAAAGCGTGGGTCTATGCTCGGAGCAAAGGGGTTCTACTACCACCTGATAGCTCTGTCCTTTAAGACCTAAAGCAGCTCTACATCAGATGAGCATTTCACTCATTGGGGGGATGACAATGGGTATTGGGTCCGTCACCCGCAAGTTACCGATTTCACCGTCTGTTAATCTTACTTGCTGTTGGTACATCAGGACTCGGATCTCCCTCTGCAGTGCCCTCCTCTGTCTTGGTCTGGCAGTGTCGGCTATCTGTTGGAGCAAGAACACAACTACTCCCAAACAGTTACCAACAATGTTAGTGCCTAGTACCATATACTGGTTGGTGTCATCAGGATTAGTCTCTACTACAATTAGCCCCTGGTCCTTCAGCTCCACTCTCCCCACCTTTACAGTCACATTCTTAACCCCGAGTAGGTTAAAGGGGAGTCCATATGAGGCAAATACAGAAAGATTTGGAGCTGGCGGATGTAGGTCGTCCATGGACCAGAACCTCTTGTAGAGGACGTCAGGCATGATGGTTACCTGAGATCCTGTGTCCAGCAGGGCATGCGTTGGGATCCCGTCCAGCACAATGGACAGGAAAGGTCTTGCTCCGACGAACCTGTTGTACCAGTCTGATGAACCTGGTGAGTTTTACTCCTGGGTGTCGGCCCTCGGACCCGGGGTTTTCTTGTTTAAAGGACAATTCTGGGCGATGTGTCCGGCCTTGCGGCAGCGGTAGCAGGCAGGGTCCTTCTGTGGACGGCGCTGGTCACTGGTCCTCGGCGAGGGTGGTGTTGGTCTCCTCCTCCTTCGCATCCAGGGGATATCCACAGGGCTATCGGCTAACAGGATTTTCCCTCCTTCCTCTGGCTCCGTCCGCAGCTGCAGAGCACTCAGCACAGTGGTCAGGGTTTTGCTCAACTGACGCACCTCAGAGCGCAGACTGTCCAGTTCTTTAGGGGACGTTGCTGGGACCTTAGCTTCAGCAGCCACTGGGGAAAAGGTGGGAGTAGCAGGCACTGGGGTAGCCCCACCCTGGCAACATTGGATGGCATTTGTTTCCAGGGGCTGCAGTCCTTTTATAGCCATGTACTTAAGATTGTCAAAGGTGGTATCTGGATGATCCAGGGACCACCAACACACAGTCCTGCTCTCCTCTAGATACCTCAGTCCCCGGACAAACTGTTCCTTCAGCATTTTGTTCTAATTTTCGATGGACTAACCTGGTTCAGAGCCCGCAGGGCCCCTTGTAAACGCTAGGTGTAGTCCCGAACATTGTCCTCCGGTTGTTGGGAACAGCTGTAGAACCTCATCTGGAGGTCCGCCTCAGTAAGATCCTCAAAGACAGTCTGTAGTTTTTGAAATATTGTGGACACTGACTCCTGGTCTGCGGCCGACCATGTTTCCACTTCCCGTTCCGCAGCTCCGGTCAGTTGTCCTAATACTACAGCGGCTCTTTGTTTGCCTGTCATGGAGTACATGTCCAAGATGCCGCAGATCTTCCGTTTGAATCCAGACAAGGTATCTGGTTTGCCGTTGTACTGGGGGAGCCACTTTGCTCCAGGAATGTACGGTAAAGTATGACAGGTGTTACAGGCGCTGCTGGTGGAGCGGCTGCCTCGGCCTGCTCATCATCGGGCACGGGTTGATCCTCAGGGACGTTAACCGGCATGTCGGCGTTCTGCTGTTCGTCGGACATCTTGGCACCCCCCTAGTTAACAGTGGCCTACCTTCTAGTTTTTATTCCGGTAGGCCGCAGCTCCGCAGGTGACGGTTGTCTTCAGGACCTTGCGTCGCTTGCGTCCTACGTCAGAGCGTTCAGCGACGCTCCTTACAGGACCTGGCGCTTCTTGGTTTGACGTCGAGGCGTGGGGCGTGTCCGGAGCTTTGCGCTCTTTTGCAGGTACGCTTCTAATTTTCCCACGGTTACGCCCTTCTTCTCGCTCGGCGGCCCAACAATGGCGGCAATCTTCACCACAACTTTACGTACACAGTTCGGAATAAAGGCACACAGTACCCGGTGGCAACGGGCATAACACTCCGTAGTTGCAATGGGCACGCGATCCTGTTCGTGACGCCAGGAAAGATGACTAGCCCAGGCGAATGGGGATGACTCGGGTACCCGGGCCTTTAGCCTTAAGGATGTCGCAGTGGTCTGCTCCCGGGCCTGTACCCTTGGGTCTCTCTTTAAAAGCTTTGATAGTTATTAATTTTATTAAAGTTCGTGACGCCACCTGTGGCTTCTGGTGAGAATCACCAGCGCTGCGCAGTCCACTGAGGCCGATGATAAGGCAGGTCGATGGTATAGCTCCCCACAGGTGGAGCTAGGCCTCAGGGCAGAGTATGAAGGGGGATGCAGGACAGGCGAGACCCAGCCGGGTCAGAGCAAGAACAGGGACAGACGCGATAGTCACTTCAGTACCTTTTACTGATGGAAATTCAGGCACATCAAGGAGCACTGTAGGGTGAAGGGTGCATGTCAGGATCCTCCCCAATGAGCGGGTGTAGGGCCTCCTGTTACTTGCTTCTGCGTAGTAAGTTTCTGACCTGCCTGGAGCTAGGCTTAACTTGGTCTCTGTCCTGCGCTGGCTGACTTTGTGGTTGGGCCTTCTTTTGGAGTGCACGCTCCCGGCTTACGGGGCCTATGTGTCTCCTGGCTCTGTTACGTATCAGCACTTTAGCGATCCTGGGACTTTTAGTTCTCCAGGGATTCCGGTTACGCCTTACTGGGTCGTAGAGATCCCGGTAAGCTTCAGACCCGGTGTCTGGTAAATTCTTTGGGGTGAGCCAGTTAAGCTCCTCTGCCCCCTATGTACTAACTCTCCACTCGCCTTCAGCCTACTCGGACCCTCACTAGGCTACTCACACTAACGGCAGCTTGCCACGCTTCACCGATCTTATGGCGCCGGCACACCTAAAACTCACTTCTCTGAGCTACACTGAGTCTTGGTCTGGATAAGCTCCACTGCAGGATAGCAATTGCAGGAGCTGGAACAGGCTTTTGTCCTCTGAGGTAACTCTTCTCAGACTGCACTGGACTCACTGCTAAACCAGACTGAACTAGACTCACAACTCACTGCTGCCTGGCTCCGCCTTCCCTATTTATCTATCCCTAACGGGCTCCCTCTGCTGGTCTGAGGTGGAAGGTGGAGATGTGTGAATGGTCATGGGGCCTCTTGTGGAGGAATCCATCAATGCACTCTTCCAGGATCTGTGATACCAATCGCAGCTTGGCGTCACAGATACACAGATCCGGTCCGGTTGAAGGATGAAAAGCTGGATGGCAGCGCTCAGCTGCGATTCAGCCTGTCATCTCAATGCCATCCCAGCGTGGGAGAATTCTCCTGCTCAAGCGCTGAGCGCAGGAGAATTTTCCCACGCTGTCAGTGACGTGCATGAGGTGAGCCGAGTTCATTGGACATGATCTTGGCTCATCTGGATGCCGTCACAGCCAGACACTGAGGAGCGCAAGCATGCCTGCACTTCTCAGTTTCCGCGGCATGGCAAGCTGGATGGCAGCTTTCTGCTGCGATCCAGCCTGTCATGTGAATGTAGCAGAGCTGAAGCTGTTCTGGGAACAATGGAAAGGTAAGGATGAGGTTGCTTTCTTATTTTACTTTTATTGCAGAAGACATTGGCTTCAGCTGGAATGGGCGTGATGGTAAGTATGGTTTAATTTAGAACATTAAAAAATTGTGTGTTTATTTCAATTAAAGGACTTTATTCTGGGTGTTGTGTTTTTTTAAAATACTTTACTAGAAATTCATGGCGGTCATGTCTAATATTGGCTTCTATGAACGCGCCATTTTCTGGGGTGGCTGCGGACTGCAATTTGCAGCGGGGGGGGGGGGGGGCAGAAAGCTTGGGCCTCCCTGCGCTGCGGATTCCAGCCTCCAGCTGCCTATTTGTACCTGGCTGGACACAGAAATAGGGCAATGCCCCACGTATTTTTTTAAAAATTATTTCATGAAATTCATGAAATAATAATAAAAAAAGGGCTTCCCTATATTGTTGTGTCCGGCCAGGTACAAATAGGCAGCTGGTGGTTGGGGGCAGCCCGTTCCTGCCTGCTGTACCTGGCTGGACACAAAAATAGGGCGAAGCCCCACGTCAATTTTTTTTAATTATTTCATGAAATTCATGAAATAATAAAAAAAGGGGAGGAAAGACAGGAAATGACATCAATGACACTTTTTTTTTCTCTTTTTTTTTTTTTCATCAAACTTTGTCTGTCTTTGTAGTGTACATTGCAGAAAAAACGCATGCATAAAAAAACGCAGCAAAAAACGCAGTGTGTGAATAGAGGTGTTTTTTTCACCTGCAAAAAAAACGCAAGTAAAAACTGCAGGAAAATACGCGCGCGTAAAAAAAAGCAGCAAATACGCAGTGTGTGAACGTAGCCTTAGTAGAAGCATGGACCTGAGAGGCAGAATGAACCTTCCTTCCATGTGAACATGCATTTACATTTTGCGTGCACATCAATTTACATTTCAGTTCAGACTCCCAGGTTTTTTCTTTGTAGTCTAATGTGCATTAGAGAATATAAGGGTGTGGCCGCCCTTTTTCTGAGCTGGAAGGTTCATTCTGTCTCTCAGGTCCATGCTTCTACTAAGGGTTCAGTCTCTCAGCCCTTATTCATATGTATGTCACTTGACAAATGGTAAGGTTTTAATATTAGAGTTAGGACTGTCCCATAAGGGTTGCCGTGATGTGGCGGAATGGCTTTTACATTATTTTGATGAAAATTTATGTTAACTAAATACCCTTTATTATTTATCATTATTTTATGCACTTTGCGATTTATCCATTTACCTTTGTGCATTGTGCTTTTGTCTTTGTTTTTTTTTTATTTCATTGAATTAGGTCAAGTAAAGCTTGGATGTCTTTCTTGAAAACTATAATATTACAGGTTATGGCTGCTATATTTCTGTAGATTGATCAAGCTCCCACTCACACACCACCTCCTCATCTCGCCCCCTCTCTGTCGGTGTCCCCCATGGTTCAGTTCTAGGACCCCTGCTCTTCTCCATCTACAACTTTGGCCTGGGGCAGTGCATAGAGTCTCACGGCTTTCAGTATCACCTTTATGCTGATGACACATAGATCTACCTCTGTGGACCCGATATCACCTCCCTACTAACGAAAATCCCACAATGTCTGTCCGCTATTTCATCCTTCTTCTCTGTTAGATTTCTAAAACTTAACATGGATAAAACAGAATTCATTATCTTTCCACCATCTCATTCATCCCCCCCATCTGACCTATCTATCAACCTCAATGGCTGCCCACTCTCCCCAGTCCCGCAAGCTCGCTGCCTTGGGGTAACCCTGGACTCTGATATCTCCTTCAAACCACATATCCAAGCCCTTTCTACTTCCTGCCGACTCCAACTCAAAAATATCTCCCGGATCTGCACATTCCTCAACCACGAATCTAAAAAAACACTAGTGCATGCCCTCATCATCTCCCGCCTCAACTACTACAACCTCCTACTCTGTGGCCTCCCTTCCAACACTCTCGCACCCCTCCAATCTATCCTAAATTCTGCTACCTGACTAATCCACCTGTCCTCCCACTTTTACCTGGCCTCTCCCCTCTGTCAGTCCCTTCACTAGCTCCCCATTGCCCAGAGACTCCAGTTCAAAATCCTAACCATGGCATACAAAGCCATCCAAAACCTGTCTCCTCCATACATCGATGACCTAGTGTCCTGCTACATACCTGCACGCAACCTCCGATCCTCACAAGATCTCCTTCTCTACTCCCCTTTTATCTCCTCTTCCCACAATCGCACACAAGTGTTCTCTCGTGCATCCCTCCTACTCTGGAACTCTGTACCCCAACATACCAGGCTGTCACCTACCGTGGAAACCATCAAAAGGAACCTGAAGACCCACCTCTTCTGACAAGCCTACAATCTGCAGTAACCATTTCTCCACCATATCGCTGCATGACCAGTTCTACCCTCACCTACTGTGTCATCACCCATCCCTTGTTGACTGTGAGCCTTCATGGGCAAGGTCCATGCTCCTCCTGTACCAGTCGCCGTCACGTTTTGTTCAAGATTATTGTAATTGTTTTTTGTATCTATAGCCCTTTTCATATGTAAAGCGCCATGGAATAAATGGTGCTATAATAATAAATAATAATAATTTATTGTGATGTCAAATTTGTAGGAATCAGAAGGAAGGAACTTTTTCTCCAAATATGAAGAAATAGGTACCTGTCTCATAGGGGATTTTGCCATCGTCTGGATTAACACTGTAAGATTATAAATTGGACTAGATGCACCTGTGTCTTATTTAACCTTATTTACTATGTATAATAAAATACAATGTAACATAACACAAATAATAAATGAAAAGATGATTGTTCTGCAATTCAAGTAATTGCAATCAAATTAATGGAGTAAGATATGGAGATAAATATAATTTTTAAGTCCTGAGTCAGTAAGAACATAGCCACATGGTGCTCAACAAGTCAGAGGCAGTGAAATGGCCATCGCTCTTTTTTCTGTCTGTACGTATCCTCCACCCGGTATTAATAAAGGAAAATCTTTTTAGCCACCGTTTTTTCTCTGTTCCTACTTTTTATAATACTAATAACATTGAATAGTATAAACCATACATATAGTGTAATACAATTCAAAATAGTATAATTACAGATGAACAAATTGATTTAATGCTAATTGATTTTCTGTCAAATATATGATAGTTCATTTAATTTGGTGAATTCAAGCAATTTCCAGTTTGCCTTGCCTTGACCACTTGTTACAGAGTCACTGGTGAAGTATGTGAGAGGAGGTATGTTTCGCTACAGCTACTAGCCTCAGTGAACTGAACTTACAACTATTCTCCGGCATGTTACAGTATATGTTGGGGGTTTAACTCACCATTGTGAAGGGAGTGGTTTGGTGTGAATGACATTGAGATGGGAGGGACGTCATTCACCATACCTTCCCTCAGGGTGTGGCTGAACAACGATGTCAAAATGGATGGTTGAAACTGAGATGGTGTTCCAAGAGCTGAAGCTGGCACTCTGTAAGCACCAGACTTTACTAAAGAATTTGTGGTCCAGACAGATGCCTCAGAAGTTGGCCTAGTAGCTGTGCTGTCCCAAGAGATAAATGGGGAAGTGACTCGCCCCCTGGGCCGTGGGGCACTCGGATCCGGGCAATAGGGGAACGATGGGAGTAGTAGTGGCAACCCGGTTCCGTGGCTCAGGGTGGTCAGGCCAGTGGTAGTCCGTTATGTGCTGATGTTTATGTCCGACTACGCCACCCGTGGATTTGCGGTCATTAGGAACCGCCGCTGCAAGGCAGACCGCTGGGGCTGATGATGTATGCAGCTGGGATGGTGTGACTCCCCACGGGAAGAGTGCGGCCCCAGGGCAGTGTAGTGGATGTTGGGAGTGATGGTAGTGAGAGTCCCAGTGCTGATAGTGCTGGAGGAGCAAGGAGCACGCAGACAACAGGTTGCAGTCCAGGGTCTTTACTAGAACAGGTAAACTGACCCATAAACAGTCCCGGCTAGGAAGGGACCTGGATGTCTGAGAGCAATGGGGAAATTGGCCCTGGTCAGGATGAGGGTGTAGGCCTACCGTGCTTTCTGCGCTCCTTCTGGCTATCTCCTCGTTATAGGGTAACAGCCCAAGCTTTCCGTGTATTCTCGCCTGTATGGCCTGCGACGTGGGTTCCTTTCTGCTCCCAGCCTTGTACGGCTTTACTGGTCCCTTCGGTTGTGGCAGGGCCTCCAGGCTTCTTAGGCCAAGGAATATACAGTCCCTTGCGGACTGGTTCTCTGCTGGGGGATGTGGAATCCTCCCAGCCTCAGACACCAAAGTCTGGTAAAATTAAGTCCGTTATCTGCCAAGACAGGCTCTCTTTGCCTCTTGTCTCTGGCTTGCGGCTCTCCTCCTGCCACACTTCCTCTTAGGTACAATACAACCTTCCGTCCCTGCTCTGTTCTGGGACACGTCTCAGTCCTGAGACAGGTCATCTGATTCTCTCTAACCCTGCCCCCAGTACCAGCTTTTATAGGGGCAGCCAGCTCCCCCTACTGGCCTGAGACAGGAGGCATTGCATGCTAATGTTCCCCTGACTAGAGAACCTCCCCCTTGCTCTCAGACACAGCTTTAATTACACTTGTGGCACCCAGGCCAGGGTGACACAGAAGAGCATCCCATCCTGTATATGAGCTGGAAGCTCTTGTCTTGCGAGTAAAAATTATGCCATTGTTGAGAAAGAATGGGCCATAGACACGCTAAGATATTACATGCTTGGCCAAAAATTTTAATTGGTGTCAGACCATGCCCCTTTGAGATGGTTGAGGGAAAAGAAGGGTAAGAATGCCCAGGTAACTAGGTGGTTCTTATGTCTCAAAGACTTTAACTTTCACGTGGAGCATAGACTCGGGAAGTTACGCGCTAATGCTGATGCCCTCTCCAAAATTCCCTGTTTGGTGTCTGAAGGTGCCCAAACCCCCAGCTTTGGGCAGAGGAAGGGGGGGGTATGTGACAGAGTCACTGGTAAAGAATGTGAGGGGAGGTATGTTTCGCTACGGCTACTAGCCTTAGTGAACTGAACTTACAACTATTCTCCAGCTTGTTATATGTTGGGTGTTTAATTCACCATTGTAAAGGGAGTGATTTGGTGTGAATGACATTGAGACGGGAGGGACATCATTCACCATACCTCTCCTCAGGGTGAGGCTGAGCAAGGTTAAATGCTCGGTCCAGTGTTTTTTCTGATGTTGGTGAGTCTGGAGAGAGAAGTCTCCAAGCTGTGGAGTCTCAGCTCAGGAGGAGCTGAAGTTTGCTGCAAAGTGGTGCAGGCGAACCTGTATACTCATGGACTGTGTTATTTTTTGTCTTTTTGTTTTACCTTTATGCCAGCAAGGCTAAGTTTTATTTTGCTGAAGTCTGCAGTGATTCATGCTGTTAAAATAAACCTGCAGCCGAAACCGTTCCTGTGTCTACTTCTGACCGCAGCCGAGTGAGCTGTCTTGCCCCACCACTTAAAAATGGCTGCTGCCATTTTTCACATACCAGAAGACTGCATCAGCCAGAGAATGATCAAATGCCCTTGGGCTTCCCCACAATGCCTTGCAGCTATCATATTACATAGCATAGCAAAACAATCAGTGACTATCATAGCCAGTATTAAACCCGATGCAGGGAATGCAGCAACCATATTGTGGTGAATATGGATACTGAGAGGACCTCACAGCTCACAATTTAGCCATAGAAATAGGGAGAGAAAGCTCTAAAATACTGAAAAAACTGTACAGATAGTGTGTGACAGGGCAGCATTGAAGAAAAGTAGTGTGTGAGTAAAAGAGAGCAATATCATACATTTCTTTAAGGGTAATTGGAGAATTTGGAGAACAATGTAATCCTAAATAAAAATAGGTGGAGCTGTTAAATTTGGATTATTACCCATGATAGCATAATAAAATGTAGTATAATGAAATAAAATGCAATATCATATGATATTATATAATACAATAATATATAATATTGAGCAATATAATAATGACATAAAATACAATATACTATAAAACCGTAGAATATAGTTACATTTTTATCTTAAAGATTAAATTCCAGCAGAATCTTGATGTCAGACAGGCTAAACACTTAACACATTGCCATAATCAGAAATATTCAAATCTATATTTCATCGCATCGCTCCAGACTTCCTGCTAGGAAACAAACATAATACTATTTCTTGGCTTCCAAACCATTTGTTGTTGCAGGGGATGTAGCCATAGAAACTCTGTATAAAATCTGCTTTCTATCTGATGATTTTACACTCTGTTTCCATTTCCTGCTGTTGGACGGAGATAAGATGAGCAGCTGGATTCCCCTGTGAAAGACTGAAACGCGTCGTCAGCACAAAACCGAAATACCGTAAGAAAGAAAGAAAAAAAACTTTTTCACATCTTCCATTTCCCACATTTTCATCCTCCCGCTAGGGTGACAATCCATGCACTTCTAAACAGAGAGCAGACAGCAGGATTTCACACTATGGAATATCACAGCTGAAAATTACCAAAAATACAAGTAAACTTTCATTTGGGTGCTAATTTTACACTGAACGAAATAGAGCCAGGGGCAGTGATTAAAAAAAAAAAAAGATATCTACGGGAAAAAGAAAACAAACTAAAATAACCTAGTAAACAGTGATAAATTGTGTAAATGGTAAAAGGAGGTATGATGCTGTATGGCGGAAAAAGAGCAAATATCTGGTATTTACAGATGAATATAATGGCGACAACCAGAGGAGCGTTGCTCATTCTCAGGGCTCAGTTTATCTATGGGCATAGTAAGCTTGTGCCAGTAGGCCGCCAGCGGGAAACATCACCTGCTAAGAGGAAAATCGACATTAATACACTATACATTGGGTATGAGAAGGGGGATTGCAGCAGCTGATGGCACAGGTCAGGAGCACAACGAATGCAGTTGTAGAAGGTGCGACCACGACTGGACCCATTGAGGAAGGGCTTGCCGACGTCAGCGTGCTTTTTATCTGTATGTGTGCCCTTGGACACACATTCAGTTGAAATGTATAGTGACTCAAAGAGCAACCAGCTTCCTGCACCACAGTAGCTATACGAGCCACCGGCCAACCAGAGGCCAACAGCTGACATAGACGTGCCCATTGATGGTGATGCATGTCGTCACTGCCATGCTTGGCCTGATGCCGGCACAGGCTATGGAGAAAGAAGAAGACCCTGTTCGTCGTAGGAGGGTAGACATGTAAGAGGTATCTTTTTTTTAATGTGTTGGAGAAGAGCGCCAAGACGTGATACAATATTAAAGGAGGGGGCCAGTATGAGGGATATTATTAAAGGAGGTGGCCAGGATGAGGGACATTATTAAAGGAGGTGGCCTGGATGAGGGACATTATAAAAGGAGGTGGCCAGGATGAGGGACATTATTAAAGGAGGTGGTCAGGATGAGGGACATTATAAAAGGAAGGGGCCAAGATGGAGAACATTATTAAATAGAGGGGCCAGCATGGGGAACATTATTAAAGGAAGGGGCCATGATGGAGGACATTATTAAACAAAGGGGCTGTTATGGGGGACATTATTACAGGACAGGGGAAATTATTACAGGATGGGGGACGTTATTATAAGAAGGGTGATGATTACTTTATGGGAGTCAGAATGAAGAACACACATCATTAGTTAACAGTAGTAGCAAATGGGATCATCATTACTGTATGGGGCAATTGGGGGATAATATTACTGTATGGGAGCCAGAATAGGAGACACAATTACTCCACAATGGGTGACATTAATAATATTCCTTCTTGTGGCCCATATATCATCAATTAATTTAAGGTGCCAAAATTTGGAACGTTCCAACTGTTTTGAGACATGAATGGTGGACCCTCTTACTGTATGGGGCTGAAATGGCGTATATTACAACTATATTGTTACCACTTAGGAGGGGGCATTATTGTTGTATTTGAGCACACAGACAGACATTACTACAGAATGTGGGCACAAAGAGGAATTTTTTGTATTGTACGAAGGCCCCAAATGCAATATATGCATTAGTAATGTATAGGGGTCACGGGAGGGGGCATTGCTATTGTGAGGGGGTCAAAAAGTGGGACATCATTACTGTAATATATTTTATTTACAGTGGGAGGCACAAAAGGAAGGTACTGTTACTGTGCAAGGCACCTGGGTAGTACTATTGTACTTTTCTTCTTCTTACTAGTGTTGAGCCACCCCCGTAGTGTTCGAGTTCGGTTCGGTTCGTCGAACACCCGTGTGTTCGCCGAACTGTTCGTCGAACTGTTCGTCGAACACCTTCGAACACCGTTAAAACCAATGGCAGGCAAACAAAAACACATAGAAACACATAGAAAACACCTTCAAAGGTGTCCAAAAGCTGACAAACTGCTCAGAAGACACAACTAACACATGGAAAAGTGACAAGTACATATAGTCATGCGAAAATAAAAGAGGTGGAGGAGTAAAAGGAGGGGGAGACACAGATATAGGCATGTCATGCCCTTCTAAAATCCAAAAAGTGAGAAGCCGACACGGCCAGTCCGCTCCTGCCCGTGCCACCTCCGTGTCGCCGGGTTTGTGCCAGAGCCGCGGTGAACCCTGATGGCCAGCCCCCCTCTCCCAATACTGGTGCCTGTCCGCTGGTGGGTCGAGCGAGCCCCCCTGTGGTGGAGGCAGCTCTAAGCTTTTTAATTTAAATTGTCTCTCTAATTTGAATGAATACACTTTAAATCCATTTACAAGGATCTATTGGAGGGCAAGTCTCATGCCAGCAGCCGCGTAATTCCAGCTCCAGTAGCGTCCACTAAAGCTGCTGCAGTTAAAAAGCTTTTATAAGGATCGAGCTCGGCTGTCCACCGCAAGGCATCCTACTGCCAGTCCCAGCCCCTATGCCTTGGGGTGCCTCCTGATGCTCTTCACTGAGTATCCCATGGTCCCGAAGCATTTCCTTTGAAAAAATTAAGTGTTAAACTACAGGTGGTGTAGCTTGCTTAACAGCCGGGATAATCCGCTGACTAGCAGACACTGCTACTAGGCACAAAGTATTTCCTGGGCTAGATGCAGTTAAAAATTTGTAATTAGATACTCTCGTTGGATGCTGAGAAAGCATTCCATAGAGTCTCCTGGCACGCCATATATGATTCTCTTAAAAAGCTTGGGGTAGGGGTCTAGGGGACCCTTTTATAGCCAAAATCACTGCCCTGTATCGCAATATGTCACCTAGGCTGAAGATAAATGGAACTGTAGCACCCTGAGGGCTCGGTTGCTACAGACGTATTGCACCTCACCCAGAGGTGTGATATCTCACTCTCAGGTAAGGATGGAGTGTGGATCAGGACCCGACACCTGCATGCATTACACCACATTGCCGTGGGGCAGGGCGACCAATATGCCCCTGAGATGGGCACGACAGTCCCTGTCCCTGGCTGGAGTGGGGGGAGGGAACACTGAGGAAGGGGAACCCTGTAGTGCAGGAGCAGGGAGGAAGCAGTTCCTGGGTGCATTGAGAAGGGAGTATAAAAGGTGGGCACCATCTTAGTTCAGTGCAGAGAAGTCTGAGCAGAAGTGGCAGGGAGCAGGGGCTCTGCATGAGCTCTGCTCCGGAGGCGGGCCTAGTAACAGAGGCCCAGGCCTGGAAGAGGGAGAAGGAAGGAAGAGGAGCGGAGAAGGTTCCAGGAACGAGGAATGAAGTGATCCCAGGGGTGCGGACGGACGAGTCGCCACCGCACGCCCGAATCCACCTGCGTGGAGGGGTCAGGCCAAAGGGGGAGACCGGTCCCCGAACTAGTGGAGGCAGGAAACGACCCTCAGCTAGAAACCGGAGGCTCTGACATTTTATGTGGCGCAGCCCCTCGCTACACCCGCTAGGAAGGCACCACATAGGGTCAGGGAAACTGGCGCCAAGTTTACCAAGAGGAGGCCCGAGGCAGCCGGACAGAAGTGTTGGTAAGAAAGGCCAGACAAAGGACACACAAAGGGGGTCCTGTGAAGTGCTCCAAAGTTATCTGGGAGTTGTCTGAGCCCCTCACCTGGTGAGCACAGTACGACGTGGGCAGCCGTTACCTGCAGACGTGGTCTGGATAATAAGAACTGTGAGTAAAGGCCCTGGACTGCATCACTGACTCCGTGTCGTTACTGCTGCTGCCCTGCACCATCACCCCCATCCTCCGCATACACTGCCCTGAGGCTATACTCCTCCCGTGGGGAGTTATGCTACGCTCTGCTGCACCCACAACACCAGCCTCAGCGGTCTGCCCTGTAGCAGCGGTTCACTCTGACCGCAATCCACGGGTGGCGTAGTCGGACATTTAAACATCAAAACCACATAAATAGTTCCGCCACTGGTTTGACCGCCCTGAGCCACGGAACCGGGTCGCCGCCACGAAGACTACAACCACCAGCATCCACCAAAAAGGGTCCGGCTCCGGGTGTCCCAAGGCCCAGGGGGTGCGTCAGAACATTTTCATCACCTTTCACAATCACCAATGGGACAAGGCAGGGATGTCCTCTGTCCCCTCTCTTATACATCCTAGTGACGGAGCACCTGCTCTCATCAATTCGCCATAACCCCAATATTAGGTGGATTGAGGTGGGAGGCACCGAGTACAAGTGCTCTTTATTTGCTGATGATGTCCTAGTATATATCACTCAATCACATATATCCATCCATGCTGTTATGGCTGAAATAGATCACTTTGTTACATGGTAAAATTTTAAAATCAATGCAGCGAAGTCTGAGGCCCTCGATGTCTCCCTCCCCAAATCCATATAGGATTCCATCCAGTCCAACTTTCCCTTTGTCTGGCCCTCACAGGGTATCAAATACTTAGGAATTCCTATTCATAGAGACCTCTCCCATCTATGTTATCTTAATTTTGGGCCCTTTATTGAACAATTCCATACAGACCACGGTTGGCAAGTTAGAACTGTAAGATTCACTACGTGAACCGCTGGTGTTTTGTGGAAAAGCACATGTACACCGCGTTCCAAATTATTATGCAAAAAGTGTTTAGGAGTGATAAGGGAAGAATTTGTTTGTTTGTCAGTTAAACTCATTGATGGTGATGTGTGTCAGGGCTCTTTATATCACTGTAAGCAATTGCAGACACCTGTGCTAATTAGTTTGGCAGGTGTGTCCAATGAAAGGCAAGACTACTTAAGAAGGCTCTCTCACATTATTAAGCAGCCTACATTTTCTGCCAAAATGGGAAAGAAAAAGGATGTGTAGGCTGCTGAGAAGCAACAAATTGTGGAGTGTTTAGGTCAAGGCATGACTACAATCAACATTGTGCGATGATCAGGATGAAGTGTCTTGGCAATCAAGAAGTATGTAGCTGATTCACAGTACACACGTGTGCGTGCTGATAAGGGCAAATTGAGGACTCTTTCCTACAGGCAATTACGTCAGGTTGAAAGAGCAGCGGCAAAAAAGCCTTGTCATAGCAGCAGACAAGTTTTTGAAGCTGCTTGTGCCTCCAACGTCCCCCGAACAACAAGATGCAGGGTCCTTCAGAGGTTTGCAGCTGTGCATACGCCATCCTGTCGACCTCCTCTATCCACTTCACATAAGCAGAAACGGCTCCAGTGGGCCAAACATTACATGAAGACTGATTTCAAAACTGTTTTGTTCACGGATGAGTGCCGTGCAGCGCTCGATGGTCCAGATGGATGGAGTGGAGGATGGCTGGTTGATGGACACCCCACGCAAACACGGCTACAGCGCCAACAAGGAGGAGGTGGAGTAATGTTTTGGGCTGGAATCATGGGGAGAGAGATTGTCGGCCCCTTTAGGATCCCTGAAGGCGCTAAAGATGAACTCCATAATGTATGTGGATTTTCTCAAACAGCACTTCCTGCCATGGTTCAAGAAGAAGAACCGTGTATTTCACAGCAAGATCATTTTTCTGCATCATAATGCACCATCTCATGCTGCACATAAAACATCTGCATCTCTGGCTGATATGGGCATAAAAGGGGACAAAGTTATGGTGTGACCCCCATGCTCCCCTGACCTCTACCCCATTCAGAACCTTTGGAGCATCATTAAAAGGAGTGTCTATGATGGCGGGAGGCAGTTCACATCTAAGCAACAGCTCTGGGAGGGTATTCTGTCCTCATGCAAAACAATTGAAGCAGAAACCATCCAAAACCTGACAAATTCAATGGACGAGAGAGTTCAGAAGCTCCTTTCGAACAAGGGGTCCTATGTGAAAATGTAACATCACCTAGAATAAAGTTTTGAGTTGAAAACTGTTTGATTTCAGTTTCTAACAACCTGCTAATGCTTATAATTTCAAAAATGACCATTTTTTTGGTCTTTATTAAAATGAAAAGGTTGATCGAAAAGTTTGGGGGATCTAAGAGTGTGGCAACCCAGTAGTCATGATTACTTCGAATTCTGACAATATGAGGGTCATGCTGCAGGTAGTGCAGCAAGAAGGCACTTATGTGTCTTGCGCATCTCGGAGCCCCAAAATTATTTTCCGGGCTAGATGCAGCTAAAAATTATTTTTAATTTTAAATCTGGTGGAGCTTATTATAGATGGCCTAATAGGATCAGTGCTGCACACTGCTACAAAGCCCAAATTATTTTCCAGCCAAGATACAGATAAACATGATTAGTAATTTGAAAGCTTAAAACGTTTGGTAGGGTGATTTTAACCAATCATCAAGCTTTTACTCTCCCCAGGATGACACAGGGGTAGAAAAGTCGTTTCGGATCCATGATTTGTTCATCTTTATGAACGTGAGTCTGTCTACATTATCAGTGGAGAGCCGCATGCGCTTATCTGTCAGCACACCACCAGCAGCGCTGAACACACGTTCAGACAGAACGCTGGCTGCGGGGCATGACAAGATCTCCAAGGCGTAAGTGGCTAGCTCCGGCCATTTATCCAGATTGGAAGCCCAAAAAGAGCAAGGGTCCAGTGACACAGTCGTGGCTTCAATGTTTACTTGGAGATACTCCTGTACCATCGTCTCTAGGCGTTGACTATGTGTCAGACTTCTTGTCTCCTGTGGCCTTGCAAAGGATGGGCTAAAAAAGTGGTGAAATGATTCCGCAAAATTGATGTTACAAGCAGATACTGTGGTTCTGTTACGGTTTGAGTGCCGAACACTTGACGGTCCCACGGTTGGCAAGTTGGAACTGTGAGATTCACTACGTGCACCACTGGTATTTTGTGGAAAAGCACATGTAAGATTCTGCAACAGTCTCTGCTGATACTCCTGCATGCGTGCATCCCTTTCTAAGGCAGGAATAATTTCTGCAAATTTACTTTTGTACCGGGGATCTAACAGTGTGGCAACCCAGTAGTCAGGATTATTTCTAATTCTCACAATTCGAGGGTCATGTTGCAGGTAGTGCAGCAAGAAGGCACTCATGTGTGTTGCGCATCCAGGAGCACCAAGTCCCTGTTGTGTTGGTGGCGAGGTAACAATCATGCTTCCTTCCTCTGTCCTCTCCCCCCAACCTCGCACAACAGAAATGTGATCAAGGTCTCCCTCATCTGATGAGTCTTCCATCAGTTCGTCCTCCACTTCTTCCTGGGCTCCTGCACCTTCCTCACTAGTTTGGCTGCTACCATGCGCCCTGGTAAAACCATCTCCCCCACCCTCACATGCCTGCCGCCTTGGTGCTGCCGACCTTCTGGACCTTGCAGATGTTAGCCCTTCCGCATACAACTCCTCCTCCTCTACTTCCTCCACCTCCTCTTGTGCCACCAACTGACTCCGAATTCTGTTTAACATGTGCTCCAGCATGTAAATCACCGGAATAGTCATGCTGATAATGGCATCGTCAGCACTAAACATCTTCGTCGCCATTTCAAAACTGTGCAGAAGGGTGCATAGGTCCCTGATCTGAGACCACTCCTCCAGCGTGATTTGCCCCACCTCTGAATCTCGTTGGCCCAGGCTATACGTCAGAACGTATTGCACCAGGGCTTGTCGGTGCTGCCACAGTCGCTGCAACATGTGCAGAGTTGAATTCCACCGGGTAGGCACATCGCATTTTAGCCGGTGAAGTGGCAGGCCCAACGACTTCTGTAGAGATGTAAGTCGCTGAGCTGCGGGATGCGAACGGCGGAAGTGAGCACACAGCGACCGTGCCCTCTGCAGAAGGCCATCTAGTCTGGGATAGTGGGCTAAAAATTGCTGGACAACCAGGTTCAACACGTGAGCCATACAAGGCACGTGTGTGACATTGCCCCGGCGAAGGGCCGCACCCAGGTTTTCAGCATTGTCGCACACGGCCTTCCCTGGTTTCAGGTCCAGTGGAGACAACCATTCATGAAATTGGTTCTCCAGAGCTGACCACAACTCCTCAGCTGTGTGACTCACATTTCCCAGACATTTCAATGTAAAAACCGCCTGATGACGTTGAGCCCTACTGCCAGCATAGTAAGGAGGTGTGCAGGATCCCTTCTGCGCAGTTAGAAAGCTTGTGGCATGACCAGACAGGCTTTGGGTGCAGGTGGAAGACCGAGAGGAGGTTGAGGAGGCAGAAGCAGTGGAGGAACTTTGACAAAAAGAGGATTGACGCACAACTCGTGGGGACGGCAAGACTTGGACAGCAGCCCCTTGTCCTGCTGTCACCATAGTTACCCAGTGCCCAGTCAGCGACATGTAACGCCCCTGTCCATGCCTACTCGTCCAAGTGTCTGTGGTGAAATGCACCCTGTCACACACAGAGTTTCTCAAAGAAGCGGTGATGTTGTGTGCGACATGCTGGTGGAGCGCAGGCACACCTTTCTTTGAGAAGTAGTGCCGACTGGGCATCTGGTACTGGGGCACTGCGACGGACATAAGGTCTCGAAAATCCTCTGTGTCCACCAGGCGGAAAGGCAGCATTTCTGTAGCCAAGAGCTTGCAGATGGTGAAATTCAACCTCTTAGCTTTCTCATGGCTAGGAGGAAATGGTCTTTTACTTGTCCACATCTGAGGGACCGAGGGCTGGCTATTGTGCTTAGACGGGGTTGATAAGGGTGTCCCCGGCAAACTGCCGGTCTGTGAGGAAGATGCAGGCGGACATGTTAGGTTGCCTTCATCCAAAGGTGGTGCTATCGATGTCGGACAGCGCTCAACACCAGCTGGTGTTACCACCTCCAAAGAAAATGATGACCTGCCAATCACGCTGGCTGTTGCGGGTAAAGAGGTGGCAGGTCTGCGCCCCAAAACAGCTGTGACTGCTGTCCCCCCAGTCACAGAGGATGAAGAGGCCGCGGATGCACAAGATATGGCAGACGGTGGTTGGCCCGGCCGGCTAGGCCGCATTGTAGCACACTGAGCTTCCCACTGCAACTTATGCTTCATGTCCATGTGCCGGTTCATGCATGAAGTACTCAAACTATGTATTTTTTGGCCTCTACTTAGCTTTTGCTGACAAATGTTACAGATAACACGAGTTGGGTCATCTTTATCGATCTGAAAAAATGCCCAGGCTATGCAAGGCTTAGCACCCATGCGACCTGAAGAGCCACCACGACTTGTGGTGAGAGGCAGAGTTGTGTTTGAGGATGCAGTTGTTGACGTGCTTCCAGTACTACGTCTCTGTCCAGGAAGGCGCAACCTGACCTCGTCGTCACTAGCATCTTCCTCCACCTCCTCTGCTGACCTCATCTCTTGGCTGACTGTGGGTTGACAGTAAGTGGGATCTCCGACCTCATCATCATCACCCTGTGCGTTATCACACCCGTCGTCCTCAGAGCCAACCTGTTCCTGCCCTGACAAAAAACTAAAGTTGTCGCTCCAATCAGGTATTTGAGTCTTATCATCGTCTTCCTCATTGTCTCCACCAACAGGAGTTACAGTTTGGGAATGAGGGTCTACATTATGGTCAGAACCTTCTGCGTCTGGTCCTGGATCCGACTCATAAAGATTCTGGGCATCAGTGCAGATCATTTCCTCGTCTGGATTCACAGAAGCGCTGGAGTCGACCTCTGATTCCCAGGCTATAGTATGAGTAAACAGCTCTGCAGACTCAACCATCTGTTCTACCTCATACTCAGACGGGCAGCTGGAGATTTGGGACCTGTGAGGAAGCAAGTGCGATTTGGGTGACACCTTTGAGGACTGGAGTATTTGTGATGTTGAAGTTGATGTGGAGGAGAGCCCACTTAAAGTAGCACTTGATATCCGTTGAAGCACCTGCTGTTTTTGTGCCTCATCTGGAATTTGTAGTGATTGGCGTGGCCGTAAGAAAGGGATCTTATCACATTGTCCGCTAAAAGAAGTAGACATTTTAGTTTGGCTGGAAGATGGTCTTTCTTCTGCAGATGTTACTGTTGCTTTAACACCTACCCCACGGACACAACCTTTTTTCCCCTTCCCAACACGCCTATTCCACTTTCCACCAGCAGCAGGCCTTTTTCCACTCATTTTGGTGGTTAACTAATTCACAACTCTGGAGTTGTTTGCACAAAAAAACAATGGATGGTAACCGAGCAGAGCTGAGTGGCCAAACTGTGGTATTAGGCCAAAACTATTGGCTGGGTTAGATGCAGAAAAAAAATATTTTGAATTTGCAACCTGATGGAGGTCAGTATAGATGGACTAATACAACAAGTCCCACACACAGCTAGAAGCCCAAATATTTTTTCAGAGGTACTGTAGATGCAGATAAAAATTAGTTTTAATTTGCAACCTGATGGAGGTCAGTATAGATGGACTAATAGAGAAAGTCCGACACACTACTAGAAGGCCAAATATTTTTTCAGAGCTAGATGCAGAAAAAAATTATATTCAGTTTGCAACCCGATGGAGGTCAGTATAGATGGACTAATAGAGAAAGTCCGACACACTACTAGAAGGCCAAATATTTTTTCAGAGGTAGATGCAGAAAAAAATATATTCAGTTTGCAACCTGATGGAGGTCAGTATAGATGGATTAATAGAACAAGACCCACACACAGCTAGAAGCCCAATATTTTTTCAGAGGTAGATGCAGAAAAAAATATATTCAGTTTGCAACCTGATGGAGGTCAGTATAGATGGATTAATAGAACAAGACCCACACACAGCTAGAAGCCCAATATTTTTTCAGAGGTAGATGCAGAAAAAACTATATTCAGTTTGCAACCTGATGGAGGTCAGTATAGATGGACTAATAGAACAAGTCCCACACACTGCTAGAAGCCCAAATATTTTTTCAGAGGTACTGTAGATGCAGATAAAAATTATTTTTAATTTGCAACCTGATGGAGGTCAGTATAGATGGACTAATAGAGAAAGTCCGACACACTACTAGAAGGCCAAATATTTTTTCAGAGCTAGATGCAGAAAAAAATTATATTCAGTTTGCAACCTGATGGAGGTCAGTATAGATGGACTAATAGAGAAAGTCCGACACACTACTAGAAGGCCAAATATTTTTTCAGAGGTAGATGCAGAAAAAAATATATTCAGTTTGCAACCTGATGGAGGTCAGTATAGATGGGCTAATAGAACAAGTCCCACACACTGCTAGAAGCCCAAATATTTTTTCAGAGGTACTGTAGATGCAGATAAAAATTAGTTTTAATTTGCAACCTGATGGAGGTCAGTATAGATGGACTAATAGAATGATGCTATGCCGAAAAGATTTTACTTCACTAGGTGCAGTAAAAAAATTGGTATTCTATACACAGGTGGTATATCTTGCAACACAGATAGGCTACTCCACTGACTAACACACTCTGCAATAGGCCAAAAAGGATTAGCTTTGCTAGATTCAGCCAAATGCTGTGAAAAAAACTTGCACAGCACTGGCACAGACCTGCCTGGCAAAAACTGATAGGAACTGATGTAACCTAGTCCTGAAAAGGACTCCAATTACAATTAGTCTTTACTCCCACAACCTATCTATTTAAGAGCACAGACCTCCCTGATAAAAGTCGTAGTAAATGCTGTAACCTAGTCCTTAAAAGGACTGCAATCACAACTATTCCCTACTCCCAAGCTATCTGTATATTTGTGCGAAAATTGGCTTGAAATTAACAAGGTATAGCGCACACAGCAACAGCGGTGCCGTCTAACACGCAGCTGCAGCAGTGAGAAAATGGTGGCGACGGGGAAAATGGCTTGGTCTTATAGGGCAAGGACATGTGACATACACTGCCAATGACACATGCCCTTGCTTGTGTGAAAAAAAGCACTTCGCTCCGTGTGTGCGCTGCTGATAGGCTGACAGATTGCACCTCCCCACTGTAAATGCGGGAAAGAGAAAAAAAAATGGAGATCTTCATTGTTCCTGCAGAGATCCATCCCCTGCCCCTCCCCCCACCCCGCTGTACACTCAAACTGCGTATTAACATTAATTTTCATCATTACTGAGAAAAAATCCAGTTATGATTTTGGTGCACGAACAGTTATTGAACATAACCTCGAACAGCCGAATTTTTCTCAAATTGTTCGTGTTCGCCGAACGGCTCGAACACCGCCCAAAACAGCTCGAATTTGAGATTGGCGAACAGTTCGAGTAGAACAACGCTCATCTCTACTTCTTACCTTTATTTTATAAGAATAGTCTATATGACAGTAATGCAGTTTGCGTTTCACATGATTCAGTGTATATATCTCAGCACACAGTGGTTACTGCACTCTTTGGTTTCATACAATATAGTCGCCGTAGCTTGTATCTGTTCACAGTTGCTTCATTCTGTTAGGAGGTGTTGGCCAATTCTTGTTTCATCAAGGCGTTGAATAATGCCACCTCAGGCTTAGTTGGTGCCAAGGGTGCTGAAGAGTAAAGCCAGAAGGGAGCAAAGAGAGGATCAGGTGGCGAACTACATCTGGAGAACAGGTGAGTGGTGGCATAAGTATAATATTTTTTTAATTTGATGCAAGTCGAATTTCTCAGTCAAGTGTGAACAAATCAGCTGAATTTGAGTTTCGATCATCTTTAGTGCTGACCATACTAGATTGTGCAGGGGACATGCCTTTTTGACAAAAGAAATGGTATTGCTTAGTCTTGTGTATATGACAATGCATATTTCATTACCCTTTTGGGGTCCATACTACAGACCTATGGTCACTGGACTGACTTCAGGTCCCCTGAATACAGACATTTTTGAGGCTGTAAATTTGTGTTTTGAGAGACCCTTAGTCAGTCCAGAAATTCCGGTCCATATATACGGACCATGAAAAATGCCTGTTTGAACCCGGCCTCACAAACAACTCTAAAAAGGCTGCAGCATTTTAGAAAAAGAAAGTGCTTCAAAAATGAGTCAGGAATGGAGAGAAGAGTCAAATATGTGGTTCCTTGCTGGCTTCTCCCCACCCAGCTCAGTTTGATTGATAGGTCTGTGTTAAAAATAGATCTAGATTTTTGTGACCAAGGTGTCATGGTAGTGTCGCCATGAAGATCGTCACGATTGCACAGCCTGACTTCTCGCAGCTGAGTTTTTGGTGTTTTGTGCTTTTCGGCAGTGAGGGAGTTAACTCTCTCTCTCTGTGCTAGACAAGGTCCAGCCTCCCCCAGCTGCAATCAATTCTGCAGTAGTGAGATTCCTTCATATGTCTGCTGCTCTGTTAGGGAAGTTGTCAGTGAAAGCATTTCATGCAGACTAACAGAGCGGATCGTGGTATTTGGAGTTTCAGAGCTAAGTGTATTTGGAGTGTTTTTTCCCTTCCTCGCTTTATCATTTATCTCCTTTCCCGTTGGTGTTCCCTCTGTTGTAGTTGTGTAGTTTTTGTATGCAAGGTGGTTTTGGTTTTACCCTTGTACTGTCTCGTTCGTCTAAGTACTGAGTGTTGGCATATTATTACCTGTCCCCTTTTGTTGTGATCGGGGTCCTTCTCAGGACTAGATTACTTAGGTGCAGGGATCCTCAGGAGGTAGGGGTTACGCTGGCGGCCTGGACCTCTGTACCTTTAACAGTACCTCCAGGTAGAGGGATTAGTCAGGGCCCCAGCTTAGGGTCAGCTTAGGCCCCCTACCTCCAGTACACAGGGACAGCGTGACATTTTCACCGACCACTTAGATTTTCTCCAGCTACCATGGATCCAGTAGCCGTTCTAGCTCGGCAGTTGCAGAGTTTGTCCATGTAGCTGGCGGACGTTAGGTCCAAGGTTTTGTATCCTCAGGAGCAAGCCGGACCAGAACCTAAAGTAGCTCTCCCTGACAGGTTCACTGGGGGGCGGGACAAGTTTTTTGTTTTCCGGGAGGCATGCAAGTTGTACTTTCGGCTGCGGCCTCGGTCATCGGGGAGTGAAGAACAAAGGGTGGGAATTGTCATCTCTCTCCTACAAGGGGACCCACAATCTTGGGCATTCTCTCTTCCCCCGGGCTCCCCGGCTCTCCAGTCAGTGGATGGGTTTTTTGCTGCTCTGGGTCTTGTATATGATGACCCGGATCGGATCTCCCTTGCTGAATCTAAGTTACGTAGGATCCAGCAGGGAGATCGTCCGGCGGAGGAATTCTGTTCGGAGTTCCGTAGGTGGGCCACTGACACCCAGTGGAATGACCCGGCTCTTAGGAGCCAGTTTTGTCAAGGTTTATCCGACAAATTAAAGGATGTGTTGGCACAGTATGACTCTCCCGCGTCACTGGAAGCCGCTATGGCCCTTGCTATTCGCATTGACAGATGGCTTCGGGAGAGGTGCGGGATAACTCCACCCCCTGTGATGACTCCACCTCCTACAAGGTCCCCTCATATGGTGGTTCCCCTGGTCAGTCCAGAAGAGCCTATGCAATTAGGAGGGACATCATTTCGGGGGAGGGGACCGGTGGCACACCACAAGACTGGAAGGTGTTTCTTTTGCGGGAGAAAGGGACATTTTATTGGGGGGTGTCCATCCCGTCCTTTGCAGAGTAAAGAGTAGAGATGAGCGTTGTTCGACTCGAATTGTTCGCCAATCTCAAATTCGAGCTGTTTTGGGCGGTGTTCGAGCCGTTCGGCGAACACGAACAATTTGAGAAAAATTCGGCTGTTCGAGGTTATGTTCGATAACTGTTCGTGCACCAAAATCATAACTGGATTTTTTCTCAGTAATGATGAAAATTAATGTTAATACGCAGTTTGAGTGTACAGCGGGGCGGGGGGAGGGGCAGGGGATGGATCTCTGCAGGAATAATGAAGATCTCCATTTTTTTTTCTCTTTCCCGCATTTACAGTGGGGAGGTGCAATCTGTCAGCCTATCAGCAGCGCACACACGGAGCAAAGTGCTTTTTTTCACACAAGCAAGGGCATGTGTCATTGGCAGTGTATGTCACATGTCCTTGCCCTATAAGACCCAGTCATTTTCCCCGTCGCCACCATTTTCTCACTGCTGCAGCTGTGTGTTAGACGGCACCGCTGTTGCTGTGTGCGCTATAATTTGTTAATTTCAAGCCAATTTTCGCACAAATCTACAGATAGCTTGGGAGTAGGGAATAGTTGTGATTGCAGTCCTTTTAAGGACTAGGTTACAGCATTTCCTACGACTTTTATTAGGCAGGTCTGTGCTCTTAAATAGAGAGATTGTGGGAGTAAAGACTAATTGTAATTGCAGTCCTTTTCAGGACTAGGTTACATCAGTTCCTATCAGTTTTTGCCAGGCAGGTCTGTGCCAGTGTTGTGCAAGTTTTTTTCACAGCATTTGGCTGAATCTAGCAAAAGCTAATCCTTTTTGGCCTATTGCAGAGTGTGTTAGTCAGTGGAGTAGCCTATCTGTGTTGCAAGATATACCACCTGTGTATAGAATACCAATTTTTTTACTGCACCTAGTGAAGTAAAAT
The DNA here is from genome assembly GCF_046119375.1 of Phyllobates terribilis. NCBI lineage: Eukaryota > Metazoa > Chordata > Amphibia > Anura > Dendrobatidae > Phyllobates > Phyllobates terribilis. Next base: position 61,473,417 of record NW_027362764.1, on the reverse strand, counting down.
CTTTTCGGCATAGCATCATTCTATTAGTCCATCTATACTGACCTCCATCAGGTTGCAAATTGAATATAATTTTTTTCTGCATCTAGCTCTGAAAAAATATTTGGCCTTCTAGCAGTGTGTGGGACTTGTTCTATTAGTCCATCTATACTGACCTCCATCAGGTTGCAAATTAAAAATAATTTTTATCTGCATCTACCTCTGAAAAAATATTTGGGCTTCTAGCTGTGTGTGGGACTTGTTCTATTAGTCCATCTATACTGACCTCCATCAGGTTGCAAACTGAATATAATTTTTTTCTGCATCTACCTCTGAAAAAATATTTGGGCTTCTAGCTGAGTGTGGGACTTGTTCTATTAATCCATCTATACTGACCTCCATCAGGTTGCAAACTGAATATATTTTTTTTCTGCATCTACCTCTGAAAAAATATTGGGCTTCTAGCTGTGTGTGGGACTTGTTCTATTAATCCATCTATACAGACCTCCATCAGGTTGCAAACTGAATATATTTTTTTCTGCATCTAGCTCTGAAAAAATATTTGGGCTTCTAGCAGTGTGTGGGACTTGCTCTATTAGTCCATCTATACTGACCTCCATTTGGTTGCAAATTCAAAATAATTTTTTGTCTGCATCTAGCTCTGAAAAAATATTTGGCCTTCTAGCAGTGTGTGGGACTTTCTCTATTAGTCCATCTATACTGACCTCCATCAGGTTGCAAATTAAAAATAATTTTTATCTGCATCTACCTCTGAAAAAATATTTGGGCTTCTAGCTGTGTGTGGGACTTGTTCTATTAGTCCATCTATACTGACCTCCATCAGGGTGCAAACTGATTATAATTTTTTTCTGCATCTAGCTCTGAAAAAATATTTGGCCTTCTAGCAGTGTGTGGGACTTTCTCTATTAGTCCATCTATACTGACCTCCATCAGGTTGCAAATTCAAAATAATTTTTTGTCTGCATCTAGCTCTGAAAAAATATTTGGCCTTCTAGCAGTGTGTGGGACTTTCTCTATTAGTCCATCTATACTGACCTCCATCAGGTTGCAAACTGAATATAATTTTTTTCTGCATCTAGCTCTGAAAAAATATTTGGCCTTCTAGCAGTGTGTGGGACTTTCTCTATTAGTCCATCTATACTGACCTCCATCAGGTTGCAAATTCAAAATAATTTTTTTTGTCTGCATCTAGCTCTGAAAAACTATTTGGCCTTCTAGCAGTGTGTGGGACTTTCTCTATTAGTCCATCTATACTGACCTCCATCAGGTTGCAAACTGAATATAATTTTTTTCTGCATCTAGCTCTGAAAAACTATTTGGCCTTCTAGCTGTGTGTGGGACTTGGTCTATTAGTCCATCTATACTGACCTCCATCAGGTTGCAAACTGAATATATTTTTTTTCTGCATCTACCTCTGAAAAAATATTTGGGCTTCTAGCTGTGTGTGGGACTTGTTCTATTAGTCCATCTATACTGACCTCCATCAGGTTGCAAATTGAATATAATTTTTTTCTGCATCTAACCCAGCCAATAGTTTTGGCCTAATACCACAGTTTGGCCACTCAGCTCTGCTCGGTTCCCATCCATTGTTTTTTTGTGCAAACAACTTCAGAGTTGTGAATTAGTTAACCACCAAAATGAGTGGAAAAAGGCCTGCTGCTGGTGGAAAGGGGAATAGGCGTGTTGGGAAGGGGAAAAAAGGTTGTGTCCGTGGGGTAGGTGTTAAAGCAACAGTAACATCTGCAGAAGAAAGACCATCTTCCAGCCAAACTAAAATGTCTACTTCTTTTAGCGGACAATGTGATAAGATCCCTTTCTTACGGCCACGCCAATCGCTACAAATTCCAGATGAGGCACAAAAGCAGCAGGTGCTTCAACGGATATCAAGTGCTCCTTTAAGTGGGCTCTCCTCCACATCAACTTCAACATCACAAATACTCCAGTCCTCAAAGGTGTCACCCCAATCGCACTTGCTTCCTCACAGCTCCCAAATCTCCAGCTGCCCGTCTGAGTATGAGGTAGAACAGATGGTTGAGTCTGCAGAGCTGTTTACTCATACTATAGCCTGGGAATCAGAGGTCGACTCCAGCGCTTCTGTGAATCCAGACGAGGAAATGATCTGCACTGATGCCCAGAATCTTTATGAGTCGGATCCAGGACCAGACGCAGAAGGTTCTGACCATAATGTAGACCCTCATTCCCAAACTGTAACTCCTGTTGGTGGAGACAATGAGGAAGACGATGATGAGACTCAAATACCTGATTGGAGCGACAACTTTAGTTTTTTGTCAGGGCAGGAACAGGTTGGCTCTGAGGACGACGGGTGTGATAACGCACAGGGTGATGATGATGAGGTTGGAGATCCCACTTACTGTCAACCCACAGTCAGCCAAGAGATGAGGTCAGCAGAGGAGGTGGAGGAAGATGCTAGTGACGACGAGGTCAGGTTGCGCCATCCTGGACAGAGACGTAGTACTGGAAGCACGTCAACAACTGCATCCTCAAACACAACTCTGCCTCTCACCACAAGTCGTGGTGGCTCTTCAGGTCGCATGGGTGCTAAGCCTTGCATAGCCTGGGCATTTTTTCAGATCGATAAAGATGACCCAACTCGTGTTATCTGTAACATTTGTCAGCAAAAGCTAAGTAGAGGCCAAAAAATACATAGTTTGAGTACTTCATGCATGAACCGGCACATGGACATGAAGCATAAGTTGCAGTGGGAAGCTCAGTGTGCTACAATGAGGCCTAGCCGGCCGGGCCAACCACCGTCTGCCATATCTTGTGCATCCGCGGCCTCTTCATCCTCTGTGACTGGGGGGACAGCAGTCACACCTGTTTTGGGGCGCAGACCTGCCACCTCTTTACCCGCAACAGCCAGCGCGATTGGCAGGTCATCATTTTCTTTGGAGGTGGTAACACCAGCTGGTGTTGAGCGCTGTCCGACATCGATAGCACCACCTTTGGATCAAGGCAACCTAACATGTCCGCCTGCATCTTCCTCACAGACCGGCAGTTTGCCGGGGACACCCTTATCAACCCCGTCTAAGCACAATAGCCAGCCCTCGGTCCCTCAGATGTGGACAAGTAAAAGACCATTTCCTCCTTGCCATGAGAAAGCTAAGAGGTTGAATTTCACCATCTGCAAGCTCTTGGCTACAGAAATGCTGCCTTTCCGCCTGGTGGACACAGAGGATTTTCGAGACCTTATGTCCGTCGCAGTGCCCCAGTACCAGATGCCCAGTCGGCACTACTTCTCAAAGAAAGGTGTGCCTGCGCTCCACCAGCATGTCGCACACAACATCACCGCTTCTTTGAGAAACTCTGTGTGTGACAGGGTGCATTTCACCACAGACACTTGGACGAGTAGGCATGGACAGGGGCGTTACATGTCGCTGACTGGGCACTGGGTAACTATGGTGACAGCAGGACAAGGGGCTGCTGTCCAAGTCTTGCCATCCCCACGAGTTGTGCATAAATCCTCTTTATGTCAAAGTTCCTCCACTGCTTCTGCCTCCTCAACCTCCTCTCGGTCTTCCACCTGCACCCAAAGCCTGTCTGGTCATGCCACAAGCTTTCTAACTGCGCAGAAGGGATCCTGCACACCTCCTTACTATGCTGGCAGTAGGGCTCAACGTCATCAGGCGGTTTTTACTTTGAAATGTCTGGGAAATGTGAGTCACACAGCTGAGGAGTTGTGGTCAGCTCTGGAGAACCAATTTCATGAATGGTTGTCTCCACTGGACCTGAAACCAGGGAAGGCCGTGTGCGACAATGCTGCAAACCTGGGTGCGGCCCTTCGCCGGGGCAATGTCACACACGTGCCTTGTATGGCTCACGTGTTGAACCTGGTTGTCCAGCAATTTTTAGCCCACTATCCCAGACTAGATGGCCTTCTGCAGAGGGCACGGTCGCTGTGTGCTCACTTCCGCCGTTCGCATCCCGCAGCTCAGTGACTTACATCTCTACAGAAGTCGTTGGGCCTGCCACTTTACCGGCTAAAATGCGATGTGCCTACCCGGTGGAATTCAACTCTGCACATGTTGCAGCGACTGTGGCAGCACCGACAAGCCCTGGTGCAATACGTTTTGACGTATAGCCTGGGCCAACGAGATCCAGAGGTGGGGCAAATCACGCTGGAGGAGTGGTCTCAGATCAGGGACCTATGCACCCTTCTGCACAGTTTTGAAATGGCGACGAAGATGTTTAGTGCTGACGATGCCATTATCAGCATGACTATTCCGGTGATTTACATGCTGGAGCACATGTTAAACAGAATTCGGAGTCAGGTGGTGGCACAAGAGGAGGTGGAGGAAGTAGAGGAGGAGGAGTTGTATGCGGAAGGGCTAACATCTGCAAGGTCCAGACAGTCGGCAGCACCAAGGCGGCAGGCATGTGAGGGTGGGGGAGATGGTTTTACCAGGGCGCATGGTAGCAGCCAAACTAGTGAGGAAGGTGCAGGAGCCCAGGAAGAAGTGGAGGACGAACTGATGGAAGACTCATCAGATGAGGGAGACCTTGATCACATTTCTGTTGTGCGAGGTTGGGGGGAGAGGACAGAGGAAGGAAGCATGATTGTTACCTCGCCACCAACACAACAGGGACTTGGTGCTCCTGGATGCGCAACACACATGAGTGCCTTCTTGCTGCACTACCTGCAACATGACCCTCGAATTGTGAGAATTAGAAATAATCCTGACTACTGGGTTGCCACACTGTTAGATCCCCGGTACAAAAGTAAATTTGCCGAAATTATTCCTGCCATAGAAAGGGATGCACGCATGCAGGAGTATCAGCAGAGACTGTTGCAGAATCTTACATGTGCTTTTCCACAAAACACCAGTGGTCCACGTAGTGAATCTCACAGTTCCAACTTGCCAACTGTGGGACCGTCAAGTGTTCAGCACTCAAACCGTAACAGAACCACAGTATCTGCTGGTAACATCAATTTTGCGGAATCATTTCACCACTTTTTTAGCCCATCCTTTGCAAGGCCACAGGAGACAAGAAGTCTGACACATAGTCAACGCCTAGAGAGGATGGTACAGGAGTATCTCCAAGTAAACATTGAAGCCATGACTGTGTCACTGGACCCTTGCTCTTTTTGGGCTTCCAATCTGGATAAATGGCCGGAGCTAGCCACTTACGCCTTGGAGATCTTGTCATGCCCCGCAGCCAGCGTTCTGTCTGAACGTGTGTTCAGCGCTGCTGGTGGTGTGCTGACAGATAAGCGCACGCGGCTCTCCACTGATAATGTAGACAGACTCACGTTCATAAAGATGAACAAATCATGGATCCGAAACGACTTTTCTACCCCTGTGTCATCCTGGGGAGAGTAAAAGCTTGATGATTGGTTAAAATCACCCTACCAACCGTTTTAAGCTTTCAAATTACTAATCATGTTTATCTGTATCTTGGCTGGAAAATAATTTGGGCTTTGTAGCAGTGTGCAGCACTGATCCTATTAGGCCATCTATACTAAGCTCCACCAGATTTAAAATTAATAATAATTTTTAGCTGCATCTAGCCCGGAAAATAATTTTGGGGCTCCGAGATGCGCAAGACACATAAGTGCCTTCTTGCTGCACTACCTGCAACATGACCCTCATATTGTCAGAATTCGAAGTAATCATGACTACTGGGTTGCCACACTCTTAGATCCCCCAAACTTTTCGATCAACCTTTTCATTTTAATAAAGACCAAAAAAATTGTCATTTTTGAAATTATAAGCATTAGCAGGTTATTAGAAACTGAAATCAAACAGTTTTCAACTCAAAACTTTATTCTAGGTGATGTTACATTTTCACATAGGACCCCTTGTTCGAAAGGAGCTTCTGAACTCTCTCGTCCATTGAATTTGTCAGGTTTTGGATGGTTTCTGCTTCAATTGTTTTGCATGAGGACAGAATACCCTCCCAGAGCTGTTGCTTAGATGTGAACTGCCTCCCGCCATCATAGACACTCCTTTTGATGATGCTCCAGAGGTTCTGAATGGGGTAGAGGTCAGGGGAGCATGGGGGTCACACCATAAGTTTGTCCCCTTTTATGCCCATATCAGCCAGAGATGCAGATGTTTTATGTGCAGCATGAGATGGTGCATTATCATGCAAAAAAATGATCTTGATGTGAAATACACGGTTCTTCTTCTTGAACCATGGCAGGAAGTGCTGTTTGAGAAAATCCACATACATTATGGAGTTCATCTTTAGCGCCTTCAGGGATCCTAAAGGGGCCGACAATCTCTCTCCCCATGATTCCAGCCCAAAACATTACTCCACCTCCTCCTTGTTGGTGCTGTAGCTGACTCGCCCCCTGGGCCATGTTGCAGTGCAGCGCACGTGTGCGCGGGGGAATACCCGGAGCCGGATCCGATGGGGGTTGTAGTCTCCGAGTGGCGGGGACCCGGTCCGTGCCCAGGGTGGTCAAACCAAGTGGCGGTTATTGGTATGATGGTATTAGTGTCCGACTACGCCACCCGTTGAATGGATGGTATAACCCCCAACGGGAGGGGTATAGCCTCAGGGCAGCTGGTGAAGCAGGAAATGATGATAGTGGTAGTGGTGGTGTGACAAGGAATCGCAGAGACTTGTAGTGCAGGTTTAAAGCTTTACTCACAGTTGGTGTTCAGATCACTTCGGCCAAGAGTGACCACCCGAGCCGTGCTGCGTCCACCAGGTGCGGGACTCGGCCAACTCCCAGGCAGTTCCAGAGCGTGGTCCTGAGCTCCCCTCTCCTCCTTCCTACTGGCCGTCCCCACCAGGGATCCACCTTTGTCCGGCTCCCTCGGGCCTTCTAGTGGTGAAACCTTTCCCGGCTTCCCTGACCCTATACGTGGTTTGCCTTCCTGGTGGATGTGGCGAGGGGTCGCGCCAAAACTTGACCACGACCTCCGGTTCCTGGCTAAGGATAATTGGCCTCCACCAGTTTGGGATCCGGTACCCTGTTCTGCCAACCCTTCACCCGTTAACTCGTGGGATCTCAGGGTTCCCTCTCTTCTTGCGTCTCTGGGCCTTTCTTGGTGTTCCTGTTTCTCCTTCTTCTTCTTTCTCTCTCTCTCTCTCTCTCTCTGGCCTCCTCTCCAGGCCTGGCTCTGGAGCTGGGCCCAGACTGAGCCACAGCTCCCTGTCAGCCCTCTCTGGCTGAGCTCCTCTCTAGACTGACCACTGATCCAAGATGGTGCCCCCCTTATATACTCCCTTCTGACACCCGAGCCCAGGTGACTAGCACCCAATGGGCTCCTACCTATGCCCAGAGTCCCTCCCCTCTCTGCTCCTACACCACTGGGATGTTCCTCCCCCCCACCACTCCAGCCGGGGACAGAAGCTGTGGTACCTGCATATCTATCTGGTGGGAGTACCGTTGGTCTGTCCCCCGGAAATGGGGTGAGTGTAGTGCATGCAGCTAACGGAGCCCAGTTCCACACCCCATCCTTACCCGGGAGTGGAATACCACACCTCTGGTTCGAGGTGCAATACCCCTGTAGCAGCCGAGTCCTCGGGGTGCTACATTCCCCCCTGGTAAATCACAGCACACCCTCGGGCTGGAAAAGAGTAAAAGCAAATTAAAACATACAAAAATTTTAAAGTGTACACTCGCATGTAAGACATATTAACTTTCAATCATCCCTTTATGGGAGGTACTCTGTTCTTCTTATCGTTACAGGTATAAAACATTACGGAAACATTATCAGACTTTCTGCACACACTTATAAAATACCATTAACTCTTTTAGCATCATATAAAACTTTTTCATATAAAACATTCTTGACCAACACGTTCTTGATCTCTGGCCACCGTGCAACTTGCGACCAGGTAAAGTGCAACAGTCACTAATTTCGTGATAGAAAAAAACCGTTCTTATAAAACCAGTAGGGGGCGCTTTAAGAAGCGCAACTATTTACAGGGTGACCGCTCTCAGTCCTCGGCCAGTGGGAATAGGGAATGGCTGCTCACAGTCCTCAGCCTGATTAGGGATAGGGGCACACAGGAAACAGTTCCACGCTAGTCCCAACGGGGACCACACTCCAATTAGCAGCAATCCTTGTACCCCGACGGGTAACTATATACAGTTCTTTGTTCATGCTACTTCCCTTCAGTAGCTATGTCCTCTCCGTGCTCTCTCCTGAGGGTAGTCTTCAGACCCGTCCGGGTCCTCTTGGTCTTCCTCATACTGCATCTCCTCCTCAGTCAGCCGGTGTACGTGAAGGGCGTACGGTCCTTTAGCACACTGATGCCGGGTGAAGGCGACCACATCACCCGGGTAGAGGTCACGTCCGCGGTGTCCCTCCGGCAGGTGGCTCTCGACATCCCTGCGGGTGACAAAGACGTCGCCGGGGGTTCGATGATCCCGGATAAAGCCCCAGCCGTTCTCCAGTTGAAACTTTATTACGGTCCCGGTGGCGCGGGGACCGTGGGCCGTACGGGGGTTTCGTCGGGCCCGGCGTTTCTGCTCCGCGCTTTGGGCCTGCAGCTGTTCCTCGCGGATCCGCCTCTCTCGCCGTTCTCTCCCAAAGACCTCCAGCTGTTGACGGCAGCACTCCTCCCGCCGGGCTGCGGCCGCCCGGGTCTCCTTGGTGAATCCCATGAGGTCCTCACCGGTCGGATCCCATGCGAATTGGGCGTCTTCCAACGGGAGCGGGACAATTTTGGCGGGTGCCGGTGCCGGGATCAGAGGCTCACACAGGGGCCGTTCCCTCCGGAGTCGGGGGTTGATGTACTCCGGTGGCCACACGAAGGGCAGCCCGTCCGGGCTAGTATGCTGCGCGAAGAGATCTTCGCCCAGGGGCAGCACTGTGGAGGTCGAGGGCGCTGTGGGGGCAGCGGCGCCCGGAGGTACCCGGCCTTGCGTCCAGGCCGGAGGCATCCTCTTTGGGTCCAGGTATGGCACCTTTGGGGAGGAGGGCGCTGTGGGGGCAGCGGCGCCCGGATGCACCAGGCCTTGCGACCAGGCCGGCGGCACTTCCTGTTTTGCCGCGCTCAGGGTCAAGGGGCGTGGCGTAACAGAGGGCGTGATCGCGGCTCCTGCCGCTTGAGGCCTAGTTGGAAGCGTCGGCGGTGCGGCAACGGGCACGGGGAGTATGACTTCGGGCTCTGCAACGGGGAGCTGGGGCAGGCTTACGACTACTGGGCACGGGGTGATGACGTCCCCATTACCTGCTTCCTTCCTTGCAGCTCCCTCCGCGGCGTCGTCTCCGGCCTTCGTCCCTCCTGCACCATCCTCAGGGGCAGACATGCCCCACGTTGCGGGTGGCGTCCTCTGCTGGCGGGTTCCAGCCTGCTGGGCCATCTCCCTCCTCCATTCGGCCAGTGCTTCCTGCTGTACTCGGGCCATCTTCCGGGCCAAGGCCTCCAGCGCGGTCTGTGCACGCTCCCGATCTCTGGGGAGTTGTGCCAGGATCTCCACCAGGCCTTCTGGGGTGGCGGCCTGCAACAGGCTCCGAACCACGGGGTCGGTGCTGCTCGACTCTTCCTCCATCCCCGGGTGCGATCTGTCCAGACTCCTCCAGGCCGCACCCATCTTCTCAGCTTTATTCCCTATCCGCCCCCATTGGGAGTGGTCCCGGGGCATCTTAGTGACAGTCAGTTTCAGGGGCAGACCCCTCACCCTGATGGACATCTCCATTATTGTAGTCTCGGCTGGTGGGGGCGGTCTGTTCCTTTGGCGCTACTCTGGGGCCATGCCCACGATGGGAGGTGGTCTCTTGCCACCCTCTGGCACGCCCATAATGGCGTCCGCTCTGCCAGGGCGGGAAACCTTCTCAGATGGCGGGAATCGTCTCCTGATGGCGGGAAACTCCGCGGATGGCGGGTAAAGGCTGCAAATGGCGGGCAAACGGCGGGAAACGACTCCGGACGGCGTCCGATGGCGGGAACCCTCCGGAATTGGCGGGAGACTTCTTTTTGAGGTACATGTTAACTTTTCTTCAGGCACGCAGTACCCGGTGGTTGCGGGCACGTAATCCTGCCGACTACGCCAAAGTTGACTCGCCCCCTGGGCCATGTTGCAGTGCGGCGCACGTGTGCGCGGGGGAATACCCGGAGCCGGATCCGATGGGGGTTGTAGTCTCCGAGTGGCGGGGACCCGGTCCGTGCCCAGGGTGGTCAAACCAAGTGGCGGTTATTGGTATGATGGTATTAGTGTCCGACTACGCCACCCGTTGAATGCGATTACGAAACCGCCGCTGCAGGGCAGACCGCTGAGGCCGGTGGTATGGTTGTGCAGCGTGGATGGTATAACCCCCAACGGGAGGGGTATAGCCTCAGGGCAGCTGGTGAAGCAGGAAATGATGATAGTGGTATTGGTGGTGTGACAAGGAATCGCAGAGACTTGTAGTGCAGGTTTAAAGCTTTACTCACAGTTGGTGTTCAGATCACTTCGGCCAAGAGTGACCACCCGAGCCGTGCTGCGTCCACCAGGTGCGGGACTCGGCCAACTCCCAGGCAGTTCCAGAGCGTGGTCCTGAGCTCCCCTCTCCTCCTTCCTACTGGCCGTCCCCACCAGGGATCCACCTTTGTCCGGCTCCCTCGGGCCTTCTAGTGGTGAAACCTTTCCCGGCTTCCCTGACCCTATACGTGGTTTGCCTTCCTGGTGGATGTGGCGAGGGGTCGCGCCAAAACTTGACCACGACCTCCGGTTCCTGGCTAAGGATAATTGGCCTCCACCAGTTTGGGATCCGGTACCCTGTTCTGCCAACCCTTCACCCGTTAATTCGTGGGATCTCAGGGTTCCCTCTCTTCTTGCGTCTCTGGGCCTTTCTTGGTGTTCCTGTTTCTCCTTCTTCTTCTTTCTCTCTCTCTCTCTCTCTGGCCTCCTCTCCAGGCCTGGCTCTGGAGCTGGGCCCAGACTGAGCCACAGCTCCCTGTCAGCCCTCTCTGGCTGAGCTCCTCTCTAGACTGACCACTGATCCAAGATGGTGCCCCCCTTATATACTCCCTTCTGACACCCGAGCCCAGGTGACTAGCACACAATGGGCTCCTACCTATGCCCAGAGTCCCTCCCCTCTCTGCTCCTACACCACTGGGATGTTCCTCCCCCCCCCCACTCCAGCCGGGGACAGAAGCTGTGGTACCTGCACATCTATCTGGTGGGAGTACCGTTGGTCTGTCCCCCGGAAATGGGGTGATTGTAGTGCATGCAGCTAACTGAGCCCAGTTCCACACCCCATCCTTACCCGGGAGTGGAATACCACACCTCTGGTTCGAGGTGCAATACCCCTGTAGCAGCCGAGTCCTCGGGGTGCTACATAGCCGTGTTTGCGTGGGGTGTCCATCAACCAGCCATCCTCCACTCCATCCATCTGGACCATCGAGCGCTGCACGGCACTCATCCGTGAACAAAACAGTTTTGAAATCAGTCTTCATGTAATGTTTAGCCCACTGGAGCCGTTTCTGCTTGTGTGAAGTGGATAGAGGAGGTCGACAGGATGGCGTATGCACAGCTGCAAACCTCTGAAGGACCCTGCATCTTGTTGTTCGGGGGACGTTGGAGGCACCAGCAGCTTCAAAAACTTGTCTGCTGCTATGACAAGCCTTTTTTGCCGCTGCTCTTTTAACCTGACGTAATTGCCTGTAGAAAAGAGTCCTCAATTTGCCCTTATCAGCACGCACACGTGTGTACTGTGAATCAGCTACACACTTCTTGATTGCCAAGACACTTCATCCTGATCATCGCACAATGTTGATTGTAGTCATGCCTTGACCTAAACACTCCACAATTTGTTGCTTCTCAGCAGCCGACACATCCTTTTTCTTTCCCATTTTGGCAGAAAATGTAGGCTGCTTAATAATGTGAGACAGCCTTCTTAAGTAGTCTTGCCTTTCATTGGACACACCTGCCAAACTAATTAGCACAGGTGTCTGCAATTGCTTACAGTGATATAAAGAGCCCTGACACACATCACCATCAATGAGTTTAACTGACAAACAAACAAATTCTTCCCTTATCACTCCTAAACACATTTTGCATAATAATTTGGAACACAGTGTACATGTGCTTTTCCACAAAACACCAGTGGTTCACGTAGTGAATCTTACAGTTCTAACTTGCCAACCGTGGTCTGTATGGAGTTGTTCAATAAAGGGCCCAAAATTAAGATAACATAGATGGGAGAGGTCTCTATGAAGTGATCTATTTCAGCCATAACAGCATGGATGGATATATGTGATTGAGTGATATATACTAGGACATCATCAGCAAATAAAGAGCACTTGTACTCGGTGCCTCCCACCTCAATCCACCTAATATTGGGGTTATGGCGAATTGATGAGAGCAGGTGCTCCATCACTAGGATGTATAAGAGAGGGGACAGAGGACATCCCTGTCTTGTCCCATTGGTGATTGTGAAAGGTGATGAAAATGTTCTGATGCACCCCCTGGACCTTGGGACACCCGGAGCCGGACCCTTTTTGGTGGATGCTGGTGGTTGTAGTCTTCGTGGCGGCGACCCGGTTCCGTGGCTCAGGGTGGTCAAACCAGTGGCGGAACTATTTATGTGGTTTTGATGTTTAAATGTCCGACTACGCCACCCGTGGATTGCGGTCAGAATGAACCGCCGCTGCAGGGCAGACCGCTGAGGCTGGTGTTGTGGGTGCAGCAGAGCGTAGCATAAGTATAGCCTCAAGGCAGTGTATGCGGAGGATGGGGGTGATGGTGCAGGGCAGCAGCAGTAACGACACGGAGTCAGTGATGCAGTCCAGGGCCTTTACTCACAGTTCTTATTATCCAGACCACGTCTGCAGGTAACGGCTGCCCACGTCGTACTGTGCTCACCAGGTGAGGGGCTCAGACAACTCCCAGATAACTTTGGAGCACTTCACAGGACCCCCTTTGTGTGTCCTTTGTATGGCCTTTCTTACCAACCCTTCTGTCCGGCTGCCTCGGGCCTCCTCTTGGTAAACTTGGCGCCAGTTTCCCTGACCCTATGTGCTGCCCTCCTAGAGGGTGTAGCGAGGGGCTGCGCCACATAAAATGTCACAGCCTCCGGTTTCTAGCTGAGGGTCGTTTCCTGCCTCCACTAGTTTCGGGGACCGGTCTCCCCCTTTGGCCTGACCCCTCCACGCAGGTGGATTCAGGCGTGCGGTGGCGACTCGCCCGTCCGCACCCCTGGGATCCCTTCGTTCCTCGTTCCTGGAGCCTTCTCCGCTCCTCTTCCTTCCTTCTCCCTCTTCCAGGCCTGGGCCTCTGTTACTAGGCCCGCCTCCGGAGCAGAGCTCATGCAGAGCCCCTGCTCCCTGCCACTTCTGCTCATACTTCTTTGCACGGAACTAAGATGGTGCCCACCTTTTATACTAACTTCTCAATGCACCCAGGAACTGCTTCCTCCCTGCTCCTGCACTACAGGGTTCCCCTTCCTCAGTGTTCCCTCCCCCCACTCCAGCCAGGGACAGGGACTGTCGTGCCCATCTCAGGGGCATATTGGTCGCCCTGCCCCACGGCAATGTGGTGTAATGCATGCAGGTGTCGGGTCCTGATCCACACTCCATCTTTACCTGAGAGTGAGATATCACACCTCTGGGTGAGGTGCAATACCTCTGTAGCAACCGAGCCCTCAGGGTGCTACAGTTCCCTTTATCTTCAGCCTAGGTGACGTATTGTGATACAGGGCCGTGATTTTGGCTATAAAAGGGTCCCCTAGACCCCTACCCCAAGCTTTTTAAGAGAATCATATATGGCGTGCCAGGAGACTCTATGGAATGCTTTCTCAGCATCCAAGGAGAGTATCTAATTACAAATTTTTAACTGCATCTAGCCCAGGAAAATACTTTGTGCCTAGTAGCAGTGTCTTCTAGTCAGCGGATTATCCCGGCTGTTAAGCAAGCTACACCACCTGTAGTTTGGACACTTATTTTTTTCAAAGGAAATGCTTCGGGACCACGGGATACTCAGTGAAGAGCATCAGGAGGCACCCCAAGGCATAGGGGCTGGGACTGGCAGTAGGATGCCTTGCGGTGGACAGCCGAGCTTGATCCTTATAAAAGCTTTTTAACTGCAGCAGCTTTAGTGGATGCTACTGGAGCTGGAATTATGCGGCTGCTGGCATGAGACTTGCCCTCCAATAGATCCTTGTCAATGGATTTAAAGTGTATTCATTCAAATTAGAGAGACAATTTAAATTAAAAAGCTTAGAGCTGCCTCCACCACAGGGGGGCTCGCTCGACCCACCAGCGGACAGGCACCAGTATTGGGAGAGGGGGGCTGGCCGTCAGGGTTCACCGCGGCTCTGGCACAAACCCGGCGACACGGAGGTGGCACCGGCAGGAGCGGACTGAACGTGTCGGCTTCTCACTTTTTGGATTTTAGAAGGGCATGACATGCCTATATCTGTGTCTCCCCCTCCTTTTACTCCTCCACCTCTTTTCTTTTCGCATGACTATATGTACTTGTCACTTTTCCATGTGTTAGTTGTGTCTTCTGAGCAGTTTGTCAGCTTTTGGACACCTTTGAAGGTGTTTTCTATGTGTTTCTATGTGTTTTTGTTTGCCTGCCATTGGTTTTAACGGTGTTCGAAGGTGTTCGACGAACCGAACCGAACTCGAACACTACGGGGGTGGCTCAACACTAGTAAAGAGTCGTCGGAAAACTTTTAATCCCAGGTTGTGTGGTGGACGGCAATCTGGGAGTAGGTATTTCGTCCCTAGGGTCATCTCAGTTTCTCGTACCGGCGGAGGTGGTGGTGGGTACGAGAACTGAGAAGATATCTGTTCTTTTAGATAGTGGGGCCGGGGCTAATCTGGTGGACGCTCGGTTTGCCCGGGTTCAAGGTATGCATTTGAGTGAGTTGGCTAAACCCATCCCCATATTCTCGATCGATGCCAGGCCCCTCGGTCAGGGAAGTTTTTTGCATGTTGTGCATAACGTAAAACTTCAAGTGGGGGCGATACATAAAGAACTGTTGTCTTGCTACGTGTTGGAGGGTCTTCCCACTCCTATAGTGTTGGGCCTTCCTTGGTTAACTAAGCATAACCCAGTTATTAATTGGCAATCCAGAGAGATAAGCCAATGGAGTAATTTCTGTAATAAAAACTGCATGAATACGGTCGTCGGTGCTGTCACTCCTAGGGTCTTGCCTCCATTTTTGGTGGACTTTGAGGATGTATTCTCGGAGAAGGGGTGTCGGGAACTACCTCCTCATCGCGAGTATGACTGTTCTGTAAAACTTCTCCCTGAGGCCAAGTTACCTAAATCTAGGTTGTATAACCTTTCTGGTCTTGAGAGGCAGGCCATGAAGGATTATATTTCTGAAAGTCTGGCTAAGGGGCATATTAGACCTTCATCTTCCCCGGTGGCCGCGGGGTTCTTCTTTGTGAAGAAGAAGGGTGGAGGCCTACGCCCTTGCCTGGATTTCCGTGAACTTAATCGGATTACGGTCCGAGATCTGTACCCGTTCCCACTTATTCCCGATCTCTTTAATCAGATCGTGGGCGCCAAATGGTTCTCTAAGTTGGATCTTAGGGGGGCGTACAATCTGATTAGAATGAAGGAGGGGGGTGAGTGGAAGACGGCATTTAACACTCTGGAGGGGCATTATGAGAACCTTGTCATGCCATTCGGTCTGACTAATGCCCCGGCGATGTTCCAACATTTTGTTAATGACATTTTTCGCCGCCTGGTTGGACAGTTTGTTGTCATATATCTGGATGATATCTTAATTTACTCGCCTGATCTGGTGTCTCATCAGGAGCACGTTAGGCAGTTGTTACAGATCTTGCGGGATAATAAACTGTATGCTAAATGGGAAAAGTGTGTGTTCGCCGTACAGGAACTCCAGTTTTTAGGTTTCCTGGTTTCAGCGTCTGGTTTTCGTATGGACCCTGGGAAAGTGCGGGCAGTTCTTGAGTGGGATCTGCCTGAGAATCTTAAGGCACTACAACGTTTCCTGGGGTTTGCTAATTATTACCGGAAGTTCATTCGTAATTTCTCGTCCATGGTTAAACCTCTCACTGACATGACAAAAAAGGGGACGGATTTTTCTAGGTGGTCTGACAAGGCTTGTCAAGCTTTCTCCTCCTTGAAAAAATGTTTTGCCTCGGCACCCATACTCATTCAACCTGATGCGTCACAGCCATTCGTTGTAGAGGTAGACGCTTCCGAGGTAGGGGTGGGAGCAGTGTTGTCACAAGGTTCGTCCCCTGGTAAGTGGCATCCGTGCGCCTTTTTCTCTAAAAAATTGTCGTCCGCCGAGAGGAATTACGATGTCGGCAATAGGGAACTCTTGGCCATTAAGTAAGCTTTTGAGGAGTGGCGCCATTTCTTGGAGGGGGCAGTCCATCCGGTCACCGTCATCACAAGAACCTGCTTTATCTGGAGTCTGCAAAACGTCTGAATCCCAGACTAGCCAGGTGGTCGTTGTTTTTTACCAGGTTTAATTTTGTCGTTACGTTTCGTCCTGGGTCAAAAAATGTGAAGGCGGATGCCTTATCTCGTAGTTTCCCTGGGGCCGGGAATACGGATGACCCAGTTCCTATCCTTCAAGAGGGGGTGGTGGTGTCGGCAGTATGCTCTGAGCTTGAGGAGGAGGTATTGGAGGCTCAGGGGGACGCCCCTGTTGGACCTCCAGGGAGACTGTTTGTTCCAGATCAGCTACTACAAAAGGTGATCGAGGCACACCATAACTCAGCTTTAGCAGGACACCCAGGGAGTAAAGCAACTGTGGATCTCCTCTCGCGTCGGTTTTGGCCTAACTTACATAAGGAGGTGGTAACTTTTGTTGCGTCCTGTGGGGTTTGTGCACGCTCTAAGACCCCACATACCCGTCCGTCTGGGGCCCTCTTACCTTTGAAGATCCCGGAGCGTCCTTGGACTCATCTGTCTATGGACTTTATTACGGACCTCCCGCCGTCCCGCCGTCTTCGGGTAAAACTGTCATTCTCGTTGTAGTAGACAGGTTCAGCAAGATGGCACATTTTATCGCTCTTCCTACTCTTCCTAATGCTAAAACTCTTGCGCAGGTGTTCATTGGGGAGATTGTGAGGCTTCACGGGGTACCCTCCGATGTGGTGTCGGATCGGGGGTCTCAGTTTGTGTCCAAGTTCTGGAAGGCATTTTGTACTCGGCGGGGGATGCATTTGTCGTTCTCATCGGCTTTTCATCCCCAGACCAATGGTCAGACGGAACGTCTGAACTAGAGTTTGGAGACATATCTCCGGTGTTTTGTGTCAGAGAACCAGGAGGACTGGGCTTCTTTCTTACCTCTGGCGGAGTTTGCTCTCAATAATAGGCGGAGTGAGTCCACTGGTAAGTCCCCGTTTTTTGGGGCATATGGTTTTCACCCCCAGTTTTGTACTTTCAGTAGAGGGGGCTCTTCGGGGGTTCCTGAGGAGGAACGATTTTCGTCATCACTCGCTTCTGTATGGAGAGGGGTACTGAATAATCTGAGTACTATGGGGAACCGTTACAAACGTATGGCTGACAGGAGGAGAGTGTCTGGTCCGGACCTAAGTGTGAACGATCTGGTATGGTTGTCTACTAAGAATATTAAACTTAAGGTTCCTTCCTGGAAACTGGGTCCCAGGTTCATCGGGCCGTACAGGATCAGTTCTATAATTAATCCGGTGGCATTCCGTCTTGATCTCCCCCCTACGTTTAAAATTCACAACGTGTTCCACAGATCGTTGCTTAAGAGGTATGTGGCGCCGGTGATACCGTCACCTTTACCTTCGCCTCCAGTGGTGGTCAATGGTAACTTGGAGTTCCAGGTATCGAAGGTCATCGATTCACGCTTTAATCGTCGGTCCCTTCAGTACCTGGTTCATTGGAAGGGGTATGGTCCTGAGGAGAGAATGTGGGTTCCTGCGTCAGATATTAACGCAGACCGGTTAATTCGGGCCTTCCACACGACTCACCCGGTTAAACCTGGCCATGAGGGTCCGGAGGCCCGTCGTAGAAGGGGGGGTACTGTCATGGTTGTGTCGCCACGAAGATCGTCACGATTGCACAGCCTGACTTCTCGCAGCTGAGTTTTTGGTGTTTTGTGCTTTTCAGCAGTGAGGGAGTTAATTCTCTCTCTCTGTGCTAGACAAGGTCCAGCCTCTCCCAGCTGCAATCAATTCTGCAGTAGTGAGATTCCTTCATATGTCTGCTGCTCTGTTAGGGAAGTTGTCGTGAAAGCATTTCATGCAGACTAACAGAGCGGATCGTGGTATTTGGAGTTTCAGAGCTAAGTGTATTTGGAGTGTTTTTTCCCTTCCTCGCTTTATCATTTATCTCCTTTCCCGTTGGTGTTCCCTCTGTTGTAGTTGTGTAGTTTTTGTATGCAAGGTGGTTTTGGTTTTACCCTTGTACTGTCTCGTTCGTCTAAGTACTGAGTGTTGGCATATTATTACCTGTCCCCTTTTGTTGTGATCGGGGTCCTTCTCAGGACTAGATTACTTAGGTGCAGGGATCCTCTGGAGGTAGGGGTTACGCTGGCGGCCTGGACCTCTGTACCTTTAAGAGTACCTCCAGGTAGAGGGATTAGTCAGGGCCCCAGCTTAGGGTCAGCTTAGGCCCCCTACCTCCAGTACACAGAGACAGCATGACACAAGGAGCCTGCTTCTGTTTCATGGTGCCCATGATTTGGGACCCACTAATCTTTTGATATGTTGCCTTTACTGTCCATCTTTAGAACAGACCATGAAATGCCTAACCAATACCAAAAATTGACATATAGTGTCACGCAAAGTGAGGGAAATACTAAGTGCAACTAGAAGGGAAGAGGAGAAGAAAGCCCAAACACTAGGGAAAGGGGGAGTGGTGACCCCTAGGCAAATCTAATATCACCCTGCCTACCCTACCGTCCCTATATAGGTTCCACACTTATCGCCAAGCAGGAACCTAAACCCTGAATGTTCCTAGAGCTAGGGTCTAGATAGGGTGGGGACAGGGTGAGCTCTAGTCAGGCCCCACTACAAACTAAAGACAACAAGGTAGAAAAACAAAGGGGATACACTTATCTTGAGCAGACACCAGAGAGGTAACGCCATCTGTCCTCCAAGGGCACCAGAGAAGAAACTAGCCAACTGCTAGTGCTTCAAGCCAACACAGAGGTATATAGAACTATCACCGGTGCCTCTGGAGAAACTGAGAGTTTTTAACTACCAAGCAAGGGTGTGTCAAACAGCAGCAGCAGATGTAGATAGCTGCTGTGTCCGAAAGGAAGAAGGATATAACAATACTAAAGAGATGAGAGGATGAAGAAGGCGTCTGCAATGTTAAGTGCAGAGTCCTTCAGCAGCCGGCTCCAGAGCAACTGTCTGTCACACCTGACACACCCGTGACATATAGAGATCAAATTTATTACAAATTTCATGTAAAATTTGGATTCACCAGATAATAAATTTTTCCAGATTTGCTTCACTCAAATCCAGCAAAATGGAGTGTGCATTTTACTGAATTCTGTATTTGGTTCCTGGAAGGGATTATAAAATAATAAATACTAATACTGACTTGTCCATTGAATGCTCTTCTCCTGTCCTGGCATCGCAGTTCTCCCCATAGTCTTCCTCATGTTTCCGATTGCTTTTCTGATTGGTCTTCTCTTCCGTCTGGATCTGACTAGGCTTCACATCGTTTTATGTGTCGCAACGTACACCGCTGATGGTCATTCACATGCATCATGTCCATTAGATCCTGAACAAAGACTGAAGAAAAGACTGATTCAAACACCAAACAGATACGAATGGAAGAAAAGCCAGGAAGCTGAGGGGTGGTCATAGGACAGATTGAGTTAAAAAAATATTCTATCCCCTTTCTTGCCCGCTGTTTATTATAGTTTTGAATAAGGTCAGATTTCAAAGTGTAAAAAATATATATTTTTGGAGAAGATTTGATGATGGTCGAATATTACTTGGATTTTCCAGTTATTTTACAATATTCTGCCCAAAATGAATTTTTGAGAGATTGGCTAAACTCTAATTCTATAAATAAAATAAAAAAAGCTCAAAATGTAAATCACAAATGTAAAAAAAAAAAAATCCCAAATGTCTTTTTTAAAGGGAGAATGCAATCGAAATAATGAGCCTGAAGCTGCAGGGCAGAACAAGCATCACCATAATATACTGTGAAAACAATTAATGATAATGTATGGTCGAACGCTCCCACAATTATATCCCCAGGACAAATGTAAAGTGCAACTATCTTTATAATTGTAAACCTGTAAGTAAGGTAAAATCACCCAGACAAACAATATAAACCACGAAACGTGAGGTTTAGAAAAGCTGCGGAGAGTGACAAATGATAACAAACTACAGGAAAATTAATTCTCAAAAGAAAAGCGAAAATATAAGAAACCTCTAAACGAATTTCAGAAGTTTTGTTTAGAAGGATTGGAGACTTTGTAGTTAGTAAATAAAACTCTATTAAGGACGACTGATGACGTTTAGGCCAAATCGACACAAGAATTTTATCGGCTTCTGGTGTGATGAAATTAATTTAAGTCATGCAGCAGGTTTTTGGCTGTTTTTCATCAATGAAAATATTCGGGACACTGCCACTACAATGATGTATTTTCTTTTGTGCCAATCGCAATTCTTGATTTTCAAGCACCACTTGTATAACACCGATATATCATAAACTGTGACCCAGGCAAATTACAGAAAAGTTGTGACAAAAGCAGCATGCATTTTCTGCTTAGTTAGTACTTATTTTTAGATGTGGTAATTCTAGAAATGTAGTAAGCCACAGTCTGGTGCTTTTTAAATAGTCACACAACTCCTGGGTGAAATATAATATTCTTACATCAGCCCAATTAAAAGAGAAAGTGAAATATTCCAATGCTAATCACACAGATTGTCATTGGTTTCTGAATTAAAGGGAACCTGTCAGCAGATTTTTGTACCTTTGTACTTATTTTTGCAATCCTTCCTTCCCTACCAAAATAATCCAATTTTTATGCAACTTGTGATTCTGGCTAGTCACTTCTCATGGACAAGCCATGAGACAGGGGAGTAAATGATTCCGAGGTGAAATACCAGGAATGTACATCAAAGGCAAAGGGGCAAGACAAATGAATAGTCAAATAGCAAATTCCGAAGTCAGGCAACAAAGATCTGAATGGCTGAAAAACACACCACCGAGCAAAGCTACGACTGGCAATGGTCTGACCATTGTCAACTAGCTAAATAGCCAGGCAATCACCCAGAAAGGTTGACCCGTGGAGGAAGCCCAGCAGGCCCAGATTGATTGGGCCGCTGGTTAGTCCTTAAATTGCATGTGGATAGCCCGGCACGCGCCAGCCCTTGATTGGGCGGCTGAGCTATCTCATTCACAAAACTAACAGCCCAGTACGTCCCTGAAATCTATAGGATGGCTGAGCTGTCACTCACTGCGTCCATAGGACAGTGAGTCACAGAATGGCAACACAAATAAGGCGCCACAAATAAGGCGCAGATGCGGAGAGTTTGGCCCTGTACTTACAGCTCTACTTCCTCTTTACATGTTTACCATCCGCTGCCATTTATCTGGAGCTCCCTGACTGACAGGTCACTATTCTCTCAGTCACCTATCTCCCCTGTCTGAATTCTTGTGCAGGTATAGTAATGGCCCGGACTGTACCCCTTAACAAGGGACTTAAAGGGCATGACTCAGCATGTCTGCTAGGCCTCAATAGTGGTCAGGTGGGGGTTAAGAGGTAAATTAGTGGGAGTGTAGGGGTGTTTGTAAGGGGAGGAGTATAAGATAACTATTTGAATTAGGGTTACCTAATTGGCTGGTGGGTGGTTCTGTGCTGACCTTGAAAAAAGGGGGGGCTGCAGTGGGATGTCCAGTCCAAGTCTTGATCTGTCACTGGAACGTTTCCATCCCTGCTTGAGAAGATGGAGGCCCTTTTCCAGGAGCTGAGGACTAGAGTTGAGCCACCCCGTAGTGTTCGGGTTCGGTTCGTCGAACACCGGTGTGTTCGCCGAACTGTTCGTCGAACTGTTCGTCGAACACCGTCGAACACCGTTAAAACCAATGGCAGGCAAACAAAAACACATAGAAACACATAGAAAACAACTTCAAAGGTGTCAAAAAGCTGACAAACTGCTCAGAAGACACAACTAACACATGGAAAAGTGACAAGTACATGTAGTCATGCAAGGATGATGTTGCTTTATTATTTTTCTTTTATTGCAGGAGATCGTTGGCTTCAGCTGAAATGGGCGTGATGGTAAGTATGGTTTAATTTAGAACAATAAAGAATTGTGTGTTTATTTCAATTAAAGGACTTTATTCTGGGTGTTTGTGTTTCTTTTTTAACTTTGACTATGGGATTATTAATGGGGGTGTCTTATAGACGCCTCTCCATTACTAACCTGGGCTTGATGTCAGCTGGCATTATAAGCTGACGTCAACCCCAGCCCTATTACCCCACTGCCACCGCTACAGGGCAGTGGGAAGAGCAAGGCTAGGTGCCAGAATTGGCGCATCCTATGGATGCGCCATTTCTGGGGCGGCTGACGGCTGGTGTTTCTAGCCTGGGAGGGGGCCAATATTCATGGCACCCTTCCTGGGCTATTAATATCAGCCCCCAGCTGTCTGCCTAGCCTTTGCTAGCTATTAAAATAGGGGGGACCCCACGTCATTTTTTTAGGGGGGTCCCCCATTTTAATAGCTAGTAAAGGCTAGGTATTCAGCTGGGGGCTGATATTAGTAGCCTGGGAAGCTCTGTGGGTATTACCCCCTTCCCAGGCTTCAAACATCTGCCCCAGCCGTCTGCTTAACCTCCGCTAGAGCCTAAAATTATGGGGAGCCCCACGCCAATTTTTTTTTAAATAAATCCTTTATTTTAACACTAAATGACAAGTACAGTAATCAACACTATCACTGTACTTCATATATATGTGACTGACATGTTTCTATCTATCTAATCTATGTGTGATTCTCTATTCCTTCTATTCTAAATTGTCGGGTACCGATGCTGAATTGCCTCCCGGCTTTTTTAAAGAGACGGTGCATGAAAACACTATTATTTTTTTTAATAAATCCTTTACACTAAATGACAAGTACAGTAAGCAACACTGTCACTGTACTTCATATATATGTGACTGACATGTATCTATCTAATCTATGTGTGATACTCTATTCTTTCGGTTCTAAATTGTCGGTTACCGGTGTCTGCCGCTGCTGAATTGCCGACTTTTCATGTTTCACTGTGAGCACTGTTCCCATCGATTTGGGCAATCACTGTAATGCCACAACCACCATGGCTGTGGCATTACAGTGAGTGGCAGACAATCCCTGCATGATTGGTGCTCTAAATAGCGCCAGACATGCAGGACACGCTTTTGGTGCACGAACAGTTATCGAACATAACCTCGAACAGCCGAATATTTTGCAAATCGTTCGGGTTCGTTGAACAACTCGAACACCGCCCAAAACAGCTCGAATTTAAGATTGGCGAACAGTTCTAGTCGAACACCGCTCATCTCTAGTCCCTACGAGTTGTGCATCAATCCTCTTTATCTAGAAGTTCCTCCACTGCTTCTGCCTCCTCAACCTCCTCTCGGTCCTCCACCTCCACCCAAAGCCTGTTTGGTAATGCCACCCGCTTTCTAAGTGCGCAGAAGGAATCCTGCACACCTCCTTACTATGCTGGCAGCAGGGCTCAACGGCATCAGGCGGTGTCTACATTGAAATGTCTGGAAAATGTGAGTCACACAGCTGAGGAGTTGTGGTCAGCTCTGGAGATCCAGTTTCATGAATGGTTGTCTCCACTGGACCTGCAACCAGGGAAGGCCGTGTGCGACAATGCTGCAAACTTGGGTGCGGCCCTTCGCCGGGGCAATGTCACACACGTGCCTTGTATGGCTCACGTGTTGAACCTGGCTGTCCAGCAATTTTTAGCCCACTATCCCGGACTAGATGGCTTTCTGCAGAGGGCACGGTCGCTGTGTGCTGACTTCCGCCGTTCGCATCCCACAACTCAATGACTTACATCTCTACAGAAGTCGTTGGGCCTGCCAGTTCACCGGCTGAAATGCGATGTGCCAACACGGTGGAATTCAACTCTGCACATGTTGCACGACTGTGGCAGCACCGACAAGCCCTAGTGCAATACGTTCTGACGTATAGCCTGGGCCAACGAGATCCAGAGGTGGGGCAAATCACGCTGCAGGAGTGGTCTCAGATCAGGGACCTATGCACCCTTCTGCACAGTTTTGAAATGGCGATGAAGATGTTTTGTGCTGACGATGCCATTATCAGCATGACTATTCTGGTGATTTACATGCTGGAGCACACGTTAAGAATTCAGAGTCAGGTGGTGGGACAAGAGGAGGTGGAGGAAGTAGAGGAGGAGTCGTATGCGGAAGGGATAACATCTGCAAGGTCCAGACGGTCGGCAGCACCAAGGCGGCAGGCATGGGAGGGTGGGGGAGAGGGATTAACCAGGGCGCATGGTAGCAGCCAAACTGTTGAGGAAGGTGCAGGAGCCGAGGAAGAAGTGGAGGACGAACTGCCGATGGGCATTGAAGACTCATCAGATGAGGGAGACCTTGATCACATTTCTGTTGTGCGAGGTTGGGGGGAGAGGGCAGAGGAAGGAAGCATGATTCTTACCTCGCTACTAACACAACAAGGACTTGGTCCTCCTGGATGCGCAAGACACATGAGTGTCTTCTTGCTGCACTACCTACAACATGACCCTCGGATTGTCAGAATTCGAAGTAATCCCGACTACTGGGTTGCCACACTCTTAGATCCCCGGTACAAAAGTAAATTTGCCGAAATAATTCCTGCCATAGAAAGGGATTCACGCATGCCGGAGTATCAGCAGAGGCTGTTGCAGAATCTTACATGTGCTTTTCCACAAAACACTAGTGGTGCACGTAGTGAATCTCACAGTTCTAACTTGCCAACTGTGGGACTGTCGAGTCTTCATCACTCAAACCGTAACAGTAACACAGTATCTGCTGGTAACAGCAATTTTGTGGAATCGTTTCACCACTTTTTTAGACCATCCTTTGCAAGGCCACAGGAGACAAGAAGTCTGACACATAGTCAACGCCTAGAGAGGATGGTACAGGAGTATCTTCAAGTGAACATCGAAGCCATGACTGTGTCACTGGACCCTTGCTCATTTTGGGCTTCTAATCTGGAAAAATGTCCGGAGCTCACCACTCACGCCTTGGGGATCTTGTCATGCCCTGCAGCCAGAATTCTCTCTTTGTGTTCAGCGCTGCTGGTGGTGTGTTGACAGCTAAGCTCTCGCGGCTGTCCACTGAGAATGTAGACAGACTCACGTTCACAAAGATGAACAAATCATGGATCCGCAAGGACTTTTCTACTCCTGTGTAGTGTTGAGCCACCCCCGTAGTGTTCGAGTTCGGTTCGGTTCGTCGAACACCCGTGTGTTCGCCGAACTGTTCGTCGAACTGTTCGTCGAACACCTTCGAACACCGTTAAATCCAATGGCAGGCAAACAAAAACACATAGAAACACATAGAAAACACCTTCAAAGGTGTCCAAAAGCTGACAAACTGCTCAGAAGACATAACTAACACATGGAAAAGTGACAAGTACATATAGTCATGCGAAAATAAAAGAGGTGGAGGAGTAAAAGGAGGGGGAGACACAGATATAGGCATGTCATGCCCTTCTAAAATCCAAAAAGTGAGAAGCCGACACGGCCAGTCCGCTCCTGCCCGTGCCACCTCCGTGTCGCCGGGTTTGTGCCAGAGCCGCGGTGAACCCTGACGGCCAGCCCCCCTCTCCCAATACTGGTGCCTGTCCGCTGGTGGGTCGAGCGAGCCCCCCTGTGGTGGAGGCAGCTCTAAGCTTTTTAATTTAAATTGTCTCTCTAATTTGAATGAATACACTTTAAATCCATTGACAAGGATCTATTGGAGGGCAAGTCTCATGCCAGCAGCCGCGGTAATTCCAGCTCCAGTAGCGTCCACTAAAGCTGCTGCAGTTAAAAAGCTTTTATAAGGATCGAGCTCGGCTGTACACCGCAAGGCATCCTACTGCCAGTCCCAGCCCCTATGCCTTGGGGTGCCTCCTGATGCTCTTCACTAAGTATCCCATGGTCCCGAAGCATTTCCTTTGAAAAAATTACGTGTCTAAACTACAGGTGGTGCAGCTTGCTTAACAGCCGGGATAATCCGCTCACTAGCAGACACTGCTGCTAGGCACAAAGTATTTCCTGGGCTAGATGCAGTTAAAAATTTGTAATTAGATACTCTCGTTGGATGCTGAGAAAGCATTCCATAGAGTCTCCTGGCACGCCATATATGATTCTCTTAAAAAGCTTGGGGTAGGGGTCTAGGGGACCCTTTTATAGCCAAAATCACGGCCCTGTATCGCAATACGTCACCTAGGCTGAAGATAAATGGAACTGTAGCACCCTGAGGGCTCGGTTGCTACAGACGTATTGCACCTCACCCAGAGGTGTGATATCTCACTCTCAGGTAAGGATGGAGTGTGGATTAGGACCCGACACCTGCATGCATTACACCACATTGCCGTGGGGCAGGGCGACCAATATGCCCCTGAGATGGGCACGACAGTCCCTGTCCCTGGCTGGAGTGGGGGGAGGGAATACTGAGGAAGGGGAACCCTGTAGTGCAGGAGCAGGGAGGAAGCAGTTCCTGGGTGCATTGAGAAGGGAGTATAAAAGGTGGGCACCATCTTAGTTCAGTGCAGAGAAGTCTGAGCAGAAGTGGCAGGGAGCAGGGGCTCTGCATGAGCTCTGCTCCGGAGGCGGGCCTAGTAACAGAGGCCCAGGCCTGGAAGAGGGAGAAGGAAGGAAGAGGAGCGGAGAAGGCTCCAGGAACGAGGAATGAAGGGATCCCAGGGGTGCGGACGGGCGAGTCGCCACCGCACGCCCGAATCCACCTGCGTGGAGGGGTCAGGCCAAAGGGGGAGACCGGTCCCCGAACTAGTGGAGGCAGGAAAAGACCCTCAGCTAGAAACCGGAGGCTCTGACATTTTATGTGGCGCAGAAGTGTTGGTAAGAAAGGCCAGACAAAGGACACACAAAGGGGGTCCTGTGAAGTGCTCCAAAGTTATCTGGGAGTTGTCTGAGCCCCTCACCTGGTGAGCACAGTACGACGTGGGCAGCCGTTACCTGCAGACGTGGTCTGGATAATAAGAACTGTGAGTAAAGGCCCTGGACTGCATCACTGACTCCGTGTCGTTACTGCTGCTGCCCTGCACCATCACCCCCATCCTCCGCATACACTGCCCTGAGGCTATACTCCTCCCGTGGCGAGTTATGCTACGCTCTGCTGCACCCACAACACCAGCCTCAGCGGTCTGCCCTGTAGCAGCGGTTCACTCTGACCGCAATCCACGGGTGGCGTAGTCGGACATTTAAACATCAAAACCACATAAATAGTTCCGCCACTGGTTTGACCGCCCTGAGCCACGGAACCGGGTCGCCGCCACGAAGACTACAACCACCAGCATCCACCAAAAAGGGTCCGGCTCCGGGTGTCCCAAGGCCCAGGGGGTGCGTCAGAACATTTTCATCACCTTTCACAATCACCAATGGGACAAGGCAGGGATGTCCTCTGTCCCCTCTCTTATACATCCTAGTGACGGAGCACCTGCTCTCATCAATTCGCCATAACCCCAATATTAGGTGGATTGAGGTGGGAGGAACCGAGTACAAGTGCTCTCTATTTGCTGATGATGTCCTAGTATATATCACTCAATCACATATATCCATCCCTGCTGTTATGGCTGAAATAGATCACTTTGTTACATGGTCAAATTTTAAAATCAATGCAGCGAAGTCTGAGGCCCTCGATGTCTCCCTCCCCAAATCCATATAGGATTCCATCCAGTCCAACTTTCCCTTTGCCTGTCCCTCACAGGGTATCAAATACTTAGGAATTCCTATTCATAGAGACCTCTCCCATCTATGTTATCTTAATTTTGGGCCCTTTATTGAACAACTCCATACAGACCACGGTTGGCAAGTTAGAACTGTAAGATTCACTACGTGAACCGCTGGTGTTTTGTGGAAAAGCACATGTACACTGCGTTCCAAATTATTATGCAAAAAGTGTTTAGGAGTGATAAGGGAAGAATTTGTTTGTTTGTCAGTTAAACTCATTGATGGTGATGTGTGTCAGGGCTCTTTATATCACTGTAAGCAATTGCAGACACCTGTGCTAATTAGTTTGGCAGGTGTGTCCAATCAAAGGCAAGACTACTTAAGAAGGCTCTCTCACATTATTAAGCAGCCTACATTTTCTGCCAAAATGGGAAAGAAAAAGGATGTGTCGGCTGCTGAGAAGCAACAAATTGTGGAGTGTTTAGGTCAAGGCATGACTACAATCAACATTGTGCGATGATCAGGATGAAGTGTCTTGGCAATCAAGAAGTATGTAGCTGATTCACAGTACACACGTGTGCGTGCTGATAAGTGCAAATTGAGGACTCTTTCCTACAGGCAATTACGTCAGGTTGAAAGAGCAGCGGCCAAAAAGCCTTGTCATAGCAGCAGACAAGTTTTTGAAGCTGCTTGTGCCTCCAACGTCCCCCGAACAACAAGATGCAGGGTCCTTCAGAGGTTTGCAGCTGTGCATACGCCATCCTGTCGACCTCCTCTATCCACTTCACACAAGCAGAAACGGCTCCAGTGGGCCAAACATTACATGAAGACTGATTTCAAAACAGTTTTGTTCACGGATGAGTGCCGTGCAGCGCTCGATGGTCCAGATGGATGGAGTGGAGGATGGCTGGTTGATGGACACCCCACGCAAACACGGCTACAGCGCCAACAAGGAGGAGGTGGAGTAATGTTTTGGGCTGGAATCATGGGGAGAGAGATTGTCGGCCCCTTTAGGATCCCTGAAGGCGCTAAAGATGAACTCCATAATGTATGTGGATTTTCTCAAACAGCACTTCCTGCCATGGTTCAAGAAGAAGAACCGTGTATTTCACAGCAAGATCATTTTTCTGCATGATAATGCACCATCTCATGCTGCACATAAAACATCTGCATCTCTGGCTGATATGGGTATAAAAGGGGACAAACTTATGGTGTGACCCCCATGCTCCCCTGACCTCTACCCCATTCAGAACCTTTGGAGCATCATTAAAAGGAGTGTCTATGATGGCGGGAGGCAGGTCACATCTAAGCAACAGCTCTGGGAGGGTATTCTGTCCTCATGCAAAACAATTGAAGCAGAAACCATCCAAAACCTGACAAATTCAATGGACGAGAGAGTTCAGAAGCTCCTTTCGAACAAGGGGTCCTATGTGAAAATGTAACATCACCTAGAATAAAGTTTTGAGTTGAAAACTGTTTGATTTCAGTTTCTAACAACCTGCTAATGCTTATAATTTCAAAAATGACCATTTTTTTGGTCTTTATTAAAATGAAAAGGTTGATCGAAAAGTTTGGGGGATCTAAGAGTGTGGCAACCCAGTAGTCATGATTACTTCGAATTCTGACAATATGAGGGTCATGCTGCAGGTAGTGCAGCAAGAAGGCACTTATGTGTCTTGCGCATCTCGGAGCCCCAAAATTATTTTCCGGGCTAGATGCAGCTAAAAATTATTTTTAATTTTAAATCTGGTGAAGCTTTAGTATAGATGGCCTAATAGGATCAGTGCTGCACACTGCTACAAAGCCCAAATTATTTTCCAGTCAAGATACAGATAAACATGATTAGTAATTTGAAAGCTTAAAACGGTTGGTAGGGTGATTTTAACCAATCATCAAGCTTTTACTCTCCCCAGGATGACACAGGGGTAGAAAAGTCGTTTCGGATCCATGATTTGTTCATCTTTATGAACGTGAGTCTGTCTACATTATCAGTGGAGAGCCGCGTGCGCTTATCTGTCAGCACACCACCAGCAGCGCTGAACACACGTTCAGACAGAACGCTGGCTGCGGGGCATGACAAGATCTCCAAGGCGTAAGTGGCTAGCTCCGGCCATTTATCCAGATTGGAAGCCCAAAAAGAGCAAGGGTCCAGTGACACAGTCGTGGCTTCAATGTTTACTTGGAGATACTCCTGTACCATCGTCTCTAGGCGTTGACTATGTGTCAGACTTCTTGTCTCCTGTGGCCTTGCAAAGGATGGGCTAAAAAAGTGGTGAAATGATTCCGCAAAATTGATGTTACCAGCAGATACTGTGGTTCTGTTACGGTTTGAGTGCTGAACACTTGACGGTCCCACGGTTGGCAAGTTGGAACTGTGAGATTCACTACGTGCACCACTGGTATTTTGTGGAAAAGCACATGTAAGATTCTGCAACAGTCTCTGCTGATACTCCTGCATGCGTGCATCCCTTTCTATGGCAGGAATAATTTCTGCAAATTTACTTTTGTACCGGGGATCTAACAGTGTGGCAACCCAGTAGTCAGGATTATTTCTAATTCTCACAATTCGAGGGTCATGTTGCAGGTAGTGCAGCAAGAAGGCACTCATGTGTGTTGCACATCCAGGAGCACCAAGTCCCTGTTGTGTTGGTGGCGAGGTAACAATCATGCTTCCTTCCTCTGTCCTCTCCCCCCAACCTCGCACAACAGAAATGTGATCAAGGTCTCCCTCATCTGATGAGTCTTCCATCAGTTCGTCCTCCACTTCTTCCTGGGCTCCTGCACCTTCCTCACTAGTTTGGCTGCTACCATGCGCCCTGGTAAAACCATCTCCCCCACCCTCACATGCCTGCCGCCTTGGTGCTGCCGACCGTCTGGACCTTGCAGATGTTAGCCCTTCCGCATACAACTCCTCCTCCTCTACTTCCTCCACCTCCTCTTGTGCCACCACCTGACTCCGAATTCTGTTTAACATGTGCTCCAGCATGTAAATCACCGGAATAGTCATGCTGATAATGGCATCGTCAGCACTAAACATCTTCGTCGCCATTTCAAAACTGTGCAGAAGGGTGCATAGGTCCCTGATCTGAGACCACTCCTCCAGCATGATTTGCCCCACCTCTGAATCTCGTTGGCCCAGGCTATACGTCAGAACGTATTGCACCAGGGCTTGTCAGTGCTACCACAGTCGCTGCAACATGTGCAGAGTTGAATTCCACCGGGTAGGCACATCGCATTTTAGCCGGTGAAGTGGCAGGCCCAACGACTTCTGTAGAGATGTAAGTCGCTGAGCTGCGGGATGCGAACGGCGGAAGTGAGCACACAGCGACCGTGCCCTCTGCAGAAGGCCATCTAGTCTGGGATAGTGGGCTAAAAATTGCTGGACAACCAGGTTCAACAGGTGAGCCATACAAGGCACGTGTGTGACATTGCCCCGGCGAAGGGCCGCACCCAGGCTTTCAGCATTGTCGCACACGGCCTTCCCTGGTTTCAGGTCCAGTGGAGACAACCATTCATGAAATTGGTTCTCCAGAGCTGACCACAACTCCTCAGCTGTGTGACTCACATTTCAAGACATTTCAATGTAAAAACCGCCTGATGACGTTGAGCCCTACTGCCAGCATAGTAAGGAGGTGTGCAGGATCCCTTCTGCGCAGTTAGAAAGCTTGTGGCATGACCAGACAGGCTTTGGGTGCAGGTGGAAGACCGAGAGGAGGTTGAGGAGGCAGAAGCAGTGGAGGAACTTTGACATAAAGAGGATTGACGCACAACTCGTGGGGACGGCAAGACTTGGACAGCAGCCCCTTGTCCTGCTGTCACCATAGTTACCCAGTGCCCAGTCAGCGACATGTAACGCCCCTGTCCATGCCTACTCGTCCAAGTGTCTGTGGTGAAATGCACCCTGTCACACACAGAGTTTCTCAAAGAAGCAGTGATGTTGTGTGCGACATGCTGGTGGAGCGCAGGCACA
Source organism: Phyllobates terribilis (assembly GCF_046119375.1). Classification (NCBI taxonomy): domain Eukaryota; kingdom Metazoa; phylum Chordata; class Amphibia; order Anura; family Dendrobatidae; genus Phyllobates; species Phyllobates terribilis. The sequence goes on along the minus strand of NW_027362764.1, from coordinate 61,441,713 downwards.
CCTTTCTTTGAGAAGTAGTGCCGACTGGGCATCTGGTACTGGGGCACTGCGACGGACATAAGGTCTCGAAAATCCTCTGTGTCCACCAGGCGGAAAGGCAGCATTTCTGTAGCCAAGAGCTTGCAGATGGTGAAATTCAACCTCTTAGCTTTCTCATGGCTAGGAGGAAATGGTCTTTTACTTGTCCACATCTGAGGGACCGAGGGCTGGCTATTGTGCTTAGACGGGGTTGATAAGGGTGTCCCCGGCAAACTGCCGGTCTGTGAGGAAGATGCAGGCGGACATGTTAGGTTGCCTTGATCCAAAGGTGGTGCTATCGATGTCGGACAGCGCTCAACACCAGCTGGTGTTACCACCTCCAAAGAAAATGATGACCTGCCAATCACGCTGGCTGTTGCGGGTAAAGAGGTGGCAGGTCTGCGCCCCAAAACAGGTGTGACTGCTGTCCCCCCAGTCACAGAGGATGAAGAGGCCGCGGATGCACAAGATATGGCAGACGGTGATTGGCCCGGCCGGCTAGGCCGCATTGTAGCACACTGAGCTTCCCACTGCAACTTATGCTTCATGTCCATGTGCCGGTTCATGCATGAAGTACTCAAACTATGTATTTTTTGGCCTCTACTTAGCTTTTGCTGACAAATGTTACAGATAACACGAGTTGGGTCATCTTTATCGATCTGAAAAAATGCCCAGGCTATGCAAGGCTTAGCACCCATGCGACCTGAAGAGCCACCACGACTTGTGGTGAGAGGCAGAGTTGTGTTTGAGGATGCAGTTGTTGACGTGCTTCCAGTACTACGTCTCTGTCCAGGAAGGCGCAACCTGACCTCGTCGTCACTAGCATCTTCCTCCACCTCCTCTGCTGACCTCATCTCTTGGCTGACTGTGGGTTGACAGTAAGTGGGATCTCCGACCTCATCATCATCACCCTGTGCGTTATCACACCCGTCGTCCTCAGAGCCAACCTGTTCCTGCCCTGACAAAAAACTAAAGTTGTCGCTCCAATCAGGTATTTGAGTCTTATCATCGTCTTCCTCATTGTCTCCACCAACAGGAGTTACAGTTTGGGAATGAGGGTCTACATTATGGTCAGAACCTTCTGCGTCTGGTCCTGGATCCGACTCATAAAGATTCTGGGCATCAGTGCAGATCATTTCCTCGTCTGGATTCACAGAAGCGCTGGAGTCGACCTCTGATTCCCAGGCTATAGTATGAGTAAACAGCTCTGCAGACTCAACCATCTGTTCTACCTCATACTCAGACGGGCAGCTGGAGATTTGGGAGCTGTGAGGAAGCAAGTGCGATTTGGGTGACACCTTTGAGGACTGGAGTATTTGTGATGTTGAAGTTGATGTGGAGGAGAGCCCACTTAAAGGAGCACTTGATATCCGTTGAAGCACCTGCTGTTTTTGTGCCTCATCTGGAATTTGTAGCGATTGGCGTGGCCGTAAGAAAGGGATCTTATCACATTGTCCGCTAAAAGAAGTAGACATTTTAGTTTGGCTGGAAGATGGTCTTTCTTCTGCAGATGTTACTGTTGCTTTAACACCTACCCCACGGACACAACCTTTTTTCCCCTTCCCAACACGCCTATTCCCCTTTCCACCAGCAGCAGGCCTTTTTCCACTCATTTTGGTGGTTAACTAATTCACAACTCTGGAGTTGTTTGCACAAAAAAACAATGGATGGTAACCGAGCAGAGCTGAGTGGCCAAACTGTGGTATTAGGCCAAAACTATTGGCTGGGTTAGATGCAGAAAAAAATTATTTTGAATTTGCAACCTGATGGAGGTCAGTATAGATGGACTAATACAAATAGTCCCACACACAGCTAGAAGCCCAAATATTTTTTCAGAGGTACTGTAGATGCAGATAAAAATTAGTTTTAATTTGCAACCTGATGGAGGTCAGTATAGATGGACTAATAGAGAAAGTCCGACACACTACTAGAAGGCCAAATATTTTTTCAGAGGTAGATGCAGAAAAAAATATATTCAGTTTGCAACCTGATGGAGGTCAGTATAGATGGACTAATACAAATAGTCCCACACACAGCTAGAAGCCCAAATATTTTTTCAGAGGTACTGTAGATGCAGATAAAAATTATTTTTAATTTGCAACCTGATGGAGGTCAGTATAGATGGACTAATAGACCAAGTCCCACACACTGCTAGAAGCCCAAATATTTTTTCAGAACTAGATGCAGAAAAAAATTATTTTTAATTTGCAACCTGATGGAGGTCAGTATAGATGGACTAATAGACCAAGTCCCACACACCGCTAGAAGCCCAACTATTTTTTCAGAGCTAGATGCAGAAAAAAATTATATTCAATTTGCAACCTGCTGGAGGTCAGTATAGAAGGACTAATAGAACAAGTCCCACACACTGCTAGAAGCCCAAATATTTTTTCAGAGCTAAATGAAGAAAAAAATTATTTTTAATTTGCAACCTGATGGAGGTCAGTATAGATGGAGTAATAGACCAAGTCCCACACACTGCTAGAAGCCCAAATATTTTTTCAGAGCTAGATGCAGAAAAAAATTATTTTTAATTTGCAACCTGATGGAGGTCAGTATAGATGGACTAATAGACCAAGTCCCACACACCGCTAGAAGCCCAAATATTTTTTCAGAGCTAGATGCAGAAAAAAATTATTTTTAATTTGCAACCTGATGGAGGTCAGTATAGATGGACTAATAGACCAAGTCCCAAACACTGCTAGAAGCCCAAATATTTTTTCAGAGCTAGATGCAGAAAAAAATTATTTTTAATTTGCAACCTGATGGAGGTCAGTAGAGATGGACTAATAGACCAAGTCCCACACACCGCTAGAAGCCCAAATATTTTTTCAGAGCTAGATGCAGAAAAAAATTATTTTTAATTTGCAACCTGATGGAGGTCAGTATAGATGGACTAATAGACCAAGTCCCACACACTGCTAGAAGCCCAAATATTTTTTCAGAGCTAGATGCAGAAAAAAATTATTTTTAATTTGCAACCTGATGGAGGTCAGTATAGATGGACTAATAGACCAAGTCCCACACACCGCTAGAAGCCCAACTATTTTTTCAGAGCTAGATGCAGAAAAAAATTATATTCAATTTGCAACCTGCTGGAGGTCAGTATAGAAGGACTAATAGAACAAGTCCCACACACTGCTAGAAGCCCAAATATTTTTTCAGAGCTAAATGAAGAAAAAAATTATTTTTAATTTGCAACCTGATGGAGGTCAGTATAGATGGACTAATAGACCAAGTCCCGCACACTGCTAGAAGCCCAAATATTTTTTTAGAGCTAGATGCAGAAAAAAATTATTTTTAATTTGCAACCTGATGGAGGTCAGTATAGATGGACTAATAGACCAAGTCCCACACACTGCTAGAAGCCCAAATATTTTTTCAGAGCTAGATGCAGAAAAAAATTATTTTTAATTTGCAACCTGATGGAGGTCAGTATAGATGGACTAATAGACCAAGTCCCACACACCGCTAGAAGCCCAAATATTTTTTCAGAGCTAGATGCAGAAAAAAATTATTTTTAATTTGCAACCTGATGGAGGTCAGTATAGATGGACTAATAGACCAAGTCCCACACACTGCTAGAAGCCCAAATATTTTTTCAGAGCTAGATGCAGAAAAAAATTATTTTTAATTTGCAACCTGATGGAGGTCAGTATAGATGGACTAATAGACCAAGTCCCACACACCGCTAGAAGCCCAAATATTTTTTCAGAGCTAGATGCAGAAAAAAATTATTTTTAATTTGCAACCTGATGGAGGTCAGTATAGATGGACTAATAGACCAAGTCCCACACACTGCTAGAAGCCCAAATATTTTTTCAGAGCTAGATGCAGAAAAAAATTATTTTTAATTTGCAACCTGATGGAGGTCAGTATAGATGGACTAATAGACCAAGTCCCACACACCGCTAGAAGCCCAAATATTTTTTCAGAGCTAGATGCAGAAAAAAATTATATTCAATTTGCAACCTGCTGGAGGTCAGTATAGAAGGACTAATAGAACAAGTCCCACACACTGCTAGAAGCCCAAATATTTTTTCAGAGCTAAATGAAGAAAAAAATTATTTTTAATTTGCAACCTGATGGAGGTCAGTATAGATGGACTAATAGACCAAGTCCCACACACTGCTAGAAGCCCAAATATTTTTTCAGAGCTAGATGCAGAAAAAAATTATTTTTAATTTGCAACCTGATGGAGGTCAGTATAGATGGACTAATAGACCAAGTCCCACACACCGCTAGAAGCCCAAATATTTTTTCAGAGCTAGATGCAGAAAAAAATTATATTCAATTTGCAACCTGCTGGAGGTCAGTATAGAAGGACTAATAGAACAAGTCCCACACACTGCTAGAAGCCCAAATATTTTTTCAGAGCTAAATGAAGAAAAAAATTATTTTTAATTTGCAACCTGATGGAGGTCAGTATAGATGGACTAATAGACCAAGTCCCACACACTGCTAGAAGCCCAAATATTTTTTCAGAGCTAGATGCAGAAAAAAATTATATTCAGTTTGCAACCTGATGGAGGTCAGTATAGATGGACTAATAGAATGATGCTATGCCCAAAAGATTTTACTTCACTAGGTGCAGTAAAAAAATTGGTATTCTATACACAGGTGTTATATCTTGCAACACAGATAGGCTACTCCACTGACTAACACACTCTGCAATAGGCCAAAAAGGATTAGCTTTGCTAGATTCAGCCAAATGCTGTGAAAAAAACTTGCACAGCACTGGCACAGACCTGCCTGGCAAAAACTGATAGGAACTGATGTAACCTAGTCCTGAAAAGGACTCCAATTACAATTAGTCTTTACTCCCACAACCTATCTATTTAAGAGCACAGACCTCCCTGATAAAAGTCGTAGGAAATGCTGTAACCTAGTCCTTAAAAGGACTGCAATCACAACTATTCCCTACTCCCAAGCTATCTGTATATTTGTGCGAAAATTGGCTTGAAATTAACAAGGTATAGCGCACACAGCAACAGCGGTGCCGTCTAACACGCAGCTGCAGCAGTGAGAAAATGGTGGCGACGGGGAAAATGGCTTGGTCTTATAGGGCAAGGACATGTGACATTCACTGCCAATGACACATGCCCTTGCTTGTGTGAAAAAAAGCACTTCGCTCCGTGTGTGCGCTGCTGATAGGCTGACAGATTGCACCTCCCCACTGCAAATGCGGGAAAGAGAAAAAAAAATGGAGATCTTCATTGTTCCTGCAGAGATCCATCCCCTGCCCCTCCCCCCACCCCGCTGTACACTCAAACTGCGTATTAACATTAATTTTCATCATTACTGAGAAAAAATCCAGTTATGACTTTGGTGCACGAACAGTTATCGAACATAACCTCGAACAGCCGAATTTTTCTCAAATTGTTCGTGTTCGCCGAACGGCTCGAACACCGCCCAAAACAGCTCGAATTTGAGATTGGCGAACAGTTCGAGTAGAACAACGCTCATCTCTACTCCTGTGTCATCCTGGGGAGACTAAAAGCTTCAGGATTTGGTAAAATCACCTCACCAACCGTTTTAAGCAACTCTGGGGCAATTGATGCCACTTAAGTGTTGTCTGTGCCACAATTTTTGGAAAAAATGGAGACTCTTTTTGGAGTGCCCTTGCTGTGTTTTACGTGACGTTGGCATCGTCAATTCCAGGTGGGTTGGGTTGCTTCCCCCCCTTTTAACCGTAAGAAACTACATACACTATGGCTTGGGGTAACACAGATGGTTGAGTGTGAAGAGTTGTTTACTCAGAGGTCTGTTCCAAAGCTTCAGTGTCTGCTAGTCAGCGTAGTAGCCCAGCTCTGAAGCAAGCTACACCGCCTGTGTATCTAATATGAATTTTTAACTGTATCTAGCCTAGGCAGACTGTGGGGATCCCCAACCAAACTCAGACGCTCAGCCCCCCCCCGACCGCCCCCCTTTCCTTGACAATACAATAATGTAACTCTTACAACTGAATGGGTGAAAATCGGTCACAGCTTTATTAACTCTTTATACTCATTCCATTAGAAAGGCATCTTATTTCTAAAATAATTCAGCTTGTTGCAGCATGCCCTGTGTCTCCACACCGGCAAGTTGGCCAACAAGTGTAACTTTCCAACATGTCCTTTCTATTTCCGGGCCACGGAGGATCCTGCGTACTCGTATGCAGGACTTTGACCCCCATCCAGCACTCTTAACGCTTGTTGCACTCCATCCTGGAGTCCTGACAGGAATATGTCCAGTCCAATATCCATTAAGTGAACACCGTCGGGCCGTATGAGGCCTGCTTTATCTCCTTCCAGTTGTCGGTGTCGTATCACTACACCGCCTCTGTCTCTTCTAAATTTTGCCATCCGAATTTTTATTATCCGCCTTGTCCGTTCGATGGCCGTGATGTCTCGCACACCTTGCCATACCGCTATTGGCACAATCTCTGCCCATACTATAGTTAGTTTTGCGAAAAATTTTCTGAAGCGCGCAGTGTCTAGTTTCATTATTGCCATTAGTTATTCGCTCTTGTGATGACCAAGGTCGTTTCCCCCGGCCTGTATAGCTAAGATGACCGGACCTCTTGCCTCTCTCCCTACCTTGATTACTTCCGTTAGTACCTGTGGCCATTGCAGGCCTCTAATACCTCTCCAGTTGAAATATGTGTTATGAAACTCTAATTTCCTCTCGCCTGGGCGAACTTTCGCCCTTTTATCTGCCCAATATATATACGAGTGGCCTATCACCCACACTGTTGGCTTAGCGTCACCTGTAAAAGAAACAAACCACGTTAGGATAACAAGTCCGGTCTTATGTATCTCACCAAACACGTGGATCGCCATCTCCCTACCCTCTGAACTTCCGTTTCTGACAGTCCTGCTCTTGCTGCTTCCGTGGCCGCGCCTATGCGGAATGAGTGTGTCCCGTAATCTTTGGGGTGGTTCCCTGCCGATGTTAGGCTTTTATTAAATATAGCTTGGAACTGGTATCTTGATAATGGCGTTCCATCAATGTGTGATAGGAAGAAATTATTTTGTGATCTGATGGTTATATATGTTTTTACTATTGTTACCCGACTCAGTGTACCATTCGTGGGTTGTAGAAGTACTCAAGTGCCCCTGCCCGCTGGAACCGTTTTTGATTTGCGTATGCGTAGACGTATTGCATTATTGGCTATGACTACGTCCTGGTGTAATAAGCCTCCACTGGTGGTAATTTTGGATTGAGGGACTAATTCGCTTATGCATAGCGCCCCGAAGAAGGCGATCGCAAATGCAGTAGATAGTAGTGTTGCTTCAAATTGTGGTTGTCATGTTAATGGTGTTAGGGATATGAAGTGAGAAATCAGTTTTAGTGACACGGGACGTCTACACTCCTGACTTGGCTGACCCCTTTTCCACCCTTTTATGGATTGTCTGATGATGAATTTCTTTGTCACATCTCCCCAATTCAGTAGTTGGAAATGAAATGCTGCTCTGGTCAGACACCGCTGCGCTGACACCCCTGATATGCGCCTCATCATTAGCTGGTGGAGAAATTCTATGGTGACTTGTAATCTGGCTTGTTCACATTGGTCAACCCGTCTGTCTGCTACTAGTCGTGTCCACTCTTCCCATGCCTTACCGTATGCTTGCCATGTCGACGGGGCAACTGACGCTCTGATTAATGGCTTCAACTATTCGCCACTAGATCCCATAGGGAGGGTGGGCAACTGTTGACCGATGGGTGGGCGTTGGAGAGGAGCTCTGTGAAAATCTGCCAAATGAATTGTGATAAAGCATTAGCAGCAGCGTTAGACCCCTCAACATCGTGGCTAGCGCGGACCCATACATTGTGTTTTAGGCACAGGAATGCTAGCAGGCGTAGTAGGCCTAGCACTGGGAGAGACGATTATGCCATCTTATCAATGCAGTGCGCTAGGCTGGTGTTTTTTGTTATGAAGCGTATATTTTTGTTAGCCTGGCGCGCGCCCCATATTTCTATTGCTACCACTATTGGGAAGAGTTCCAGGAGTGTCTGTTTTTTTGTCAGCACTTGTTCTGCCCAATACGGAGGCCATAAGCTTGGGCACCATCAGTTATTTAGTATCGCTGCATATCCGTACAGATGATCTACTCCAATGAGTAACAGACACTGCTACAAGCCCAAAAGGTTTTACTTGGCTAGATGCAGTAAAAAATTGTTATTAAATACAAAGGTGGTGTAGCTTGGTACATATGGGCTACTACAATGAGTAACAGACACTGCTACAGGCCCAAAAGGTTTTACTTGGCTAGATGCAGTAAAAATTGTTATTAAATACAAAGGTGGTGTAGCTTGGGACAGATGGGCTACTCCACTGACTACCAGACACTGCTACTATGCCCAAAAGGTTTTACTTGGCTAGATGCAGTAAAAATTGTTATTAAATCCAAAGGTGGTGTAGCTTGGTACACATGGGCTACTACAATGCGTAACAGACACTGCTACAGGCCCAAAAGGATTTACTGGGCTAGATGCAGTAAAAAATTGTTATTAAATACAAAGGTGGTGTAGCTTGGTACAGATGGGCTACTACAATGAGTAACAGACACTGCTACAGGTCCAAAAGTATTTACTGGGCTAGATGCAGTAAAAAATTGTTATTAAATACAAAGGTGGTGTAGCTTGGTACAGATGGGCTACTACAATGAGTAACAGACACTGCTACAGGCCCAAAAGTATTTATTGGGCTAGATGCAGTAAAAAATTATTATTAAATACAAAGGTTGTGTAGCTTGGTACAGATGGGCTACTCCACTGACTACCAGACACTGCTACTATGCCCAAAAGGTTTTACTTGGCTAGATGCAGTAAAAAATTGTTATTAAATACAAAGGTGGTGTAGCTTGGTACAGATGGGCTACTACAATGAGTAACAGACACTGCTACAGGTCCAAAAGTATTTACTGGGCTAGATGCAGTAAAAAATTGTTATTAAATACAAAGGTGGTGTAGCTTGGTACAGATGGGCTACTACAATGAGTAACAGACACTGCTACAGGCCCAAAAGTATTTATTGGGCTAGATGCAGTAAAAAATTATTATTAAATACAAAGGTTGTGTAGCTTGGTACAGATGGGCTACTCCACTGACTACCAGACACTGCTACTATGCCCAAAAGGTTTTACTTGGCTAGATGCAGTAAAAAATTGTTATTAAATACAAAGGTGGTGTAGCTTGGTACAGATGGGCTACTACAATGCATAACAGATACTGCTACAGGTCCAAAAGGATGTACTGGGCTAGATGCAGTAAAAAATTGTTATTAAATACAAAGGTGGTATAGCTTGGTACAGATGGGCTACTAAAATGAGTAACAGACACTGCTACTATGCCCAAAAGATTTTACTTGGCAAGATGCAGTAAAAAATTGTTATTAAATACAAAGGTGATGTAGCTTGGTACAGATGGGCTACTACAATGCGTAACAGACACTGCTACAGGCCCAAAAGGATTTACTGGGCTAGATGCAGTAAAAAATTGTTATTAAATACAAAGGTGGTTTAGCTTGGTACAGATGGGCTACTACAATGCATAACAGACACTGCTACAGGCCCAAAAGAATGTACTGGGCTAGATGCAGTAAAAAATTATTATTAAATACAAAGGTGGTGTAGCTTGGTACAGATGGGCTACTACAATGAGTAACAGACACTGCTACTATGCCCAAAAGGTTTTACTTGGCTAGATGCAGTAAAAAATTGTTATTAAATACAAAGGTGGTGTAGCATGGTACAGATGGGCTACTACAATGCGTAACAGACACTGCTACAGGCCCAAAAGGATTTACTGGGCTAGATGCAGTAAAAATTGTTATTAAATACAAAGGTGGTGTAGCTTGGTACAGATGGGCTACTACAATGAGTAACAGACACTGCAACAGGTCCAAAAGTATTTACTGGGCTAGATGCAGTAAAAAATTGTTATTAAATACAAAGGTGGTGTAGCTTGGTACAGATGGGCTACTACAATGAGTAACAGACACTGCTACAGGCCCAAAAGTATTTACTGGGCTAGGTGCAGTAAAAATTGGTATTAGATACACAGGTGGTGTAGCTTGCAACAGAGATAGGCTACTCCACTGACTAACACACACTGCTAGAGGCCCAAAAGGATTGGCTTAGCTAGATTTAGCCAAATGCTGTGAAAAACACTTGCACAGCACTGGCACAGACCTGCCTGGCAAAAAGTGCTAGGAACTTCTGTAACCTAGCCCTCAAAAGGGCTGCAATTCCAACTAGTCCCTACTCCCTAAACCTATCTGTCTATTTAAGAGCAAATTCGCTTGCAATTCGCACAGTTACAAAGTATAGCACCCACAGCAGCAGCGGTGCCATCTAACACTCAGCTGCAGCAGTGAGAAAATGGTGGCGACGGGGAAAATGGCTGGGTCTTATAGGGCAAGGACATGTGACATACACAGCCAATGACACATGCCCTTGCTTGTGTGAAAAAAAAGCAACTCGCTGCGTGTGTGCGCTGCTGATAGGCTGACAGACTGCACCTCCCCACTGTAAATGCGAGAAAGAAAAAAAAAAAAAGGAGATCAGCATTATTTCTGCAGAGATCCATCCCCTGCCCCTCCCCCCGCCCACTCTACACTGAAACTGTCTATTAACATTGATTAACAGTATTACTGTGAAAAAATCCAGTTACAATTTTGGTGCACAAACAGTTATCGAACATAACCTCGAACAACCGGATTTTTTGCAAATTTTTCGGGTTCGTCGAACGGCTCGAACACCGCCCAAAACAGCTTGAATTTGAGATTGGTAAACAGTTTGAGTCGAACACTGCTCATCTCTACTGAGGACACCGACTGAAAGTCATGGCCAGCAATGCTTGCAGGGACAGCTGGCAGCGTGGAGCGCGGAGGGGATAGGTGGCGGAGAAACTGCGGCTCAACACCTATACAGCGCTCCAGGCGATGGATTAGAAGCCTCCCCGCGGACACTCCAGATGCGGCAGTAGGTCCTCAGCCTTCTGGGAGGAATCCACAGCGTTGGGCTGGCCATGAAGCTGCAGAGAGCGGGGCTGTCTGCTCTGCCTACTCACCATCAAGTCGTGAGAGCAGCATGACATCACGGGGGTCACATGACCGGGTTGTGAACCCGGAAGTGCGCCCTGCGCTGCTGCAAAGGGACCAGACTTCAGCTGTAAGTAGCGTGGAGGTTGTGCCTCCTCTGGCAACACCTGCAGGACGGCACAGATTCAGACGGAGGACCCAGGGGCAGAAGTATCGTGCAGCGCAGGGGACCACAGGTCTGTTTGGGTGAGCGGTTGGTCCAGGAGAGGGCAGATCGCTGCCAAGGATGCGGGCTGCAGGTGTGCAGCTGACGTCTCGCCTGGTCCCAGTCACCATCAGGTCAGCAGCAGGAGGTCCAGGTCCAGCGGTGGGTCGACCACGCCAGCCCTGCTTGTCGAGGTCCCTGAGCCTGCATCCAGGTTGGAGGAAGAGGGTCAGGTCTCATCTAGCGAGGAGGCGACTGATGGAGATCGTTTGGGAGGATACGCAGCGGCTGTTCCGAGGCACCCTCGTAGTCAACCTGGTGAGTCATGTCTTTTGCGAGCATCTTGTGTGTCTGTCTCAGATGAGGTAGCGAGATTCAGGGGTGTGAGTGGCAGTAGGGCGAATGTTAGTGATGGTCTGGTGATCGAATGAGAGCTGTTAATATGATGGCTGAATTTTTCAGTATCTTCAGAAGACTCATGCATGTGTGGCGCCCCTGAGGGTTCAGTCTCCACAGAGGTACTGCACCTCACTTAGAGGTGTGGCAGCTCCTTCTCTCAGGTAAGGATGGAAAACTGTCCAGGAGCCCAACACCTGCACTCAACACTACACTATTTCAGGCCGGCTGGAAGGGCATTATGCACTTCTTTTGCTGCCCCGTCCCTGCCTGAAGTGGGGGGAACCAAAGTGAGGGGGAACCATGTAGTGTGTGTGGGTGGAGGATGCAGACCAGGGGAGCACTTGAAGAGGAGGTGTATATAAAGGGGGGCCATCTTAGTTAGTTGAGTGAGCAGTAAGTGAGAGAGAGGAGGGGAGCAGAGTCTCTTCAGGAGCTCTGCTCCATAGTGGGGCCTAGTAAGAGAGGCTCAGGAGGGGAGCAGAGGAGAAAGGCATCGGTAACTGAAGGGATCCCAGGGGTACGGTGAGTGCAGGACAGCACTCGTACGCCCGAATCTGCCAAGTGTCAGAGGGATCAGGCCGCAGGAAGGGAACCGGTCCCTGGACTAGCCGAGTTACTCCACGTCTCAGCTAGAAAACAGGAGGCTTCGGCACTTTCATGGTGCAGTTGCCACTACCGCACCTAAGCCGCTGTAAAGGGCAACAAGTAGGTCTGGGAACTCCAAGTTTCCCAGAGGGATCTCAGAGTACCCGATCTGGACTTTGTGTGAGGGGCGCAGGGCAGGAAGGAGAAGACCCAGCGCGGGAAGTCGACTAAGGAAGGAACATAAAGAAAGGTGGTCCCGTTGAGTGTTTCTGATATACTTGAGGGAGTGCTGAACCCCTGCCTGGCAAACGCAGTTCGACGCGGGAGGCTGACACCCGTACAGTGTACCTGAGGAACCTAAAAAGAACTGTGAGTAAACTCGGATGACTGCACTCCACTGTTTCTGTCGGTTATTTCTGCTGCGCCATCTCTGCTGCACTACAACGCCCAGCATCACCATCTGCACCTACACTGCCCTGAGGCCATGCTCTGCCTGTGGAGAGCCGCACCAACCCAGCTGCCCTAACAACTGCCTCAGAGGTCTGCTGCAGCGCTGGTACCCATTACCAGAAACCACAGGTGGCGTCAAAGAGACAAAACTGTTATTCACCCCTTTTAAAGAGTGACCACAGAGGACGGGCCCGGGAGCCGACTGCTGAGACATCGTACAAAGAAGGTAAAGGTCCGGATACCGAGTTTCCCCCATATCCCCCTGGGTGAGTTACATGTGGTGGCTGCGGCCAAGGTGGATACGGTGCGGTTAAACGATAGAACTAAGGGCGAGGTTTATGTTTGTTTTGATGGTCCTGTGGGTGCTCATTTGAAGCAGGAGGTGAGGGATAAGATATGGAAAGAAGAATATGTAGATATATTTTCTTTGTTACCGCTCGAGAAGTTTAATTTGGATAGGGTTAAACCCAACGAGAATAAAAAGGATAAGGAGGAGAGTCGGGCTATCTCCTCATTCCACGTACATTTCACAATTGGTTACAGGTGTTTACTAGTGTTGAGCGAGCACTAAAATGCTCGGGTGCTCAAAGCTCGGGCCAAGCTCACCGTGATACTCGGGTGCTCGACCCGAGCAACGAGTCCAATGTTAGTCTATGGGAGACCCGAGCATTTTTGCGGCGGAACCCCCGGCAGTCTGTAGAAAGCCTAAAAAGTGCCCAAAACAATAGTGACAGTGCTCAAATGACATGGGGGCAGCATGGGGATCGCCACAGGAAGCATTTCTGACCCCCAGGTCACTGCTGTCAACAACGGGGTCAGAGGTATTAAGCCACTTTTACAGGCTCACAATAAAACGTTCAAAAACGAAACTGAAACGGTTTTCCTGTGAAATATGTTAAGGAACATCCTTTCTAGGGTAAAGACTAGTGTATAAGGTAAAATAAATAACCAAAAGCAAAAATACTCCTCCATACCTTGGGCTATGTTCACAAGTAGCATTTTTTATGCGTTTTTGCACTTTTGTATTGCTTTCAACCGTGACAAATGCATTCACCGGGAAATGTCATTTTAACATTTTACAACCTTATCTGGCCATGTGCTGTGTGACACATGCATACAGTGCTGAAAAGACATAAGAACAGCATGGGGAGGACCCCTGGAAGTATCTCTAACACCCAGGTCACTGCCTAAAAGTGTGCCCAACAGAAGTGATCCTTGCCGCATCAGAAGATGCAGACTTGCAACTATCCCAGTGCAAGTCCTTGTCCCAGGGCAGTATTCAATTGTACCTCCCCCATTCCTTGCAATGCATTCCTTACATTCTCTTTGTACGCCTTGGTTGGGCAACGAATTGTGACCTCTGCCGCTAGCATGTTCAGATGGGAATTTTTTTAACAGTTCTGCAGTAAGGGCCTTCTGGTACTGCCCCATTTTTGTAGACCTGTCCACCTCAGGAATAAGAGAGTGAAAGTTTTCCTTGTAGCAGGGGTCTAAAAGTGTCACCAACCAGTAATGACTGTCCCCCAACATTTTGACAACGCAAGGGTCACGGTTAAGGCAGCGTAACATAAAGTCAGCCATGCGTGCCAGACTGATAACGGGCAAGCTTCCGTGTCCTCACCAAGATGACGACTAACCATGCTCTCCTCCTCCTCCTCCCCCTGTCCTCAGGCCACCCACGCTGAACCGACGATATGACAGTTGTACAGGTACTACCATCTACAGCGCATGATACCAGCTCCTGTTCTTCCTCCTCCTCTCCCTCATTGTCCCCCAATGCACGTTGGGATGAGATGAGGCTGGGCTGTGTGTAATCGCCCGCTACGGCTTCTTGATCCATCTCATCATAGTCTGGCTGCAATGCCTCCTCTTTAATTCTCTGCAGAGAGCGTTGCAAAAGACAGACAAGTGGGATACTGACGCTAATGATGGCATCATCACCACTCACCATCTTGGTGGACTCCTCAAAGTTTGTCAGGATGGTACATATGTCAGACATCCAGGTCCACTCATGAGGTCTTATGTGTGGAGTCTGACCTGAATATCGACGGCCTTGTTGCAGCTGGTACTCCACAACTGCTCTCTTCTGCTCATAAATCCTTTGCAACATGTGGAGGGTAGAGTTCCAATGTGTGAGGACATCACACACCAGTCGGTGTGCCGGAAGCTGCAAACGCTGCTGCAACACAGCAAGGGTGGTGGAAGCTGTAGCCAACTTCCGAAAATGAGCTGACAGGCGGCTTACTTTGACGAGCAGATCTGGCAACTCGGGGTATGATTTAAGAAACCGCTGAACCACGAGGTTAAGCACATGAGCCAGGCATGGTACGTGTGTGATCTCGCCTCGCCTCAGAGCCGCCACCAGGTTACGGCCATTGTCACATGTCTGGATGTCTCAGCCACAAATCAGCCTGCTCTTTCACAGCTGTCCACAACTCACAAGTAGTGTGAGGTTTATCACCTAAGCTTATGAGTTTCAGCACAGCCTGTTGCCGCTTGGCTGAGGCAGTACTGCAGTGCTTCCAGCTTGTAACTGATGTGGTGATATCTGAGATGGAGGCTGAACATGAGGAGGAGGAGGAGGATGCGCAGGAGCTGTACACTGTGGGGGCAACTGTGACTGACATAGGGCCCGCAATCCTGGGTGTGGGAAGGATGTGTTCCGTCCCAAGGTCCGACTGGGTCCCGGCTTCCACTATGTTTACCTAGTGTGCCATCAAGGAGATGTACTGTCCCTGGCCCCAAGCACTTGTCCACGTGTCCGTTGTCAGGTGGACTCTCCTAGTAACTGCGTTGTTGAGGGCACGGCAGATGCTTTGGGACACGTGCTTGTGTAGTGCGGGGATGGAACACCGGGCAAAATAGTGTTGGCTGGGGACCGAGTACCGAGGGACGGCCACCACCATAAGGTTGTGGAAGGATTCCATCTCCACCAGCCTAAAAGGCAGCATTTCCAACGCAAGCAGTCGTGAAATGTGCGAATTTAGGACTGTGGCCTGTGGGGCATTGGCTGCGAATTTGCGCTTTCGTTCAAAGGTCTGGAATATGGACAATTGAACGCTGTGGTGGGACGTGGATGTGGACGTTGATGCTGTTTCTTGAGAAACTGCCATAACAAGTGAAGACTGAGAGGAGGGGGCATCTTTGCATGCAGTATGGACAGGGGATTGCCTAGCACGCACAACAGGGGGTTCTCTTACACGCACAACAGAGGAAGAAGCAGTGGTGACACCCGCTGACACTGGTCGTGGACCCTGGGTTTCGCCCCACAAAGTCGGGTGCTTTGCTGCCATGTGCCTGATCATGCTGGTGGTGGTAAGGCTGGTAGTTTTGTCACCCAATAATGCTTGGTGCTCGCCGAACATCCTGAGTAGTGAGATGCTCAGGCGAGTACCGAGCAGTGTCGAGCATGCTCGCTCAACACTAGTGTTTACTACTTTAGCGAGCGTGGTTGGTGAGAAATAGTGTTGAGCCACCCCCGTAGTGTTCGAGTTCGGTTCGGTTCGTCGAACACCCGTGTGTTCGCCGAACTGTTCGTCGAACTGTTCGTCGAACACCTTCGAACACCGTTAAAACCAATGGCAGGCAAACAAAAACACATAGAAACACATAGAAAACACCTTCAAAGGTGTCCAAAAGCTGACAAACTGCTCAGAAGACACAACTAACACATGGAAAAGTGACAAGTACATATAGTCATGCAAAAAGAAAAGAGGTGGAGGAGTAAAAGGAGGGGGAGACACAGATATAGGCATGTCATGCCCTTCTAAAATCCAAAAAGTGAGAAGCCGACACGTTCAGTCCGCTCCTGCCCGTGCCACCTCCGTGTCGCCGGGTTTGTGCCAGAGCCCCGGTGAACCCTGACGGCCAGCCCCCCTCTCCCATTACTGGTGCCTGTCCGCTGGTGGGTCGAGCGAGCCCCCCTGTGGTGGAGGCAGCTCTAAGCTTTTTAATTTAAATTGTCTCTCTAATTTGAATGAATACACTTTAAATCCATTTACAAGGATCTATTGGAGGGCAAGTCTCATGCCAGCAGCCGCGTAATTCCAGCTCCAGTAGCGTCCACTATAGCTGCTGCAGTTAAAAAGCTTTTATAAGGATTGAGCTCTGCTGTCCACCGCAAGGCATCCTACTGCCAGTCCCAGCCCCTATGCCTTGGGGTGCCTCCTGATGCTCTTCACTGAGTATCCCGTGGTCCCGAAGCATTTCCTTTGAAAAAATTAAGTGTCCAAACTACATGTGGTGTAGCTTGCTTAACAGCCGGGATAATTCGCTGACTAGCAGACATTGCTACTAGGCACAAAGTATTTCCTGGGCTAGATGCAGTTAAAAATTTGTAATTAGATACTCTCGTTGGATGCTGAGAAACCATTCCATAGAGTCTCCTGGCACGCCATATATGATTCTCTTAAAAAGCTTGGGGTAGGGGTCTAGGGGACCCTTTTATAGCCAAAATCATGGCCCTGTATCGCAATACGTCACCTAGGCTGAAGATAAATGGAACTGTAGCACCCTGAGGGCTCGGTTGCTACAGAGGTATTGCACCTCACCCAGAGGTGTGATATCTCACTCTCAGGTAAGGATGGAGTGTGGATCAGGACCCGACACCTGCATGCATTACACCACATTGCCGTGGGGCAGGGCGACCAATATGCCCCTGAGATGGGCACGACAGTCCCTGTCCCTGGCTGGAGTGGGGGGAGGGAATACTGAGGAAGGGGAACCCTGTAGTGCAGGAGCAGGGAGGAAGCAGTTCCTGGGTGCATTGAGAAGGGAGTATAAAAGGTGGGCACCATATTAGTTCAGTGCAGAGAAGTCTGAGCAGAAGTGGCAGGGAGCAGGGGCTCTGCATGAGCTCTGCTCCGGAGGCGGGCCTAGTAACAGAGGCCCAGGCCTGGAAGAGGGAGAAGGAAGGAAGAGGAGCAGAGAAGGCTCCAGGAACGAGGAATGAAGGGATCCCAGGGGTGCAGACGGGCGAGTCGCCACCGCACGCCCGAATCCACCTGCGTGGAGGGGTCAGGCCAAAGGGGGAGACCGGTCCCCGAAACTAGTGGAGGCAGGAAACGACCCTCAGCTAGAAACCGGAGGCTGTGACATATTATGTGGCGCAGCCCCTCGCTACACCCGCTAGGAGGGCAGCACATAGGGTCAGGGAAACTGGCGCCAAGTTTACCAAGAGGAGGCCCGAGGCAGCCGGACAGAAGGGTTGGTAAGAAAGGCCAGACAAAGGACACACAAAGGGGGTCCTGTGAAGCGCTCCAAAGTTATCTGGGAGTTGTCTGAGCCCCTCACCTGGTGAGCACAGTACGACGTGGGCAGCCGTTACCTGCAGACGTGGTCTGGATAATAAGAACTGTGAGTAAAGGCCCTGGACTGCATCACTGACTCCGTGTCGTTACTGCTGCTGCCCTGCACCATCACCCCCATCCTCCGCATACACTGCCCTGAGGCTATACTCCTCCCGTGGGGAGTTATGCTACACTCTGCTGCACCCACAACACCAGCCTCAGCGGTCTGCCCTGCAGCGGCGGTTCACTCTGACCGCAATCCACGGATGGCGTAGTCGGACATTTAAACATCAAAACCACATAAATAGTTCCGCCACTGGTTTGACCACCCTGAGCCACGGAACCGGGTCGCCGCCACGAAGACTACAAACACCAGCATCCACCAAAAAGGGTCCTGCTCCGGGTGTCCCAAGGCCCAGGGGGTGCATCAGAACATTTTCATCACCTTTCACAATCACCAATGGGACAAGGCAGGGATGTCCTCTGTCCCCTCTCTTATACATCCTAGTGACGGAGCACCTGCTCTCATCAATTCGCCATAACACCAATATTAGGTAGATTGAGGTGGGAGGCACCGAGTACAAGTGCTCTCTATTTGCTGATGATGTCCTAGTATATATCACTCAATCACATATATCCATCCATGCTGTTATGGCTGAAATAGATCACTTTGTTACATGGTCAAATTTTAAAATCAATGCAGCGAAGTCTGAGGCCCTCGATGTCTCCCTCCCCAAATCCATATAGGATTCCATCCAGTCCAACTTTCCCTTTGCCTGGCCCTCACAGGGTATCAAATACTTAGGAATTCCTATTCATAGAGACCTCTCCCATCTATGTTATCTTAATTTTGGGCCCTTTATTGAACAACTCCATACAGACCACGGTTGGCAAGTTAGAACTGTAAGATTCACTACGTGAACCACTGGTGTTTTGTGGAAAAGCACATGTACACTGTGTTCCAAATTATTATGCAAAAAGTGTTTAGGAGTGATAAGGGAAGAATTTGTTTGTTTGTCAGTTAAACTCATTGATGGTGATGTGTGTCAGGGCTGTTTATATCACTGTAAGCAATTGCAGACACCTGTGCTAATTAGTTTGGCAGTTGTGTCCAATGAAAGGCAAGACTACTTAAGAAGGCTGTCTCACATTATTAAGCAGCCTACATTTTCTGCCAAAATGGGAAAGAAAAAGGATGTGTCGGCTGCTGAGAAGCAACAAATTGTGGAGTGTTTAGGTCAAGGCATGACTACAATCAACATTGTGCGATGATCAGGATGAAGTGTCTTGGCAATCAAGAAGTATGTAGCTGATTCACAGTACACACGTGTGCGTGCTGATAAGGGCAAATTGAGGACTCTTTCCTACAGGCAATTACGTCAGGTTAAAAGAGCAGCGGCAAAAAAGCCTTGTCATAGCAGCAGACAAGTTTTTGAAGCTGCTGGTGCCTCCAACGTCCCCCGAACAACAAGATGCAGGGTCCTTCAGAGGTTTGCAGCTGTGCATACGCCATCCTGTCAACCTCCTCTATCCGCTTCACACAAGCAGAAACGGCTCCAGTGGGCCAAACATTACATGAAGACTGATTTCAAAACTGTTTTGTTCACGGATGAGTGCCGTGCAGCGCTCGATGGTCCAGATGGATGGAGTGGAGGATGGCTGGTTGATGGACACCCCACGCAAACACAGCTACAGCGCCAACAAGGAGGAGGTGGAGTAATGTTTTGGGCTGGAATCATGGGGAGAGAGATTGTCGGCCCCTTTAGGATCCCTGAAGGCGCTAAAGATGAACTCCATAATGTATGTGGATTTTCTCAAACAGCACTTCCTGCCATGGTTCAAGAAGAAGAACCGTGTATTTCACAGCAAGATCATTTTTTTGCATGATAATGCACCATCTCATGCTGCACATAAAACATCTGCATCTCTGGCTGATATGGGCATAAAAGGGGACAAACTTATGGTGTGACCCCCATGCTCCCCTGACCTCTAGCCCATTCAGAACCTCTGGAGCATCATCAAAAGGAGTGTCTATGATGGCGGGAGGCAGTTCACATCTAAGCAACAGCTCTGGGAGGGTATTCTGTCCTCATGCAAAACAATTGAAGCAGAAACCATCCAAAACCTGACAAATTCAATGGACGAGAGAGTTCAGAAGCTCCTTTCGAGCAAGGGGTCCTATGTGAAAATGTAACATCACCTAGAATAAAGTTTTGAGTTGAAAACTGTTTGATTTCAGCTTCTAATAACCTGCTAATGCTTATAATTTCAAAAATGACCATTTTTTTGGTCTTTATTAAAATGAAAAGGTTGATCAAAAAGTTTGGGGAATCTAAGAGTGTGGCAACCCAGTAGTCATGATTACTAGAGATGAGCGTTGTTCTACTCGAACTGTTCGCCAATCTCAAATTCGAGCTGTTTTGGGCGGTGTTCGAGCCGTTCGGCGAACATGAACAATTTGAGAAAAATTCGGCTGTTCGAGGTTATGTTCGATAACTGTTCGTGCACCAAAATCATAACTGGATTTTTTCTCAGTAATAATGAAAATTAATGTTAATACGCAGTTTGAGTGTACAGCGGGGTTGCGGGGAGGGGCAGGGGATGGATCTCTGCAGGAACAATGAAGATCTCCATTTTTTTTCCTCTTTCCCGCATTTACAGTGGGGAGGTGCAATCTGTCAGCCTATCAGCAGCGCACACACGGAGCGAAGTGCTTTTTTTCACACAAGCAAGGGCATGTGTCATTGGCAGTGTATGTCACATGTCCTTGCCCTATAAGACCAAGCCATTTTCCCCGTCGCCACCATTTTCTCACTGCTGCAGCTGCGTGTTAGACGGCACCGCTGTTGCTGTGTGCGCTATACCTTGTTAATTTCAAGCCAATTTTCGCACAAATCTACAGATAGCTTGGGAGTAGGGAATAGTTGTGAAAGCAGTCCTTTTAAGGACTAGGTTACAGCATTTCCTACGACTTTTATCAGGCAGGTCTGTGCTCTTAAATAGATAGATTGTGGGAGTAAAGACTAATTGTAATTGGAGTCCTTTTCAGGACTAGGTTACATCAGTTCCTATCAGTTTTTGCCAGGCAGGTCTGTGCCAGTGCTGTGCAAGTTTTTTTCACAGCATTTGGCTGAATCTAGCAAAGCTAATCCTTTTTGGCCTATTGCAGAGTGTGTTAGTCAGTGGAGTAGCCTATCTGTGTTGCAAGATATACCACCTGTGTATAGAATACCAATTTTTTTACTGCACCTAGTGAAGTAAAATCTTTTGGGCATAGCATCATTCTATTAGTCCATCTATACTGACCTCCATCAGGTTGCAAATTGAATATAATTTTTTTCTGCATCTAGCTCTGAAAAAATATTGGGCTTCTAGCTGTGTGTGGGACTTGTTGTATTAGTCCATCTATACTGACCTCCATCAGGTTGCAAACTGCATATATTTTTTTCTTCATCTACCTCTGAAAAAATATTGGGCTTCTAGCTGTGTGTGGGACTTGTTCTATTAATCCATCTATACAGACCTCCATCAGGTTGCAAACTGAATATATTTTTTTCTGCATCTACCTCTGAAAAAATATTGGGCTTCTAGCTGTGTGTGGGACTTGTTCTATTAATCCATCTATACAGACCTCCATCAGGTTGCAAACTGAATATATTTTTTTCTGCATCTACCTCTGAAAAAATATTGGGCTTCTAGCTGTGTGTGGGACTTGTTGTATTAGTCCATCTATACTGACCTCCATCAGGTTGCAAACTGAATATATTTTTTTCTGCATCTACCTCTGAAAAAATATTGGGCTTCTAGCTGTGTGTGGGACTTGTTCTATTAATCCATCTATACAGACCTCCATCAGGTTGCAAACTGAATATATTTTTTTCTGCATCCACCTCTGAAAAAATATTGGGCTTCTAGCTGTGTGTGGGACTTGTTGTATTAGTCCATCTATACTGACCTCCATCAGGTTGCAAACTGAATATATTTTTTTCTGCATCTACCTCTGAAAAAATATTGGGCTTCTAGCTGTGTGTGTAACTTGTTCTATTAATCCATCTATACAGACCTCCATCAGGTTGCAAACTGAATATATTTTTTTCTGCATCTAGCTCTGAAAAAATATTTGGCCTTCTAGCAGTGTGTGGGACTTTCTCTATTAGTCCATCTATACTGACCTCCATCAGGTTGCAAATTGAATATAATTTTTTTCTGCATCTAACCCAGCCAATAGTTTTGGCCTAATACCACAGTTTGGCCACTCAGCTCTGCTTGGTTCCCATCCATTGTTTTTTTGTGCAAATGACGCGCCCCTGGGCCTGTGTCGCGCTGCGTTGCGCACGCGGGAGCTTACCCGGAGCCGGATCTCTTGAGGGTTGTAGTCTCGTGGCGGTGACCCGGTCCGTGCCCAGGGAGTCAAACTGAGCGGCGATGTAACAGCGGTAGATGTAGGACGACTACGCCACCCGTTGAATGCAGCTATGGAGCTGCCGCTGCAGGACAGTCCGCTGAGGCCGGTGGATGGATGGTGCAGCGTAGATGGTATAACCCCCAACGGGAGGGGTATGGCCTCAGGGCAGCAGATGTGGATGATGGGGGTAGCAGGAACCACTCAGAGACGGTGCGGTGTAATTCAGGGTCTTTACTGGTAACAACGTTAGACCCTCCCGGAGTACTTGCTAGTGAACGGGGCCTGGTCAGTCCTTGAGCAGATGGGATCTCCCCTGGCCAGGCGGAGTTGTAGGCCTTCCCAACTAACTGTACTCTTCTGGCTACCTTGCTAGAGGCGGGAATAAGTAGCCCACGTCCCTGAGTGTACCGTGTGGTGCTCACCCGTATGGCCGGTGACTCGGGGCCTTCTAATGGCTTCCGCTCCACGATGGCGGTGCTGGTCCCACGCGTGTGACCGTGCCTTCGGGCTTCTGGGCCAGAGGACCTGAAATCCTCTGCCGGACGGTTTCTGCTGCTGGGTAGGAGTTAGTCCCCACAGCCTCGGACTCCGGGTCCGGTAAGAAATCTTCTCAGTCAGGGCGAGCTCTGCAGCTGCCAGCCCCTGACTCGTTGTAACACTGCTCCCCACAGAGCTCCTGATGTTTCTTGCTATGCTGCTTCTCTTCTCTACTCTTGTTCTGTCTTCTTTCTCACTAACCCTGCCTCAGCCCCGGGTTTATGTAGGGGAAGTCCTTCCCCTCCCAAGACTGGGCAGGAGGTGTGGCATGCACAGGATCCCTGACCAAAGGACCTCCCACCTGCTCTCAGACGTAATATCTCTATCACTGTGGCAACCAGACCCCTGGGGTGTCACATTCCCCCCTAGTGAAATTTAGTACTCCGGGACTAAACATATTTTTTTTTTTTTTAGAAAAACATAACAAGGTATAACAATAACAATACAATAAGAAAAACACATAAGATGGTTGCGGCGTGTCCGCAACCGGGTGCAGTTTTGAAAAGCAAGGTGTCCATTTCACCAAAACAGGGAGACGTAACCAGGTAGGGGCCTGTCCTGCCCCGAGTCCTTAACAGTCTTTAGTCCATCCTGGGTTACTCTCCAACTATGTACAAGGATTCCCGGTAAATCCACCAAGGACTCCTAAAAAGAACTAGAAACATAAAATTATACACAAGCAACTATAAACAAGTAAACATTATAAGATAGCTTAAACATTTAGATCCTCCAACGTGCGGGTAGCTGGCCTCTAGTGGCCCTAGTGGACCTACGGAGCTGACTGTCTGGCCCTGAACTACAGGGTGTAGGAGCTGTCAAGGGTAAACTGGGCAGCTGTCTATGGGCCCTCTGGCTCACTAGGGGTATGGCAGGCTCACTATAAGCAGAGGGTTGATTTTCCGGGTCTGCTTGTGTAGAGTCTTCTGCCTCCTGGACCGGCTGTTCTTCCAGCTCTACCGGTTGCTCCGTAGGTTCTTGGGATGATGGTTGGAGGAAGGTGAGTACGGGTACCACAACTGCACCATTGACTTGAGTCCAAGACCGAGGGAAGTCCCCGAGCACGGTACTAACCATATCTTCCCTTTCCTCTACGGGTCGATGGTCTTCTTGTTCCTCTTCAGGGTTCCTCAGTTGTTCGGGACACTTCTTCAGGTGGTCCCGGGATACAATGGCTGTGGTTTCCCCTCCGTCTTTACTGATGGTACAAACCTTCGGGTTCTCGTGGCTTGAGGGCAGTACGGTGTACGGGTCCTTCTCCCACTGGTCATCCAACTTGTGGAGCCGTCTCTTCCTCTTCAAGACCTGCTCTCCGGGTACCAGGGGAACAGCGGGAGCATACTGGTTGTAAGTTTTCTCTTGTCTTTCCCTAGCCTGACAGAGACTTCGCTCCACGCTCTCCTGTACTCTCCGGTACTGCTGCTGCCACTCTGTGTCCCAGTCTGTTTCTGGTGAAGTGTCCTCGGGTGTCAGGACTCCCATTTCCAGGTCGACAGGTAACTTACCAGGTCTTGCCCTCATTAGGTAAGCCGGGGTACAGTTGGTGGAACCTACCGGGATGTGGTTGTATAGGTCCACCAGATCGGGCAACTTCTCAGGCCACAGACTGCGTTCTTCCAGGGGCAACGTTTTTAGAAGATCCATTACCACCTGGTTCATTTTCTCACAAAGTCCATTAGTTAGAGGATGGTAGGGTGTCGTCCTTATCTTCCGGCAGCCATACAGATTGCAGAATTCCTGGAAGACCTCCGCTTCAAAGGCAGGTCCCTGGTCCGTCAGCACTTGGTCCGGGTACCCGTGTGGACGGCAAAAGTGCTGCTGGAAGGCTCTAGCTGCTGTTTGAGCCGTTAAGTCCTTGACGGGGACGACAACCAGAAACCGGGAGTAATGATCCACGATGGTTAACGCGTAGACGTAGCCACTTCTGCTTGGGGTCAGTTTTACATGATCCAAGGCTACCAGTTCCAACGGTTGCCGGGTGACGATGGACTGCAGGGGAGTCTTCTGGCTGGCACGGTCCTTCCTTCTCAGGTTGCACGGGCCACAGTCTCTGCACCACTTCTCGATGGTTCCCCTCATGCCTACCCAGTGGAACCGCTCGCGCAGCAGGAACTCCAGCTTCTTCCACCCGAAGTGTCCAGCTCCGTCGTGGTATGCCTCCATCACCATGGCTGCGTCTCTTCGTGGCACCACTACTTGCCAGAGTAATTCATGCGTCCGGGAGTTAACCATTCTGCGGCACAACTTCCCTTTGTAAAGGAACAGTCGACTCCTCTCTGCCCATAGTTGTTTGGCTTCCTCCGGAGCGTCTGGTTCAAGGCAAGCCTCCGGGCGAGTCAGCATCTCCTTCACCAGTCGGACGGCAGGGTCGCTGTCTTGCGTTTCCGCCCAGTTGTAGTGAGGTAAGGGGTTCAACGTAGCAGCCTGCTTACTCCTTACCCGGTGGGAGTACTGGATAGTCCCATGACGGTGGAACGCAGGGAGTTCAACTTCTTCCAGTCCCTCCGGATCTTCTCCTTCGTCCGGCAGGTTGGGCATCCTGGACAGGGCGTCCGCGTTGGTATTGGAGCGTCCGGCCCGGTATTTGATTGTGAACTCGTAGTTGGACAGACGGGCCATCCACCTCTGCTCCAGGGCACCGAGTCTTGCCGTGTCCAGGTGTGTCAACGGGTTGTTATCCGTGTACACGGTGAACCGGGAAGAAGCGAGGTAATGCTTAAAGCGCTCGGTGACTGCCCATACTACGGCCAGGAACTCTAGCTTAAATGAGCTGTAATTCTCGGGGTTCCTTTCGGTGGGTCGCAGTTTTCGGCTGGCGTAGGCGATTACTCGTTCCTTCCCCTGCTGGATCTGGGACAGTACGGCTCCTAGCCCGATGTTACTGGCGTCGGTGTAGAGGATAAAGGGCTGGCTATAATCCGGGTACGCCAGGATTTCGTCCCCCGTGAGGGCCATCTTCAGCTGGCGGAAGGACTCTTCTTCCAGCTCCTCCCATTTGAAGGGCGGCTTCTGGTTCTTGGCCTTCCGGGACTGGCCTATCAGGAGGTCCTGCATAGGTGCTGCCTTTTTGGTGAAACCGGGAATAAACCTTCGGTAGTAGCCTACCAACCCGAGGAACTGCCGCACTTCTTTTACGCTGGAGGGGCTTGGCCATTCCTTAATTGCGGTGATCTTATCAGGGTCGGGAGCCACTCCGTCAGCGCTCACCACGTGTCCCAGGTACTGCACCTTTGGTTTCAGGAGGTGACACTTGGAGGGTTTCACCTTTAGGCCGTAACTTGCCAGAGCTTCGAACACTTCCGCCAGGTGTTTCAGGTGGTCCTCATACGTCTTGGAATATACGATGACATCGTCCAGGTACAACAGGACCGTCTCGAAGTTTCTGTGGCCCAGACAACACTCCATTAGTCGTTGGAAGGTTCCCGGTGCGTTGCAGAGTCCGAACGGCATGCAGGTGAACTCGCTAAGTCCCATCGGGGTGGTGAATGCGGTCTTCTCCCGGTCCGCCTCTGCTACAGGAACCTGCCAGTACCCGCTAGTGAGATCCAAGGTAGAGAAGAAGTTAGCAGATCTTAAAGCAGCCAAAGACTCCTCTATCCTTGGTAAGGGGTACGCATCCTTGTGTGTGATACGATTGATTTTCCGGTAATCTACACACATCCTCATGGTGTTGTCTTTCTTTCGGACTAAGACTAGTGGAGCTGCCCAGGGGCTACAGCTATCCCTGATCACCCCAGCCTCCTTCATGTCTCTAAGCATCCCCTTGGCGTGTTGGTAGTGTGCAGGGGGTACGGGTCGATACCTCTCTTTTATGGGAGGATGGTCTCCCGTGGGGATGTGGTGTTCTACCCCCTTGACTCGCCCGAAGTCTAACGGGTGTTTACTAAACACTCTCTCATACTCTTGAACCACCCGATAGACTCCCTGTTTCTGATGTGAGGGAGTGGAGTCAGTACCCAAATGTAGTTGCTGACACCAGTCCTCCTTTGTTTTCTTAGAGCCGTTACCTTCCTCCGGGTGAGATGGAGGCAAGGGTTCCACAGATTGTATAGCATTTTGGTTAATGGTATATAATTTGGCTAGCGTGGCATACCGGGGCAGGTACACTTCCCTCTTCCCGATATTGATTATGCGAACGGGCACCCTCCCATGGCGTACATTGACCACCCCCCGTGCTGTCAAAATGGTGGGCCTACTGTCTGAGTAAACTGGTTCTACCATTGCCTGGTAATCTCTACCTCTCAGACCAATAGCTGCCCGGCACCAAATCATCATTTCACTTTTTGGGGGCATGGCAATAGGAAAAGGGTCACACATTCTTACGCTACCAATCTCACCGCCGGAGAGTTCCACCTGTTGCCGTCGCATCAGTGCCCGGATCTCTTTCTGGAGCACCCGCTGCTCGCCGGAGCTGGCGTTCTTGGCAACCTGCTGTAAAAGGAAAATCACCTCTGCAAGACAATTTTCAATTACATTAGTTCCTAGAGTTATTTTTGGGTGACTCTCATGTTTGTCAATATCTACAATGATCAGTCCCTGTGCTGCCAGTTCGACTCTACCGATTTTGATGGTCACCTCTTTAAATCCGATCTGTGGCACGGGCTGGCCATTGCTGGCGATGATACTCAAGTCGTCGTCAGGGTAGCGGGTAATATCCGAGTCATTCCAGTACTGCTTAAAGAGCACGTACGGGATGGTGGTGACCTGTGACCCGGTGTCCAGTAGGGCACTCATGGGAATGCCATCCAGTACCACAGGCAAGACTGGACGTCCTCCCACATATCTGTCGCGCCAGTTCAATGGGCCTGGTGATCTTTTTCCTGGGGGTTGGCCCTCTACCCCAGGTTGTGCCCGTTTAAAGAACAGTACCTTGCCATATGTCCAGGTTGATTGCAGCGGCGGCAGATGGGTCGTCCGTCCTCGCTGTATCGGTCACTGGGTCTTCCTCTGGCCGGTGGGGTCCTCCTTGGTCGACGCCACGGGATGTCCTCCGGTCCGGATGCCAGCTGGATCTTCCCTGGGGTGGAAGCCTGTAAAGACTGCACAGTTCGGGTTAGCGCAGCAACGCTCTTAGCTAGCTCTTGGACCTGATGGTGTAGGTCTGGAGCCGGGTCATTGTCCAAAGCCTGCGCATCAGCTCCCACAGGCCCTGCCGACAAGGGCGCCGCCTCCTGGTGGTAAGTGATAGCTGGGCGCCTGTGGGTCACAACGCCACCCGGTGCCGGTTCTCGGAGCACCCGGATGGCTCTGTCCTTGAACTGTGCAAAGTCCAGCTGGGGATCCTGTAAGGCCATTGCCCGCAACTGGGTTCGGTGGGCATTGCAATATAAACCCTCTATAAATTGTTCAGTCAACAGCCTGTCCTCGTTTCCCACCCCATCAGGGTCGGTCTGCTTTATGGCCCTCAGGGCCTCTTGTAGGTTTAGTGCATAGTCCCTTATACTCTCATGCGCTCGCTGCTTGCACCCGTAGAATCTAAGCTTAATCTCGGCTGAGGTGCGGGTATCAAAGGTGTCCTTCAGCCGGGTTAGTATCCCTGCGACAGTCTTCCTCCCAGGTGGCCAGGATTTTACTTCCCTTTTGGCTGCCCCAGTTAGTTGGGCCACCAGGATGCTCACTTTTTGCTCTTCTGTGAGGGGGTACACCTGGAAGAGGCTATCCAGCTTTTCTCTAAAGTCATGCAGGGTATGTGACTCCCCTGAGTACTGGGGTAGCCAAGCTGCTCCCGGGATATAGGGCATGGTGAAGGGCATAACTGCAGCAGTGGTGGCGCTGGCGGGGGTTGAGGCAGTGAAGCTCTCCTCCGTATCCGACATCTTCCTCCCCCCTAGTGGACCGTGGCCTACCTTGCGATGATCCTGTTCCGTAGGCCGCGGCTCCGCAGTGGATCGTCAGGGTTGAGGACCTTCTGTCGCGCTCCGGTGACGTCGGCGTCTGCTGGGCTCCTTCCAGGACCTTACGCAACGTCCGGACGTGAGGCGGGGCTTCAGTTCTCGCGCGCTTTCGGAGTCCACGCCCCTCTTCTTCCCGCGCGGCGTCCTCAAGATGGCGTCCAATGGCGGGAAAACTCCACGGATGGCGGGAAGAAGGTCGAAGATGGCGCCGGATGGCGGGAAAACTTCGCGGATGGCGGGAATCTTCACCACTGGTAAGTTTGAACAGTCTTTGCTTTTCAGGCACGCAGTACCCGGTGGTTGCGGGCACGAAATCCTGCCGACTACGCCAAAGTTGACGCGCCCCTGGGCCTGTGTCGCGCTGCGTTGCGCACGCGGGAGCTTACCCGGAGCCGGATCTCTTGAGGGTTGTAGTCTCGTGGCGGTGACCCGGTCCGTGCCCAGGGAGTCAAACTGAGCGGCGATGTAACAGCGGTAGATGTAGGACGACTACGCCACCCGTTGAATGCAGCTATGGAGCTGCCGCTGCAGGACAGTCCGCTGAGGCCGGTGGATGGATGGTGCAGCGTAGATGGTATAACCCCCAACGGGAGGGGTATGGCCTCAGGGCAGCAGATGTGGATGATGGGGGTAGCAGGAACCACTCAGAGACGGTGCGGTGTAATTCAGGGTCTTTACTGGTAACAATGTTAGACCCTCCCGGAGTACTTGCTAGTGAACGGGGCCTGGTCAGTCCTTGAGCAGATGGGATCTCCCCTGGCCAGGCGGAGTTGTAGGCCTTCCCAACTAACTGTACTCTTCTGGCTACCTTGCTAGAGGCGGGAATAAGTAGCCCACGTCCCTGAGTGTACCGTGTGGTGCTCACCCGTATGGCCGGTGACTCGGGGCCTTCTAATGGCTTCCGCTCCACGATGGCGGTGCTGGTCCCACGCGTGTGACCGTGCCTTCGGGCTTCTGGGCCAGAGGACCTGAAATCCTCTGCCGGACGGTTTCTGCTGCTGGGTAGGAGTTAGTCCCCACAGCCTCGGACTCCGGGTCCGGTAAGAAATCTTCTCAGTCAGGGCGAGCTCTGCAGCTGCCAGCCCCTGACTCGTTGTAACACTGCTCCCCACAGAGCTCCTGATGTTTCTTGCTATGCTGCTTCTCTTCTCTACTCTTGTTCTGTCTTCTTTCTCACTAACCCTGCCTCAGCCCCGGGTTTATGTAGGGGAAGTCCTTCCCCTCCCAAGACTGGGCAGGAGGTGTGGCATGCACAGGATCCCTGACCAAAGGACCTCCCACCTGCTCTCAGACGTAATATCTCTATCACTGTGGCAACCAGACCCCTGGGGTGTCACACAAACAACTCCAGAGTTGTGAATTAGTTAACCACCAAAATGAGTGGAAAAAGGCCTGCTGCTGGTGGAAAGGGGAATAGGCGTGTTGGGAAGGGGAAAAAAGGTTGTGTCCGTGGGGTAGGTGTTAAAGCAACAGTAACATCTGCAGAAGAAAGACCATCTTCCAGCCAAACTAAAATGTCTACTTCTTTTAGCGGACAATGTGATAAGATCCCTTTCTTACGGCCACGCCAATCGCTACAAATTCCAGATGAGGCACAAAAACAGCAGGTGCTTCAACGGATATCAAGTGCTCCTTTAAGTGGGCTCTCCTCCACATCAACTTCAACATCACAAATACTCCAGTCCTCAAAGGTGTCACCCCAATCGCACTTGCTTCCTCACAGCTCCCAAATCTCCAGCTGCCCGTCTGAGTATGAGGTAGAACAGATGGTTGAGTCTGCAGAGCTGTTTACTCATACTATAGCCTGGGAATCAGAGGTCGACTCCAGCGCTTCTGTGAATCCAGACGAGGAAATGATCTGCACTGATGCCCAGAATCTTTATGAGTCAGATCCAGGACCAGACGCAGAAGGTTCTGACCATAATGTAGACCCTCATTCCCAAACTGTTACTCCTGTTGGTGGAGACAATGAGGAAGACGATGATAAGACTCAAATACCTGATTGGAGCGACAACTTTAGTTTTTTGTCAGGGCAGGAACAGGTTGGCTCTGAGGACGACGGGTGTGATAACGCACAGGGTGATGATGATGAGGTTGGAGATCCCACTTACTGTCAACCCACAGTCAGCCAAGAGATGAGGTCAGCAGAGGAGGTGGAGGAAGATGCTAGTGACGACGAGGTCAGGTTGCGCCTTCCTGGACAGAGACGTAGTACTGGAAGCACGTCAACAACTGCATCCTCAAACACAACTCTGCCTCTCACCACAAGTCGTGGTGGCTCTTCAGGTCGCATGGGTGCTAAGCCTTGCATAGCCTGGGCATTTTTTCAGATCGATAAAGATGACCCAACTCGTGTTATCTGTAACATTTGTCAGCAAAAGCTAAGTAGAGGCCAAAAAATACATAGTTTGAGTACTTCATGCATGAACCGGCACATGGACATGAAGCATAAGTTGCAGTGGGAAGCTCAGTGTGCTACAATGCGGCCTAGCCGGCCGGGCCAACCACCGTCTGCCATATCTTGTGCATCTGCGGCCTCTTCATCCTCTGTGACTGGGGGGACAGCAGTCACACCTGTTTTGGGGCGCAGACCTGCCACCTCTTTACCCGCAACAGCCAGCGTGATTGGCAGGTCATCATTTTCTTTGGAGGTGGTAACACCAGCTGGTGTTGAGCGCTGTCCGACATCGATAGCACCACCTTTGGATCAAGGCAACCTAACATGTCCACCTGCATCTTCCTCACAGACCGGCAGTTTGCCGGGGACACCCTTATCAACCCCGTCTAAGCACAATAGCCAGCCCTCGGTCCCTCAGATGTGGACAAGTAAAAGACCATTTCCTCCTAGCCATGAGAAAGCTAAGAGGTTGAATTTCACCATCTGCAAGTTCTTGGCTACAGAAATGCTGCCTTTCCGCCTGGTGGACACAGAGGATTTTCGAGACCTTATGTCCGTCGCAGTGCCCCAGTACCAGATGCCCAGTCGGCACTACTTCTCAAAGAAAGGTGTGCCTGCGCTCCACCAGCATGTCGCACACAACATCACCGCTTCTTTTAGAAACTCTGTATGTGACAGGGTGCATTTCACCACAGACACTTGGACGAGTAGGCATGGACAGGGGCGTTACATGTCGCTGACTGGGCACTGGGTAACTATGGTGACAGCAGGACAAGGGGCTGCTGTCCAAGTCTTGCCGTCCCCACGAGTTGTGCGTCAATCCTCTTTATGTCAAAGTTCCTCCACTGCTTCTGCCTCCTCAACCTCCTCTCGGTCTTCCACCTGCACCCAAAGCCTGTCTGGTCATGCCACAAGCTTTCTAACTGCGCAAAAGGGATCCTGCACACCTCCTTACTATGCTGGCAGTAGGGCTCAACGTCATCAGGCGGTTTTTACATTGAAATGTCTGGGAAATGTGAGTCACACAGCTGAGGAGTTGTGGTCAGCTCTGGAGAACCAATTTCATGAATGGTTGTCTCCACTGGACCTGAAACCAGGGAAGGCCGTGTGCGACAATGCTGCAAACCTGGGTGCAGCCCTTCGCCGGGGCAATGTCACACACGTGCCTTGTATGGCTTACGTGTTGAACCTGGTTGTCCAGCAATTTTTAGCCCACTATCCCAGACTAGATGGCCTTCTGCAGAGGGCACGGTCGCTGTGTGCTCACTTTCGCCGTTCGCATCCCGCAGCTCAGCGACTTACATCTCTACAGAAGTCGTTGGGCCTGCCACTTCACCGGCTAAAATGCGATGTGCCTACCCGGTGGAATTCAACTCTGCACATGTTGCAGCGACTGTGGCAGCACCGACAAGCCCTGGTGCAATACGTTCTGACGTATAGCCTGGGCCAACGAGATCCAGAGGTGGGGCAAATCACGCTGGAGGAGTGGTCTCAGATCAGGGACCTATGCACCCTTCTGCACAGTTTTGAAATGGCGACGAAGATGTTTAGTGCTGACGATGCCATTATCAGCATGACTATTCCGGTGATTTACATGCTGGAGCACATGTTAAACAGAATTCGGAGTCAGGTGGTGGCACAAGAGGAGGTGGAGGAAGTAGAGGAGGAGGAGTTGTATGCGGAAGGGCTAACATCTGCAAGGTCCAGACGGTCGGCAGCACCAAGTCGGCAGGCATGTGAGGGTGGGGGAGATGGTTTTACCAGGGCGCATGGTAGCAGCCAAACTAGTGAGGAAGGTGCAGGAGCCCAGGAAGAAGTGGAGGACGAACTGATGGAAGACTCATCAGATGAGGGAGACCTTGATCACATTTCTGTTGTGCGAGGTTGGGGGGAGAGGACAGAGGAAGGAAGCATGATTGTTACCTCGCCACCAACACAACAGGGACTTGGTGCTCCTGGATGCGCAACACACATGAGTGCCTTCTTGCTGCACTACCTGCAACATGACCCTCGAATTGTGAGAATTAGAAATAATCCTGACTACTGGGTTGCCACACTGTTAGATCCCCGGTACAAAAGTAAATTTGCAGAAATTATTCCTGCCATAGAAAGGGATGCACGCATGCAGGAGTATCAGCAGAGACTGTTGCAGAATCTTACATGTGCTTTTCCACAAAATACCAGTGGTGCACGTAGTGAATCTCACAGTTCCAACTTGCCAACCGTGGGACCGTCAAGTGTTCAGCACTCAAACCGTAACAGAACCACAGTATCTGCTGGTAACATCAATTTTGCGGAATCATTTCACCACTTTTTTAGCCCATCCTTTGCAAGGCCACAGGAGACAAGAAGTCTGACACATAGTCAACGCCTAGAGACGATGGTACAGGAGTATCTCCAAGTAAACATTGAAGTCATGACTGTGTCACTGGACCCTTGCTCTTTTTGGGCTTCCAATCTGGATAAATGGCCGGAGCTAGCCACTTACGCCTTGGAGATCTTGTCATGCCCCGCAGCCAGCGTTCTGTCTGAACGTGTGTTCAGCGCTGCTGGTGGTGTGCTGACAGATAAGCGCACGCGGCTCTCCACTGATAATGTAGACAGACTCACGTTCATAAAGATGAACAAATCATGGATCCGAAACGACTTTTCTACCCCTGTGTCATCCTGGGGAGAGTAAAAGCTTGATGATTGGTTAAAATCACCCTACCAACCGTTTTAAGCTTTCAAATTACTAATCATGTTTATCTGTATCTTGGCTGAAAAATAATTTGGGCTTTGTAGCAGTGAGCAGCACTGATTCTATTAGGCCATCTATAATAAGCTCCACCAGATTTAAAATTACTAATCATGTTTATCTGTATCTTGACTGGAAAATAATTTGGGCTTTGTAGCAGTGTGCAGCACTGATCCTATTAGGCCATCTATACTAAAGCTTCACCAGATTTAAAATTAATAATAATTTTTAGCTGCATCTAGCCCGGAAAATAATTTTGGGGCTCCGAGATGCGCAAGACACATAAGTGCCTTCTTGCTGCACTACCTGCAGCATGACCCTCATATTGTCAGAAATCGAAGTAATCATGACTACTGGGTTACCACACTCTTAGATCCCCCAAACTTTTCGATCAACCTTTTCATTTTAATAAAGACCAAAAAAATGGTCATTTTTGAAATTATAAGCATTAGCAGGTTGTTAGAAACTGAAATCAAACAGTTTTCAACTCAAAACTTTATTCTAGGTGATGTTACATTTTCACATAGGACCCCTTGTTCGAAAGGAGCTTCTGAACTCTCTCGTCCATTGAATTTGTCAGGTTTTGGATGGTTTCTGCTTCAATTGTTTTGCATGAGGACAGAATACCCTCCCAGAGCTGTTGCTTAGATGTGAACTGCCTCCCGCCATCATAGACACTCCTTTTAATAATGCTCCAAAGGTTCTGAATGGGGTAGAGGTCAGGGGAGCATGGGGGTCACACCATAAGTTTGTCCCCTTTTATGCCCATATCAGCCAGAGATGCAGATGTTTTATGTGCAGCATGAGATGGTGCATTATCATGCAGAAAAATGATCTTGCTGTGAAATACACGGTTCTTCTTCTTGAACCATGGCAGGAAGTGCTGTTTGAGAAAATCCACATACATTATGGAGTTCATCTTTAGCGCCTTCAGGGATCCTAAAGGGGCCGACAATCTCTCTCCCCATGATTCCAGCCCAAAACATTACTCCACCTCCTCCTTGTTGGCGCTGTAGCCGTGTTTGCGTGGGGTGTCCATCAACCAGCCATCCTCCACTCCATCCATCTGGACCATCGAGCGCTGCACGGCACTCATCCGTGAACAAAACAGTTTTGAAATCAGTCTTCATGTAATGTTTGGCCCACTGGAGCCGTTTCTGCTTGTGTGAAGTGGATAGAGGAGGTCGACAGGATGGCGTATGCACAGCTGCAAACCTCTGAAGGACCCTGCATCTTGTTGTTCGGGGGACGTTGGAGGCACAAGCAGCTTCAAAAACTTGTCTGCTGCTATGACAAGGCTTTTTTGCCGCTGCTCTTTCAACCTGACGTAATTGCCTGTAGGAAAGAGTCCTCAATTTGCCCTTATCAGCACGCACACGTGTGTACTGTGAATCAGCTACATACTTCTTGATTGCCAAGACACTTCATCCTGATCATCGCACAATGTTGATTGTAGTCATGCCTTGACCTAAACACTCCACAATTTGTTGCTTCTCAGCAGCCGACACATCCTTTTTCTTTCCCATTTTGGCAGAAAATGTAGGCTGCTTAATAATGTGAGACAGCCTTCTTAAGTAGTCTTGCCTTTCATTGGACACACCTGCCAAACTAATTAGCACAGGTGTCTGCAATTGCTTACAGTGATATAAAGAGCCCTGACACACATCACCATCAATGAGTTTAACTGACAAACAAACAAATTCTTCCCTTATCACTCCTAAACACTTTTTGCATAATAATTTGGAACACAGTGTACATGTGCTTTTCCACAAAACACCAGTGGTTCACGTAGTGAATCTTACAGTTCTAACTTGCCAACCGTGGTCTGTATGGAGTTGTTCAATAAAGGGCCCAAAATTAAGATAACATAGATGGGAGAGGTCTCTATGAATAGGAATTCCTAAGTATTTGATACCCTGTGAGGGCCAGGCAAAGGGAAAGTTGGACTGGATGGAATCCTATATGGATTTGGGGAGGGAGACATCGAGGGCCTCAGACTTCGCTGCATTGATTTTAAAATTTGACCATGTAACAAAGTGATCTATTTCAGCCATAACAGCATGGATGGATATATGTGATTGAGTGATATATACTAGGACATCATCAGCAAATAGAGAGCACTTGTACTCGGTGCCTCCCACCTCAATCCACCTAATATTGGGTTTATGGCGAATTGATGAGAGCAGCTGCTCCGTCACTAGGATGTATAAGAGAGGGGACAGAGAATATCCCTGCCTTGTCCCATTGGTGATTGTGAAAGGTGATGAAAATGTTCTGACGCGCCCCCTGGGCCTTGGGACACCCGGAGCCGGACCCTTTTTGGTGGATGCTGGTGGTTGTAGTCTCCGTGGCGGCGACCCGGTTCCGTGGCTCAGGGCGGTCAAACCAGTGGCGGAACTATTTATGTGGTTTTGATGTTTAAATGTCCGACTACGCCACCCGTGGATTGCGGTCAGAGTGAACCGCCGCTCCAGGGCAGACCGCTGAGGCTGGTGTTGTGGGTGCAGCAGAGCGTAGCATAACTCCCCACGGGAGGAGTATAGCCTCAGGGCAGTGTATGCGGAGGATGGGGGTGATGGTGCAGGGCAGCAGCAGTAATGACACGGAGTCAGTGATGCAGTCCAGGGCCTTTACTCACAGTTCTTATTATCCAGACCACGTCTGCAGGTAATGGCTGCCCACGTCGTACTGTGCTCACCAGGTGAGGGGCTCAGACAACTCCCAGATAACTTTGGAGTGCTTCACAGGACCCCCTTTGTGTGTCCTTTGTCTGGCCTTTCTTACCAACCCTTCTGTCCGGCTGCCTCGGGCCTCCTCTTGGTAAACTTGGCGCCAGTTTCCCTGACCCTATGTGGTGCCTTCCTAGCGGGTGTAGCGAGGGGCTGCGCCACATAAAATGTCACAGCCTCCTGTTTCTAGCTGAGGGTCGTTTCCTGCCTCCACTAGTTTCGGGGACCGGTCTCCCCCTTTGGCCTGACCCCTCCACGCAGGTGGATTCGGGCGTGCGGTGGCGACTCGCCCGTCCGCACCCCTGAGATCCCTTCGTTCCTCGTTCCTGGAGCCTTCTCCGCTCCTCTTCCTTCCTTCTCCCTCTTCCAGGCCTGGGCCTCTGTTACTAGGCCCGCCTCCGGAGCAGAGCTCATGCAGAGCCCCTGCTCCCTGCCACTTCTGCTCAGACTTCTCTGCACTGAACTAAGATGGTGCCCACCTTTTATACTCCCTTCTCAATGCACCCAGGAACTGCTTCCTCCCTGCTCCTGCACTACAGGGTTCCCCTTCCTCAGTGTTCCCTCCCCCCACTCCAGTCAGGGACAGGGACTGTCGTGCCCATCTCAGGGGCATATTGGTCGCCCTGCCCCACGGCAATGAGGTGTAATGCATGCAGGTGTCGGGTCCTGATCCACACTACATCCTTACCTGAGAGTGAGATATCACACCTCTGGGTGAGGTGCAATACCTCTGTAGCAACCGAGCCCTCAGGGTGCTACAGTTCCATTTATCTTCAGCCTAGGTGACGTATTGCGATACAGGGCCGTGATTTTGGCTATAAAAGGGTCCCCTAGACCCCTACCCCAAGCTTTTTAAGAGAATCATATATGGCGTGCCAGGAGACTCTATGGAATGCTTTCTCAGCATCCAACGAGAGTATCTAATTACAAATTTTTAAGTGCATCTAGCCCAGGAAATACTTTGTGCCTAGTAGCAGTGTCTGCTAGTCAGCGGATTATCCCGGCTGTTAAGCAAGCTACACCACCTGTAGTTTGGACACTTCATTTTTTCAAAGGAAATGCTTCGGGACCACGGGATATTCAGTGAAGAGCATCAGGAGGCACCCCAAGGCATAGGGGCTCGGACTGGCAGTAGGATGCCTTGCGGTGGACAGCCGATCTCGATCCTTATAAAAGCTTTTTAACTGCAGCAGCTTTAGTGGACACTACTGAAGCTGGAATTACGCGGCTGCTGGCATGAGACTTGCCCTCCAATAGATCCTTGTAAATTGATTTAAAGTGTATTTATTCAAATTAGAGAGACAATTTAAATTAAAAAGCTTAGAGCTGCCTCCACCACAGGGGGGCTCGCTCGACCCACCAGCGGACAGGCACCAGTATTGGGAGAGGGGGGCTGGCCGTCAGGGTTCACCGCGGCTCTGGCACAAACCCGGCGACACGGAGGTGGCACGGGCAGGAGCGGACTGAACGTGTCGGCTTCTCACTTTTTGGATTTTAGAAGGGCATGACATGCCTATATCTGTGTCTCCCCCTCCTTTTACTCCTCCACCTCTTTTCTTTTCGCATGACTATATGTACTTGTCACTTTTCCATGTGTTAGTTGTGTCTTCTGAGCAGTTTGTCAGCTTTTGGACACCTTTGAAGGTGTTTTCTATGTGTTTCTATGTGTTTTTGTTTGCCTGCCATTGGTTGTAACGGTGTTCGAAGGTGTTCGACGAACAGTTCGACGAACAGTTCGGCGAACACACGGGTGTTCGACGAACCGAACCGAACTCGAACACTACGGGGGTGGCTCAACACTAATGATTACTTCGAATTCTGACAATATGAGGGTCATGTTGCAGGTAGTGCAGCAAGAAGGCACTTATGTGTCTTGCGCATCTCGGAGCCCCAAAATTATTTTCCGGGCTAGATGCAGCTAAAAATTATTATTAATTTTAAATCTGGTGGAGCTTAGTATAGATGGGCTAATAGGATCAGTGCTGCACACTGCTACAAAGCCCAAATTATTTTCCAGTCAAGATACAGATAAGCATGATTAGTAATTTTAAATCTGGTGGAGCTTATTATAGATGGCCTAATAGAATCAGTGCTGCACACTGCTACAAAGCCCAAATTATTTTCCAGCCAAGATACAGATAAACATGATTAGTAATTTGAAAGCTTAAAACGGTTGGTAGGGTGATTTTAACCAATCATCAAGCTTTTACTCTCCCCAGGATGACACAGGGGTAGAAAAGTCGTTTCGGATCCATGATTTGTTCATCTTTATGAACGTGAGTCTGTCTACATTATCAGTGGAGAGCCGCGTGCGCTTATCTGTCAGCACACCACCAGCAGCGCTGAACACACGTTCAGACAGAACGCTGGCTGCGGGGCATGACAAGATCTCCAAGGTGTAAGTGGCTAGCTCCGGCCATTTATCCAGATTGCAAGCCCAAAAAGAGCAAGGGTCCAGTGACGCAGTCATGGCTTCAATGTTTACTTGGAGATACTCCTGTACCATCGTCTCTAGGCGTTGACTATGTGTCAGACTTCTTGTCTCCTGTGGCCTTGCAAAGGATGGGCTAAAAAACTGGTGAAATGATTCCGCAAAATTGATGTTACCAGCAGATACTGTGGTTCTGTTACGGTTTGAGTGCTGAACACTTGACGGTCCCACGGTTGGTAAGTTGTAACTGTGAGATTCACTACGTGCACCAATGGTGTTTTGTGGAAAAGCACATGTAAGATTCTGCAACAGTCTCTGCTGATACTCCTGCATGCGTGCATCCCTTTCTATGGCAGGAATAATTTCTGCAAATTTACTTTTGTACCGGGGATCTAACAGTGTGGCAACCCAGTAGTCAGGATTATTTCTAATTCTCACAATTCGAGGGTCATGTTACAGGTAGTGCAGCAAGAAGGCACTCATGTGTGTTGAGCATCCAGTAGCACCAAGTCCCTGTTGTGTGCTCCAGCATGTAAATCACCGGAATAGTCATGCTGATAATGGCATCGTCAGCACTA
The DNA here is from genome assembly GCF_046119375.1 of Phyllobates terribilis. Lineage (NCBI taxonomy): Eukaryota > Metazoa > Chordata > Amphibia > Anura > Dendrobatidae > Phyllobates > Phyllobates terribilis. The sequence goes on along the minus strand of NW_027362764.1, from coordinate 61,402,036 downwards.
AACATCTTCGTCGCCATTTCAAAACTGTGCAGAAGGGTGCATAGGTCCCTGATCTGAGACCACTCCTCCAGCGTGATTTGCCCCACCTCTGGATCTCGTTGGCCCAGGCTATACGTCAGAACGTATTGCACCAGGGCTTGTCGGTGCTGCCACAGTCGCTGCAACATGTGCAGAGTTGAATTCCACCGGGTAGGCACATCGCATTTTAGCCGGTGAAGTGGCAGGCCCAACGACTTCTGTAGAGATGTAAGTCGCTGAGCTGCGGGATGCGAACGGCGGAAGTGAGCACACAGCGACCGTGCCCTCTGCAGAAGGCCATCTAGTCTGGGATAGTGGGCTAAAAATTGCTGGACAACCAGGTTCAATACGTGAGCCATACAAGGCACGTGTGTGACATTGCCCCGGCGAAGGGCCGCACCCAGGTTTACAGCATTGTCGCACACGGCCTTCCCTGGTTTCAGGTCCAGTGGAGACAACCATTCATGAAATTGGTTCTCCAGAGCTGACCACAACTCCTCAGCTGTGTGACTCACATTTCCCAGACATTTCAAAGTAAAAACCGCCTGATGACGTTGAGCCCTACTGCCAGCATAGTAAGGAGGTGTGCAGGATCCCTTCTGCGCAGTTAGAAAGCTTGTGGCATGACCAGACAGGCTTTGGGTGCAGGTGGAAGACCGAGAGGAGGTTGAGGAGGCAGAAGCAGTGGAGGAACTTTGACATAAAGAGGATTGACGCACAACTCGTGGGGACGGCAAGACTTGGACTGCAGCCCCTTGTCCTGTTGTCACCATAGTTACCCAGTGCCCAGTCAGCGACATGTAACGCCCCTGTCCATGCCTACTCGTCCAAGTGTTTGTGGTGAAATGCACCCTGTCACACACAGAGTTTCTCAAAGAAGCGGTGATGTTGTGTGCGACATGCTGGTGGAGCGCAGGCACACTTTTCTTTGAGAAGTAGTGCCGACTGGGCATCTGGTACTGGGGCACTGCGACGGACATAAGGTCTCGAAAATCCTCTGTGTCCACCAGGCGGAAAGGCAGCATTTCTGTAGCCAAGAGCTTGCAGATGGTGAAATTCAACCTCTTAGCTTTCTCATGGCTAGGAGGAAATGGTCTTTTACTTGTCCACGTCTGAGGGACTGAGGGCAGGCTATTGTGCTTAGACGGGGTTGATAAGGGTGTCCCCGGCAAACTGCCGGTCTGTGAGGAAGATGCAGGCGGACAGGTTAGGTTGCCTTGATCCAAAGGTGGTGCTATCGATGTCGGACAGCGCTCAACACCAGCTGGTGTTACCACCTCCAAAGAAAATGATGACCTGCCAATCACGCTGGCTGTTGCGGGTAAAGAGGTGGCAGGTCTGCGCCCCAAAACAGGTGTGAACGCTGTCCCCCCAGTCACAGAGGATGAAGAGGCCGCGGATGCACAAGATATGGCAGACGGTGGTTGGCCCGGCCGGCTAGGCCGCATTGTAGAACACTGAGCTTCCCACTGCAACTTATGCTTCATGTCCATGTGCCGGTTCATGCATGAAGTACTCAAACTATGTATTTTTTGGCCTCTACTTAGCTTTTGCTGACAAATGTTACAGATAACACGAGTTGGGTCATCTTTATCGATCTGAAAAAATGCCCAGGCTATGCAAGGCTTAGCACCCATGCGACCTGAAGAGCCACCATGACTTGTGGTGAGAGGCAGAGTTGTGTTTGAGGATGCAGTTGTTGACGTGCTTCCAGTACTACGTCTCTGTCCAGGAAGGCGCAACCTGACCTCGTCGTCACTAGCATCTTCCTCCACCTCCTCTGCTGACCTCATCTCTTGGCTGACTGTGGGTTGACAGTAAGTGGGATCTCCAACCTCATCATCATCACCCTGTGCGTTATCACACCCGTCATCCTCAGAGCCAACCTGTTCCTGCCCTGACAAAAAGCTAAAGTTGTCGCTCCAATCAGGTATTTGAGTCTCATCATCGTCTTCCTCATTGTCTCCACCAACAGAAGTTACAGTTTGGGAATGAGGGTCTACATTATGGTCAGAACCTTCTGCGTCTGGTCCTGGATCCGACTCATAAAGATTCTGGGCATCAGTGCAGATCATTTCCTCGTCTGGATTCACAGAAGCGCTGGAGTCGACCTCTGATTCCTAGGCTATAGTATGAGTAAACAGCTCTGCAGACTCAACCATCTGTTCTACCTCATACTCAGACGGGCAGCTGGAGATTTGGGAGCTGTGAGGAAGCAAGTGCGATTGGGGTGACACCTTTGAGGACTGGAGTATTTGTGATGTTGAAGTTGATGTGGAGGAGAGCCCACTTAAAGGAGCACTTGATATCCGTTGAAGCACCTGCTGTTTTTGTGCCTCATCTGGAATTTGAAACGATTGGCGTGGCCGTAAGAAAGGGATCTTATCACATTGTCCGCTAAAAGAAGTAGACATTTTAGTTTGGCTGGAAGATGGTCTTTCTTCTGCAGATGTTACTGTTGCTTTAACACCTACCCCACGGACACAACCTTTTTTCCCCTTCCCAACACGCCTATTCCCCTTTCCACCAGCAGCAGGCCTTTTTCCACTCATTTTGGTGGTTAACTAATTCACAACTCTGGAGTTGTTTGCACAAAAAAACAATGGATGGGAACCGAGCAGAGCTGAGTGGCCAAACTGTGGTATTAGGCCAAAACTATTGGCTGGGTTAGATGCAGAAAAAAATTATATTCAATTTGCAACCTGATGGAGGTCAGTATAGGTGGACTAATAGAACAAGTCCCACACACAGCTAGAAGCCCAAATATTTTTTCAGAGGTAGATGCAGAAAAAAATTATATTCAGTTTGCAACCTGATGGAGGTCAGTATAGATGGAGTAATAGAACAAGTCCCACACACAGCTAGAAGCCCAAATATTTTTTCAGAGGTAGATGCAGAAAAAAATTATATTTAGCTTGCAACCTGATGGAGGTCTGTATAGATGGATTAATAGAACAAGTCCCACACACTGCTAGAAGCCCAATATTTTTTCAGAGGTAGATGCAGAAAAAAAATATATTCAGTTTGCAACCTGATGGAGGTCAGTATAGATGGACTAATAGAGAAAGTCCCACACACTGCTAGAAGGCCAAATATTTTTTCAGAGCTAGATGCAGACAAAAAATTATTTTTAATTTGCAACCTGATGGAGGTCAGTATAGATAGACTAATAGAGAAAGTCCCACACACTGCTAGAAGGCCAAATATTTTTTCAGAGCTAGATGCAGATAAAAATTATTTTTAATTTGCAACCTGATGGAGGTCAGTATAGATGGACTAATAGAGAAAGTCCCACACACTGCTAGAAGGCCAAATATTTTTCAGAGTTAGATGCAGAAAAAAATTATATTCAGTTTGCAACCTGATGGAGGTCAGTATAGATGGACTAATAGAACAAGTCCCACACACAGCTAGAAGCCCAAATATTTTTTCAGAGGTAGATGCAGATAAAAATTATTTTTAATTTGCAACCTGATGGAGGTCAGTATAGATGGACTAATAGAGAAAGTCCCACACACTGCTAGAAGGCCAAATATTTTTTTCAGAGCTAGATGCAGATAAAAATTATTTTTAATTTGCAACCTGATGGAGGTCAGTATAGATGGACTAATAGAGAAAGTCCCACACACTGCTAGAAGGCCAAATATTTTTTCAGAGCTAGATACAGAAAAAAATTATATTCAGTTTGCAACCTGATGGAGGTCAGTATAGATGGACTAATAGAACAAGTCCCACGCACAGCTAGAAGCCCAAATATTTTTTCAGAAGTAGATGCAGATAAAAATTATTTTTAATTTGCAACCTGATGGAGGTCAGTATAGATGGACTAATAGAGAAAGTCCCACACACTGCTAGAAGGCCAAATATTTTTTCAGAGCTAGATGCAGACAAAAAATTATTTTTAATTTGCAACCTAATGGAGGTCAGTGTAGATGGACTAATAGAGAAAGTCCCACACACTGCTAGAAGGCCAAATATTTTTTCAGAGCTAGATGCAGAAAAAAATTATATTCAGTTTGCAACCTGATGGAGGTCAGTATAGATGGACTAATAGAACAAGTCCCACACACAGCTAGAAGCCCAAATATTTTTTCAGAGGTAGATGCAGATAAAAATTATATTCAATTTGCAACCTGATGGAGGTCAGTATAGATGGACTAATAGAATGATGCTATGCCCAAAAGATTTTACTTCACTAGGTGCAGTAAAAAAATTGGTATTCTATACACAGGTGGTATATCTTGCAACACAGATAGGCTACTCCACTGACTAACACACTGTGCAATAGGCCAAAAAGGATTAGCTTTGCTAGATTCAGCCAAATGCTGTGAAAAAAACTTGCACAGCACTCTCACAGACCTGCCTGGCAAAAACTGATAGGAACTGATGTAACCTAGTCCTGAAAAGGACTGCAATTACAATTAGTCTTTACTCCCACAATCTATCTATTTAAGAGCACAGACCTGCCTGATAAAAGTCGTAGGAAATGCTGTAACCTAGTCCTTAAAAGGACTGCAATCACAACTATTCCCTACTCCCAAGCTATCTGTAGATTTGTGCGAAAATTGGCTTGAAATTAACAAGGTATAGCGCACACAGCAACAGCGGTGCCGTCTAACACGCAGCTGCAGCAGTGAGAAAATGGTGGCGACGGGGAACATGGCTTGGTCTTATAGGGCAAGGACATGTGACATACACTGCCAATGACACATGCCCTTGCTTGTGTGAAAAAAAGCACTTCGCTCCGTGTGTGCGCTGCTGATAGGCTGACAGTGCCCATCACCGGAAACCGCAGGTGGCGTAGTCGAAAAATACCACTTTTACTTGAAAGCTCATATATTTTTATGTGACGGCCCTGGGCACGGAACAGGTCCAGGACACGACTGCCTCCCCCGCTACCCCTACACCGACCTGGCTCCTCCCAGGGAGAGCTGTGAGCATCACACTTCTGTTTCTAAACAGGTATCTGGATAAGGAAGCGGCTGCATTGTTAATGGAGGGTTTTTGTTTTGGGTTCAGAATCCCGTCGATTGTTGAACCTTGTGAAGTGAGGCCAAAAAATGTATGTTCTGCCCGTATGCATGCAAAGGTTGTTATGGAGAAGTTGGAGAAGGAAGGCCGCATGGCGGGTCCTTTCTTGAGCCCCCATTACCCTACTGGCATGTGTCCCCATTAGGAGTTGTGCCCAAGAAGGAGCCCAACAAGTTCAGGTTGATACATCACCTGTCATACCCTCATGGCAGTTCGGGTAATAATGGTATTGATCCTGAGTTAGTTTCTGTTGAATGGATTCATAAGTTAGGTAAGGGGTCCCTCATGGCAAAGACAGATGTGGAGGCTGCTTTTCGATTACTTCCTGTTCATCCGGAGAGTCTTTATCTTTAGGGTTGTCATTGGGACGGGAATTATTATGTGGATTATTGTTTGCCAATGGGATGCTCGATATCGAGTGCATATTTTGAGAAATTTAGTTGTTTCGTTGAATGGGTAGTGAGGAAGGAGTCCGGTATGGAGTCTGTTTTGCACTACCTGGACGATTTTTTGTCCTTAGGGCCGGCTGGGTCCTCGGTTTGTTCGGTGCTTCTACAGACAGTTCAACAGGTGGTGTGTAGATTTGCCATTCCTCTGGGCCCTGACAAGATGGAAGGCCCTTGTACAGTTTTAAAGTTTTTGGGGATTGAGCTTGATTCCATCCAAATGGAATGCAGGTTGCCAGGAGAGAAACTGGTGGATTTGAAGAATGCCGTACAGGAAACCTTACAGGCTAGAAAATTGCGTTTGAGGCAGCTGCAAACTCTTTTAGGGAAACTTAATTTTGCTTGCAGAATCTTACGTATGGGTAAGTTTTTTTCGCATAGAATGTCTCATTCCATGGTGGGGGTTAAACAGCCGTTGCATTTCGTGAGGTTGAACGCAGAGGCTGACTTGGCCGTGTGGGCAGATTTTCTGCAGTTGTATAATGGAAAATCAGTTTGGTTGGAGAAATTAATGTCTAACGTAGATTTAGTTTTATACACTGATGCATCTGTTTCTTTTGGTTTTGGAGCGTACTTCAAAAGCAGGTGGTGCATGGGCGAGTAACCTGAGTATTGAAGGCATGCTGGGTTGAAGAAAAATTTGGCATTGCTAGAGATGTTTCCAGTTGTGGTGGCATTGGAGGTTTGGGGTGTGGAATTGAAAAATGAAAAAGTGAGTTTCTTTTGTGATAATTTGAGTGTGGTTCATTGTATTAACATTACAGCAAATTCCCCGCCGGTCGTATCTCTGTTGCGACATCTTGTGCTCAGATGTCTGGATTGCAATGTATGGTTTTGTGTTGCGCATGTGCCGGGGGTATAGAATTCTATTGCTGATGCTTTATCTCACTTCCAGTGGGATTGGTTTCGAGAGCTGGCGTTAGATGTGGAGCAGCTGGAGACTGAGTGGCCCTGGTGGTTATGGGATCTGGTGTCGGTACCGCATTGAATCTGGATAGGACTTCGGTTACTCCAAGTACCTTGCATAGGTATGTTTCGGCATGGTAGGTGTGGCAGGATTTGGTGGATTCGGTGGGTGAGCAGGTAACAGTGGATGATCATCCTTATTTGTTGCTGTATATGATTGGAAGGGCGTTTCAACAGGGTTTCTATTTTTCGGTGGTGGTTGGTAGGCTAGCAGGATTGGCCTTCTTTTTCAAAATGTTGGGCTGGAAGGATTGTACAAAAGAGCTTTTGGTGCGGCAGGCTATGAAAGCCTTCTGGAAGAATTGTAACAAGAGGGATTCTTTGTTTAAGATCTTGGGCCAGTTATTGCAGGGTCTTGGGAAGATTTGTAGGTCAGAGTATGAATGCTGCTTGTTTGGGGCGTCTTTCATGTTGGCATTTTTTGGGGCCTTTTGAGTGAGCAAGGTGGTGCGCAAGAATGTCAAGTGTCACGGGGGTCTGCAATTTCAGGATGTGCCATGTTCGGACGAAGCAGTTCAATGTTATTTGAGGCGGTCAAAGACTGACGTGGTTGGGAGAGGTCATATGTTGGAGTTACGTGGTGTGAACGGTTTGAATGAATGCCCGGTTAGATGGGTATCCTCGTTTATGGAAGTGAGAAGTTTTGTACCACGTTCATTTTTGGTGCACCAGGATGGATCTGCTTTGTCAGTTTATCAATTCATTGCTATTTTTCGTCAAAGTTTATCTAACAGTGGTTTGGATGCATTAGAGTTTGCCTCGCACTCCTTCCGGATTGGGGCAGCTACAGAGGCAGCCCGATGAGGTCTGGGGTGTTCAAGTGATAAAGAGGATAGGTCAATGGGAATCTGCCAGATACAGGACTTATATTAGACCACACATGTTGTAAGGGTCTTAGTGTATTTGATTATGCATCGTTGGGGTTAAAGGTTTTATTGTTATCAACCTTATTTTCAATTCTCGTTTACAGGAAACCTCGTATTAGTACGGGTGTTAGGCCATTCCTATGTCTACTGGGGAGTTATACCGTCAGGCCGCCAGTTGGGTTTAGCAAAGGATTTGGCGTTGGTCTGGTGGATCAGAATCAGGGGTTTGTAGTGAAACAGGTTATTGCCGGAATTTCATTTTTAGAATAATTTAGTTAGGCCCCAGATGTTTTGGTTCTTCGTGCTGGGGGCAATGATTTTGGTGCCAGGGCATCCCGAGAGTTGATTCAGCATATTAAATATGATTGCCTTAGACTGATGTCATCTTATCTGGGTTTAGTTATTATGTGGTCTAAAATTGTAGCGCGGTTGGCTTGGAAACATGCCAGGTCGGTTGAGAAGGTAAAAAAGCGTGCAAAAAGTTAACAAAGAGGTTTCCCGGTTTATTGCAAGAAATGGAGGGATAATAGTTTGACATCAGGAGTTGGAAGTTCCTTCCTGGGAATTTCTTAGAGCTGATGGGGTTCATTTAAATACAATTGGAATTGATTTATGGGCCTTGGCTTTGATGGAAGGTGTGGAAAAGACGGCTTTAGTATGGTGGGACTCGTAGGCATAAGGTGTCATGCTTGCTCGTTGTGGCGTGGAAGGAGGGGGGTTTGAAGGCGGTGGTTACACTGTAGGATGAGGGGAGACCAGTGCGGGATTGACTCCCTAGATGTTGAAGGTTATGAAGTGGAAGTGAATCCCTACTGGGCTAGGTCCCAGAGGGACAAGTTGGTTTGGGCAGCAGACAGCTGGGGCCCCGGAGCCGGTGCAGTGCGGTTTGGGGCGGTGTGGAGTAGCTGTCACTTCATAAAATTTGAATGGTGGAACCTTCAATCCCACCCCACCCTTTGCTGGTTATTTAAGAATGTTTAGAATTTGAGTTTATTGAATAAACGAGGCTGCTGTGGCCTTCAGAAGGAGGCGGAAAGGAAAAGATGGAAAGAGGACGGAGAGCTTTAACTTCAGGGCTTAGCCTCCTGCACTTGCACCTTATTTGCATAAAAATTGGTCAAGGGATTTCTTTGAAATGTAAGTAAGGATTACAAAAGAGAAGATTTAATCGGAATTACAGCGACCTATAGAGGAGTTTGGTATATAGTAAAAAACCTGCTGACAGGTTCCGTTTCCAAATCATTACTGTGCATAAAGATTTTATACCATAGCTCCTAACCATCTCGGAATTGGTGGGATTGTCCCGTCACATCTCAGCTCTTCTCCTGGCTTCTATACTCACCTCTTCGACATCTTCCTTGTTCCCGTGGGTCCTCCTCTAGGATGGGCCGCTTCTGTCAGCTCAGCGCATGAATTAAAGCTAATTTATTCACTTCATTTGTGATCAGGTCTTCCAGGACTCCAACTTGCTTTCCTTTGTTTTAAGGCTGCAGTTTTACCAATGAGCTAACATAATGTTACACATAGGAGATTTTGGTAATCTTCACCTCTAAAGCAGAGAGTGACTAGATGCAAATTATACAAATACATTGGCTACAGCAGTCTTTGCACTTGTATACTGAGGTGAAAAAGGTATTTTTTTTATTCTTATAAAACTAAAAATCAATTAGAAACCTATAATTTTTTTTTGAGAACCTCCCCCAGGTCCCAAACCCACAAACCTCAACATTCTAGGCAGGAGCTGAACATACAACATGTCTTGCAGCGCTTGTGTCCTGGGCAGTGGCGTACCACCAATGGTGGCTGGCCACGTGACTGCTGTGGGGCACATGAGCTGGGGAGGCCCGGTGTCAGTGCCTGCATTGGGTCACCCCTCTGGCAAGTGAGAGCCGCCCCCCCACATGCCAATACAGTTGAAAGCAATAAAGGAGGAGGGAGCTTCGTGTGGCACTCCCTCTCCCATCATTCCTCCTCTGCATCTGATGCAGCGGGCACGATGACATCACTTCACTTCAACCTGGTATATATATATATATATATATATATATATATATATATGTATATATATATATATATATATATATATATGCCCTCCATCCTGGTATATATGTCCCTCATCCTGGTATATGTGTCTATCATGTGTCCCATTCTGGTATATACAGTATATCCCCCATCCCATTATATATGTCACTTACCCTGGGCTACATCCTGGAATATATCTGTCACCCAGGGGGAATATAGGGGACTCGGTACCCGGGCCTTTTACCTTGTTTAGGAGGTCACGGCAGTTGGCTCCTGGGCCCGTACTCTGGGTCTCTCTTTAAAAAGGGGTTTTAGTGTACAGTTTGTCTCCTGACGCCACCTGTGGTTTCTGGCAATGGTTACCGGCGCTGCTGCAGACCTCCGGGGGGTGATGGGATGGCAGCTGAGGTGTTTCTGCTCCCCACAGGTGGAGCAGGAGTAACTGACAGAGACAGGGGATTCACTTCAGTACCTTTACTGGTGCGGATGTCAGGTACGTTCCAGGGTACTCGGTAGGAAGGGTGCACTTCAGGACTTCTCCCCAGTGAGCGGGTATAAAGCCTCCTGGTCCGTGTCTCCCTGTCTCTAAGCTCTTGGCCAGCCTGCAACTGGGCCTAGCTTCTGTGTCGTGCTGTTCCTTCACCTGTCTCTTGGTAGTAGGACCTTTTTCTGGCAACCACTATCCCTGGACACTGGGGCCTTCATGGTTCCTAATCCTGTCAAGGGATTAGCTTCAGGTCGACCAGGGACTTGTAGTCCTCCTGGTATGCCGGTGATCCCTACTGGGTGTAAAGGACCCTGTAGGCGCGGACCCGGTGTCCAGTTTGTGTCTTGGGGTGAGCCTATGATGCTCCTCTGCCCCCTCAACTCCTCTATCATCTCCTCCTTGCCTCCAGCCACACTCGGGGCCCTCAATACAGCAGCAGACATGCTGCGTCTTCACTGCTCTCAGTGTCAGCACACTCTCTGACTAAACAACTAACTGCCTAACTCCACCCTCCAGTATATATATATCCGTATCTGGGCTCCCTCTGGTGGTATGAGGTGAAAGGGTGGAGGTGTCTGTTTGTAGTGAGGGCCTCTTGTGGAGAAGTCCATCCATGCACCCTTTTGGGTCCTGTGGTAACTGTGAACAGCAGGGTGCCACATATCCCCTGTTTTGCCTCTGTTCTATAATGTATAGAAAAAAATAAACCATTATCCTCACCATCCAACTTCTCCTTCGCCGTGCGGGGTCCTCTTCTGAAACCTGCAGCTGACTTCAGCGTCCAAGCTACAGAAGCGCATGACGTCACTGCCATGTGCCCCCACGGACAAGACGGGTCTCTGTGCCACAATATAATTCAGCTGAATGTGCGTCTGAGGATGCACATCAAGTTGAAGTTTGCGCTATTGGCGGGCCCCCCACCGTCCTGGTTGCGACGGTGGTCATTATGACCTTGTCTTTAACCCCTTCTCAATAAAGCGATTTTTTGTTTTTGCTTTTTTCCTCCCTTTCTCCCAAGAGCCATAACTTTTTCACTTTTCTGTCGAAAAAGGCAGATGAGGAATTTTTATTTTTTTTAGATGAGTTGTAGTTTGTAGTTTTTACATAAATGTACTGGAAAACAGGAAAAAAATCCAAGTGCAGTGAATTTGTGAAGGAAGTGCAATTATGACATTGTTTTTTTCCATTTTCTTTTCATAGTGTTCATTGTGTGGTATAAATGACCTGGTAATATGATTCTACAATTCAGTACAATTACAGCGATACCAAACTTGATATATATACATTTTTTATTTAGTTTTCTGTTGCTATTGTCTGAGACATGTCATTTTTTATTTTTCTGTCAATGGACCTTTATTAAAGTTTTTCTTTTTTTTTAATGTGGCAAGCAGAGGCATACATAAAAAACATGGGACCCCATTACAGAGGTTCTAATCACCCCCTTCCCCTACTCCCCTCTTTAAAAAAAAAAAAAAAAATATATATATATATATATATATATATATATATATATATATACATATATATATTCTGTGGGGCACAGAAGAGCATATCTCACAACTTTGCAGTCCTTACAGAGTAATGTGACATGCAAAAGTAGTGCTGTTGCTTTAAAAACATTCAGCAACTATTAGAAGTAACACAAGCACATGAGACAGGAAGTGTGGTGCTCCAGAAGCATCCAGCAACTAGAGGGGTTAACACAGTCACAGGAGAAGGGGAGTGTTTTAGCAGAGCCCCAGGGGAATTGTGGAAAGTTGTTTACTGTCTGGCTGGAGCCTAAGAGAAAAGTGGTGTGTGTGTTCTGCATCTGACAGAAGTGCCCCTGCAAGTGAAAAGGATTCAAGTCAGGAATGAAGCACAGCACAGGTCAGGTAGGGTTCCTAAACTAGCAGTGCAGAGTATTGTCAAGCAGAAAGATAAGGACTGTAAGAAGTGGTGTCACAGGGATCATCTCCCTCAGCAAATGCCCCCCCTCCTCCATCTCACTGTGCTGTAAAGAGTGCTGTGTTCATTAATGTGCCTTTGCATTAGAACTGTGCTGCCCAGTACTACTGGGAAGACTGTGAACTGCTGTGCTGCTAATGAAACTGTACTGTTTGTCACTGGAGAGTCCTGAGTGAGAATTAGCATGTAGAGGGAGAAGAGGAAAAGTGTCTGTAAAAACACAGCAGCACAGCACCTCAACTCAACTCTGCTACACCAGTTAAAGGGGACCAGCCCTAAAGAAAACTCACTAGCAGCAATGGATGTGGAAATACAAATGGATAGAATTAGTGAGCTGATTCTTCAGTTAACCTGTGAAGAATTGAGAACAGTGGAAGAACATATAAAGATGTCAGAAGAAGAGATTTCTAAAGCACACAACCGCAGGCAACTGTTAACTGCCATTAATGCAAAAATGGATGAGCTGGGGGCAGAAAGAAGCTGAAGACATCATGGGGACATTCCTCCAGGAACTAACACAGTTTCTAACCAGGTTAACAAAAGCGGGAATCTCCGTCCACAAACTAAACTACAGGAATTGAAAGAACAATTCAAAGCACTAGACAGATTGGAGAGTGTGAACAGAAAGAGAGACTGTCTTATATGAACTTGTTTCACCACATCGATGCAGGCTTACAGAAAGGCTACCAGCCAGATGAGATTGTTGAGGGGGTCGTGAAAGGGATCAACCCAGGACTGAACCTCCGCAGTATGCTAGAAATGAAGAGTCAACTGACCTTGCAACAGCTGAAGATGATTTTAAAAGGGCAATATAAAGAAGAGAGTACTTCAGAATTGTTCCACCGACTCATTAACTTCTCACAGAAAAATAATGAATCACTCCAAAGTTTCTTTTTCAGAGCAATTGGACTGAAGGATAGACTGTTGTTTGCATCCAGAGATGTAGAAGTGGAAGAGAAGTTTGATGCTGAACTAGTCCAGAAGAAGTTCTTGAGATCATTGGCAATGGGGTTAATCAGGAAAGACATCAAGTTGCAGCTGAAACAGTACCTAGAAGATCCTGGCATTGTGGACGAAGTCCTAATTGAAAAGATGAATGAGGCAGCTAGTTTGGAGTCAGAGAGCGAACAGAAGTTAAAGAAAGGCTCTGCTCCTAAAATCACCAAAATGAGTCAGGTGAAGTTGGAGACCCCCAGTGGCCAGTCCAAAGATCATCATGGAGACCCTCCAGTGCTGCCTCCGAGAGGGAACCTTAAATCACCAACAAAAGAGAGAAACGCCAGCGCTGACTGGGAGGAAGTAGTAGGAGAACTGCGAGCTGAGTTGATTGAGGTGAAAAAGTTGATTCGTTCAAGGCCAGAACTTGTATCCCTCAGACCCAGGAGTGGGTTCCAAAACAGAAGATACCCGGCTTGTGAAGCGTGCCATTCATTAAATCAGAGTACAGTGTGTGTCCACTGTCTAAGATGTGGTGAGGAAGGACATTATGCCAAGGAATGCCAATGGTCACGGTCATTTGGGTTAAAAGACAGGAGATTACCTGTGCAGGGCGACCAGTAACTGCGACATGGAGGAGGCCCCAGAAGCTAATCCAAATGTCACCAAACCCCAGAACGGCGCATGAGGTAAAACGGCTGCGTCAGTACTATACCCAAGTGTGTTCCCTTATACAACAGCTGCAAGAGAGACAGGGGCATCAGTTACTTAATGCCCAGTGCGGAGGTCAAACGATGTACTCCTGGGAGGAGGATTCCTCGGTCAGTAAAAATAGCCTCATCAGCCTAATCGGTGAAAGGTGCTTTATAGAGTGCCAGCTAGATGGACTCCTGGTGAAAGCACTGTGGACACAGGAGTCCAAGCGAACCTTTTAAATGAAGAATGGAGAAGGCGCTACCTGCCACATACCTGGCTTCGGTCGCTAAATTAACTCTTAGGACCAGTGGAACTCCATGGCAAAGCTGTCAACCAGACCAAAATCCCTTTCATAGGCTGGGAGGAAGTGACTTTCCAACTGAGGGCCATGAAGAACAGCAACACCATTGAGCTTTTGGTACCTTTTCTCGTGACCAGTGATCAGAACGCGGCAGAGGATCCTATCCTGGGTTATAATGTAATCAGTGAGGTCATCACGAAACACAAGGCAGGGACGCTGGTGATGGATGCAATTGCCACATCACTTGCCATACCCAACGCCATGGAGGAAAATGTGATTCATAGAGTAAAGAAGGCACAGAATACAATGGACCTAAAAGAAGACAAGGTAGGCTGGTGCTCAGCCATCATCCTTGCAAACCAATTGGTGGGGGAGAGGTGTGGAGTCCGGGTATAACCAGGAAGAAAGGTCCAGAAAAGACTGTTCATGCCAAAAGACTCCACAGAACTTCCAGAAGTCATAGTTCAAGTTGAGACTGTGCTTACGATTCCTACTGGTGGGTTTGTTCGAGTGACAGTACTGGAGATGAATACTACAAAACACAAAATTAGACTGGATCCAAAAACTGTGTTAGGTCACATTGAAACCGTTAAAACGGTATATCCAGCCAGCGTGAGACCCGCCTAGGGGTCTACAGTGAATTTAGTCTCCCCACCAAGGAACAGGAGTTGCCGAGGGGAAGAAATTGCATGACCCACCTTGGAGTCTTGCGATCCCCCATTAACCCTGGAACACTTGTGTGCTGAAGATCGAGCAGTAGCAAAACAGATGCTGAGAGAAGAGTGTCATGCATTCTCCAAAGATGACTCTGATATAAGCTGTATCCCATTGTTACAGTTGAAAAGCAATTTGAAAGACACAATCCCAGTAACCAGAATTTACATGTCTGTACCAAAACCATTACACCGTAAAGGGTAAGAGTATTTACAAGACCAAATCAACAGTCCTTTTGTTTGTGTTAGGAAGAAGGACGGTACATTGAGACTCTGCTGTGATTACCGGGAACTAAACCGAAAATCAGTACCTGATCGGCACCGAATACCAAAGATCCAAGATATGCTGGAACACCTATCAGGAAGCACATGGTTCTCTGTCCTCGATCAGGGTAAGGCATGCCACCAAGAGTTTGTTGAAGAGTCCAGTAGACCCTTGACAGCATTTTATCACACCATGGGGATTATATGAGTGGACCCATTTGGGCTCAGTTCAGCTCCAGCAGAATTCCAGAGGAGCATGAAGACATGTTTAAAAGGATTGAGGGACGATATCTTCCAGCCGTACTTGGATGACCATGTGGTACACAGCAAAACCTTCCAGGAGCATGTTGAACATGTGAGGACCGTATTACAACAGTATCAACAACATGGAGTTAAGTTGACCCTAAAGAAGTGTGAACTGTTCAAAAGGCAAGTCAGATTTCTAGCGAAAATTGTGTCTGGAGAAGGATATACCATGGACCTAGCAGAAATCGCTCCGGTACTGGCCTTAAAAGACAAGCGACCTTCTACCGTCGGGGAGTTGAGACAGATATTAGGATTTCTCTCCTACTATCGTACTTACATTAGGAACTTCTCCAGGATTGCTGCCTGACTATACCTCCTCTTGGGGGGGCGACAGAGACGACAACACCCACGGAGAAAAAGAAGGAGGAGTTCATGCAAGAATGCTCGGAGGAAGTCAGTCTGGAAGCAATTGAGAGCACTACCCAAGCATTACAAGCTTATCAGGAGGATGTCGACTCGAGAAGTGAAGAGGCCCGTGATGCTGACGTATGAGACAATTGGTGAACCGAGTCAAGTGCCAAGGACTGTCGACTGGAAACAGGTATCTCTGCCTGCAGACCAGGTAAGCCCACCTGACTGGTATTCACCACCGAGAGGCAGTATGGAGGATGTTGCCTACTGGAAAGACTTGTTTTCATGCTTTGATTTTTCTTAATAGACTTTGTAGAAACAAAGAACTGTTAAAGCATAGATAGAGAGAGCTGGTTGAAGACTTTCGAAAAGCTCCAGCTGAAGAGATGCTGATTATTTTAATTGTGTTAATTGTTAATTTCTTACAGGAATCCTACAAGTAAAAGGTCATAAGATTAGGTTGTTATCAATGTTTATGAATATTATACCAATTTCACAATGCCAATTTGTATATAAAGCTATCCAGCATTCACCACTGTCTCAGAATTGGTCAAATTGACCAATTAAGATGAATTTCGAGGACGACATTCAAAAAGGAGGGAAGAGTGTGACATGCAGATGTAGTGCTGTTGCAGAGTGTGACATGCAGAACTAGTGCTGTTGCTTTAAAAGCATTCAGCAACTATTAGAAGTAACACAAGCACATGAGACAGGAAGTGTTGTCCTCCAGAAGCATCCAGCAACTAGAGGGGTTAACACAGTCACAGGAGAAGGGGAGTGTTTTAGCACAGCCCCAGGGGGATTGTGGGAAAGTTGTTTACTGTCTGGCTGGAGCCGAAGGGAAAAGTGGTGTGTGTGTTCTGCATCTGACAGAAGTGCCCCTGCAAGTGAAAAGGATTCAAGTCAGGAATGAAGCACAGCACAGGCCAGGTAGAGTTCCTGAACTAGCAGTGCAGAGCATTGTTAAGAAGAAAGATAAGGACTGTAAGAAGTGGTGTCACAGGGATCATCTCACTCAGCAAACCCTCCCCCCCTCCTCCATCTCACTGTGCTGTAAACAATGCTGTGTTCATTAATGTGCCTTTGCATTAGAGCTGTGCTGTCCTGTACTACTGGGAAGACTGTGAACTGCTGTGCTGCTAAGGAAACTGTACTGTTTGTCACTGGAGCCAGTTGCTCATAAGACTTAACTTGCACTGGCTGTGCAGCTTCTTATTAAATGCTACTGTTCTAACGTTTATGAGGACTCTTGTCAAGTGTCTCTGGTCAGCAAGTGAAACAATCTAAATGTCTGTGACTGAGGGTCAATACCCCTGTGTGCCTGAGAGAAGCTGCAGCACATGGTCTATGGTCGCCCTGCATAACGGGTCCCCCAGGATTCCAAAGAATTCATGTAACCTGTCTCGCCCCTATCTGAACCTAGTGGCATGCGTGTAACAGTAATTTTCCTTCTATTGAAGCCCCTAGATTCCTCTTTCATTGCCCTCATGAAATATGATGCCAACAATAGTGCCCCCCAAACACAGTATGATACCCACCACAGGTAATTCCTACACAGCACCCTCCAAATGCACAGTATGATGACCCTGCTGTCATCCCACCTGGCAAAGTATAGTGATCCCAACTCAGTAAGATGCCCTAATTGTGACTCCAACACAGCCCTCCATACAATATGATGACCCCACATAGTATGATGGACCCCACACAAACCTCCACATTGTATAATGGGCTCCACTAACCATCGTAAACAGTATAACGGCCCAACAAAGCTCTCCAAACATTATAATGGCCCTCACATAGCCCTCCAAACAGTAAAATAGCCACCACATGGTTTAACGGCCCCAAGTATCCCACCAAACAGTATAATGGCCCCAATATATCCCTCTAAACAGTATAATGGTCGCATATAGCCTTCCATATAATATAATGGAACCACATTGCCCTCTATATAATATAATGGGCCCACATTGCCCTCCATATAATATAATGGCCCCCACATAGACTTCCATAGAATATGGAATCAAGTTTGTGTTTTATTTCTCATTACGGCATTTACTGTTTTAGTTTATTAATTTTATATTTTTATCAGGATTTTTCCAGATGCAGCGATACCAAAAATGCTTTTTTTTTTTATATATCTGAATTATTATTGCAGGAAAAGTGGGGATTTAGAATTTTCATTTTTATTTTTTGTTTAAAAACTACTGTTTAAAGAAAATGCTGCAGCTCGTTGTATTACAGTTTATACAGAATGCTTATTAATGCATTAGAATTGGATAATAGTACACTCAAAGATGCTGTAACTTGTATTTCAACGGCTGGATATATTTGGCTGGATATAGTATTCACTAAACGTGTTTCGGAGGATAATTTCACTCCTTACTAAATGCCAAATAAGAAAAAAAATGTCACGAAAGAACATGGCGAAATAAGACTAAATTATAGAAAAAATAATGCAATGATAAAAACATAAATAAAGTAAAATGGTCTGTCTCTTTAAGGTTAAAACCAGTTGTGTCCATAAGGGGTTAGAAGACCATTCATGTACAGTGCGTTGGTTGTAGGTGATTGTCGGTTATGAGGTCACGGAATGTTGTGACGCTGATATATAAGCGACTGCCGGACGGAATCCTCTGAGGGTTTACAGTTAGTGGAGTGTAAGTCGCCTTATATTATCTGCTGATTTATCTCCTATCATATCTCTTGTGTCTTTCACTCTCGTTCCTTATTTCCTTCATTCTCGAATAATATATGAACTTTTGTTTAGTTAATGAGCAAAATGTGTCATGTACCCAACCGGCCTTCTGTCTATGCATCCACCACCCATACATGGGTACAATACATCATTATGTATGGATGAAGTGTAATTAGGAAGATAGAAATAACTGTCATAAATCTTTATCTATTACAGTTTAATCACAATTACATAATATTTAAATGGTTGAAGCGTAAAATGTCTCCTTGAAGAGAGTGTCAAGTTGGTGTAGGGAGACTTATAGGGCATAAAATGTTTCCCTAAGAATTTAAATATGCAAGTAGCTTGTTCAGAGGAATAGGACAGTAGCTCTAGTTCTGCCTATAGGACATAACTTTGCACTGATGAGAAGCAAAAAGCCTAAAAACACTTGACTGCAAATAAAGTTTCTGTTTTAGTTTTCTATCCTAAGTCATTTAACGAGTCCCTTTAAAGGGTTGATCTTGACTTTTAGGAATGCTATCTCCAGTGGGACTAGAGTTCCTCTATGAAGAAGCTATTTTCTTGATATTTCAATAATTACATTGATATCTCTTATACAAGGTTTTGGTATAAGGGAAGGAACCAACGGGACTTGCACAAGATTTGAAAAATTCTGTCTTGTTTCTTCCAAAAACACAAACTGCTGGTTGTGTCCGGTGTTACAGCTCAGCTCTATTCACTTCTATGGAGCTGAGTTACAATACCACAAACAACCTGTGGACAGGTGTGGCGCTGTTCTTGGAAGAAAGTGGTTATGTTTTTCTAATCCTGCATTATCCCTTAAAGGACCATTTCATGTAAACTGGATTGGTTGCAGGTTTTTGCCACTTCGGACAGTTACTGTTGTTACTGGTGATTAGTGATCCATGGAATGGGATGATGATGACGCGCCCCCTGGGCCATGTTCGGGGGATACCCGGAGCCGAATCTGTATGGGGGTAGTAGTCCTTGTGGCGGTGACCCGGTCCGTGACCAGGGTGTCAAACTAAGTGGCAGTCTATGACAATAGATGTTAACTTGGATGTCGACTACGCCACCCGTTGAGTGCGGCTTTGAAGCCGCCGCTGCAGAGCAGTCCGCTGAGGCCGGTGGTATATGTGCAGCAGTGATGGTATAACCCCCAACGGGAGGGGTATGGCCTCAGGGCAGCAGGTGTGGATGATGGGGGTTGTGATGATGCAGGAAGGAGAGGCAGAGTCAGGAGATGCAGTTTCAGGGTTTTTACTCACTGATGTTGCTTTAGTCACTCTGGCCTTGAGTGACCACCCGAGCCGTGCTGCGTCCACCAGGTCCTGGACTCGGCTAACCCCCAGGCAGTCCGGAGCATGGTCCTGAGCTTCCCTGTCTCTCTCTCTTCCTCCTGGCCGTTCACACCAGGGATCCACCTTTGGCCGGCTCCCTCGGGTCTCTTGGTGGTCAAACCTCCTCTGGGTTCCCTGACCCTATGCTTGGTGTGCCTTTCTGGTGGATTTGGTGAGGGTCGTGGCAAATCTTGACCACGACCTCCGGTTCCTGGCTGAGGATTAGTGGCCTCCACCAGTTCGGGTTCCGGTACCCGTGTCCGCCAACCCTTCACCCTTTCTGGTCTGTTTCTGGGTTCTTGGGGTTCCCTCTGTCTTTCTCTCTGGGTCCTTCTTACTCCTCTCTCTCTGCAGGCCTTGCTCTGGAGCTGGGCCCAGCCGGAGGCACAGCCCCCTGTCAGCCCTCCTGGCTGAGCTCCCCTCCTCTTCTCCTCCTGCCTGAACTGAACCCTGATCTAAGATGGTGCCCACCTTATATACTCCCTCTATGTGTGAGCCCAGGTGACCAGCACCCAATGAGCTCCTAGCTTTACCCAGAGTACTCCCCCTATCTGCCCCTACACTACTGGGATGTTCCACCCCCCTCCCACTCCAGCCAGGGACAGACGCTGTCGTACCTGCACATTTACTTAGTGGGAGTACCGTTGTTCTGTCCCCCGGAAATGGGATGTATGTAGTGCATGCAGCCTACTGAGCTCAGTTCCACACTCCATCCTTACCCGGGAGTGGAATACCACACCTCTGGCTTGAGGTGTAATACCCCTGTAGCAGCCGAGTCCTCAGGGTGCTACAATGACATCACACAGTGACATCATGATAACTGCCGAGGGGACACTCACTACAGGGGTGCAGTCGGCAGTGAAGTGTAAGTAAACCTTAGATTAGTCTCTTTTTACGTCTTTTATTATGTTCGGTTCCTTTCTCTTTATCTGTAGATATTAACCCTATAATGTCAGGATGTCTATTCCCCGCCCTTATAGATTTTTTTCCCCTTATTTAAAACTGAATCTTTATTTAGTTAATGCTGAGCTGAGGTGTCAGTAACCGACCCTTCCCCCATCCACTTCTTCATAAATATCAAAACAGAAGTGAAATTTGATGTCTACTATAATTCTTTTTTTTCTATTGTTTTAGGGTTTTATTATTTGTGAGCGAGAGAATTGTGAGAAAAATAAGGTAAATGCTTAATTATCCTAAATCTACAATTTCTCTGATAGACTGGGGCCATTTGATGGCGGAGAGTCACCGTCCATGTCACCCATAATCTCCTGCAACTTCTCCTCCCATAGAGAAACATTGAAGCTCCATGTGAGTAAGGAGAATGGCCGGTGACTCCGCGTTACCATCGAGCATTAGCCCTAGGGAAGAGTCAAAGATCTCATCGCAATGCTCGGGCTGGCTGTCAGCTCTCCTGACCCGAGCGTGGCAGCTGCATAGGAATACACGCCGTCACTCTTGGGTTGTAAAGCCATCGACCAGTCCAAGTTATACAACCCTCTGACTCTTCCCGAAGGCCAAGGTCAGGTATGGCAGATTTATAGAATCCAAATGTTTGGAAGTTCATTCATAGGGGGAATTCATCGAACACTCTGCCACAAAAGTTGTACATTTTTATGTAACACGAGCTTCCAAACACAACTTAGCACATTTTAGCTTTTTTACACCAGCCCTGACACTTTTCAGAAATGTGGGTACGGCCTAGTCGAAAGGCAGGGAAAGGCGAGGCCCAACAGAATAGTTATCATATGCCAAAGAAAGTGTAAAAAGGGCAAACTCCACCAAAAGTCCGGTGTTTGGGGTTATGTTTGGAGGGCTTCCCATGTTGGTTTACAGAGACACTACTGGCCTAAGTGTCCCAGTTTTGGCTACTGTAATATTGATAATTATGTTATAAATTGGGGTCTCTATTCTATAACTACTTTCTATATCTGATTATACAAACCCTCCAGTGACCATTGATGATCTCCTGTTATCAGCTCTGGAGCAGATACCAACAACTCTCATTGTCTTCCTGAGGCTGTGTGCCCACGATGCAGATTTAATGCGTTTCCGCGACGGCAATTCCGCCGTAGAAACGCATTGAAATCGCTTGTTACGACGTCTGCCATGTTCCCCAATGATAATCCGCATGTGCTGTGCACATGCTGCGGAAATATCCGCTGCGGATTTTCATTGCGGAAAAATCCACAGCACAACCAATCTGGGAGCGATTTTGCGGCGAAATTGCGCCTATTGACTTGCATTGAACCGCATAACATCCCCACGTTTCCATGCAGATGTTATGCGGTTCAATGCACGGATGGTACCCCGGTTGGGAGAGGAGGAGACTCTCATCCGACCCGGGGACTATTGTACCTGCAAGTTAAAAAAGAATTAAAAAGTAAAAAATAAAAAATAAATATTCATACTCACCTCTCCGGAGGCCCTCGGTCTCCTCCCGGTGGTGATCCTCTCTCCTCGGCGGCCCGCGGTGTACTGGCAGGATCTGCGGTGACGTCATTTAGTCAGCTGATGGCCATGCGACTGCTGAGGTCAGAGGTCAGGTGATGGTCGTGTGACCATCAGCTGACTAAATGACGTTACCGCAGGTCCTGCTAGTACACCGTGGGCCGCCGAGGAGAGAGGACGGGAGGAGACCGAGGGCCGCCGGAGAGGTGAGTATAAGGTTTTTTTTTCCAGTTGCATGGATTTATATTGTGTGACCAACTTGTCAAGCCTTTTTCCATGTGATGTTCAAAATCGCTTGGAAAAACGCTTGAAAAAAGCGCATGCATAAACGCATGTAAAAACGGTGAAAAAACGCATGTAAAATCCGCATGCGTTTTTTCTGCCAAGGAGATGCAGAAATACTCAGGAAATTTCTGCTTCAAATCTGCATCGTGGGCACATACCCTGACGCTTTAAGGCTATGTGCCCACGTTGCATTTATGAAGCAGAAAATTTCTGCTGCATAAATGCAAGTCCTCTCCCGGAAAAACGCATGCGGAATTCCGCACGCGTTTATCGCGCATTTTTCGCGCGTTTATCACGCGTTTTCCACATGCAGAATTGCCTTGCGTTTTTTATGCATTGGACTAAGGCAATTCCGCTTGCGGAAACGCAAAATTAAATGACATGCTGCGGATTTTTGAACGCGGCATAAACGCTGCGGAAAAATCCGCAGCATGTGCATAGAACTTGCGGAATCCCATTGGGGACCATGGGGTGCGGATATACATGCGTTTTTCAAGCGTTTACGCTGCGGAAATTCCGCAGCATATACGCTTGAAAAATGCTACGTGGGCACACAGCCTAATAGGATGAAGCCAGCAGTGGAGGAGGAGGAATATCCGGATGGGATATATGTATCTGATATTACTGGGATTATTGATTCTCCTATATTCTCCCTGTAATAATACACTGGTTATATTAAGGCTTAATAGTGTCATTTATCTTCGTACCATTTTGGTAAATGTATGTGTGTAATATTATTCATTGTCTTTTTTGTGGCTTTTTCCATAACAGATTGATTGAGACTATAGAGAACACCAAGAGAACATTCAGGTATTTATCTTCCTACCACATTCCTATAGGAGTAGTATGTGTCCCAATAAGGGGAGGACTCCATAGTGATGGTATCATGGCATTACCGCTCTCACTCATGGGCATTTACAATGTTTCCATATGAAGGATACAATTGCTTTCAATAATAAAGAATTTAGACCCCATTTAATTCTTCATACTGTTGCTCATCCCTTTCCCCTGTAGGATAACAATGAGGTCATGAACAAATTACAGTAACACCAAAAATGTACCCGGACTCCTGAGCGACCAAATATTGTCTTGGAGCCCTAGATTAAAGGATAATCCTACTGTGCAGTACAACCTATATGAACGTAGAGCTATATAGATTCTGGAGGTGATGTCCATGCTGTTATCTGAGGGACAGGTTATATAGATATTTCTTTATTGTATTTTACAATTTATACTTACAATAAAAATTCCCTATCCTTCTCTAACGACACTATTTAACTGCTTTTCTTTCTTTTTCCTACTTCCTTTTTGATAACGTTTCGTTTGAAAATCCCAGTGCATGCTGGGATTCTCAAACAAAGCGTCATTACTCATTAGGGGATAGAAGCTGCGGTCACTGCCTCTGTCCTCTCCCTGAAACAAAGTGACAGCATTGACCATCAATTCAGGGGATGGGCTAGTCTCTGCACAATGTGCACTGTGCACTGTACATAAAGACAGTGTGCTTTCTTACTGGCTCAGATCAGCAGTAATGAGCCTGGGAACAGAGCAGGGTGACTGTCAGTTCACCTTGTAAGACAAATACCCGAGACGAGCACTGGCCCCCACGAGTTACGTTAATTGCAGAGGCGGTGGTGGTCTTTGCATGCTGGAAATTCATCTTGCAATGCGCACTACTGACAGTGCGCTCTGCTTTGTTGCCGGAAACAGAGTGCACTGCCTTATGACGGCAGATAACTTTATCCATAGGCTTCCTAAGCATCACTTCTTGCAACCAGAGCTGTATTTTTTTCATTTCAGGCACATGGAGTCCCATAGAAACATCGGGGGGCCTAATGAAGAGTCACTGCCGTAAGTAACTGGTGCAATCATGGTCCACGACTCTCACTGTTTATAGTCCTCAGCTTCTTTTCAATATGAGATGTAGATGCAATCGGAGATGTAACTTCAACCTCTTGGGCTCCAATACAAAATATGCATCAGGGCCCCTCAACTATCATAAACCACTTGTAACAGTGATGAATATATATGTGGTAGATGAGGGGGTCCCAATGCGACTGCTCGCTCTACACTCCCTAGAGCTATATGTATATATTTATCTCAGATCCATAAAACTATTTTTTTCCTTATTACTCCATATAGTTATACCCTGAATGCTATCATTTTTATTACATTATAGACACACTATATAGATGATATTTTCTGTAGGTTTCTTAAGTATCACTGTTTCTAACAAAAGCTACATTTTATAGGCCAATTACACCAATAAAAGCCTGGGTGAGCGTGGAATCCATCAGGTAAGTTATCAGAACTTTTCTTGCTGTCTCAGGTTTTTCCAAAATCACAGTTTTGCAATGATTTTGGAAAACCATTGCAAAAAAAAATGCACCATGATTGCAATGTGTGAACCCCCTTTAACCCTCACTTATAAAGAGCTATGTTATGTATTCAGTAGAGAGGAAGAGGAAGATAACATCATTAATAAAGTAATAGAGTTTAAAGCGGAGAACAGCAGAGAGGATAACATCGGAATGTAAGTAGAGAGATAGTGAGATATATAGATATTATTGGCTGGATATGATTGTAGATGATTAATAGTAACTGATGAATGACTTGTTATGGGTACAGAAGGTTCAGGCTGGGCTTTGTAGAAGATCACACATGGCAGAAGTGGAGACCTCCAGTAGACCCCTAGCTGCAATGGCAGCCAATCGGCACCCTACGATCGACTGCGTGGGGAGCTGCCGGGCATACAAAGTGACAGCTAACAAGATAAATCCCCTTTCTAATACTGCTGTCATACTTCACAGCAGCATTTAAAGGGTTAAACTAGTGCGATCATGGCTAGCTCCAATTACATCAGTTACTGTTGGGTGCCAGCTATGTAACAGAGCCATCAATGGCGCTGCAGGGAGCAGACTCAACTCTTGAGCCCGCACGATACAGAGACTGTGCGCCCCCAAAAAGTGGTTAACCGGGACTCTTCATTCAGGATATACCCCAGTCTTCATATAACTCAGTCTTATCTGGATGTCAATGTAGATTATATATGATTTATATGACTTATTTTATGTGTCCAATAGTGAGGAAGATGAGAGTGAGGAAGAACAGGAGGAACCAACTTGGGAGAGTGAAAATTGGACTAAGAGTAGGTAAGTGGAGAGTCTGAGACTAAATATATAATGGGTGATAAATACATACAACATAGAACATTATACACTTATAGTTATGGCATTTTCAGCCACATGGTATAAAACATCAAATTATGAATTCATGAGCATTTCCGAACCGTCTATAAAGTTATTCTCCCTTTCTGTACCTCTATTCTATAAAATTCTTTGCAGGCATGTGACATCTTTTTTTTTACTTCCTTTTTGATGACGCTTTGTTTGAAAATCCCAGTGCATGCTGGGACACTCAAACAAAACACCATCAGGGGGCAGAAGCTGAGGTCACTTCCTCTGCCCTCTCCCTGAAATGAAACATCAACAGTGACCTTCATTTCAAGGGCTGGGCTAGTCCCTGTGCGATGTGCACTGTGCGCTGTGTACAAAGACAGTGCACTTTCTCTCCAGCTCAGATCAGCAGTAATGAGCCAGCAAAAAAGCAGAGCGCACTGTCAGTTCACCTTGTAAGATGAATACCCAGCTTGCAGAGACAAGTGACGCGCCCCTGGGCCTGAGTCGCGCAGCGTTGCGCACGCGGGAGCCTACCCGGAGCCGGATCAGATGGGGGTAGTAGTCTCGTGGCGGTGACCCGGTCCGTGCCCAGGGAGTCAGACTAAGTGGCAGTCTATTAGCAGTAGATGGTGGATGACTACGCCACCCGTTGAATGCAGCTATGGAGCTGCCGCTGCAGGGCAGACCGCTGAGGCCGGTGGAAGGATGGTGCAGCGTGGATGGTATAACCCCCAATGGGAGGGGTATGGCCTCAGAGCAGCCGACGTGGATGATGGGGGTAGCAGGAACCACTCAGAGACGATGCGGTGTAGTTCAGGGTCTTTACTGGTGACAAAGATAGACCCTCCCGGAGTACTTGCTAGCAATCGGGGCCTGGTCAGTCCTTGAGCAGATGGGATCTCCCCTGGCCAGGCAGAGTTGTAGGCCTTCCCAACTAACTGTACTCTTCTGGCTACCTTGCTAGAGGCGGGTAAAAGTAGCCCACGTCCCTGAGTGTACCGCGTGGTGCTCACCCGTATGGCCGGTGACTCGGGGCCTTCTAATGGCTTCCGCTCCACGATGGCGCTGCTGGTCCCACGCGTGTGACCATGCCTTCGGGTTTCTGGGCCAGAGGACCTGCAATCCCCTGCCGGTCGGTTTCTGCTGCTGGGTAGAGATTAGTCCCCACAGCCTAGGACTCCGGGTCCGGTGATACTTCTCAGTCAGGGCGAGCTCTGCAGCTGCCAGCCCCTGACTCCTTGTAACACTGCTCCCACAGAGCTCCTGATGTTCTGTTCCTATATTTGCTTCTTTTCTCTGTCTCTACTTATTCTCTACTCACTAACCCTGCCTCAGCCCTAGGTTTATATAGGGGAAGTTCTTCCCCTCCCAGGACTGGGCAGGAGGTGTGGCATGCATAGGATCCCTGACCAAGAGACCTCCCACCTGCTCTCAGACGTAATATCTCTATCACTGTGGCAACCAGACCCCTGGGGTGTCACATTCCCCCCTAGTGAAATTTAGTACTTCGGGACTAAACATATTTTTGGAAAAACATAACAAGGTATAACAATAACAATACAATAAAGAAACACATAAAGGTGGTCACGGCATGTCCGTAACCGGGTGCAGTCTTTGAAGAAAGCAAGGTGTCCATTTCACCAAAACAGGGAGACGTAACCAGGTAGGGGTCTGTCCTGCCCGAGTCCTTAACAGTCTTTAGTCCGTCCTGGGTTACGCTCCAACTATGTACAAAGGATTCCCGGTAAATCCACCAAAGACTCCTATAAACAACTAGAAACACATAATTATACACAAGCAACAAGAAAAACAGGTAACCACAAATAAAACAATTTATACATTTCAAATCCTCCAACGTGCGGGTAACTGGCCTCTAGTGGCCCTAGTGGACCTACGGAGCTGACTGTCTAGCCCTGAACTACAGGGTGTAGGAGCTGTCAAGGGTAAACTGGGCAGCTGTCTACCGGCTCCTTGGCTCACTAGGGGTACGGCAGGCTCACTATAAGCAGAGGGTTGATCCTCCTGTTCTGCTGGTGTGGAGTCTTCTGCCTCCTGGACCGGCTGCTCTTCCAGCTCTACCTGTCGCTCCGTAGGTGCTTGGGATGCTGGTTGGAGGAAGGTGAGTACGGGTACCACAACTGCGCCATTGACTTGAGTCCAAGACCGAGGGAAGTCTCCGAGCACAGTACTAACCATGTCTTCCCTTTCCTCTACGGGTCGAGGGTCTTCTTGTTCCTCTTCAGGGTTCCGTAGCTGTTCGGGACACTTCTTCAGGTGATCCCGGGATACAATGGTTGTGGTTTCCCCTCCGTCTTTACTGATGGTACAGACCTTTGGGTTGTCGTGGCTTGAGGGCAGTACGGTGTACGGGTCCTTCTCCCACTGGTCGTCCAACTTGTGGAGCCGTCTTTTTCTCTTCAAGACCTGCTCTCCGGGTACCAGGGGAACAGCGGGAGCATACTGGTTGTAAGTTTTCTCTTGTCTTTCCCTAGCCTGACAGAGACTTCGCTCCACGCTCTCCTGTACTCTCCGGTACTGCTGCTGCCTCTCTGTGTCCCAGTCTGCTTCTGGTGAAGTGTCCTCGGGTGTCAGGACTCCCATTTCCAGGTCAACAGGTAACTTACCAGGTCTCGCCCTCATTAGGTAAGCCGGGGTACAGTTGGTGGAACCTACCGGGATGTGGTTGTATAGGTCCACCAGATCGGGCAGCTTCTCAGGCCACAGACCGCGTTCTTCCAGGGGCAATGTTTTCAGAAGATCCATTACCACCTGGTTCATTTTCTCACAAAGTCCATTAGTTTGCGGATGATAGGGTGTCGTCCTTATCTTCCGGCAGCCATACAGAGTGCAGAATTCTTGGAAGACCTCCGCTTCAAAGGCAGGTCCCTGGTCTGTCAACACTTGGTCCGGGTACCAGTGTGGACGGCAGAAATGCTGCTGGAAGGCTCTAGCTGCTGTTCGAGCTGTTAAGTCCTTGACGGGGACGACAACCAAGAACCGGGAGCAGTGATCCACGATCGTTAGTGCGTAGACGTAGCCACTTCTGCTTGGGGTCAGTTTTACATGATCCAAGGCTACCAGTTCCAACGGCTGCCGGGTGACGATGGACTGCAGGGGAGTCTTCTGGCTGGCACGGTCCTTCCTTCTTAGGTTGCACGGGCCACAGTCTCTGCACCACCTCTCGATGGTTCCCCTCATGCCTACCCAGTGGAACCGCTCGCGCAGCAGGAACTCCAGCTTCTTCCATCCGAAGTGTCCAGCCCCGTCGTGGTATGCCTCCATCACCATGGCTGCGTCTCTTCGTGGCACCACTACTTGCCAGATTAGTTCATGCGTCCGGGAGTTAACCATTCTGCGGCACAACTTCCCCTTGTAAAGGAACAGTCTACTCTTTTCTGCCCACAGTTGCTTGGCTTCCTCCGGAGCGTCTGGGTCAAGGCGAGCCTCTGGCCGAGTCAGCATCTCCTTCACCAGCCGGACGGCAGGGTCACTGTCCTGCGTTTCCGCCCAGTTGTAGTGAGGTAAGGGGTTAAGCGTAGCGCCTTGCTTACTCCTTACCCGATGGGAATACTGGATAGTCCCATGACGGTGAAACGCGGGGAGTTCGACTTCTTCCAGTCCCTCTGGATCTTCTCCTACGTCTGGTAGGTTTGGCATCCTGGACAGGGCGTCCGCGTTGGTATTGGAGCGTCTTGCCCGGTATTTGATGGTGAACTCGTAGTTGGACAGGCGGGCCATCCATCTCTGCTCTAGGGCACCGAGTCTTGCCGTGTCCAGGTGTGTCAATGGGTTGTTATCCGTGTACACGACGAACCGGGAAGAAGCGAGGTAGTGCTTAAAGCGTTCGGTGACTGCCCACACCACTGCCAGGAACTCTAGCTTAAATGAGCTGTAATTCTCAGGGTTTCTTTCGGTGGGTCGCAGTTTTCGGCTGGCGTAAGCGATTACTCGCTCTTTCCCCTGCTGGATCTGGGACAGCATGGCTCCTAGCCCGATGTTACTTGCATCGGTGTAGAGGATAAAGGGCTGGCTGTAATCCGGGTACGCCAGGATTTCATCCCCCGTGAGGGCCATCTTCAGCTGGCGGAAGGACTCTTCTTCCAACTTCTCCCATCTGAAGGGCGGCTTCTGGTTCTTGGCCTTCCGGGACTGGCCTATCAGGAGGTCTTGCATAGGCGCTGCCTTTTTGGTGAAACCGGGGATGAACCTGCGGTAGTAGCCTACCAACCCGAGGAACTGCCGCACTTCCTTTACACTGGAGGGACTTGGCCATTCCTTAATTGCGGTGATCTTATCAGGGTCGGGAGCCACTCCGTCAGCGCTCACCACGTGTCCCAGGTACTGCACCTTTGGTTTCAGGAGGTGACACTTGGAGGGTTTCACCTTTAGGCCGTAGCTTGCCAGAGCTTCGAACACTTCCGCCAGGTGTTTCAGGTGGTCCTCATAAGTCTTAGAATATACGATGACATCGTCCAGGTACAACAGGACCGTCTCGAAGTTTCTGTGGCCCAGACAGCACTCCATTAATCGTTGGAAGGTTCCTGCTGCGTTGCAGAGTCCGAACGGCATACAGGTAAACTCGCTAAGTCCCATCGGGGTGGTGAATGCGGTCTTCTCCCGGTCCGCCTCTGCTACAGGAACCTGCCAGTACCCACTAGTGAGATCCAAGGTAGAGAAGAAGTTAGCAGATCTTAAAGCAGCCAAAGACTCCTCTATCCTTGGTAAGGGGTACGCATCCTTGTGTGTGATACGGTTGATTTTCCGGTAATCTACACACATCCTCATGGTGTTGTCTTTCTTTTTGACTAAGACTAGTGGAGCTGCCCAGGGGCTACAGCTATCCCTGATCACCCCAGCCTCCTTCATGTCTCTAAGCATCCCCTTGGCGTGTTGGTAGTGTGCAGGGGGTACGGGTCGATACCTCTCTTTTATGGGAGGATGGTCTCCCGTGGGGATGTGGTGTTCTACCCCCTTGACTCGCCCGAAGTCTAACGGGTGTTTACTAAACACTCTCTCGTACTCTTGAACCACCCGATAGACTCCCTGTTTCTGGTGTGAGGGAGTGGAGTCAGTACCCAAATGTAGTTGCTGACACCAGTCCTCCATTGTTTTCTTAGAGCCGTTACCTTCCTCCGGGTGAGATGGAGGCAAGGGTTCCACAGATTGTATAGCATTTTGGTTGATGGTATATAATTTGGCTAGCGTGGCATACCGGGGCAGGTACACTTCCCTCTTCCCGATATTGATTATGCGAACGGGCACCCTCCCATGGCGTACATTAACCACCCCCTGTGCTGTCAAGATGGTGGGCCTACTGTCTGAGTAAACTGGCTCTACCATTGCCTGGTAATCTCTACCTCTCAGACCAATAGCTGCCCGGCACCAAATCATCATTTCACTTTTTGGGGGCATGGCAATAGGGAAAGGGTCACACATTCTCACGCTACCAATCTCACCGCCGGAGAGTTCCACCTGTTACCGTCGCATCAGTGCCCGGATCTCTTTTTGGAGCACTCGCTGCTCGCCGGAGCTGGCGTTCTTGGCAACCTGCTGTAAAAGGAAAATCACCTCTGCAAGACAATTTTCAATTACATTAGTTCCTAGAGTTATCTTTGGGTGACTCTCGTGTTTGTCAATGTCTACAATGATCAGTCCCTGTGCTGCCAGTTCAACTCTACCAATTTTAATGGTCACCTCTTTAAATCCGATCTGTGGCACGGGCTGACCATTGCTGGCGATGATACTCAAATCGTCGTCAGGGTAGCGGGTAATATCCGAGTCATTCCAGTACTGCTTGAAGAGCACGTACGGGATGGTGATGACCTGTGATCCGGTGTCCAGTAGGGCACTCATAGGAATGCCATCCAGTACCACAGGCAAGACTGGACGTCCGCCCACATATTTGTCGCGCCAGTTCGATGGGCCTGATGATCTTTTTCCTAGGGGTTGGCCCTCTACCCTAGGTTGTGCCCGTTTAAAGGACAGTACCTTGCCATATGTCCGGGTTGATTGCAGCGGCGGCAGATGGGTTGTCCGTCCTCGTTGTATCGGTCGCTGGGTCTTCCTCTGGCCGGTGGGGTCCTCCTTGGTCGACGCCACAGGATGTCCTCCGGTCCGGATGCCAGCTGGATCTTCCCTGGAGTGGAAACCTGTAAAGACTGCACAGTTCGGGTTAGCGCAGCAACGCTTTTAGCTAGCTCTTGGACCTGATGGTGCAGGTCTGGAGCCGAGTCATTGTTCAAAGCCTGCGCATCAGCTCCCACAGGCCCTGCCGACAAGGGCGCCGCCTCCTGGTGGTAAGTGGTAGTGGGGCGTCTGTGGGTCACAACGCCACCTGGTGCCGGTTCTCAGAGCACCCGGATGGCTCTGTCCTTGAACTGTGCAAATCCCAGATGAGGGTCCTGTAAGGCCATGGCCCGCAACTGGGTTCGGTGGGCATTGCAATATAAACCCTCTATAAATTGTTCAGTTAACAGCCTGTCCTCGTCTCCCACGCCGTCAGGGTCGGTCTGCTTAATGGCCCTCAGGGCCTCTTGTAGGTTCAGGGCATAGTCCCTTATACTCTCATGTGCCCGCTGTTTGCACCCGTAGAATCTAAGCTTAATCTCGGCTGAGGTGCGGGTATCAAAGGTGTCCCTCAGCCGGGTTAGTATCCCTGCGACAGTCCTCCCCCCAGGTGGCCAGGACTTTACCTCCCTTTGGGCTGCCCCGGTTAATTGGGCCACCAGGATGCTCACTTTTTGCTCTTCTGTGAGGGGGTACACCTGGAAGAGGCTATCCAGTTTTTCTCTAAAGTCCTGCAGGGTATGTGACTCCCCTGAGTACTGGGGTAGCCAGGCTGCCCCCGGGATATAGGGCATGGTGAAAGGCATGACCGCCACAGCGGTGGCGCTGGCGGGGGTTGGAGCGGTGAAGCTCTCCTCCGTATCCGACATCCTTCTCCCCCCTAGTGGACCGTGGCCTACCTTGCGATGATCCTCTTCCGTAGGCCGCGGCTCCGCAGTGGATCGTCAGGGTTGAGGACCTTCCGTCGCGCTCCTGTGACGTCGGCGTCTGCTGGGCTCCTTCCAGGACCTTACGCAACGTCCGGACGTGAGGCGGGGCTTCAGTTCTCGCGCGCTTTCGGAGTCCACGCCCCTCTTCTTCCCGCGCGGCGTCTTCAAGATGGCGGCCAACGGCGGGAAAACTCCACGGATGGCGGGAAGAAGGCTGAAGATGGCGCCGGATGGCGGGAAAACCTCACGGATGGCGGGAAGAAGGCTGAAGATGGCGCCGGATGGCGGGAATCTTCACGGATGGCGGGAAGAAGGCTGAAGATGGCGCCGGATGGCGGGAAAACTTCACGGATGGTAAGTTTTAAAAGTCTCTTTTTCAGGCACGCAGTACCCAGTGGTTGCGGGCACGAAATCCTGATGACTACGCCAAAAGTTGACGCGCCCCTGGGCCTGAGTCGCGCAGCGTTGCGCACGCGGGAGCCTACCCGGAGCCGGATCAGATGGGGGTAGTAGTCTCGTGGCGGTGACCCGGTCCGTGCCCAGGGAGTCAGACTAAGTGGCAGTCTATTAGCAGTAGATGGTGGATGACTACGCCACCCGTTGAATGCAGCTATGGAGCTGCCGCTGCAGGGCAGACCGCTGAGGCCGGTGGAAGGATGGTGCAGCGTGGATGGTATAACCCCCAACGGGAGGGGTATGGCCTCAGGGCAGCCGACGTGGATGATGGGGGTAGCAGGAACCACTCAGAGACGATGCGGTGTAGTTCAAGGTCTTTACTGGTGACAAAGATAGACCCTCCCGGAGTACTTGCTAGCAATCGGGGCCTGGTCAGTCCTTGAGCAGATGGGATCTCCCCTGGCCAGGCGGAGTTGTAGGCCTTCCCAACTAACTGTACTCTTCTGGCTACCTTGCTAGAGGCGGGTAAAAGTAGCCCACGTCCCTGAGTGTACCGCGTGGTGCTCACCCGTATGGCCGGTGACTCGGGGCCTTCTAATGGCTTCCGCTCCACGATGGCGCTGCTGGTCCCACGCGTGTGACCGTGCCTTCGGGTTTCTGGGCCAGAGGACCTGCAATCCCCTGCCGGTCGGTTTCTGCTGCTGGGTAGAGATTAGTCCCCACAGCCTCGGACTCCGGGTCCGGTGATACTTCTCAGTCAGGGCGAGCTCTGCAGCTGCCAGCCCCTGACTCCTTGTAACACTGCTCCCACAGAGCTCCTGATGTTCTGTTCCTATATTTGCTTCTTTTCTCTGTCTCTACTTCTTCTCTACTCACTAACCCTGCCTCAGCCCTAGGTTTATATAGGGGAAGTTCTTCCCCTCCCAGGACTGGGCAGGAGGTGTGGCATGCATAGGATCCCTGACCAAGAGACCTCCCACCTGCTCTCAGACGTAATATCTCTATCACTGTGGCAACCAGACCCCTGGGGTGTCACACAAGCACCGGTCCCAACAAGTTGCGTTAATTACAGAGGTGGTGCTGGTCTCTGCAAGCTGGGAATTCGTCTTACAATGTGCACTGACAGTGCGCTCTGTTTTGTTGCCGGTGAGAGAGTGCACAGCCTTTGTGCACATCACGGCAGATAACTTTATCCATTGGCTTCCTAAGCATCAAATCTTCTAACCAGAGCTGTACTTTTTTCATTTCAGGCACGTTGAGTCCCATAGAAACATCGGTGGGCCTAATGAAGAGTCATTGCCGTAAGTAACTTATGCAATCATGGTCCACGACTCTCACTGTTTGTAGTCCTCAGTTTCTTTTCAATATGAGACGTAGATGCAATCGGAGATGTAACTTAAACCTCTTGGGCTCCAATACAAAATATGTAACAGGGCCCCTCAACTACCATAAACCATATGTAACAGTGATGAATATATATGTGGTAGATGAGGGGGTCCCAATGCGATTGCTCGCTCTACACTCCCTAGAGCTATATGTAAATGTTCATCTTAGATACCATAAAACTATTTTTTTCCTTATTAATCCATATAGATATGCCCTGAATGCTATCATTTGTTATGGCATTATAGATACACTATATAGGTGATATTTTCTGTAGTTTTTTTAAGTATCACACTGTTTCTAACAAAAGCTACATTTTTATAGGCCAAAAAAAATAAAAACAGCCTGGGCGAGCGTGGAATCCATCAAGTAAGTTATCAGAACTTTCATTGCTGCATTTGCATTAGTTGAACCCATAGACCAGGACTGGGGAAATCCTGGAAAAAAATAGTATATATTTTTAGATCTGTGTGAGAAGCTACTTTAAAAGAATTTCTAACACTTTTTCTGTTCAGAACAGAGGCAGAAAATTATCAAGTTTTAAGGGTTAATCCATTGTTCATTTAATCCCCACAACACATTGGTTCCCATTACACAATTACTGCCCCACGTCCTGCACTTGTCTGTCTAGAGTGGTCAATATTAGTGTTGAGCCACCCCCGTAGTGTTCGGGTTCGGTTCGGTTCGTCGAACACCGGGATGTTCGAGGAACTGTTCGTCGAACTGTTCGTCGAACACCTTAGAACACCGTCGAACACCGTTAAAACCAATGGCAGGCAAACAAAAACACATAGAAACACATAGAAAACACCTGCAAAGGTGTCCAAAAGCTGACAAACTGCTCAGAAGACACTCTCTTTAAAAAAGCCGGCCGGCAAATTCAGCAGCGGCATACACCGGTACCCGACAATTTAGACAAGAAGGAATAGAGCATCACACATAGATTAGATAGATAGAAACATGTCAGTCACACATATAAGAAGCACAGTGACAGTGTTGGTTACTGCACTTGTCATTTAGTGTAAAGGATTTATTAAAAAAAATATTAGTGTTTTCATGCACTGTCTCTTTAAAAAAGCCGGCCGGCAATTCAGCATCTGTACCCGACAATTTAGAACAGAAAGAATAGAGCTTCACACATAGATTAGATAGATAGAAACATGTCAGTCACATATATAAGAAGTACAGTGATAGTGTTGCTTACTGTACTTGTCATTTAGTGTAAAGGATTTATTTAAAAAAATAATAGTGTTTTCATGCACTGTCTCTTTAAAAAAGCCGGCCGGCAATTCAGCAGCGGTACCCGACAATTTAGAACAGAAAGATAGAGCATCACACATAGATTAGATAGATAGAAACATGTCAGTCACATATATATGAAGTACAGTGATAGTGTTGGTTACTGTACTTGTCATTTAGTATTAAAATAAAGGATTTATTATTAAAAAAATTGGCGTGGGGTTCCCCTTAATTTTAGGCTCTAGCGGAGGTTAAGCAGACGGCTGGGGCAGATGTTTGAAGCCTGGGAAGGGGGTAATACCCACGGAGCTTCCCAGGCTACTAATATCAGCCCCCAGCTGAATACATAGCCTTTACTAGCTATTAAAATGGGGGACCCCCCAAAAAAAATGACGTGGGGTCCCCCCTAATTTAATAGCTAGCAAAGGCTAGGCAGACAGCTGGGGGCTGATATTAATAGCCCAGGAAGGGAGCCATGAATATTGGCCCCCTCCCAGGCTAGAAACACCAGCCGTCAGCCGCCCCAGAAATGGCGCATTCATAGGATGCGCCAATTCTGGCACTTAGCCTCGCTCTTCCATGCTGCCCTGGTGCGGTGGCAGGGGGTAATAGGGTTGGGGTTGATGTCAGCTTATAATGCCAGCTGACATCAAGCCCAGGTTAGTAATGGAGAGGCGTCTATAAGACACCCCCATTACTAACCCCATAGTCAAAGTTAAAAAAAACACAAACACCCAGAATAAAGTCCTTTAATTGAAATGAAGACACAATCCTTTATTGTTGTAAATTAAACCATACTTACCATCATGCCCATTCCAGCTGAAGCCAACGATCTCCTGCAATAAAAGAAAAATAATAAAGCAACCTCATCCTTACCTTTCCATGGTTCCCACGACAGCTTCAGCTCTGCTACATCGAGATGACAGGCTGGACCGCAGCAGAACGCTGCCATCCAGCCTGTCATCCCGCAGACACTGAGAAGCGCAGGCTTGCTTGCGCTGCTCAGCGTCTCTCTGTGACGACATCCAGATGAGCCGAGTTCATGTCCAATGAACTCGGCTCACCTCATGCACGTCACTGACAGCATGGGAAAATTCTCACGCTGAAGCGCTGATTGCAGGAGAATTTTCCCACGCTGTCAGTGACGTGCAGGAGGTGAGCTGAGTTCATTGGACATGAGCTCACCTCATGCACATCACTGACAGCGTGGGAGAATTCTCCTGCACTCAGCACTTCAGCGTGAGAATTTTCCCACGCTGTCAGTGACGTGCATGAGGTGAGCCGAGTTCATTGGACATGACCTCGGCTCATCTGGATGCCGTCACAGCGAGACAGTGAGGAGCGCAAGCATGCCTGCGCTTCTCAGTGTCTGCGGGATGACAGACTGGATGGCAGCGTTCTGCTGCGGTCCAGCCAGTCATCTCGATGTAGCAGAGCTGAAGCTGTCGTGGGAACCATGGAAAGGTAAGGATGAGGTTGGTTTATTATTTTTCTTTTATTGCAGGAGATCGTTGGCTTCAGCTGGAATGTGTGTGATGGTAAGTATGGTTTAATTTAGAACAATAAAGAATTGTGTCTTTACTTCAATTAAAGGACTTTATTCTGGGTGTTGTGTTTTTTTTAAATACTTTACTAGAAATTCATGGCGGTCATGTCTAATACTGGCGTGACCCCATGAATTTTGGGCTTGGGGCCAGCTGATAATACCAAGCTGGCCCTAACCCCTTTATTACCCAGTGAGCCACCGCACCAGGGCCCTGGATGAGTTGGGTACAGCGCCAGAAGATGGCGCTTCTATGAACGCACCATTTTCCGGGGTGGCTGCGGACTGCAATTTGTAGCGGGGGGGGGCCCAGAAAGCTTGGGCCTCCCTGCGCTGCAGATTCCAGCCCCCAGCTGCCTAGTTGTACCTGGCTGGACACAAAAATAGGGCGAAGCCCCACGTACTTTTTTTTTAATTATTTCATGAAATTCATGAAATAATTAAGAAAAAAAGGCCTTCCCTATATTGTTGTGTCCGGCCAGGTACAAATAGGCAGCTGGTGGTTGGGGGCAGCCCGTTCCTGCCTGCTGTACCTGGCTGGACACAAATATAGTGCGAAGCCCCACTTCAATTTTTTTTAATTATTTCATGAAATTCATGAAATAATTAAGAAAAAAAGGGCTTCCCTATATTGTTGTGTCCGGCCAGGTACAAATAGGCAGCTGGTGGATGGGGGCAGCCCGTTCCTGCCTGCTGTACCTGGCTGGACACAAATATAGTGCGAAGCCCCACTTCAATTTTTTTAAATTATTTCATGAAATAATTAAAAAAAATTGAAGTGGGGCTTCGCACTATATTTGTGTCCAGCCAGGTACAGCAGGCAGGAACGGGCTGCCCCCAACCACCAGCTGACTATTTGTACCTGGCCGGACACAACAATATAGGGAAGGCCTTTTTTTCTTAATTATTTCATGAATTTCATGAAATAATTAAAAAAAAAATACGTGGGGCTTCGCCCTATTTTTGTGTCCAGCCAGGTACAACTAGGCAGCTGGGGGCTGGAATCTGCAGCGCAGGGAGGCCCAAGCTTTCTGGGCCCCCCCCCGCTGCAAATTGCAGTCCGCAGCCACCCCGGAAAATGGCGCGTTCATAGAAGCGCCATCTTCTGGCGCTGTACCCAACTCATCCAGGGCCCTGATGCGGTGGCTCACTGGGTAATAAAGGGGTTAGGGCCAGCTTGGCATTATCAGCTGGCCCTAAGCCCGAAATTCATGGGGTCACGCCAATATTAGACATGACCACCATGAATTTCTAGTAAAGTATTTAAAAAAAACACAACACCCAGAAAAAAGTCCTTTAATTGAAATAAACACACAATTCTTTATTGTTCTAAATTAAACCATACTTACCATCACGCCCATTCCAGCTGAAGCCAACGATCTCCTGAAATAAAAGAAAAATAATAAAGCAACATCATCCTTACCTTTCCATGGTTCCCACGACAGCTTCAGCTCTGCTACATCGAGATGACAGGCTGGACCGCAGCAGAACGCTGCCATCCAGCCTCTCATCCCGCAGACACTGAGAAGCGCAGGCTTGCTTGCGCTCCACAGTGTCTCTCTGTGAGGGCATGCAGATGAGCCGAGTTAATGTCCAATGAACTCGGCTCACCTCATGCACGTCACTGACAGCGTGGGAAAATTCTCCTGCACTCAGCGCTTCAGCGTGGGAGAATTCTCACACTGAAGCGCTGAGTGCAGGACAATTCTCCCACGCTGTCAGTGACGTGCAGGAGGTGAGCTGAGTTCATTGGACATGAGCTCACCTTATGCACGTCACTGACAGCGTGGGAAAATTCTCCTGCACTCAGCGCTTCAGCGTGGGAGAATTCTCACGCTGAAGCGCTGAGTGCAGGAGAATTCTCCCACGCTGTCAGTGACGTGCAGGAGGTGAGCTGAGTTCATTGGACATGAACTCGGCTCATCTGGATGTCGTCACAGAGAGACGCTGAGCAGCGCAAGCAAGCCTGCGCTTCTCAGTGTCTGCGGGATGAGAGGCTGGATGGCAGCGTTCTGCTGCGGTCCAGCCTGTCATCTCGATGTAGCAGAGCTGAAGCTGTCGTGGGAACCATGGAAAGGTAAGGATGAGGTTGCTTTATTATTTTTCTTTTATTGCAGGAGATCGTTGGCTTCAGCTGGAATGGGCGTGACGGTAAGTATGGTTTAATTTAGAACAATAAAGGATTGTGTCTTTATTTCAATTAAAGGACTTTATTCTGGGTGTTTGTGTTTTTTTTAACTTTGACTATGGGGTTAGTAATGGGGGTGTCTTATAGACGCCTCTCCATTACTAACCTGGGCTTGATGTCAGCTGGCATTATAAGCTGACATCAACCCCAACCCTATTACCCCCTGCCACCGCTACAGGGCAGCGTGGAAGAGCGAGGCTAAGTGCCAGAATTGGCGCATCCTATGAATGCGCCATTTCTGGGGCGGCTGACGGCTGGTGTTTCTAGCCTGGGAGGGGGCCAATATTCATGGCTCCCTTCCTGGGCTATTAATATCAGCCCCCAGCTGTCTGCCTAGCCTTTGCTAGCTATTAAATTAGGGGGGACCCCACGTCATTTTTTTTGGGGTGTCCCCCATTTTAATAGCTAGTAAAGGCTATGTATTCAGCTGGGGGCTGATATTAGTAGCCTGGGAAGCTCCGTGGGTATTACCCCCTTCCCAGGCTTCAAACATCTGCCCCAGCCGTCTGCTTAACCTCCGCTAGAGCCTAAAATTAAGGGGAACCCCATGCCAATTTTTTTAATAATAAATCCTTTATTTTAATACTAAATGACAAGTACAGTAACCAACACTATCACTGTACTTCATATATATGTGACTGACATGTTTCTATCTATCTAATCTATGTGTGAAGCTCTATTCTGTCTGTTATAAATTGTCGGGTACCGC
Source organism: Phyllobates terribilis (assembly GCF_046119375.1). NCBI lineage: Eukaryota > Metazoa > Chordata > Amphibia > Anura > Dendrobatidae > Phyllobates > Phyllobates terribilis. Next base: position 61,362,283 of record NW_027362764.1, on the reverse strand, counting down.
TGCTGAATTGCCGGCCGGCTTTTTTAAAGAGACGGTGCATGAAAACACTATTATTTTTTTTGATAAATCCTTTACGCTAAATGACAAGTACAGTAAGCAACACTGTCACTGTACTTCGTATATATGTGGCTGACATGTTTCTATCTATCTAATCTATGTGTGAAGCTCTATTCTGTCTGTTCTAAATTGTCGGGTACCGCTGCTGAATTGCCGGCCGGCTTTTTTAAAGAGACGGTGCATGAAAACACTATTATTTTTTTTGATAAATCCTTTACGCTAAATGACAAGTACAGTAAGCAGCACTTTCACTGTACTTCGTATATATGTGGCTGACATGTTTATATTTATCTAATCTATGTGTGAAGCTCTATTCTTTCGGTTCTAAATTGTCGGGTACAGGTGTATGCCGCTGCTGAATTGCCGGCTTTTCATGTTTCACTGTTGGCACTGTTCCCATCGATTTGGGCAATCACTGTAATGCCACAACCACCATGGCTGTGGCATTACAGTGAGTGGCAGACAATCCCTGCATGATTGGTGCTCTAAATAGCGCCAGACATGCAGGACACGCTTTTGGTGCACGAACAGTTATCGAACATAACCTCGAACAGCCGAATTTTTTGCAAATCGTTCGGGTTCGTCGAACAACTCGAACACCGCCCAAAACAGCTCGAATTTGAGATTGGCGAACAGTTCTAGTCGAACACCGCTCATCTCTAGTCAATATATGTCAGAAAGGAGATCATGAAGATAATGGCATAAAAGGGACAAGAAATGGAAAATGGCCATTGAATTCAATGTCTCCTAAATGCCCGTTTGCCCCTTTAGTATCATTCTGCTCACTGTCTACTGGATGACCATTTTCAATTTATTGCTCCTATAGCACCCAAATGGCACAGAAGAACGCTAAGAAATGAACAAGTGACAAGTGGACACTAAGGAGGCCATTTATTTCTATTCTCTGCCCAGGTGCCACCATTGAATCACCTAAGGCTCGCAATGACTGACTTAGTGTCACACTGTCACCGTTCAGTATATTTTGGACGCAGTGATTGACAGCTCAGTCGTCCCATCTGGTGCAGTGGCGTGCTGAGTTGTCTGTGTTTTTGTTGACAGCTCGGCCATCGAATCTGAGTCTGGGAGGTGCTGATCTCCCTCCAGGTGTTCCCTGGTCCAGTGATTACTTAGCTACTTAACTGAGCTGTTGGCCCAGATATCTGCCAGTTGTAGCTTCCAGCTCTGTGAGACTTGTTCCTCTGTGCTTTGTTCTTAGCATTCTGACTTTCTGATACTTTGTTGACGGACCCTGGACTTTCCTATTGACTACCTATTTGTATTACCCCTTTTGCTTTGATCCGCTATCTTCCTGGTATTCTGACCTCGGATCATCACCTGACTATGCCTTAGTCTCTTCCCTCTGTTTATGACGTACCCTCCTGACATTGGACCCCTTGGCTACCCAGACTCCCGGCTTGTCAGTAAGAAGTGACTCAGCATCAGACTTAGGTTTTGTATTCGTGCAGCCCCTTTGCCCCACTGCCATAGAAGGAGAAGGCTGCTGTAGTTTTCCATTTTACATCCTAACTCCTGACTGCGGATACTGACCAGGGTGACGTCATAATTGCGCTGATCTGTACTACTATTTACTCTACAATACGCAGTGCTCTTGGGCTTAGTAGCGCCAACTACTGGGGCTGTGCAGAACTCTCTCCTGTAAAATTCTAAATTCAACAGTAAAATCTCCTCTGTTCATGAATGGCGTAGTTATCTTCACTAAGATGTGTTAATTGCTTCGATCACAGTATATTTCTTACCAGGTTTTTCCAAAATCACAGTAAAAACACTGGAGTTTTGCAATGATTTTGGAAAACCATTGCAAAAAAATGCACCATGATTGCAATGCGTGGACCCCCTTTAACCCTCACTTATAAAGGGTTATGTTATGTGTTCAGTAGAGAGGAAGAGGATGAAGATAACATCAATAATAATGTGAAAGTGATAATAGAGGAGGACAGCAGAGAGGATAACATCGGAACGTAAGTAGAGAGATAGTGAGATACACAGATATTATTGGCTGGATATGATTGTAGATGATTAATAGTAACAGATGAATGACTTGTTATGGGTACAGAAGGTTCAGGCTGGGCTTCGCAGGAGATAACACATGGCAGAAGTGGAGGCCTCCAGCAGACCCCTAGCTGCAATTGCAGCCAATCGTCACCCTACGATCGCCTTGCGTGGGGAGCTGACCGGCATATAAAGTTTCAGCCGCTGTGTTAAATCCTCTTTTTAATACTATTGTCATACTTCACAGCAGCATTTAAAGGGTTCAACTAATGTAATCTTGACTAGCTCCAATTGCATCAGTTACTGTTGGGTGCAAGCTATGTAACAGTCATCATTGGTGCTGCAGGGAGCAGACTCAACTCTTGAGCCCGCATCATACAGAGATAGTGCGCCCTCAATAATGGGTTAACTATACTACCTGAGTCTTCATATAACCCTCTGTCCTCTGGATGTCAAAATACATTATATATGATTTATATGACTTATCTTATGTGTGGCGCCCCTGAGGGTTCGACCGCCACAGGGATGCTGCACCTCTTTAATGGGGTGTAGTGTTCCTCCTTTGAGGTAAGAACAGTGCGACGGTCAGGACCCCACATCCACATCCAACACCACACTTCTCCCACCAGAGGGGGCTAGTAGGCACTAGGTGCAGCCCCTACTGGAAATTGGGAGACTGGGGAATCAAGAGATAGGGGGAACCAATTAGTGGGTGAGGGTGGAGGACTTACATTTTAGTGACACTTAATATTTCATATTTAATACACTGCCATCTTGGTTCTGAGTTCTTTGATTGTGATCTCCCTCCCTGAACGTGGATCCTGTGTGGACCTGCAGTGGATGGAGACACGGCGCTCGTACCCTGGCCTTGGGTCGAGGGGCAGGTTGCAGATAATGTATGTCTCAGCCCGGTCAAGGACCATGACCAAGAAGGTCCGGAGCTTAGGAGTGTAGCTCCACTGAAAATGGATCCCAGGGGGATGCAGACGGAGTGGTATATGCCACCTGTCCTCGCTAATCTGATCCAGTCAGAGGAATTCCGGCTGCAAGAGGGGTACCGGCCCCCGACACCTGACCTTGCTACTCTACGTCCTGGTCAGGGAAGCCCAGTAGGCCTAGAGGATCCCACCGGGTAACGGAAGGAGCGGAGCTGCCACCCGTACCCTTTTCTGAGCGAAGTCCAGAGGGAGACCAGGCCTATCTACACACACACAGACAGGAAAGGACTCGGTCTGAAGTCTAGGAACACTCTGGTGCGGGGTCCTGATTGAGCACTTGAATTACTCGGAGGTTGTCGGACCTCCGTTCCTGGTGACCGCAGAATTCCGCAAGGAGCAGCTGTACTCTACACCGTGAGTAAAAACCCTGGAAGTCAACCCCTATGGCCTCCGGACTCTTTATTATGCACTACACTGCACTAAGCGGCACCAGACCTCCTACACTACAACCCCCTCCATCCTGCCTCTCTGCCCTGAGGCCTTGCACCACCTGTGGGGAGTAGTATCAACAACGGCTGCCACAACATCCCGCCTCAGAGGACTGCAGCAGCGCTGTTGGCCTTCACCAGGTACCACAGGTGGCTTAGTCGATAGAACCACTCAACCCGTAAGCCCGTACCACCTTCTTTTTTAATATGACGGCCCTGGGCACGGAGCGGGTCCAGGCCATGGCTGCACCCCACCAAAATATAGGACCCGGCTTGAGTAACCCCCCATCTTCCCAGGGTTAGGGCTGTGAGCGTCACATATGTGTCTGGGAAGAAGAGGAAACAACTGGGAAGAGTGAGAATAGTAGTGTGATTAGGTAAGTGGAGCGTGTGAGACTAAATATATAATAAGTGATATATACATACAATATCGAACATTGTATAGTTATAGTTATGGCACTTTCAGTCACTTAGTATAAAACATGACTGCATATACATAATAATAACTGATGGAGGAGCCAAAAACAAAAGACCATTGAGGTCAGATCCTTTTCCTTTATTCATGAGCATTTCCCTACCATCTATAAAGTTGCTCTCCATTTCTGTTCCTCCATTCTATAAAATTCCTCGCATGTAAGTGACATCAGGGAGGGGCCTAGAGCTAATTAGGACCTTTCCAGGTAACCTCCAGCCTCCTCTCCTGCACCGATCATTGTCAGGCAGGAGAGGGAGACTTGTGCAGCTCTCTTCCTGCACTTGTCTCTCTCTCCCGGCTCCACCTCTCTGTCCAACTTGCTTTCTTTATTGCAGTTCCTATGGCTGATACGGCTGTAGTTCTGTAAAAAGGATAATTAATGTCAATTGGTGAGAATGGGGATAATGAACGGAAGGTCACAGAAGGAGCAATAAACTATTTACTATACAAGATGCAGTTTTCTGGGAATGGGACGTCTACTATAAATGTGCAGAACTCTGAATGCTGCTTTTTTTACTTTGTTTTATGAATTCAATTATAAAACTACTGCAAATAACAAAACCTCCTGCATTTGTTCTGTATTATGTATTCAATAGTGAGATAGAGGAGGGAGAAGAGATTATAGAGCGTGTAACATCAGAGAGAGGAGAGGAAACTGGCGGAAAAGAGAACATCGGACTGTAAGTAGAGAGACAGTGACATATACTGATATTATAGATTGTAGATGATTGTAGATATTTAATAGTAAATGGGAAATGACTTGTTATAACGATTACAACAGTGGTCATTTATGAGAGCGTTACTACATATAGTCTATGTTATGTGTCCAGTAGTGAGGAAGAGGAAGGAGAAATATACATGGCTCACATAATAACAGTGAGAGGAGAGGAGGATGGAAGCGGAGATAGCTTCGGACTGTAAGTAGAGAGACAGTGACATATACTGATATTATAGATTGTAGACGATTGTAGATATTTAATAGTAAATGGGAAATGACTTGTTATAACGATTACAACAGTGGTCATTTATGAGAGCGTTGCTACATATAGTCTATGTTATGTGTCCAGTAGTGAGGAAGAGGAGGAAGAAGAGTATATAATGCTTAAGATCAGACAAAAAGAAGACCACAGCGCAGAGACCACCACACTGTAAGTAGAGAGATAGTGACATATACAGATATTATGGGATGTATACGATCGTAGATGCTTATTAGTAACTGATGAATGACTGATTATTTCTGGGTAGAGATGGAGGAACATATAAAACAGGGCTGCTCATATAATCGTCTGTAGTTCTACCTCTGTAAAGGGATCAATGATTGTTATTTCGGGAGAAATAGGGGCATGAAGCCACTCCAACACTCCCCATAAAAGAGCGATTACAACAGTGGTCATTTATGAGAGCGTTACTACATATAGTCTATGTTATGTGTCCAGTAGTGAGGAAGAGGAGGGAGAAGAAGAAATGGATGGAATAGAGTTGGAGAGAAGAGAAGAAGACCACAGCGCAGAGACCACCAGCCTGTAAGTAGAGAGAGAGTGACATATACAGATATTATAGGCTGCATATGGTTTAGTAGCTGATGAATGACTTGTTATCACTTAGACTGAGGAGTAGGGATGAGCGAGTAGTGAAATAATCAGACTCACTATACTCGTAACGAGTAGGTTCCAATACTCGGGTACTTTTTACGAGTAGTGAGTCCAATGTAAGTCAATGGGAAATGCGAGGAGTAAGCCGCATGATTATTTAAAAGCCGGCGATAAAAAGCCGTCGGCTTTTAAACAATCACACAGCCCCATACTGCTTCCCCGCAGCCTCCCATCCCAATCCTCCGCTCCCCCCGCCGCCTCCCATCCCGATCCTAAGTTAGGACCAGACGGGGAGCGCAGCACCAGGGAGCGGGGAGCAAAGGACCCGGGCGGGGAAGCCGGCAGTGAAAAGACTTCACCGCCGGCTTTCCCGTTCGGTGCTGCGCTCCCTGGTGCTTCGCTACCCGCCCGGTCCTAACTTAGGATCGGGATGGGAGGCAGCGGGGGAGCGCACATCAGGGAGCAGGGAGCGCAGCACCTAACGGGAATGCCGGCGGTGAAGTCTTTTCACTGCCGGCTTTCCCGCCGGTTATTTCAAATGAACAGCTGAGGTATCAGGTGATGCTGATCAGCTTTTCATTTGAAGTAGCTGCGGTGCCCTCAGAGGGTTCATGTAAGTTCATGCTTGACTGCATGAACTTATATGAACTTTCCCACGGCCGCACAGCTCAGCTACATCTCTGGTAGAGAATCTCTACCAGAGATGTAGCTGAGCTACAGAAGACTACAGTCATGGCCAAAAGTATTGAGAATGAGACAAATAGTAATTTTTCCAAAGTTTACTGCTTCATTTTTTGTAATGGCAATTTGCATATACTCATGAATGTCAAAGAGTGATCAGCTTAACAGCAATTACTGTACTTGCAAAGTCAATATTTGCCCAGAAAATGAACTTTAACCCCCAAAACACATTTCAACATCATTGCAGTCCTGCCTTAAAAGGAGCAGCTAACATCGTTTTAGTGATTGATCCATTAACACAGGTGTGGGTGTTGATGAGGACAGGGCTGGCGATCAATCAGTCATGATTAAGTAAGAATGACATCACTGGACACTTTAAAAGGAGGCTGGTTCTTGGTATCATTGTTTCTCTTCAGTTAACCATGGTTATCTCTAAAGAAACACGTGCAGCCATCATTGCACTGCACAAAAATGGCCTAACAGGGAAGAGTATCGCAGCTAGAAAGATTGCACCTCAGTCAACAATCTATCGCATCATCAAGAACTTCAAGGAGAGAGCTTCCATTGTTGTCAAAAAGGCTCCAGGGCGCCCAAGAAAGACCAGCAAGCACCAGGACCGTATCTTAAAACTGTTTCAGCTGCGGGATGGGACTACCAGCAGTGCCGAGCTTGCTCAGGAATGGCAGCAGGCTGGTGTGAGTGCTTCTGCACGCACTGTGAGGCGGAGACTCTTTGAGCAAGGGCTGGTTTCAAGGAGGGCAGCAAAGAAGCCACTTCTCTCCAGAAAAAACATCAGGGACCGACTGATATTCTGCAAAAGGTACAGGGAGTGGACTGCTGAGGATTGGGGCAAAGTCATTTTCTCTGATGAATCCCCTTTTCGATTGTTTGGGACATCTGGAAAACAGCTTATTCGGAGAAGAAGAGGTGAGCGCTACCACCAGTCTTGTCTCATGCCAACTGTAAAGCATCCTGAAACCATTCATGTGTGGGGTTGCTTCTCAGCCAAGGGAATCAGCTCACTCACAGTCTTGCCTAAAAACACAGCCATGAATAAAGAATTGTACCATAATGTCCTCCAAGAGCAACTTCTCCCAACCGTCAAAGAGCAGTTTGGCGCCCAACAATGCTTTTTCCAGCATGATGGCGCACCTTGCCATAAAGCAAAGGTGATAACCAAATGGCTCATGGAACAAAACATAGAGATTTTGGGTCCATGGCCTGGAAACTCCCCAGATCTTAATCCCATTGAGAACTTGTGGTCATTCATCAAGAGACGGGTGGACAAACAAAAACCAACAAATTCTGGCAAAATGCAAGCATTGATTATGCAAGAATGGACTGCTATCAGTCAGGATTTGGTCCAAAAGTTGATTGAGAGCATGCCAGGGAGAATTACAGAGGTCTTGAAGAAGAAGGGGCAACACTGCAAATATTGACTTGCTGCATTAACTCATTCTAACTGTCAATGTAACCTATTGGTACTCCTAATATGATTGTAATTATATTTCTGTATGTGATATAAACATCAGACAAACACTAATAAAAACCAGAGGCCAGCAGATCATGTGAAAATATCATTTTGGTGTCATTCTCAAAACTTTTGGCCGTGACTGTACATTGGACTAACTCAAACTGAAGATAATTTTTTTAATAAAGATGGAGTCTCTAAGTGTTTTTTTGTTTTATTTCTAATAAAATATTTTTTTCTATGTGTTGTGTTTTTTTAAATACTTTACTAGAAAATCATGGCATCAGCATCAGCTGATACCTCAGCTGTTCATTTGAAATAACCGGCGGGAAAGCCGGCAGTGAAAAGACTTCACCGCCGGATTTCCCTTTCGGTGCTGCGCTCCCTGATGTGCGCTCCCCGCTCCCCCCGCCGCCTCCCATTCCGATCCTAAGTTAGGACCGGACAGGGAGCGAAGCAACAGGGAGCGGGGAGCATACATCTGGGAGCGCAGCACCAAACGGGAAAGACGGCGGTGAAGTTTTTTCACTGCCGGCTTCCCCACCTGGGTCCTTCGCTCCCCACTCCCTGGTGGGGAGCCCACCCGGTCCTAACTTAGGATTGGGATGGGAGGCGGCGGGGGGAGCGGATGATCGGGATGGGAGGCTGCGGGGAAGCAGTATGGGGCTGTGTGATTGTTTAAAAGCCGGTGGCTTTTTACCGCCGGCTTTTAAACAATCATGCGGCTTACTCGCATTTCCCATTGACTTACAGTACATTATACTCGTTACTCAGCGAGTAATCACAAGGAAACCGTACTATTCGGCGAGTACCAAATAGTAACGAGTATACTCGCTCATCCCTGCTGAGGGGGATATAAAACATGTTTGTACATATTGGGGGGATTATTGACTTGGGGGTCCCCTACACCAGGGTTATAGTAAGAACAATTTTCCCGGCTCCTGGTCTTGTCTGATTAGCGATGCCGCTTCAATATGGCCATGGGGCACTGGAACGGACATCATCTCCTCTACCTTCAACCTTGGTAGTCACAGTGGCCATCAGCAAAACCATTTCCAGTGCCCCATGGCCACTTTGGAGAGGTAAGAAAACATGGATTTCTCTGGATTAAGACATCGGATCGCAGATATCAAGGTGTCATTTTATTCTACTTCCAGTGACCTACATGCCCATATAGACGGCTTAGGAGGGACGATCCTACTGACAGATTCTCTTTAAGTTATTGCATTTACAGTATTTAGGACACAAACTAGATGATATTTTCTGATATTTTCTAAGTTTCTCTGTTTCTAATAAAATCTTCATTTTTGTTACAGGCCAAAAGTAAAGACAGCGTGGGCCGACACAGAGCCAATGCCGTAAGTAATAAGAGCAATCATGGCGGCATTTACTCCAATGAGACCTTGGACTTTTGAACGATGACGTCATATTGTGACATAAGCACCGCACATTACACTGTACAATATCACTGTGTATATCCTCATAGACTGATCAGGATGATAATGTGAACTGTCTGTATCTCAATTTGTTTGTTTGGAATTTTTTTAAGACGCAAACGGAAATGGTGGATACCAAAATACTTCACAAGATCGAGCAGGAGCCATGTCAAATACATGTAGGTACTTTACCCTCTTCCCACAAATGGACGCGCCCTTATGTCCTAATTGCTGTCTTCTAGATGCAAAAGTTTTCAATGATTCATCCTGGCAGAAGATCAGTCACCATGAATGTGAAAGTGATATTTATACTAGGAGCTAATAATTAGTAATGACATCTATCCATATATCTACATCATGTAGAAATGTATAGGAGAGACTTTATGTTTATTGTCTGTGTCCTATTGGGACTAGGATTTGTTCCCGATAATTATTTTACAAGGTATTTATTTGTGATCATTTCTTCTATTTCTTCAGCACCAGAAAAGATGAAAAAGCACAACGTCCACCAAAGTAAGTAAAAGCTTCCCCCATTATAGTATGTGACGTGTTGTTACACTGAGGCTCATAATATTGTGTCTTTCCTTTATATCTTTATACTATATTGTATATCTTAATGGAAGAAACCAATATTTAAATGTCTATCACAGTTACTGGTGGGCCTTTACCCATAGTAAGAGAAAAGCATTTCCCTATTCATTTCCCGACGTCTAAACTCACCGACCCTCCCGTCCTTTCTTCTCCATTCTAAACACTATTGAACAATGTTTCGGCTTCCTCTTAGGCTCCTCGGAGCTTTCTTATGCTGCTTCAGCAGTACAGCGGCAGACTAAAAAAAAAGGTAAGGTTTTTTTTTAAATAATTTTATATTGAATGATTTTAAGATTTACAAAAAATCTATTCAGTATGATCTTAAGTTTTCAATAATTATTATATAAACAGTCGGGTGGTGACAAATGAGTTTTTTTCTTATGAAAAAACGCGCAATCATACACTGATTGAGGCGAGTAGGTTGGAGTATAAGAGGGGGGGAAGGAGGATGACATCACAGTCAAGTTCTGATATTCAGCATGTGGTATGACCAGACTTCATTGCTATCAGTCCTGCCAGCTGCTGTAAGTTTTCCTTTCTGGCCGATACACTGGCACACTACCGGTGGTGCACATGTGCGGGGCAGGAGGACAGGGTGTATCCCCGGCTGTATCTAGAGCAGCGGCTGTTGTGGTCGTGTGATCAGACTCCCTTCCGCGCATCACTTCATGTGGATTGAGACTCCGGTCGCATGTTCTGACGTTACACAGTTCATGACTTATTCAGAGAGTTGCGCCTGATCCCAAACTCTAATCATAGCAGGCGCCAATCAAGTCTGCTCTATTAGCCAGTTGTGCCGAAACAAGCACCAGGGTTGGTGTCATGTCAAGGGTAGGATAGTCCATGAGTATATACATATACTGTATATTTAGAGGTGTCCAACTGACTATTTGTATCATACTCTATGTCCAGTTTCTTGTCTATAGACTCAGCTCTTTTGATATGCACTTGGAACATGTTGTTACCTTAATGTTCTGGACCCCTATACCACCATTATGTAATGTGTTGCCTCCTTCTGTGTTTTGTCATCCAGTGCATGACTTACTTTTTAATTTATGATCTATTAAATTATTATTTTTGTTAAGTGCCACCACTCAAGAACGGCAAGTGACCCCCTTATGTACATCCCGACCACCTGAAGGCCGCCTTTGTTCAGGAGAAGTGGAGTCGCAGGCACGGAGCATCTTTGACCCACATTAAGAATGTGTCATAGTTGGGCTGGGACCGGCAGCTGCTTCCTCCAATACTTGTCCCTGCAGGGGAGTCTGGAGCACCATTGACTGCACCAACCCATGGAAGCTCTGCAGAAGAAGCAGACAGGCTGCAGCTCTAAAGGAGTTATTTACTACGCCGAATGTCCTTGGCAGAAGCTCTACTTTGGCCTTACCACCAGAGAACTGAAAATACAGGTAAGGGAGCATGTGCGGGACATCAAAAAAGCAAGTAGTATTGATGACCCCACTGTACTTAAGACTATTCCGCATCATTTTAAGTTATACCATAATTGTAGCTCTAAAGGTCTTAAAGTTAGAGCTATCGACCAGATTGATTTGGGTCAAAGGGGAGGGGATTTTGGAAAAGTATTAGCCCGGTTAGAAAGCAGATGGATCTTTCGACTCTGCACTTTAAGCCCATAGGGCCTTAACGAGACCCCCGGCTTTGGATCAATGTTGTAATGTTTATTTATTTGCTAGTTAGGTTTCATGTGTTCTTAGGTGACTATTTTTATTGGTGTTTGTTTTTATCTCCTGTGATTAATGCCATATTTTACCCTTCCCACTAGTGATCAGCGAGTATGTTCTGTTAACCCTTTCGGCGCTCTTGCTCAGGCGAACACCGAGTATCTTCAGCGTTCTCAGGTGTTATGCTTCAATCTCTCTGTGTCCCTGATTTGCGTCTGTTTGACAGCTTTAATACATGTGAGGAATGTCTGTTTCTTAAGCATTCCTCACATGTATTAAAGCTGTCAAACAGTCACAAATCATGGATCAGGGTTAACAGAGCATACTCACTCATCACTACTTCCCACATTTTTTTAATTTTGTTTTCTGTTTTTTGGCACCAAGTAATCCTAGTACTTGGATTTTCATTAATATCATTATATCTTTTGACTTCAGAGCGGAGCACCTTTATCCTCAACCCTGCCATTTACTGACCCTTATTTTGGGTTCCAATGAGAGAGTTCGCTGTAACACGGATGGCAATATTGGCTGAAAACAAGAAAAAATGAAGAATGCATTTTCAGAATTACCTGAGGTTTAGCTCCTGCGAGAGTATTTGTAGGACATCGTTGGCAACACTGTTTGCAAAAAGGAAAAGAAGAAGATGAGATTCCTGAAGCCACTTAAAATGGACTATTTTCACCCCACATCCTGTCCTCCACTTACCTGTATCCTGGGTTCCCCTCTGGACTGGATGTTAAGGCACGAATAACAATGCTTGAGGATAGGCTGGAATTGAAAACAAGGAAGAAGACTTCTGTCTAAATGAATTAAAAAAAAAATTTCCACCGGACAAAAAGCCAAATAATCAAGGACCATGCGGATAGGGCATGCTAAACCCTCAACTGGCTTTAACAGGATCCAGCAACCGCGCCCGAATTGATCCGTTTTTGATTGACAAATATGTAAACGGATGAACTCATTGCCGATGAAAACGTCGTCTCTTAGTAAACTTCCTGGCTTTTCTCTTGACGGTGCAACGAGCTCACCAACCCGAAGGGCCCTGAAAAAGGCTAAGGAAAAAGCTGTATTGTATAGGGCCGCCTCGTATTTGTCTTTACATATGGGTCGCGGATATCAAGCTGCACAGCATTGAATAAGAAATGGGACCCGGGCATTCTTTTCTGACTATCTCCTTTTTCCAGCCCTTCAACGCTTGACGAATAAGAAAAGACTTGGTAAAATCGAAAATACCCCTTAGGCGGAAATTAAAATTTAAACCCACCAATTTTCTCTGAGCTACAGTTTCAGAAACGCCCAAATCATTCAAGTGTAAGAAATACTGAAACATGAGGCCTGTAAGAGAAGAAACATCTTTTTCAAAAAATTATGGCCCCACGAAAAGACACCACTCATTCCATGTCTTATCATAAGCATTTCATGTAGCTGGAACCAAAGAAGACAGGATCAACGATAGTATCCACTCATTGGTACCTCCCATAGCTCCGGGGGGCAGGGCGTGCCTTCCTTGGAAGCCTCCGTCATGAGATCCCAGAATGCCTGCCAACGAAAACGTGACAATGCATCAGCACATACATTCTTAACTCCTGGAATATGCCGAGACCTAAACCAGATGTTAAATTGAAGGCACCGAAGAACCAAATACCTGAGTAGTGCTAGAATCGGCAAAGAGGAACATGTGAAGTTATTTATGCAGCTTACCACTCCAGAGTTGTCTGAGCAGAAACAAACCCTTCTGTTCGTGAGCAGGAGACCCCAGAGGAGAAATTGTTTCCAAACATTCAAATCCTTTTTCATTGAACTGGTAACCATAATACGGTGCTCGAACATGGAAATTCCCCTGGTAGCTAAATACAGCCACAGGGAAAACACTTTGCCCATGGGCATTATTCGGCATTTTTGGGGACTGAGCATGCACGCGATGCCCTGCTGCAGTCAATCCCGCAGCTGTTAGAAATTTGCACAATATCACGTCAGTTCATTTGAATTCTGACCGCCCCTTCTAGGATTACGCCTATCCTTGGCACTGTTCCTTTCTGCTCCTATGCATTAAGCAACCGGATTGGATAGACCACATTATTTATATACTAGCCCCTTAGAGTACTGACACCCCCCGGAAGAAGCATGATGCGAAACGGCGTACGGGTTGTGAGAGGTGAAGCTATACACTTGCGTCTTGTCCCTGACATACCACACAACTACAATTAATTTACTACTACACCTAAGTGATCCCTTGTTTGTATGTTATTGTGATGGAAGTATATGTAAGCAGAGCTGTACTCATTTAGGTACTCTGTTAGGATGTATTGGTAGATAGGAGCTTAATGACCACCAAAGTATACAGGCACTTTACTTTATATTATCTTTATCTTTGGCTGGTAGTAATTAGCATTTGGATATTTATCATTCTGGTAATACGTACCCCACCATGCAGTGTTGGCACTTTATGGATATTCCCATCTATATGCTACCAATATTTTGAATTGTACATTGTTGGGCTCTGTTCTAGCTCCTAGTCATACCTGTTAGGATCTTTATTCATGTCGTAATTTCATATTGATGCAACGCAGCTTTACATTGCACCTCTCTGCATTGGAGGTTTCTTGTCCCCACTCTGTTCTTTCTTTCCTGTTGTTCAATTTGCATTTATCAAATAAAATTGATTTTACTGATCTAGAGTCTCTGTCATCCAGTAGTATAGATCGTGCTGCATAGGATTAAGTGGATACCATGATCTATTAAATAGGCATAATTAGAGCCAGAAATACTAGTCAATATGAACTAGTACACTCCGCCAAGAAGTGACCAGTAGAGTCAAAGGTAAGATTTACGACTCAGTACCATTCACATTGGAGCTTGATGAAAAATTGTATTAGGAATATTTTGGCCAATTGTCCTCCAGATCCTTTTCTACAGAAGTACTTATCTTCTTAACCGATTTTCACAATAATGAATGAATATTTCGCAATTTTCAAAATTTTCATTTTTATGCCCTTAAATCAGAGAGATATGTCACACAAAATAGTTCATAAACTTTCTCACATGTCTACTTTACATCAGCACAGTTTTGGAACCAATTTTTTTTGTAAGGAATTTATAAGGGTTAAGAGTTGAGCAGCGATTTCTAATTTTTCCAACAAAAAATCAGTTGAACTACAGGTCAGTCTAATAGATCTGACAACCTCTACCTGCCCCTGAAGGATCGCCTTCAGTAGCACTGTACCTTCAAGGACTCCTAAATCCATTATATATACGGTACTATTTACTATGTATCTCCTCCATTTTATTGCACCTAAAGATACCCCCAGCAAGCTCTGGCAGATTCTAACACCCACTGTGCCATTTTTTCCTCGGCCCTTACACTTCTTTCCCCTAGCCCCCACTGGGCCAATCATCAAAAAATATCCCAGACCGATACACCAGGAGTGAATGCATCCACCTGGCAGTCCACCTGATACTCCAGGTAACGGCTGCTTGTACCAGGTAACTACCCCTCCTATACCATACCTTTATACCGGATGTCATCGGTTACAACCCCCATAAACCAAGTATACCTTAAATCGTTCTAGGATAATACTATTGTGCCAACAAACTAACTTCCAGAGACCCCAAGTAAGTCCTCAAAAAGGATCCACACAAACCCCACCAAGGGTTAATAGAAGATAAACAATACCCGCACCCTTCCACAGGTACGTCCCTGTCCTTCTAATTTCTTTTAAACTTACCCTAGCATGTAATTCATATTAACTTCATTCTTCCTCTCTTCTCTTAATAGGATCCACCTTAATCTACATCCAGGTCTGAACAATACCCCAGGACCCTTTGTGCCTTATTTTTAGCCTTTTAAACAACCAATATTTACTATACGCATGTAGATATTTTTAATTGTATCTTTTATCTAAAAATAAAACTTTATTATTTTACTACTTCACTGTCTATGCTCTTCAATTAGATCATCGCTAATTTTATTATTATTTTTTATTGTATTTTCTAATACCCCATTCTCTATATATAGATATTTTTTTTCAATTACATCACCTTGAATTTATTATCTTCTAATTAAAATTTAGGGACCACATCACATCTGAAGTACCTTTGAGGGGCCTTTATAACAGAAAACACCCAAAAGTGACACCATTCTAAAAACTGCACCCATCAAGGTGCTCAAAACCACATTCAAGAAGTTTATTAACCCTTTAAGTGCTTCACAGGAATTTTTGGAATGTGGAAGAAAAAAATGAACATTTAATTTTTTTCACAAAAATGTTACTTTAGACCCCATTTTTTTTATTTTTGCCAGGGTATCAGAAAAAAATAGACCACAAAATTTGTTGTGCAATTCCTCCTGAACACGCTTATACCCCATATGTGGGAGAAAGCCACAGGCAGGCAGGGTTCGGGAGGGAAGGAGCGCCATTTGACTTTTTGAATGTAAAATTTGCTTGAATAATTAGCAGACACCATGTTGCTTTTGGAGAGCCCCTGATGTGCCTAAACAGTGGAAATCCCCCACAAGTGACACCATTTTGGAAACTAGACCCCTCAAGGATTTTATCAAGGGGTATAGTGAACATTTTGAACCCAGAGGTACAACACAGAATTTGATAACATTAGGTCATCATATTGAATAAGTTGTCTTTAGTCTTGAGTAGTGTTGAGTCACCCCCGTAGTGTTCGGGTTCGGTTCGTTGAACACCGGGATGTTCATGGAACTGTTCGTCGAACACCTTAGAACACTGTCGAACACCGTCGAACACCATTAAAACCAATGGCAGGCAAACAAAAACACATAGAAAACACCTGCAAAGGTGTCCTAAAGCTGACAAACTGCTCAGAAGACACTCTCTTTAAAAAAGCCGGCCGGCAATTCAGCATCGGTACCCGACAATTTAGAACAGAAAGAATAGAGCATCACACATAGATTAGATAGATAGAAACATGTCAGTCACATATATAATAAGTACAGTGATAGTGTTGATTACTGTACTTGTCATTTAGTGTTAAAATAAAGGATTTATTAAAAAAAATTGGCGCGGGGTTCCCCGTAATTTTAGTCTCTAGCGGAGGTTAAGCAGACGGCTGGGGCAGATGTTTGAAGCCTGAGAAGGGGGTAATACACACAGAGCTTCCCAGGCTACTAATATCAGCCCCCAGCTGAATACCTAGCCTTTACTAGCTATTAAAATGGGGGACCCCCAAAAAAAATGATGTGGGGTCCCCCCTATTTTAATAGCTAGCAAATGCTAGGCAGACAGCTGGGGGCTGATATTAATAGCCCAGGAAGCGTGCCATGAATATTGGCCCCCTCCCAGGCTAGAAACACCAGCCGTCAGCTGTCCCAGAAATGGCGCATCCATAGGATGCGCCAATTCTGACACTTAGCCTCGCTCTTCCCACTGATCTGTAGTGGTGGCAGTGGGGTAATAGGGCTGGGGTTGAGGTCAGCTTATAATGCCAGCTGACATCAAGCCCAGGTTAGTAATGGAGAGACATCTATAAGACACCCCCATTACTAACCCCATAGTCAAAGTTAAAAAAAACACAAACACCCAGGATAAAGTCCTTTAATTGAAATAAACACACAATTTTTTAATGTTCTAAATTAAACCATACTTACTTACCATCACGCCCATTCCAGCTGAAGCCAACGATCTCCTGCAATAAAAATAAAATAATAAACCAACCTCATCCTTACCTTTCCATGGTTCCGAGGACAGCTTCAGCTCTGCTACTGACGCACCCCCTGGGCCGTGGGGATACCCGGAGCCGGGCCTTGTAGATGCTGGGGGTTGTAGTCACCGTGGCGGCGACCCGGTCCATGACCCAGGGCGGTCAAACCAGGGTAGTCTGGGGTCCCTTTAGTTCCTGCTCTGGAGCCGTCCTGCTCCTTCACCTTTCTTCTCTCCTTTCAGGCTCAGGCCTCAGTGGCTAGGCCCGCCTCTGGAGCAGAGCCCCTGCAGAGGCTCTGCTCCTCTCACTCTCCTCCTCTGACTGAACACTGATCTAAGATGGCTCTTTCTTTTATACCTCCTTCTCAGTGCGCCCAGGATCTACGTCCTCCACCCATCCACTACATAGTTCCCCCTCTCTAAGTGGTTCCTCCCCACTCCAGCCAGGGATCAGGGACAGTTGTGCTCTCCCTTAGGAGCATTGTCGCCCTGTCCCCCGGAAATGTGGTGTAGTGGATGTAGTGTTAGGGTCCTGAGCCATACTGCTTCCTTACCTGAGTGTGAGATACCACACCTCTGGTGGAGATGCAATACCTCTGTGGCGACCGAACCCTCAGGGGCGCCACACTACATCCACATGACAGGCTGGATCGCAGCCGAAAGCTGCCATCCAGCTTGCCATGCCGCAGACACTGAGAAGCACAGGCATGCTTGCGCTCCTCAGTGTCTGGCTATGATGGCATCCAGATGAGCCAAATTCATGTCCAATGAACTCAGCTCACATCATGCACGTCACTGACAGCGTGGGAGAATTCTCCTGCGCATGCGGTGAGCGTGAGAGAATTCTCCTGCGCTCACGGCAAGCGCAGGAGAATTTTCCCATGCTGTCAGTGACGTGCATGAGGTTGGACATGTCCAATGAACTCAACTCACCTCATGCACGTCACTGACAGCGTGGCAGAATTCTCTCACGCTCACCGCATGCGCAGGAGAATTCTCCCATGCTGTCAGTGACGTACATGAGGTGTGCTGAGTTCATTGGACATGAACTCGGCTCATCTGGATGCTGTCACAGCGAGACACTGAGGAGCGCAAGCATGCCTGCGCTTCTCGGTGTCTGCGGCATGGCAAGCTGGATGGCAAGTTTCTGCTGCCATCCAGCCTGTCATGTGAATGTAGCAGAGCTGGAGCCGTCCTAGGAACCATGGAAAGGTAAGGATGAGGTTGGTTTATTATTTTAATTTTATTGCAGAAGACATTGGCTTCAGCTGGAATGGGCGTGATGGTAAGTATGGTTTAATTTAGAACATTAAACAATTGCGTGTTTACTTCAATTAAAGGACTTTATTCTGGGTGTTTGTGTTTTTTTTAACTTTGACTATGGGGTTAGTTATGGGGGTGTCTTATAGACAGGGCCGGCTCCAGGTTTTTGTGGGCCCTGGGCAAAAGAGTCTCAGTGGGCCCCTTTAACACATACCACGATTCATGATGCACAGATACCGCAGAGAAATATATAAATATAGTACAATGGCAAAGATTTCACTTCTTACATTACATGAGTGATATCTATTGTAAATTCTACAATAGCTCAGAAACCGGCGAATCGCTCCATACAGGATACTGGCCCCCATATAACGCTCCATACAGGATACTGGCCCCCATATAATGCTCCATACAGGATACTGGCCCCCATATAACGATCCATACAGAATACTGGCCCCCATATAACGATCCATACAGAATACTGGCCCCCATATAATGCTCCATGCAGGCTGTGCCCCCACATAATGCTCCATGCAGGCTGTTCCCCCACATAATGCCCCACACAGGCTGTTCCCTCCCATATAATGCCACATGCAGGATGTCACCTGCCCTAATAATGCCCCATGCAAGAAGTCACACCCCCCCTCCCTTATAATGCCCCATGCAGGATGTCACTTCCCCCCCATATAATGCCCCATGCAGGATGTCACCCCCCCGTTATAATGCCCCATGCAGGATGTCACCCCTCCTTATAATGCCCCATGCAGGATATCACCCCCCCTTATAATGCCCCATGCAGGATGTCACCCCCCCTCCATTATAATGCCCCATGCCTGATGTCACACCTCCTCACCTCCCTTATAATGCCCCATGCAGCATGTCACACACGCCCCCCTCCCTTATAATGCCCCATGCAGGATGTCACTAGTCCCCCCCCATATAATGCCCCATGCAGGATGTCACCCCCCCTAATAATGCCTCATGCAGGATGTCACCCTCCCTTATAATGCCCCATGCAGGATGTCACATCGCCCTCCCTTATAATGCCCTATGCAGGATGTCACTCCCCCCATATAATGCCCCATGCAGGATGTCACCCCCCCGTTATAATGTCCCATGCAGGATGTCACACCCCCCCACCTCCCTTATAATGCCCCATGCAGGATGTCACACCCCCCCACCTCCCCTATAATGCCCCATGCAGGATGTCACCCCCCCCTCTCTTATAATGCCCCATGCAGGATGTCACACAAGCCCCCCTCCCTTATAATGCCCCATGCAGGATGTCACTTGCCCCCCCATATAATGCCCCATGCAGGATGTCACACCCCCTCTCGCTTATAATGCCCCATGCAGGATGTCACCCCCCCTCGTTTATAATTCCCCATGCAGAATGTCACACTCCCCCGTTATAATGCCCCATGCAGGATGTCACACACCCCCACCTCCCTTATAATGCCACATGCAGGATGTCACACACCCCCACCTCCCTTATAATGCCCCATGAAGGATGTCACACACACCCCCTCTCTTATAATGCCCCATGCAGGATGTCACACACGCCCCCCTCCCTTATAATGCCCCATGCAGGATGTCACTTGCCCCCCCCAAATAATTCCCCATGCAGGATGTCACACCCCCACCTCCCTTATAATGCCCCATGCAGGATGTCACACCCCCTCTCGCTTATAATGCCTCATGCAGGATGTCACACACCCTCCTCGTTTATAATTCTCTCTGCAGGATGTCACCCCCCCTACCCCACCATATAATGCCCCATGCCTCCATATAATAAAAAAAAAAAATCAAATACTCACCTCACTTCTCACCTGCTGCCGCTGCTCCGGACTCCTCACGCGTGCCTGCGTCTTCCCGCTCTGCGCTGTGACAGCTCAGGAGAGAGCACGGTATAAAGACATCACCGCACCCTCTGACCTGAGACATCACTGTGCAGCAGCCGTGGAAGAGACCGGAGCTGCTGCGGAGGCACAGGGAGAGGTAAGTATTGCGCTGGCTGCCGGGGCCCTGAGCAAGAGGGGGAGAGCGAGCGCTGACACCGCTCTCCTCCGCTCACGGGTCCCATAGCGCGGCGGGGTGCCCGACTGTGAGTGGGCCCCCCTGCCTGCTCAGGGCCCCGGCACTTGCCCGGGTGCGCCGGGTGCTAACGCCGGCCCTGCTTATAGATGCCTCTCCATTACTAACCTGGGCTTGATGTCAGCTGGCATTATAAGCTGACATCAACCCAAGCCCTATTACCCCACTGCCACCACTACAGGGCAGTGGGAAGAGCGAGGCTAAGTGCCAGAATTCATAGGATGGGCCATTTCTGGGGCGGCTGATCGCTGGTGTTTCTAGCCTGGGAGGGGGCCAATATTCATGGCACCCTTCCTGGGCTATTAATATCAGCCCCCAGCTGTCTGCTTAGCCTTTGCTAGCTATTAAAATAGGGGGGACCCCACGTCATTCTTTTGGATGGTCCCCCATTTTAATAGCTAGTAAAGGCTAGGTATTCAGCTGGGGGCTGATATTAGTAGCCTGGGAAGCTCTGTGGGTATTACCCCCTTCCCAGGCTTCAAACATCTGCCCCAGCCGTCTGCTTAACCTCCGCTAGAGACTAAAATTACGGAGAACCCCACGCTAATTTTTTTTTAATAAATCCTTTATTTTAACTCTAAATGACAAGTACAGTAATCAACACTATCACTGTACTTATTATATATGTGACTGACATGTTTCTATCTATCTAATCTATGTGTGATACTCTATTCTTTCTGTTCTAAATTGTCGGGTACCGGTGTATGCCGCTAATGAATTGCCAGCTTTTCATGTTTCACTGTGAGCACTGTTCGCATCGATTTGGGCAACCACTGTAATGCCACAACCACCATGGCTGTGGCATTACATTGAGTGGCAGACAATCCCTGCATGATGTGAAAAAATCCAGTTACGCTTTTGGTGCACGAACAATTATCGAACATAACCTCGAACAGCCCAATTTTTTGCAAATCGTTCGCGTTCGTCGAACGACTCGAACACCGCCCAAAACAGCTCGAATTTTAGATTGGCGAACAGTTCTAGTCGAACACCGCTCATCTCTAGCCTTGAGCGCAAGTACTCGCTACTTGAGTTTGCATTGGGTACTCGGGTAAGCAGCAAGTATCACAGGTGATGGAGTGACATGCTCGAGTCTCCGCCCGGCATGTTTCACGGTTATTAGACACCCAAAAAAAACATATGGGGATAGCTCATGCATGGCAGGCAATCCCCGCAAGGTTTTTTTAGCTATATAATAGCTGCAAAACATATGGGGCGGAGACTTGAGCATGTCACTCGCCATATCGTTGTCATTTCTTTTTCTTTACTTTTAAAAAAATCCCTACCCCAACCCCAATACATCCCCAACCCTAATACAACTCCAATCCTAACCCTAACCCCAGCACAAACCCAACCCTAACCTTAGCCCAACCCTAACCCTAGCCCAACCCTAACCCAACCCTAACCCTAGCCTAACCCAAACCTAACCCTAGCCCAACCCTAACCCTACCCTAACCCAACCCTAACCCTAGCCCAACCCTAAGCCTAGCCCAACCCTAACCCTAGCCCAACATTAACCCTAGCCCAACACTAACCCAATCCTGACACTAGCCCAACCCTAACCCTAGCCCAACCCTAGCCCTAGCCCAACCCTGACCATAGCACAAACCTAGAGTTTATTTTTTACACCATTCCTCGTGCAGTATAATTGATTAGATGACTTTATTCTTCGGGTCGGTGCCATTACAGCGATATCAGATTCATATTGGTTTTTTATGATTGACAGCTGTCACACACGAAAAGACACTTTTTTTTGCAAAGACTAGGTTTTGCATCGCCATATTTTGAGAGCTATAATTTTTCCAGATTTCGGGTGACAGAGTCATGTGATGGCTTGTTTACTGAGGGTGAAGTTGACTTTTTATTGGTACCATTTTCAGGCATGTAACATTTTTTGATCGCTTTCTATACCGAGTTTTGGGAGGAGGAATAAACAAAAACCAACAATTCTGGATTTTTTTTTTTTATGTAGTTCCGCGTGTGGTAAAATTGATAAGGCAATGTTATTCTTTGGGTCAGTATGTTTACAGCGGTACCCCATTTATATCCTTTTATTATATCTTTTTTATTTTACACAATAAAAACTATTTTATAGAAAAAAATATTTTTTTGTATCACTTTATTCTGAGAGCTATAACTTTTTTATTTTTCAGCTGATGGAGCTGTATGGCGGCTTGTTTTCTGCAGGACAAGATAGCATTTTCAGTGGTACCAATTTTATTTACATTCGTCTTTTTGATCACGTTTTATTGCATTTATTGTTTGGCGGTATGATGATAAAGCATCATTTTTTGCTTCGTTTTTTTTTTTTTACCTTGTTTACTAAAAGGGTTAACCAGTGGGATATTTTTAGAGGTTAGGTTGTTCCGGATAAGGCGATACCACACATGTGTACTTTTATTGCTTTTTGTTTATATTTTTCACAATAATATTTATTTTTGGATACAGTATATTTTTATCTTTTTGGATTATTTTTCTCATTTTTTTTTATATTTTTACAATTTATTTTTAATTTTTTTTTTCACTTTCTCACACTTTTCTAAGATTTACACATTCTCTCACTATGGGACTTTCATTTTTTACATTCTGATCGCCTGTATAGCACAGGAACGCAGGAGCATCCCTGTGCTATACTGGCTGTCACTGCTGCAGAGGGACCGCTCCCTGCACATGGTACCGGGTTTCAGCTGTGACAATCAGCTGACACCCGGCGGCGATCGCACAGCACCGCTTGTGTGTGGGCACGATCACCATTTGAAGTAATAGTTGCTCCTTTCCTCTGATTATTCGTTCTCAATAGGTCACACCTATGTTTCTTTACTTTCTCCTAATTTATTGTAGAATTTTTGTTTTGTCTACAGTTTTTATACTTCAGTAAAGAGAATCTCCTCCGAGTTGATGTCTGATACAAAGCAACCTCTTATACAGCGATGGAGGCAGGGTAGGTAAGTGTATAGGACGGGAGATGGAGGGATTACATCACAGTCAAGGTGCAATATTCAATACCAGCTTTATTACCTAGGTCCTTCAAACTCAGGTTTAAGTCACATGTGATAGAGAAGTTGATATAATCTAGCTTCAATGCTTGAGCTCCACATCTAGGACTTCAGCCAGGGTTGCCAAAAAATGAAAAACGTATTGTGGTGTCTATTTGACCAACGATATAATTCTTTAAGACTACAAATGGGAATGAGAATGAGACTAAAGACAATTTCCAGAAATTTCAAAGGAAAGTTGAATTTAAAGAGAACCTTTCAACAAATTTTTCATGTTAAGCTGGACACGGAATAATACATTTTTTTTTCTGTTTTTTTTTTTATATCTCATCATCGTCGTAGAAATTTACCAATCAATTATTTGGCACCTAATGATTTCACTTTAGTTAAGTCCAAGTGAGTGTTATTAGATAGTCTTCACTGGGGCGTGTTCTTCTGTCTTCTTTATGATACTACTGACCAATCATGAGAAGGCAGCAACATAGAAATGCACAAGAACCTGTGATGATATCATCAGATTCACATGACCTTTGTCCACATGCCCGGCCAGTCAGATTGTACAGCTTAAATAATCATTAACTCCAGTTAATATTTCCAGGACTTCAATGCTGTGTAATTTATCTTTAGTGCTTATTTAGGCTGCACGCTCTGGCTGGCAGGGCATGTGCACAAAGGTCATGTGGCCCTGATGACATCATCACATTTACTTCTGAATCTCCATGCTGGTGCCTGCTTATGATTGGTCAGTGTAATACAGTACACGCCCCCAGTGAAAACTATCTAATAACACCCACTTAGACTTAAAGAAACACTCTCAATAACTTATTTATTCATTAAATGTATGTGTGCATGCATGTAATGTAGTGTGAGTGTATTAATATACTCACCTACTGCCTCCTTCTCTGGTGTCCAGCGCCCTTCTTCTTCTCTGTGACGTCACCGCTCTGTAGACTGGCAGTGGACTGCTGTGGAAAGTTCAGGATGGGCTGAAATGTTCAGTTCGTTCAGTGTGATGTAATTAAGATATAAGGTTACACCTTTTGTGAGTGCTGGGACTTCTCTGATTTTGCACTATTTATCCTTTTTATTCACCACTGCTACATTGAAGTGCTCATCATTTTGGAATCTTACATTCATTATAGACCAGATCTACCTTCCACTTAAAGCTTTTACCTGAAAGGGCAGATTATATGTAATCAACCTATTTGCTTAACCCCTTATCATTCATTAAAATATTAACATCATCACATTTATAGAACTATAACCTTAGATGTAGTAATGGCAATTATGTCATTCGTTATTGTGTGAGAAAATCAGCTTTATGACCATAAGGCTCATTTCACAAGATCAGATCCTGTCCTGTAAGATCAAGATTTTCCATGGAACTAAAGTTCCTAATTTTGGATGGCAGGATTCGCTCCTTTCATTGACTTTAAACATATGACTAGGGATGAGCACAACTTTTGAAGTTCAGGATCGTCGGGTTCGATCGAACTTTAGTACAAAGTTTTGGATACCAGAACTGTACCCGAACCCGAACTCCATAGAAATCAATGGGGACCCGAACGTTGGAGCTGGAAAAATCTCTCTCTCTCCCTTCCCCCCTCTCTCTGGACTCCCGAACTGTAAAATGGCCTTCCGGGAGAAGCCTGTGTTCGAAGTACAGCATAGGACACTAGGTGTCCAATACAAACCTCGAACTTTGTAGTTCAGGTTCACTCATCTCTACTTAGGACTCTTGCATGTAGCCATGATACTCTTATGTGAGATGAACCTCCGTAATTATAGCTTTACTTCTGTTTGCATTAGCACAGAGAACTTTACTGACACAGTAGAGCTCATTCATGTCTTTGCTTTATGACCCTATAAATGTGAGTTATACCCAATGTCCAATAATCTGCAGTTACGGATGAACACCGGTCATATACATTGTGGTTCCTACCTATATTCACAGAGCCTGAGTTGACAAAAGATATGGAGAAAAATCAATCTGCCTGATATATGTATTGTTACTTGAGTCCAGTATAGAAATGTCTAGGCAAATTGGACTTGACAATTATTATTTTTATTTCCTTCATTTTTTTATAGTCATCAGACACATCAGAGCAATGAACCATCATTGGAAGAGAACAGAACATCTCTTCAATCTGCTAACCTACATAGTATACAGAGAGAAGAAGGAGCAAACCTACACAGTATACAGAAATAAGTTTGATAGAGCGAGCCAATACCAGACCATATGTATGGGGTGTCACTAAGCTAGATGGTTTCCAGTACTAGCATTGAGCATGGTTCTGTGACTGTGCTGTTATAATATCGGCTTGCTTTCAGTGACATCTGTACTGACTCTGTGGGAGTCTCTACTTAGGCAGATCCAATTTTTCTGGTCCTTTTAATGAGAGATGACACAGTTCGTAAAAACAACAGAATCCACTTTACTTGTACGCCTTTGGAAACAGAGGATTGCATGTACAGATGATTTTAAATATAACGGCACTCGATGGTGTTCTGGACACAGACACAGTCCCCACACAATGAACTTCCACAATGTGGCTCGGCCCTAAGGGAAACTACCTTTGGAACTTTGACGCAGGGAAGCTCCTGCTTCACCCCACTGTTCCCACTGCCGGACTCTTTCAGGATCCGCTTTTCTGATAAGGATGTCCTAGTGCCAACACGATCAATACTGCCTGATGGCTGGAATTTGCTGATTGACCTGTTGAGTTCCTAACTCCCAGTCATCCTTCAGTAAGTACACCCACCTAAGGGACAGCCCATCTCTTTAACTCCCTCCTGGCTTACAATGTCTGACAGGCAGAACATATTAAATGTATAACATATCAAATGCCATCTAATGGCCATGTTACAAACAATACATTATATGATCACCAATATATACAGTATATATAACCAGCCCCTCACAAGCCATCCCTACTGCAAATGATTATCGAAACCAGACCAGCAAACAACACTTTTAAATACGGACAAACTAGCACCTACAGATTTTCAGGTACCTTGAACTTTTAGTACTTAGTTCAGGTTTATATTTGTTTGTTCTGGACACTGTCAGTTGAGTATTTGTCATCAATAAAAAAAAGTTATGTTTTATCACACGTACTATGTATCTGAGTTCATTTCAAATATTTCATGATATTTTGGGGGAGATGAAAGGAAAGTGATGCAAGAAAATTGAATGAACACATATAGTAGTCAAAGAATTGAAACTTAGACAAAAACTGGTTAAAGAAGCAATATAATATATTGCTCATTTAATTAAATAAAGAAAGTTTTAACAAATCTGTCTGATTTTAAAGGGAACCTGTCAGCAAATACAGAAAAAAACTAACAGTATTTCCATGCAGCCAAAGTGGTAATCTGCACATAAATACCATTTAAAACATTGTTGTACAAACTGCATAATTGAATACAAGGGCAGTGTGAGTCCAGCACTATAAGTGCAAAGAGTTACAGAAGAAAAAGAATACAAAGCTACTGTTTGTCACTAGTGTTGAGCGAGCATGCTCGACACTACTCGTTACTCGCCTGAGCATCACGCTACTCGGGATGTTCGGCGAGCACCGAGCATTTCCAGGTTACTCGGGCGGGAGCTCGGGTCTCCGCCCTGCATGTTTGGCGCTCTTTACAGAGCCAATGAACATGCAGGGATTGCCAGCCAGTCACTATAATGCAGCAGCCATGTTGGTTGTGGGCATTACAGTGATTGGCTGGCCACACAGCATCACCTCGAGTATTTAAAACCGGGCGCTGCCATCTTGGACACAGTCGCTCCCGATCAGACGGTGTAGGGAGAGTGCTGCTGAGTTAGGGAGAGATTTATACTGTGAAATAGATAGTGTAGGGTCTCTAAAGCCTGCCAAATCAAACAAACAGTCCTTCTCAGGACTAATATCCATCCCAGATATCAGGCAGGCAGGCTGTATAGGAGATGCAGTGGTTATACCAGCAAACGCTGCATTACAGTCCTGTGTGCTGGACTTATCACCCCGGTCTCAGGGGCCAGGAAAAATGATTTTTTTTTTCATCTAAATCCAGTATTTTTTTTTTCCTTAGTCAGACTGTCCAAATACACGACTTATTAACCTTTTGGTATCCCCCCCCCCAACCCCCCCAAAAATTGAGTGTGTCTGTGACTGTTCAGACACCAATATATCTGTTTAAAAGAGTCTGGTGTAGGCCAGAAAAATATAACTGTGGTTTTGCAGCTCCTAGGGTGAAATCTCTGTATTATCCTGTTTTTGTCATTTTTTGCCATAAAAAAACTGTAATAATGTCTCCCTGACTGGTCAGACACCAATATATCTGTTTAAAAGAGTCTGGTGTACGCCACATAACTATAACTGTGGTTTTACAGTTCCATGGGTCAAATCTCTGTATTATCCTTTTTTTGGGCATTTTTTGCCGTATAAAAAAACAGTGATAGTGTCTCCCTGACTGGTCAGACACCAATATATCTGTTTAAAAGAGTCTGGTGTAGGCCAGAAAAATATAACTGTGGTTTTGCAGTTCCACGGGTCAAATCTCTGTATTATCCTGTTTTTGGCATTTTTTGCCATAAAAAAAAAACAGTAAAATAGTGTCTCCCTGACTGGTCAGACACCAATATATCTATTTAAAAGAGTCTGGTGTAGGCCAGAAAAATATAACTGTGGTTTTGCAGTTTCATGGGTCAAATCTCTGTATTATCCTGTTTTGGGCATTTTTTGCCATAAAAAAACTGTAATAGTGTCTCCCTGACTGGTCAGACACCAATATATCTGTTTAAAAGAGTCTGGTGTACGCCACATAACTATAAATGTGGTTTTGCAGTTCCACGGGTAGTGTTGAGCGATACCTTCCGATATCGGGAAATATCGGATCGGATTGGATCGGACCGATACCCAAAAAGTATCGGATATCGCCGATTCCGATACCGGAACCCAATGCAAGTCAATGGGACAGAAATATCAGAATAAAAATAAACCCTTTCTTTCCTTGGAGGTTAATTCTACATGAAGGAAAACAACTAAGAATAATGTAGAATGTATTGGGGGAGGTGGGGGAGACAATAAAGGCATAGAGGTTTAGCCCAATCAAATGGAATAGCAGGAATTAATATTTTTTTTAAGACTTTCTGAGTTACGGAAATATTGACTATGTTAAGTTTTTTTATATTTTGTCAGATATTTATGTTTCACTACTTCCATGCTCTTCACCTTCTTTTTTGCTTCTCCCACACTTTCTCCTTCATCATCCTCAGCATCAGCATCTTTTTCATCAACTTCTTCTTCACCTTCTTCATCTTCTTCTTCACCTTCTTCGTATTATTCTTTTTTTTTACATTCTTCATATTCTTCTTATTCAACTATTATTCTTCTTCATATTCTACTTCTTCATCTTCTTCATATTCTTCTTCTTCATCATATTCTTATTTGTGACAGGCATTCCTGTAGTTGTTATCTATAAAAGTTTGAACATTACACCTTTCGTTCTGCCCGTCACAAAAGATTTACAACAGGATTTGTCCGCGTTCAGTTTGGCCCGCAGCAGCAGGTCTTTTCCAGGGGCACCACGAGGAGGAACGGACTCACCCCCATACACTGCTTAGTCATCTTCTGCTTATAATTCAGAGAAAATCTTTTGCTCTGATTTTTAGTCTTATGCTTAATGTTCTTCCGCTTTTTGTTCTGCAGCTTCTTGTACTTCTGCTTCTTGGTTTTCTGTCTCTTGTTCTTCTGTATCTTGGTGGTTGTCTTCTTGGTCTTTGTCCTCTTGGTGATCTTCTTCAGGGTCATTTTCTTGGTCTTCTTCGGGATGGTCTTCAGGGTCGTCGTCTTCAGGGTCATCGTCTTCGGGGTCCTCGTCTTCTTCGGGGTGGTTTTCAGGGTCCTCGTCTTCAGGGTCCTCGTCTTCGGGGTCCTCGTCTTCTTCGGGGTGGTCTTCAGGGTCATCGTCTTCGGGGTCCTCATCTTCTTCGGGGTGGTCTTCAGGGTCGTCGACTTCGGGGTCCTCATCTTCTTCGGGGTGGTCTTCAGGGTCCTTGTCTTCAGGGTCGTCGTCTTCGGGGTCCTCGTCTTCTTCGGGGTGGTCTTCAGGGTCCTCGTCTTCAGGGTCTTCGTCAGGGAGATCCAGAGTGATTACCAAGAACCATTTCAAAAAGCTTGAACTTGGAAATGTAGCAGAAGGTACAAGAAGGCTGAGGAACTGCCGAGAACCAGCTGATGGTACTGGAACCTGGATGGGTAGCAGAAGGTACAAGAGCCAATGGAATTACCGAGGACCAGCTGACGGTACTGGAACCCAGTTACTAAGCAGGAGGTACCTGTGCCAGAAAGCACTACCAAGGACCAGCAGACGTTGGTGGAACTTGGATACCGAGTAGGAGGCACCTAAGCCAAAGGCACTGCCGAGAACCAGCTGACGGTACTGGAACCCGGATGGGTGGCAGAAGGTACAAGAGCCAATGGAACTACCGAGGACCAGCTGACGGTACTGGAACCCGGTTACTAAGCAGGAGGTACCTGTGCCAGAAAGCACTAGCAAGGACCAGCAGACGTTGGTGAAACTTGGATACAGAGAAGGAGACACCTAAGCCAAAGGCATTGCCGAGAACCAGCCAATGGTACTGGAACCCGGATGGGTAGCAGAAGGTACAAGAGCCAATGGAACTACTGAGGACTAGCTGAGGGTACTGGAACCCGGATGGGTAGCAGAAGGTACAAGAGCAAATGGAACTACCGAGGACCAGCTGACGGTACTGGAACCCGGATGGGTAGCAGAAGGTACAAGAGCAAATGGAACTACCGAGGACCAGCTGACGGTACTGGAACCCGGATGGGTAGCAGAAGGTAGAAGAGCCAATAGAACTACCGAGGACCAGCTGACGGTACTGGAACTCGGTTACTAAGCAGGAGGTACCTGTGCCAGAAAGCACTACCAAGGACCAGCAGACGTTGGTGGAACTTGGATACCGAGAAGGAGGCACCTAAGCCAAAGGCACTGCCGAGAACTAGCTGATGGTACTGGAACCCGGATGGGTAGCAGAAGGTACCCATGAAAAAAAAAGTTGCAAGGCGACGAGCCGGCCGCAGTTACCGAAATCCACAGTCCTACAGGGGTTGCTTGTCTTATAGGCACTATGGAACCAGCCTTCATTGCCAGATCCCGCAGCCCACATAGGAGTCACCTAAACTGCAGCCACCATAGAGTCGGCTAACCCGACCGCAACACGACAGGACAACATATTGGAGGCAAAGTGACGTTGACACTACCCGGAAACAGCTGGCGTGCTGGAACCAGGCTGGGCAGGAGGGAGTACCCGTGCCAAAGACACTGCCGAGAACCAGCTGATGGTACTGGAACCCGGATGGGTAGTAGAAGGTACAAGAGCAAATGGAACTACCGAGGACCAGCTGACGGTACTGGAACCCGGATGGGTAGCAGAAGGTACAAGAGCCAATGGAACTACCGAGGACCAGCTGACGGTGCTGGAACTCGGTTACTAAGCAGGAGGTACCTGTGCCGGAAAGCACTACCAAGGACCAGCAGATGTTGATGGAACTTGGATACCGAGAAGGAGGCACCTAAGCCAAAGGCACTGCCGAGAACCAGCTGACGGTACTGGAACCCGGATGGGTAGCAGAAGGTACATTAGCAAATGGAACTACCGAGGACCAGCTGACGGTACTGGAACCCGGATGGGTAGCAGAAGGTACAAGAGCAAATGGAACTACCGAGGACCAGCTGACGGTACTCGAACCCGGATGGGTAGCAGAAGGTACAAGAGCCAATGGAAATACCGAGAACCAGCTGACGGTACTGGAACTCGGTTACTAAGCAGGAGGTACCTGTGTCAGAAAGCACTACCAAGGACCAGCAGACGTTGGTGGAACTGGGATACCGAGAAGGAGGCACCTAAGCCAAAGGCACTGCCGAGAACCAGTTGACGGTACTGGAACCCGGATGGGTAGCAGAAGGTACCCATGAAAAAAAAAGTTGCAAGGCTGCGTGCCGGCCACAGTTACCAAAACCCACAGTCCTACAGGGGGTGCTTGTCTTATTGGCACTATGGAACCAGCCTTCATTGCCAGATCCCGCAGCCCACTTAGAAGTCACCTAAACTGCAGCCACCATAGAGTCGGCTAACCCGACCGCAACACGACAGGACAACGTATTGGAGGCAAAGTGACGTTGACACTACCCGGAAACAGCTGGCGTGCTGGAACCAGGCTGGGCAGGAGGGAGCACCCGTGCCAAAGACACTGCTGGGAAACAGCTGGCGCTGCTGGAACCCAGGGTAAATACTAAAAACAGAGTGGAGCCAGAGGCCTAATTGGAGCAAGTTTAAAATCTGTAGTAGTGTGAATGTGGACAGAGCAGGAGAAATTGCCGTACACACAGCAGGGGAAGAGCTGACGTTACTGAATCCCAATAACATGGCAGCAAGTGTTGACTGTGCAGACGGCACTTCTGAGCGCCAACTGGCGGTGTTGGAGCTCAGGGATAATACAGACAGCAGAGGAGCCAGAGGTGTAATTGGAGCAACTTTAAAATCTGTAGTAGTGTGGATGTGGACAGAGCAGGAGAAATTGCCGTACACACAGCAGGGGAAGAGCTGACGTTACTGAACCCCAATAGCACGGCAGCAAGTGTTGACTGTGCAGACGGCACTTCTGAGCGCCAACTGGCGGTGTTGGAGCTCAGGGATAATACTGAAAACAGAGAAGCCAGAGGTGTAATTGGAGCAACTTTAAAATCTATAGTAGTGTGAATGTGGACAGAGCAGGAGAATTTGCCGGACACACAGCAGGGGATCAGCTGACGTTACTGAACCCCAATAACACAGCAGCAAGTGTTGACTGTGCAGACGGCACTTCTGAGTGCCAACTGGTGGTGTTGGAGCTCAGGGATAATACTGAAAACAGAGGAGCCAGAGGTGTAATTGGAGCAAATTTAAAATCTGTAGTAGTATGAATGTGGACAGAGCAGGAGAATTTGCCGGACACACAGCAGGGGATCAGCTGACGTTACTGAACCCCAATAACATGGCAGCAAGTGTTGACTGTGCAGACGGCACTTCGGAGCGCCAACTGGCGGTGTTGGAGCTCAGGGAAAATACTGAAAACAGAGGAGCCAAAGGTGTAATTGGAGCAACTTTAAAATCTGTAGTAGTGTGAATGTGGACAGAGCAGGAGAATTTACCGGACACATAGCTGGGGATCAGCTGACTTTACTGAACCCCAATAACACTGGAGCAAGCGTTGACTGTGCAGACAGCACTTCTAAGTAGTGTTGAGCCACCCCCGTAGTGTTCGGGTTCGGTTCGGTTTGTCGAACACCGGGATGTTCGAGGAACTGTTCGTCGAACTGTTCGTCGAACACCTTAGAACACCGTCGAACACCGTTAAAACCAATGGCAGGCAAACAAAAACACATAGAAACACATAGAAAACACCTGCAAAGGTGTCCAAAAGCTGACAAACTGCTCAGAAGACACTCTCTTTAAAAAAGCCGGCCGGCAAATTCAGCAGCGGCATACACCGGTACCCGACAATTTAGACAAGAAGGAATAGAGCATCACACATAGATTAGATAGATAGAAACATGTCAGTCACACATATAAGAAGCACAGTGACAGTGTTGGTTACTGCACTTGTCATTTAGTGTAAAGGATTTATTAAAAAAAATATTAGTGTTTTCATGCACCGTCTCTTTAAAAAAGCCGGCCGGCAATTCAGCATCTGTACCCAACAATTTAGAACAGAAAGAATAGAGCTTCACACATAGATTAGATAGATAGAAACATGTCAGTCACATATATAATAAGTACAGTGATAGTGTTGCTTACTGTACTTGTCATTTAGTGTAAAGGATTTATTTAAAAAAATAATAGTGTTTTCATGCACTGTCTCTTTAAAAAAGCCGGCCGGCAATTCAGCAGCGGTACCCGACAATTTAGAACAGAAAGATAGAGCATCACACATAGATTAGATAGATAGAAACATGTCAGTCACATATATATGAAGTACAGTGATAGTGTTGGTTACTGTACTTGTCATTTAGTATTAAAATAAAGGATTTATTATTAAAAAAATTGGCGTGGGGTTCCCCTTAATTTTAGGCTCTAGCGGAGGTTAAGCAGACGGCTGGGGCAGATGTTTGAAGCCTGGGAAGGGGGTAATACCCACGGAGCTTCCCAGGCTACTAATATCAGCCCCCAGCTGAATACATAGCCTTTACTAGCTATTAAAATGGGGGACCCCCCCAAAAAATGACGTGGGGTCCCCCCTAATTTAATAGCTAGCAAAGGCTAGGCAGACAGCTGGGGGCTGATATTAATAGCCCAGGAAGGGAGCCATGAATATTGGCCCCCTCCCAGGCTAGAAACACCAGCCGTCAGCCGCCCCAGAAATGGCGCATTCATAGGATGCGCCAATTCTGGCACTTAGCCTCGCTCTTCCACGCTGCCCTGGTGCGGTGGCAGGGGGTAATAGGGTTGGGGTTGATGTCAGCTTATAATGCCAGCTGACATCAAGCCCAGGTTAGTAATGGAGAGGCGTCTATAAGACACCCCCATTACTAACCCCATAGTCAAAGTTAAAAAAAACACAAACACCCAGAATAAAGTCCTTTAATTGAAATAAAGACACAATCCTTTATTGTTCTAAATTAAACCATACTTACCATCACGCCCATTCCAGCTGAAGCCAACGATCTCCTGCAATAAAAGAAAAATAATAAAGCAACCTCATCCTTACCTTTCCATGGTTCCCACGACAGCTTCAGCTCTGCTACATCGAGATGACAGGCTGGACCGCAGCAGAACGCTGCCATCCAGCCTGTCATCCCGCAGACACTGAGAAGCGCAGGCTTGCTTGCGCTGCTCAGCGTCTCTCTGTGACGACATCCAGATGAGCCGAGTTCATGTCCAATGAACTCGGCTCACCTCATGCACGTCACTGACAGCGTGGGAAAATTCTCACGCTGAAGCGCTGATTGCAGGAGAATTTTCCCACGCTGTCAGTGACGTGCAGGAGGTGAGCTGAGTTCATTGGACATGAGCTCACCTCATGCACATCACTGACAGCGTGGGAGAATTCTCCTGCACTCAGCACTTCAGCGTGAGAATTTTCCCACGCTGTCAGTGACGTGCATGAGGTGAGCCGAGTTCATTGGACATGACCTCGGCTCATCTGGATGCCGTCACA
Organism: Phyllobates terribilis; assembly: GCF_046119375.1. Lineage (NCBI taxonomy): Eukaryota > Metazoa > Chordata > Amphibia > Anura > Dendrobatidae > Phyllobates > Phyllobates terribilis. Next base: position 61,327,636 of record NW_027362764.1, on the reverse strand, counting down.
GCGAGACAGTGAGGAGCGCAAGCATGCCTGCGCTTCTCAGTGTCTGCGGGATGACAGACTGGATGGCAGCGTTCTGCTGCGGTCCAGCCTGTCATCTCGATGTAGCAGAGCTGAAGCTGTCGTGGGAACCATGGAAAGGTAAGGATGAGGTTGGTTTATTATTTTTCTTTTATTGCAGGAGATCGTTGGCTTCAGCTGGAATGGGTGTGATGGTAAGTATGGTTTAATTTAGAACAATAAAGAATTGTGTCTTTATTTCAATTAAAGGACATTATTCTGGGTGTTGTGTTTTTTTTAAATACTTTACTAGAAATTCATGGCGGTCATGTCTAATACTGGCGTGACCCCATGAATTTTGGGCTTGGGGCCAGCTGATAATACCAAGCTGGCCCTAACCCCTTTATTACCCAGTGAGCCACCGCACCAGGGCCCTGGATGAGTTGGGTACAGCGCCAGAAGATGGCGCTTCTATGAACGCGCCATTTTCCGGGGTGGCTGCGGACTGCAATTTGTAGCGGGGGGGGGCCCAGAAAGCTTGGGCCTCCCTGCGCTGCAGATTCCAGCCCCCAGCTGCCTAGTTGTACCTGGCTGGACACAAAAATAGGGCGAAGCCCCACGTACTTTTTTTTTAATTATTTCAGGAAATTCATGAAATAATTTTAAAAAAATTGACGTGGGGCTTCGCACTATATTTGTGTCCAGCCAGGTACAGCAGGCAGGAACGGGCTGCCCCCAACCACCAGCTGCCTATTTGTACCTGGCCGGACACAACAATATAGGGAAGCCCTTTTTTTCTTAATTATTTCATGAAATAATTTAAAGAAAATTGACGTGGGGCTTCGCCCTGTTTTTGTGTCCAGCCAGGTACAACTAGGCAGCTGGGGGCTGGAATCCGCAGCGCAGGGAGGCCCAAGCTTTCTGGGCCACCCCCGCTGCAAATTGCAGTCCGCAGCCACCCCGGAAAATGGCGCGTTCATAGAAGCGCCATCTTCTGGCGCTGTACCCAACTCATCCAGGGCCCTGATGCGGTGGCTCACTGGGTAATAAAGGGGTTAGGGCCAGCTTGGCATTATCAGCTGGCCCTAAGCCCGAAATTCATGGGGTCACGCCAATATTAGACATGACCACCATGAATTTCTAGTAAAGTATTTAAAAAAAACACAACACCCAGAAAAAAGTCCTTTAATTGAAATAAACACACAATTCTTTATTGTTCTAAATTAAACCATACTTACCATCACGCCCATTCCAGCTGAAGCCAACGATCTCCTGAAATAAAAGAAAAATAATAAAGCAACATCATCCTTACCTTTCCATGGTTCCCATGACAGCTTCAGCTCTGCTACATCGAGATGACAGGCTGGACCGCAGCAGAACGCTGCCATCCAGCCTCTCATCCCGCAGACACTGAGAAGCGCAGGCTTGCTTGCGCTCCACAGTGTCTCTCTGTGAGGGCATCCAGATGAGCCGAGTTAATGTCCAATGAACTCGGCTCACCTCATGCACGTCACTGACAGCGTGGGAAAATTCTCCTGCACTCAGCGCTTCAGCGTGGGAGAATTCTCACACTGAAGCGCTGAGTGCAGGAGAATTCTCCCACGCTGTCAGTGACGTGCAGGAGGTGAGCTGAGTTCATTGGACATGAGCTCACCTTATGCACGTCACTGACAGCGTGGGAAAATTCTCCTGCACTCAGCGCTTCAGCGTGGGAGAATTCTCACGCTGAAGCGCTGAGTGCAGGAGAATTCTCCCACGCTGTCAGTGACGTGCAGGAGGTGAGCTGAGTTCATTGGACATGAGCTCACCTTATGCACGTCACTGACAGCGTGGGAGAATTCTCCTGCACTCACCGCTTCAGCGTGAGAATTTTCCCACGCTGTCAGTGACGTGCATGAACTCGGCTCATCTGGATGTCGTCACAGAGAGACGCTGAGCAGCGCAAGCAAGCCTGCGCTTCTCAGTGTCTGCGGGATGAGAGGCTGGATGGCAGCGTTCTGCTGCGGTCCAGCCTGTCATCTCGATGTAGCAGAGCTGAAGCTGTCGTGGGAACCATGGAAAGGTAAGGATGAGGTTGCTTTATTATTTTTCTTTTATTGCAGGAGATCGTTGGCTTCAGCTGGAATGGGCGTGACGGTAAGTATGGTTTAATTTAGAACAATAAAGGATTGTGTCTTTATTTCAATTAAAGGACTTTATTCTGGGTGTTTGTGTTTTTTTTAACTTTGACTATGGGGTTAGTAATGGGGGTGTCTTATAGACGCCTCTCCATTACTAACCTGGGCTTGATGTCAGCTGGCATTATAAGCTGACATCAACCCCAACCCTATTACCCCCTGCCACCGCACCAGGGCAGCGTGGAAGAGCGAGGCTAAGTGCCAGAATTGGCGCATCCTATGAATGCGCCATTTCTGGGGCGGCTGACGGCTGGTGTTTCTAGCCTGGGAGGGGGCCAATATTCATGGCTCCCTTCCTGGGCTATTAATATCAGCCCCCAGCTGTCTGCCTAGCCTTTGCTAGCTATTAAATTAGGGGGGACCCCACGTCATTTTTTTTGGGGTGTCCCCCATTTTAATAGCTAGTAAAGGCTATGTATTCAGCTGGGGGCTGATATTAGTAGCCTGGGAAGCTCCGTGGGTATTACCCCCTTCCCAGGCTTCAAACATCTGCCCCAGCCGTCTGCTTAACCTCCGCTAGAGCCTAAAATTAAGGGGAACCCCACGCCAATTTTTTTAATAATAAATCCTTTATTTTAATACTAAATGACAAGTACAGTAACTAACACTATCACTGTACTTCATATATATGTGACTGACATGTTTCTATCTATCTAATCTATGTGTGAAGCTCTATTCTGTCTGTTATAAATTGTCGGGTACCGCTGCTGAATTGCCTGCCGGCTTTTTTAAAGAGACTGTGCATGAAAACACTATTATTTGTTTTGATAAATCCTTTACGCTAAATGACAAGTACAGTAAGCAGCACTTTCACTGTACTTCGTATATATGTGGCTGACATGTTTATATCTATCTAATCTATGTGAGAAGCTCTATTCTTTCGGTTCTAAATTGTCGGGTACAGGTGTATGCCGCTGCTGAATTGCCGGCTTTTCATGTTTCACTGTTGGCACTGTTCCCATCGATTTGGGCAATCACTGTAATGCCACAACCACCATGGCTGTGGCATTACAGTGAGTGGCAGACAATCCCTGCATGATTGGTGCTCTAAATAGCGCCAGACATGCAGGACACGCTTTTGGTGCACGAACAGTTATCGAACATAACCTCGAACAGCCGAATTTTTTGCAAATCGTTCGGGTTCGTCGAACAACTCGAACACCGCCCAAAACAGCTCGAATTTGAGATTGGCGAACAGTTCTAGTCGAACACCGCTCATCTCTACTTCTAAGCAGCAACTAGCGGTGTTGGAGCCCAGGGTAAATACTAAAAACAGAGGAGCCAGAGGTCTAATTGGAGCAAGTTTTAAATTAGTAGTACAGTGGATGTGGACAGAGCAAGAGAATTTGCAAGACACACAGCTGGGGATCAGCTGACGTTACTAAACCCCAATAACACTGGAGCAAGCGTTGACTGTGCAGACGTCACTTATGAGCAGCAACTAGCGGTGTTGGAGCCCAGGGTAAATACTAAAAGCAGAGGAGCCAGAGGTGTAATTGGAGCAAGTTTTAAATCTGTAGTACAGTGGATGTGGACAGAGCAGGAGAATTTGCCGGACACACAGCTGGGGATCAACTGACGTTACTGAACCCCAATAACACTGGAGCAAGCGTTGACTGTGCAGACGGCACTTCTGAGCAGCACGGGTCGATGTGGAGGTAGACCATGACAGCTCCTGCAGCGCTGATTCAGAGGAACTGGAGTATGAGGAGGAGTCAATGTGTACAAACTGGATTCCTGCAATCCTTGGAGTTGGCAGAACACGTACAGCGCCACTCTCAAGATCTGTACCCGGCTCCACAACATTTACCCAATGGGCAGTGAGGGAAAGGTATCGTCCAAGTCCATGCTTACTGGTCCACGCTTCGGTGGTCAAGTGGACCTTGCTACTGACGGCGTTTTGTAGCGCATGTTTAATTTTTCCCTCCACATGCTGTTGCAGGGCAGGTACAGCTTGCCTGCTGAAATAAAAGCGGCTGGGCATGCTGTATTGTGGGACTGCCAATGCCATAAAGTTACGGAAGGTGTCAGTCTCCAACAGCCTGAATGATAGCATTTCAAGGGCCAGTAGTTTAGCAATGCCAGCATTCAGAGCCTGTGCTCGGGGGTGGTTTGCCGAGTATGGGCGCCTTTTCTCCCATGCCTGTGCTAACGATGGCTGTAGACTGGCCTGAGAGTGTGAGGATGACAGGGAAAGTGGTGCTGTGGGTGGAATTACACTGTGTCTCTGTACAACAGTGCCAGAGGTTCTTCCATGGTAATCCTGTGAGGAAACCGAACCAGCTGTGTGTGAGCTGGAGGAAGAGGCTACAACACGAGCTGAAGAGGTGGTAGGTGGCGCTGTAGGTTGGCCTAGGTCTTCAGTGTGTTTTTGTAACTCCACCACGTGCTTGGTCCGCACATGTTTCCACATACAGTATATGTGGTATTGAGGTTGCTGACACTTTTCCCTCTTTTCACCTTCTGATTACACAGCTTGCATTTGACAAAGCAAATGTCATCTGCAACTGTGTCAAAAAAGGACCAGGCACTGCAAGTCTTGGGAGCGCCCGCTTTGGATTTTGGAAGAGCCATGCTCATAATGGGTGCCGAAGTGGAGGCTACAGGCAACCAAGTCTGCCCCCTCCCTCTCCCTCCTTTTTGGGCCGTTCGGGGAATATCTTCCTCAGAGCTGCTCCCACCACCTTCCTGTCCCTCACGCCATGATGGGTCAAGGGCCTCATCATCTACACCACCCTCTTCAAACAACTGCTTCTCCTGGGTAGTCTCAACAGCACAGTACGCACCAGAAAGTGGCACCTGAGTCTCATCATCAGATGCATACTGAGGTGTGCTGCTGACCATAGGCACTGGCCCACCCGCCTCTTCAGATTCAGAGAGACAAAACGGTTGCGCACTACCTCTTCTTCAAATTCTAGAATTCTGCTTGGCTGGCCCCCTCTTTCCAAGCCAAGAGATTCAGAGAACAGAAGTAGAGATTGCTCCTGTCCAGGGCTCTCTGACTGCCTGGGCAATTTGGCAGGTGGTGAAGAGACAGATGGGTGCTCTTCAGTGCTCAGGACCTGAGAGGATCTGGAACTAATTGAAGTCGATGCGTTAGCTGCCATCCATCCGACAACGGCTTCAATATGGTCCTCCCCCAGCAGTGGGGTACGGCTAGCTCCTACAAAGCTGCGCATAAAGGACTGTTCCCTGGTAAAACTGGGGGATGCTGAGTCACTGGTGCCCGCAGCAGGCACAGAATCCCCACGTCCTCTCCCTGCAGGCACAGAATCCTCACGTGCTCTCCCTGCAGAAACTCCACGCCCACGCCCCCGACCACGACCACATGCCTTACTCCCTGCCTTCTTCATCTTGGTAGACTGATAAAGATAGGCAGAAAAGTACTAAGGGCTTAGTGTGCGTATTCCTGAACAGCTGCTAACAGGTATAAGAAACACTAATTTAATAAAGTGTGGGCTAGACTTTAATATGAGCTAATGTGGCCTACACAACTGTAAAGTGGAGTGTTTGATGAACTTTATTTAGTTTTTTTTGTCACAAAAAGACACTGGATGTGCCCAAAGATGTAATACCGATAGTATCACAAACTTTTTGTAGCTATTACAATGCAGGAAGGTAACCTAAAATGCAATAGATGAGGCTACAAAAAATAGGCTAATACTAATCTGGCTGGGGCTGCAGGGCACAATGCTGAAGAAAGGCTCCTCTATCTACTCCTATATAGTGTGTTTGGAACCAATGTAGCTGAATACGGATGGAACCACCACACTAATAGGAGAAATCAGGAAAAATTATCAATTAGCAAAAAAGGACAATGTATGAGGCAGTGACGCACGCTGAGCGCACTACAACCAGACTTGTCTGAAGCACACACTACAGCGTGAGCTGCACTCACACACCAGACCTTGCAGACAGTGGTGAACAGCACAGAGAACTGTGCACTAGCGCTGCAAGGCACAGCGATTTATAAAGTAGCTTGGGCAAAGCAGAATAGAGCAAATAGGGAGCTAAAACAGTCCCTCAGAACAACAGAGCCCTATCCCTAACTGAATTCACAGCAGAGTGAGCTCAAAATGGCGGCGGCGGATTTTATAGTGCATCATGACCTCATTTAAGCAGCCAATTACAGCCATGCCATTAGTTAACATGCCTACATGCCTAACAGGATGTGCCCACACTTCTTAGGATCCTCATTGGCTGAATAAAATGAAACTGGCTCATTGCATTATGGGAACTTCCGATTCCGGTATATGATATTCTAAAAGTATCGGAATTAAGTATCAGAATTCCGATACTGCGAATATCGGCAGATACCCGATATTTCAGTATCGGAATGCTCAACACTATCCATGGGTCAAATCTTTGTATTATCCTTTTTTGGGCATTTTTTGCCATATAAAAAAACAGTAATAGTGTCTCCCTGACTGGTCAGACACCAATATATCTGTTTAAAAGAGTCTGGTGTAGGCAAGAAAAATATAACTGTGGTTTTGCAGTTCCACGGGTCAAATCTCTGTATTATCCACTTTTGGGCCTTTTTTACATGAAAAAAACAGTTTGAGTGTGTCGCTGACTGTTCAGCCCCAAATATATCTATTTAAAAAAGTCTGGTATACGTCAGTAAATTAGAACTGTGGTTTTGCAGCTCCACGGTTCAAATCTCTGCATTATCCAGCTTTTGGTATGTTTTCCATAAAGAAAAACAGTAATAGTGTCTCCCTGATTGTTCAGACACAAATATATCTGTTTGAAAGATTCTGGTGTACGCCACATAACTATAACTGTGGTTTTGCAGTTCCACGGGTCAAATCTCTGTATTATCTTTTTTTTGGCATTTTTTGCCGTATAAAAAAACAGTAATAGTGTCTCCCTGACTGGTCAGACACCAATATATCTGTTTAAAAGAGTCTGGTGTACGCCAGAAAAATATAACTGTGGTCTTGCAGTTCCACGGGTCAAATCTCTGTATTATCATGTTTTTGGCATTTTTTTCCGTAAAAAAAACTGTAATAGGGTCTCCATAACTGGTCAGACACCAATATATCTGTTTAAAAGAGTCTGGTGTAGGCCACAAAAATATAACTGTGGTTTTGCAGTTCCACGGGTCAAATCTCTGTATTATCCACTTTTGGGCCTTTTTTACATAAATAAACAGTTTGAGTGTGTCGCTGACTGTTCAGCCCCAAATGTATCTATTTAAAATAGTCTGGTATACGCCAGTAAATTAGAACTGTGGTTTTGCAGTTCCACGGTTCAAATCTCTGTATTATCCAGCTTTTGGTATTTTTTCCTGAAAGAAAAACAGTAATAGTGTCTCCCTGTCTGTTCAGTCACAAATATATCTGTTTAAAAGATTCTGGTGTAGGCCAGAGAAATAGAAATGTGGTTTTCCTCTTACACAGTTCTAATCTCCTTTTTATTACCCTTTTTCCATTGATAGTGCGAGTGTAAGCTATTTTACTTCATTTACAATGTGCAAGGCGCGTGGCAAGGGACGTGGAACTGGACGTTCTGGTGATGGTGCGTGTAGGGGACGGGGCCGTGGCCAATGTGAAAATGTGCCACAACCAACAGCCACATCTTCTCGCTCCCAATTCTTGACCAAATTACTAGGGAAGCACACTACAACACCAGTATTGCGAACTGATCAGTGTGAACAGGTTATTAATTGGATAGCAGATAATACTTCCAGTTACCTGGGCACCACCACCTCCGGTCTGTCTTCCACACGGTCAAGTTTTAGTAGACGTGAGTCTCGACCGCATTCTCCTCCTCACCCTGATGCTCCTTCCTCCCACCATGCTGAGAGTCGTCAGACAGCAACTGATCCCACACTTGGACACACTGAAGAGCTGTTCACTGGTCCATTTCCATATTTGTGCCCCTCGCCTGCTCCGCTTGAAGTGGTGGAAGAGGAGATCCCATGTAGCGATGCCCAAATATTTTAACAGCCACGGCCACAGGAACTCGACACTGGCAATTTGTCACAAGAGGTGGACAATGACGAGACACAATAGCCAGGAAGTGAGGAGGAGGATCGTGGTGCACAAGTGGAAGAGGAGGAGGTGGTGGATGATCTAGTAACTGACCCAACGTGGCTGGAGGACACGCAGAGCGAGGCCAGCAGTACACAGGGGAAGGGAGGCACAGTACCCCAACAGGCAGCAAGAAGCAGTTTGGTGGCCGCACACAGAAGGCGGGCAACAGTTCCAAGAAACACCAACATGATGGACGTTGCCAGTACAACCGGTAGGTCTTCCAGAGTCTGGAATTTTTTTAAAGACTCTGCTGATAACCCCAAAAAGGCCATTTGTACCACCTGCCATGCCAGCATCAGCAGGGGTGACAAAACTACCAGCCTGACCACCACCTGCATGATCAGGCACATGTCAGCAAAGCACCCGACTTTGTGGGGCGAACCCCAGGGTCCACGACCAGTGTCAGCTGTAGCGTCGGCGTCCCTGCCTCCTGCTAGGCAGGGACGCTGTTCCCCTCACCTCTCCGCTCCGTGCCCGGCGTCCTCCTCCCGCTCTGCTGGCAGCGCGCGCTGCTTCCCGGCCACTGTGCTTAGGGCGCGCGCTCCCCCTCTCTTAAAGGGGCCACGCGCGCCGTCCTAAGGAGTCCCCGGCCAATGGCCGGAGGACCTCACCATATATAAGGCACCTCCTCCAAAATCGAGGTGCCCGAGCAATGTTGTTGCATAGTCTATCACTCTGCTTCAGCCCTCAGGTCCCGTTACCAGTTACCTGCCAGTTACCCGCCTGCTACCTGCCTGCTAGCCTACCTGGAGGCTCTGACATCACTTGCTGTGACCACCTGCCTGTCCAGAGACTTTTGCCCGCTCACCTGGGAGCGTCCACCTGCTACCCGCCTGCTAGCCTATCTGGAGGCTTCGCCGTCACTTGCCGTGACCACACACCTGTCAAGAGACTGTTCCCGTCACTTGCCGTGACCTCCTGCCCCCCAACCCAGAGACTGTCCACGTCACTTGCCGTGACCTCCTGCCCTTCTACCCAGAGACTGTCCCCGTCACTTGCCGTGACTACCTGCCTGCCTACCCTGGGAGCCACCCGCTTCCTTACAAGGACTGCCCCTTTGTATCGTAGCTCAGAGGTTCCACCTCCCAGACCCGTTACAGTTTGCTCGGGCCATGGAACCCGGTGGCACCCAAGCTCCCTCGCTCTCGGACCTATGTCATGAACTGTCCCGTCAGAGGTCCCAACAGGAGTCCATCCTGAGTCATCTGCGGAATGTCAACTCTCGCCTGGACACTCTGACTGCTCCACCAGCAACCACCGTTAGTGTCATGACTCGCAGCCCGGCAGCGCCGCTGCCCATCAATACCATGGCATCCTGCCCCAGACCCCGGCTTTCTGCACCTCCTCGCTTCGGAGGCGACCCCGCTCAAGCTCGGGGCTTCATAAAACAGTGCACACTGCACTTTGAACTCCTGTCCCACCAGTTTATCTCCGACCGGGCCAAAGTAGCCTTCATCATGTCCCATCTCACGGGGGAGGCACTGGCTTGGATAAATACTCTATGGGAGAGAGGAGACCCCCTGGTGTCCAACCTGCCGGCCTTTCTCACGGCTTTCCGGAAAGTCTTCGACGAACCCGGACGGAAGACCTCATCCGCATCATCTCTGCTACGCCTCCATCAAGGAAATCTCACCGTGGGCCAATATGCCATACGGTTCCGTACCCTTGCTTCGGAGCTGGCCTGGGATAACGACGCCCTGGTGTCTGTCTTTTGGGAGGGTCTGTCCGGCCATATTAAAGATGAACTCGCCGGTCGGGACATACCTACCACTCTCGACGACTTAATAACTCTTGCCACCCGGATTGACATCCGGTTCCAGGAACGCGCCAAAGAAGTCACCCGTGAGAGGAGGTTTCCACGTCTAGCCCCTACCTTTCAGAAACCTGTCACTTCTCCTGCTACTCCCCAGGCGCACTCACCCGAGCCTATGCAGGTCGACCAGACCAAGATGGTCAAGACCCGTCAAGAGTTACGCCAAGCCGAGCGGAGCTGCTTCTACTGTGGCAGTAAGGAGCACCGGATCCGTTCCTGCCCGGAGAGGTCGGGAAACGCCTGTGTCTAGGATCGCTCAGAGAGGTCGTCCTACACAAGAGTAAACCCTCTCCATCTCTGTTGCTGTCGGTCGCTATCATCTGCGGGGAGAACCGTTATTTTGAACTAGCCCAACTTGACTCTGGAGCTGCCGGAAATCTCATTTCTCAGTCCCTGGTAGAGAAATACCGCATTCCCACCAAACCTCTAGCTGTACCCTTGTCTGTCGCTGCCGTAGATGGAGGCCTCTTACCACATCCCATCCAACTCATCACCGAATCCATAACCCTGCAGGTGGGAATGCTGCACTCTGAGAGCATCTTCTTTCATGTTCTGCCTGGACTCTCTCACGCCCTCTTGCTAGGCCTACCTTGGCTTCAGAAACATGCACCCGTGCTTGATTGGCAGACCGGAGAAGTCCTTCGCTGGGGACAGGACTGCCATAAGACTTGTTTAGTTCCCATCCATCCTGTCCGTCCTTCTCCTACCCCAGCCAATCTACCTGGTCTTCCGGTTCCCAATTGGTCTTATGCGGACGTCTTTAATAAAAAGGAGGCAGAGACATTACCCCCTCATAGACCATACGACTGCCCAATCGACCTGATGCCTGGCGGTACTCCTCCCCGTGGGCGTATTTACCCTTTGTCCGCTGCTGAGACCAGGTCCATGTCTGAATATATTGAGGAGAATCTGGCCCGGGGATTTATCCGGAAATCGACCTCCCCGGCGGGAGCAGGCTTCTTCTTCGTCAAAAAGAAGGACGGCTCACTCCGTCCCTGTATAGACTATAGAGGCCTTAACCAGATCACGGTGAAGAATAAATACCCCCTTCCGCTCATTCCGGAATTATTTGACCGTCTGAGGGGGGCTAGAATCTTCACCAAGCTGGACCTCCGTGGGGCGTATAACCTGGTCCGTATCCGTCAGGGGGATGAATGGAAGACGGCATTCAACACCCGGGACGGCCACTATGAATATCTGGTAATGCCCTTCGGTCTCTGTAACGCTCCCGCCGTCTTTCAAGAGTTGGTCAATGACATCTTCTGGGACCTTCTCTACTCCTGCATAGTGGTGTACCAGGATGACATCTTGGTCTTCTCTCCAGATCTTCTCACTCACCGGAGGGATGTTCGTCAGGTCCTGCTCAGGCTCAGGCAGAACCACCTCTACACTAAATATGAGAAGTGCCTCTTTGAGCAGACCTCGCTTCCATTCTTGGGCTACATAATCTCTCAGACCGGCCTACGAATGGATCCTGAGAAACTGTCTGCCATCCAGAAGTGGCCCCGACCAGAGGGGTTGAAGGCTATTCAGCGGTTCCTGGGCTTCGCCAACTACTACCGCCTCTTCATACCGCACTTCTCTTCCCGGACTGCCCCAATCTCTGCGCTCACCCGTAAGGGCACTAATCCCAGAGAATGGCCGCCCGAAGCAGAGGAAGCCTTTCTTTCCTTAAAACAGGCTTTCTCTTCCGCCCCGGTGCTGCATCGTCCAGACGGCAACAAACAATTCTTCCTGGAAGTGGACGCCTCCTCCTCTGGAGCCGGCGCGGTACTTACCCAAAAGTTGTCTTCCGGAAGAATGGTAACTTGCGGCTTCTTCTCCAAACTCTTCTCCCCTTCTGAGCGCAATTATTCTATAGGAGACCGAGAGTTATTGGCCATTAAGCTGGCACTGGAGGAGTGGCGTTACCTGCTCGAGGGGGCTCTTCACCCGGTAATTATTTACACAGACCACAAGAATTTGGCTTACCTCCAGAGCGCCCAGAGACTTAACCTGCGCCAAGCCCGCTGGTCCTTGTTTTTTGCCCGCTTTGATTTCGTTCTTCATTTTCGCCCGGCAGACAAAAACATCAAAGCTGACGCCTTGTCCCGATCCTTCCTGGTGTCTGATCTAGAGGAGGAGCCTAAGCACATCATTGATCCCGCCAGAGTAATGCAGGTGGCCCCCTTGAATCTAAATCATCTCCCTCCCGGTAAGACGCTCGTAACAGTACCTGATCGGAAGAAGATCCTACACTGGGGTCACTCGTCTAAGCTAGCTGGCCACGCCGGTCAGAAAAAGACCCTCCAGCTTATTACCCGGCATTACTGGTGGCCTACCCTGCACAAGGACGTAATAGACTTTGTTTCAGCCTGTGTGTCCTGCGCCCGCAACAAGATTCCGAGACATGTGCCAGCCGGTCGCCTCCTTCCTCTTCCAGTACCTGCTGCCCCGTGGCAGCATATAGCTATGGACTTTATAACGGATCTCCCTGTCTCTGCCGGTTGTACGGTCATTTGGGTGGTCGCTGACCGCTTTTCCAAGATGGCTCACTTCATTCCCCTGCCGGGCCTCCCGTCTGCACCCGAGCTGGCTAAAGACTTTATCTGCCACATCTTCCGTCTCCATGGCCTGCCCCTCCACATCGTGTCGGATCGTGGGGTTCAGTTCACCTCACGCTTCTGGAGAGCCACATGTAAGCTGCTGGACTTCACCCTGGACTTCTCCTCCGCTTACCACCCACAGTCCAATGGTCAAGTGGAGCGGATCAATCAGATCCTGACCAGTTACCTCCGGCACTTCGTTAATGCCCACCATTCGGACTGGGTGGATCTCCTACCATGGGCCGAGTTCTCTTACAATAATCATGAGAGCGAATCTTCCTCCAAATCCCCGTTTTTTGTAGTCTTCGGTCAGCATCCTCGGATCCCTTTTCCCGTCTCCACCTCGGTGGACAATCCGGCTGCGGAATCTCTCGTTAGCGAATTCTCCTCCATTTGGGAGAGTACCCGATCCGCACTCCTTCAGTCGTCCGAGCGGATGAAAAGACACGCTGACAAAAAACGCCTGGACCCTCCACAATTCCGTCCTGGAGATAAAGTCTGGCTCTCCTCCAAGTATGTCCGGCTCAAGATTCCTTCCTACAAGTTATGGCCTCGGTTCATCGGCCCACTGGAAGTTATCAAACAAATCAACCCAGTGGCCTATAAATTGAAACTCCCGGCCAACTTGCGGATCCCTAACTCCTTCCATGTATCTCTCCTCAAACCCGTGGTACTTAACTCTTTTTCCACGTCTACAGGTACGCCTCCTGCTCCAGTTTCCGCTGAAAATAAGTTTGAGGTAGAGAACATTCAGGCCACCAAAAGGGTAAGAGGAAAGACCTTTTTTCTAGTGGATTGGAAGGGGTTTGGTCCTGAGGAGAGAACTTGGGAGCCCCGGGAGAACATCCATGCCCCTCTCATCTTTGATAAATTTCTGTCTGGCCTAAAAAAGGGGGGGCCTAAAGGGGGGGGTATTGTAGCGTCGGCGTCCCTGCCTCCTGCTAGGCAGGGACGCTGTTCCCCTCACCTCTCCGCTCCGTGCCCGGCGTCCTCCTCCCGCTCTGCTGGCAGCGCGCGCTGCTTCCCGGCCACTGTGCTTAGGGCACGCGCTCCCCCTCTCTTAAAGGGCGCGCCGTCCTAAGGAGTCCCCGGCCAATGGCCGGAGGACCTCATCATATATAAGGCACCTCCTCCAAAATGGAGGTGCCCGAGCAATGTTGTTGCATAGTCTATCACTCTGCTTCAGCCCTCAGGTCCCGTTACCAGTTACCTGCCAGTTACCCACCTGCTACCTGCCTGCTAGCCTACCTGGAGGCTCTGCCGTCACTTGCTGTGACCACCTGCCTGCCCAGAGACTCTTACCCGCTCACCTGGGAGCGTCCACCTGCTACCCGTCTGCTAGCCTATCTGGAGGCTTCGCCGTCACTTGCCGTGACCACCCGCCTGTCAAGAGACTGTTCCCGTCACTTGCCGTGACCTCCTGCCCCCCAACCCAGAGACTGTCCCCGTCACTTGCCGTGACCTCCTGCCCTTCTACCCAGAGACTGTCCCCGTCACTTGCCGTGACTACCTGCCCGCCTACCCTGGGAGCCACCCGCTTCCTTACAAGGACTGCCCCTTTGTATCGTAGCTCAGAGGTTCCACCTCCCAGACCCGTTACATCAGCGGGTGTCACCACTGCTTCTTCCGCTGTTGTGCGTGTAATAGAACCCCCTGTTGTGCGTGCAAGGCAATCCCCTGTCCATACTGCATGCAAAGATGCCCCCTCCTCCTCTCAGTCTTCACTTGTTATGGCAGTTTCTCAAGAGACAGCATCAACGTCCACGTTCCACCCCAGCGCTCAATTGTCCATATCCCAGAGCTTTGAACGAAAGTGCAAAGTCGCAGCCAATGCCCCACAGGCCACAGTCCTAAATTCGCACATTTCACGACTGCTTGCGTTGGAAATGCTGCCTTCCGCAACCTTATGGCGGTGGCCATCCCTCGGTACTCAGTCCCCAGCCGACACTATTTTGCCTGGTGTGCCATCCCTGCACTACACAAGCACGTGTCCCAAAACATCTGCCGTGAGCAAAACAACGCAGTTACTGGGAGAGTCCACCTTACAACGGACACGTGGACAAGTGCTTGTGGCCAGGGACGGTACATCTCCCTGACGGCACACTGGGTAAACATAGTGGAAGCCGGGACCCAGTCGGACCTTGGGACGGAACACATCCTCCCCACACCGAGGATTGCGGGCCCTATGTCAGTCAGAGTTGCCCCCACAGTGTACAGCTCTTGCACATCATACTCCTCCTCCTCCTCATGTTCAGCCTCCATCTCAGATATCACCACATCAGTTACAAGCTGGAAGCACTGCAGTACTGCCTCAGCCAAGAGGCAACAGGCTGTGCTGAAACTCATAAGCTTAGGTGATAAACCTCACACTGCTTCTGAGTTGTGGACACCTGTGAAAGAGCAGGCAGATCTGTGGCTGAGACCGCTGAACCTACATCCAGGCATGGTCGTGTGTGACAATGGCCGTAACCTGGTGGCGGCTCTGAGGCGAGGTGAGATCACACACGTACCAAGCCTGGCTCATGTGCTTAACCTCATGGTTCAGCGGTTTCTTAAATCGTACCCCGAGTTGCCTTATCTGCTCATCAAAGTACGCTGCCTGTCAGCTCATTTTCGGAAGTCGGCTTCAGCTTCCGCCGCCCTTGCTGTGTTGCAGCAGTGTTTGCAGCTTCCGGCACACTGACTGGTGTGTGATGTCCCCACACGTTGGAACTCTACCCTCCACATGTTGCAAAGGATTTGTGTGCAGAAGAGAGCAGTTGTGGAGTACCAGCTGCAACAAGGCCATCGATATTCAGGTCAGACTCCACACATAAGACCTCAGGAGTGGACCTGGATGTCTGACATATGTACCATCCTGACAAACTTTGAGGAGTCCACCAAGATGGTGAGTGGCGAAGATGCCATCATTAGCGTCAGCATCCCACTTGTCTGTCTTTTGCAAAGCTCTCTGCAGAGAATTAAAGAGGAGGCATTGCAGCCAGAGTATGATGAGATGGATCAAGAAGCCGTAGCGGGCGATTACACACAGCCCAGCCTCATCTCATACCAACGTGCATTGGGGGACAATGAGGGAGAGGAGGAGGAGGAGGAAGAAGAACAGGAGCTGGTATCATGCGCTGTAGACGGTAGTACCTGTACAACTGTCATACCGTCAGTTCAGCGTGGGTGGCCTGAGGACAGGGGGGAGGAGGAGGAGGAGAGCATGGTCAGGCTTCATCTTGGTGAGTACACGGAAGTCTTGCCCGTTACCAGTCTGGCACGCATGGCTGACTTTATGTTACGCTGCCTTAACCGTGACCCTCGCGTTGCCAAAATGTTGGGTGACAGTCATTACTGGTTGGTGACACTTTTAGACCCCCGCTACAAGGATAACTTTCACTCTCTTATTCCTGAGGTTGAGAGGTCTACAAAAATGGGGCAGTACTAGAAGGCCCTTGCTGCAGAACTGTTAAAAAAAATTCCCATCTGAACACGCTAGCGGCAGAGGTCACAGTTCGTTGACCAACCAAGGCGTACAGGCGAGAGAGACGCAACTCCAATCCAGCAGAGACAGAACACTGTCAACGTTCTGGGACAGTTTTCTGAGACCCGCCCAGCTTACAGGCCCTGAGGCGCGGGGTACTCTCACAAGGAGTGGAAAGTTTCAAAAGATGGTGAGGGAGTACCTTGCCGACCGTACCAGCGTCCTCCGTGATTCCTCTGTGCCTTTTAATTATTGGGTATCCAAGCTGGACACTTGGAATGAACTCGCTCTGTATGCCTTGGAGGTCCTGGCCTGCCCTGCCGCTAGCGTGTTATTGGAGCGTGTTTTTAGTGCCGCTGGGGGAATTATAACGGATAAGCGAACTTGCCTGTCAACTGACAATGCTGACAAGCTGACCCTTATCAAAATGAACAAGGGCTGGATTGGGCCAGACTTCTCATCACCACCAAATGACAGCAGAGTAACATAAAGTCAAATCCACTGTGTTATTTCGGGAGGTGTATTCCCATGCACCGCTTCACACCCACACATGGGTATACGCTTCCTCAATTCGCCTTTTTTTTGCTCTTATCCTTATCCTCAGCCTCCTCCACCACTATACCACCAGGGTGACCATGGTCCGTGTTGCCAGCATTGCAAGTTCCTCCGTCCTAATTTTTGACAGCTTTTGCTTGGAAGGCATAAGCAAAGACTATGGGAGACCCACTCCCCAATAATGGGAATAATGTTTTTAATATGCTGTACTACATGGCTCTTGTAAGGGGCATTAAAACCATCTTGTTAAACCACTCTGACCTCCACGTCTCTTCCAAGGGCCATTTAAACCTTCTTGTTAAGCTACTGCAACCTCCAGGTCTCTTACAAGGGGCATTAAAACCGTCTTGTTAAGCTAATGCGACCTCCACCACTTTACCAAGGGGCATTAAAACAGTCTTGCTAAGGTACTGCGAGCTCCACCACTTTTCCAAGGGGCATTAAAGCTGTCTTGTTAAGCTACTGTGACCTCCACCACTTTTCCAAGGGGCATAAAAGCTGTCTTGTTAAGCTAATGCGACCTCCACCACTTTTCCAAGGGGCATTAAAGCTGTCTTGTTAAGCTACTGTGACCTCCACCACTCTTCCAAGGGGCATTAAAACCGTCTTGTTAAGCTACTGCGACCTCCACGTCTCTTCCAAGGGGCATTAAAACCGTCTTGTTAAGCTAATGCAAGCTCCACCACTTTTCCAAGGGGCATAAAAGCTGTCTTGTTAAGCTAATGCGACCTCCACCACTTTTCCAAGGGGCATTAAAGCTGTCTTGTTAAGCTAATGCGACCTCCACCACTTTTCCAAGGGGCATTAAAGCTGTCTTGTTAAGCTACTGCGACCTCCACGTCTCTTCCAAGGGGCATTAAAACCATCTTGTTAAGCTACTGCGACCTCCACCACTTTTTCAAGGAGCATTGATATTATCTTTTTATTCCACTGCGAACTCCACCATTCTTCCAACGGGCATTGCATTTCCTCCTAATTTTAGTCAGCTTTTGCTTTTCAATGCATAGGCGAACACTAAGGGAGACCCACTCCCCATTAATGGGTATAAGGTTTTTAGTATGCTATAATCCACGTCTGTTTCAAGGGGCATTGCAGTTCCTCATAATTTTTGGAAAACCTTACATTCACTGCTTAGGCCAACAGTGCACAGGAGACCCAGTTGCTATAAATGGAAGAAACGGTTTAGTTAAGGTCCTCTGACCTCCATGTCACTTCCAAGGGGCATTCGAGTGCCTCAAAATTTTTGGTAGGCATTGCACTCACTGCATGCCCTATAACTGTGTAGCCGAACCTCTCCTTTTGGTACAGAAACATATCCTACTAGACATGTGTGGTTGACTGGCCTGATATTGATGTGAATGGTCCCTGTTCCTCCTGCTCTTTCTCCTTTTCCACCACCTCATCCATCATTCATCACCTGAAGCTTTGTTTTAACGGGAGTCATAGAACTGGGATAGTATCAGGAAAACATCGAGCAATCCTCGGAGGAGGTAGGATATGCGCCAAACGCTGACCACCTCAGGCCTAGCCGCTACTACATACATGCGCTTGCATTCAAAGAAAACAAAGCAGATGCTAATTTCTATCATCATCATCATGCTCCTCACCTTGGCACTCTCAACTCCGCTGATGGAGAAGTCAGGGCCCACCGGAGGAGTCTGGTTCTCTGGTGGGCTCATCCAATGCTGCCCTAAAGCAAGCCGGGCTAAGAAAAGTGTGGGGGGGATGCTCCAAGGAGAACGGTTGGGGACCGTTTATGGACACCCGGCCGCCCCATGCGGCTGAGGACCGTGTGTGGACACCCGGCCGCCGGGCGGCTGGGGACCGAGTATGGACACCCGGCCGACCCTGGCGGCTGGGGACCGAGCGTGGACACCCGGACGCCGGGCGGCTGGGGACTGAGTATGGATACCAGGCCGCTGATGCAGCCATGACATGGTGGCCGGAGTCTGCCTCTGTGGCGCCCCTGAGGGTTCGGTCGCCACAGAGGTACTGCACCTCACCCAGAGGTGTGGTATTTCCTTCTCTCAGGTAAGGAGGTAGTGCTGCCCAGAACCCCAACACCTGCATCCAACATTACACTGCTCCAGGCCGGCTAGAAGGGCAAGATGCAATGTGTTTCCTGCTGAGCCCTACCCCTGTCTGGAGTGGGGGGAACCCAAAGGTAGGGGGGAACCAGTAGTGGGTGTGGGTGGAGGAAGAAGTTTAGGGGAGCACCATAGAAGGAGATATAAAAAGGGAAGCCATCTTAGGGTGGCGGTGAGAACAGAAGTTCCGTCAATGACTGAAGTCAGTCAAGGAGCAGAATCTCTTTAGGAGCTCTGCTCCACAAGTAGAGCCCAGTCCTAGAGGCCCAGGTGGGGAGGAGAGGAGTAGGCTCCGTTCTAAGAAGGGATCCTAGGGGGTAAGGCGAGTGGAGGACGGCACCCTTATGCCCCGCATCTGTCAGAAGACAGAGGGATCGTAGGCCGCAAGAAGGGGACTGGCCCCTGGTCCAGCCGTGCTACTCTACGTCTCAGCTGGGAAAACCGGAGGCTTCTGGCTTCTATAGTCAGTTGCTGAGGCCTCATTCTAATCCCCGTGAGGGTCAAGCAGGTCCGGGAACTCCGACGAGACAGGAGGGACTTCAGAGCACCCGAGCGGGATTGAGAATGGGAAACGCAGGGCAGTAGGGAGAAAGACCCAGCACGAAGACGGTCTAGCTAGGACACAAGAAAGTGGGGTTCTGCCAGGTACTCCTAATCTGCCTGAGGAAGTGCTGATCCCCTGCCTGGTAAACACAGCGTAACGTGGGAGGTTTACACCTGTACAGTGCGCCAGTGGAACCGTCATTAGAACTGTGAGTAAAAACTCGGATGACTGCACCACACTGCCTGCGTCCCTTCTTTCATCTGCGCCATCTCTCCCTCACTGCACTACAATGCCCAGCGTAACCTACACGTCCTACACTGCCCTGGAGCCAGCTCTACCTGTGGAGAGACACACCATCCCTGCTGCCGTAACACCAGCTCCAGGGGACTGCTCCGCAGCGGCGGCACCCTTTAGCCGTAATCCACAGGTGGCGTCACGAACACTTTCCAAATCCCCTATAAATATCGCCCCCCCTTTTACTGACCGCCCTGGGTCACGGACCGGGCCAGCCACGGTGATATTCCCTATACCGGCAACCAGAGGCCCGGTGCCGAGTACCCCACGGCCTAGGGGGCGGGTCACCTCCACATGCGGCTGGGGACTGAGTATGGATACCAGGCCGCCGATGCAGCCATGACATGGTGTCCGGAGTCTGCCTCCACATGCCTAAAAGGCCCAATTTCAAGTGCAAGCAAGCTAGCAGTATGGTATTGCAGCCTGGGGGTGGGTGGGTGGCAGGTTGCACACTTACGCTTGCATTCCAAGAAAACAAAGCAGATGCTAACTTCTATCATCATCATCATGCTCCTCACCTTGGCACTTTCAACTCCCCTGATGGAGAAGCCAGAGCCCACCAGAGGAGTCTGGTTCTCTGGTGGGCTCGTCCAATGCTGCCCTAAAGCAGGCCGGGCTAAGAAAAGTGTGTGGGGGGATGTTCCAAGGAGAAATAGGGGCGGCTGGGGACCGTGTGTGGACACCCGGCTGCGGGGCGGCTGGGGACCGAGTATGGACACCTGGCCGCCTCCTGACAGCTGGGGACCGTGTGTGAACATCCGGCCGCGGGGCGGCTGGGGACCGAGTATGGACACCCGGCTGCCCCCTGGCAGCTGGGGACCGAGCGTGGACACCCGGCCGCGGGCGCCTGGGGACTGAGTATGGATACCTCGCTGCCAAAGCAGCCATGAGGTAGTGGCCAGCTTCGGCCTCCTCCAAACTAAAAGGCCCCATTTCAAGTGCAAGCAAGCTAGCAGTATGGTATTGCAGCCTGGGGGTGGGTGGCAGGTTGTACACTTACGCTTGCATTCAAAGAAAACAAAGCAGATGCTAACTTCTATCATCATCATCATGCTCCTCACCTTGGCACTTTCAACTCCCCTGATGGAGAAGCCAGAGCCCACCAGAGGAGTCTGGTTCTCTGGTGGGCTCGTACAATGCTGCCCTAAAGCAGGCCGGGCTAAGAAAAGTGTGTGGGGGGATGTTCCAAGGAGAAATAGGGGCGGCTGGGGACCGTCTGTGGACACCCGGCCGCCCCCAGGCGGCTGGGGACCGTGTGTGGACACCCGGCTGCGGGGCGGCTGGGGACCGAGTATGGATACCTGGCCGCCTCCTGGCGGCTGGGGACCGTGTGTGGACATCCGGCCGCGGGGCGGCTGGGGACCGAGTATGGACACCCGGCTGCCCCCTGGCAGCTGGGGACCGAGCGTGGACACCCGGCCGCGGGCGCCTGGGGACTGAGTATGGATACCTCGCTGCCAAAGCAGCCATGAGGTAGTGGCCAGCTTCGGCCTCCTCCAAACTAAAAGGCCCCATTTCAAGTGCAAGCAAGCTAGCGGTATGGTATTACAGCCTGGGGGTGGGTGGCAGGTTGTACACTTACGCTTGTGTAGCACCCTCAGGATTCGGCTGCTACAGGGGTATTGCACCTCAACCCAGAGGTGTGATATTCCACTCCCGGGTAAGGATGGAGTGTGGGACTGAGCTCAGAAAGCTGCATGCACTACACACATCCCATTTCCGAGGAACAGACCAACGGTACTCCCACTTAGAAATGTGCAGGTACGACAGAGTCTGTTCCTGGCTGGAGTGGGAGGGGGGTGGTACATCCCAGTAGTGTAGGGGCAGATAGGGGGAGCAGCCTGGGTAAAGTTAGGAGCTCATTGGGTGCTGGTCACCTGAGCTCACACATAGAGGGAGTATATAAGGTGGGCACCATCTTAGATCAGGGTCAGTCAGTCAGCCAGTCTTTGCAGAGGAGTCTTTGTAGGAGGCTGGTCAGTCAGTCAGTCTGCCAGTCTTTGCAGAGTCAGAGGAAGAAAGCAGAGGAGCAGAGCAGCCCAAGGCCCAGAGAGAGAGAGGAGAGCAAGAAAGACCCAGAGGGGGAGAAAGAAGGAACTCTGAGAGCCCAAATACAACCACAGGGTGAAGAGTTGGCAACAGGGTACCGGATCCCAAACTGGTGGGGGCTACAGCATACCTCAGCCAGAGACCGGAGGCCGTGGGCAGAATCTGCCACGGCCACCCACCATATCCACCCGGAAGGCAGACCACGCATAGGGTCAGGGAACCCAGAGGCAAGGGTTCGCCAACAAGAGGCCCGAGGGAGCCGGACATAGGTGGATCCCTGGTGGGGAAGGCCAGAGACGAGGACAGGACAGAACGGGAGCTCAGAACCACGCTCCAGAACTACTTGGGGGTTGGCCGAGTCCAGGACCTGGTGGACGCAGCACGGCTCGGGTGGTCACTCAAGGCCGGAGTGACCGGAACATCTGCAGTAAGTAAAAACCCTGAACTGCACAACCCGACTCTGTCTCTGATTATCATCCTCCCTGCACCTCCACAACCACCATCCTCTGCACCTGACCCCCTGAGGCTATACCCCTCCCGTTGGGGGTTATACTACCTAAGCTGCACAAACACCATCAGCCTCAGCGGACCCTGCTGCAGCGGCGGCCGTAGTGACCGCAATTCAACGGGTGGCGTAGTCGACACAAAAGAACATCTAGTAACATCATAAGGACTGCCACACACTGAGCTTGACACCCTGGGCACGGACCGGGTCACAGCCACTCGGAGACTACAACCCCCATCTGATCCGGCTCCGGGTATTCCCCTAAAGAATATGGCCCAGGGGGCGCGTCAACTTTGGCGTAGTCGGCAGGATCACGTGCCCGCAACACCCGGGTACTGCGTGCCTGAAGAAAAGAACAAGTTTACCTCAAAAAGAAGTCTCCTGCCGGTTCCGGAGGGTCCCCGCCATCGGACTCCATCACAGATCGATTCCCGCCGGTTGTCCGCCATTAACAGCTTTTTCCCGCCATCTGCAGAGTTTCCCGCCACTGGGAGACGATTCCCGCCATTTCCGAAGGTTTCCCGCCTTGGAAGAGCGGACGCCATTATGGGCGTGCCAGAGGGTGGCAAGAGGCCGCCTCCCATCGTGGGCCAGGACCGAAAATGGCGCCAAAAGTGGAAACCGCCCCCACCAACAGAGACTGTGATGCTAGAGGTGTCTGTCAGCGTGAAAGAACGGCCCCTGGAGCTGACAATCACCAAGTGGCCCCGGGACCGCCCTCGAAGTGGGAGGACTGAGAACAAGAGAACAAAGATGGGTGTCGCCTGGAGCAGTCTGGAGAGAGCGCACCCGGAGACAAGAAGCCTGGAGCAGAGTCCAGAAAGAGCCTACCCGGAGATGGAGGGAGAGCCAGGCAGCACCGACCCAGTGGTCAGGAGCCTGATGCGGGCCGCCACTCCAGGCAGCACCGACCCAGTGGTCAGGAGCCTGTTGCAGGTCGCCACTCCAGAAGGCCTGCTGGAGACAACGAGAGAAGAGCAGAGCAGCACCGACCCGTTGGTCAGGAGCCTGCTAGAAGCAACGACCCCACTAGGCTTAGTGGAGGTCTTGGCACAGCTCCCCCGAGATCGGGAGTGTGCACAGACTGCGCTGGAGGGCCTCGCACGGAGGATGGCCCGGGTGCAACGAGAGACGTTGGCGGAGTGGAGCCGAGAGATGGCCCAGCGGACCGAGACTCGTCAGCGGAGCACGCCACCCGAGACGAGGAGACAGACCGCCTCTGAGGATGGCGCAGGAGGACTGAAGGCCGGAGACGGCGCCGAGAAGGGAGCCGAACGAAAGGAGGCAGGTAAAGGGGACGTCTCTACCCCAAACCGGGAAACCGCGTACCTGCCCCAGCTCCCCGTCGCAGAGCCCGAAGTACCCCCTGCCGTGCCCGTAACCGCAACGTCACCGCCACAGACTAGGCCTCAACCGGAAGCCGCAGCCGCGACCCCTGTGACGTCACACGCCTCGACCCCGAGCGTGACCAAGCAGGAAGTACCACCAGCCTGGTCGCAAGGCCTAGTACCCCCGGGCGCCGCAATACCAACAGCGCCCCCTACCTCCGCGGAGCCACCGGCCTGGTCGCAGGGCCAAGTAGCCCAGGGCGCCGTCGTCCTTACGGTGCCCTTCACTTTCCAGGTGCCCCAGGCCTGGCCGCAAGGCCTGGGCAACCCGGGCGCCACCACCACCGCGCCCATAAAACCAAGAGTGCCGCATCTGGGAGAAGATCTGTTCGCCCAACACACATGGCCGGACGGGCAGCCCTTTGTCTGGCCCAGGGAGTACTACGAACAAGAGCTCCAAAAGAGGGCAAGGCCCATGTGTGAGCCCCTGATCCCGGCTCCGAAGCCCGTAAAAAGGACCTCGCCCCCGCTAGAGGAGGCACAGTTTGAGTGGGACCCCACCGGAGAAGACCTCATGGGGTTCACTCAGGAGACTCGGGCAGCCGCAGCGGAGCGTGCAGAGTGCTGCCGGCAACAGCTCGAGGTCTTTGAGAGGGAGCGGAGAGAGAGGCGGGTCCGGGAACAACAAGCCCAAATAAAGAGCGCGGAGCAGAAGAGCCGGGCCAGGAGGAGTCCCCGTGCAGCCCATGGTCCCCCTTCCACCGGGACTGTGATCAAGTTTAATATGCAGCACGGGTGGGGCTTCATCCGAGATCACCGCACCCCAGGCGACGTCTTCGTGACAAGAAGAGACGTTGAGTCCCACCTACCGGAGGGACACAGAGGTCGTGACCTTTATATAGGGGACGAGGTCACCTTCACCCGGCACCAGTGTGCCAAAGGACCCTACGCCCTCCATGTGCATCGCCTGACGGAGGAGGAGCTGCGGTGTGAGGAGGAGCAAGAGGACCCGGACGGGTCTGAAGCTAAAGTTAATCACAAAGAAAGAGCAGGAGGACGTCGTCGTTGAGTACAGCAGAGTAGAAGCTGTATATAGTTGCCCGTCGGGGCACAGTGAACCGTTGCTGCTAATATAGTCCCCTTTGGGACCAGAGAACTGAACTGTTAACCCGTGTGTCCCTTAACCCCACTGACCGAGGACTGAGAGCGGTCATCCCTTTCCTAATACCTGGCCGAGGACTGAGAGCGGCCATATCCCCTTGTATATAGTTGCGCTTCCTAAAGCGCTGTTAGAACCTTGCTGTTAGGTTTTTTTTCCTTTGCTGGTCACATGACCTTGTTGGCCTATTTAATCCTGCTCCGCCCTTCTGGCTTTGCTGGACTTCATTGTATATCTACTTTCTAGTTAGCCTGTGCTCTGTATCTAACTCTGTTAGTTTGCTTGGTCTACGGACCTCTATGTTCTATCTATTTTGTTTGTTCGTCTGTCTGCTACTATTTCTGTTAGGAGGTGTCCCATATTCCTCCCAGTCCTTAGTACTTGTAGGGATTCCCTCCCCAAATCTATAGGTCTCCGTACAGACTAGATTAGGACTTTAGCAGGTCTGATCGCAGGATCAGGTTCCCTGTTACATCGTAGGGATTCAGCTGAGTCTTATAGTAGGGACAGATCTCCTCTCTTTCCTTAGCTTTGGTAGCAGAACATAACAGTAAGTCCAGCCTGTAAATTCTCTAAGGAAAGATTTTTTTTTGTTCCATCATGGTGTCGGTTCAGGATTTGGCTAAACACCTGCAGGGACTCTCTCTGGAAGTGGCCGAGCTCCGTCAGCACGTGAGTAACTGTCCTGGAGCATATTTCTTGGAGCCTAAGGTATGTTTGCCGGATTTATTTTTTGGTGAACATCGAGAATTTTTTTCATTTAAAAATGCTTGCTTATTGTATTTTCGTTTGAGACCCAAGTCCTCTGGGGGTGAATCCCAGCGCGTAGGGTTCATAATGTCACTTTTGCGCAAAGAGCCTCAGGAGTGGGCCTTTTCTTTGCAACCTAGTGATACATGCTTCAGATCAGTGGATAGTTTTTTTTTCTGCTTTAGGACTATTATATGATGATCCTGACCGTGTGGCATCAGCTGAGACTGAGTTGAGACGTTTAAAACAAGGATCAGGTAATATGGAAAAATATTGTACACATTTTCGTCGTTGGTCCACTCAAACAGGATGGAACGATTCTGCTCTGAAAAGTCTATTTCTTGCTGGGCTCAGTGAAAAGGTTAAAGACCTGCTAATTGCTTATCCTACACCTGAAGATTTGCAACAGGCTATGCAATTAGCTATACGGGTGGATAGAAGACTGCGTGCTAGGGTTAATGAGAGCAAATCCTCTGCTATGTCAGTTTCTGGTTATGATAATGTGTGTACTAACAGTGGTGAACCGATGGAGATTGGATCGGTGGCACCTCGCTCTCAAGAAAAAGACCGTCGATTTTTTGAAGGCTTGTGTTTTTATTGCGGAAAATCTGGTCATTTGATTAAAGGCTGTGAGCTTCGTATGAAGAAAGAAAAAAAAATGGTCAGTCACGCCCGTATTGCCTGTTTAAATTCCAAGGGTATATTTTTAGCTGCTTCCACGATTGCTCAGGAAAAATTAATGGAATTTCGGGTGTTTGTTGATTGCGGGTCTACACTGAATGTTATTGATGGGGGATTCGTGGAAAAACTCAATTTAAAACCTGAACCTTTATCATCCCCCATTGCTGTGGTTTCTGTGGATGGCTCCCCTTTGAAGAATATTACTCTCAAGGTCAGTGAATTTCCTCTCACTATTAATGGTGTTCACCATGAGAAATTGGATTTGGTAGTGTTGAATAACTTGCCTTCTCCAGTAATATTGGGTTTGCCCTGGTTAAAATTTCACAATCCTGTACTGGATTGGTCTACCAGTGAAATTAAATCCTGGAGCCATAAATGTTATGACAAGTGTTGTAACGGGCGTATTGCAGCTTTGGATAGGGGAGAATTGCCTGTTCCTATTCAGGATTTTTGGAGAGTTTTTTCTGAGAAAGAATCGCAGGTTTTGCCTCCCCATAGAGACTATGATTGTTCTATTGAATTTGTCCCTGGAGCGACTCTTCCTAAAAGTCGTTTATTTAACCTTACTATTCCTGAGAGGAAGGCTTTGGAGGAATACATACAGACAAGTTTGGCCGCCGGTCACATTAGGCCCTCTAAGTCTCCTGTGGCGGTTGGATTTTTTTTTGTAAAAAAAAAGGACGGCGGTTTACGTCCTTGTCTGGATTTTCGTGAGATTAACAAAATTACGGTACGCAATCCTTACCCACTGCCATTGATTCCTGATCTGTTTAACCAGTTATTGGGGGCCAAGTGGTTCTCTAAAATTGACCTTAAGGGGGCATACAATCTGTTGCGCATGAAGGAGGGTGATGAATGGAAGACTGCTTTTAACACTCCTGTGGGTCATTTTGAGAATCTGGTTATGCCTTTTGGTCTTACTAATGCTCCTGCATTTTTTCAGAATCTGATTAATGACATCCTTAGACCTTTGATCGGTAAAAATGTGGTTGTGTATTTGGATGACATTTTGATTTATTCGCCAGATCTGGAGTCTCATTGGCGGAGCGTGCATGAGGTATTACAGTTATTAATGGACAATTCGCTTTTTGCTAAGCTGGAGAAATGTGAGTTCGCTGTACAGAGAATTAGTTTTTTGGGCTACATTATCTCCAGCAAAGGTTTTGAGATGGATCCGGTTAAGGTTCAGGCTGTGCAGGAATGGCCTAGGCCTATTGGTTTGAAATCGATACAGAGGTTTTTGGGTTTCGCCAATTACTATAGAAAATTCATAAAAAATTTTTCTAGTATTGTCAAACCTCTGACTGATCTCACCAGGAAAGGTGCTGATGCGGTTCAGTGGTCTTCTGAGGCCATTGAAGCTTTTGTGTATCTCAAGGAGAGGTTCACCTCTGCTCCCATCCTTATGCAGCCTGATGTTACTAGGCCGTTTTTGGTTGAGGTTGATGCTTCCTCTGTGGGGGTTGGCGCAGTATTGTCTCAGGATAACGGGGATGGATTACATCCCTGTGCATTTTTTTCAAAAAAAATTTTCGGAGACTGAATTGAATTACGATATTGGTAATCGGGAATTATTGGCTATTAAACTCGCATTTGAACACTGGCGCCACTTCTTGGAAGGTGCGGAATTTCCCGTTCAGGTTCTTACGGATCATAAAAATCTGATATATCTTGACGCTGCCAAGCGCCTGAATGCCCGTCAGGCTAGGTGGGCACTGTTTTTCTCGCGGTTTAATTTCTCCGTTACTTACATCCCTGGTACTAAGAATGTTAAGGCGGATGCCTTGTCTCGCAGTTTTTCTCCCATAGTCGGTGCTGAGAAAGAGGAAAACATTTTACAAGAAGGTGTTGTGATAGCTGCTTTAGACTCCGTTTTGGAAGATGAGATTCTTAAAGCTCAGGAGAATGCCCCATCTAACACTCCTCATGGGAGGTTGTTTGTGCCTGGGACCTTTAGGAGAGATTTGTTTGTTGAGTGTCACGAATCTCGGTTGGCAGGTCATCCCGGAATCTCTGAGACCAAGAGACTGGTGGGTCGCAGTTTTTGGTGGCCTGGATGGCAGAAGGAAGTCATTAAGTGGGTGCGCCAATGTACTATATGTGCTAGATCTAAGTCCTCACATACTCCTGCTGCGGGGTTGCTTTGTCCTTTGGAGGTCCCCAGTGCTCCTTGGACACATTTGGCTATGGACTTTATAACTGACCTTCCCCCCTCTGAGGGTTTTACTGTCATCTGGGTGGTCGTGGACCGTTTTAGCAAGATGTGTCACTTGGTTCCCTTCGTCAAACTGCCCTGCGCTAAAACTCTCGCTAAGGCCTTTGTCAAGGAAATTGTCAGACTTCATGGCGTTCCTACTGACATTGTTTCTGATAGGGGTCCTCAGTTCGTGGCTCGTTTTTGGCGTGCCTTTTGTGACAGGTTGGGAATTCATTTGTCGTTTTCGTCCGGATATCATCCTGAATCTAATGGCCAGACAGAAAGGAAAAACCAGGATGTTGAGCAGTTCTTGCGTTGTTTTGTGGCAGACAATCAAGAGGGGTGGTCTGAGTTTCTGCCACTTGCCGAATTTGCTCTGAACAATCATACATCTTCTTCTGCTGGTTGTTAGCCTTTTTTTTGTTGTTCTGGGAGACATCCGTCGTTTGGGTCGTTCTCCAAGTTGGGATCTGCCGTGCCTGAGGAGGAGAATTTTTCCGGTGATTTGGAAAGAGTTTGGACGGATGTGCGTGGTAATCTTCAGGAGGCCAACAGAAAATCTAAAGACTACTTTGATAGGAAACGACAGGAGGTTTTGTTCGCTGTTGGTGACATGGTTTGGTTGTCCTCTAGGAATCTGCGGTTGAGGATTCCTTCTAAGAAATTGGGTCCCAAGTTTGTAGGGCCCTTTAAGGTGCTTCAGGTTGTCAACCAATCTGCTGTTAGGTTGGAGGTTCCTACCTCCTGGAGAATTAATCCGGTCTTTCATGTCTCTCTGTTAAAAAAAGCTGTTGTGTCGGATGGTGACGCCTCTGCCTCTGTTCCTCCGGTGGTGGAGGACGGGGAATATGAAATTTCTCGCATCCTTGACTCTAGACGGTATAGAGGTAGTTTGCAGTATCTTGTGGCCTGGAAAGGTTTCGGACCCGAGGATAACTCTTGGGTGAGGTCAGATGATGTTTCCGCGTCCAGACTTATCAGAGCGTTTCACAGGAGATTTCCTGATAAGCCTGGTCCTAGGGGATCCGGAGGATCCTCTTAGAAGGGGGGGTACTGTTAGAACCTTGCTGTTAGGTTTTTTTTCCTTTGCTGGTCACATGACCTTGTTGGCCTATTTAATCCTGCTCCGCCCTTCTGGCTTTGCTGGACTTCATTGTATATCTACTTTCTAGCTAGCCTGTGCTCTGTATCTAACTCTGTTAGTTTGCTTGGTCTACGGACCTCTATGTTCTATCTATTTTGTTTGTTCGTCTGTCTGCTACTATTTCTGTTAGGAGGTGTCCCATATTCCTCCCAGTCCTTAGTACTTGTAGGGATTCCCTCCCCAAATCTATAGGTCTCCGTACAGACTAGATTAGGACTTTAGCAGGTCTGATCGCAGGATCAGGTTCCCTGTTACATCGTAGGGATTCAGCTGAGTCTTATAGTAGGGACAGATCTCCTCTCTTTCCTTAGCTTTGGTAGCAGAACATAACAAGCGCCCCCTACTGGTTTTATAGGAAACCGTGTTTCTTCAAGAGACTGTCGCACTTTACCCGGTCACAAGTTGCACCGTGACCGGAGGGACCAGAAGACAAGAATGTTTTTATGAAAAGTTTATATGAAAAGTTTATGCTGATATATATGATGTTTTATATGTTTATGTTTATGGAAAAAAAAAATTGTATGTTTTGGATGTTGTTTATATCTTACAGCCCGAGGACGTGCTGTGATTTACCAGGGGGGAATGTAGCACCCTCAGGATTCGGCTGCTACAGGGGTATTGCACCTCAACCCAGAGGTGTGATATTCCACTCCCGGGTAAGGATGGAGTGTGGGACTGAGCTCAGAAAGCTGCATGCACTACACACATCCCATTTCCGAGGAACAGACCAACGGTACTCCCACTTAGAAATGTGCAGGTACGACAGAGTCTGTTCCTGGCTGGAGTGGGAGGGGGGTGGTACATCCCAGTAGTGTAGGGGCAGATAGGAGGAGCAGCCTGGGTAAAGTTAGGAGCTCATTGGGTGCTGGTCACCTGAGCTCACACATAGAGGGAGTATATAAGGTGGGCACCATCTTAGATCAGGGTCAGTCAGTCAGCCAGTCTTTGCAGAGGAGTCTTTGTAGGAGGCTGGTCAGTCAGTCAGTCTGCCAGTCTTTGCAGAGTCAGAGGAAGAAAGCAGAGGAGCAGAGCAGCCCAAGGCCCAGAGAGAGAGAGGAGAGCAAGAAAGACCCAGAGGGGGAGAAAGAAGGAACTCTGAGAGCCCAAATACAACCACAGGGTGAAGAGTTGGCAACAGGGTACCGGATCCCAAACTGGTGGGGGCTACAGCATACCTCAGCCAGAGACCGGAGGCCGTGGGCAGAATCTGCCACGGCCACCCACCATATCCACCCGGAAGGCAGACCACGCATAGGGTCAGGGAACCCAGAGGCAAGGGTTCGCCAACAAGAGGCCCGAGGGAGCCGGACATAGGTGGATCCCTGGTGAGGAAGGCCAGAGACGAGGACAGGACAGAACGGGAGCTCAGAACCACGCTCCAGAACTACTTGGGGGTTGGCCGAGTCCAGGACCTGGTGGACGCAGCACGACTCGGGTGGTCACTCAAGGCCGGAGTGACCGGAACATCTGCAGTAAGTAAAAACCCTGAACTGCACAACCCGACTCTGTCTCTGATTATCATCCTCCCTGCACCTCCACAACCACCATCCTCTGCACCTGACCCCCTGAGGCTATACCCCTCCCGTTGGGGGTTATACTACCTAAGCTGCACAAACACCATCAGCCTCAGCGGACCCTGCTGCAGCGGCGGCCGTAGTGACCGCAATTCAACGGGTGGCGTAGTCGACACAAAAGAACATCTAGTAACATCATAAGGACTGCCACACACTGAGCTTGACACCCTGGGCACGGACCGGGTCACAGCCACTCGGAGACTACAACCCCCATCTGATCCGGCTCCGGGTATTCCCCTAAAGAATATGGCCCAGGGGGCGCGTCACTTGCATTCAAAGAAAACAAAGCAGATGCTAACTTCTATCATCATCATCATGCTCCTCACCTTGGCACTCTCAACTCCCCTGATGGAGAAGCCAGGGCCCACCGGAGGGGTCTGGTTCTCAGGTGGGCTCATCCAATGCTGCCCTAAAGCAGGCCGGGCTAAGAAAAGTGTGGGGGGATGTTCCAAGGAGAAATAGGGGCGGCTGGGGACCGTGTGTAGACACCCGGCTGCGGGGCGGCTGGGGACTGAGTATGGATACCTCGCTGCCGAAGCAGCCATGAGGTAGTGGCCAGCTTCGGCCTCCTCCAAACTAAAAGGCCCCATTTCAAGTGCAAGCAAGCTAGCAGTATGGAATTGCAGTCTTGGGGTGGGTGGGTGGCAGGCTGCATACTTGACCTTGCATTGCAAGGTATGGGGGAGGTACAATTGAACACTGCCCTGGGACAAGGACTTGCACAAGGATAGTTGCAAGTCTGCATCTTCTGATGCGGCAAGGATCACTTCTGATGGGCACACTTTTAGGCAGTGACCTGGGTGTCAGAGATGCTTCCAGGGGTCTTCCCCATGCTGTTCCCATGTCTTTTCAGCACTGTATGCATGTGTCACACAGCGCATGGCCAGATAAGATTGTAAAATGTTAAAATTACATTTCCCGGTGAATGCATTTATCACGGTTGAAAGCAATACAAAAGTGCAAAAATGCATAAAAAATGCTACTTGTGAACATAGCCCAAGGTGTGGAGGAGTATTTTTGTTTTTGGTTATTTATTTTACCTTATACACAAGTCTTTTCCCTGGAAAGGAAGTTCCTTAACATATTTCACAGGAAAACCGTTTCAGTTTTGTTTTTGAATGTTTTATTGTGAGCCCGTTAAAGTGGCTTAAAACCTCTGACCACGTTGTTGACAGCAGTGACCTGGGGGTCAGAAATGCTTCCTGGGGCGATGTCTATGTGACGCGCCCCCAGAGCCGTGGGGTACTCGGCAACCGGGCCTCTGGTTGCCGGGGGATATCACGGTGGCTGGCCCGGTCCGTGGCCCAGGGCAGTCACTCAAAAGGGGGGTTATTTAATAGGGATTTTAAGTGTTCGTGACGCCACCTGTGGAATGCGGCTAAGGGGTGCCGCCGCTGCGGAGCAGTCCTCTGGAGCTGGTGTTACGGCAGCAGGGATGGTGTGGCTCTCCACAGGTAGAGCTAGCTCCAGGGCAGTGTAGATAAATGGTGGTTGTGCTGGGCGTTGTAGTGCAGGAGGGAATGATGGCGCAGATGAAAGAAGGGACGGAGGCAGTGCGGTGCAGTCATCCAAGTCTTTACTGACAGTTCTTATGACAGTTCCACTGGTGCACTGTACAGTTGTCGGCCTCCCACGTCGTGCTGCGTTCACCAGGCAGGGGCTCAGCACTTCCTCAGGTAGATCA
This sequence comes from Phyllobates terribilis, assembly GCF_046119375.1. Taxonomy (NCBI): domain Eukaryota; kingdom Metazoa; phylum Chordata; class Amphibia; order Anura; family Dendrobatidae; genus Phyllobates; species Phyllobates terribilis. The sequence goes on along the minus strand of NW_027362764.1, from coordinate 61,295,006 downwards.
GGAGTACCTGGCAGAACCCCACTTTCTCGTGTTCCTAACTAGACCATCTTCTCGCTGGGTCTTTCTCCCTCCTGCCCTGCGCTTCCCACTCTCAATCCCGCTCAGGTGCTCTGAAGTCCCTCCTGTCTTGTCAGAGTTCCTGGACCTGCTTGACTCTCACGGGGATTAGAATGAGGCTTCAGCAACTGGCTATAGAAGCCAGAAGCCTCCGGTTTTCCCAGCCGAGACCTGGAGTAACACGGCTGGACCAGGGCCAGTCCCCTTCTTGCGGCCTACGATCCCTCTGTCTTCTGACAGATGCAGGGGGTACGGGTGCCTTCCTGCACTCGCCGTACCCCCTAGGATCCCTGCTTAGAATGGAGCCTTCAACTCTGCTTCCCACCTGGGCCTCAAGGACTGGGCCCTACTTGTGGAGCAGAGCTCCTAAAGAGACTCTGCTCCCTGACTGTTCTCCACTGACTCCTCTACTGATCTGCCACCCTAAGATGGCTTCCCATTATATACTTCACTCCATGGTGCTCCCTCATACTGCTTCCTCCACCCACACCCACTACTGGTTCCCCCTACCTTTGGGTTCCCCCCACTCCAGCCAGGGTCAGGGCTCAGCAGCTGCGCTCTGCATGTTGCCCCTCCAGCCGGCCTGGAGCAGTGTAGTGTTGGATGCAGGTGTTGGGGTTCCGGGCGCACTCCCTCCTTACCTGAGAGAAGGAGACACCACACCTCTGGGTGAGGTGCAGTACCTCTATGGCGACTGAACCCTCAGGGGCGCCACACTTGCTGTCCCCATGTCTTTTGAGCACTGTCACTATTGTTTTGGGCACTTTTTAGGCTTTCTACAGACTGCCGGGGGTGCCGCCGCAAAAGTGCTCGGGTCTCCCGGGGAGTATATATGTAGCACCCCGAGGGCTCGGCTGCTACAGGGGTATTGCACCTCAGTCCAGAGGTGTGATATTCCACTCCTGGGTAAGGATGGAGTGTAGACTAGGGCTCGGTAGGCTGCATGCACCACACACACCCCATTTCCGAGGAACAGACCAACGGTGCTCCCACTAGACAGAGTGCAGGCACGACAGCTTCTGTTCCTGGCTGGAGTGGGGAGGGGAAAGTACACCCAGTGGTGTAGGAGCAGATAGGGGTGGGTTTCTGGGCATAGATAGGAGCCCATTGGTTGCTAGTCACCTGGGCTCACACATAGAGGGAGGTATATAAGGTGGGCACCATCTTAGATCAGTGTTCAGTTCAGTCAGGAGGAGAAGAGGAGAGGAGCTCAGCCAGAGAGGGCTGACAGGGAGCTGTGGCTCAGTCTGGGCCCAGCTCCAGAGGCAGGCCTGGAGTGGAGGCCAGAAACAGCAGAGAGAGAGAGGAGGAGGAACAGAAAGGAAGATAAGAAAGGAACTGGAACAGAGGAGAAAGGAAGCAAAGAACACAGAGAAAGGCCCAGAGACACGAAGGCAGAAGGAACCCCATATGCCCAGAGGAGATACTGGGTGAAGGGTTGGCAGAATAGGGTACCGGAACCCAAATTGGTGGAGGCGACTAATCCTCAGCCAAAACCGGAGGTTGTGACCACATCTTGGTGCGACCCCTCACTACATCCACCAGAAAGGCATACCGCATAGGGTCAGGGAAACCGGGAGAGGTTTCGCCAACAGAAGGCCCGAGGAAGCTGGACAAAGGTGGGTCACTGGTGGGGACGGCCAGTAGAAAGGAAGAGAGGGGGGCTCTGAACCACACTCTGGAATTGCCTGGGAGTTGACCGAGTCCCTCACCTGGTGGACGCAGCACGGCTTGGGCAGTCATCGCCTGCAGCATTGACCTGAATAACAACCGTGAGTAAAGCTTTGGAAACTGCAATTACAAGTCTCTGTGTTTCATCGCCGCACCAGCACCATCAGTACTGGGACACTCACACCATCACTACCACCATCATCCACATTAGCTGCCCTGAGGCAATACTCCTCCCGTGGGGAGTTATCCCATACTCGGCTGCGCAACCAACATCAGCCTCAGCGGTCGGCAGCGCAGCGGCGGTCCCCACTGACCGCAATCCACGGGTGGCGTAGTCGGACACTTATTACAACATTTAGACTGCCACTGGTTTGACCACCCTGGGCACGGACCGGGTCACCGCCACGGAGAACTACAACCCCCAGCGATCCGGCTCCGGGTATTCCCCCTGCACAGCAGCAGCAGCACAGGCCCAGGGGGCGCGTCATATACAGTATACTGAGCCGGTGTTTAAGGAAACTTGCCATCATAGAGACACCGAACAGACTCATGCCTGATTGTGAGCGGCTCATATTCATTAACAGATAGGCAACAGGCCCCATGAATGCACAAAATAACCAAACAAGATGCAGCAGTGCATTGCTGCAGACAGAGATATCAGATAGTGATGTTATAACAAATACTGAGAGAATATATTGTGCTGCATTCAGAGAGCCACAGGGAGAGCACAAGAGCAAACACAGAGCTTCAGAACAGAATGCCAGCAAGCTGTCTATAGCAGGGATCCCCAACTCCAGTCCTCAAGGCCCCCAACAGATCATGTTTTCAGGATTTCCTTAGTATTGCACAGGCAATAATTCCATCACCTGTGCAATACTAATTAAATCCTGAAAACCTGACCTGTTGGTGGGCCTTGAGGACTGGAGTTGAGGAACACTGGTCTACAGGGTTGCAGGTACAAACCAGCTGCTGTTGACTTGCAATTCCAAGCTAGAACCATCAAGCGTGTTGCCCCTTTGTGAGTAACATTTTGGAACTATCCTCTGTCTACACCTTCATTCCTTGAGTAAGAAACTCTCTACCACCAAAGGCCCACTATGTTTTCTAATTACATTTTATAGATCTGTTTTCTATTCATCATCTAAGGTACACACACATATAAAAATCACCCAAATCAAGAGTATAGACTTAGGGGAGAATTCACAAAAACTGGTATTTCAGATGCCTGCTATAAACAAAAGCCTGCTGGAATAAGATAAATTTAGTATTTTCTCTCTTAGATCACTGTATGAATTCATAGGGGCCTGAGGCAGTGTTACCTTCACACAGACCTGTAGAAGGCATTTGTTTGACACCATTTCTAAGAACATGTCACTGTTAAGCAAGGACTCGCTGTCATGTCCCACGACTTGGGAATCATACAGACATGTATTTGTAACACCATTGCCGGCTTTCCTGTGTGGTCCCTCTCCCTACTCCCAGTAGGGAAGCCTACATACTCACCGCCCCGGCCGCAGGTTTCCCGATGGCGTGCCTAGTGTATGTGTGGCGCCCCTGAGGGTTCAGTTGCCACAGAGGTACTGCATATCACCCAGAGGTGTGGTATCTCACACTCAGGTAAGGATAGAGTGCTGCCCGGGACCCTAACACCTGCATCCAACACTACACTACTCCAGACCAGCAGGAGGGGCAAGATGCGTCGCTTTCCTGCTGAGCCCTGTCCCTGGTTGGAGTGGGGGGAACCTGAGTGAGGGGGAACCATGTAGTGGGTGTGAGTGGAGGAAGTAAATCAGGGGAGCATTGGAAGAAGTGATATAAAAAGAGGGTAGAACATTCTAGAGAGGGTCTTCAGTGAGAGGAAGAGTTGGGAGCAGGAGCTCTATAGGAACTCTGCTCAGTAGGAGGGCCTAGCCAGAGAGGCCCAGGACAGACTGAAGAGGAGAGGAGCAGGAGGAAGGCTCCAGGAACGAAGAAGGGATCCCAGGGGTACGGGCAGTTCTGGAGGCCATCCATATGCCCGAATCTGCCAGGCGGTGGATGGATCAAGCCGCAGAGGGGACCGGCCCCTAATCAGTGAGAATTACAAAGTTCAACTGGAAACCGCAGGCTTCTGTACTTTCAGGGTGCAGTTGCCACATCCGCACTCAAGTCGACAAAAAGGTAACCACATAGGATCCAGGGAACTCCAGGTTGCCCAGAAAGATCCGAGGATACTGGCTTGGGACGTTGTTTGGCGAGGCGCAGGGCAAGAAGGGTGAGGGCCAGCGCAGGAAGACGGCTGAGAAGGGCATATAGAACGGGGTCCTGTCAGGCACTGTTGAAACAACTGGGAGTTTGCTGAACCCCTGCTTGTTTCCCATTCTGCAGACTGTATATACTCCAATATGACTCAAGGTAATGTGTGACCATATATTGTGTGTGATTTTTGTTATTATCTGGTCCCACCGACCAGATTGGTCACCTATCTGTTTTAACCTAGTCATTTTACTTCTCTGTGTCCTTGTGTAGTCTGAGACTTGGGCATGAGCCCCAGGACTTACACTTAAGTACACAAGACGGATATTTGCCTGCAGTTGGGTATGAGTCTTCTCTTCTTTCTGTTGGGGTTTGCTTGTGCTCACCCCTGATCGTACCTTTTCAGTCATTTATAATTACATATATTTTTTACGTTTATCTACTTTGGAATATTGTTTGTTATTTAATAAAATATTATTATTTGCTTCACTCTTAATAGTATTCTTTTGTTTTTCTTACGATTGTGAGTAGTGTCCTTCATAATATTTTTGTGGATATTGGTTTCACTCCTCCATCCTTGGTTCTTTTCTTTTTGGTTAAGTTTGCTGAACCCCTGCCTGGTGAATGCAGCGCGACGTGGGAGGCTGTAATCCGGACAGTGCAACCTGAGGAATTTAACAACTGTGAGTAAACTCTGAGGACTGCACCCCACTGCCTCCGTGAAGTTATTGCTGCACCATCATCCCCTGCACTACACAGCAACACAGCATCTTTAACATCTACACTGCCCTGGAGCTAAGCTCTGCCTGTGGAGAGCTAAATCAACTCTGCTGCACTAACATCGGCTCCAGAGGTTCTGCACTGCAGCGGCGGCTCCGTATAGCCGCATACCACAGGTGGCGTCACGAACTGTATATAAAAACTATAAATCCCCTGTAAAATTTCCCCTTTTGATTGACCGCCCTGGGTCACGGACCAGGTCACCGCCACTGTGACATCTCCCCTAGCAACGACCGGCCTGGCACCGAGTACCCCATGGCCCGGGGGCGCGTCATCTTTGGCGTCACAAACAGGATATGAACCCACCCATTATCACCGGGTATTGTGCGTCTAGAGGCTGTGTTCTATACTGAATGTGGCGCCCGCCCCAGAACTACGGGAGCCATTATGTGTGAGACAAAAGACAGCAAGAAACCACCTCCCATTGTGGGCCGGGTTCCAGCATGGCGCCAAAAGCAGGGTGCGCCCCGAGCATCAGTGACCATGTTTGTAGATGTGCCCATCAAGCTGGTGGAGCCGCCCCAAGATGTGTCTGACAGCAAGCTGCCATGGAACCGCCCCCGAAAGGGGAGAGGAGAGAAGAAACCTGGGAGACAAGGTGGAGTCTCCAGCAGTCTAGACAGACCGCACCCGGCAGGCAACATTGAGGAGAGTCCGGAACAAGCTCCCATCCATGGCCTGCAGTGACCAGAAGTGCCTCTCAACCTGGAGGAGGCAATGGCGAAGTTATCCCTGAAGGATACCGAGTTCCTCCATGCCGAGATCCAGGAGCTAGGCCGGAGGATGGAGAGGGCCCAGCAGGATGCCATCGCCTGCTGGAAGGAGGAGCTGCTGGGGAAGATCGTGACCCGGCAGCAGCCAGCGCTGCACTCCACCAGCAGTGCCCCAGCCCTGGAGGAGCCGGAACAGAGCCAGGAGGCAGAGGACGGCACAAGCGCGGCCACGGGAGCGCGGCAGCACACACTTTAGAAATGCCAACAGCCAATGACTGTGAGGCATCAGTTATATAAGGCACCCTTCCCAGTAAGAAGGTGCCTGAGCACCCCCTGTAGTTTTCCTACTTATTGTGTGTGCAATTAGTATGTTGCCAGATCCCTGTCCATGAGTCACGCATTGTCTGAACCAGAACCTGTTCCTGAAACCCATGTTGTCTGAACTAGAACCTGTTCCTTAAACCCGTGTGGTATGAACCTAAACCTGTTCCTGAAACTCGTGCTGTCTGAACTAGTGCCAGTGTTCGCTCTGGCTAGTGTTCCAGAATTCGTACCGTCTGTACCTGCTCCGATATCTGTTATACCAGTATCCAAATCCTGTCCTGACAGTGACTCTGAGTCCCTGTCCGTGACTGCGATCCTGACCCTTGGAGTCAGCTGCTGTAGTACTGGGAACTGCCCAGAATGGTACCTGGTGGCCACACAAGCCTAACTCCATCATCAGGAGCTCTAGCGAAGACCAGGTAGCTGTTTAGCCTATCCCTCCTGGGTAAGCCTGGCCCATGGCACTGTGGGTCCACAATCCACGTGTGTGACAGTATTGTTACTGTTACACTGCTATGTAATCAGTTTGCTCTTTTTAGAAGTTTGTCCTCCCTCTCTCCCTGTCTTCTCAGCTGTGATGTAAGTTCTGATGTCAGTAATTCCTCCTTTGGTACAGTTCTGGTTTAGAATCGTCTTTTTGCCTACTGTTACTGCAGCTGCTGCAACTGTTGCATCTACTGCTACCTTTGTATGATACAAGAATTCAACTTGAAAATAAACCTTTTTCTGGAATCTTCATATGTGCCTCTGCAGTCGAGTTAAGCTATCTGATGAAATCTTTTCATGTGAGTACTGGTTAAAACAGTTTTTACAAAAACAAGATTACAGATACAAAATTAATCCAATCGGTAAACGGTGTAACGAGAAAAAAAAACGAAAAGACACAATTACGTTTTTTGGCCGCTGCAGCATTGAAATAAAATGCTATAAGAGGCAATAAAAACATAACACGTATGTACTCCAACATGGTATCAATAAAAGCATTAGTGTATAAAAAAAACAAAAATGTAACACAAGCAAAAATTTTTATTTTTTTTGCAAATTTCTGATTTTTTTTTCACCACTTAGATAACAAAAAATACTCTACATGTTTGGCATCTGCGTACTCATACCGACCTGGAGAATCATATTGTAATATGAGTTTACCATATAGTGAACATGGTAAAAAGAAATAAACATAAAATCAATTGTGGAATTGCACTTTTTTTTTGCAGTTTCAACGCACTTGGAATGTTATTTCCAGCTTTCCAGTGCGTCACTTGATAAAATGAACAGTGTCATTCAAAAGTACAATTCGTCCCACAAAATAACTAGCCCTTATACGGCTATGGGGACGGAAAATATAAAAAAGTTATGGCTCTTGGAAGAAGGGGAGGAAAAAAATTAAAACAGAAATTGACCACGACATGAAGGGGTTCACCATTGGATGGAAATTTTTGGCCAGAGAATGGCAGTATTGTATGAACATGCCATCGAAGCATCATTGGGTTTTATGAGGCATCATTATTAAAAGGTGGATAAAATGTCATATGTATCTTTGATGGGGTTGGGCGCAGTTGAGTTACTTGACTTTTGGCTCAAGGCTCCATTTTCTGTAAAACTCCCCCTGCTTAGGAGATGGCTTAATCACTGATGATATTGATTTTTGCTTTTCGCTGGGTTCTTACGAATCCCATGATCCAGTTTCAATGAAAGGTTTAGAGCAGAAATAGCCCTAACCTGATACAATATCTGTGAAGAAAGTGCCAATATTTCCTCCCCATCTTTGCAAAATCTATTAATTTGCTTAATAATGTGAATCTATTTGTGTCTTGATCTATCACTGGCAAATACAAGCTGAACATTCCCACTATGTCCACAGGAATCAATATTAATCTCAAATTACTGGGTGGATTATATTGATGCAGCCGGACATGTACAGACATGCAGCGAGACCTTAATCTTATTATGAAAGTGGTTTTGACTTTCTAATATACAGTATATACATATTGGCTCAGTGGCTAAAATGGAAATGATGCGGCTGCTTATGCCGTTTGCCATGTAGGCATCTTACTTCACAAGTCCATCATAATTCTGATAAGAAGACATCAGCTGCATATAGAATGATGCCAATTATAGTCAAAATAATCTGTATGAGTTTCTTAAGCTTCAAAAAATTAATTGATGCCTCAATTTTTTTTTACGGACAGTGAAAAAAGTGACCAATTTTTATGGACTGTCCAGGAATTTCTGGAGGGTTGGCAACCCTGGCTTGTGTGCAAGCCACTACTTCATATAGTTACACTGTTGTTCCACATAGTGAGTCTACTGACATACCAAACTCTGCTACATCACTGGACTCTGCTACAATGGTCTACTCTGTTACATTGCTGGTTTCTGCTGCATCATTACTGTGAGTCTCCTGACCTACTCATCTCAGTTACATTAATGGGCTCTGCTACATCGCTACAGTGAGACTTTTTACCTGCCCAGCTTTGTAACATTAACTCTGGTACATCAATGGGCTCTGCTACATCGCTACAGTGAGACTTTTTACCTGCCCAGCTTTGTAACATTAACTCTGGTACATCAATGGGCTCTGCTACATCGCTACAGTGAGACTTTTTACCTGCCCAGCTTTGTAACATTAACTCTGGTACATCAATGGGCTCTGCTACATCGCTACAGTGAGACTTTTTACCTGCCCAGCTTTGTAACATTAACTCTGGTACATCAATGGGCTCTGCTACATTGCTACAGTGACTCTCTTGATCTTCTCAGTTCTGACACTGAATCATCTCTGCTGTGCAGTTTAATCCCTTCATGACATGGCTATTTTCCGTCTTTCTTTCTTTGTTTTTGTTTCCTCCTCTTTTTCCAAGACCCACAACTTTTTTATTTTTCTATCCACATAGCCATATGAGGGCTTGTTTTTTGCAAGACAAGTTGTACTTTTGAATTTACCATGTGGTGTGCAATTCCACAATTGTTTTTTTTTTTTTATTTACCATGTTCACTATATGGTAAAATTAACCTGACAATATGTTTCTCCAGGTCAGTACAAGTACGAGGAAGATACCAAACATGTATAGTTTTTTTTAATGTAAGTGGTGGAAAAAAATCAGAAATTTGTAAAAAAAAAATAATGTTTGCTTGTGTCGCCATTTTCCGAGACCCATAACATCTCCGTTTTTCAGGATCTGGGGCCGGGTGAGGGCTTATTTTTTGCACCCTGAGCTGACATTTTTACTGATACCATTTTGGGGTAGATACAATGTTTTAATCGCCCGTTACTGTATTTTATTGCAATGTAGCGGCGACCAAAAATGTAATTCTGGTGTTTTTATTCCTTTACACCGTTTACCGATCTGATTAATTTACTTCATATTTTGATAGATCGGACATGTATGAATGATGCACTACCAAATATGTGTATTTTTTTATTGGTTTATTTTTATTGGGGCAAAAGGGCGGTGATTTAAACTTTTGTGTTTTTTTCATATTTTAGGTTTTTTTTTACTGTGTCAGATGACAGGAGCTAACCGGTACAGCGGATGAGCACTGCAGGAAGGCTGGCGGGTGGTCCAGGTAGATAGGCAGGCAGGTAAAGCAGATAGCCAGACAGGAGCTCCAGGTAGGCAAGCAGGCGGGTACGGCAGATAGCCAGACAGGTGCTTCGGGTAGGCAAGCTGGCGGGCACGGCAGGTTACTTGACAGGTGCTCTGGGTTGGCAGGCTGGCGGACACGGCAGGTAGCTGGCAGGTGCTCCAGGTAGGCAGGCTGATGGGCACGGCAGGTAACTGGCAGGTGCTCCAGGTAAGCAGGCTGGCGGACACAGCTGTTAGACAGACTGGTGGGCAGAACTGTTAGACAGGCTGGCAGGCTGGACTGACAGACAGACTGGCGGGCAGGACTGACAGGCAGCAGGACCTGAGGCCTGAGGAAAGTGTTAGCGCACAAACAACAACCTTGCACAGGCACCTCCATTTTGGAGGAGGTGCCTTATATAGGAGAAGTCCTCCGGCCATTGGCCGGGGACTCTTTAGGATGGCTCGCTCGACCCCTTTAAGAGGGAGGGAGCGCGTGCGCGCCCTAAGCACAGTGCCCAGGTAGCTGTGCGCGGAGCCCCACAGCAGCAGGGGAGCAAGAAGACGCAAGACAAGGACCGTGGCGGTGAGGGGAATGGAGTCTCTGCCTGGCAGGAGGCAGAGACGCCGATGCTACAGTTTCCCCCCCTTTACGTCCCATCTTCTTTAGGCCCGCGAGAAATTTTTTAAGAAGAAGAGCGGCATGAATGTTCTCCCTGGGTTCCCAAGACCTCTCCTCCGGGCCAAACCCCTTCCAATCCACAAGAAAGAAAGTCTTTCCTCTTACCCTCTTGGTGGCCAAAATGTTTTCTACCTCAAAGATGTCCTCAGCGAAGACTGGAGCTGGAGTGGTACCTGGATCGTCAGAGAAGGAATTAAGGACAACTGGTTTGAGGAGGGATACATGAAAGGAGTTGGGAATCTGTAAGGTGACCGGGAGTTTCAGCTTGTAAGCCACAGGATTGATTTGGTTCAGAACCTCGAACGGACCAATGAACTGCGGACTCAACTGATAAGAAGGTATCTTGAAACGGACATATTTGGAGGAAAGCCAGACCTTGTCTACCGGACGTAATTGAGGCAGATCCAGACGTCTCTTATCAGCATGTCTCTTCATCTGCTCGGAGGACTGAAGAAGTGCAGATCTAGTGTCTTCCCAAATAGCCGAAAATTAGTTGACAAGAGACTCCGCGGCAGGATTGTCCATTGAAGAGGAGACGGGAAACGGAAACAGGGGGTGTCGACCGTAGACCACAAAAAACGGGGATTTTGTAGAAGACTCTTTCTCATGGTTGTTATAGGAGAACTCAGCCCAGGGCAGGAGCTCAACCCAATCGTTATGGTGAGCGTTGACAAAGTGCCGAAGAAAGCTGGTAAGGATCTGGTTGATACGTTCCACTTGACCATTGGACTGAGGATGATAAGCAGAAGAGAAATCCAAAGCGACATCCAGCAGCTTGCACGTAGCTCTCCAGAAGCGCAAAGTGAACTGAACTCCGCGATCAGACACAATGTGGAGGGGTAGGCCGTGAAGACGGAAGATGTGATGGATGAAGTCCTTAGCCAGCACAGATGCAGACGGAAGACCAGTCAGAGGGATGAACTGGGCCATTTTAGAAAAGCAGTCACCGACCACCCAAATGACAGTACAACTGGCAGAAACAGGGAGATCTGTGATGAAGTCCATTGCAATGTGTTGCCACGGAGTGGAAGGCACGAAAGAGGAAGGAGACGGCCGGATGGAAGGTGCCTGGGAACCTTGTTAAGGGCACAAGAGGAACAAGCCGCGACAAAGTCCGCAACATTCTTGCACAGGGAAGGCTACCAGTAATGTTGGGTGACGAGATGAAAGGTCTTCCTCTGGCCAGCATGACCGGCTAGTTTGGATGAATGGCCCCAGAGTAGAACCTTCTTTCGATCTGGAACTGCTACAAAGGTCTTACCGGGTGGAAGATGAGACAGGTCAAACGGAGCAGCAGTCATTACTTTGGAGGGGTCAATGATATGTAGAGACTCATCCTCTTGGTCGGAAGACAGGAATGAGAGGGATAGAGCGTCAGCTTTAATGTTCTTGTCCGCCGGGCGGTAATGCAGAGTGAAGCAGAATTGGGCAAAGAATAGAGAGCATCTGGCCTGACGCGGATTTAGTCTTTGGGCATTCTGCAAATAGGCGAGGTTTTTGTGGTCAGTGTAGATGACCACCAGGTGCAGAGCCCCCTCCAGCAAGTAGCGCCACTCCTCCAGCGCTAATTTGATGGCCAGCAGCTCATGATCTCCTATGGAGTAGTTGCGCTCGGACGAGGAGAAGAGCTTGGAGAAGAAGCCCCAGGTTACCATTCTCCCAGACTAAGATTTCTGGATGAGCAACGATCTGACTCTGGAGGAGGATGCATCAACCTCCAGGTAGAACTGCTTGTTGCAATCCGGATGGTGCAGCACAGGAGCGGAGGAGAAGGTTTGTTTAAGGGAGATGAAGGCCTTCTCCACTTCGGAAGTCCATTCCCTGGGATTTGCTCCTTTACTGGTGAGCGCAGAGATGGGAGCAGTCCGGGAGGAGAAATGAGGAATGAAGAGGCGGTAATAGTTTGTGAAGCCCAGGAATCACTGAATCTCCTTCAACCCCTATGGTCGGGGCCACTTTAAGATGGCAGACACCTTCTCAGGATCCATCCGCAGACCAGTCTTGGAGATAACATAGCCCAGGAACGGTAGAGAGGTCTGCTCAAAGAGGTATTTCTCAAATTTAGCGTATAGGCGATTCTTACGGAGCCTTAGCAGAACCTGACGAACATCCCTCTGGTGTGAGGGCAGATCCGGAGAGAAAACCAAGATATTATCCAGGTACACCAGCACGCAAGAATACAGGAGATCATGGAAGATGTCGTTAACCAGCTCCTGGAAGACGGCTGGAGCATTACAGAGACCAAAGGGCATCACGCGGTATTCGTAGTGACCGTCCCGGGTGTTGAATGCCGTCTTCCTCTCATCTCCCTGGCGGATCTGGACCAAATTGTACGCCCCACGAAGATCGAGCTTGGTGAAGATCTTCGCGCCTTTAAGGCGGTCAAACAGCTCCGAGATGAGAGGTAGGGGGTACTTATTTTTGTTGGTAATCTGGTTAAGGCCCCTGTAATCGATACAGGGATGTAGAGAGCCGTCTTTCTTCTTGACGAAGAAGAATCCTGCTCCAGCCAGAGAGGTGGATTTCTGGATAAATCCCCTAGCAAGATTCTCTTCTATGTACTCAGACATGGCCCAGGTCTCAGCCAGAGACAAGGGGTAGATTCGCCCGCGGGGAAGAGAAGCACCAGGCAATAGGTCGATGGGGCAATCATACGGTCTATGAGGTAGTAGTGTCTCTGCTTCCTTTTTGTCAAAGACGTCTGCATAGGACCAGTAGGGTGCCGGCAGACGAGGTAGATTAGCTGAAGTAGACAATGGTCAAGCAGGGTGAACTGGAACCAGACAGGACTCATGGCATTCCTGACCCCAGCGGAGCACTTCTTCAGATCTCCAATTCAGGACATGCTCATGTCTTTGTAACCAGGGTAGACCAAGCAAGAGGGGGTGAGAGAGACCGGACATCACATGAAAAGAGATCTTCTTCGAGTGCAGCATTCCCACCTGAAGGGTTACAGGCTCTGTGACGAGCAAGATGGTCTCCGGAAGAAGCCTCCCTTCCATGGAGGCAATCGCCAACGGTTCAGCTAGGCGAACGGTAGGAATCTGATACCGCTCCACAGCAGCCTGTTGAATGAGATTCCCAGCGGCTCCGGAATTCAGATGGGCAGTCTCGAAGAAGCGGGTCTCACCACTGGAAATAGAATCAGACAGAGTCAAGGACGGAGAGGATTTACTTTTGCCTAGGATGACCTCTCCGAGCAGTCCTAGACACTGGAGTTTCCCGGCCTCACCGGGCAGGAACATATCAGATGCTCTATAATGCCACAGTAGAAGCAATTCCCTTTGGTTCGGCGCATCTCCAGGCGAGACTTGACCATCTTGGTTTGGTCAATTTGCATAGGCTCAGGCAAACATGCCCGGGGAATTGCTGGTTGCGAGGCTGGCCTTTGGAAAGTTGGAGCAAGACGCGGAAATCTTCTCTCCTGGGTAGTCTCCTTAGCACGTTCCAGAAAACGGATGTCAATCCAGGTAGCTAATGACACCAGGTCGTCCAGGGTGGAAGGGATTTCACGACCGGCTAGCTCATCCTTGATCCGTCCGGAAAGACCCTCCCAAAAGGTGGACACCAGGGCCTCGTTGTTCCAGACAAGTTCAGATGCGAGGGTCCGGAAACGTATGGCATACTGGTCCACAGTGAGACTCCCTTGGCGGAGACGGAGAAGTGAGGAGGCAGTAGAAGATTTTCGTCCGAGCTCATCGAAGACCTTCCAGAAGGCAGTGAGGAAAGCCAGAAGATCGGACACCAGGGGATCCCCTCTTTCCCACAGAGGGTTTGGTGAACTGGTGTGCCAGGAGTTCAAAGTGCAGCATGCACTGATTTAAGAAGCCCCGACATAAGACGGGGTCACCACCAAAACGTGGAAGCACAGAGAGCCGGGGTCCAAAGCCGGGTGCCACAGCGCCACTGGGTTGAGGTGCCGCCGGAGCGGGTGCTGCTCGGCTAGAGACGGACACTGACGGGGTGGACAGCATGTCCAGGTGGGAGTTGATAGTCCGCAGATAGGACAGGATAGTTTCCTGTTGGGATCTCTGACGTGAGACCTCCTGGTACAGGTCAGAGAATGAAGGAGCCTGGGGGCCACCGGGTTCCATGGCCTGTGCAAACTGTTATGGGTCCGGGTGGTGGAACCTCTGTGCTTCGGTGCAGAGAGGGACCAGAGGGGCGTCACTAAGTGCCTACTCGGCCTGACCCAGGTCACACGGCGGCTTAGTCGACTCCGTGAACCAGGGAAGGACCGGGCAGGTGAACCAGGTGCCACTCTGGCACCGATCTTGTGTGAGAGCCGGTGACTCCCACGGTTCAGATGACAGGAGCTGACCGGTACAGCGGATGAGCACGGCAGGAAGACTGGCAGGTGGTCCAGGTAGATAAGCAGGTAGGTACGGCTGATAGCCAGACAGGAGCTCCAGGTAGGCAAGCAGGCGGGTACGGCGGATAGCCAGACAGGTGCTCCGGGTAGGCAAGCTGGCGGGCACGGTAGGTTACTTGGCAGGTGCTCCGGGTTGGCAGGCTGGCGGACATGGCAGGTAACTGGCAGGTGCTCCAGGTAGGCAGGCAGATGAGCACGGCAGGTAACTGGCAGGTGCTCCAGGTAAGCAGGCTGGCGGGCACATGTGTTATTAAATGGTTGATGCTAAGAAACATATATAACAACTATGTGGTTATATATTTGATGGAATTGTGTAATATATTCTGATTGTAACTTAGTAAACTAATTGATTCATATTTTGCATTATACTGTGTGATTATATATCTGATGGAATTGTGCAATATACCTTGATTGCAACTTAGCCAAGTAATTGATTCATATTGTGCATTATATATTGGCAATATTGTTGTATATCGGGTTATTCTGTACAACGTACTATAAGGGATAGAATTGTGTAATAGACTGCTTAGTAATTTGACCAAATGCATTAATTCATGATATGCAGTATACAGGGTGGTCCAAAAGTAGGTGGCCAGAAAATAACAACATTTATTTTGATTTATATATAAAATTATATTTACTAACACAAGCATAACATTGACAATTACATTTTATTCTGAACAATAATACAAAAGCCCTTAAATTTTATCAACGCAGGCGCTCAAACTGTTTTCCATTACAATTTGCACAGCTTTGAAGTCGCCTCTTACGCTTCGACAAACTTTTTTGCACAAGTCTCTTTGGGTATTAATTTCTTGAAATGCATCTCTTATGTCATTTTTCAAATCACTGACACTTTTTGATTTTTGACTATAAACTTTGTCCTTGAGTACTCCCCAAAAGAAAAAATCCATTGGGGTCAAGTCTGGTGAACGTGTCGGCCAATCAAGTGGGCCTCTTCGGCCAATCTATTTATTAGGAAATGTTTCATCAAGATACTCGCGGACTACTCTTGAATAATGTGGAGGGGCCCCATCTTGTTGGAAATAAAGGTCATGTGAATTAAGCTGTTGCTGTAACTGGGGAACAACTTGATTCATTAGAATTTCGAGATACTTATCTCCTGTGACTGTTCCATCAAAAAATATTGGTCCTAAAACACCAAAACTTGAAATACCACCCCAAACATTGACACCAGGCTCATTTAGTTGTTGCTCTAATGTTAAATGCATGTTCTCATTATACCAGTAAATACAATTACGTCTGTTAATATGGCCGGAGAATTTGAAAGAAGCTTCATCACTCCACATAATGTTATCTAAAATTACTGGATTTTGTTTGATAAATCTCCCCCTTCATAACCTTATTACACTTTCTGTCCACCTACTTTTGGACCACCCTGTATATGCTGCTAATACTGATGTATATTGTGCTAACTTGTACAACATACTACCTCATGCCAATAAGATAGTGGTGGACCCGAACCACCCTTGTGGTTTTATGGGATTTTTTAGGGGCTGTTTTTTTATTTTTACTCTGTTTGCTGTGTTTAAATAATTGTAATAAAGTAACAATATGAAATAACAGATTACTATTTTTTAATAATTGACTACTATAATGTAAGGAGGAAGTGTATATAGAACTGTTAGACAGGCTGGCAGGCAGCGGGACCTGAGGGCTGCGGAAAGTGTTAGCACACAAACAGCAACCTTGCACAGGCACCTCCATTTTGGAGGAGGTGCCTTATATAGGAGAAGTCCTCCGGCCATTGGCCGGGAACTCTTTAGGATGACGCGAGCGCCCCCTTTAAGAGGGAGGGAGCGCGCGCGTGTGCACCCTAACCACAGTGCCCGGGAAGCTGCGCGCGGTGTGCGCCACAGCAGCAGGGGAGCAGGAAGACGCTGGACCAGGACCGCAGCGGTGAGGGGAACGGCGTCTCTGCCCAGCAGGAGGCAGAGACGCCGATGCTACACTTTGTTTGTTTACCTTGTTGTCTTTAGTTTGTAGTGGGGCCTAACTAGTGCTCACCTCATCCCCTCCCTATCTAGGGCCTAGCTGGGTGTCTCCAGTCCCCCTTTCCCTAGTTGCTGGGCTCTATTCCCCCCTTTCCGTCATTGTACACTTGTGCCTTCCCTCACCTTGAGTGACAAATTCTAAGATTTTCCTTACCGCAGCGGGAAATCCCAACACAAGCTCACTTACTAATAAACCGTGGAATTAAAGGGATTGTCCAGAAACGGCATACTGATAACTCATCCTTTGTATAGCTCATTAATATCACCCTGTACCTGCACTTATTGGCTGTAACCCTGGACTGCAGAGAATATGAAGCAGTATTTTTCTAGCTCTGTGCATTGTTTCCATTTAGCGACATTGGAGCTAATAGCAGTTTGGTGGGGAAGTTGGATGTCAGACCCTCACTCATCTGATATTCATGACTTTATTCAATGAATAGGTCATTAAAAATAAAAGTCCTGGACAACCTCTTTAAATCCAATCAGCCACAGTTCACTCGGTACCACAACATATTAAAGTGGTCTAAAACTTTAATTAGAGCATTCTATCAAATCTTAAGTCCCACCATGTTTTCTCTCCTTTCCGAGTTAATCCTTCCTTCCCCAGACTTTACAGAAAGTAGCAATAAAATACTTCATCTTCAAGTATTTATAATACAAAAGCCATCGACTTGCCTACAAATCCGTCATGATTATTACATTTATAAACTTCAATCCCTATGTGAAATGTGTAATCCTCGAATCGTGCAAAGCATTTTTCGCTGTGGATATTGCGAAGCAACAGTATCTAGCAGATAGCCATCACAATAAAATTAATGTGGGCAATCAGGAAACACTTTTCTCCATGGTTAATTTAATAACTGCCTATTTTAAAGTACTGTTCTCACAGCTTGGATGTCGCAAATTGAAAGAACAGTTTCTGTGTACAATCCATATGGCTTAATCCATATGATTTGTATCATTACACACCATCAAATAGGAAGCGGAATAAAGAGGACGTATGACGGGAGAGGCACAATAGATGGCAACTATCTCATTATAAATAGTACTTAATAATGCTGAGAAAAAATATATAAATGCAAAATAGGGAATAAGATAAGGGTGGAAAGAAAAGTAAAGCTCTGAGTAGAATGTTTCTGGTCTGTAATGGTCAAGAGCCAGGAGGATACATCATAAACAGAGGGAAAAGACAAAGGCATAGTCAGGTAACGTCTGAGGTTAGAATACCAGGAAAATAGCGGATCAGAGCAAAAGAGGTAATACAAACGGCTAGTCAATAGTGAAGTCTAGTGATGAGCGAGCACTAAAATGCTCGAGTGCTCAATGCTCGGGTCGAGCATATTGAAATACTCAGGTGCTCAACCCAAACAACGAGCCCAATGTAAGTCTATGGGAAACTCGAGCATTTTTCAGGCGGCTCCCCCCGGCGGTCTGCAGAGGGTCTAAAAATTGCCCAAATTGATGGGAACAGTGCTCAAATGACATGGGGACAGCATGGGGAAGACCCCTGAAAGCATTTCTGACTCCCAGGTTACTTCTGTCAACAACGTTGTCAGAGGTATTACGCCACTTTTACAGACTCACAATAAAACATACAAAAACAAAACCAAAATGGATTTTCGTGGGAAATATGTTAAGGAACATGACTTGTATATAAAGGGTAATGACTTGTATATAAAGCAAAATAAATAACCAAAAACAAAAATGCTCCTCCACACCTTGGGCTATGTTCACAAGTAGCGTTTTTAATGCGTTTTTTTCACTTTTGCATTGCTTTCAACCGTGACAAATGCATTCACCAGGAAATGTCATTTTAACATTTTACAACCTTATCTGGCCATGTGGTGTGTGAGATATCATCAGACACATCCTGTTTCATTTTTGAAGGAGGGACTCTGAAAGTCACAAAGCCTATTTTTATAGGGCCATCAGGCAGCCTTTACTATTCTTAAAGGGCCAGCAGTCGGCCTTCACTATTCTTAGAGCCATCAGCCTGCTATGTTTTATTGTTCCCATTACTAAAGAGTGGGTCTCTTATACTGTTATTGCGTATGCAGTGAGTGGCAGGGCTGCCCAAAATTTAGACGCACCCCAATACCACTTTCAAAAATTGGATGCACCCCAATACCCCTTTGAAGAGACTTAGAGGAGGGCCTCCTGAAAACAATGTTCCCATTATTAGGAAGTAGGTCTCCCATTGTGTTAGCCTATGCAGTGAATGCAAGGGTTGCCAAAAATTTGGAGGCACTCCAATGCCCCTTGTAAGAGACGTGGAGGTCAGAGGGCCTCCTGAAAACAATATTCCCATTATTAGGAAGTGGGTCTCCCATTGTGTTTGCCTATGCAGTGAATGCAAGGGCTGCCAAAAAAGATGTTTCCATTAGAAAGGAGCGGGCCTCCTATACTTGTAATGCCCATGCACTAAGTGTATGGGCTGACAAAAATTTACCCCTGGGGGGTATACATGAACATACTGCATAAAAAATTTTTTTTTACGGCCATCATAAACACCCTTTAAAAAAATGATGTGAGTGTTGCATCACGGACCACAGTCACTTTGGTGATATGGTGGTGGAGGATGAGGAGAAGGAGGAGGACAAGAGCAAATAGCCAAAATCAGGAAGCGTATACCCATGTCTGGGTGTGAAAAGGTGCATGGGAATACACCTTCCAAGAAAAGACACTGGATTTGAGAAGTCTGGCCCAATCCAGCCCTTGTTAATTTTTATAAGAGTCAACCAGTCAGCATTTTCAGTTGACAGGCGGATGCGCTTATCAGTTATAATTCCACCAGAGGCACTAAAAACCCGCTCTGATAAAACGCTGGCGGCAGGGCAGGCCAGGACCTCCAAGGCGTAGAGAGCCAGTTCATTCCACTTATCCAGCATGGATATCCAATAATTATAAGGCACAGAGAAATCATGGAGGACGTTGGTACGGTCGGCAAGGTACTCCCTCAGCATCTTCCCAAACTTTGTACTCCTTGTGAGATTACCCCGCGCCTCAGGATTTGTGTGATGGAAGGGGCTGAGAAAATTCTCCCAGAAGTTTGACAGTGTTCCCCTGCCTCTGCTGGATTGAAGTTGTGTCTCTCTCGCATGTACTCCTTGGTTGTCCAACGAAGTGTGCCCTCTGCCGCCAGCGTTTTCAGATGGGAATTTTTTTAATAGTTGTGCAACAAGAGCCTTTTGGTACAGCCCCATTTTTGTAGACCTGTCCGCCTCAGGAATAAGAGATATAAAGTTCTACTTGTAGCGTGGGTCTAGAAGTGTCACCAACCAGTAATGACTGTCACCCAAAATTTTGAGAACGCTAGGGTGATGGGAAAGGCAGCGTAACATAAATTCAGCCATGCGTGCAAGACTACTAACAGGCAAGACTTCGGTGTACTCACCAAGAGGATGACTGACCATGCTCTCCTCCTCCTCCTCCTCCTCTCTGTCGTCTGGCCATCCACGCTGAACAGACAGTATGACAGCTCTGCAGGTAGTACCTTCTATAGCGCATGAAACTAGCTCCTGTTCTTCCTCCTCTTCCTCATTGTCCCCCAATCCACGTTGGGATGAGATGAGGCTGAGCTGTGTGCAATCACCCTGTATGGTTCCTTGCTCCATCTCATCGTGCTCCGTCTGCAATGCATCCTCTTTGATTGTGAGCAGAGAGCATTTGAGAAGACAGAGAAGCGGGATGGTGATGCTAATCATGGCGTCATCGCCGCTCACCATCTTGGTGGAGTCCTCAAAGTTTTGGAGGATGGTACATATGTCTGACATCCATGTCCACTCCTGAAGTCTTATGTGTGGAGTCTGAAATGAATACCGACGGCCTTGTTGATGCTGGTACTCAACAACTGTCCTCTTCTGCTCACAAATCCTTCCCAACATCTGCAGTGTAGAGTTCCAATGTGTGGGGACATCACACACCAGTCTGTGAGCCGGAAGCTGCAAATGCTGCTGAAACACGGCAATGGTGACGGAAGCTGTAGGTGACTTTCTAAAATGGGCACACAGGCGGCGTACTTTAACAAGCAGATCTGGCAGCTCCGGTTAGGATTTGAGAAACCGCTGAACCACAAGGTTAAGCACATGGGCCAGGCATGGTACGTGTGTGAGCTCGCCTCGCCTCAGAGCAGCCACAAGGTTCTGGCCATTGTCACACACGACCATGCCTGGCTGTAGGTTCAGTGGTGTGAGCCACCAATCTGACTGCTGTTTCAGAGCTGTCCACAACTCTTCAGCATTGTGTGGTTTGTCACCTAAGCAAATTAGCTTCAGCACAGCCTGTTACCGCTTGGCTGAGGCAGTGCTGCAGTGCTTCCAGGTTGTGACTGATGTGGTCATTTCGGAGATGGAGGCAGAAGAGGAGGAGGAGGCTGAGGTGTAGGAGCTGTAGACCGTGGGGGCAACCCTGATTGACCTAGGGCCCACAATCCTTAGCGTCGGGAGGACGTGTTCCTTCCCATGGTCCGACTGGGTCCCGGCTTCCACTATGTTAACCCAGTGTGACGTTAGTGAGATGTACCGTTCCTGCCCACAAGCACTTGTCCATGTGTCCGTGGTTAGGTGGACTTTCCCGGTAATTGCGTTGTTGATGGCACAGCTAATGTTTTGGGACACATGCTTGTGTAATGCGGGGACGGCACACCAGGAGAAATAGTGGAGGCTGGAGACTGAGTACAGAGGGACGGAGGCTGCCATCAGGTTGCGGAATGCTTCCATCTCCACGAGCCTAAAAGGCAATGTGGCACCCCAGGGGTCTGGTTTCCACGGTAACAGCAATGTTATGTCTGAGAGCAAGTGGGAGGTCTCTTGGTCAGGAATCCTATGCATGCCACACCTCCTGCCTAGTCCTGGGAGGGGAAGAACTTCCCCTAGATAAACCTGGGGCTGAGGCAGGGTGAGAGAGTTCAGAGGGAGAGTGCAGCCAGGAGGGCTGACAGGGAGCTGTGGCTCCGGCTGGGCCCAGCTCCTGGGCCATGCCAGAAGTAGAGAAGAGAAGCAGCACAGGAAGAAACAACAGGAGCTCTGTGGGAGCAGTGTTACAAGGAGTCAGGGGCTGGCAGCTGCAGAGCTCGCCCTGACTGAGAAGATTTCTTACCGGACCCGGAGTCCGAGGCTGTGGGGACTAACTCCTACCCAGCAGCAGAATCCGTCAGGCAGGGGATTTCAGGTCCTCTGGCCAAGAAACCCGAAGGCACGGTCACACGCATGGGACCAGCACCGCCATCATGGAGCGGAAGCTACTAGAAGGCCCCGAGTCACCGGCCATACGGGTGAGCACCACACGGTACACTCAGGGACGTGGGCTACTTATACCCGCCTCTAGCAAGGTAGCCAGAAGAGTATCATTAGTTTGGGAGGCCTACAACTCCGCCTGGCCAGGGGAGATCCCATCTGCTCAAGGACTGACCAGGCCCCGATCGCTAGCCAGTACTCCAGGAGGGTCTATCTTTGTCACCAGTAAAGACCCTGAATCACACCGCATCGTCTCTGAGTGATTCCTGCTACCCCCATCATCCACGTCGGCTGCCCTGAGGCCATACCCCTCCCGTTGGGGGTTATACCATCTACGCTGCACTATCCTACCACCGGCCTCAGCGGTCTGCCCTGCAGCGGCAGCTCCATAGCTGCATTCAACGGGTGGCGTAGTCGTCCTACATCTACCGCTGATACAGCGCCACTTAGTCTGACTCCCTGGGCACGGACCGGGTCACCGCCACGAGACTACAACCCTCAACAGATCCGGCTCTGGGTAAGCTCCCGCCTGCGCAACGCAGCGCGACACAGGCCCAGGGGCGCGTCAACTTTTGGCGTAGTCGGCAGGATTTCGTGCCCGCAACCACCGGGTACTGCGTGCCTGAAAAAGACTGTTCAAACTTAACAGTGGTGAAGATTCCCGCCATCCGGCGCCATCTTCAGCCTTCTTCCCGCCATCGGTGAAGATTCCCGCCATCCGGCGCCATTTTCAGCCTTCTTCCCGCCTTCCGTGGAGTTTTCCCGCCGTTGGACGCCATCTTGAAGACGCCGCGCGGGAAGAAGAGGGGCGTGGACTCCAAAAGCGCGCGAGAACTGAAGCCCCGCCTCACGTCCAGACGTCGCGTAAGGTCCTGGAAGGAGCCCAGCAGACGCCGACGTCACAGGAGCGCGACGGAAGGTCCTCAACCCTGACGATCCACTGCGGAGCCGCGGCCTACGGAAGAGGATCATCGCAAGGTAGGCCACGGTCCACTAGGGGGGAGAAGGATGCCGGATACGGAGGAGAGCTTCACCGCTTCAACCCCCGCCAGCGCCACCGCTGTTGCGGTCATGCCTTTCACCATGCCCTATATCCCGGGGGCAGCCTGGCTACCCCAGTACTCAGGGGAGTCACATACCCTGCATGACTTTAGAGAAAAGCTGGATAGCCTCTTCCAGGTGTACCCCCTCACAGAAAAGCAAAAAGTGAGCATCCTGGTGGCCCAATTAACCGGGGCAGCCCAAAGGGAGGTAAAGTCCTGGCCACCTGGGAGGAGGACTGTCGCAGAGATACTAACCCAGCTAACCGAGGAGGAGCTGCAGTACTATCAATACGAGGAAAGCCAAGAGGACCCGGACGGGTCTGAGGACTACCCTCAGGAGAGAGCACAAAGAGGACATAGCTACTGAAGGGAAGTAGCGTGAATAAAGAGCTGTACATAGTTACCCGTTAGGGTACAAGGACTGCTGCTAATTAAAATATGGTCCCCGTTGGGATTAGTGAATTGTTCCCCGTGTGTCCCTATCCCTTACCAGGCTGAGGACTGTGAGCAGCCATCCCCTATCCCTTACCAGGCTGAGGACTGTGAGCAGCCAATCCTTATCCCCACTGGCCGAGGACTGAGAGCGGCCATATCCTGTAAATAATTATGTGTTTCTAGTAATTTATAGGAGTCCTTGGTGGATTTACCGGGAATCCTTTGTACAGTTAGTGGAGCGTAACCCAGGATGGACTAAAAGACTGTTAAGGACTCGGGGCAGGACAGACCCCTACCTGGTTACGTCTCCCTGTTTTGGTGAAATGGACACCTTGCTTTTCTTCAAAGACTGCACCCGGTTGCGGACACGCCGTAACCATCTTTATGTGTTTTTCTTATTGTATTATTATTGTTTATACCTTGTTATGTTTTTCTAAAAATATGTTTAGTCCCGGAGTACTAAATTTCACTAGGGGGGAATGTGGCACCCCAGGGGTCTGGTTTCCACGGTAACAGCAATGTTATGTCTGAGAGCAGGTGGGAGGTCTCTTGGTCAGGAATCCTATGCATGCCACACCTCCTGCCCAGTCCTGGGAGGGGAAGAACTTCCCCTAGATAAACCTGGGGCTGAGGCAGGGTGAGAGAGTTCAGAGGGAGAGTGCAGCCAGGAGGGCTGACAGGGAGCTGTGGCTCCGGCTGGGCCCAGCTCCTGGGCCATGCCAGAAGTAGAGAAGAGAAGCAGCATAGGAAGAAACAACAGGAGCTCTGTGGGAGCAGTGTTACAAGGAGTCAGGGGCTGGCAGCTGCAGAGCTCGCCCTGACTGAGAAGATTTCTTACCGGACCCGGAGTCCGAGGCTGTGGGGACTAACTCCTACCCAGCAGCAGAATCCGTCAGGCAGGGGATTTCAGGTCCTCTGGCCAAGAAACCCGAAGGCACGGTCACACGCATGGGACCAGCACCGCCGTCATGGAGCGGAAGCTACTAGAAGGCCCCGAGTCACCGGCCATACGGGTGAGCACCACACGGTACACTCAGGGACGTGGGCTACTTATACCCGCCTCTAGCAAGGTAGCCAGAAGAGTATCGTTAGTTTGGGAGGCCTACAACTCCGCCTGGCCAGGGGAGATCCCATCTGCTCAAGGACTGACCAGGCCCCGATCGCTAGCCAGTACTCCGGGAGGGTCTATCTTTGTCACCAGTAAAGAACCTGAATCACACCGCATCGTCTCTGAGTGATTCCTGCTACCCCCATCATCCACGTCGGCTGCCCTGAGGCCATACCCCTCCCGTTGGGGGTTATACCATCTACGCTGCACTATCCTACCACCGGCCTCAGCGGTCTGCCCTGCAGCGGCAGCTCCATAGCTGCATTCAACGGGTGGCGTAGTCGTCCTACATCTACCGCTGATACAGCGCCACTTAGTCTGACTCCCTGGGCACGGACCGGGTCACCGCCACGAGACTACAACCCTCAACAGATCCGGCTCCGGGTAAGCTCCCGCCTGCGCAACGCAGCGCGACACAGGCCCAGGGGCGCGTCAGCAACATTTTGAGCGCAAGCAGTCGTGAAATGTGAGAATTTAGTAGTGTTGCCTGTGGGGCATTGGCTGCATATTTGCGCTTGCGTTTCAAGGACTGGGGTATGGACAACTGAACGCTGCGCTGGGACAAGGACATGGACGTGCTTCCTGATGCTGCTACTTGAGAGTGTGCAACGACAGGTGGAGGGCACAGCGCATCTTCACATGCACCATGGACAGGGGATTGGCTTGCATGCACAACAGCGGAAGAAGCAATGGTGCCACCCGCAGACACTGTTCCTGGACCCTGGGGTTTGGCCCACAAAGTCGGATGCTTTGCTGCCATGTGCCTGATCATGCTGGTGGTGGTCAGGCTGTTAGTTTTGCCACCCCTGCTGATGCTGGCCTGGCAGGTGGTGCAAATGGCCTTTTTGGGGTTATCGGCAGAGTCTTTAAAAAACAACCAGACTCAGGAAGACCTAACAGTTGTGCTGGCAACTTCCTTCGTGTTGGTGTTACGGGGAACGGTTGCCTGCCTTCTGTCTGCGGCCACCACACTGCTTCTTCCTGCCTGTTGGGGTGCTCTGCCTCCTTCCCCCTGTGTGCTGCTCTCCTCGCTCTCCATGTCCTCCTGCCAGGTTGGGTCAGTTACTATATCATCCACCACCTCATCTTCCACTTCCGCACCCTGGTCCTCCTCCTGACTTTCTGGCAATTGTGTCTCATCATCGTCCACCTCTTGTGACACTTTCCCACCATCGCCTTTGTGTGACTGTGGCTGCTCAAATATTTGGGCATCGCTACATGCGATCTCCTCTGTAGGTAACTGTTTTGAACAGCAAACCGGTGTCAAAAACTTCGCTGATACAGTGAAAAAAAATTTGAATGGAGGCCAAAAATGGCAGTATTTTCTGAAAACGTTTATGTGATCCGTGTGATGGAGAAAACACAGTTTTAAATAGCTGGATTTTTAGCGCTGTTATATGGAAAGGACCTGGCTGTATTCAGCAGTGCAAATGGCGCAGAAAAATGGTGTTCTCTAGATTGCTTTTTAAGCAAATAATGAGGATTAAGATCGAAATAAAATTATTCCTGGCCCCTAAGACCTGGGCCTGGAAATATCTGGGTCTAGAAATATCTAACAGCAGCAGAAGGCAGAACTGGAATGGAGCCTCTTCTGCTATATGCACTGCAGTCTGCTATATACCCTGCCTACCTATATACACTGCCTGCCTGATATCTCTGCAGATGGATTAGTCCTCAGAAGGACTGTTTGTTGAAATGGATACGTGCAATGTACATGTTTTCTCCCTATACTACCTAATACACAAGCAAATCTCTCCCTAGCTCAGCAGCAGCAACTCTCCCTACACTGTCTGATTCCGAAGTGACTGTGACGAGCATGGCGGCGCCAGGTCTGATATAGACCCGATGACGCTGTGCGGCCAGCCAATCACTGTAATGCCACAACCACCATGGCTGCAGCATTACAATGAGTGGCAGGCAATCCCTGAATGTTGATTGGTGCTCTAAAGAGCGCCAAACATGCAGGGAGGGGACCCGAGCATCCGCCCGAACATCTCACAAGTACTCGGCGAGCTCCGAGCATCTCGACTACTGAGATGCTCGGGCGAGTACCGAGTACTTGCGAGTATGCTCACTCATCACTACCTATGACGTATAGGTACGTCATACTCTGTCTTCTGCATATGTGGCCTCAGCTCAGTAATCCGCATCTTTTTGCGATGCACCCTCGGCTGTTAACATGTTAAGTGTTGCTGTCAAAGTCTGACAGCGGCATTTACCATGGCCGTGCCAGAAGTGAGTCACTAGTGTAGCGCCCCGAGGGTTCGGCCGCTACAGGGGTATTGCACCTCTGCCAGAGGTGTGGTATTCCACTCCCGGGTAAGGATGGAGTATGGACCAGGGCTCAGTTAGCTGCATACAGCACACTCATCCCATTTCCGAGGGATAGCTCAACGGTACTACCATTAGACAGAAATGCAGGTACGACAGACCATGTCCCTGGCTGGAGTGGGGAGGGGGGAGGAATACCCAGTGATGTAGGAGCAGATAGGGGTTGGTTCCTGAGCATAGGTAGGAGCCCATTGGTTGCTGGTCACCTGTGCTCATGGCTTGAGGGAGGTATAAAAGGTGGGCACCATCTTAGGACAGTCAGTTCAGTCTGTGCAGAGAGAGGAGAAGACAGGGAGTAGAGGCTCTGTAGGAGCTCTACTCCGGAGTGGGCCTAGAGAGAGGCCGAGGAGGAGAGTGGAGAGAGAGAGGAGGTGAAGGGGAGCTGGGATTACGTCTCAGCCCAGCTCCACGAGAAAGGAGAAGAAGGAGGAACAGAGAAGGGAAAAGAAGAGAAAGAAACAGAAGGGCTCAGGAACAAGAAGGAAGAAGGGACCCTAAGAACCCACGAGAATACAGGGTGAAGGGTCAGGCAGATTAAGGGTACCGGATCCCAAGTTGGTGGAGGAGAAACTACCCTCAGCCAAAGACCGGACGTCGTGATCATTTATTGGTGCGACACCTCATCAAACCTGCTAGGAAGGCACTATATAGGGCAGCGGAACGGGGCCCACGTTTACCCGCGCAGTTCCACGGCAGCTGGACAAAAGTGGGTCACTGGTGAGGCAGGCCAGAGGAAGGATTGAAGGGGGTCCTGAGCCATACTCCTGAGCTGCCTGGGAGTTGACCGAGCCCCTCACCTGGTGGATGCAGCACGGCTCGGGCAGTCATTGCCAGCTGAAGTGACTAGGATATTAACCGTGAGTAAAGACCCTGGACTGCAGTACGTTGTCTGTGTGCTTTTTCGCTCCTCTGGCACTACCGGTACTGGGACTCTCACCACCATCACTCCCATCATCCACTACATTGCCCTGGGGCCGCACTCTTCCCGTGGGGAGTCACACCATCCCAGCTGCGTACATCATCGGCCTCAGCGGTTTGCCCTGCAGCGGCGGTTCCTAATAACCGCAATCCACGGGTGCCGTAGTCGGACATTATCTCAAACATCTAAAAGTCTGCCAAGGGTCTGACCACCCTGAGCCACGGGATCGGGTCGCCACTACTACCCCCATCGTCTCCCTATTGCCCGGTTCCGAGTGCCCCACGGCCCAGGGGGCGAGTCACTAGCTCCGCCCTTCGGCACCGCTGTCACATAATAGTGGGGCGCCGATGAGTTGGCATGACAACCCGGGTTCTGCAGGAGACCCCTTTGGTTGTCATTGCCAAACTGCTATGAGCCCTGCCCCATAATGGAGCAGGTCAGTTTTAGCATTTAGTGAATATGGTAAAATAAAAACCCCAAAAACTATTGTGGAATTGCAATTTTTTTGCAATTTCACAGCACTTGGAATTTTTTCCCATTTTCCTGTACATTATATGGTAAAGTTAATGGTGTCGTTCAGAAGTACAACAAACAAACCCTTACACGGCCATATTGATGGAAAAATAAAAAAGTTATGGCTCTGAGAAGAAGGGGAGCAAAAAATGAAAACGCAAAAACGGAAAAATCCAAGGTGGTAAAGGGGTTAATAAAAAAACATGTTTGATATCTGCGTACTCATACTGACCTGAAGAATGATATCACCTGGTCGTTTTAGACATATAGTGAAGATGGTAAATAAAAAACAAAACAAAAAACAATTGTAGAATTGTACTTTTTCTGCTATTTTCCCCCATTTGGAAATTTTTACCCACTTTACAGTACATCACATGATAAAATGAATGATGTCATTCAAAAGTACAACTTTTTTCCCGAAAATGAAGCCCTCATATTGCTATATGGGCAGAAAAATCAAAAAACCTATGGCTCTTGGAAGAAGGAGGGGGGGACGAAAAAAAAAAAGAAAAAGGAAAATCGCTGGGTAGTGAAGGGGTTAAAAAAAGGCACAATTGATGATTCAGCTGAAAACATATGTAAACTCCAATCTCCTCCCCGAGATGAACATAAGGAAAAACAGACTAACACATATATAATAGACTTTAAAAAAAAAGCCGTAACTTAAAAAAACGTAATTAGGTGCAAATGACAAAATGATGAAAAATGTAAAAAATGTGTTATAACAAAAAAAATAGCGTAATTGCAGTAAATGTATTTTTTAGGCTGTGGAATTGCAATAAATGTAATTTTTAGGCTCCGGAATTGCAATAGATATAATTTTTAGGCTCGGGAATTGCAATAGATGTAATTTTTAGGCTCGGGAACTGTAATAAAAATAATTTTTAAGCTTGAGAAATTGCAATAAATGTAATTTTTAGGCTCTGGACAATCCTTTTTGTTTTGTAATCTTGATGACGCGCCCCCTGGGCCAGTGTTGTTGGGGATACCCGGAGCCGGATCAGATGGGGGTTGTAGTCTCCGAGTGGCTGTGACCCGGTCCGTGCCCAGGGTGTCAAACTCAGTGTGTGGCAGTTCTACAGATGTTATTAGTTCTTTGTGTCGACTACGCCACCCGTTGATTTGCGGTCAAAAGGCCGCCGCTGCAGCAGGGTCCGCTGAGGCTGGTGATGTGTGTGCAGCTTGGGTAGTATAACCCCCAACGGGAGGGGTATAGCCTCAGGGGGTCAGTTGCAGAGGATGGGGGTTGTGGTGGTGCAGCGGGGATGGAAATGAGACTCAGAGTCGGGCTGTGCAGTTCAGGGTTTGTTTACTTACTGCAGTTGTTCTGGTCACTCCGGCCTTAAGTGACCACCCGAGCCGTGCTGCGTCCACCAGGTCCTGGACTCGGCCAACCCCCAGGTGATTCTGGAGCGTGGTCCTGAGCTCCCTTTCTGTCCTGTCCTCTTCTCTGGCCTTCCCCACCAGGGATCCACCTATGTCCGGCTCCCTCGGGCCTCTTGGTGGTAAACCCTTGTCTCTGGGTTCCCTGACCCTATTCGTGGTCTGCCTTCCGGGTGGATTTAGTGGGTGATCGTGGCAGATCCTGCCCACGACCTCCGGTTCCTGGCTAAGGTGTGCTGTAGCCTCTGCCAGCTTGGGATCCGGTACCCTGTTGCCAACTCTTCACCCTCTGGTCTAATTTGGGCTCTTGGAGATCCTTCTTTCTCCCCCTCTGGGTCTTTCTTTCTCCTCTCTCTCTCTCTTGGCCTTGGAGCTGCTCTTCTCCTCTGCTCTGCTTCTCTGACTCAACTCTGACAGACTGACCTCACTCTGCAAAAGACACTATCCTAAGATGGTGCCCACCTTATATATTCCCTCTATGTGTGAGCTCAGGTGACCAGCACCCAATGAGCTCCTAGCACTGCCCAGACTGCTCCCCCTATCTGCCCCTACACTACTGGGATGTTCCACCCCCCTCCCACTCCAGCCAGGAACAGACACTGTCGTACCTGCACATTTCTCTAGTGGGAGTACCATCGGTCTGTTCCCCGGAAATGGGATGTGTGTAGTGCATGCAGCTAACTGAGCTCAGTTCCACACTCCATCCTTACCCGGGAGTGGAATATCACACCTCTGGCTGAGGTGCAATACCCCTGTAGCAGCCGAATCCTCAGGGTGCTACATTGACATAGCAATAGATTCCACATGTTGCACGGATGAGACTATCTGATTCTGTAATGAGAATGGATTTACTGTTTATGAAAGTATAAGAAAATAAAAAATGATCCACCCCCTATTAATAATGCATTGTCTAATATCAATAGCCATGGATTTGTCATTATGGATCTGTCTTTTCTGATATGAAAGGCTCATATTGATATTTCTGTAACAACATCATCCCGCTCTTAATGAATTAACTCTTGTTATTTAATTATTGGCGTCTTCTGCCATGAATTACAAACAGCTGCTGCTTCTCACCGTTCACTTTTCGATAGCTTGTTGCTATCAATTTACTTTCAGGGGCCGCTTCAGAGCAGCATAATTAAGTGGTCGACCACTGCCGGAGAATGTAGAGCAGATGATAACCAGAGGAAGTCAAAAAAAAATTGCTATTGGCCAGTGAGTTCATTTTCCCTTGAAGTCATGCCTCAGTGATACACATAAGCAGCCGTCTTTCAGATGAGAGGTGAAAATGTAATTTTGCCAATACATTTCGAGCCTGTGCCTCATTGGAAAACGAATTTATTTTAAGGGCACTACACAAAGGGTGATTAAAATTTGCAGTGGGCCTCGGCTACACTGAGGAGTGATATAACCGAGGATCTCGGCTCTTAAAGATGGTATTAAATGGCAGTTCTTGAAGGTTCTTTGAGATAAATAATGGAAGAGATAGGAAAAATATCTCTCAGCTCCTTTTTGAGATTTTATGGACTGTGCTGGGTTAATTTTATCTTCTTGTTTGCTTTATAAAAATATGTAAAGTTTTGGGAGGTTATAGGTTATAAATTGTAATTTTTTATAAGTAATATATCCTCTTGTATGGCCTGACAAAAATTTCCCCAGTTATCCTTCCCATAGTCCTCACCTTGGGAGGCACAGTAGACATGAGCAGAGATGAAGATGAGCCAAGAGTCCAGGGTCTTTATTTATACAGGGGGTCTGATTTATAATTATCAAGGGGCATGGGCTGGGGTCTGCAATAGTTAAGGGGGATCTGTTGCCTGCATTAGGTTACGGGTCATGGTTTGTATTTATAGGGGGGCTGGTCTGGGGTCTGTAGTAGTTTAGAGGGTCTGGTGTAGGAGTCCGTTTTTACTTTAAGGGAGTCTGGTTTGTATTTATCAAGGGCTATGGCTTTGGGTCTTCAGTAGTTTATTGGTTCTGGTAATGGAGTCTTTTTTTACTTTTAGTTAATCTGATTTGTATTTATGAAGGGGAATTGCCTGGGGTCTGCAGTAGTTTAGAGGGTCTGGTCTAGGAGTCCGTTTTTACTTTTACTAGGTCTGGTTTATATTTATCAAGGGCTATGGCTTGGGGTCTGGAGTAGTTTAGGAGTTCTGGTCTTGGAGTCTTTTTTTTTTACTTTTAGTGAATCTGATTTGTATTTATGAAGGGGCATGGCCTGGGGTCTGCAGTAGTTTATGGGGTCTGGTGTCTGCATTGGGTTAGAAGTTATGGTTTATTTTTAAGGGGCGCGGGCTGGTCTGAGATCTATAGAAGTTTAGGGGGTCTGGTCTAGGAGTCTGCTTTTACTTTTAGGAGATCTGATTTCTATTTATCAAGGGGCATAACCTGGGGCCTGCAATAGTTTAGAAGTTCTGGTTTTGGAGTCTTGTTTACTTTTAGGGGATCTGATTTGTATTTATTAAGGGCTATGGCCTGAGGTCTGCAGTAGTTTAGAGGGTCTGGTATCTGCATTAGGTTAAAGGTTATGGTTTGTTTTTCAGGGGAGCCGGCTGGTATGGGGGCTGCAGAAGAGGGTCTTGACTAGGAGTCGGTTCTTACTTTTTGGGGGTCAAATTTGGATTTATCAAGGAGCATGGCCTTGGGTATGCTGTAGTTTATGGGGGCCTGGTGCCTGCATTAGGTTACAGGTTATGGGTTTTTTTAAGGGGCGCAGGCTGGTTTGGAATCTGAAGAGGTTTAGGGGGTCAGGTCTTGAAACATGATTTTATTTTTAGGGGATCTGTATTTATCAAGGGGTATGGCCTGGGGCCTGTAATAGTTTAGAGGCTCTGGTTTAGGAATCTTCTTTTACTTTTAGGGAGTCTGGTTAGTAATTATAAAGGGGCATGGCCTGGGCTCTTCAGTAGTTTATGGGGTATGGTCTTGGAGTTGTTTTTTAACTTTTAGGAAATCTGATTTGTATTTATTAAGGGAAATGGCCTGTGGTCTGCTGTAGTTTAGAGGTTCTGATCTTGTAGGTTTTTTTCTACTTTTAGGGGATCTGATATGTATTTATCAAGGGCTATGGTCTGGAGTCTGCATTAGTTTAGGAGATCTTGTCTCTGACTTAATATAGGGCATCTGATCTAGGAGTTTGCTTTAACTTAGTCGGTCTGTTATTATTTTGGGCATTTAGTTTGTATTTAGCAAGGAGTATGGCCTGGGGTCTGAAAACGTTTAGAAGGTATACTGTCTGTCTTAATTTAAGGGGGACTGGTTGGTATTTATCAGGTCTGGTCTTGGATCGGCCGCAGTAGTTTAGGAGTTTGGTGTCTAAACTAATTTGTCTGGTCTATGAGTCTGTTTTTTCTTATTTCGGTTCTGGTCTGAAGTCTTTATTAATTTATGGGGTTTGGGAGTCGATTTTCTTATGACGTTTTCTCTAGATTCTGTGTTTATTCTGAGGGAATCTGGTCTAGAACATATATTTATTTTGGGGGTTTTTTTTGCATTTATCGAGGGGTATAGTCTGGAGTCTGCAGGAGTTTAGGAGATCCAATGTCTGAACTACGTAATATAGGAGGGTCGGGTCTAGAAGTTAGTTTTTACTTAGGGGGTCGTTTTTATTTATGGCATTTGGTTTGTATTCATCACGGGGTATGGCCTGGGGCTGTAGTCCTTTATAAGGCTACTCTTGGGAATCACAGTAGATATGAACAGAGATAAGGATTAGCCTAGAGTCCAGGGTCTGTATTTATACAGAGTGTCAGGTATCTCCACAGGGACGACACCGGGGAGATCACGCAATATCTCACCGTGCCGTCATGCTGCCAGTATTTCATCCGGAATCGCGAGCTCACGATCCAGACCACTCACTCCTTAGGTATCGGCAAGCGACCAGTGGCCATATGGCGTCACACCTCTGGGTTCCAAAGCATGGAATACGTGTTTACGCCCTACGTATGGTCACTGTCAGCTTTACGTTAGCCCTGTTATTAATATTCTCTACCACCACCAGCCGAGCTTGAAATATTATACAGGCCTGGCCGGACGCCTGCGTTTTAGTAGCGTATATGGCTTCAGGGGAGGGAACGATTACAGGACAAAAGAAACAGAACTACTAAATTTTATATTTAATCCTAAAGGGAGGCAGTGTTCAGGAAAAATATATACAAGGATGTTACAAAGGAGACATTAAAATACATAAGCAGTTACACAAATAAAACAGGATAAAAGGAGAAACTTACACTATAAAGACTGCTGCGACGATTCAATATAGGTGGAAGGGAGAGGCTCCGTTTACTGTTATCAAACAGGGTCCTCCACTATGATAGACATATACTCCCAGACAAAGAACACGGCATCAGTCTCAACAAACTATTTTATGCTGAAGGGAGAGACCCTCCTGTGATGACATCACAGGGGCTTGGCTCCACCCTTCAGGTTGGTATTAAAAACCTGGTTTTTGGGATAACTCATCGCGCGTTAATCCCAGAAGCCCAAAAGTGATCTCATATTTTCTATTATGATTTTACCTTCATGTAGAGACCACACATTGCATAGTTGCAGTCTGCTATCCCGGTGTGTTTGCGCTACAGCTCTATGCAGACACTTACAGTGACATGGAATATGCATATTGCTCCTTGGCTGATTCTGCCACTAAAAATATAGGTCCCGTTATTGTCGGACGCATGGAACTTACAATATTTCATATTTTGTTTTGGAGTCGAAGTGTCTGGATATTTATTTTTGAAGCTCGGGAATCAAGCTTTCCCAGTTACACGCAAATTATTGCAATCCAGCATTTTAATCATCCCCTGCATCTTCCAGGGACAAAATGCTTGTGACGCGCCCCTGGGCCTGTGTCGCGCTGCGTTGCGCACGCGGGAGCTTACCCGGAGCCGGATCTGTTGAGGGTTGTAGTCTCGTGGCGGTGACCCGGTCCGTGCCCAGGGAGTCAAACTGAGCGGCGATGTATCAGCGGTAGATGTTGGACGACTACGCCACCCGTTGAGTACAGCTAAGGAGCTGCTGCTGCAGGGCAGACCGCTGAGGCCGGTGGTAGGATTGTGCAGCGTGATAGTATAACCCCCAACGGGAGGGGTATGGCCTCAGGGCAGCCGACGTGGATGATGGGGGTAGCAGGAACCACTCGGAGACAGTACGGTGTAGTTCAGGGTCTTTACTGGTGACAAAGATAGACCCTCCCGGAGTACTGGCTAGCGATTGGGGCCTGGTCAGTCCTTGAGCAGATGGGATCTCCCCTGGCCAGGCGGAGTTGTAGGCCTCCCAACCTAACTGTACTCTTCTGGCTACCTTGCTAGAGGCGGGTATAAGTAGCCCACGTCCCTGAGTGTACCGTGTGGTGCTCACCCGTATGGCCGGTGACTCGGGGCCTTCGGGTTTCTTGGCCAGAGGACCTGGAATCCCCTGCCTGACGGATTCTGCTGCTGGGTAGGAGTTAGTCCCCACAGCCTCGGACTCCGGGTCCGGTAAGAAATCTTCTCAGTCAGGGCGAGCTCTGCAGCTGCCAGCCCCTGACTCCTTGTAACACTGCTCCCACAGAGCTCCTGATGTTCTGTTCCTATATTTGCTTCTTTTCTCTGTCTCTACTTCTTCTCTACTCACTAACCCTGCCTCAGCCCTAGGTTTATATAGGGGAAGTTCTTCCCCTCCCAGGACTGGGCAGGAGGTGTGGCATGCATAGGATTCCTGACCAAGAGACCTCCCACCTGCTCTCAGACGTAATATCTCTATCACTGTGGCAACCAGACCCCTGGGGTGTCACACTTGCATCTTTACTAAGTTATAACACTTCTTGGCTGCCAGCAGTTTGTTTAAGGTCTTACTCATGACTGTGTTAATACGGACTTTGTGCTGAGATTTTTATGAAGACAGCTTTGTACTGACCAAAAGGGAAAAAAGGGAGAAATGGACAATATCTATGACAGACTTTCAATATTCCTCAATATTTCCTTGACACAGGGTTTATATTTATCTAGGGACATGGCCTGGGGTCTGCAGTAGTTTAGAGGGTGTGGTCTAGGAGTCTGTTTTTACATTTAACGGGTCTGGTTTGTATTTATAAAGGGTATGGCCTGGGGTCTACAGTAGTTTGGTGTCTTTATTAATTTAAATGGTTTTGTTTGCATGTATCAAAGACTGTGGCATGGGGGTGGCAGTCTTTAAGATGGTTGGTATTTACTAAGGGGTATGGTCTGGGGTCTGCAGTAGTTTAGGAAGTCTGGTGTCTGAATTAATTTACGGAGTCTGGTCTATGAGTCTGTTTTTACTTAGAGGGTCTAGTCTGTGGTCTTTATTGATGTATGGGGTCTGGGGGTCTCTTTTTACTTGGGAGGGTCTAGTCTGGTTTCTGTGTTTACTGTGAGGTCTGGCTGAGATCTTTATTAATTTATGGGGTCTGTGAGTCTCTTTTTCATTGGGGGTCTGGGTTTTGTGTTTATTGTGAAATTTGGTTTGTGGTCTTTGTTTCTTTAATGAGTCTGGGGTCTGTTGGTGTTATGTCAAATATAAGTAGGTAAGACATAAGAAAAAAATATTAAGGGCCATTTAATATGTTGCTTTTCAGAATCTCTCCAATGTCCTGTCTTAAAAATTGGTAAATACGAGACTAAAAATAAAAAAGAAATAGGAAAAACTATTGTTTTCTGAACTTTGCAATGGGAGGCCAACTTCTTCTCAAGTTTTTTAAATATAGCAGGTTTCCACTGCTGCGGAGATTTCTTGAGTACTGCCCTGTGTTTCCCATCAAAGCCTCATCTTCCATCTGAACGGATGACACCAATGAATAGATGTGAACTTGCTCCCTGCTTTTCCAGTAGATGTTTTTGATAATAGATATTTTCTAGCAACCTCTGATATCCACTTTAAATGGCACAGATTGTCTGGGTTTTGGTTTTGTTGTTAAATGTCACTCAAAATAGGAGCCATTTTTGGAAAGAACAATGTCTAATCAAACGACACCAATTTTCCATTCTAGTCTTCCCTACCGTCATATTAGGCTTAGTAAGGAATAATCCTGCTTTTTGCACAATTAAAAGTTCCAGAAAAATTCGCATAACTCTTCCTAAAGAAATATACTTTGCACAAAGCCTCCAACACAGTATGATGCCCCCGTAGTACTCCCAATACAATGATGTCCCCACAATTCCCCCTCATACATTATGATGCCCCCAGTGACCACAACACAGTATGATGGCCCTCACAGTCCAACAACACAGCATGATGGCCCAGACAGTCCCACAACACAGTATCATAGCCCCCATAGTCCCATAAAACAGTATAATGGACACCACCATCCCACAACACAGTATGATGTTCCACACAATCCCACAAAATAGTATGATCGCACCCATGTCCTTAAACACAGTATGATGGCTTCTAGAGTCCCACAGCAAAGTGTGAAGGTGCCCATAGCCCTCCACAGTATGAAGGCCCCTACAGTTCTACAACACATCATGATGCCCCCACAATTCCACAACACAGTATCATAGCTCACATAATGTCATAACACAGTATAATGCTGCCACCGTTTCACAACACGGTATCATAGCCCCCATAATGTCATAACACAGTATAATGCCCCCACCATTCCAAAACACAGCATGATATCCCACACAATCCCACAATACAGTATGATGCCCCCCACAGTCCCACAACACGGTATCATAGCACCCATAATGTCATAACACAGTATAATGCTGCCACCATTCCAAAACACAGCATGATATCCCATACAATCCCACAACACAGTATGATAGCCCCCATAAACCTTAAACACAAAATGATGGCATCCACACTACAGTATGAAGGCCCCACAGCCCTCCACACAGTATAAAGGCCCCCACAGCACTCCACACAGTATAACAAGCCCCCATACAGTATAATGCCCCTGATGCACCACCTGGGCCGTGGGGTACTCTGTGCCGGGCCGGTCGTTGCTAGGGGAGATGTCACAGTGGCGGTGACCCGGTCCGTGACCCAGCGCGGTCAGTAAAAAGGGGATTTTATAGTTTTTATGTACAAAGTTCGTGACGCCACCTGTGGTATGCGGCTAAAGGGAGCTGCCGCTGCGGAGCAGGTCCTCTGGAGCTGATGTTACTGCAGCAAAGCTGGTGTGGCTCTCCACAGGTAGAGCTTAGCTCCAGGGCAGTGTAGATGTTATAGGTGATGCTGGGCGTTGTAGTGCAGGGTTTGATGGCGCAGCTATAATCAGTCCACAACTTAATGGCGGTTTCCTCTTATCTTTACTGGCAGTGATTAGGAAGCAAGTAAGGAATCCACCTCACCAAGTTGGAGGCCTTCCCTTTCCACTAATCTCTTTGGCCCTGCTGCTTGTAGCGGTGCGGTGGCCCTCTTCCCTGAGTGCAACGTCTTTGTGCTCACCCGTATGGCAGGCAGCTCGGGCCTTGCTGATGCGTCGCTCCCACGTGGCGGTGCTGGACCCTGCGGTGCTGCTGAGCCTCCGGGCGTCTGATGGGGCCAGGAGACCTGCAGTCTCCTGCCCTCCGGTTTCTGCTTCTGGGCCTTCAGTGCCCCGCAGCCTCGGACTCCGGTGTCCGGTTCCTCTGTGCTGATTTCTTCTGGGGTGAACTGCCACGCAGCTCCAGTCCCCAGCTCCTCTCTCTTTGACGTCCTGACTTCAACTCCTCACACTAAGTCTAACTATCCCCGCCCCCAGATCCCAGTTGCCAAGGGGAGGGACTCCCCTTGCTGGTCTGGAGCCAGGACAGTGTTGCATGCTTAGCAAAACCTAATTAGGGGATCCCTGCTTGCTTCCAGGCATGGCATCACCTCTTGTGAGGGAGGCAATGCCACTGTGGTAACCGGACCCCTGGGGTGCCACACCCCCCTCACACACATACAGTATGATGGCTCCCACACAGCATAATGACCCACTCTTGGAATAGTGACCCCCACACAACTCTTGACACAGTATAATGGCCTTCACACAGTCACCCACACAGTATAGTGGTCCCCCATAGCCCTCCATACAGTATAATGGTCCCTACAGTCCTCCATACAGTATCACCCCCACTGTCCCAAACACAGTTTGATCAATCCAACAGTCCCCCAAGCATAAAGTTGATGGCCCCACATCCTCCTACATACAGTATAATGGTCCCAAAATATATTCACCACACACAGTATATCCCCACACACATACTCCTTGATGGAATAAAAAAAAATGTATTCCCCCACTGCTCTGGTCACTGCAGCATGTGCTCTGAAGCTCCACACGGCGGACATGATGATGTGACATCATCAAGATCACTGTGCTGAAATATCAGAGCTCAGACGCACAGGGAGAATGAGAGAAAAGTGAGAGTAGTTTTATCAACATTTTGCCTAGTTGGCAACTAGAACCCCAAACTAAAGCCCTTAAAACTTAACTTTTATTAAAGTATATAACTCTCCTGAGGATAGTAGATATTAAAATAATTACATAAGTACAAGCAGCAGAGTAGGGTCGGATATTATAATCTGCAATTTTGCTTTTCCACTATGTGGTTATCCGACCAATTCTCATTATCATGTATTTGTGGCCGCGGACCACCTATCGTATGTTATCAAAAGTGAGAGTAGGGCGCCCTGTTCCATTGTATTCAACTGTATGCGGATGCTGTTGAAAGTGTGAAACCAGACAGGGAGACCCAATGCAGGCATCATCATTGGACCCCCAAACTCACGGGCCTGATAACGGCCACATGGACTGACGCTATTACCTACCAATATCCATATAACTCAGACATACATGGGTGTCAGATTTTTCCTAAAAGGGAATTTGTTAGCATGATTTTACACCCCAAACTATATTTGTGTGCTGGCAGCTCTTTCATAGAAAAGTTCAGCAGTACCTTTGCATGGCCAGTCCATTCCTCTGTTATTGAGAAATCAATGTTTGAGTTGATATTCCAATGAGGCTGAAGAGCTATGGTAGATCTAAAGCCTCTGTCACTCCAGCTCTATTCCCTTCTCAGCACCGCCTCCTCCTGCTTGACTAATGACTCTTTAGCCTGAATTTACACAGCGTAGAGGCTGTCAGTCAAGCTGCGCTGGACGCTGATTGTGTCACTTGTGAAAACCGACATGGACCACAGCGGTCATAAGTGACGGGAACAGAGCCTGGCTGTGGAATCCAGACAGGTGAGTAGCGGTAATAAAGTAAGACAGTAATATGACGCGCCCCTGGGCCTGAGTCGCGCAGCGTTGCGCACGCGGGAGCCTACCCGGAGCCGGATCAGATGGGGGTAGTAGTCTCATGGCGGTGACCCGGTCCGTGCCCAGGGAGTCAGACTAAGTGGCAGTCTATTAGCAGTAGATGGTGGATGACTACGCCACCCGTTGAATGCAGCTATGGAGCTGCCGCTGCAACGCAGACCGCTGAGGCCGGTGGAAGGATGGTGCAGCGTGGATGGTATAACCCCCACCGGGAGGGGTATGGCCTCAGGGCAGCCGACGTGGATGACGGGGGTAGCAGGAACCACTCAGAGACGATGCGGTGTAGTTCAGGGTCTTTACTGGTGACAAAGATAGACCCTCCCGGAGTACTTGCTAGCAATCGGGGCCTGGTCAGTCCTTGAGCAGATGGGTTCTCCCCTGGCCAGGCGGAGTTGTAGGCCTTCCCAACTAACTGTACTCTTCTGGCTACCTTGCTAGAGGCGGGTAAAAGTAGCCCACGTCCCTGAGTGTACCGCGTAGTGCTCACCCATATGGCCGGTGACTCGGGGCCTTCTAATGGCTTCCGCTCCACGATGGCGGTGCTGGTCCCACGCGTGTGACCGTGCCTTCGGGTTTCTGGGCCAGAGGACCTGCAATCCCCTGCCGGTCGGTTTCTGCTGCTGGGTAGAGATTAGTCCCCACAGCCTCGGACTCCGGGTCCGGTGATACTTCTCAGTCAGGGCGAGCTCTGCAGCTGCCAGCCCCTGACTCCTTGTAACACTGCTCCCACAGAGCTCCTGATGTTCTGTTCCTATATTTGCTTCTTTTCTCTGTCTCTACTTCTTCTCTACTCACTAACCCTGCCTCAGCCCTAGGTTTATATAGGGGAAGTTCTTCCCCTCCCAGGACTGGGCAGGAGGTGTGGCATGCATAGGATCCCTGACCAAGAGACCTCCCACCTGCTCTCAGACGTAATATCTCTATCACTGTGGCAACCAGACCCCTGGGGTGTCACATTCCCCCCTAGTGAAATTTAGTACTCCGGGACTAAACATATTTTAGAAAAACATAACAAGATATAACAATAACAATACAATAAAGAAACACATAAAGGTGGTCACGGCATGTCCGTAACCGGGTGCAGTCTTTGAAGAAAGCAAGGTGTCCATTTCACCAAAACAGGGAGACGTAACCAGGTAGGGGTCTGTCCTGCCCCGAGTCCTTAACAGTCTTTAGTCCGTCCTGGGTTACGCTCCAACTATGTACACAGGATTCCTGGTAAATCCACCAAAGACTCCTATAAACAACTAGAAACACATAATTATACACAAGCAACAAGAAAAACAGGTAACCACAAATAAAACTATTTATACACTTCAAATCCTCCAACGTGCGGGTAACTGGCCTCTAGTGGCCCTAGTGGACCTACGGAGCTGACTGTCTGGCCCTGAACTACAGGGTGTAGGAGCTGTCAAGGGTAAATTGGGCAGCTGTCTACGGGCCCTTTGGCTCACTAGGGATATGGCAGGCTCACTGCAAGCAGAGGGTTGATCCTCCTGATCTGCTGGTGTGGGGTCTTCTGCCTCCTGGACCGGCTGTTCTTCCAGCTCTACCTGTTGCTCCGTAGGTGCTTGGGATGCTGGTTGGAGGAAGGTGAGTACGGGTACCACAACTGCACCATTGACTTGAGTCCAAGACCGAGGGAAGTCTCCGAGCACAGTACTAACCATATCTTCCCTTTCCTCTACGGGTCGATGGTCTTCTTGTTCCTCTTCAGGGTTCCGTAGCTGTTCGGGACACTTCTTCAAGTGATCCTGGGATACAATGGTTGTGGTTTCCCCTCCGTCTTTACTGATGGTACAGACCTTTGGGTTGTCGTGGCTTGAGGGCAGTACGGTGTACGGGTCCTTCTCCCACTGGTCGTCCAACTTGTGGAGCCGTCTTTTTCTCTTCAAGACCTGCTCTCCGGGTACCAGGGGAACAGCGGGAGCACACTGGTTGTAAGTTTTCTCTTGTCTTTCCCTAGCTTGACAGAGACTTCGCTCCACGCTCTCCTGTACTTTCCGGTACTGCTGCTGCCTCTCTGTGTCCCAGTCTGCTTCTGGTGAAGTGTCCTCGGGTGTCAGGACTCCCATCTCCAGGTCAACAGGTAGCTTCCCAGGTCTTGCCCTCATCAGGTAAGCCGGGGTACAGTTGGTGGAACCTACCGGGATGTGGTTGTATAGGTCCACTAGGTCGGGCAGCTTCTCAGGCCACAGACTGCGTTCTTCCAGGGGCAATGTTTTCAGAAGATCTATCACCACCTGGTTCATTTTCTCACAAAGTCCATTAGTTTGCGGATGATAGGGTGTCGTCCTTATCTTCCGGCAGCCATACAGAGTGCAGAATTCTTGGAAGACCTCCGCTTCAAAGGCAGGTCCCTGGTCTGTCAACACTTGGTCCGGGTACCCGTGTGGACGGCAGAAATGCTGCTGGAAGGCTTTAGCTGCTGTTCGAGCTGTTAAGTCCTTGACGGGGACGACAACCAAGAACCGGGAGTAGTGATCCACGATGGTTAGTGCGTAGACGTAGCCACTTCTGCTTGGGGTCAGTTTTACATGATCCAAGGCTACCAGTTCCAACGGCTGCCGGGTGACGATGGACTGCAGGGGAGTCTTCTGGCTGGCACGGTCCTTCCTCCTCAGGTTGCACGGGCCACAGTCTCTGCACCACCTCTCGATGGTTCCCCTCATGCCTACCCAATGGAACCGCCCGCGCAGCAGGAACTCCAGCTTCTTCCATCCGAAATGCCCAGCTCCATCGTGGTATGCCTCCATCACCATGGCTGCGTCTCGTAGTGGCACCACTACTTGCCAGATTAGTTCATGCGTCCGGGAGTTAACCATCCTGCGGCACAACTTCCCCTTGTAAAGGAACAGTCTACTCTTTTCTGCCCACAGTTGCTTGGCTTCCTCCGGAGCGTCTGGGTCAAGGCGAGCCTCTGGCCAAGTCAGCATCTCCTTCACCAGCCGGACGGCAGGGTCACTGTCTTGCGTTTCCGCCCAGTTGTACTGAGGTAAGGGGTTAAGCGTAGCGCCTTGCTTACTCCTTACCCGATGGGAATACTGGATAGTCCCATGACGGTGAAACGCGGGGAGTTCGACTTCTTCCAGTCCCTCTGGATCTTCTCCTACGTCCGGTAGGTTTGGCATCCTGGACAGGGCGTCCGCGTTGGTATTGGAGCGTCCTGCCCGGTATTTGATGGTGAACTCGTAGTTGGACAGGCGGGCCATCCATCTCTGCTCTAGGGCACCGAGTCTTGCCGTGTCCAGGTGTGTCAACGGGTTGTTATCTGTGTACACGACGAACCGGGAAGAAGCGAGGTAGTGCTTAAAGCGTTCGGTGACTGCCCACACCACTGCCAGGAACTCTAGCTTAAATGAGCTGTAATTCTCAGGGTTTCTTTCGGTGGGTCGCAGTTTTCGGCTGGCGTAAGTGATTACTCGCTCTTTCCCCTGCTGGATCTGGGACAGCACGGCTCCTAGCCCGATGTTACTTGCGTCGGTGTAGAGGATAAAGGGCTGGCTGTAATCTGGGTACGCCAGGATTTCATCCCCCGTGAGGGCCATCTTCAGCTGGCGGAAGGACTCTTCTTCCAACTTCTCCCATCTGAAGGGCGGCTTCTGGTTCTTGGCCTTCCGGGACTGGCCTATCAGGAGGTCCTGCATAGGAGCTGCCTTTTTGGTGAAACCGGGGATGAACCTGCGGTAGTAGGCTACCAACCCGAGGAACTGCCGCACTTCCTTTACACTGGAGGGACTTGGCCATTTCTTAATTGCGGTGATCTTATCAGGGTCGGGAGCCACTCCGTCAGCGCTCACCACGTGTCCCAGGTACTGCACCTTTGGTTTCAGGAGGTGACACTTGGAGGGTTTCACCTTTAGGCCGTAGCTTGCCAGAGCTTCGAACACTTCCGCCAGGTGTTTCAGGTGGTCCTCATAAGTCTTAGAATATACGATGACATCGTCCAGGTATAACAGGACCGTCTCGAAGTTTCTGTGGCCCAGACAGCACTCCATTAATCGTTGGAAGGTTCCTGGTGCGTTGCAGAGTACGAACGGCATACAGGTAAACTCGCTAAGTCCCATCGGGGTGGTGAATGCGGTCTTCTCCCGGTCCGCCTCTGCTACAGGAACCTGCCAGTACCCACTAGTGAGATCCAAGGTAGAGAAGAAATTAGCAGATCTTAAAGCAGCCAAAGACTCCTCTATCCTTGGTAAGGGGTACGCATCCTTGTGTGTGATACGGTTGATTTTCCGGTAATCTACACACATCCTCATGGTGTTGTCTTTCTTTTTGACTAAGACTAGTGGAGCTGCCCAGGGGCTACAGCTATCCCTGATCACCCCAGCCTCCTTCATGTCTCTAAGCATCCCCTTGGCGTGTTGGTAGTGTGCAGGGGGTACGGGTCGATACCTCTCTTTTATGGGAGGATGGTCTCCCGTGGGGATGTGGTGTTCTACCCCCTTGACTCGCCCGAAGTCTAACGGGTGTTTACTAAACACTCTCTCGTACTCTTGAACCACCCGATAGACTCCCTGTTTCTGGTGTGAGGGAGTGGAGTCAGTACCCAAATGTAGTTGCTGACACCAGTCCTCCATTGTTTTCTTAGAGCCGTTACCTTCCTCCGGGTGAGATGGAGGCAAGGGTTCCACAGATTGTATAGCATTTTGGTTAATGGTATATAATTTGGCTAGCGTGGCATACCGGGGC
Organism: Phyllobates terribilis; assembly: GCF_046119375.1. Classification (NCBI taxonomy): domain Eukaryota; kingdom Metazoa; phylum Chordata; class Amphibia; order Anura; family Dendrobatidae; genus Phyllobates; species Phyllobates terribilis. Next base: position 61,250,706 of record NW_027362764.1, on the reverse strand, counting down.
AGGTACACTTCCCTCTTCCCGATATTGATTATGCGAACGGGCACCCTCCCATGGCGTACATTAACCACCCCCCGTGCTGTCAAGATGGTGGGCCTACTGTCTGAGTAAACTGGTTCTACCATTGCCTGGTAATCTCTACCTCTCAGACCAATAGCTGCCCGGCACCAAATCATCATTTCACTTTTTGGGGGCATGGCAATAGGGAAAGGGTCACACATTCTCACGCTACCAATCTCACCGCCGGAGAGTTCCACCTGTTGCCGTCGCATCAGTGCCCGGATCTCTTTTTGGAGCACTCGCTGCTCGCCGGAGCTGGCGTTCTTGGCAACCTGCTGTAAAAGGAAAATCACCTCTGCAAGACAATTTTCAATTACATTAGTTCCTAGAGTTATCTTTGGGTGACTCTCGTGTTTGTCAATGTCTACAATGATCAGTCCCTGTGCTGCCAGTTCGACTCTACCGATTTTAATGGTCACCTCTTTAAATCCAATCTGTGGCACGGGCTGACCATTGCTGGCGATGATACTCAAGTCGTCGTCAGGGTAGCGGGTGATATCCGAGTCATTCCAGTACTGCTTGAAGAGCACGTACGGGATGGTGGTGACCTGTGACCCGGTGTCCAGTAGGGCACTCATAGGAATGCCATCCAGTACCACGGGTAAGACTGGACGTCCTCCCACATATTTGTCGCGCCAGTTCGATGGGCCTGGTGATCTTTTTCCTGGGGGTTGGCCCTCTACCCCAGGTTGTGCCAGTTTAAAGGACAGTACCTTGCCATATGTCCGGGTTGATTGCAGCGGCGGCAGATGGGTCGTCCGTCCTCGTTGTATCGGTCGCTGGGTCTCCCTCTGGCCGGTGGGGTCCTCCTTGGTCGACACCACGGGATGTCCTCCGGTCCGGATGCCAGCTGGATCTTCCCTGGAGTGGAAACCTGTAAAGACTGCACAGTTCGGGTTAGCGCAGCAACGCTTTTAGCTAGCTCTTGGACCTGATGGTGCAGGTCTGGAGCCGGGTCATTGTTCAAAGCCTGCGCATCAGCTCCCACAGGCCCTGCCGACAAGGGTGCCGCCTCCTGGTGGTAAGTGGTAGTGGGGCGTCTGTGGGTCACAACGCCACCTGGTGCCGGTTCTCGGAGCACCCGGATGGCTCTGTCCTTGAACTGTGCAAATCCCAGATGAGGGTCCTGTAAGGCCATTGCCCGCAACTGGGTTCGGTGGGCATTGCAATATAAACCCTCTATAAATTGTTCAGTCAACAGCCTGTCCTCGTCTCCCACGCCGTCAGGGTCGGTCTGCTTAATGGCTCTCAGGGCCTCTTGTAGGTTCAGGGCATAGTCCCTTATACTCTCGTGTGCTCGCTGCTTGCACCCGTAGAATCTAAGCTTGATCTCGGCTGAGGTGCGGGTATCAAAGGTGTCCCTCAGCCGGGTTAGTATCCCTGCGACAGTCCTCCCCCCAGGTGGCCAGGACTTTACCTCCCTTCGGGCTGCCCCAGTTAATTGGGCCACCAGGATGCTCACTTTTTGCTCTTCTGTGAGGGGGTACACCTGGAATAGGCTATCCAGCTTTTCTCTAAAGTCATGCAGGGTATGTGACTCCCCTGAGTACTGGGGTAGCCAGGCCGCTCCCGGGATATAGGGCATGGTGAAAGGCATGACTGCAGCAGCGGTGGCGCTGGCGGGGGTTGAGGCAGTGAAGCTCTCCTCCGTATCCGACATCCTCCTCCCCCCTAGTGGACCGTGGCCTACCTTGCGATGATCCTCTTCCGTAGGCCGCGGCTCCGCAGTAGATCGTCAGGGTTGAGGACCTTCCGTCGCGCTCCTGTGACGTCGGCGTCTGCTGGGCTCCTTCCAGGACCTTATGCGACGTCCGGACGTGAGGCGGGGCTTCAGTTCTCGCGCGCTTTCGGAGTCCACGCCCCTCTTCTTCCTGCGTGACGTCTTCAAGATGGCGTCCAACGGCGGGAAAACTCCACGGAAGGCGGGAAGAAGGCTGAAAATGGCGCCGGATGGCGGGAATCTTCACCGATGGCGGGAAGAAGGCTGAAGATGGCGCCGGATGGCGGGAATCTTCACCACAGGTAAGTTTGAACAGTCTTTTTCAGGCACGCAGTACCCGGTGGTTGCGGGCACGAAATCCTGCCGACTACGCCAAAAGTTGACGCGCCCCTGGGCCTGAGTCGCGCAGCGTTGCGCACGCGGGAGCCTACCCGGAGCCGGATCAGATGGGGGTAGTAGTCTCGTGGCGGTGACCCGGTCCGTGCCCAGGGAGTCAGACTAAGTGGCAGTCTATTAGCAGTAGATGGTGGATGACTACGCCACCCGTTGAATGCAGCTATGGAGCTGCCGCTGCAGGGCAGACCGCTGAGGCCGGTGGAAGGATGGTGCAGCGTGGATGGTATAACCCCCAACGGGAGGGGTATGGCCTCAGGGCAGCCGACGTGGATGATGGGGGTAGCAGGAACCACTCAGAGACGATGCGGTGTAGTTCAGGGTCTTTACTGGTGACAAAGATAGACCCTCCCGGAGTACTTGCTAGCAATCGGGGCCTGGTCAGTCCTTGAGCAGATGGGATCTCCCCTGGCCAGGCGGAGTTGTAGGCCTTCCCAACTAACTGTACTCTTCTGGCTACCTTGCTAGAGGCGGGTAAAAGTAGCCCACGTCCCTGAGTGTACCGCGTGGTGCTCACCCGTATGGCCGGTGACTCGGGGCCTTCTAATGGCTTCCGCTCCACGATGGCGGTGCTGGTCCCACGCGTGTGACCGTGCCTTCGGGTTTCTGGGCCATAGGACCTGCAATCCCCTGCCGGTCAGTTTCTGCTGCTGGGTAGAGATTAGTCCCCACAGCCTCGGACTCCGGGTCCGGTGATACTTCTCAGTCAGGGTGAGCTCTGCAGCTGCCAGCCCCTGACTCCTTGTAACACTGCTCCCACAGAGCTCCTGATGTTCTGTTCCTATATTTGCTTCTTTTCTCTGTCTCTACTTCTTCTCTACTCACTAACCCTGCCTCAGCCCTAGGTTTATATAGGGGAAGTTCTTCCCCTCCCAGGACTGGGCAGGAGGTGTGGCATGCATAGGATCCCTGACCAAGAGACCTCCCACCTGCTCTCAGACGTAATATCTCTATCACTGTGGCAACCAGACCCCTGGGGTGTCACAAATATACCTCAAGGTATTTTCCAGTTATGACCACCAGTGATCAGCTGTAATTTGTCGCCAAACTTGACAGTAAGTGCTCAATTTCCCTGCAATGCCCCCACAGGTGGAAACAAGCATTACATGTTGCAATTTCAAGTCATTATGCTGTCTGTGTAATGCAGGACCTGATCGTTTCCCCAGAACGAGAGACGCTCTTATAACCATTAGAATGATAATGGGGGATAAAAACACACAGATGGCCTTGATACTGAAATTATTCAGGTTCTTTGGGGTTTTAATATTTTTAGAAGTATATTTTCCATAGAATTTTTAAAGTAAATTAAACTTAATTTTAAATTACATTCTTATAGACAGAAAGTACCGCATATTACTAAACATTTAATAAAAAAAAATTATGAAAATCCAGCTGTGTTATAATGGATGGATCTTATCTTCTTATCTTCATCTTCTTTGCGTCTGTTTTTTTTAACATTAATATTAATTAATTCATTAATAAATTATGCACTTTACCGGTGTAAAATACAATAGAAAAGTAGAAGATTCCAAGTAAAATTCTATATTGCCAAAACAAAAAGCTGTTAAAATCCTAATAATAATGATTCAGCGCACTTTTCTTTTAATATAAAGTTGCACTTCGGATGGTGCCTTAGAGCTATTTGTACCTAGGAAAGAAGAAAAAGAATGATGGACACATTTTGAGGGACGCATAATATCCAAGTTATTCATTTAAATATTGTTAAAGAGAGTCTGTCAGCAGGCTCTTGTTATGTTATCTGAGAGCAGATTAATATAGGGCTCGAGAGCCTGATTTCAGCGATGTGTCACTTACTGTGTTGCTTGGTGCAGTTTTGATAGAATCCCTGTTTTCTCTGCTGTAGATGCAGCAGTGCTCAGAATGCTGAGCTGTGTATAACCCCGCCCACATTACTGATTGGCTGCTTCCTCTGCACACTGTGCATTGTCAGCAAGCTGCCAATTAGTGGTGGGGGTGGGGTTATGCAGATTAGCTGGACTGGCCTGCATGTGACACCTAGTCCTGCAGTGATAATCTGTTACTGATAAAACACTGATTGTAATGAAACTACAAAACACAGCCTAATAAGTGACACATCGCAGGAATCAGGCTCTCTTCCTCTACATTAGGCTGCTCTCAGATTAAATAGTAGTAAAACTGATGACAGATTCCTTTTAGAAAGTCAAAAACTCTCTTAATTGTACTGCAAAACAGAGATGCCTTTGTATAGACATTGTCCTTTTAGAAGAAAGCAGCATGCAATGATTGGTAGCCGCTAGCATGGGTAGTTTTCTTGAATAGAGCCTCCTTTGCCTTTATTTTATTAAAAACGACTCCTGAATAGAAAATGTACCCATTGAAAAAAAAAAAAAAAAGTGATAAAGCTAAATTCAACGATTCAATATATTAGATGGCTCTAATGTACTTATAGGAAAATCCACATAAAAAGTCTCAAATCTAGACTTAAAGTTGGAGAAATGTACTTGAGAAATGAAATTGAATTCTACTCGAAAAAAACAAAAAACTCCGCCTTCGCAAAAATGCAGATTTTTTGTAATTCGCTTTCGTGCAGATTCAGCAAATGGGGGTATAGTGGACCATAAAAGGCGATGAAAAGGATAAAAATAAAAAATCACTTATACTCACCTTACCGCTCACCTCTCCAGCCCGACCACTCCTCACCATCACCCATCCGATCCTCGTCACATCTTATCACCGCTACTAGCGCTGAAATCCTAGGGTCTCCTCACACCATGTTTGGACTTCCAAGGCTGATAAGGCCTGGGACATTTCCGCCTGTGCCTACGCAAGGTCACAACGCCACTTTGCTACATCATGACGTCTTGACCTTAAAGGGATATTCCCATCTCCAAAATCCTATCCCAATATTTAGTAGGTGTAATAATAATAATAATAATAATTAGAAATGTAGTCTAGTTCTTCTGATTTGTTGTCTCTTACCCCATGTGTAGGGCATTGCAGTAGCTTAGGTATCCATGATTACAACCAAAAACAACTAGTTAGCTAACTGTCACTATATCAGTGGTTATAACCATGGATATCTAAGGTCCTGCAATGTCCTGCATATAAGGAAAGAGACAAAGTGAATCAGAAGAACTATGCTACATTTCTAATTGGAGGTATTTGCTAATATTATTATTATTACACCTACTACATATTGGGATAGGATCTTGGAGATGGGAATACCCCTTTAAGTGCCTGCACATAACGGTCCTTGGCCTCATCCGACCCTGAAATCAAGGCCTAGGGGATTTAGCGTGAGCGGTGGGGATAAGAAGATGCGACGAGGATAGGACGGGTGATGGTGAGGAACAAAAGGGCCGGATAGGTGAGCAATAACATGAGTATAACTTTTTTTTTCAGCCTTTTGAAGGGAGTGCAGCAACTAAGGCTAGGTGCAGGAGAACATACTTTTTGTCATCTGAGAAAATCGGATCAAATATGCAAATCCCACTGTGATCAGAGTTTATTACAGTGTTCTCTGATTCTCTTGGATGAGGAGAAGATGGAGAAAAAACATTTCTGCATCTTCTCTATTTTGACAGTGAACAGAAATCGAACTGCACTCAGATGTCACCCGAGTGCAGTCCAATGTTTTCCACGCACTCATTGACTTGGATATCACCATACTTATGACCTTTGTCAAAATGAAACCTGTGATATATTCACATCAAAATGACTTAAAAAAGGAACACATTTTAAAACTTCAGAAGAAAAGTCTATTAAGCTGCTAGCTCGAGTTTACAGAGAAAGATATCTTGGCTCACGCTTGTGCAAAAAATGTGCAATGTTTTTTAATAGTATGCTTCATTTCGACTTTTCTAAAAAAGCGAGCGTGGCTTATTGGTAGGGGCCAACCATGGCCCAACAGGTTTATTATAATTTATGCCGAAAATTGTAGAAAATTGTGAAAAATTCTGATCTACAGGTGCATCTCACAAAATTAAAATATCAGTAAAAAGTTAATTTATTTCAGTTTTTCAATACAAAAAGTGAAACTCATATATTATATAGAGTCATTACACACAGAGTGATCTATTTCAAGTGTTTATTTCTGTTAATGTTGATGATTATGGCTTACAGCCAATGAAAACACAAAAGTCATTATCTCAGAAAATTAGAATACTTTATAACAACAGCTTGAAAAATTATTTTAAAATGCGAAATGTCCTACTGAAATGTATGTTCAGTAAATGCCCTCAATACTTGGTCGTGGCTCCTTTTGCCTCAATTATTGCATCAATGCGGCAATGTGGCATGGAGGGATCAGCCTGTGGCACTGCTGAGGTGTTATGGAAGCCCAGGTTGCTTTGATAGCAGCCTTCAGCTCGTGTGCATTGTTGGGTCTGGGGTCTCTCATCTTCCTCTTGACAATACCCCATAGATTCTCTATAATAGATTCTCTATGAGGTTAATGTCAGGCGAGTTTGCTGCCAATCAAGCACAGTGATACTGTTGTGTGTAAACCAGGTATTGGTACTTTTGGCCGTGTGGACAGGGGCCAAGTCCTGCTGGAGAATGACATCTCCATCTCCAAAAAGCTTGTCGGCAGAGGGAAGCATGAAGTGCTCTAAAATGTCCTGGTAGACGGCTGCGCTGACTTTGGTCTTGATAAAACACAGTGGACCTACACCAGCAGATGACATGGCTCCCCAAACCATCACTGATTGTGGAAACTTCACACTAGACCTCCAGCAGCTTGGATTGTGGCCTCTCCACTCTTCCTCCAGACTCTGGACCTTGATTTCCAAATGAAATGCAAAATTTACTTTCATCTGAACACAACACCTTGGACCACTGAGCAACAGTCCAGGTCTTTATCTCCTTGGCCCAGGTAAGACGCTTCTGGCGTTGTCTATTGGTCATGAGTGGCTTGACACAAGGAATGTGACACTTGTAGCCCATGTCCTGGATACGTCTGTGTGTGGTGGCTCTTGAAGCAATGACTCCAGCAGCAGTCCACTCCTTGTGAATCTCCCCCAAATTTTTGAATGGCCTTTTCTTAGCAATCCTTTCAAGGTTGCGGTTATCCCGGTTGCTTCTGCACCTTTTTCTACCACACTTTTTCTTTCCACTCAACTTTCCATTAATATCCTTGGATACAGCACTCTGTGAACAGCCAGCTTCTTTAGCAGTGACCTTTTGTAGCTTACCCTCCTTGTGGAGTGTGTCAATGACTGCCTTCTGGACATCTGTCAAGTCAGCAGTCTTCCCCATGATTGTGGAGCCTACTGAAACAGACTAAGGGACCTTTTCATACACTTCAGAAGCCTTTGCAGGTGTTTTTTGTTAATTATTCTAATTTGCTGAGATAATGACCTTTGTGTTTTCATTGGCTGTAAGCCATAATCATCAACATTAACAGAAATAAACACTTGAAATAGATCCCTCTGTGTGTAATGACTCTATATAATATAGGAGTTTCACTATTTGTATTGAAGAACTGAAATAAATTAACTTTTTGATGATATTCTAATTTTGTGAGAAGCACCTGTACATCAGCTCATAATTAGCTTATATGTTAGTCTGTGATGTCTGGACAGCCCAAGTTGTTTGCTTCTTTATAAATATGGTGCATCTTACTCTTCTGGACTTGACTGATATTTTATTCAACCTCCCCTTCCCTTTTCTTTTTGTATCAGTACGAATAATCAAAATAGAGCGAAGAATGCAGTTAAAAAACATGTATTTTTCACCTTTTGTACACTTTATTGTTATATGTCACCAGATTTTTGCAGGCAACAGGTTTACTAGTCCTCTAGTGATAATCTCCTGCTGACAAAACAGTAATTTTATAAAAAAAAACTACACTAAGCAGCCCAGTAAGTGACACATACTTGGAATCAGGGTCTCTGTCCCTACATTATGTTGCTCTCAAATTAGGTGGCTAAAACCTGATGACAGATTCCCTTTAAGAAAAAAATGTTCTATAAATAAAAAATAAAAAAGTCTTGTTCGTCATGATGAAAAAAATTGGTTTTAGTAGTAATGATAACTAAAATCAAAGTCTAAAAACACTTGTGGTTAAGGAGGTAAAAGTAAAAATAAATAAATATATAAATTTAATTTTATAAAATATATCAATGAAATTTTAACCGAAAAGCAAATGTTTCTGCTCGCTGGGTATCTCCCAGATCATAAAAGTCTCACCCTTATTTATAGCGATTTTCATATGAGGAACAATCTACGGTCTTATTGTTTCCATGTGGACGATCATTAACACAAATACAATGTGAATTTATCACCAGACTCAGCAAGTTCACGGTCAAGAAGGTGAAAAACTGCAACTCAGGGGAAACCGGCGAACAACTGAAAGTTGCTGATTCATGGAGAAAAATGTGCATTCATCCATTACCCTAGCTACTTGACTGTAATCTGGAGCATGTGTATATACTTTGCTCAGAAGGGATTTTCACGCCTTAGACATTTATATTATTTCCCGAGTATTCCATAAATGTGGGAGACTAAGGACGCAGTCGTATAACATGGATGACGATCACATCGCAATGCTCGGACTGACCGGCTGCTCTCCTCACCCAAGCCTGACAGCTTCATGTATTTCTATGCGGCTGTCAGGCTTGGGACAGCAGAGCCACCGGCCAGTCCATGAACTGTGATGTGATCGTCGTCCGTATTATATGGCCGTCTGACTGCGCCCTTAATGTGAGGGAATGGTGGCAACATCTATTAAAGTCTATGGAAGCTACAGGATTGGTGGAGTCCTCGCCTCAATCCCAAGTTTTCTGGATAACCCAAAGTTGTCCAAGATTAGAAAACCCCTAAGGCTATGTGCACACCTTCAGTATTTGCAGCAGATTTTTTTTCTCCTGCAAATATCGGAGTGTTGCTAAGAAAAACATTGCGTAAATTTTGCCTCTTTTTGTTTTCACACGACAGTTTCCTCCAGATCCGAGAAAACTGCTCCGATTATTCTGAACAGACTCTTTGATCAGAATTGCATCAGTTTTTCTCTGACAAGGAGAAGTTTTTTTTTCCCAACATGTCAGTTTTGTCAGTCCGTGAAAATTGGACCACACTCGTATGTCATCCGAGTACTGTCCAATCACGCACCCATTGACTTGCATTGGCTCCTCAGCTCACAATTGGACATGTCTCCAATTTTTTCGTCTGACCACTCGATCCGAGGAAAGAGATGAACATATGCACGGACCCACAGAATATCATAGGTACGAGAGCTGTCCGTGAAAACCAAGGAGAGCACTTCTCCAAGAAAATTGGTCGTGTGCACGAACCCTATGTGTGAAAAATACTGCAAAAATGCTGAAAGAATTGACATGCTGCAGATGTGAAACTGCTTCAAATCTGCATGGAAAAAATAAGCAGCGTGTGCATGAGACTTCAGGAATCTCATTCACTTTGCTGGTACTGTAAAATGCTGCATTTTTTCATGATAAAAAGGCATAGTGTGAACAAGCTCTAAGAGTGTTAAGTGTATGTGCACATGGCGTCTTTTTCCAGCAGATGCTGTACGGAAAAGCGTCCCAAAAAATGAACATGGTGCACAGCAATGTCAAAAATGTCCTTCTTGTATCACTTCTTTTACCTTCTTCAGGGTTAGGAAACTCTCTAAACAATAGCAAAGCCGCCAGTGAAGCCGCCCTAGGTAAATGACATTTATTTTCCGGTATTTTCCTGCGTTACCTGGGGAAACTCAGCGTCTAAATGGCGCGGTGTACACATAACCTTATGGTATGTTCATGGCACTGGTACTAGTGTGTTTTATAGAAACCATATAACCAGAAATACAAAATACAGAAAATACAGAGTTTGAGCAGAGTGTGATCACAGTTTGATTTCTCGGATGAGGAGGAGATGGGAAAAAAAATGTCTCCATATTTTCTATTCTGTCAGTCCATGAATATTGAACTGCACTCAGATATCATCCGAGAGCAGTCCGATATTTTCCACAAACTAATTGACTAGCATGGCTGATTGCGATCCGATAATCGAATCCAACTCAGGCATGCTGCGATTTTTTTTCCTCAGACCGGCTACGTCCGAGGAAAAGATCAGATATGTGCACACTCCATAGAATAACATTGGTTCGATGTTTTGTCGGATCGCACTCAGACCAAAAATACGGTGTGTGACAAAGTCACTGGTAAAGTGCTGGAGGGGAGATATGTTTCCCTGATGCTATTAGCCTCAGTGAATTAAAACCATTAGGTTTCCTCCTGCAAGTTATGTGCAAGGAGGGGTTAAGTCATCATTTGTAAAGGGCGTGTTTTTATGAGAACAACCATAGAGCGGGCGGGAGGTTGTTCTCCATATCTCCAGCCCAGGGTATGGTCTGGGGTTTTAAATACTCGACCTGCTGAGCCATTGAATATTCAGTGTCTGGAGAAACTAGCTCCAGAGAGGAGCTTGTGTGTTTTGTGCCAATCTGAACCCTGTGTTTGCTGGACTCTGAGCGGGCGGAACCCCTCTACCACAAGGACTGTGTTTATCACCATTTTGTTTTGTTTTCCTGTTTTTGCCCAAAGGGCTGTGTTTGTTTTACTTCCCATGGTCTATACTGCCTTATAAATCTGGGAAGAATTTAAAGAGACAGTGTTCCTGTATACCTCTATGTGCAACCAAGTGAGCCGATCTACCACAGGTATTATGCATTAGCCCTTAGAGATACATCGAAACAGATGAGTGCGAGTCCATCATATACTAAAGAGAAAAACTGCATGAGTGGTCAGTAGTGATGACCGAGCATGTTGGACACTTGGACGGGCTCGACTCGAGTTGCGAGCATAATGGAAGTGAATGTGAAACTCAAGCATTTTTCCGGAGGACGGTCTCTCCCTCTCGTCCCCAGAGTTCTACAGCTCGCAAAGAGTCCAGCTGATGGAGGAGTCCCTGCACTTCCAGCAGGGGAATACCCCGCTTCAGATGATTCAAATGAGTTTCTTATGGGGGACTCGAGCACTCGGGCACCATGAGATACTCGGCACTGCTCGACACATCACACTCACCCAACGCTAATGGCCAGTATAAACAAATATGAGGTCCTGGGATACCTCATTCCAAGGATGGACTCCACCCTTCACCCCTTCATGACTAGGCAATTGTTCATTATAGGACTTTTTGCTTTTTCTTAACTTCTTCCAAGAGTCGTAACTTTTTATTTTACCATTTTTGTAATGTACAAAAAAATGTGAAATAAAAAGTCCTAGTTGGGTAAAATGGTGAAAAAAATATATATTTGGTTTTGTTTTCATGGCATTTAGTGTGCGCGTCAAAAAGGACCGAGCAGCATGATTCCCCCAGGTGAGTACAATAACAGCTATACCAAATTTATATCGTTTTTTTCTTTATATTTTAGTGTCTAAAATTATTCAGAAGTTTGTAAAAAACAAATTGGTCTGTGACGATATTTTCTGAGATGCGTAACTTCTTCTTTTTTTAGTCAGCGAGCCTCTATGAGGGCTCGTTTTTTTTAGTGTGGCGAGATGAAGTTTAGGATTCAAAAGACAGTTAATGGGTTTTTTATTACGTTTTTCTAGGGATTATTTTTTATTCTCCTTTATGGAATTTTCCATATGGGTTAATTAATTTTTATATTTTGATAATTTGGACTTTTATGGTTATGGTGATACCAAATATGATTATTTTCTTGTTTTTTTTTTTATTTTTTTAACTAAGAAAAAGAAAGGAAATTCAAACGTTTATAATTTTGAAAAACTTTTTTTTACTTTTTACTTTGTTTTTAAGTCGCATTAGGGCATTTATCCCGAGATAACTTGATTGCTTTTTCTATTACCGTAGCATTACATTATTTAGTGAAAATGATGCCTCTGTCTGGACTTCAATATAGGAACAAGATGGCAATGACAGGGGGCTTTCAGTAGACTAAAGGGGAACACATGCACCAGCAACCAGTCAATTTAACTGCATCTGTCAGTGATTGGCAGCGGCATCTAATTGTTTTAACAGCAGCAATCAGAGCTAGCTCAAGTCGCTGGAGCTACGAAGGAGAGGATGCTGCAGTCTGTGTGTTTATGCTATACTGTATAACATTGAAAATGCTAAATAAATTCTTAAAATAAATAGTAGCATAAAATATTACTGAGCCTATCTGAATGGAAAGTAATATTGGAGAAAAATAACCGAGAAAATAAATATTTTTCTGAGTCTGTAAACAGGTTATTTTTTATTTTATTAAAAATAATTGCATTTTCGGCATAATAAATTCACATCATGTACCATACTGTATCAAATAAACAATCGAGGTTTACAATAAACATAGATTCTTAAACTCAGGAAACTAATCTTCCATTAAACCAACTAAAAATTATCAAAAAATAGAAGAGAGAAAAATAATAATAAAAAAAACAAAAACAAACAGAATCTAACCTTCAGGTCCTCTAGTATGTCAGTACATTTCATCCTAGCAAATATTAATGAAGGTGACCGGACCCAGAATGGTGATGAAATTCCTGCCCTTGGAATAATGGATGAATTAATGGGTGTAATTGCAATGTGGGGGGCATACCTGTGTTGGGGTGTGGAGTAAAGAGGGTTGGTATGAGTGTTGCATGAGGTATGGCCTGAATGGTCAAGTGTGGAGGATGAATGGCAGCTGCGGAAACTAAGTGTAGCGGGTGCGCCAGTGCATGCCCAATAATTGGCGGTGGGGTTGGAAAAAGGGTCGGTGTTAATGATGAAGAAAGGGAAATAGGAGAAAATTGAGATTGGGGGAAATGATTGAGATGAGGCAATGGAAAATGATTGACATGGGATTGCATGGAAGCCGTGAGAGCATATCGCTGCATCAGTGCATGGTGGATGGTGGTGATGGAGGGATGATGTTGGATGGACACAGGCTGAATGGTTTGTGCATTTGAGAAGACAGCAGAGCCATTTGTTGGCAAAGCTTTAAAATGCTTTGTTAACAGCTGTTTCTGCATATGTTGTTGTGCCTGCATTTGCAATATTTTATACTTATCGACTTCATCTGGTGAAAATGTTACGGGTTGTTGTGCTAAAGCAGGACCAGATGATTTATGATGCAGCCTATTGTCCATTTTCCTAAAATCCTGCATAGTACAGTCATAAAAACATTTTAGATTTCCATCCATAAGACTCAATTTTGTATTTACATCGTGTCGCCCTAATCTCAATGGTTCTTCTTTGGTCTCTGGTGAATTGATTTCACCGGGATGTCTGAGAGAGGGCAATGAACATGAGAAGTTAAGGTGAACTGGGTCAGGGCTTTGCATAATTGGTTGTTTTTCACAAATTAATTGTCCTTCAATTTCAGTTCTATTTTCTGTGTTTATTTGAGTAACATTATCCAAAATACTGGTATCACAATTGGTCATCACTGTGACTTCACAGTCTTCTGACCCATTGGGTAGACCACTGCTAACATTTCCTACCATATGGTTCTTACTACAAAGATCTAAGTTGTTGCTACTGGATTTTGCTTCATCATGCACTTTCACGTCTACCATTCCATAACCTAAAGAGTTACACTTTACAGAAGAAGAGCATTCAAAGGGTTTATTAAAGTCAATATCATATTCAATTGTCCTGTTCTTCTCTCCAGCTGTTTGTGTTGATGCCAATTTTCCCTCTAATTGGGAACCTGAAACCAATAATTCTTGCTCATTGTCTTTTTCAGGTTCTACTATATATTTGGAAGTACTGTTTAGACAGTTTACCAAAAGAGGTGTCATATCTTGGGGATGACACTGAAGAAAGTCTTTTGTGGCACTAGTGTCTGGACCTTCTGAATTAATTGGACTTCTAGTAGGATTTGGAAGGTCAATAATTTCTTCAGAGGAAGCACAAAAGTCATAAACTCTTGACCCCACAGTCTCAATATTATCCTCCTGTATGGAATCAAACTTTTCTTTTACAAGGTCTGCTTCCACCTTTTCATTTTGTTTTTTCCGATATTTGTTCCTTGCATGTTTGGGGCAAATCAAGTTCTCTACATTGTTGTTACTTGATATCTCACCGAATGTGTTGTGCTTATGACGTTTGCATTTGCAATTCAACGTTTTATCCCCATTAATGTAGTCCTTTTCAGAAGACATATCATTTTTGTGCTGTGCTGGTCTCCAATTGTCTCCACTTGAAAAGACTTCTTGAGTAGACGTCGAGCTGAGATGTTCCTTATATCTGCATGATGAACTACTGCTCAAGGAAGAACTAGAATAGGACAACTGTGAGAAGGATGTTTTATGGGATATATCAGAATTTGTATCACTATCAGAATCCTTCCAACCACCAATATCTTCTTGATGACTCTCTGGAGATGTTTTTGAATCATACAGTTTGTCCTTCCGAAGGCTATCATGGTGTAGATATTTTCTTCTTTTCCTTTTTTCCTTACAGCGTCCATTTTCCTTAACCATGCAGAGATCTGTTTGACCATGGGAAGATCTTTTGCGTTTTCTTGAATGACAACTTTCCCTAATAAAATATTTTTGCGAATGAGTAAAATAGGTGGAAAGTTGAGGTTCATTTTCATAAGAATTAATATTCTTGGCTTTATGTGTGAATCCCATCATTGCTTGATAATTATCAGAGCTTTCCATGTCTTTTTCTGTTAAGTCTTCTACGTACACACCTCTCTTTGGCTCTGAAGATGGACTATCCAGGCCACTTTCCACCACTTTCTCTACGTTAAAACCTGAGGTCTTGTCTGCGTAGCTTCTACTACGCCGATCCATATCTTTGCATCTAACAGTTTCTCTATCATTTGGCTTTTTCATCTTATTTTTAGGAGAACCTTTAAAATCAAAATATAATGGGTTGCAGGCGTAAGATATCGAAGGCTGAGTTTTTGTAAACAATAGGAGTTCTGTTGGCCACTGGAGAATGGTATTGCCATCTTTGCTCAAAACACTAAGAAAAGATAGTGCTTTGGTTTGAGTATTGGTATTTACAGATTCACCTAATGAGTGCCCTGGGGCTGGGAATTCACGTGGGTTTTCATGAAGATCATTAGATGTCTCGCAATTTCCTTCTTTTGACTTGCAGCTAGGCTCATCCTCGGCTTGTTTTTGTGAAAGTAAATTGGAAAAATGTTCAATTAATATTGCATCTGCAACACTGTGCTTGCTGGAACAAGTCTCTTGTACGCCGATCTGCATTTGGCAATGGGATTCTGTTGAAGTCTCAGAAGTTGGCTCGGTCTCCGAAGGAACATTTACTTCTTTTTGACTCGGTTGATCTGTACAAGTATCTAGAGAATGCATATTCGCTGTTACGTTTGATTGGGCAATTTCGTTTTGTTCCTTTGAGCTTTCCTGACTGCTTCTGTCATCCTTAAATGTCTCTGCATTTGCAGGCATGTTGTCTGGCAGGGACAAGTCTGTTTCATCTGGTTGAGACGACGCGCTGGTTTCTGCTGCGCTTTCATTTAGGTGTGCATAGTGTCGAAAGCTTACAGACATTTGCTTTGCTTTATGGTGAAGAAATTGGTTGTATTCATTTACTTCATCCAGGCTCTCGTTGAAAACCGATGCCGAAGAATCCAGCTTTAGCAATGCCTTCTTAGAGAAGCAGAACGAGACGCCAGCTCTATTGTTGACGCTGCTGCTGCTGTTCGAGAGAGGAACCTGTACCTGGTTCTGCTTTTCAACAAAGCAGCAGCTGCTATCTTTCAGCACCTCTCCATCAAATATAATGTCTGGTTTCTTCTCTTCAGTACTGCCGCTGCTGCTGGTGACGCTTTCTGAGCTGCACATGACGGCACATCTCAGATTTGCAATTTTCTCATCCTTTTCAGTAATGAAATCTTCCTGGGGTCCTTTTAATCTGGGCGCTTTAAATAAAGGAACCTCATCGGCAATACTGAAAGGACAAAAAAAAAAAACGAATGAAAGGGTTTCAAACAAAATATCAAAGTATATACTGTAAGTACAAAGTATAATAAGTGTCGTTTAATTTTTTTTAGTTTTTCAAACAATATCTTTAGCTAACTTCACATCACATATGAGCCAGACCTGTGTTTATACAATAATATAAGTTTGTGAAGTTTAAGGGAATCTGTCAGCAGGTTATTGCTATTTAATCTGAGAGCAGCTTAATATAGAGCAAGAGATCCTGATTTCAGCGATGTATCACTTATTAGGCTGTGTGATGTAGTTTCAATATAATCAATGTTTAAGAGCAGGAGATTATCTCTGCAGGACTAGGACTCACATGAAGGCCAGTGAGTCTAATCTGTGTAACCACGCCCCCCACCACTGATTGTCAGCTTGCTGAGAATGTTCAAAAGAGCTGCCAATCAGGGGTGTGGGCGGGGTTATACACAGCTCAGCATTCTGAGCTCCGCTATGTTTACAACACAAAAAGAAGTAATTCTCTCAAAACTACACCAAGCAGTCCAATAAATGATAGTTGATAATAGATGATAATTTTTGTGCTGTGCTGGTCTCCAATTGTCTCCATTCGAGGAGACTTCTTGAGTTGATATCTAGCTGAGATGTTCCTTATATATGTTCCTTATATATATTATGAATCGACTGTCAGGTTCCCTTTAAACTACTGACATATAGGGCTCATTTTCAAGTACTGTATGACAGAACCCTTATGAGGGACCATATGGAACAGTGGTACAGTGGTTTGAAAAAGTGTTTGCCCCCTTCCTGATTTCTTACTCTTTTGCATGTTTGTCACACTTAAATATTTCAGATCACAAAACAAATTTAAATATTAGACAAAGATAACACAAGTAAGCACAAAATACATTTTTGAAATTAAGGTCTTTATTATTAAGGGAAAAAGAAATCCAAACCTACAGGGCCCTGTGTGAAAAAGTGATTGCCCCCTAAACCTAATAACTGGTTGGGCCACCCTTAGCAGCAACAACTGCAATCAAGAATTTGCAATGAATCTTTTACAACGCTCTGGAGGCATTTTGGCCAGTCATGTTTGCAGAATTGTTGTAATTCAGCCACATTGGAGGGTTTCCGAGCATGAACAGCATCTCAATCGGACTAGGGTCAGGACTTTGACTAGGCCACTCCAAAGTCTTAATTTTGTTTTTCTTAAGCCATTCAGAGGTGGACTTGCTGGTGTGTTTTGGATCATTGTTCTGCTGCATAACTCAAGTGCAGCTTGAGGTCACGAACAGAAGGCCGGACATTCTCCTTCAGGATTTTTTGGTAGACAGCAGAATTCATGGTTTAATTTACCACAGCAAGTCTTCCAGGTCCTGAAGCAGCAAAACAGCCCCAGATCATCACACTACCACCACCATATTTTACTGTTGGTATGATGTTCCTTTTCTGAAATGCTGTGATACTTCTATGCCAGATTTAATGGGACATACACTTTCCAAAAAGTACAACTTTTGTCTCGCCAGTCCACAGAGTATTCTTCCAAAAGTCTTGGTGATCATCAAGATCTTTTTTGGCAAAACTGAGACGAGCCTTTTTGTTCTTTTTCCTCAGCAGTGGTTTTCATCTTAGAACTCTGCCATGCATGCCATTTTTGCCCAGTATCTTTCTGATGGTAGAGTCATGAACACTGACCTTAACTGAGGCAAGTGAGTCCTGCAGTTGTTTGGATGTTGTTCTGGGGTCTTTTGTGACCTCTTGGATGAGTCGTCGCTGCGCTCTTGGGGTAATTTTGGTCAGCAAGCCACTCCTGGGAAGGTTTACCACTGTTCCATGTTTTCGCCATTTGTGGATAATGGCCCTCACTGTGGTTCGCGGGAGTCCTAAAGCTTTGGAAATGGCTTTAAAAATAACCTTTTCCAGACTGATAGATCTCAATTATTTTGTTTCTCATTTGTTCCTGAATTTCTTTGGATCTGAGCATGATGTCTAGCTTTTGAGGATCTTTTGGTCTACTTCACTTTGTCAGGCAAGTCCTATTTAAGTGATTTCTTGATTGAGAACAGGTGTGGTAGTAATCCAGCCAGTGTGTGGCTAGGGAAATTGAACTTCACTTCTCAAAAATGTGATAAACCACAGTTAATTTATGTTTTAAGGGAGGGGCAATCACTTTTTCATACAGGACCCTGTAGGTTTGTATTTCTTTTTCCCTTAATAATAAAGACCTTCATTTAAAAACTGCATTTTGTGTTATCTTTGTCTAATATTTAAATTTGTTTTCTGATCTGAAACATTTAAGTGTGACCAATATGCAAAAGAATAAGAAATCAAGAAGGGGGCAAACACTTTTTCACACCACTGTATATTATGTCTACAAGACCAGAACCCCAAACTAACCCAACCAATCATCAAAATGGAATAAAATTATTGTGGGGTCAGGTTTCTGTTATGACCTGAATCCAGACTGAAGGTAAGGATATGGAGGGCTAAGAGAGCCAAATAGCCACATAAAGGTTTCTGGGTTTGGAATAAACAAGGAGAACCTGTCAGTACACTTTATAGGTAGGGAAGGATAGAGTTCAGCTCACCCGCATGCACTGTTTGAAGATATTTGGAGCAGAGGAGGCATCCGTGTCTTGGATGTGGATAATTGCAAAGAAAGAGGAATCCAGCTCCATGGAAATACAAAACTCTTCTTTGTTGTGTGAATAGAGAACACTTTAGTCAAAAAATGCGTTTCAGGTAAGGGTTTTACTACCTGAAACGCGCTGCTTTATCTACTACCATGGCGTTTTAACTTACCGACTGAGGTGTTTTCTATTCACACAATAAAGAAGAGTTTTATATTTCCATGGAGCTGGATTCCTCTTTCTTTACACTTTATAGGTGCTTGTTCTCCTATAAAAATGATACCTTTAATGTAGAGATCCAATGTACCAGTCATGAGAAATCTAGTGAATTAATCAGTGCACTCTGGGTGTGGCAATGCACTTAGTGAAACAGCCACACCCCCAGTGCACTTTCAGCTTCATTTTGCATGACTGGCAGATCGGATCTCTACACAAAAGGTATCATTCTTATTGAGGGACAAGCGCCAACACACCCATACCAGTACCTTCATAAAAGTTTGCAGACAGGTTCTCTTTATGGTGCTGTATCCTCCTCAAATTTTTGCTCACGAACCCCAATAGGTCTCCTTACACGTCTCAGTACTCATAGCATGCCTATTAGTTTCTTACAGAGAAAAGAAGAAACAGCTTCACAAGAACATCTGGCATCTCCCATAGCTATAATTAATGGTAGCAGAGGGGTCACATCACGATCCTCCCCCTCATGAGAAGTTGCTCAATGCTTATTTCTTATCATTTCAATATTGTCCATTTCCTCCCTGGTTACTGATTACTTCATTATAAGAGCAATTACATTACGGTGGAATATATTTAGAGACAATAGTTGACATGATACTATAGATAAGTATCCTAAGCCTACATTATTAGCATTTAATTATCTTTCGTTTTAGGCGAATAAAGGTTATTTTCTGAAAAGTTGTACAATTTTTACATACTTTTTGTTGCAATTCGTATTTTCTTTTTCTTATCTTTGCTCTCTGATTTGCAATAAAAACCGTCAATATTTTTTTTTTTACTAAATAAATAAATAATTACTTTTATTATTTTAAATAATTACTGGTCATATCATTTTTCATTCCTCTGATAACTGAACTGTAAGGTCATGTTGTGTTTTTGCAGTGTTTTTTGCTGCTTTTTTAAAGCAAGTTAAATGCTGCATTTTATAGAACCAGGAAGAGTGATGAGTAGTGTTGAGCATTCCGATACTGAAATATCGGGTATCGGCCGATATTCGCGGTATCGGAATTCCGATACTTAATTCCGATACTTTTACAATATCGAATACCGGAATCGGAAGTTCCCATAATGCTCTGCAGTGTCTCTGAAGTATGACAAGCTGGATGGCAGCGCTCAGCTGAGATCCAGCCTGTCATCAGAATGCCATCCCAGCGTGGGAGAATTCTCCTGATTGTTTAAAAGCCGGCGGGCGGTAAAAAGCCGCCGGCTTTTAAAAAATCACACAGCCCCATACTGCTTCCCCGCAGCCTCCCACCCCGATCCTCCGCTCACCTCGCCACCTCCCATCCCGATCGTAAGTTAGGACCGGGCGGGGAGCGCAGCACCAAGGAGCGGGGAGCGAAGGACCCGGGCGGGGAAGCCGGCAGTGAAAAGACTTCACCGCCGACTTTCCCGTTCTGTGCTGCGCTTTCCCGCCGGTTATTTCAAATGAACAGCTGAGGTATCAGGTGATGCTGATCAGCTGTTCATTTGAAGGAGCCGCGGTGCCCTCAGAGGGTTCACGTGAGTTCATGCTTGACTGCATTGCATGAACTCACATGAACTTTCCCACGGCCGCACAGGTCAGCCTCACCTCCCAGACGATCAGCCCGTCATGATTGGTGTGTGTGGGTGTCTGTGCGTGTGTCTGCGAGTGTGTGCGGGGTGTCTGTGCGATGTCTGCAGGCGTGTGCGATGTCTGCGGGTGTGTGGGGTGTCTGTGCGATGTGTGCGGGTGTGTGCGGGGTCTTGTGCAATGTCTGCGGTGTCTGCGAGTGTGTGCGGTGTCTGTGCGATGTCTGCGAGTGTGTGCGGTGTCTGTGCGATGTCTGCGGGTGTGTGCGGTGTCTGTGCGATGTCTGCGGGTGTGTGCGTGCAGGCAGACATAGGCCAATGTGACACTACTACTCCCATCGGCCTATGTCTGTCCCCCGTCCACTCGTGCCAGCAGGATCAGCTCGATGGGAGCAGTAGTTCCCATCAGCCTGATCCTGCTATTTAAATTGCCCTACTGTGTCCCCAATAAATTTTAAATACATGTCATTGGTGGCCAGTGGTTGCCTACAATAAATTAGTTCATACATTACCTGTCCCCGCCGATCGCCACCTAACATAAAGTAAAAAATAAAAAACTACACCTATACTCACCTAGACACCTAATTCCCCGAAGCCATCGATCTCCTGTAATAAAATATAAAATAATAAACCACAACCTTATCCTTACCCCTCCGTAGTAGTCCACGAGTGTCCCACGATGATCTCCAGTTTAGAGCAGCCACATAGAATGTGACCGCTCTGAACCGCTGCCTCCGCTAGAATGATGAGGCCGTAAAGCAGCCCCGTCATTGCATAAGCGGGTTCGCCGGAGTTCAGGCAGCGCTGCTCCGGTTAGCTCCTTTACGGCCCTGCTGTATCGTGAGAAATTCCCACGGTACAGCAGTGCCGTAAAGGAGGTCTCCGGAGCTGCGCTGCCTGAAAGCACTCCGGTGACCTCAGTCAGTGGCTCCTGCTGCCGGGAGCGGACGTGTTCCCGGCAGTGTGAGCTTACAGCAGCCATGCACAGCTGTCACCATCTCCAGATGTGACAGCTGTGCATGGGAGATCAGCGCAGGAACGTGGACAGGTAACTATTTTTTTTTAGTAAACTAAGAATTAAATAAAATTGTGTGTTTTATTTCAAATAAATTATTTTTTTCTGGGTGTAGTGTGTTTTTTCTTTTTAACACTTTGTAGGTTAGTAATGGGGGTGTCTTATAGACGCCCATTATTACTAACCTGGGCTTCATGCCAGCTGGCGCTGACATGAACCCCAACCCTATTACCCCCTGCCACCGCACCAGGGCAGCGTGGAAGAGCGAGGCTAAGTGCCAGAGTTGGCGCATCCTATGGATGCGCCATTTCTGGGGCGGCTGACGGCTGGTGTTTCTAGCCTGGGAGGGGGCCAATATTCATGGCACCCTTCCTGGGCTATTAATATCAGCCCCCAGCTGTCTGCCTAGCCTTTGCTAGCTATTAAATAGGGGGTACCCCATGTCACTTTTTGGGGGGGTCCCCCATTATAATAGCTAGTAAAGGCTAGGTATTCAGCTGGGGGCTGATATTAGTAGTCTGGGAAGCTCCGTGGGTATTATCCACTTCCCAGGCTTCAAACATCTGCCCCAGCCGTCTGCTTAACCTCCGCTAGAGACTAAAATTATGGGGGATCCCACGCCAATTTTTTTTTTAATAAATCCTTTATTTTAACACTAAATGACATTTGAGGAGTTAATAAAGCTGCAGTCCCTAAATTATTATTTATTTTTTAATTAATTTTTCCCAAAAATTTTGACGTGAGCATTGCCATATTTTTGTATGCCAGCCAGGTACAGCATCCAGCTTCTATGAACGCGCCATTTTCCGGGGTGGCTGCGGACTGCAATTTGCACCGGGGGGGGGGGGCAGAAAGCTTGGACCTCCCTGCGCTGCAGATTCCAGCCCCCAGCTGCCTAGTTGTACCTGGCTGGACACACAAATAGGGAGAAGCCCCACGTATTTTTTTTTTAAATTATTTCATGAAATTCATGAAATAATAAAGAAAAAAAGGGCTTCCCTATATTGTTGTGTCCGGCCAGGTACAAATAGGCAGCTGGTGGTTGGGCGCAGCCCGTTCCTGCCTGCTGTACCTGGCTGGACACAAATATAGTGCGAAGCCCCACGTCAATTTTTTTTAAATTATTTCAGGAAATTCATGAAATAATTTTAAAAAAATTGACGTGGGGCTTCGCCCTATATTTGTGTCCAGCCAGGTACAGCAGGCAGGAACGGGCTGCCCCCAACCACCAGCTGCCTATTTGTACCTGGTTGGACACAACAATATAGGGAAGCCCTTTTTTTCTTAATTATTTCATGAATTTCATGAAATAATTAAAAAAAAAAATACGTGGGGCTTCGCCCTATTTTTGTGTCCAGCCAGGTACAACTAGGCAGCTGGGGGCTGGAATCCGCAGCGCAGGGAGGCCCAAGCTTTCTGGGCCCTACCCGCTGCAAATTGCAGTCCGCAGCCACCCCGGAAAATGGCGCGTTCATAGAAGCGCCATCTTCTGGCGCTGCACCCAACTCATCCAGGGCCCTGGTGCGGTGGCTCACTGGGTAATAAAGGGGTTAGGGCCAGCTTGGCATTATCAGCTGGCCCTAAGCCCGAAATTCATGGGGTCACGCCAATATTAGACATGACCACCATGAATTTCTAGTAAAGAATTTACAAAAAAACACAACACCCAGAAAAAAGTCCTTTAATTGAAATAAACACACAATTCTTTATTGTTCTAAATTAAACTATACTTACCATCACGCCCATTCCAGCTGAAGCCAACGATCTCCTGCAATAAAAGTAAAATAATAAAGCAACCTCATCCTTACCTTTCCATGGCTCCCACGACAGCTTCAGCTCTGCTACATCGAGATGACAGGTTGGACCGCAGCAGAATGCTGCCATCCAGCCTGTCATCCCGCTGACACTGAGAAGCGCAGGCTTGCTTGCGCTCCTCAGTGTCTCTGTGTGACGGTATAAAGATGAGCCGAGGTCATGTCCAATGAACTCAGCTCACCTCATGCACGTCTCTGACAGCGTGGGAAAATTCTCACGCTGAAGCGCTGAGTGCAGGAGAATTCTCCCACGCTGTCAGTGACGTGCATGAGGTGAGCTGAGTTCATTGTCGGCTCATCTGGATGCCGTCACAGAGAGACACTGAGGAGCGCAAGCATGCCTGCACTTCTCAGTGTCTGTGGCATGGCAAGCTGGATGGCAGCTTTCTGCTGCGGTCCAGCCTGTCATCTCGATGTAGCAGAGCTGAAGCTGTCCAGGGAACCATGGAAAGGTAAGAATGAGGTTGCTTTATTATATTTCTTTTATTGCAGGAGATCGTTGGCTTCAGCTGGAATGGGCGTGATGGTAAGTAGAGTTTAATTTAGAACAATAAAGAATTGTGTGTTTATTTCAATTAAATGACTTTATTCTGGGTGTTTGTGTTTTTTTTTTTAACTTTGACTATGGGGTTAGTAATGGGGGTGTCTTATAGACGCCTCTCCATTACTAACCTGGGCTTGATGTCAGCTGGCATTATAAGCTGACATCAACCCCAACCCTATTACCCCACTGCCACCGCTACAGGGCAGTGGGAAGAGCGAGGCTAAGTGCCAGAATTGGCGCATCCTATGGATGCGCCATTTCTGGGGCGGCTGACGGCTGGTGTTTCTAGCCTGGGAGGGGGCCAATATTCATGGCACCCTTCCTGGGCTATTAATATCAGCCCCCAGCTGTCTGCCTAGCCTTTGCTAGCTATTAAATTAGGGGGGACCCCACGTCATTTTTTTGAGGGGGTCCCCCATTTTAATAGCTAGTAAAGGCTAGGTATTCAGCTGGGGGCTCATATTAGTAGCCTGGGAAGCTCCGTGGGTATTACCTCCTTCCCAGGCTTCAAACATCTGCCCCAGCCGTCTGCTTAACCTCCGCTAGAGACTAAAATTAAGGGGAACCCCACGCCAATTTTTTTTTAAATAAATCCTTTATTTTAACACTAAATGACAAGTACAGTAATCAACACTATCACTGTACTTCTTATATATGTGACTGACATGTTTCTATCTATCTAATCTATGTATGATTCTCTATTCCTTCTATTCTAAATTGTCGGGTACAGATGCTGAATTGCCGGCCGGCTTTTTTAAAGAGACGGTGCATGAAAACACTATTATTTTTTTATATAAATCCTTTACACTAAATGACAAGTACAGTAAGCAACACTGTCACTGTACTTCATATATATGTGACTGACATGTTTCTATCTATCTAATCTATGTGTGATGCTCTATTCTTTCTGTTGTAAATTGTCGGGTACCGGTGTATGCGCTGATGAATTGCCGGCTTTTCGCATAATACATTCTACATTATTCTTAGTTGTTTTAGTTCATGTAGAATTAACCTACAAGGAAAGAAAGGGTTTATTTTCATTCCGATATTTCTGTCCCATTGACTTGCATTGGTTTCCGGTATCGGAATCGGCGATATCCAATACTTTTTGGGTATCGGCCCGATCCAATCCGATACGATATTTCCTGATATCGGAAGGTATCGCTCAACACTAGTGATGAGATTTCAGAAATCTCCTGTACGTGCTCGTTTCTTCTTTTTTTTTCTGAGTTGGAAAACTTGCATTGTTTTTCAATTCTTTCAGCAATTTTGCAGTTTTTTCACCCATAGAAAGCAATGAGGAAGTTAAAAATGCAATGGTGTTTTTGCTGCGTTTTTGTTGAATAAAACTTACTTTATTAAACCTATACTGTAGACAAAGCACACCTGTAGTCTGCACCCAAAAAATGCTGCAACAATCATACAAAAAATGCAGTGGAAAACTCTGAAAAGCAGGCTTTGTAATATAGCATTTTTCCTTCCAAAAGAGCAGGTTTTGACTGCAGAAAAAAACAACAAAATCACCTTATGTGAACATAACCTAATTGTTACGAGTCCTGCAGCTGTGTGGCCATCACATGAGCAGGACAGATTTGGAAGTGAACAATAAGGGTATGTTCACATGTTGCGTTTTTGCATTGTTTTTTTTTTATGCATTTTTTTAATGCAAATTAAAAGCTGCTTTTTTGCAGTACAAGCAAAAGCTACGACATTTCAGAAATCTCATGCACACACATTGTTTTTTTTTTCTTAACTGAATTGGAAAACTGCTGCATTTTTTTAAGTCAATTTATTTCAGCAAGAAAGCGCAAGAACGCTGCAAAAAACGCAACCATATGTTTTTGCTGCTTTTTTGGTAAATGAAACTATCTTTATTAAACATGTACTGTAGACAAATGACACGTAATCCATAACAAAACCGCAACTAAAAAAGCAGCAAAAACGCAGCAAAACCTGCTTTGTAAGCAAGAAAGCTCTCACTGGCCGAAAGTAAGTATAACTCATACATACCTTCCGGTCCCAGGTCAGAAACCGGCGAATCTCCGCAGCGCACAGTGTCTGCAGTCACACAGAGTGACTGTAGACTTATCGATTTGGACCGGACAACCCTTTAAGGAATGACTTGCCTAGATTTTATCACCAATACAAGATAGATGATTCTTGCCAGATACAGTGGTGGCCAAAAGTATTGGCACCCCTGCAATTCTGTCAGATAATACTCAATTTCTTCCTGAAAATGATTGCAATCACAAATTCTTTGGTAATATTATCTTCATTTAATTTGCTTGCAAGGAAAAAACACAAAAGAGAATGAAGCAAAAATCAAATCATTGATCATTTCACACAAAACTCCAAAAATGGGCCAGACAAAAGTATTGGCACCCTCAGCCTAATACTTGGTTGCACAACCTTTAGCCAAAATAACTGCGATCAACCGCTTCTGGTAACCATCAATGAGTTTCATACAATGCTCTGCTGGAATTGTAGACCATTCTTCTTTGGCAAACTGCTCCAGGTCCCTGATATTTGAAGGGTGCCTTCTCCAAACTGCCATTTTGAGATCTCTCCACAGGTGTTCTATGGGATTCAGGTCTGGACTCATTGCTGGCCACCTTAAAATTCTCCAGTGCTTTCTCTCAAACCATTTTATAGTTCTTTTGGAAGTGTGTTTTGGGTCATTGTCCTGCTGGAAGACCCATGACCTCTGAGGGAGACCCAGCTTTCTCACACTGGGCCCTACATTATGCTGCAAAATTTGTTGGTAGTCTTCAGACTTCATAATGCCATGCACACGGTCAAGCAGTCCAGTGCCAGAGGCAGCAAAGCAACCCCAAAACATCAGGGAACCTCCGCCATGTTTGACTGTAGGGACTGTGTTCTTTTCTTTGAATGCCTCTTTTTTTTCCTGTACACTCTATGTTGATGCTTTTTCCCAAAAAGTTCTACTTTTGTCTCATCTGACCAGAGAACATTCTTCCAAAACGTTTTAGGCTTTCTCAGGTAAGTTTTGGCAAACTCCAGCCTGGCTTTTTTATGTCTCGGGGTAAGAAGTGGGGTCTTCCTGGGTATCCTACCATACAGTCCCTTTTCATTCAGACGCCGACGGATAGTACGGGTTGACACTGTTGTACCCTCGGACTGCAGGGCAGCTTGAACTTGTTTGGATGTTAGTCGAGGTTCTTTATCCACCATCCGCACAATCTTGCGTTGAAATCTCTCATCAATTTTTCTTTTCCGTCCACATCTAGGGAGGTTAGCCACAGTGCCATGGGCTTTAAACTTCTTGATGACACTGCGCACGGAAGACACAGGAACATTCAGGTCTTTGGAGATGGACTTGTAGCCTTGAGATTGCTCATGCTTCCTCACAATTTGGTTTCTCAAGTCCTCAGACAGTTCTTTGGTCTTCTTTCTTTTCTCCATGCTCAATGTGGTACACACAAGGACACAGGGCAGAGGTTGAGTCAACTTTAATCCATGTTAACTGGCTGCAAGTGTGATTTAGTTATTGCCAACACCTGTTAGGTGCCACAGGTAAGTTACAGGCGCTGTGAATTACACGAATTAGAGAAGCATCACATGATTTTTCTAACAGTGCAAATACTTTTGTCCACCCCCTTTTTTAGGTTTGGTGTGGAATTATATCCAATTTGGCTTTAGGACAATTCTTTTTGTGTTTTTTCATTGAAGACAAATTAAATGAAGATAATAATACCAAAGAATTTATGATTGCAATCATTTTCAGGAAAAAAATGAGTATTATATGACAAAATTGCAGGGGTGCCAATACTTTTGGCCACCACTGTAGGTGGGGGTCCAAATGATAACACACCCATAATAGAATAAAGAACTTGTGCCCCCCTTTTGAATAGAATGATTGTTGTTCATGCAAGTTGCCGCTCCGTTCATTTTCCATGGGTTTGCTGTAGTAACAGTCTCTAAACAATGGTTCGCTGACACAGAAAGTTCTCTCCTCTGTCATACATTGGACATTGGTAATGAGGAAATATGAATAAGTTGTAAATATTTTATTATCTAAAAAGTGTTTTTTTAGTCCCTTTTTAACATTCATAATTTTTGAATTTTAGAATGTGCAAAATTCAACTTTAAGGTTTTTTGTTTTTTCTTTTCGGTAATTTTCTAAACACCTTAGATTTACTGTATTATTTGTAACAATTAGGAGGCTATAATAATATACCTTTATTTTTTAAATGAACTTTAGGTATTAAAACATTTTTAGATGAGAAATATTTGTGTTTATTCTTTATTTTCGTGGTCATGATTTTTTTAAACACATTTTTACATTGTTAATGTATTGGTATATTTATGTCTTCAAGTGCATTAATGCACGGAAAATACTATTAAATCTAACGTCCGGGATGCCATAAAAGGCATACTACACATAGGACTACACTAAAATCCTTTTTTTAGGGATAGGGCTATCCCTTTAAACTCAGCTCAGCCAATTGCTATCCCCAGGTCTTATGATCAGTTACTAAAGTAACTCCTCCTGGGTGGTGTCACAAGGATCGAGAGGGCAGGGCTGGAATTTTTCTCTTGCCTCAAAGTGGTAGTGATCAATTACATGGGCGCAAAGGATTTAGAAAGCCTTAAATGGAATGTGCCATCAGAAAATGTTTAAAGGGGTTGTCCATAACTCGAAACACCCTTCTCAGCCACTTTATTTCCCCCATGTAAAATAATAACAGCTATACTCACCTCCGGTACGTATATTGTACCACTGATGTCAGCACCTCCTCTCCTGGGGCTCGCATGACGTTGTTATGTCACTCAAGCCCTGCAGGCAATAAGCTGAGATTCAGAGAAAGTCAGAGAGCAGCAGCAGCTCTCACTTCTTCCGTTTCTCTATTTTGTCCAAAGGAAGTAAGAGTGAAGCGGCCGCTGATTGACCTCAGGGCATTGTTATGTCACTCAAGCCCGAAGGAGCAGATGCCGTCATCACTGGAGGTGAGTATTGCTGTTATTAGTTAACATGGCAGAAATTTGGTGATTGAGAAAGGGTGGTCCGAGTAGTGGGCAAACATTTTATATCAAGTTTTATGTTAAATGCATTTCTCTACTAGACTTCTTCACATGGACTTTAACAACAGTAATCTGACTTGATTATGTTCAAATCTGGGCAAACACATTTGGAAGCAAGGGGGAGCAGGTCAGCTGTAACATCACCTATTGTGAATGGTGGTTCCTGTGTTATCTACTATATACAGAGGTGTTATCAGTCATTGTAGAGGAGGAGGTGAGCTGTGACATCATCTATTGTGAATGGTGGATCCTGTGTTATATATGTGGCACCCCAGGGGTCTGGTTACCACAGTAATAGAAATATTACGTCTGAGAGCAAGTGGGAGGTTTCCTGGTCAGGAGCCCTTAAGCATGCAACACCTCCTGCCCAGTCCTGGGAGGGGAGGAATCTGTCCTTATAAACTGGGTCTGGGGCGGGGTTAGAAGAGAACAAGCAGACATAGGGAAAGTGACAGCTAGGAGCTCTGTAGGAGCAGGAGCTGAAGACCAGGGGCTGGAGCTGAGCAGAGCTCGCCCTGGCAGAAGAATCTAAGTACAGGACACCGGAGTACGAGGCTGTAAGGATCTCTAAGTCCAACAGCAGAACCCAGCCGGCAGGAGATTCCAGGTCCTCTGGCCATAGAAGCCCGGAGGCTCAGTCACAAGCAAGGGACCAGCACCGCCATCAAGGAGCGGAGGCTAACAGAAGGCCCCAAGTCACCAGCCATACGGGTGAGCACTACACGGTACACTCAGGGACGTGAGCTACTTCTACCCGCTTACAGCAAGGTAGCCAGGAAGAGTGCAGACAGACGGGGAGGCCTACAACTCCACCTGGCCACGAGAGCTCCTGCTTGCTCACAGACTGACCAGGCCTCTTTTGCTAGCCAGTACTCCTGGGAGGGTCTGCCTTATCATCATCAGTAAAGACCCTGAACTGCACTGCAAAGACTCTGAGTCGTTCCTGTTGCGCTCGTGCACCATCACTCCCATCATCCACACTCCTTGCCCTGAGGCTATACTCCTCCCGTGGGGAGTCATCCCATTCTCTGCTGCGCATACAACACCAGCCTCAGCTGTCTGCCTCGCAGCAGCGGTACACCCTGACCGCAATCCACGGGTGGCGTAGTCGGACAATTAACCTAAAACCTATAAAAGACTGCCACTGGTTTGACCACCCTGAGCCACGGGACCGGGTCGCCGCCACAGAGACTACAACCCCCAGAGACCCGGCTCCGGGTAGCCCACACGGCCCAGGGGGCGCGTCATATACTTTATATAGAGGTGTTATCAGTCATTGTACAGGAGGAGAAAGTGCTGAGCTGTGATATCACCTATTGTGAATGGTGGATCCTGTGTTATCTACCGTATATAGAGGTGTTATCAATCATTGTACAGGAAGAGGAGGTGAGCTGTGACATCACCTATTGTGAATGGTGGATCCTGTGTTATCTACTGTATATAGAGGTGTTATCAGTCATTGTACAGGAGGAGGTGAGATGTGACATCACCTATTGTGAATGGTGAATCCTGTGTTATCTACTGTATATAGAGGTGTTATCAGTCATTGTACAGGAGGAGGAGGTGAGCTGTGACATCACCTATTGTGAATGGTGGAGCCTGTGTTATCTCCTGTATATGGAGGTGTTATCAGTCATTGTACAGGAGGAGGAGGTGAGCTGTGACATCACCTATTGTGAATACTGGATCCTGTGTTATCTACTGTATACAGAGGTGTTATCAGTCATTGTACAGGAGGAGGGGGAGGAGGTGAGCTGTGATATCACCTATTGTGAATGATGGATCCTGTGTTATCTCCTGTATATAGAGGTGTTATCAGTCATTGTACAGGAGGAGGAGGTGAGCTGTGATATCACCTATTGTGAATGGTGGATCCTGTGTTATTTCCTGTATATAGAGGTGTTACTTATTGCTTTCCTGTCTATGAGGATAATGAGACTTCTGAATAGAACAGGAAGTATGAGTTTAACTTTAGGATTTGTGGCCAATGTGAAAATTGTAACAATAACAATATTTCATTTTCTGATAACATTTCCCTTTAAACAGCACTTCAAACAAGACTGCAGTACGATTGGCATAAGATATATTTATAAGATGGCGCTCTGCTAAAAAAGATATCCCATCTATTACTGTACTGTATATTTTCCGCTGCCTCCATGAATGCAGCTTTAATTGCAGTGGATATATTCAGCTATATCATGTTATGTCACTGAGTCAGTACATGTAACATAACTTAATTATCCCGAATTGGAAAAAAAAAATTGCAATCAGGATGTATTGTTTTATAAAGTTTTCCGCAGCGTCAGATTCAAAGCCTCTTAATTTGAAATCTTACCAGTCTGGTTGCTTGCGCAGCTCCGCCAGCTGATGAAGACGCTTGAGTGCTTTCTCTTGCTTTTTTTCATCTTTCCAGGACTTTGAAGCCACATTTCGAGCAAATTCTCTTTGTTTTAGTTCTTTTAATCTCTGTAGGGAAAAAAAATGCGTATCACTTTATGTTATAACATGTTATTTCCCTTTTTATAGTGAGTTTTATACAATTTCTGTGACCAAATTTTGTCAAAGTTTATAACTTTTTCACCCCCATTGGCATGCTGAAATTAAAAATAATAAAACCAGCTGAAAATCCACCTTCCTCGGCTCCTGTGACACCCCTCCGCTGCTGCTCCCAGGGAGACGTTACAGGCTGAAGCGCTGCTGTCACAATTGCAGCTCACAATACCGCTGCAGGCAATCACTAGACTCAGGGGCTTGCGTCTTATGCATCGGCATCACCTCTGTGTTCAGTGATTGGCTGCAGCGATCTCAGTGTTGCAGCCTGTAACTAATCACTGTGAGCAGTGGTAAAGAAGCGTCACAGGAGCAGAGGAAGGTGAATTCTGAATGTTTTAATATTTTTAACTACAGCTAGCTGAGATGGTGAACAAAAATGTTTATGGAAACTTTTTTATGGACTCTAACTTTTCCAGGATACAAAACTGATACATGCAATACCATCAGGGAGGCGTCTGATTGGCTCCAAATTTATTCTGCAGCAGGACAACCACCCCTAACATCCAGCCAATGTCATTAAGAACGAGGAGTCCTGGAAGTGATGATCCGGCCCCCACAGAGCCCTGATCTCACATCATCCAGTCGGTCTGGGATCACATATAGAGACTGAAGGATTTGCACAAGTCTATAACTCTAAGAACTTGTGGAGACAACTGACGCGCCCCTGGGCCTGTGTCGCGCTGCGTTGCGCACGCGGGAGCCTACCCGGAGCCGGATCAGTGGAGGGTTGTAGTCTCGTGGCGGTGACCCGGTCCGTGCCCAGGGAGTCAAACTAGACGGCAGTCTATTAGTAGTAAATAGTTGATGACTACGCCACCCGTTGAGTGCAGCCAGGAAGCTGCTGCTGCAGGGCAGACCGCTGAGGCCGGTGGTAGGATTGTGCAGCGTGATAGTATAACCCCCAACGGGAGGGGTATGGCCTCAGGGCAGCCGACGTGGATGATGGGGGTAGCAGGAACCACTCAGAGACGGTACGGTGTAGTTCAGGGTCTTTACTGGTAACAACGACAGACCCTCCCGGAGTACTTGCTAGCAAACGGGGCCTGGTCAGTCTTTGAGCAGATGGGATCTCCCCTGGCCAGGCGTAGTTGTAGGCCTCCCAAACTGACTGTACTCTTCTGGCTACCTTGCTAGAAGCTGATGTAAGTAGCCCACGTCCCTGAGTGTACCGTGTGGTGCTCACCCGTATGGCCGGTGACTCGGGGCCTTCTAATGGCTTCCGCTCCACGATGGCGGTGCTGGTCCCACGCGTTTGACCGTGCCTTCGGGCTTCTGGGCCAGAGGACCTGAAATCCCCTGCCTGACGGATTCTGCTGCTGGGTAGGAGTTAGTCCCCACAGCCTCGGACTCCGGGTCCGGTAAAGAATCTTCTTAGTCAGGGCGAGCTCTGCAGCTGCCAGCCCCTGACTCCTTGTAACTCTGCTGTTTCCTATGCTGCTTCTTGTCTCCACTCTCCTTGTCTGACTCACCCTGCCTCAGCCCCGGGTTTATACAGGGGAAGTTCTTCCCCTCCCAAGACTGGGCAGGAGGTGTGGCATGCACAGGATCCCTGACCAAAGGACCTCCCACCTGCTCTCAGACATAACATTACATTACTGTGGAAAACCAGACCCCTGGGGTGCCACATTCCCCCCTAGTGAAATTTAGTACTCCGGGACTAAACACATTTAGAAAAACATAACAAAGTATAACAATAACAATACTATAAGAAAAACACATAAGATGGTTACGGCGTGTCCGCAACCGGATGCAGTCTTTGAAGAAAAGCAAAGGTGTCCATTTCACCAACACAGGGAGACGTAACCAGGTAGGGGTCTGTCCTACCCCGAGTCCTTAACAGTCTCTAGTCCATCCTGGGTTACGCTCCAACTATATACAAGGATTCCCGGTAAATCCACCAAGGTTTCCTAAAAACAACTGGAAACACAAAATTATACACAAGCAACAATACACAAATAAACATAAATAAAACTATTTTTACACTTCAAATTCTCCAGCGTGCGGGTAACTGGCCTCTAGTGGCCCTAGTGGACCTACGGAGCTGACTGTCTGGCCCTGAACTATAGGGTGCAGGAGCTGTCAAGGGTAAACTGGGCAGCTGTCTACCGGCTCTTTGTCTCACTAGGGGTACGGCAGGCTCACTATAAGCAGAGGGTTGATTCTCCTGTTCTACTCGTGTGGAGTCTTCTGCCTCCTGGACCGGCTGTTCTTCCAGCTCTACCCGTTGCTCCGTAGGTTCTTGGGATGATGGTTGGAGGAAGGTGAGTACGGGTACCACAACTGCACCATTGACTTGAGTCCAAGACCGAGGGAAGTCCCCGAGCACGGTACTAACCATATCTTCCCTTTCTCCCACGGGTCGATGGTCTTCTTGTTCCTCTTCAGGGTTCCTCAGTTGTTCGGGACACTTCTTCAGGTGGTCCCGGGATACAATGGCTGTGGTTTCCCCTCCGTCTTTACTGATGGTACAGACCTTCGGGTTCTCGTGGCTTGAGGGCAGTACGGTGTACGGGTCCTTCTCCCACTGGTCATCCAACTTGTGGAGCCATCTTTTCCTCTTCAAGACCTGCTCTCCGGGTACCAGGGGAACAGCGGGAGCATACTGGTTGTAAGTCTTCTCTTGTCTTTCCCTAGCCTGACAGAGACTTCGCTCCACGCTCTCTTGTACTCTCCGGTACTGCTGCTGCCTCTCTGTGTCCCAGTCTGTTTCTGGTGAAGTGTCCTCAGGTGTCAGGACTCCCATTTCCAGGTCAACAGGTAACTTACCAGGTCTCGCCCTCATTAGGTAAGCCGGGGTACAGTTGGTGGAACCTACCGGGATGTGGTTGTATAGGTCCACCAGATCGGGCAACTTCTCAGGCCACAGACTGCGTTCTTCCAGGGGCAATGTTTTTAGAAGATCCATTACCACCTGGTTCATTTTTTTCACAAAGTCCATTAGTTTGCGGATGGTAGGGTGTCGTCCTTATCTTCCGGCAGCCATACAGATTGCAGAATTCCTGGAAGACCTCCGCTTCAAAGGCAGGTCCCTGGTCCGTCAGCACTTGGTCCGGGTACCCGTATGGATGGCAGAAGTGCTGCTGGAAGGCTCTAGCTGCTGTTTGAGCCGTTAAGTCCTTGACGGGGACGACAACCAAGAACCGGGAGTAATGATCCACGATGGTTAACGCGTAGACGTAGCCACTTCTGCTTGGGGTCAGTTTTACATGATCCAAGGCTACCAGTTCCAACGGTTGCCGGGTGACGATGGACTGCAGGGGAGTCTTCTGGCTGGCCCGGTCCTTCCTTCTCAGATTGCACGGGCCACAGTCTCTGCACCACTTCTCGATGGTTCCCCTCATGCCTACCCAGTGGAACCGCTCGCGCAGCAGGAACTCCAGCTTTTTCCACCCGAAGTGTCCAGCTCCGTCGTGGTATGCCTCCATCACCATGGCTGCGTCTCTTCGTGGCACCACTACTTGCCAGAGTAGTTCATGCGTCCGGGAGTTGACCATTCTGCGGCACAACTTCCCCTTGTAAAGGAATAGTCGACTCTTCTCCGCCCATAGTTGTTTGGCTTCCTCCGGAGCGTCTGGTTCAAGGCGAGCCTCCGGCCGAGTCAGCATCTCCTTCACCAGTCGGACGGCAGGGTCGCTGTCTTGCGTTTCCGCCCAGTTGTAGTGGGGTAAGGGGTTCAACGTAGCAGCCTGCTTACCCCTTACCCGGTGGGAATACTGGATAGTCCCATGACGGTGGAACGCAGGGAGTTCAACTTCTTCCAGTCCCTCCGGATCTTCTCCTTCGTCCGGCAGGTTGGGCATCCTGGACAGGGCATCCGCGTTAGTATTGGAGCGTCCTGCCCGGTATTTGATTGTGAACTCGTAGTTGGACAGACGGGCCATCCACCTCTGCTCCAGGGCACCGAGTCTTGCCGTGTCCAGGTGTGTCAACGGGTTGTTATCCGTGTATACGGTGAACCGGGAAGAAGCGAGGTAATGCCTAAAGCGCTCGGTGACTGCCCATACCACGGCCAGGAACTCTAGCTTAAATGAGCTGTAATTCTCGGGGTTCCTTTCGGTGGGTCGCAGTTTTCGGCTGGCATAGGAGATTACTCGTTCTCTCCCCTGCTGAATCTGGGACAGTACGGCTCCTAGCCCGATGTTACTGGCGTCGGTGTAGAGGATGAAGGGCTGGCTATAGTCCGGGTACGCCAAGATTTCATCCCCCGTGAGGGCCATCTTCAGCTGGCGGAAGGACTCTTCTTCTAGCTCTTCCCATTTGAAGGGCGGCTTCTGGTTCTTGGCCTTTCGGGACTGGCCTATCAGGAGGTCCTGCATAGGCGCTGCCTTTTTGGTGAAACCGGGAATAAACCTTCGGTAGTAGCCTACCAACCCTAGGAACTGCCGCACTTCTTTTACGCTGGAGGGGCTTGGCCATCCCTTAATTGCGGTGATCTTATCGGGGTCGGGAGCCACTCCGTCAGCGCTCACCACGTGTCCCAGGTATTGCACCTTTGGTTTCAGGAGGTGACACTTGGAGGGTTTCACCTTTAGGCCGTAACTCGCCAGAGCTTCGAACACCTCCGCCAGGTGTTTCAGGTGGTCCTCATAAGTTTTGGAGTATACGATGACATCGTCCAGGTACAACAGGACCGTCTCGAAGTTTCTGTGGCCCAGACAGCACTCCATTAATCGTTGGAAGGTTCCTGGGGCGTTGCAGAGTCCGAACGGCATGCAGGTGAACTCGCTAAGTCCCATCGGGGTGGTGAATGCGGTCTTCTCCCGGTCCGCCTCTGCTACAGGAACCTGCCAGTACCCGCTAGTGAGATCCAAGGTAGAGAAGAAGTTAGCAGATCTTAAAGCAGCCAATGACTCCTCTATCCTTGGTAAGGGGTACGCATCCTTGTGTGTGATACGGTTGATTTTCCGGTAATCTACACACATCCTCATGGTGTTGTCTTTCTTTTTGACTAAAACTAGTGGGGCTGCCCAGGGGCTACAGCTATCCCGGATTACCCCAGCCTCCTTCATGTCTCTAAGCATCCCCTTGGCGTGTTGGTAATGTGCAGGGGGTACGGGTCGATACCTCTCTTTTATGGGAGGATGATCTCCCATGGGGATGCGGTGTTCTACCCCCTTGACTCGCCCGAAGTCTAACGGGTGTTTACTAAACACTCTCTCATACTCTTGAACCACCCGATAGACTCCTTGTTTTTGATGTGAGGGAGTGGAATCAGTACCCAAATGTAGTTGCTGACACCAGTCCTCCATGTCTTTCTTAGAGCCGTTACCTTCCTCCGGGTGAGATGGAGGCAAGGGTTCCACAGATTGTATAGAATTTTGATTAGTGGTATATAATTTGGCTAGCGTGGCATACCGGGGCAGGTACACTTCCCTCTCCCCGATATTTATTATGCGAATGGGCACCCTCCCATGGCGTACATTGACCACCCCCCGTGCTGTCAAAATGGTGGGCCTACTGTCTGAGTAAACTGGTTCTACCATTGCCTGGTAATCTCTACCTCTCAGACCAAGAGCTGCCCGGCACCAAATCATCATTTCACTTTTTGGGGGCATGGCAATAGGAAAAGGGTCACACATTCTTACGCTACCAATCTCACCGCCGGAGAGTTCCACTTGTTGCCGTTGCATCAGTGCCCGGATCTCTTTCTGGAGCACCCGCTGCTCGCCGGAGCTGGCGTTCTTGGCAACCTGCTGTAAAAGGAAAATCACCTCTGCAAGACAATTTTCAATTACGTTAGTTCCTAGAGTTATTTTTGGGTGACTCTCATGTTTATCAATATCTACAATGATCAGTCCCTGTGCGGCCAGTTCGACTCTACCGATTTTGAGGGTCACCTCTTTAAATCCGATCTGTGGCACGGGCTGGCCATTGCTGGCGATGATACTCAAGTCGTCGTCAGGGTAGCGGGTAATATCCGAGTCATTCCAGTACTGCTTGAAGAGCACGTACGGGATGGTGGTGACCTGTGACCCAGTATCCAGTAGGGCACTCATGGGAATGCCATCCAGTACCACAGGCAAGACTGGACGTCCTCCCACATATCTGTCGCGCCAGTTCGATGGGCCTGGTGATCTTTTTCCTGGGGGTTGGCCCTCTACCCCAGGTTGTGCCCGTTTAAAGAACAGTACCTTTCCATATGTCCGGGTTGATTGCAGCGGCGGCAGATGGGTCGTCCGTCCTCGCTGTATCGGTCACTGGGTCTTCCTCTGGCCGGTGGGGTCCTCCTTGGTCGACGCCACGGGATGTCCTCCGGTCCGGATGCCAGCTGGATCTTCCCTGGGGTGGAAACCTGTAAAGACTGCACAGTTCGGGTTAGCGCAGCAACGCTCTTAGCTAGCTCTTGGACCTGATGGTGTAGGTCTGGAGCCGGGTCATTGTCCAATGCCTGCGCATCAGCTCCCACAGGCCCTGCCGACAAGGGCGCCGCCTCCTGGTGGTAAGTGATAGCTGGGCGCCTGTGGGTAACAACGCCACCCGGTGCTGGTTCTCGGAGCACCCGGATAGCTCTATCCTTGAACTGTGCAAAGTCCAGATGGGGATCCTGTAAGGCCATTGCCCGCAACTGGGTTCGGTGGGCATTGCAATATAAACCCTCTATAAATTGTTCAGTCAATAGCCTGTCCTCGTTTCCCACCCCATCAGGGTCGGTCTGCTTTATGGCCCTCAGGGCCTCTTGTAGGTTTAGTGCATAGTCCCTTATACTCTCATGCGCTCGCTGCTTGCACCCGTAGAATCTAAGCTTAATCTCGGCTGAGGTGCGGGTATCAAAGGTGTCCTTCAGCCGGGTTAGTATCCCTGTGACAGTCTTCCTCCCAGGTGGCCAGGATTTTACTTCCCTTTTGGCTGCCCCGGTTAGTTGGGCCACCAGGATGCTCACTTTTTGCTCTTCTGTGAGGGGGTACACCTGGAAGAGGCTATCCAGCTTTTCTCTAAAGTCATGCAGGGTATGTGACTCCCCTGAGTACTGGGGTAGCCAAGCTGCTCCCGGGATATAGGGCATGGTGAAGGGCATAACTGCAGCAGCGGTAGCGCTGGCGGGGGTTGAGGCAGTGAAGCTCTCCTCCGTATCCGACATCTTCCTCCCCCCTAGTGGACCGTGGCCTACCTTGCGATGATCCTCTTCCGTAGGCCGCGGCTCCGCAGTGGATCGTCAGGGTTGAGGACCTTCCGTCGCGCTCCTGTGACGTCGGCGTCTGCTGGGCTCCTTCCAGGACCTTACGCAACGTCCGGACGTGAGGCGGGGCTTCAGTTCTCGCGCGCTTTCGGAGTCCACGCCCCTCTTCTTCCCGCGCGGCGTCCTCAAGATGGCGTCCAATGGCGGGAAAACTCCACGGATGGCGGGAAGAAGGTCGAAGATGGCGCCGGATGGCGGGAAACCTTCACCACTGGTAAGTTTGAACAGTCTTTGCTTTTCAGGCACGCAGTACCCGGTGGTTGCGGGCACGAAATCCTGCCGACTACGCCAAAGTTGACGCGCCCCTGGGCCTGTGTCGCGCTGCGTTGCGCACGCGGGAGCCTACCCGGAGCCGGATCAGTGGAGGGTTGTAGTCTCGTGGCGGTGACCCGGTCCGTGCCCAGGGAGTCAAACTAGACGGCAGTCTATTAGTAGTAAATAGTTGATGACTACGCCACCCGTTGAGTGCAGCCAGGAAGCTGCTGCTGCAGGGCCGACCGCTGAGGCCGGTGGTAGGATTGTGCAGCGTGATAGTATAACCCCCAACGGGAGGGGTATGGCCTCAGGGCAGCCGACGTGGATGATGGGGGTAGCAGGAACCACTCAGAGACGGTACGGTGTAGTTCAGGGTCTTTACTGGTAACAACGACAGACCCTCCCGGAGTACTTGCTAGCAAACGGGGCCTGGTCAGTCTTTGAGCAGATGGGATCTCCCCTGGCCAGGCGTAGTTGTAGGCCTCCCAAACTGACTGTACTCTTCTGGCTACCTTGCTAGAAGCTGATGTAAGTAGCCCACGTCCCTGAGTGTACCGTGTGGTGCTCACCCGTATGGCCGGTGACTCGGGGCCTTCTAATGGCTTCCGCTCCACGATGGCGGTGCTGGTCCCACGCGTTTGACCGTGCCTTCGGGCTTCTGGGCCAGAGGACCTGAAATCCCCTGCCTGACGGATTCTGCTGCTGGGTAGGAGTTAGTCCCCACAGCCTCGGACTCCGGGTCCGGTAAAGAATCTTCTTAGTCAGGGCGAGCTCTGCAGCTGCCAGCCCCTGACTCCTTGTAACTCTGCTGTTTCCTATGCTGCTTCTTGTCTCCACTCTCCTTGTCTGACTCACCCTGCCTCAGCCCCGGGTTTATACAGGGGAAGTTCTTCCCCTCCCAAGACTGGGCAGGAGGTGTGGCATGCACAGGATCCCTGACCAAAGGACCTCCCACCTGCTCTCAGACATAACATTACATTACTGTGGAAAACCAGACCCCTGGGGTGCCACACAACCATATTTTGATCCGTGTGTAATCCGTCAAAACATTGGATCACACTCGGATCAATGTCATTCAATGAGGCATGCACAATGTGCCTCTGATATGGCACTCACCCATGCAAGTCTATAGGTACGTGGAAAACATCGGAACGCACTCAGATGACATCCGAGCGTGGTCTGATTTTCACAGACAAACTGAATGGAGAAAGAGAAACTTTTGGAGATGATAGGGATAATAGTTGGACAACCCAGAAGGTGGGGGGAGTTGCAAGGAAACTAAAGGGAGGTTTTAGTTCCTAGTTCTAGTTCAGGGGTGGACATATTATTGGTGTAACCTATTCAGCCACACAGGGGCCAGAGAAGTAAGCGGGCCACAAAGCAGGTGGAAACTTGCATTATGATGAGCTATTGGACTGTAAAGGGGCAAAATATTGTTATTTTGACTGTGTCCGCTAGTGTTCTAGTTAATATAGGATAGTAGAAGAAAGAGACAGTACTGCATAGAGTGTGTGCAGGAAGAGCTTAGAGTAGCAAGCCTCAACAGGAAAGCAGAAATAGAACATGGAAGAAAACTACCGGACAGCAGAATATACCTGGAACAGGTAGAGAAGTGTGAAAGAAGGAGAAAAAGCAACATCAGTGCTACTGAGCTAGATGTCCAGGAAAAGGGGGACGGTGGGTCAGTGGGAATTCATAGATTATACCAGCGGAACAGAAGCTACATGTAAGCCGGACTTAGAGTTTATAGCAGTGCAAAAACACCCAAACTAGGGCACGGTTTTGTACACTAAGGGCAGGTGCAGACGAGTGTGATCTGATTTTCTCAGAGGCGGAGAGGGAAAAAAAAAGAAGTTTCTCCGCCTTTTCCATTATGTCAGCCCATGAAAATCAAATTACACTCGGATGTCATCCAAGTGGGGTACAATTCTT
Organism: Phyllobates terribilis; assembly: GCF_046119375.1. Classification (NCBI taxonomy): domain Eukaryota; kingdom Metazoa; phylum Chordata; class Amphibia; order Anura; family Dendrobatidae; genus Phyllobates; species Phyllobates terribilis. The sequence continues at coordinate 61,209,953 of NW_027362764.1, read as the reverse complement.
TTCACAGAAGAGGACGTGAATTGGCGAGTGCCATCCAGCTCTCGGAAGAAAATCCTGCAATCGCGCACAACCTCATAGAATAACATTGGTATGAGTGCTCTCCATCATAACTACAGATAGCACTCGTTCGATTAAAACAGTCATCTTCTCGAGCCTAAAAGGTGGGCTGCAGGTAGTCAAAGAAAAGGGAAAATAACACTCAACTGCAATGTACCTCACAAGCAATGAGCCGTCACGTGTGACCATTATGAACGTGTCTCTGTATGTAACTGCAGATGTGAGAATAAAGCCGTATATACCTGATATTCTTTCTACAAACGTTTTATCCAGTTCAACAGTAAAGTGTCATCTATTCTTTATAAAACGTATTGTTTTCTTCCTACCTAACATATGGGGTCCCTGGCTGGGGTGCCATCAGACAGCATGAGGTTTAAAAGTCGTTCTTTCTGAAGGAACATCACAAATACACACTCAATGACCCATATCATTGGTATTTAGGAAAACAGAAGCCCACTTCGACCAGTGTTGTCTCTCACACACTCACAGAAGATTTGTGGTTAGTTCTCCAAGATGTTTGGAATAACCTCCTGCCGAGTTCCTTCAAAAAACTATGTACAAGTACAAGTACCTAGTAGAAGTTGTGAAGGCGAAGGGCGGCCACCAAATATTGATGAGATTTAGATTTCTCTTTTGTTCATTCTCTTTGCTTTTTTTTTAATTGAAAAAAAAATAAACTATTAACACTTCTATTTTACCTCCTTAAAGGGAACCTGACAAGCCCTCCATGCCCTCTAAAACCAGAATTAGACTATTTGTTGCTAAATACCCTGCCTAACCAGCCCTCTATGGTGTTTCACACCTAGACCCATGTTTAAAAAAGTATCTATAAACTTTGCATTTCGTATGCTAACTAGTTCTTTAATTAGTCGATGGGGTATTGCTTTCTCAGACTAGTAGGCCCTCTTTGCATGTTATCACATCCCTGTGGGCATGATAACATGATTTGCAAGAGACAAGGTCATCGCCAACTCTCTGCAAACCTCACGCATACGTGTGGCTTTCTCCACCCACATCATTGCTCCTCTGAAACCAGGTGTAGGCTTCCTGGCTTCAGAGGCGCACTGCGCATGCCCGGCGAACAAGGCCCCATCGACTAATCAAAGGTCTAATTAGCATATAAGACACAAAGGTTATAAAGCCCATTTTTTAAACCTGGGTCTAGGTGTTAAACACTACAGAGGACTGGTTAGGCAGGGTATTTAGCCTCAAATATGCAAAACCTCATTGTGAAAAAACACTCAAAAACTCACACTCAAAAAGCCCATCACATGAACAGCTTAATGGATTTTTCACTGAAATAAATTGGAAGAGTACAGTTTTGCATGTGTAGTGTTAAAACTTGATACTACAGAATTACAGTATTTAGGGAAATTACTGGAGGACCAGATTGAAACAGAAGGCCCTCCGCTTGACATGGCAACCTATGGGCACCCAATGATTGTGTTGATAACTAGCAATAGAATTTTTCCTGATGCATATACAGTATTGCTGTGGGAAGCACTTTTAGAAAATAGACAAAAAGTGCAGTCATACTGGTCAGGAACAGGAAGTGCAGCCATATTGGACAAGAACAGGAAGTGCAGCCATACTGGTCAGGAACAGGAAGTGCAGCCATGTTGGTCAGGAACAGGAAGTGCAGCCATATTGGTCAGCAACAGAAAGTGCAGCCATATTGTTTAGATACAGGAGTGCAGCTATATTGGGCACCACATAAACCAATTTCTCAGAAACTGATGACTAGTGTTGAGCATTCCGATACTGAAATATCGGGTATCGGCCGATATTCGCGGTATCGGAATTCCGATACTTAATTCCGATACTTTTGCAATATCGTATACCGGAATCGGAAGTTCCCATAATGCAATGAGCCAGTTTCATTTTATTCAGCCAATGAGGATCCTAAGAAGTGTGGGCACATCCTGTTAGGCATGTAGGCATCTTAACTAATGGCATGACTGTCATTGGCTGCTGAAATGATGTCATGATGCACTATAAAAGCCACCGCCACCATTTTCAGCTCACTCTGCTGTGAATTCAGTTAGGGATAGGACGCTGTTGTTCTGAGGGACAGTTTTAGCTACCTATTTTGTCTATTCTGCTTTACCCAAGCTACTTTATAAATCGCTGTGCCTTGCAGCGCTAGTGCACAGTTCTCTGTGCTGTTCATCGCTGTCTGCAAGGTCTCTGTGTGTGAGCGCAGCTCACCCTGTAGTGTGTGCTTCAACCACCTCTGGTTGTAGTGCACTCAGTGGGTGTCACTGCCTCATACATTGTCCTTTTTTGCCAATTCAAAATTTTTCCTGATATCTCCTATTAGTGTGGTGGTTCCATCCGTATTCAGCTAAATTGGTTCCAAACACACTATATAGGAGTAGATAGAGAATTTTTTTTTGTCTTGCAGCGCTAGTGCACAGTGTTCTGCATCTGCACTGTTCACCGCTGTCTGCAAGGTCTGTGTGTGTGAGTGCAGCTCACCCTGTAGTGTGTGCTTCAGCCACGTCTGGTTGTAGTGCACTCAGTGTGTGTCACTGCCTCATACATTGTCCTTTTTTGCCAATTCATAATTTTTCCTGATTTCTCCTATTAGTGTGGTGGTTCCATCCGTATTCAGCTACATTGGTTCCAAACACACTATATAGGAGTAGTTAGAGGAGCCTTTCTGCAGCATTGTGCCCTGCAGCCCCAGCCAGATTAGTATTAGCCTATTTTTTGTAGCCTCATCTATTGCATTGTAGGTTACCTTCCTACATTGTAATAGCTACAAAAAGTTTGTGATACTATCGGTATTACATCTTTGGGCACATCCAGTGTCTTTTTGTGACCAAAAAAAACAAAATAAAGTTCACCAAACACTCCACTTTACAGTTGTGTAGCCACATTAGCTCATATTAAAGTCTAGTCCACACTTTATAAAATAAGTGTTTCCTATACCTGTTAGCAGCTGTTCAGGAATAAGCACACTAAGCCCTTAGTACTTTTCTGCCTATCTTTATCAGTCTACCAAGATGAAGAAGGCAGGGAGTAAGGCATGTGGTCGTGGTTGTGGTCGTGGGCGTGGGTGTGGAGTTTCTGCAGGGAGAGGACGTGAGGATTCTGTGCCTGCAGGGAGAGGACGTGGGGATTCTGTGCCTGCTGCGGGCACCAGTGACTCAGCATCCCCCAGTTTTACCAGGGAACAGTCCTTTATGCGCAGCTTTGTAGGAGCTAGCCGTACCCCACTGCTGCGGGAGAACCAAATTGAAGCCATTGTCGGATGGATGGCAGCTAACGCATCGACTTCAATTAGTTCCAGATCCTCTCAGGTCCTGAGCACTGAAGAGCACCCATCTGTCTCTTCACCACCGGCCAAATTGCCCAGGCAGTCAGAGAGCCCTGGACAGGAGCCATCTCTACTTCTGTTGTCTGAATCTCTTGGCTTGGAAAGAGGGGGCTAGCCAAGCAGAATTCAAGAATTTGAAGAAGAGGTAGTATGCATTGATGCGCAACCGTTTTGTCTCTCTGAATCTGAAGAGGCGGGTGGGCCAGTGCCTATGGTCAGCAGCACACCTCAGTACGCATCTGATGATGAGACTCAGGTGCCACTTTCTGGTGCGTACTGTGCTGTCGAGACTACCCAGGAGAAGCAGTTGTTTGAAGAGGGTGGTGTAGATGATGAGGTCCTTGACCCATCATGGCGTGAGGGACAGGAAGGTGGTGGGAGCAGCTCTGAGGAAGACATTCCCCGAACAGCCCAAAAAGGAGGGAGAGGGAGGGGGCAGACTTGGTTGCCTGTAGCCTCCACTTCGGCACCCATTAGGAGCATGGCTCTTCCAAAATCCAAAGCGGGCGCTCCCAAGACTTGCAGTGCCTGGTCCTTTTTTGACACAGTTGCAGATGACATTTGCTTTGTCAAATGCAAGCTGTGTAATCAGAAGGTGAAAAGAGGGAAAAGTGTCAGCAACCTCAATACCACAAATATGTGGAAACATGTGCGGACCAAGCATGTGGTGGAGTTACAAAAACACACTGAAGACCTAGGCCAACCTACAGCGCCACCTACCACCTCTTCAGCTCGTGTTGTAGCCTCTTCCTCCAGCTCACACACAGCTGGTTCCGCTTCCTCACAGGATCGCCATGGAAGAATCACTGGCACTGTTGTACAGAGACACAGTGTAATTCCACCCACAGCACCACTTTCCCAGTCATCCTCACACTCCCAGGCCAGTCTACAGCCATCGTTAGCACAGGCATGGGAGAAAAGGCGCCCATACTCGGCAAACCACCCCCGAGCACAGGCTCTGAATGCTGGCATTGCTAAACTACTGGCCCTTGAAATGCTATCATTCAGGCTGGTGGAGACTGACACCTTCCGTAACTTTATGGCATTGGCAGTCCCACAATACAACGTGCCCAGCCGCTTTTATTTCAGCAGGCAAGCCGTCCCTGCCCTGCAACATCATGTGGAGGGAAAAATTAAACATGCGCTACAAAACGCCGTCAGTAGCAAGGTCCACCTGACCACCGATGCGTGGACCAGTAAGCATGGACAGGGACGATACCTTTCCCTCACTGCCCATTGGGTAAATGTTGTGGAGCCGGGTACAGATCTTGAGAGTGGCGCTGTACGTGTTCTGCCAACTCCAAGGATTGCAGGAATCCAGTCTGTACACATTGACTCCTCCTCATACTCCAGTTCCTCTGAATCAGCGCTGCAGGAGCCGTCACGGTCTACCTCCACATCGACCCGTGAACGGTTACCTGTTATGATGACCGATATGAGCACAGCCGTGGCCAAACGTCAACAGGCCGTATTAAAATTAATTTCTTTGGGGGATCGAAGCCACACAGCGCAGGAGCTCTGGAATGCCATAAAGCAGCAGAGCGACGTGTGGTTTGTGCCAGCGAATCTCCAGCCAGGCATGGTAGTGTGTGACAATGGCCGAAATCTGGTGGCAGCTCTGGGCCTAGGCAACCTCACTCACATCCCATGTCTGGCACATGTGCTCAACTTGGTCGTGCAGAGTTTTTTGAGGGACTAACCGGATCTTGATGCACTGCTTCAGAAGGTCCGCATAGAGTGCGCTCACTTGCGGCGTTCCCGCAATGCAAGATCACGCATTGCAGCTCTGCAGCGCCGATTACGTCTTCCGGAACATCGCATCATATGTGACCTACCCACCAGGTGGAATTCAACGTTACATATGTTGGAGAGGTTGTGTGAGCAGCAGGCAGCAGTAATGGAGTACCAGCTGCAGCAGGCGCAAACAAGTCGCAGTGCGCGCCGTTCACACTTCACCACCACTGAGTGGGCCTCTATGAAGGACATTTGCCACGTTTTGCGTGCTTTCGATTATTCCACGCGGATGCAGATGATGCACTAGTCAGCATGACTATCCCCCTTATCTGCCTGCTTGAAAAAAGACTGCAAGCACTAAGGGACGAGGTTTTGGAAGAGGTGGAGGATGAGGAGTCACAAATGCCATCTGCTTCTCTACAGTCTGCGCAACGTGGTTCCTCACAAAGGCCTAGGCAGGGGACACTTTGTGAGGAGGATGAGGAGGAGTCAATGGATGAGGAAGACATCTGTCCAGAGGAGGGAGGTACACAATGTTCTAGTAGTCAGTATCTAGAGCAAGGGTGGGGTGATACAGAGCAGGCAGAGATCACGCCTCAAGCAGGGGACAGCGTTTCTTGGCCTGTTGGCAGTCTGCAGCACATGGTTGATTTCATGCTGCAGTGCCTGAGAAATGACGGCCACATCGCCCACATTCTCAACACGGCTGATTATTGCGTGTCCACCCTCCTAGATCCTCGCTACCGGGACAACTTACAAAGCCTCATAACACCATTGAACTGGGAGCGTAAAATGTGGGAGTACCAAGACGCACTGGTGCATTCCACGATGTTCTCCATTCCAACCGAGAGCAGTGCTGCTAGTGCTTTACAAAGCAGCTCAATGCGTAGAGGCAGTGGAGGAAGCTCTGCACAAAGAGGGAGCAGAAGCAGCGCCTCAGCACAAGGCAAGACCAGTATGGCCGAAATGTGGCAAAGTTTTGTGTCCCCACCGCCACAAATGTCTACACCATCACAGACGGCTCCAGTCAGCAGGAGGCAATGTTTCCGTCAGATGGTGACAGACTACATGTCTTGCCCTCTTAGTGTACTCCCAGACGGCTCTTCTCGCTTCAAGTTTTGGGTCTGTAAACTGGATACATGGCCAGAGCTTAGTCAGTATGCATTGGAGGTGCTAGCTTGCCCTGCTGCTAGTGTATTATCGGAACGCGTCTTTAGTGCCGCAGGTGGTGTACTAACAGACCGTCGCATGCGACTATCCTCCGATAACGTTGACCGGCTTACTTTTCTCAAAATGAACAAGGCTTGGATCTCTCATGAATTTGCCAGTCCTCTTCCAGAATAAATAATTGGTTGGCAACAGTATCCAGGTCTCCTGTTTGTTCATGTTTCTACCACCTGAACTGTAATCCTTGAGCTCCAACACCGCCAGTTGGCGCTCAGAAGTGCTGTCTGCACAGTCAACACTTGCTGCCGTGTTATTGGGGTTCAGTAACGTCAGCTGTTCCCCTGCTGTGCGGACGGCAATTTCTCCTGCTCTGTCCACATTCTCACTACTACAGATTTTAAAGTTGCTCCAATTACACCTCTGGCTCCTCTGTTTTCAGTATTATCCCTGAGCTCCAACACCGCCAGTTGGCGCTCGGAAGTGCCGTCTGCACAGTCAACACTTGCTGCCGTGTTATTGGGGTTCAGTAACGTCAGCTGTTCCCCTGCTGTGCGGACGGCAATTTCTCCTGCTCTGTCCTCATTCACACTACTACAGATTTTAAAGTTGCTCCAATTACACCTCTGGCTCCTCTGTTTTCAGTATTATCCCTGAGCTCCAACACCGCCAGTTGGCGCTCGGAAGTGGCGTCTGCACAGTCAACACTTGCTGCCGTGTTATTGGGGTTCAGTAACATCAGCTGTTTCCCTGCTGTGCGGCCGGCAATTTCTCCTGCTCTGTCCTCATTCACACTACTACAGATTTTAAAGTTGCTCCAATTACACCTCTGGCTCCTCCGTTTTCAGTATTATCCCTGAGCTCCAACACCGCTAGTTGCTGCTCAGAAGTGCCGGCTGCACAGTCAACGCTTGCTCCAGTGTTATTGGGGTTCAGTAACGTCAGCTGATCCCCAGCTGTGTGTCCGGCAAATTCTCCTGCTTTGTCCACATCCACTGTACTACTGATTTAAAACTTGCTCCAATTACACCTCTGGCTCCTCTGTTTTTAGTATTTACCCTGGGCTCCAATACCGCTAGTTGCTGCTCAGAAGTGCCGTCTGCACAGTCAACGCTTGCTCCAGTGTTACTGGGGTTCAGTAACGTCAGCTGATCCCCAGCTGAGTGTCCGGCATTTTCTCCTACTTTGTCCACATCCACTGTACTACTGATTTAAAAATTGCTCCAATTACACCTCTGGCTCCTCTGTTTTTAGTATTTACCCTGGGCTCCAGTACCGCTAGTTGCTGCTCAGAAGTGCCGTCTGCACAGTCAACGCTTGCTCCAGTGTTATTGGGGTTCAGTAACGTCAGCTGATCCCCAGCTGTGTGTCCGGTAAATTCTCCTGCTTTGTCCACATCCACTGTACTACTGATTTAAAACTTGCTCCAATTACACCTCTGGCTCCTCTGTTTTTAGTATTTACCCTGGGCTCCAATACCGCTAGTTGCTGCTCAGAAGTGCCGTCTGCACAGTCAACGCTTGCTCCAGTGTTATTGGGGTTCAGTAACGTCAGCTGATCCCCAGCTGAGTGTCCGGCAAATTCTCCTGCTTTGTCCACATCCACTGTACTACTGATTTAAAACTTGCTCCAATTACACCTCTGGCTCCTCTGTTTTTAGTATTTACCCTGGGCTCCAGTACCGCTAGTTGCTGCTCAGAAGTGCCGTCTGCACAGTCAACGCTTGCTCCAGTGTTATTGTGGTTCAGTAACATCAGCTGATCCCCAGCTGTGTGTCCGGTAAATTCTCCTGCTTTGTCCACATCCACTGTACTACTGATTTAAAACTTGCTCCAATTACACCTCTGGCTCCTCTGTTTTTAGTATTTACCCTGGGCTCCAATACCGCTAGTTGCTGCTCAGAAGTGCCGTCTGCACAGTCAATGCTTGCTCCAGTGTTATTGGGGTTCAGTAACGTCAGCTGATCCCCAGCTGTGTGTCCGGCAAATTCTCCTGCTTTGTCCACATCCACTGCACTACTGATTTAAAGCTTGCTCCAATTACACCTCTGGCTCCTCTGTTTTTAGTATTTACCCTGGGCTCCAATGCCGCTAGTTGCTGCTCAGAAGTGCCGCCTGCACAGTCAACGCTTGCTCCAGCGTTATTGGGGTTCAGTAACGTCAGCTGATCCCCAGCTGTGTGTCCGGCAATTTCTCCTGCTCTGTCCACATTCACACTACTACAGATTTTAAAGTTGCTCCCATTATGCCTCTGGCTCCACTCTGTTTTTAGTATTTACCCTGCATTCCAGCACCGCCAGCTGTTTCCCAGCAGTGTCTTTAGCACGGGTACTCCCTCCTGCCCAGCCTGGTTCCAGCACGCCAGCTGTTTCCGGGTAGTGTCAACGTCACTTTGCCTCCAATGCGTTGTCCTGTCGTGTTGCGGTCGGGTTAGCCGACTCTATGGTGCCTGCAGTTTTGGTGACTCCTATGTGGGCTGCGGGATCTGGCAATGAAGGCTGGTTCCATAGTGCCAATAGGACAAGCACCCCCTGTAGGACTGTGGGTTTTTGTAACTGCGGCCGGCTCGCGGCCTTGAAACTTTTTTTTACATGGGTACCTTCTGCTACCCATCGGGGTTCCAGTACCGTCAGCTCGTTCTCGGCAGTGCCTTTGGCTTAGGTGCCTCCTCCTCGGTATCCAAGTTCCACCAACGTCTGCTGGTCCTTGGTAGTGCTTTCTGGCACAGGTACCTCCTGCTTAGTAACCGAGTTCCAGTACCGTCAGCTGGTCCTTGGTAGTTCCATTGGCTCTTGTACCTTCTGCTACCCATCCGGGTTCCAGTACCATCAGCTGGTCCTCGTTAGTTCCATTTGCTCTTGTACCTTCTACTACCCATCTGGGTTCCAGTACCGTCAGCTGGTCCTCGGTAGTTCCTCAGCCTTCTTGTATCTTCTGCTACATTTCCAAGTTCAAGCTTTTTGAAATGGTTCTTAGTAATCACTCTGGATCTCCCTGACGAGGACCCTGAAGACGAGGACCCTGAAGACCAACCCGAAGAAGACGAGGACCCCGGAGATGAGGACCCTGAAGATGAGGACCCTGAAGACCAACCCGAAGAAGACGAGGACCCCGAAGACGAGGACCCTGAAGACGAGGACCCTGAAGATCACCCCGAAGAAGACGAGGACCCTGAAGACGACGACCCTGAACACGAGGACCCTGAAGACCATCCCGAAGAAGACGAGGACCCCGAAGACGACGACCCTGAAGACGAGGACCCCGAAGACGACGACCCTGAAGACCACCCCAAAGAAGACCAAGAAAATGACCCTGAAGAAGTTGATCAAGAGGACAAAGAAGAGAAGACAACCACCAAGATACAGAAGAACAAGAGACAGAAAACCAAGAAGCAGAAGTACAAGAAGCTGCAGAACAAAAAGCGGAAGAACATTAAGCATAAGACTAAAAATCAGAGCAAAAGATAATATCTAAATTATAAGCAGAACATGACTAAGCAGTGTATGGGGGTGAGTCCGTTCCTCCTCGTGGTGCCCCTGGAAAAGACCTGCTGCTGCAGGCCAAACTGAACGCGGACGAATCCTGTTGTAAATCTTTTGTGACGGGCAGAACGAAAGGTGTAATGTTCAAACTTTTAAAGATAACAACTACAGGAATGCCTGTCACAAATAAGAATATGATGAAGAAGAAGAATATGAAGAAGATGAAGAAGTAGAATATGAAGAAGAATAATAGTTGAATAAGAAGAATATGAAGAATGTAAAAAAAAAGAATAATACGAAGAAGGTGAAGAAGAAGAAGAAGATGAAGAAGGTGAAGAAGAAGTTGATGAAAAAGATGCTGATGCTGAGGATGATGAAGGATAAAGTGTGGGAGAAGTAAAAAAGAAGGTGAAGAGCATGGAAGTAGTGAAACATAAATATCTGACAAAATATAAAAATACTTAACATAGTCAATATTTCCGTAACTCAGAACGTCTTAAAAAAAAATATTAATTCCTGCTATTCCATTTGATTGGGCTAAACATCTATGCCTTTATTGTCTCCCCCACCTCCCCCAATACATTCTACATTATTCTTAGTTGTTTTCCTTCATGTAGAATTAACCTACAAGGAAAGAAAGGGTTTATTTTCATTCCGATATTTCTGTCCCATTGACTTGCATTGGTTTCCGGCATCGGAATCGGCGATAGCCGATACTTTTGGGGTATCGGTCCGATCCAATCCGATCCGATATTTCCCGATATCGGAAGGTATCGCTCAACACTACTGATGACACACTTATGGTTTTCATAATGTCAAAGTCTCATTTTTTAGCACTTTCTAGGGAGCTAATACATTGGGGACAACCAATATGGGTACACTTGTTTGATTTTGGATAATTGGCCACCACAACAAAACTAAAACATGGCAGATATATTAAAACTGTTCCCTAACCAATGCACAGAGGTAATCCATTTATTCATGCATGTTGGAAAGCATCATATTAAGTTACATATTAATTCTACCACCTAGTGTTCATTGCTGTCAGACATGCATCTTAAAGAGGTTTTGCTTTGTTAAAGTGATTTTCATATGACAATCGTTAAAACAAATGATTAAAATTAGAGTGAGAGTAAAGGAAGGGGGTTAGCCATAATCAGCCCTAAAATGATAATATGCACTGTTAAGTAAAAGAAAAGTCCATTCAGGTTCCATAGGTTGTCACAAAAAGGTTTGCTGTGTCTCCCAGCTAAGTCTTAAGAGCATGACGCAGATACCAGGACACGGCCGTTAGATGAGGAGACCTGGACAAGGCTGTACAAGGGCACACTCAGCATTAGGACCAGTATCTGCTCTTTTGTGTGACGAGGAACAGAAGGAGTACAGCCAGAGCCCTACAAAATGACCCACAGTATGTACTGGTGTGTATGTTACTGACCAAACCGTCATTGACTCTGAAGGTGTCATGAGGGTCCAATGTCCTGTATCAAGACCTGTGCTGACAGCCCAGCAGCATGCAACTTGATAGGCATTCACCAGAGACACCAGAATTGGCAGATCCACTATTGCCACGATGAGAGGACGTTCATACTGGGCGAATGTGTGGCGCCCCCGAGGGTTCGGTCGCCACAGGGGTACTGCATCTCTCTAATGAGGTGTGGTATCTCTCCTTCGAGGTAAGGATGGTGCAACTGTCAGGACCCCACCTCTGCATCCAACGCTACACCTCTCCCACCTGAGGGGGGCTTTAACCCTTTCGCAACCTTGGGTTTTGTCGTTTTTGCTTTTTCGTTTTTTGCTCCCCTTGTTCCCAGAGCCATAGCGTTTTTATTTTTTGGTCAATATGGCCGTGTTAGGGCTTATTCTTTGCGGGAGGAGTTGTACTTTTCAACGCCATTACTAGTTTTACCATATCGTGTACGGGAAAACAGGAAAAAAATTCCAAGTGCGGTAAAATTGCAAAAAAAGTGCAATACCACAGTTGTTTTTTATTTATTTTTTTACCACGTTCACTGAATGCTAAAACTGACCTGCCATTCTTATTCTCCAGGTCATTATGAGTTCGTAGACACCAAACATGTATAGGTTCTTTTATATTTAAGTGGTGAAAAAAAATTCCAAAATTTGGTAAAAAAAAAAAATAGCGCCATTTTCCGAGACCTGTAGCGTCTCCATTTTTCGTGATCTGGGGCTGAGTGAGGGCTTATTTTTTGCGCGCCGGGCTGACATTTTTATTGATAACATTTTGGGGTAGATCCGATGTTTTGATCGCCCGTTATTGCATTTTATTGCAATTTTGCGGCAACCAAAAAACGTAATTCTGGCATTTAGAATTTTTTTCTCGTTACACCGTTTACCGATCGGATTAATTATTTTTTTATGTTGATAGATGGGGCGATTCTGAATGCGCCGATACCAAATATGTCTATGTAGGGTTTTTTTTTTATATTTTATTTTGAATGGGGTGAAAGGGGGGTGATTTAAACTTTTATATTTTTTTAATTTGTTTTATATTTTTAAAAACTTTTTTTTTTCACTTACTGCATGCTTCAATAGTTTCCATAGGAGACTAGAAGCAGCAGTTGTGTGATCGGCTCTGCTACATACAGGGGACCAGCAGATCCCCTGCATGCAGCAGAAATGATCCTGTGCTATGAGCGCCGACCACTAGGTGGCGCTCATAGTGACCAGATCATGACAACCACAGGCGTCTGCTGCAGATCCTGGGTTGTCATGCCCACCCATCGGTGACCCGCGATCACGTGACGGGGTCGCCGATGGGCAGGGCTTATGACGCGCAACCCGGAAGCGCGCGTTAAATGCCGCTGTCGGAGATTGACAGCGGCATTTAACATGTTAACAGCCGCGGGTGGATCGCGATTCCACCCGCGGCTGTTGCGGGCACATGTCAGCTGTAAGAATCAGCTGACATGTGCTCGGTTCAGTGAGGGCTCAGCGCAGCAGCCCTCACTGAACGGGGGGTACGCAAATGTGCGTACTAAGACGTCATGGGTTGTAAAGGGGTTAAGGCACCATAGTGCTGCCCCAGCCGGGATAGAGGAGATGGGGGGAACCAAAAGATAGGGGGTACCATGTAGTGGGTGAGGGTGGAGGACGCACACTTAGGTTACACAACAAAAATTCATATTTAATAAACAGCCATCTTGGGCTTATGGTCTTTCATCACTGAACGTGGCTTTCTGTGTGAACCTGCAGTTGATGGGGACACGGTCCTCGTCCTCTGGCCTTGAGTCGAGGAGCGGGCAAGAGTTAACAGCTGTCTCTACCCGGTCAAGGTCCCTACCCAAGAAGGCCTGGAGGGGAGTAGAGGAGAAAAGCTCCGCAGGCAAAAGGATCCCAGGGGGTACGGACGGAGCGGCATACGCCACCTGCCCTCACTATTCTGGCTTAGTCAGAGGGATTCCTGCTGCAAGAGGGGTACCGGCCCCCGATATCTGACTCTGTCACTTCACGTCTTAGTCGGAGAAGCCCGGAGGCTCAGAGGATCCCCCTGGATTCTCAGAGGATCCCCCCGGAGGCTCAGAGGATCCCCACCGGGTAACGGACAGAGCGGAGTCGCCACCCGTACCCTTGTTCTGTGCATAGTCCAGATGGAGACCCGGCCTTAGTACATGCACAACATACGGACAGGAGAGGACCTAGTGGGAACTTCTAGGAACACTCTGGTGCGGGGTCCTGACCAAAGCATCTGAACTACCCGGAGGTTGTCGGACCCCCGGTCCTGGTGGCCGCAGCGCGCCGTGAGGAGCAGGGAGAAGCCTTGCAGCTGTGCATTCTACCGTGAGTAAAGCTTGGAAGACTACCCCTATGGCCTCCGGTTTCTTATTGCAAAGCGGCACCACACCACACCGCACCACATCTCCCACTACAGTTCCAGTCCTCCTGTTCTCTCTGCCCTGAGGCCCTGCTCCGCCTGTGGGGAGTAGTATCATCTCCAGCTGCCACTACATCCCGCCTCAGAAGACTGAACGCAGCGCTGGTGGGGAATCACCAGACACCCCAGGTGGCGTAGTCAATACAACCACTCGATTAACACCAACTCTGAAAGCCCATTACACCCTTTTAATGTGACGGCCCTGGGCACGGAACGGGTCCAGGCCACGGCTACATCCCCCAACATCTGACCCGGCTCCGAGTACCCCCATCTCTCAGGGCAGGGCTGCGAGCATCACAAATGTGACAGGCGTGTAAGAGTCTGGGTCTGGGGAGGCATATGTTTGGAGGGTCTCAGAAATCTCCACCTGATCACCATTTGTACTCTGACTACCATTATGTACCGGGATGAAATCCTCAGAGTCATTGTCAGACTTTACTCAGGTGAAGTGGACATGGGTTCCTCCTGGTACAGGACAATGCCCAGCCTCATCTGCAGGACCGCAGGTCCTGGATGATGAAGGCATTGACGCCATCGACTGTCCCTCAGATATTCCAGACTTGAATACAATGTGGAACCTCTGAGACATTATGTATCTGTAGTGCCGGCGTCCCTGCCCTCTGCTAGGCAGGGACGCTGTTCCCCTCACCGCTCTGCTCCGTGCCCGGCGTCCCTCTCCCGCTCTGCTGGCAGCGCACGCTCCTTCCCGGCCACTGTGCTTAGGGCGCGCGCGCGCGCCCTCCCTCCCTCCCTCTTAAAGGGGCCGCGATCGCCGTCCTAAGGAGTCCCCGGCCAAAGGCCGGAGGACTTTACCATATATAAGGCACCTCCTCCAAAATGGAGGTGCCCGAGCAATGTTGTTGCACCGTTCTACTCTGCTTCAGCCCTCAGGTCCCTTGCCAGTTACCTGCCAGTTACCTGCCAGATTCCTGCCAGCTTGCTGTCCTAATCCTGCCTGATTTCCTGTTACCTGCCTGCCTGCCTGAGGTCCGACGGTCTGCCTTACAACTCCGGTCAGTCTGTCTAAGGACCAACTTGCCCGCTCACCTGGGAGCGCACATCAGCTACCTGCCTGCTTGCCTGAGGTCCGACGGTCTGCCTTACAACTCCGGTCAGTCTGTCTATGGACCAGCTTGCCCGCTCACCTGGGAGCGCTTCTCCGCTACCTGCCTGCTTGCCTGCCCGGAGGCTCCGCTGTCACGTGCTGTGACCACCAGCTATTCCAAACTCTTGCCCGCTCACCTGGGAGCGCTTCTCCGCTACCTGCCTGCTTGCCAGCCCGGAGGCTCCGCTGTCACGTGCTGTGACCACCAGCTATTCCAGACTCTTGCCCGCTCACCTGGGAGCGCTTCTCCGCTACCTGCCTGCTTGCCAGCCCGGAGGCTCCGCTGTCACGTGCTGTGACCACCAGCTATTCCAAACTCTTGCCCACTCACCTGGGAGCGCTTCTCCGCTACCTGCCTGCTTGCCTACCTGGAGGCTCCGCCGTCACGTGCTGTGACCACCTGCTATTTCAGAGACTCTCGCTTGCTCACCTGGGAGCACACATCCTCCATCTGCCTTGCTAGCCTACCTGGAGGTTCAGCCATCACAGGTCGTACCTACCCTTTACCTAGAGACTGCCCCGGTCACTTGCCGTGACCTCCAGCCCGTTCTTCCAGAGACTGCCCCGGTCACTTGCCGTGACCTCCAGCCCGTTCTTCCAGAGACTGCCCTGATCACTTGCCGTGACCTCCTGCCCGTACACCCAGAGACTGTCCCGGTCACCTGCTGTGACTGCCTGCCTGGTCGCCACCCGCTCCCTTACAAGGATCGCTCCCTTGTATAGTAGCCCAGAGGTTCCGCCTCCCAGACCCGTTACAGTTTGCTCGGGCCATGGAACCCGGTGGCACCCAAGCTCCCTCGCTCTCGGACCTGTGTCATGAACTGTCCCGTCAGAGGTCCCAACAGGAGTCCATCCTGGGTCACCTGCGGAATGTCAATACTCGCCTGGACACTCTGACTGCTCCACCAACAACCTCCGCCAGTGCCATGTCTCGCAATCCGGCAGCTCCGCTGTCCACTAACACCATGATATCCTACCCCGGACCTCGGCTTTCTGCACCTCCTCGCTTCGGAGGTGACTCAGCCCAGGCTCGGGGCTTCATAAATCAGTGCACCCTGCACTTTGAACTATTGTCCCACCAGTTTAACTCCGACCGAGCCAAAATTGCATTCATCATGTCCCATGTCACCGGGGAGGCCCTGGCCTGGCTAAATCCTCTATGGGAGAGAGGAGACCCCCTGGTGTCCAACTTGCCTGCTTTTCTCACGGCTTTCCGGAAAGTCTTCGACGAACCCGGACGGAAGACCTCATCCGCATCATCGTTGCTACGCCTCCGTCAGGAAAGTCTCACCGTGGGCCAATATGCCATACGGTTCCGTACCCTTGCCTCGGAGCTGGCCTGGGATAACGACGCTCTGGTTTCCGTCTTCTGGGAGGGTCTGTCCGGCCGTATTAAAGATGAACTTGCCGGTCGGGACATTCCTACCACTCTCGATGACTTAATAACTCTTGCCACCCGGATTGACCTTCCGTTTCTGGGCTACATTATCTCTCAGACCGGCCTACAAATGGATCCTGAGAAACTGTCTGCCATCGAGAAATGGCCCCGACCAGAGGGGTTGAAGGCTATTCAACGGTTCCTGGGCTTCGCCAACTATTACCGCCTCTTCATCCCGCACTTCTCTTCCCGGACTGCCCCAATTTCCGTGCTCACCCGTAAGGGTACTAATCCCAAAGAGTGGCCGCCCGAAGCAGAGGAGGCCTTTCTTTCCCTAAAACAGGCCTTCTCTTCCGCCCCGGTGCTGCATCGCCCGGACGGCAACAAGCAGTTCTTCCTGGAAGTTGACGCTTCCTCCTCTGGAGCCGGAGCGGTACTTACTCAAAAATCATCTTCCGGGAGAATGGTAACTTGTGGCTTCTTCTCCAAACTCTTCTCCTCTTCTGAGCGCAACCATTCCATAGGAGACCGAGAGTTATTGGCCATCAAGCTGGCGTTGGAGGAGTGGCGTTACCTACTCGAGGGGGCTCTTCATCCGGTAATAATTTACACTGACCACAAGAACTTGGCTTACCTCCAGCATGCCCAGAGACTTAACCCGCGCCAAGCCCGGTGGTCCTTGTTTTTTGCTCGCTTTGATTTTGTTCTTCATTTTCGCCCGGCTGACAAAAACGTCAAAGCAGACGCCTTGTCCCGATCCTTTCTGGTGTCCGATCTCGAGGAAGAACCTAAACATATCATCGATCCCGCCAGAGTAATGCAGGTGGCTCCCGTGAGTCTAAATCGTCTCCCTCCCGGTAAGACGTATGTTTCAGTACCTGATCGGGAGAAGATCCTACACTGGGGCCATTCGTCTAAACTAGCTGGCCACGCCGGTCAGAAAAAGACCCTCCAGCTTATTGCCCGGCACTATTGGTGGCCTACCCTGCACAAGGACATAATAGACTTTGTTTCTGCCTGTGTGTCCTGCGCCCGCAACAAAGTCCCGAGACATCTGCCAGCCGGACGCCTCCTTCCGCTTCCTGTACCTGCTGCCCCCTGGCAGCATATAGCAATGGACTTTATAACTGATCTCCCCCTCTCTGCCGGTTGTACGGTCATTTGGGTGGTCGCTGACCGCTTTTCCAAGATGGCTCACTTTATTCCCCTGCCAGGCCTTCCGTCTGCACCCGAGCTGGCTAAAGACTTTATCCGCCACATCTTCCGTCTTCATGGCCTGCCCCTCCACATCGTGTCGGATCGTGGGGTACAGTTCACCTCACGTTTCTGGAGAGCCACTTGTAAACTACTAGACGTCACCCTGGACTTCTCTTCCGCTTACCACCCACAGTCCAATGGTCAAGTGGAGCGGATCAATCAGAACCTGACCAGTTACCTCCGGCACTTCGTTAATGCCCACCATTCTGACTGGGTGGATCTCCTACCATGGGCCGAGTTCTCTTATAATAATCACGAGAGCGAATCCTCCTCCAAATCCCCGTTTTTTGTAGTCTTTGGTCAGCATCCTCAGATTCCTTTTCCTGTCTCCACCTCTGTGGACAACCCGGCTGCGGAATCTCTCGTTAGCAAATTTTACTCCATATGGGAGTGACGCGCCCCTGGGCCTGTGTCGCGCTGCGTTGCGCACGCGGGAGCTTACCCAGAGCCGGATCTGTTGAGGGTTGTAGTCTCGTGGCGGTGACCCGGTCCGTGCCCAGGGAGTCAAACTGAGCGGCGATGTATCAGCGGTAGATGTTGGACGACTACGCCACCCGTTGAGTACAGCTAAGGAGCTGCTGCTGCAGGGCAGACCGCTGAGGCCGGTGGTAGGATTGTGCAGCGTGATAGTATAACCCCCAACGGGAGGGGTATGGCCTCAGGGCAGCCGACGTGGATGATGGGGGTAGCAGGAACCACTCGGAGACGGTACGGTGTAGTTCAGGGTCTTTACTGGTGACAAAGATAGACCCTCCCGGAGTACTGGCTAGCGATTGGGGCCTGGTCAGTCCTTGAGCAGATGGGATCTCCCCTGGCCAGGCGGAGTTGTAGGCCTCCCAAACTAACTGTACTCTTCTGGCTACCTTGCTAGAGGCGGGTATAAGTAGCCCACGTCCCTGAGTGTACCGTGTGGTGCTCACCCGTATGGCCGGTGACTCGGGGCCTTCTAGTAGCTTCCGCTCCACGACGGCGGTGCTGGTCCCATGCGTGTGACCGTGCCTTCGGGTTTCTTGGCCAGAGGACCTGGAATCCCCTGCCTGACGGATTCTGCTGCTGGGTAGGAGTTAGTCCCCACAGCCTCGGACTCCGGGTCCGGTAAGAAATCTTCTCAGTCAGGGCGAGCTCTGCAGCTGCCAGCCCCTGACTCCTTGTAACACTGCTCCCACAGAGCTCCTGATGTTCTGTTCCTATATTTGCTTCTTTTCTCTGTCTCTACTTCTTCTCTACTCACTAACCCTGCCTCAGCCCTAGGTTTATATAGGGGAATTTCTTCCCCTCCCAGGACTGGGCAGGAGGTGTGGCATGCATAGGATTCCTGACCAAGAGACCTCCCACCTGCTCTCAGACATAATATCTCTATCACTGTGGCAACCAGACCCCTGGGGTGTCACATTCCCCCCTAGTGAAATTTAGTACTCCGGGACTAAACATATTTTAGAAAAACATAACAAGATATAACAATAACAATACAATAAAGAAACACATAAAGGTGGTCACGGCATGTCCGTAACCGGGTGCAGTCTTTGAAGAAAGCAAGGTGTCCATTTCACCAAAACAGGGAGACGTAACCAGGTAGGGGTCTGTCCTGCCCCGAGTCCTTAACAGTCTTTAGTCCGTCCTGGGTTACGCTCCAACTATGTACACAGGATTCCCGGTAAATCCACCAAAGACTCCTATAAACAACTAGAAACACATAATTATACACAAGCAACAAGAAAAACAGGTAACCACAAATAAAACAATTTATACACTTCAAATCCTCCAACGTGCGGGTAACTGGCCTCTAGTGGCCCTAGTGGACCTACGGAGCTGACTGTCTGGCCCTGAACTACAGGGTGTAGGAGCTGTCAAGGGTAAATTGGGCAGCTGTCTACGGGCCCTTTGGCTCACTAGGGATATGGCAGGCTCACTGCAAGCAGAGGGTTGATCCTCCTGATCTGCTGGTGTGGGGTCTTCTGCCTCCTGGACCGGCTGTTCTTCCAGCTCTACCTGTTGCTCCGTAGGTGCTTGGGATG
Organism: Phyllobates terribilis; assembly: GCF_046119375.1. Classification (NCBI taxonomy): domain Eukaryota; kingdom Metazoa; phylum Chordata; class Amphibia; order Anura; family Dendrobatidae; genus Phyllobates; species Phyllobates terribilis. The sequence goes on along the minus strand of NW_027362764.1, from coordinate 61,190,545 downwards.
CTGGTTGGAGGAAGGTGAGTACGGGTACCACAACTGCACCATTGACTTGAGTCCAAGACCGAGGGAAGTCTCCGAGCACAGTACTAACCATATCTTCCCTTTCCTCTACGGGTCGATGGTCTTCTTGTTCCTCTTCAGGGTTCCGTAGCTGTTCAGGACACTTCTTCAGGTGATCCCGGGATACAATGGCTGTAGTCTCCCCTCCGTCTTTACTGATGGTACAGACCTTCGGGTTCTCGTGGCTTGAGGGCAGTACGGTGTACGGGTCCTTCTCCCACTGGTCGTCCAACTTGTGGAGCCGTCTTTTCCTCTTCAAGACCTGCTCTCCGGGCACCAGGGGAACAGCGGGAGCATACTGGTTGTAAGTTTTCTCTTGTCTCTCCCTAGCCTGACAGAGACTTCGCTCCACGCTCTCCTGTACTTTCCGGTACTGCTGCTGCCTCTCTGTGTCCCAGTCTGCTTCCGGTGAATTGTCCTCGGGTGTCAGGACTCCCATTTCCAGGTCAACAGGTAACTTACCAGGTCTCGTCCTCATTAGGTAAGCCGGGGTACAGTTGGTGGAACCTACCGGGATGTGGTTGTATAGGTCCACCAGATCGGGCAGCTTCTCAGGCCACAGACTGCGTTCTTCCAGGGGCAACGTTTTCAGAAGATCCATTACCACCTGGTTCATTTTCTCACAAAGTCCATTAGTTTGCGGATGATAGGGTGTCGTCCTTATCTTCCGGCAGCCATACAGATTGCAGAATTCCTGGAAGACCTCCGCTTCAAAGGCAGGTCCCTGGTCCGTCAGCACTTGGTCCGGGTACCCGTGTGGACGGCAGAAGTGCTGCTGGAAAGCTCTAGCTGCTGTTTGAGCCGTTAAGTCCTTGACGGGGACGACAACCAAGAACCGGGAGTAATGATCCACGATGGTTAACGCGTAGACGTAGCCACTTCTGCTTGGGGTCAGTTTTACATGATCCAAGGCTACCAGTTCCAACGGCTGCCGGGTGACGATGGACTGCAGGGGAGTCTTCTGGCTGGCACGGTCCTTCCTCCTCAGGTTGCACGGGCCACAGTCTCTGCACCACCTCTCGATGGTTCCCCTCATGCCTACCCAATGGAACCGCCCGCGCAGCAGGAACTCCAGCTTCTTCCATCCGAAATGCCCAGCTCCATCGTGGTATGCCTCCATCACCATGGCTGCGTCTCGTCGTGGCACCACTACTTGCCAGATTAGTTCATGCGTCCGGGAGTTAACCATCCTGCGGCACAACTTCCCCTTGTAAAGGAACAGTCTACTCTTCTCTGCCCACAGTTGCTTGGCTTCCTCCGGAGCGTCTGGATCAAGGCGAGCCTCTGGCCGAGTCAGCATCTCCTTCACCAGCCGGACGGCAGGGTCACTGTCTTGCGTTTCCGCCCAGTTGTAGTGAGGTAAGGGGTTAAGCGTAGCGCCTTGCTTACTCCTTACCCGATGGGAATACTGGATAGTCCCATGACGGTGAAACGCGGGGAGTTCGACTTCTTCCAGTCCCTCTGGATCTTCTCCTACGTCCGGTAGGTTTGGCATCCTGGACAGGGCATCCGCGTTGGTATTGGAGCGTCCTGCCCGGTATTTGATGGTGAACTCGTAGTTGGACAGGCGGGCCATCCATCTCTGCTCTAGGGCACCGAGTCTTGCCGTGTCCAGGTGTGTCAACGGGTTGTTATCCGTGTACACGACGAACCGGGAAGAAGCGAGGTAGTGCTTAAAGCGTTCGGTGACTGCCCACACCACTGCCAGGAACTCTAGCTTAAATGAGCTGTAATTCTCAGGGTTCCTTTCGGTGGGTCGCAGTTTTCGGCTGGCGTAAGCGATTACTCGCTCTTTCCCCTGCTGGATCTGGGACAGCACGGCTCCTAGCCCGATGTTACTTGCGTCGGTGTAGAGGATAAAGGGCTGGCTGTAATCCGGGTACGCCAGGATTTCATCCCCCGTGAGGGCCATCTTCAGCTGGCGGAAGGACTCTTCTTCCAACTTCTCCCATCTGAAGGGCGGCTTCTGGTTCTTGGCCTTCCGGGACTGGCCTATCAGGAGGTCCTGCATAGGAGCTGCCTTTTTGGTGAAACCGGGGATGAACCTGCGGTAGTAGCCTACCAACCCGAGGAACTGCCGCACTTCCTTTACACTGGAGGGACTTGGCCATTCCTTAATTGCGGTGATCTTATCAGGGTCGGGAGCCACTCCGTCAGCGCTCACCACGTGTCCCAGGTACTGCACCTTTGGTTTCAGGAGGTGACACTTGGAGGGTTTCACCTTTAGGCCGTAGCTTGCCAGAGCTTCGAACACTTCCGCCAGGTGTTTCAGGTGGTCCTCATAAGTCTTAGAATATACGATGACATCGTCCAGGTACAACAGGACCGTCTCGAAGTTTCTGTGGCCCAGACAGCACTCCATTAATCGTTGGAAGGTTCCTGGTGCGTTGCAGAGTCCGAACGGCATACAGGTAAACTCGCTAAGTCCCATCGGGGTGGTGAATGCGGTCTTCTCCCGGTCCGCCTCTGCTACAGGAACCTGCCAGTACCCACTAGTGAGATCCAAGGTAGAGAAGAAGTTAGCAGATCTTAAAGCAGCCAAAGACTCCTCTATCCTTGGTAAGGGGTACGCATCCTTGTGTGTGATACGGTTGATTTTCCGGTAATCTACACACATCCTCATGGTGTTGTCTTTCTTTTTGACTAAGACTAGTGGAGCTGCCCAGGGGCTACAGCTATCCCTGATCACCCCACCCTCCTTCATGTCTCTAAGCATCCCCTTGGCGTGTTGGTAGTGTGCAGGGGGTACGGGTCGATACCTCTCTTTTATGGGAGGATGGTCTTCCGTGGGGATGTGGTGTTCTACCCCCTTGACTCGCCCGAAGTCTAACGGGTGTTTACTAAACACTCTCTCGTACTCTTGAACCACCCGATAGACTCCCTGTTTCTGGTGTGAGGGAGTGGAGTCAGTACCCAAATGTAGTTGCTGACACCAGTCCTCCATTGTTTTCTTAGAGCCGTTACCTTCCTCCGGGTGAGATGGAGGCAAGGGTTCCACAGATTGTATAGCATTTTGGTTAATGGTATATAATTTGGCTAGCGTGGCATACCGGGGCAGGTACACTTCCCTCTTCCCGATATTGATTATGCGAACGGGCACCCTCCCATGGCGTACATTAACCACCCCCCGTGCTGTCAAGATGGTGGGCCTACTGTCTGAGTAAACTGGTTCTACCATTGCCTGGTAATCTCTACCTCTCAGACCAATAGCTGCCCGGCACCAAATCATCATTTCACTTTTTGGGGGCATGGCAATAGGGAAAGGGTCACACATTCTCACGCTACCAATCTCACCGCCGGAGAGTTCCACCTGTTGCCGTCGCATCAGTGCCCGGATCTCTTTTTGGAGCACTCGCTGCTCGCCGGAGCTGGCGTTCTTGGCAACCTGCTGTAAAAGGAAAATCACCTCTGCAAGACAATTTTCAATTACATTAGTTCCTAGAGTTATCTTTGGGTGACTCTCGTGTTTGTCAATGTCTACAATGATCAGTCCCTGTGCTGCCAGTTCAACTCTACCAATTTTAATGGTCACCTCTTTAAATCCGATCTGTGGCACGGGCTGACCATTGCTGGCGATGATACTCAAGTCGTCGTCAGGGTAGCGGGTAATATCCGAGTCATTCCAGTACTGCTTGAAGAGCACGTACGGGATGGTGGTGACCTGTGACCCGGTGTCCAGTAGGGCACTCATAGGAATGCCATCCAGTACCACAGGCAAGACTGGACGTCCTCCCACATATTTGTCGCGCCAGTTCGATGGGCCTGATGATCTTTTTCCTAGGGGTTGGCCCTCTACCCTAGGTTGTGCCAGTTTAAAGGACAGTACCTTGCCATATGTCCGGGTTGATTGCAGCGGCGGCAGATGGGTCGTCCGTCCTCGTTGTATCGGTCGCTGGGTCTCCCTCTGGCCGGTGGGGTCCTCCTTGGTCGACGCCACGGGATGTCCTCCGGTCCGGATGCCAGCTGGATCTTCCCTGGAGTGGAAACCTGTAAAGACTGCACAGTTCGGGTTAGCGCAGCAACGCTTTTAGCTAGCTCTTGGACCTGATGGTGCAGGTCTGGAGCCGGGTCATTGTTCAAAGCCTGCGCATCAGCTCCCACAGGCCCTGCCGACAAGGGTGCCGCCTCCTGGTGGTAAGTGGTAGTGGGGCGTCTGTGGGTCACAACGCCACCTGGTGCCGGTTCTCGGAGCACCCGGATGGCTCTGTCCTTGAACTGTGCAAATCCCAGATGAGGGTCCTGTAAGGCCATTGCCCGCAACTGGGTTCGGTGGGCATTGCAATATAAACCCTCTATAAATTGTTCAGTCAACAGCCTGTCCTCGTCTCCCACGCCGTCAGGGTCGGTCTGCTTAATGGCTCTCAGGGCCTCTTGTAGGTTCAGGGCATAGTCCCTTATACTCTCGTGTGCTCGCTGCTTGCACCCGTAGAATCTAAGCTTAATCTCGGCTGAGGTGCGGGTATCAAAGGTGTCCCTCAGCCGGGTTAGTATCCCTGCGACAGTCCTCCCCCCAGGTGGCCAGGACTTTACCTCCCTTCGGGCTGCCCCAGTTAATTGGGCCACCAGGATGCTCACTTTTTGCTCTTCTGTGAGGGGGTACACCTGGAAGAGGCTATCCAGCTTTTCTCTAAAGTCATTCAGGGTATGTGACTCCCCTGAGTACTGGGGTAGCCAGGCCGCTCCCGGGATATAGGGCATGGTGAAAGGCATGACTGCAGCAGCGGTGGCGCTGGCGGGGGTTGAGGCAGTGAAGCTCTCCTCCGTATCCGACATCCTCCTCCCCCCTAGTGGACCGTGGCCTACCTTGCGATGATCCTCTTCCGTAGGCCGCGGCTCCGCAGTAGATCGTCAGGGTTGAGGACCTTCCGTCGCGCTCCTGTGACGTCGGCGTCTGCTGGGCTCCTTCCAGGACCTTACGCGACGTCCGGACGTGAGGCGGGGCTTCAGTTCTCGCGCGCTTTCGGAGTCTACGCCCCTCTTCTTCCCGCGCGACGTCTTCAAGATGGCGTCCAACGGTGGGAAAACTCCACGGAAGGCGGGAAGAAGGCTGAAAATGGCGCCGGATGGCGGGAATCTTCACCACAGGTAAGTTTGAACAGTCTTTTTCAGGCACGCAGTACCCGGTGGTTGCGGGCACGAAATCCTGCCGACTACGCCAAAAGTTGACGCGCCCCTGGGCCTGTGTCGCGCTGCGTTGCGCACGCGGGAGCTTACCCAGAGCCGGATCTGTTGAGGGTTGTAGTCTCGTGGCGGTGACCCGGTCCGTGCCCAGGGAGTCAAACTGAGCGGCGATGTATCAGCGGTAGATGTTGGACGACTACGCCACCCGTTGAGTACAGCTAAGGAGCTGCTGCTGCAGGGCAGACCGCTGAGGCCGGTGGTAGGATTGTGCAGCGTGATAGTATAACCCCCAACGGGAGGGGTATGGCCTCAGGGCAGCCGACATGGATGATGGGGGTAGCAGGAACCACTCGGAGACGGTACGGTGTAGTTCAGGGTCTTTACTGGTGACAAAGATAGACCCTCCCGGAGTACTGGCTAGCGATTGGGGCCTGGTCAGTCCTTGAGCAGATAGGATCTCCCCTGGCCAGGCGGAGTTGTAGGCCTCCCAAACTAACTGTACTCTTCTGGCTACCTTGCTAGAGGCGGGTATAAGTAGCCCACGTCCCTGAGTGTACCGTGTGGTGCTCACCCGTATGGCCGGTGACTCGGGGCCTTCTAGTAGCTTCCGCTCCACGACGGCGGTGCTGGTCCCATGCGTGTGACCGTGCCTTCGGGTTTCTTGGCCAGAGGACCTGGAATCCCCTGCCTGACGGATTCTGCTGCTGGGTAGGAGTTAGTCCCCACAGCCTCGGACTCCGGGTCCGGTAAGAAATCTTCTCAGTCAGGGCGAGCTCTGCAGCTGCCAGCCCCTGACTCCTTGTAACACTGCTCCCACAGAGCTCCTGATGTTCTGTTCCTATATTTGCTTCTTTTCTCTGTCTCTACTTCTTCTCTACTCACTAACCCTGCCTCAGCCCTAGGTTTATATAGGGGAAGTTCTTCCCCTCCCAGGACTGGGCAGGAGGTGTGGCATGCATAGGATTCCTGACCAAGAGACCTCCCACCTGCTCTCAGACATAATATCTCTATCACTGTGGCAACCAGACCCCTGGGGTGTCACAGGACAGTACCCGGTCCGCACTCCTTCTGTCATCCGAGCGTATGAAAAGACACGCTGACAAAAAACGCCTGGATCCTCCACAATTTCGTCCAGGAGAGAAAGTCTGGCTCTCATCTAAATATGTTCGACTCAAGATACCTTCTTACAAGTTAGGACCTCGGTTCATCGGTCCTCTGGAGGTCATCAGTCAGATCAACCCGGTGGCCTATAAATTGAAACTCCCGGCCAACTTACGGATCCCTAACTCCTTCCATGTATCTCTCCTCAAACCCGTGGTGCTTAACTCTTTTTCCAAGTCTACAGGTACGCCTCCTGCTCCGGTTTCTGCTGAGGACGAGTTTGAGGTAGAGAACATTCTTGCCACCAAAAGGGTAAGAGGAAAGACCTTTTTTCTGGTAGATTGGAAGGGGTTTGGTCCTGAGGAGAGAACGTGGGAGCCCCGGGAGAACATCCATGCCCCTCTCATCCTAGCTAAATTTCTATCTGGCCTAAAAAAGGGGGGGCCTAAAGGGGAGGGTACTGTAGTGCCGGCGTCCCTGCCCTCTGCTAGGCAGGGACGCTGTTCCCCCCACCGCTCTGCTCCGTGCCCGGCGTCCCTCTCCCGCTCTGCTGGCAGCGCGCGCTCCTTCCCGGCCACTGTGCTTAGGGCGCGCGCGCGCGCCCTCCCTCCCTCTTAAAGGGGCCGCGATCGCCGTCCTAAGGAGTCCCCGGCCAATGGCCGGAGGACTTTACCATATATAAGGCACCTCCTCCAAAATGGAGGTGCCCGAGCAATGTTGTTGCACCGTTCTACTCTGCTTCAGCCCTCAGGTCCCTTGCCAGTTACCTGCCAGATTCCTGCCAGCTTGCTGTCCTAATCCTGCCTGATTTCCTGTTACCTGCCTGCCTGCCTGAGGTCCGACGGTCTGCCTTACAACTCCGGTCAGTCTGTCTAAGGACCAACTTGCCCGCTCACCTGGGAGCGCACATCAGCTACCTGCCTGCTTGCCTGAGGTCCGACGGTCTGCCTTACAACTCCGGTCAGTCTGTCTATGGACCAGCTTGCCCGCTCACCTGGGAGCGCTTCTCCGCTACCTGCCTGCTTGCCTGCCCGGAGGCTCCGCTGTCACGTGCTGTGACCACCAGCTATTCCAGACTCTTGCCCGCTCACCTGGGAGCGCTTCTCCGCTACCTGCCTGCTTGCCAGCCCGGAGGCTCCGCTGTCACGTGCTGTGACCACCAGCTATTCCAGACTCTTGCCCGCTCACCTGGGAGCGCTTCTCCGCTACCTGCCTGCTTGCCAGCCCGGAGGCTCCGCTGTCACGTGCTGTGACCACCAGCTATTCCAGACTCTTGCCCGCTCACCTGGGAGCGCTTCTCCGCTACCTGCCTGCTTGCCTACCTGGAGGCTCCGCCGTCACGTGCTGTGACCACCTGCTATTTCAGAGACTCTCGCTTGCTCACCTGGGAGCACACATCCTCCATCTGCCTTGCTAGCCTACCTGGAGGTTCAGCCATCACAGGTCGTACCTACCCTTTACCTAGAGACTGCCCCGGTCACTTGCCGTGACCTCCAGCCCGTTCTTCCAGAGACTGCCCCGGTCACTTGCCGTGACCTCCAGCCCGTTCTTCCAGAGACTGCCCTGATCACTTGCCGTGACCTCCTGCCCGTACACCCAGAGACTGTCCCGGTCACCTGCTGTGACTGCCTGCCTGGTCGCCACCCGCTCCCTTACAAGGACCGCTCCCTTGTATAGTAGCCCAGAGGTTCCGCCTCCCAGACCCGTTACAGTATCAATGGATCTTATACCATCAATTAGTTTCACAGACTGTCCAGGAGCCACTGATGTCCAGGTCGGGGAGGAGATGCCCCAGGACACCACCAGCCATCTTTTCGGGAGAATGGGCAGATGTTTCCAGGAGTGTACACCGGCACATGGGGGCCATACACACTAATGAGTCACATTATGAGCTGCTGTGATGAAATTCACATTGGATCCCCTGTGATTTCAGCTTTTTGCTTTGATTTTCATGATGATCTGGAATCCAGCCCTCGATCGGTTGATGAGTTTGTTCTCTTTTGACGGTTGTTTCATCATTTTCGCCTCAACGAATTGATATCAGTAATGTTTTCCAACGTTCATCTTTTTGTTCATCGAGGTCCGATGTGTGATTTACATGTTCCTTTCATTTTCCGAGCGGTGTATTAACTAGATACACAGGAGAGACGATGGCCATGTGGTGTCCCTGCAGATTCCCTTTAGATGTTTTTTTTTTTAGTTAGTACAAAGGTCACATTTGACTCTAAACTACATTTTTGCTACTTAAATTAAATAAATCCTTTGATGTGCCATAAAAATAATAGGAAATGGAACATTGTAATGTTCAACTCATCGCTGCAAAATGGGATATCCAGGGTTTTATTTTAATGACTCTTTTTATTTTCTGAGGCGAGCCAGAAGTTATCCTCGTACAGCTTGGTTTAGCAATGACTTTACTGTGAAATCCTGGCGGATGACAATGCTGGGATGAATGGCAGTAAAGAATGTTTATTCATAGAGTTTACTCATGCTATTTCATAAAGATTGCTAATTCTAATAGAACATGGGGATGCCTACCGCAGACTTGATAAATTACATGATTCTTGCTGCCTGCAGCCACCAGTAGAGGGAGCTAAGTGTACAAGTATTTATACAACTGGTATTGCACACATTAGGAGCTGTATAAATCTGTCGGTGTCAAGCGTGTGTCAGATGTAACAGACAGTCCCTCTGGACCCTTCTGTAGAAGGTCACTGCGCTTGGCATTGCAGGTGCCTTCTTGATTTCCTCATCTCTGTTGTATAGTTATATCCTCCTTCCTTTAGGACCCAGCTGTGACCTCCACCTTCTGCTGCTGATTGACACACCCTTGCTGGGTAGTTAAAAAGTCTCAGCTTCTCCAGAGAGTCGCCGGGGATAGTTCTATGTACCTCTGTGTAGGCTTGGAGCACTAGCAGTTGGCTAGTTTCTTCTCAGGTGCCCTTGGAGGACAGTTGGCGTTATCTCTCTGGTGTCTGCTCAAGCTAAGTGTAAACCCTTTGTTTGTTTACCATGTTGTCTTTAGTTTGTAGTGGGGCTTGACTATTGCTCACCCTGTCCCCTCCCTATCTAGGGCCAAGCTCTAGGGACATTCAGGGCTTAGGTTCCTTCTCGGTGATAGGTGTGGAACCTATATAGGGACGATAGGGTAGGGAGGGTGATATTAGATCTGCCTAGAGGTCTTCATTCCCCCTTTCCCTAGTGTTTGGGCCGCTTCCCTTCATGTTGCACTTAGTCTTTCCCACACCTTGCGTGACATTACCACTGGCTGTGCATAGAAAAAAAACCTGACACATGGTTTTAATTGTGTGTGGGTTTTTTTTGGGGGGGGTGTACCCTCTTCCTCTGATTCCAGATTTGTTCAGCCAGGTTGTGGGAGTTAAGGTGTTCTCCAAGTTGGATTTAAGGGGAACCTACAACCTGGTTAGAATCAGAGAAGGGGATGAATAGAAAACAGCGATCAATACCCCTGAGGGGCATTTCAAGAGTCTGGTTATACCTTTCGGTCTGACCAATGCACCTGCGGTGTTCCAGCATTTCATAAATGATATTTTCTATCATTTGGTGAGCAGGTTTGTGGTGGTCTATTTGGATGATATTTAGGTTTAATCACCTGATTTTGAGACACATCGGGGGCATGTTAAACAGGTACTTCAGATATTAAGGGATAACAAACTTTATGCCAAACCAAAAGATGCTAATATTATGCCTAAAAAAAAATGTGTTTTCGCCGTACAGGAGGTGCAGTTTTTGGAGTACCTGTTGTCATCTATGGGTTTTCGGATGGATCCGGAGAAGATCCGTGCTATACTTGATTGGGACCGTCCCGAGAACCTGAAGGCTTTACAGCATTTTCTGGGCTTTACTAATTTTTACTGGAAATGTATCCAAAATTATTCGGTAATTGTGAAACCGCTCATTGACATGACAACGAAGAGGTCTGATTTTTCTAAATGGTCGGATGCCGCCCTGCAGGCTTTTTCTTTCCTTAAAAGTTGTTTTGCCACTGCACCTATACTCAGTCAACCCGATGTTTCTCAATATTTTATTGTGGAAGTTGATGCGCTGGAGGTGGGGGTTGGGGCTGTGTTGTCTCAGGGTCCATCCCCCGGTAAATGGCGTCCTTGTGCTTTCTTTTCCAATAAATTATCTTCGGCTGAGAGAAATTATGACATGGGTAATAGGGAGTTTTTGGCGATTAAATTGGGGTTTGAAGAATGGCAATATTGGTTGGAGGGGGCTGTCCATCCTATTGCTGTTATTACTGACCATAAGAAACTATCATATCTTCAATCGGCTAAACATCTCAACCCTAGGCAAGCTAGATGGTTCCTCTCTTTTACTAGGTTAAATTTTTTTGTCACTTTCCGTCCAGTGGTCAAAAATGTCAAGGCTGATGCTTTGTCCTGGAGCTTCCCTGGTGTTGGTGACCATGAGAACCCTGCCCTAATTTTGCAGAAGGGGGTAGTCATTTCGGCATTGTACCCTGGACTGGAGGGTGAGGTGTTGGAGGCTCAGGGGGACTCCACTCCCTCCTGCTCCTCGGGGAGGTTATTTGTACCATCTAACCTGTGCCGCAAAGTAATTAGGGAACATCATAACTCTGTGCTTGCTGTTCATCCAGGTGGTAAGGCAACTGTGAACCTCCATCTTATCATTTTTGGTGGCTGGGGTTGCATCGGGATGTGGTTGAACTTGTGTCTGCTTGTAGTATTTGCGCGCGTTCTAAAGTATTGCATACCCGTCCGTCTGGCACTCTTCTTCCACAACCTATTCCTAGCAGGCCATGACACACTTGTCCATGGATTTTCTTACTGACCTACCGGTGTCTGCAGGCAAGACTGTGGTTTTGGTGGTTGTAGATAGGTTCAGTAAAACGCTCGTCAGGTCCGGACCTGAGTGTGAATGACTTTGTGTGGTTGTCTTCCAGAAATATCAAGTTGAAGGTTCCTTCCTGGAAGCTGGGACCTGGATTTATTGGTTCCTATAAAATAACCGCCGTCATTAACTCAGCAGCGTTTCGTCTTGAGCTACCTCAGGCCCTTAAGATCCACAATGCGTGTCGCGGGTCTCTGCTCAAGAAATATGTAGAACCTCTTGAGTCCTCTCCCCTGCCGCCGCCACAAATCATGGCTGATGGTAGTTTGGAGTTTCTGATTTCGAGGATTGTCCAAAGCGCTCCTATAGCCTGACCGTGGGCACATACCCTAAATATTCCCTCCAAGCTGGACAGAGAGCTAGAAGGTTGCAGCCGATCAGAGGCCTCTGACTGGCTGCAAAGGTCATGTGACATCCATTGTAGGAGAAAGTAAAGAGGCTCATGAGGGACACAGGCAGCAGGGCAAAAGAGCAGCAAGCTTCCAGTATGTAATAATCTGTTTTTTGTTTGCTTGTTTGTTTTAAGACCCACACTGGCCCAAATAATTATAATATGTAGTGGACAATCCCTTTAAATAAAACCACAAATTACAAATCAAAATGGATCAGACCATAGACCAAGCTCAAAAATTAACAAGGCCCTCAGATCAGACCTAAAAGTTTAAAATTAATTCACAGATTCCAAACTAAAAACCTATTCAGTTCTCTAAACCTTCAGGCACCACCACACATAAAATCACACTGGGCCTCTTCAGTCTCCAGAGAAAGCTTCTGCTATGTTGGTAGTTAAAAAGTAACTTTATTCTATAAATCAATAGTACGCATGTGTAGCACCCTGAGGATTCGGCTGCTACAGGGGTATTGCACCTCAACCCAGAGGTGTGATATTCCACTCCCGGGTAAGGATGGAGTGTGGATCTGAGCTCGGTAGGCTGCATGCACTACACACATCCCATTTCCGAGGAGCAGACCGACGGTACTCCCACTTAGAAATGTGCAGGTGCGACCGAGTCTGTTCCTGGCTGGAGTGGGAGGGGGGTGGTACATCCCAAGTAGTGTAGGGGCAGATAGGGGGAGCAGCCTGGGTAAAGTTAGGAGCTCATTGGGTGCTGGTCACCTGAGCTCACACATAGAGGGTGTATATAAGGTGGGCACCAACTAAGAACAGGGTCAGATGCAGAGAACAAGTCAGGAGCAGAGGAGAAGGAAAGACCCAGAGTGAGAGAGGAGAGAGAGAGACCCAGAGGCACAGAAGAACAGGACTCTAAGATCCCAAATTAAAACCCCGGGTGAAGAGTCGGCATCAGGGTACCGGAACCCAAGCTGGTGGGGGTAACAACATTCCCCAGCCAGAGACCGGAGACCGTGGGCAGCGTTTGCCACGGTCACCCACTACATCCACCCCGAAGGCACACCACATGAAGGGTCAGGGAACCCAAGGCCAAGGGTGTCCCAACAGAAGGCCCGAGGGAGCTGGACCTAGGTGGATCACTGGTGGGGACGGCCAGAGAACGGGACAGAAGGAGAGCTCAGGGCCACGCTCCGGACTTGTTTGGGGGTTGGCTGGATCCAGGACCTGGTGGACGCAGCACGGCTCGGGTGGTCACTCGGAGCTGGAGTGACCAGTACAACATCTGCAGTAAGTAAACACCCTTAACTGCATAACCCGACTCTGTCTTCACTGCCGTCTGCACTGCACCACCACAACCCCCATCCTCTGCACCTGTTCCCCCTGAGGCTATACCCCTCCCGTTGGGGGTTATCATCACAAGCTGCACCTGCACCATCAGCCTCAGCGGACCCTGCTGCAGCGGCGGCCACAGTGACCGCATCACAACGGGTGGCGTAGTCGACACAAAAGAACTCTTAATAACATCTGTAGGACTGCCACATAACACTGAGCTTGACGCCCTGGGCACGGGGCCGGGTCACAGCCGCTCGGAGACTACAACCCCCCATCTGATCCGGTGCCGGGTATTCCCCTCAAAAAGGAATATGTCCCAGGGGGCGCGTCAACTTTGGCGTAGTCGGCAGGATTACGTGCCCGCAACACCCGGGTACTGCGTGCCTGAAGAAAAGTGCAAGTTTACCTCAGAAAGAAGTCTCCCGCCGGTTCCGGAGGGTCCACACCATCGGACCCCATCACAGGTCGTGTCCCGCCGATTGTCCGCCATTTCCAGCTTGTTCCCGCCATCTGCAGAGTTTCCCGCCACTGGGCGACGCTTCCCGCCAAATCCGAAGATTTCCCGCCTTGGAAGAGCAGCGGACGCCATTATGGGCGTGCCAAAGGAGGGCAAGAGGCCGCCTCCCATCGTGGGCCGGGACAGAAAATGGCGCCAAAAGTGGAAACCGCCCCCACCAACGGAGACTGTGATGCTAGAGGTGTCTGTCAGCGTGAAAGAACAGCCCCTGGAGCTGACAATCACCCAGTGGTCCCGGGACCGCCCTCGAGGTGGGAGGAGACGAAAGGAGAGAACAAAGATGGGTGCCGCCTGGAGCAGTCTGGAGCGAGCGCACCCGGAGGCAGGAAGCCTGGAGAGGAGCAGCAAAGAAGCTCACCCGGAGATGTCCAGAGAGCAGAGCAGCACCGGCCCGCTGGCCAGGAGCCTGCTGGAAGAAGAGCAGAGCAGCACCGACCCGTTGGTCAGGAGCCTGCTAGACACCACGACCCCGCTAGGCCTAGTGGAGGTCCTTGCACAGCTCCCCCGAGACCGGGAGTGTGCACAAACTGCCTTGGAGGGCCTCGCACGGAGGATGGACCGGGTACAGCGAGAGATATTGGCGGAATGGAGCCGGGAGATGGCCCAGCAAGCTGAAACCAAGACCCGGAGCACGCCAGCCAAGATGAGGAAACAGACTGCCTCTGAGGATGGCGCGGGAGGACCAAAGGCCGGAGACGGCGCCGAGAAGGGAGCCGAACGCATGGAGGCAGGTAAAGGGGACGTCTACACCCCAAGCCGGGACACCGCTTACCTGCCCCAGCTCCCCGTCGCAGAGCCCGAAAGTCCCCCTGCTGTGCCCGAAAACGCCATGTCACCGACGCAGACTAGGCCCCAACCGGAAGCCGCCGCCGCGACCCCTGTGACGTCACACGCCTCGACCCCGAGCGTGACCAAGCAGGAAGTACCACCAGCCTGGTCGCAAGGCCTAGTACCCCCGGGCGCCGCAATACCAACAGCGCCCCCTACCTCCGCGGAGCCTCCGGCCTGGCCGCAAGGCCAGGTAGCCCAGGGCGCCGCCGTATTAACGGTGCCCTTCACCTTCCAGGTGCCCCAGACCTGGCCGCAAGGCCTGGGCAACCCGGGCGCCACCACCACCGCGCCCATAAAACCTAAAGTGCCGCATCTGGGAGAAGATCTGTTCGCCCAACACACATGGCCGGACGGGCAGCCCTTTGTCTGGCCCAGGGAGTACTACGAACAAGAGCTCCAAAAGAGGGCAAGGCCCATGTGTGAACCCCTGATCCCGGCTCCAAAGCCCGTTAAGAGGATCTCGCCCCCGCTAGCAGAAGCGCAGTTTGAGTGGGACCCCACCGGAGAAGATCTCATGGGGTTCACTCAAGAGACTCGGGCAGCCGCAGCGGAGCGTGCAGAGTGCTGCCGCCAGCAGCTCGAGGTCTTTGAGAGGGAGCGGAGAGAGAGGCGGGTCCGGGAACAACAAGCCCAGATAAGGAGCGCGGAGCAGAAGAGCCGGGCCAGGAGAGACCCCCGTGCAGCGCATTGTCCCCGCACCATCGGGACAGTGATCAAGTTCAACCAGCAGCATGGGTGGGGCTTCATCAGAGACCACAACACCCCCGGCGACGTTTTTGTAACGCGCAGAGATGTTGAGTCCCATCTGCCGGAGGGGCACAGAGGTCGTGACCTTTATATCGGGGACGAGGTCACCTTTACCCGGCACAAGTGTGCCAAAGGACCTTACGCCCTCCACGTACACCGCCTGACGGAGGAGGAGTTGCGGTGCGAGGAGGAGGAGCAAGAGGACCCGGACGGGTCTGAAGTTACCACCAGCTATAAGCAAAGAGCAGGAGGAAGACGCCGTTGAGTGCGGCAGAGCAGGTGCTGTAAATAAGTTACCCAATCGGGGTATAAAGAAACTGAAACTGTTGCTACATATATATAGTCCCCGTTGGGACCAGCTGAGTGAACTGTTTACCCGTTTACCCCTTAATTCCACAGGCTGAGGACTGTGAGCAGCCATTCCCTTTCCCTCCTTACCTGGCCGAGGACTGAGAGCGGCCATATCCCTGTAAATAGTTGCGCGTCCTAAAGCGCCCCCTACCGGTTTTATAGAAAACCTGTTTTTCTAAGAGACTGTCGCACTTTTCCCGGACACACGTTGCACAGTGTCCGGAGGAGGAGGAACCAGAAACAAGAGACGACGAGAATGTTATATGAAAAGTTTTATATATATATAATGTTTTATATGTTTTATATGTTTATGAAAAAAAAATTTGTATGTTTTGGTGATGTTTTATGTCTTACAGCCCGAGGACGTGCTGTGATTTACCAGGGGGGAATGTAGCACCCTGAGGATTCGGCTGCTACAGGGGTATTGCACCTCAACCCAGAGGTGTGATATTCCACTCCCGGGTAAGGATGGAGTGTGGATCTGAGCTCGGTAGGCTGCATGCACTACACACATCCCATTTCCGAGGAGCAGACCGACGGTACTCCCACTTAGAAATGTGCAGGTGCGACCGAGTCTGTTCCTGGCTGGAGTGGGAGGGGGGTGGTACATCCCAAGTAGTGTAGGGGCAGATAGGGGGAGCAGCCTGGGTAAAGTTAGGAGCTCATTGGGTGCTGGTCACCTGAGCTCACACATAGAGGGTGTATATAAGGTGGGCACCAACTAAGAACAGGGTCAGATGCAGAGAACAAGTCAGGAGCAGAGGAGAAGGAAAGACCCAGAGTGAGAGAGGAGAGAGAGAGACCCAGAGGCACAGAAGAACAGGACTCTAAGATCCCAAATTAAAACCCCGGGTGAAGAGTCGGCATCAGGGTACCGGAACCCAAGCTGGTGGGGGTAACAACATTCCCCAGCCAGAGACCGGAGACCGTGGGCAGCGTTTGCCACGGTCACCCACTACATCCACCCCGAAGGCACACCACATGAAGGGTCAGGGAACCCAAGGCCAAGGGTGTCCCAACAGAAGGCCCGAGGGAGCTGGACCTAGGTGGATCACTGGTGGGGACGGCCAGAGAACGGGACAGAAGGAGAGCTCAGGGCCACGCTCCGGACTTGTTTGGGGGTTGGCTGGATCCAGGACCTGGTGGACGCAGCACGGCTCGGGTGGTCACTCGGAGCTGGAGTGACCAGTACAACATCTGCAGTAAGTAAACACCCTTAACTGCATAACCCGACTCTGTCTTCACTGCCGTCTGCACTGCACCACCACAACCCCCATCCTCTGCACCTGTTCCCCCTGAGGCTATACCCCTCCCGTTGGGGGTTATCATCACAAGCTGCACCTGCACCATCAGCCTCAGCGGACCCTGCTGCAGCGGCGGCCACAGTGACCGCATCACAACAGGTGGCGTAGTCGACACAAAAGAACTCTTAATAACATCTGTAGGACTGCCACATAACACTGAGCTTGACGCCCTGGGCACGGGGCCGGGTCACAGCCGCTCGGAGACTACAACCCCCCATCTGATCCGGTGCCGGGTATTCCCCTCAAAAAGGAATATGTCCCAGGGGGCGCGTCACATGAAAAGAAGAAACTTTGTATTATATCTTATCAGAGAAATCTGCTTCTTTCTCCTCCTGGACTCATCGTTCATTCTCAAAATTCTCAATTCACTGGTAAAATGTGTGTTTTGTGAATACAGATCTTCCCAGTCCCGAGATAGGAGATGACAGTTGGTGCTCATAAAGTTCAATGATGAAGTATAACTGTCGTTACAGGAGAACTTGTAGCAGAATGTCTGTGTCGGCCTCTACCTCCTCCCCCTCCATAGAATTTTAAAAGCACCAACTGTCATCTCCTATCTCAGTAATGGTAAAATCTGTCTTCACTGAAAACGGATTTTACCCATGAATTGAGAGTGAAAGATTCAGGAGAAATAAGCAGATTTCTCTACTAAGATATATTACAAATTTGCTTCTTTTATTTACTATTGATTTATGAAATAAAAATTAAGACAACGATTACACTTTAAGCCTCTGGTCAACGCCACTTTCCCAGGGGAAAATATAACATTTACTACAGTGGCATGTCAATTTTTTTTTTATAGCAATTATTGTCCTTATTGAAAAATAGCCCTACAACAGTGGGCAGCACTTCTTATTAATAATGCATTTAAACTGAGACGGACCAAGTGCACAAATACACCATGGCAAAAATTAGAAGTGATACATAACTTTTTATAAAAACTTGAATTTTTGGCAAATCATCTTAAAAATTAATTAAAATCAGAACAAAGTGATAGACGGAAAGAAGGACCTGAGCTTAAAATACTATAATAGCGAAACAGGTAAAGAAATTGAAGCTATGAATCACAGAAGAATAGACATATAACCATATAATAATCTATGATATATTGTGAGCCGTTTTTGCTGGGTTTTAAATCACAATCTGTATATAAAGTGCAATGTGCAAACAAATACATATTCTCAAGCTGGACACAATGATAATGGCCTCTCGAGTTACATATGTTAATGATAAAGTTACAGTGACCAGAAGAATGAATAACATAAATTATATTATTTTACCTGTACAATGAATCACTGTGTGACAATGACAAGAGCTCCTGCCTTCAGCACAGACATGCACGTTTCGCCCGGCTTCTTCAGGGGCAAAACGTTTTGCATGGCCAATTTTGAGCCGACACTTGGATCAATATCGGCCATGTCAATGATATTTTTCCTTGGACCTCTCGATCCAAAGAAAAAAATTGGACATGTGCAGAGCCCCATAGAACATGAGGAAGGAGAAGTTATACTCCATTATGTAACACATCCAACATGTGTCAAGTGACAAGTGAAAATAGCAAACAATAACTAACTACCTGTCTGTGACGAGACATGTCTGGCAAAGAAGAGGCACAAAATGCTTTTAACCAGTAGCAATTCGATGTTCCAAAGTGGTCCTTAATGGTGAGGACTCTTTAGCACTCAGATCCATTATCCACTTGAAATTGCCTAAACCCTTATAAATAATTACTCTTGATATTTTTCTGTTTTTGAATGCTTTTTTTTGTTCTGGACAGATACATATTATTTACATATTTCACATTTTTACATACATATGTGCAACTTCTCTCATTAACTTAATTAAGTCTTAAAATAAAACACCTGAGTTCATCCCACGTGTGTCACGCTCAGACTGATAGAGGAGTTAAGAAAAAAATGAAAAAAAATGAATATCTGGCCGAGATGTAAATTACCAGATACATAATAATAAAGATTAAGTTTCTGGTCAAGGTTGTGTAGGAGAGAGAGGAAGAGTGCGGAAAGATTATAAGCTAATAATATATAAAATTATATAGGCTGTAATTAATTACAATCAAGAATAAAAACTTAAAGGGAATCAGTTAGCAGTTTTTTTCTATGTAATCTGAGAGCAGCATGTTATAGGGGCAGATAGCCTGATTTCAGTGATGTGTCACTTATTAGGCTGTGTGCTGTAGTTTCAATATAATCAGTGTTTTATCAGAAGGAGATTATCACTACAGGACTAGATGTCACGTGTAAACTAGTCAGGCTTACCTGAGTAACCCCACCCCCACCACTGATTGGCACGGCACTGCCAATCAGTGGTGTGGACTGGGTTATACACAGCTTAGCATTCTGATCACTGCAACATCTGCAGCGGAGAAAACAGGGATTCTATCAAAACTGCACCAAGCAGCCAAGTAAGTGATACATCACTGGAATCAGGGTCTCTTGCCCTATATTTTGCTTCTTTAAGATTCTATAGCAAAAACCTGCTGAGTGCTGACAAATTCTCTGTAAAAACCATCACAAATATAATCCTACATATTGCATTGCAATAAAGTGATGACATAAGTGCGCCATGAAGTGACACATTAAACAAATTCTGTCACCTGTTGGTCCTGACACTTTGAGTAATAATACATATTTCTCCCAGAAAATTATTGCAGTTACACATGTTTTGTTATACACATATTTATTTCCTTTGTGTGTATTGGAACAACACAAAAAAAACAGAGGAGAAAAGGCAAATTGGAAATAATTTCACACAAAACCCCCAAAACGGGCTGGACAAAATTGTTGACGTCTTTCCTAAATTGTGGGTAAACAACTTTGTTTCAAGCATGTGATGCTCGTTCAAAGTCACCTGTGGCGAGTAACAGGTGTGGGCAACATGAAAATCTCACCTGAAACCAGATAAAAAGGGGAGAAGTTGACTCAATCTTTGCAGTGTGTGTCTGTGTGTACTACACTATGCATGGAGAACAGAAAGAGGAGAAGAGAACTGTCTGAGGACTTGAGAACTAAAATTGTTGAACAATATCAACAATCTCAAGGTTACAAGTCCATCTCCAGAGATCTTGATGTTCCTTTGTCCATGGTGTGCAACATAATCAAGAAGTTTACAACCAATGGCACTGTAGCCAATCTCCCTGAACATGGACGACAGAGAAAAATTGATGGAAGGTTACAAAGCAGGATAGTCCGAATGGTGGATAAGCAGCTCTAATCAATTTTCAAAGAAATTCAAGCTGTCCTGCAGGCTCAGGAGGGCATTAGTGTCAGCGTGAACTATCCGTCAACATTGGAATGAAATGAAACACTATGGAAGGAGATCCAGAAGGACCACATTGATGACACATAGAAACATAAAAAAGTTAGACTGCAGTTTGCCAAAATGTATTTGAGTTAGCCAAAATCCTTCTGGGACAGTGTATTGTAGACAGATGAGACCAAGATAGAGCTTTTTGGTAAAGCACATCATTCAACTGTTTATTGTAATTGGAATGAGGCTTACAAATAAAAGAACTCAGTACCTACAGTCATTATGGTGGAGGTTCAAAGATATTCAGGGGTTGTCTTGCTGCCTCTGGCACAGGGTGCCTCGATTGTGTGCAAGGCATCATGAAATGTGAAGAGTCCCAAAAGATTTTGGGTTGCAATGTAGTGCCCAATGTCAGAAAGCTAGGTTTGCGTCCTAGGTCATCGGTCTTCCAGCAGGACAATGGCCCCAAGCATACTTCAAGAGCACCCAGAAATGGATGGTAACAGAGCCCTAGAGAGTTCTGAAGTGACCAGCAATGAGTCCGGATCTAAATCCCATTGAACACCTGTGGAGAGATATTAAAATTGCTGTTGAGAGAAGACGCCTTCAAATATGAGAGACCCGGAGCAGTTTGCAAAAGAAGAGTAGTCCAAAATTCCAGTTGAAAGTTGTAAGAAGATTGTGGATGGTTATAGGAAGCGATTGATTGCACTTATTTATTCCAAAGGGTGTACAACTAAATATTAAGTTGAGGGTGCCGACAATTTTGTCCAGTCCATTTCTGGAGTTTTATGTGAAATTGTCACGGGTGTGTCAGGGTTCACAGACAGTCATAAGATGTCCGTCTGTAGAAGGTTGCTGCGTTTGGCCTTACAAACATCTCCCTGATCCTTTTATGATTCCTCTCTCTTTAGGACCCAGAAGGATCCTCACCTTGCTTGGGGATTATACCTTTCCCTTTAGGACCCTGAGGTATCCTCACATTTCTGCTGTTAATCAGCACTTCCTTGCTGTGTCCTTAAATACACTCAGATTGCTCAGAGAGTTGCTGGTGATAGCGTGTTATACCTATTCAGGCCCGGGATTTTAGTATTCGACTAGAATAACCTTGGAGTTCCTTCGTAGATTGTTGCCGTGCTTTCTCCAGTATCATCTTGGAGCTAAGTGTAGTCCCCTGTTTGTTTCCCCTGTCTTTACTTTAGTTTGTAGTGGGGCTGACTCAGTGCTCATCCCTCCCGTTCCTTACCTAGGGCCTAGCCTTAGGGTCAGCTAGGGCTAGGTTTCCTGCTCAGCGATAGGTGCAGAACCTATTTAGGGTCTATAGGGGAGTTAGGGTTTGTCGTTAGATCTGTTTAGGGGTCTCCACTCTCCCTTTCCTTAGTGGTAGGGCTCTCTCCCCTTTTCCCGTCGTTGGGTTCTCCCCATATCTAGCGTAGAAGAAATTATGTCCAATTTGCCTTTTTCTCATTGATTTTTTTGTGTGTTGTTCCAATGCACACAAAAGAAATAAACATGTGTATAACCAAACATGTGTAATCACAATAATTTTCTGGGAGAAATACTTAATTTTCTGGAACAATTTCAAGGGTGCCAACACTTTTGGTCATGACTGTATATATAGTAAGAAAAACATTTGTATTCCATTTTCTCACATGAAATTTTAGCTACTTTTAAGATGGTGTAGGCTCCAGGGCATTATTGTGCGTGGTACAAACTTGACCATTACGTTGGTCTTCAAGTTAAGTAGAGAAGTAGATGTAAAGTGCAATATTACTGTTTTACAATATTATAACATTAATCCTATGTGATATACACCAATAAGCTAATTTAAAATGTAACAAGTAAAATTTCCTAATTAAATTTGACACAATGGAGGAATTCCCTGTTTAGATGTAATGTTTCCAGATGGGAGAGTTACTATTTGCTTATTGCAATTTACTAATTCTCCAATTGTGAAATGCATTAATTAATATTACTGCGGTCTAATTATTGTATTTATAGCACAAAAAGATCAATATTTTCTTGAAAATAGATGGCATATCCTTGGATACGTTCTTTGCTCAATAAATTCGCAGACGCAAGCTCAGGAAAGTACCACTTAAGTCCCGATAATGTGATTTCCTAAGATTTAAGGTGGCCATATACATCAAATTAAATTAATGTCAGCCAAAAACAACATTGTGGGTGTCACAAATTTCCTCTGATGGCAGATATCATGGGAAAAGAATGATCAGGCTGTTGAATTTCAACACGCCCAATCGTTTTCTTCTCCGGGATGCCTGGGAGATCTCTTTTACCGCCATTCAAAACGCTGTGAATGTGTTACAGATGAGTCTTGGGAGGGACTAGCTGTAGGTAAAATTAGCGTTTAACCGACAGCTGTTTAAAGCACTTCTGGACAGCTTTATCGACAAGCCAGATCTTATAAAACTATTTGTTTAGATTAATCTATAGTCTATATTCAAACAATTATATAAAGCAATAAAGCTAAGCTATGACAAGAACTGTAGCTAAGAGCTCCTTTATTTTTGGGAAAGATTCACTGTGTTGTCAAAAAAAACTGCTCAGATCGGGTTATAACGTCCAGAAAGAGCAACCAGCTGTTGTAACTTTCTGCAAAATACTAAAGATGGAGAGGAAAGGCAGGGTTTTCAGATATTCTCTTTCAATTACCTTTTCTACATGTCTGCTTGACTGCCCCTCTCCCTTTGCCACTACATATAAGAGTCCTTATAACTTAAGCTACCCATTGCCCCCTTTTTGCTTCTATGACACGTTTTTAACCCAGAGATGCTATTCCTATTTGAAGTCCTCCTCAACCTCCCTACCATCTATTACTTATACACTCTATGTGACATACAATATATACCAAGAATAAAAATTAAAGGTATTGTCTACTTTGGAAAACCATATTTATATTAGTGAATCCAGAATAAAAAGAGTGGCCAGTATAGTCACAAAAAAACATTTCTTGCTCTGAAGGACCTGTCATGTTCTGCATTAACAGACAACCCACTCATATGCATGGACACAATTTAGCACTTAAAGCACACCTGTCAGCAGGATTGTGCTTAGTAAAGCATATACACTGTCAGGTGGGCACCGTTACACTGAGTAAAATGATACCTTTGTTGATGAAATCCGTCCAGTGGTTCTTTTATAATCTTTATTTTCATTTCTGCCATAATGATATGCTCGTGCTTCTGGGTGGGACTTTAGGGAGGGGCTGTAACTGGTGCTCTCATTATGTATGCCTATCTCTGGCCTCTGAAAGGTCACTGTGCTTTCAGTGACCAGCCTACTATTTTAAATACTGCCATTGTAATTTCTGTAGCAAAGTGAAAATTTACATCCCCCCAAATGGCCGCCGCCGCCCGCGCATGCGCAGTACAATCTTTCAGTTGCCAAGCGATGCTACTGCGCACGCGCGGGCATCATTTTGCTTTTGGAAAAATAATTTGGGTGCAGCAATATGGTACCGTGCATGCGCAGTAGAAATCTCTCGGCAATGGAGAAATGCTACTGCGCAAGCGCGGGCGGTGGGAGTCATATTGCTGCAGGCAAGTTTCTTTTTCCTCTTGTAAAATGGCGCCCGCACATGTGCAGTAGCATCTATCGCTTGTTGATGCTACTACACAAGCGTGGGCAGAAATGAAAATAAAGATTATAAAAGAACCACTAGACGGATTTCATCAACAAAGGTATCATTTTACTCAGTGTAATGGTGCCCACCTGACAGTGTATGTGGGTTACTAAGCACAATCCTACTGACAGGTGCGCTTTAATTTTCCCCTATGGTGGCACTGCAAAGAAATTGACTTATTTATCAAGGAGTCTTTGCCAGAATTGTTACATAAAACTCCTTGAACTCAAAACTGCCCAAAAATGCTCCATGAACTGTTAGAAAAGTTGGCATAGTTGGGATGAAACAGATCATGGCAAGGCCTGCCCAAAAATTCATCAAAATTTTTGCCTCAAAAGTGGCACAAAATACACCAGAAATGTATTCCAGCCACCTGCTGGAGTAACATTTCTGATGCACCCCATGAATTTGGTTCTCCTTGTTCCAGCGCACACTTTATCAAGACTGGTTTACAAGACGCCAGCCTTAATGAATCGAGGCATTAGTGTTTTTCTACAAGGTACAACTGCTGAAAGTGATTTACTTGTTATCAATAAACCTTTCCAAAAAGTAAAGATTTTCTAAGGGCTCATTCACCCGTCCGATTTTCACGTACGAGTGCTATCCGTTGTTTTCACAGATAGCACTCGTACCTGTTATAGTCTGTGACGATGCAGCTTCTTATCTTAATCAGCCGGAAGTCTAGATTTGTTAAGCCAAGTGAAATACACTACTGTGTTTGTGTTGACTTGTGAATGTATGTGTGTTTCTTTGGCTGGTCAAGGACAGTGACTCCCGGTGAAACAAAGATGTTTGTTACTATGCTAATTGCATATTATATTAAAGCCAGCTAGATGTTGATTTAAAGAGTCCCCCTTGCTATACCAACTATGTAAATTGATTAAAAGCTCAAACAATGAGAACTGAGCCATGTAGAATAATACCCTCCCTAACCCTTGCCCTGTAGATGTGTACTTGGAAGTACAAATGTGACTTATTTAAGAAACATATGCCTCTGTAGCAGGCAGATTTGAAACAGAGAATTGAAGGAGACTTTACAAACAGAATCAAAGATCAGACTCTCTTTAGACCATCAGCTTGGTAGCGTGGCTTTATCCATAGAGACAAAGATTTGGATTCTACATGATTCCAGCCTAAGGGTATATGGCCCTGACTGGAAAAATACAGATCTGCTCAACTGACCATCAGAGAGCCTATAGATACATTTGGGGTGACCAGATTGGGACGATGAAGTCACCTGGCCCCATGGATATATTGTTTGGGGTTGCCAGGCCCCATGGAAACACTCAGAGAGGCCAAGGTGAGACCCTTGGGTCTCCTGGCCTTGTACCTAGATGGACTGTCAGCTTCCTAAGCTTGCCGCTATCTCCTCTCTATGGGGGCCCGTCAAAAGCAGGGGGCCACTGGTTGAGGTAGTTGGCTCTGGAAGTCCCAAAGTCTCAGCTGTTCTATCCCAGGTGGGATGCAGAAGGGTGAGTCTGTGTAATGTTGTACCATCTTGGGTATTTGCTGGGACTGTTCTATGTGTTTATTGCCCGTTTGGTGGAACAAAAAAATATTTCCATACTGTTTTACCCTCACCCTGTGTTGTCTGAGTAGTATTAAGCCCACGGAAGACCCTGTGTCTTCACATAGTCTATGGAGCTATTCACACGATACTCACCATGCTGGAATATTATTAGCTATTCACATGTCCATGATTTTTCGCGAGGTCTGTGGAAGATCACGGTGACATGTCCGATTTTGATCAGAGAGTCAGATCAAAATCATCAATGCAAATCAATGGGTCTGTGAAAAAAAATGGACTCCTGAATGAACCCTAAGGCAGAGATCCCCGTTGTTGGTCAAGCTTCAGTGTAAGTGGAGTCTTGGGTGTGGACCCACTGCACCACTGGCCGGGCTTACGCTGGTGGGGCGTGACTAATTGTCTACCGGATATTCACAAGAGACTCTGATGGTGAGGATGGCCTGGGCTGCCGGTAGACACCAGGTACCACTCCAGGGCAGTCCTCAGGACTGCAGCAGTTGAGACAGCAGAGAAACCATAAAAGCTATCTTGGTATGGTCTATTGGGAACAGGTGGGCGTGGAGAAAGAAGTGTATCTGGCACTGGTTAATGAAGCCATTAATAGCCTGCATCAGCTGGAAGATAGCACAAGGCAGCTCAGAGCGATGATCAGGTACTGGGTGGAGCAGAGCGACACACGTAGTGAGTGGGGTGGTGCTTAGAAGGCGTGCAAGTAGCTGCAGTAACAGTTATCACCTATCCGCAGGGTATATGAATGGGAGTTTGACCCCTGGGTCCTGCACCTATCGGTAGAACGGGGAACCTTTATCCCCTTTATAATGGAGCAGCTGCACGCAAGTTTGACCATCTCTCCATTCATCACCTATGGGGCTGCGGAGCACTGCGCTTTGCTTTTTACAGCAGCCCCAAAGAGAATGAATGGAGCAGCAGTTGGGCATCCAACTGCCCACTTCATTATCATTCATAAAAATTCCCTTTTCTACTGACCAAGTGGTCAGACCCTCACCGATCAGCAAACTATCACCTATCCCGTGGATAGGCAATACTAATTTATTTTCACTGAACAAACCCTTTAATTTTCACTGATGCTTTACTTACAGTTGAAACCAGAAGTTTACATACACTATATAAAAAGACACATATGCATGTTTTTCTCAATATCTGACATGAAATCGGAATAAACCTTTCCTGTTTTAGGTCAATTAGGATTACCATAATTTTTAATATTTGCCAAATGCCAGAATAATGAGAGAGAGAGAGAGAGAATGTTTTAAGGAATTTTTATTACTTACTGCAAAGTCAAAAGTTTACATACATTCCATTAGTATTTGGCACCATTGCCCTTAAACTGAATGGCTTGGGTCAAACGTTTGGGCTATCCTTCCACAAGATTCTCACAATAGTTGGTCGGAATTTGGGCCCATTCCTCCTGACAAAACTGGTGTAAATTATCTAGGTTTGTAGGTCGCCTTGCTCGCACCTGCCTTTTCAGCTTTGCAAAACATTTTTCAATAGGATTGAGATCAGGGCTTTGTGATGGCCACTCCAAATAATTGACTTTGTCCATTTGGAAGACCTATTTCTGCCCAAGCTTTAACCTCCTGGCTGATGTCTTGAGATGTTGCTTCAGTATTGCCACATAATCTTCTTTTCTCATGATGCCATCTATTTTGTGAAGTGCACCAGTCCCTCCTGCAGCAAAACAACTCCACACCATGATGCTGCCACCCTCATGTTTCACAGTTAGGATTGTGTTTTTAAGCTTCCAAGCTTCTCCCTTTTTCCCTTTCCCTTTTTCCTCCAAACGTAACGATGGTCATTATGCCCAAAAAGTTCAATTTTAGTTTCATCAGAACACAGGACATGTCTCCAAAAATTAAGCTCTTTGTTCCTGTGTTCATTTGCAAACATTAATCTGGCTTTTTTTATGTTTCTTTTGGAGTAATGGCTTCTTCCTGGCAGAGTTGCCTTTCAGCCCATGTTGATACAGTACTCGTTTCACTGTGGATATTGACACAATCTTACCAGCCTACACCATCATGTTCACAAGGTCTTTTGCTTTTGTCCTTGGGTTGATATGCACATGTTGGACCAAAGCACGTTCATCTCTGAGACACAGAACCCGTCTCATTCCTGAGCTGTATGATGGCTGGACATTCCCATCTTGTTTGTATTTGCGTATAATTGTTTGTACAGATGAACGAGGCACCTTCAGGTATCTTGAAATTGTACCCAAGGATGAGCCAGACTTGTGCAAGTCCACAATTCTCTTTCTGATATCTTGGCTGATTTCTTTAGACTTTCCTATGATGCTACACAAAGAAGCAGTGTGTTTCAGGTGTGCATTAAAATACATCCACAGGTGTGTCTCTAATTAACTCAGATGTTGTAAAAAAAAGCAGAAGCTCCCAAACACATGACATCATCATATGGGCAGTCCAGAATTGTTTAAAGGCAAAGTAATCTTAGTGTAAGTAAACTTTTGACTGTGCAGTAAGTAATAAAAATGCCTTAAAACATTCTCTCTCTCTCATTATTCTGCATTTGGCAAATATTAATAATTATGGTAATCCTAATTGACCTAAAACGGGAAAGGTTTATTCTGATTTCATGTCAGATATTGAGAAAAACATGCAGATGTGCCTTTTTATATTGTGTATGCAAACTTCTGGTTTCAACTGTGAGTGATCGATTTTCCGACAAAAACTCCGTTTGAGCTTTTCGATCATCTCTGACTAGGGGGTAACTTGCTGTAACAGAAACCTTCCACCTGCTGTGACTGCAACACCTCAGCAAAATGGAGATGGAGTTTCCCAAGGGCTATGTTTGTCTGTCCACAAACTCTAAAATAAAAAATGCATTCAAAGGATGTATATCTCCAAAATATGCAGAAACCCATCTTTATCTTTCCGCCTGGCATTTTTTTTTTATCTCTGAGCGTCTCGCGAATTCTAATCACAAAAGTTTGATAATGTATCTCCAATTCCTTGCCTAGTGCAATGTAAAACAATTGCCGGGCCGACATTGGACGAGCATTATCGACTATGAAATTAAGAGTCCCATGGGTTTCAATTTAAAAGAGGCCATTTACATATTAATTAGCCTGACATCTTAAGAGCGGTGAAGGCAATTTCATAGCATTTAATGACAAATTTGCCTTATCTCTGCGTTTAATTTAAAGGGAGAACTCGGTCTTATTTGTTAAGGCTTTCATAAGAACTAATGATTAAAGGAATCTCGTTATTGCAAATAACATGCTTTTCCCAATGACGAGGCGCCATCGTGATTTATCTGCTCAGTGCTCAACTTTTTAACAAGGTTTGCATCTATGTTTCGGAGCAGCAGGTGCGCACAGCTTTTAGTAAAGCAGATTGGACCCCGTAGACTAGTGGGTTGAATATAAACTGTTGTATCAATTGACATTTAAATCTGGAATGTGCTGCCTGAAGATACAAATAGTCACCAAGCTGTGTTCAGTGGCATTTGACAAACCAATTTTTTTCTCTTTCCCCCTAACCTGGCATCACTTGAATGCATATCATCGTTGGCTGTTGCAAGGCTCTTCTTTTTTTTCAGATGGTTCTCTATGCAAATAATTGGTTGTAAAGCCATTATGTGCTATGCGCGGTAATTTATGGATTCATTTGTCGCATTTGCAAACATAAACACCGCTATGAAAATAGGGAGAATGCAATGTATCTGGATGGAACTTGTAACGGCTTTGTGCATCCAACCTGGTTTATGCATCTTTTTGGAAGGAGAGAACAAATGAGAACAGAGCTACGAGCATTATGAAATGAAAAATAACAAAAAGCGATTTCATCTGACATTTTCACAGGTCCTAACTCCCCCAATACTTCATTTAGGTAGCAGAGAAGGTGAAGCATTTCTAGTAAATCACATTACATCCCAGTAATGAGTCCATACTTGCCAACTTTCTCTGAATGTCCGGGAAGCTTATTCCTATTCCAACATTGCAAGTGATCATCTATCCACAGGATAGGCAACAATTTCCTGATTTCCTGAAAGCAATGCTCTGAAATGCCCCACAGTAATGGATTGGCAGTCGCGCATGAGAAAAAGCTGAATGCAGAATTCAACGGAAAAACCACCATATACAAGTGCTACTCACTAAATTAGAATATCATCTAAAAGTTAATTTATTTCAGTTCTTCAATACGAAAAGTGAAACTCCTATATTATATAGAGTCATTACACACACAATGATCTATTTAAAGTGTTTATTTCTGTTAATGTTGATGATTATGGCTTACAGCCAATGAAAACACAAAAGTCATTATCTCAGTAAATTAGAATAATTAACAAAAAACACCTGCAAAGGCTTCCGATGCATTTAAAAAGGTCCCTTAGTAGGCTCCACAATCATGGGGAAGACTGCTGACTTGATAGATGTCCAGAAGGTAGTCATTGACACACTACACAAGGAGGGTAAGCCACAAAAGGTCATTGCTAAAGAAGCTGGCTGTTCACAGAGTGGAAAGTTGAGTGGAAGGAAAAAGTGTGATAGGAAAAGGTGCACAAGCAACCGGGATAATCGCAGCCTTGAAAGGATTGTTAAGAAAAGGCAATTCAAAAATTGGGGGAGATTCACAAGGAGTGGACTGCTGCTGGAGTCATTACTTCAAGAGCCACCACACACAGACGTATCCAGGACATGGGCTACAAGTGTCGCATTCCTTGTGTCAAGCCACTCATGACCAATAGACAACGCCAGAAGCGTCTTACCTGGGCCAAGGAGAAAAAGACCTGGACTGTTGCTCAGTGGTCCAAGGTGTTGTGTTCAGATGAAAGTAAATTTTGCATTTCATTTGGAAATCAAGGTCCCAGAGTCTGGAGGAAGAGTGGAGAGGCCACAATCCAAGCTGCTTGAGGTCTAGTGTGAAGTTTCCACAATCAGTGATGGTTTGGGGAGCCATGTCATCTGGTGGTGTAGGTCCACTGTGTTCTATCAAGACCAAAGTCAGCGCAGCCGTCTACCAGGACATTTTAAAGCACTTCATGCTTCCCTCTGCCGACAAGCTTTTTGGAGATGGAAATGTCATTCTCCAGCAGGACTTGGCCCCTGTCCACACGGCCAAAAGTACCAATACCTGGTTTACACACAACAGTATCACTGTGCTTGATTGGCAGCAAACTCGCCTGACATTAACCCTATAGAGAATCAATTATAGAGGATCTATGGGGTATTGTCAAGAGGAAGATGAGAGACACCAGACCCAACAATGCAGACGAGCTGAAGGCTGCTATCAAAGCAACCTGGGCTTCCATAACACCTCAGCAGTGCCACAGGCTGATCGCCTCCATGCCACATTGCCGCTTTGATGCAATAATTGATGCAAAAGGAGCCCCGACCAAGTATTGAGGGCATTTACTGAACATACATTTCAGTAGGCCAACATTTTGGATTTTAAAAACATTTTTCAAGCTTGTGTTATAAAGTATTCTAATTTACTGAGATAATGACTTTTGTGTTTTCATTGGCTGTAAGCCATAATCATCAACATTAACAGAAATAAACACTCAAAATAGATCACTCAGTGTAATGACTCTATATAATATAGGAGTTTCACTTTTTGTATTGAAGAACTGAAATAAATGAACTTTTTGATGATATTCTAATTTAGTGAGAAGCACCTGTAAGATGTCGAGAAAGCAAACTATTTCTAGATGATCTGATTACATTTCAGTAATGATTTCATACTTGCCAACTCTTTCAGGATATCATGAAGTCATTGAAAGTTATCACCTGCACATAAGATACCCGACAACTTGCTGATCAGAAGGGGTTGAACTGTTTTAATCTTCACCGGTCCCAAAAATGGGTCTCTGAAATGACCTCTAATAATGGAGCGATGACTGCACATGCGTAATAGCCGAGTGTAGCAATGAATGGACCTGTAGCATGCATGCGTGGCCACCACACCATTCTTACCTGGCATTTAGTAGTTACAATCTAGGGCCACAGCCCCACTATCAGTATTCGGTCAGTATTTTTTCTCAGGAGTGAGAAACCAGGTGAGGAACAATCAGAGAAAAGGTATAATAGAGAACAAGTCACCAATTCTGCATTTATCACTGACTCCTGGTTTTGGCTCCCACTCCTGAGAAAAAATACTGACCAAATACTGATAATAGGGCTGTGGCCTAGAGGTCAAACTTTTATTTTGTTGAACGATAGGTGAAAATTTGCAATGGTAGGAAAAACCTTAGAGCAAAAGGGAAGACCTAGTAATTCTCCCAGGTGTTGCAGAAAACCAGTTGTGAAAGGTTTGCTTTGCATAACATGATCTGCCATTAAGAGGTGCTGTAGAATACAAACAAACATGTAGGGTTGTGGAGAAGATTTGCGGGGGTCGTGGTATGAAACGGGCCTCTGAGCCGAAGCATTATCAGTGGCATCTAGGGGCTGAACTAGTGCCTACACTACTGAGCATGCGCCGGTTGTCAATTCTGACGTATGCTCAGTAGGATCCTGTCACTGTGCATCATTCTTCCTAGTGCACATTGATAATGCACTCTTTTGATGGCTCTGATGAGATGTGACTAGCCAGCAATAGAGCACACTGTCAGTGAGCATTGTAAGGAGAGAATGCGGCTAGTAGAGAGAACAGAGATCAACCCGCCCCTGCAAGTGATGTCTTTTTCGGGAGCGGCTCTACTCACTCATACGCTCCTTAAAATGCTCACTGACAGTGCACTCTCTTGCCGGCTCATCACTTCTCATCACAGCCGGCGAAGGAGTGCTCTGTCACTGTGCACTGAGTAGAACAGTACACAGTGACAAGAATCTACTGAGCATATATTAGAATTGACAACCGGCACATGCTCAGTAGAGCAAGGACTAGCCAAGGCCCCTGGAATAGATGTCACTTATGATGCTTCGTTTCAGAGTGAGGGCAGAGGCTCCACCTCCTGATGATGACTCATTTGAGTATCCCAACATGCATTGCAATTTTCAAAGAGTCATCACACAGGAAGTAGTAAAAGAAAAAAAAAAGCAGTTGGAGTAGTAGGGGAACGATAGGGACTTTTTAATTAAAGTATATCAGAAATAGATAAATATTTAGGATTAAAATAAATTTTAGTTTCGAACTACCCCTATAAGTCTTCAATGCAAATGTAAACATGGATTTCACTTATAAAATCTATATATCATATGCACATATATACTGTAGGGATTCAACTCTGGCATGCGGTAGTGTTCATACAGGTTCGAGGTATCTTTGTCCAAACTGACCGATTTAATAAAGTTCATAAACCTGCACCATAAACAAATGTAAAGCCTTCTGCATAAAGCAGAAACAAACAAAAAAGATAATCCACATAGCAATATGGCAATATGGATCAGCTGTTCCGGTATCACAGGTCTTAGTCTGACTCTGATATGGACTGACCAGTACAAATGTCTTTCCACCTATCCAAACAGACAATTATGAAGCAGCTCAGCTGCCCTTTACACCAGCTGTGCCTCTTGGATTGTAGGAATGAGCAGTCCCACCCAACTCTTCCAGTTGTTCCTAAAACCCATTTAATCCAATAAACAGAAATTCGCATTAGACATTTCAGCCCATCCCAGGCTTTTGTTAATTGACACATATACTCCACCCAGAACCTGTCTAACTGCTTTCCTACTATATATATACAGTACAGACCAAAAGTTTGGACACACCTTCTCATTTAAAGATTTTTCTGTATTTTCATAACTATGAAAATTGTACATTCACACTGAAGGCATCAAAACTATGAATTAACACATGTGGAATTATATACGTAACAAAAAAGTGTGAAACAACTGAAAATATGTCTTATATTTTAGGTTCTTCAAAGTAGCCACCTTTCGCTTTGATAACTGCTTTGCACACTCTTGGCATTCTCTTGATGAGCTTCAAGAGGTAGTCACCGGAAATAGCCTTCCAACAATCTTGAAGGAGTTCCCAGAGATGCTTAGCACTTGTTGGCCCTTTTGCCTTCACTCTGCGGTCCAGCTCACCCCAAACCATCTCGATTGGGTTCAGGTCTGGTGACTGTGGAGGCCAGGTCATCTGGCGTAGCACCCCATCACTCTCATTCTTGGTGAAATAGCCCTTACACAGCCTGGAGGTGTGTTTGGGGTCATTGTCCTGTTGAAAAATAAATGATGGTCCAACTAAACGCAAACTGGATGGAATAGCATGCCGCTGCAAGATGCTGTCGTAGCCATGCTGGTTCAGTATTCCTTCAATTTTGAATAAATCCCCAACAGTGTCACCAGCAGAGCACCCCCACACCATCACACCTCCTCCTCCATGCTTCACGGTGGGAACCAGGCATGTAGAGTCCATCCGTTCACCTTTTCTGCGTCGCACAAAGACACGGTTGGAACCAAAGATCTCAAATTTGGACTCATCAGACCAAAGCACAGATTTCCACTGGTCTAATGTCAATTCCTTGTGTCTTTTAGCCCAAACAAGTCTCTTCTGCTTGTTGCCTGTCCTTAGCAGTGGTTTCCTAGCAGCTATTTTACCATGAAGGCCTGCTGCACAAGGTCTCCTCTTAACAGTTGTTGTAGAGATGTGTCTGCTGCTAGAACTCTGTGTGGCATTGACCTGGTCTCTAATCTGAGCTGCTGTTAACCTGCGATTTCTGAGGCTGGTGACTCAGATAAACTTATCCTCAGAAGCAGAGATGACTCTTGGTCTTCCTTTCCTGGGGCGGTCCTCATGTGAGCCAGTTTCTTTGTAGTGCTTGATGGTTTTTGCAACTGCACTTGGGGACACTTTCAAAGTTTGCCCAATTTTTCGCACTGACTGAGCTTCATTTCTTAAAGTAATGATGGCCACTTGTTCTTCTTTACTTAGCTGCTTTTTTCTTGCCATAATACAAATTCTAACAGTCTATTCAGTAGGACTATCAGCTGTGTATCCACCTGACTTCTGCACAACACAACTGATGGTCCCAACCCAATTTATAAGGCAACAAATTCCACTTATTAAACCTGACAGGGCACACCTGTGAAGTGAAAACCATTTCCGGTGACTACCTCTTGAAGCTCATCAAGAGAATACCAAGAGTGTGCAAAGCAGTCATCAAAGCAAAAGGTGGCTACTTTGAAGAACCTAGAATATAAGACATATTTTCAGTTGTTTCACACTTTTTTGTTAAGTATATAATTCCACATGTGTTAATTCATAGTTTTGATGCCTTCAGTGTGAATGTACAATTTTCAAAGTCATGGAAATACAGGAAATATACAGTACAGACCAAAAGTTTGAACAAACCTTCTCATTTAAAGATTTTTCTGTATTTTCATGACTATGAAAATTGTACATTCACACGGAAGGCATCAAAACTATGAAATAACACATGTGGAATTATATACTTAACAAAAAAGTGTGAAACAAGTGAAAATATGTCTTATATTCTAGGTTCTTCAAAGTAGCCACCTTTTGTCCCCAAGTGCAGTTGCAAAAACCATCAAGCGCTACAAAGAAACTGGCTCACATGAGGACCGCCCCAGGAAAGGAAGACCAAGAGTCATCTCTGCTTCTGAGGATAAGTTTATCCGAGTCACCAGCCTCAGAAATCGCAGGTTAACAGCAGCTCAGATTAGAGACCAGGTCAATGCCACACAGAGTTCTAGCAGCAGACACATCTCTACAACAACTGTTAAGAGGAGATCTTGTGCAGCAGGCCTTCATGGTAAAATAGCTGCTAGGAAACCACTGCTAAGGACAGGCAACAAGCAGAAGAGACTTGTTTGGGCTAAAGGACACAAGGAATGGACATTAGACCAGTGGAAATCTGTGCTTTGGTCTGATGAGTCCAAATTTGAGATCTTTGGTTCCAACCGTGTCTTTGTGCGACACAGAAAAGGTGAACGGATGGACTCTACATGCCTGGTTCCCACCGTGAAGCATGGAGGAGGTGTGATGGTGTGGGGGTGCTTTGCTGGTGACACTGTTGGGGATTTATTCAAAATTTAAGGAATACTGAACCAGCATGGCTATCACAGCATCTTGCAGCGGCATGCTATTCCATCCAGTTTGCGTTTAGTTGGACCATCATTTATTTTTCAACAGGACAATGACCCCAAACACACCTCCAGGCTGTGTAAGGGCTATTTCACCAAGAATGGGAGTGATGGGGTGCTATGCCAGATGACCTGGCCTCCACAGTCACCAGACCTGAACCCAATCGAGATGGTTTGGGGTGAGCTGGACCGCAGAGTGAAGGCAAAAGGGCCAACAAGTGCTAAGCATCTCTGGGAACTCCTTCAAGATTGTTGGAAGGCCATTTCCGGTGACTACCTCTTGAAGCTCATCAAGAGAATGCCAAGAGTATGCAAAGCAGTCATCAAAGCAAAAGGTGGCTACTTTGAAGAACCTAGAATATAACACATATTTTCAGTTGTTTCACACTTTTTTGTTAAGTATATAATTCCACATGTGTTAATTCATAGTTTTGATGCCTTCAGTGTGAATGTACAATTTTCATAGTTATGAAAATACAGAAAAATCTTTAAATGAGAAGGTGTGTCCAAACTTTTGGTCTGTACTGTATATATGTATCATAATTGGGAAGCATATTGGAAATAATGATGAGGTGCTACTAATATGAGTTAAGTAGGAATTTTTTGGATGGTTCAGGTCTGGATGAATGGGGTTTTTGACTAGAAACTCTTTGTAGTGAAAGTCGTTACCTTTTGTATTTTTATAGAGCATATTATACATTTCACATACCAGCAGCACAATATATAGACTACAAATGGCTTTCCAATATTTTGTCCTACTACAGATTGGGCAGAGAGGTGAGGTTCCTGAGATTTTTATTTTTTGTGAATTTCCTCTTTTTAGCGTTTTTCTTTAACCCAATAAATATTGGGTCAATAAATACTAAAATATAAATAAATAAAAAATATAGGGTCAAAAAATAAATACATTTTTTAAATAAATAAAAATGAAAAATCAATTTTTAAATAAATAAAAATAAATAAAAAATATAGGGTCAATAAATAACCCTAATAAATGTCAATGTTGGTGCCTAGTCCCGAGTAATACAAACTTTCGAAACCTAAGCAAATAATGAGTGACCTAGGGTTTTATAAAGCAAGTAGTGAAAAGATTAGCAGAAGGAATACTCTACCCTACTTATACAAATACAGTGGAGCTGGCTTTAAGGCTTGTTTAATTGAATGGTGTATTCTGAGTAGCTAAAATACTCTGAAGGGACTTTTGTGAAGTCCTGCCATTGATTTTAGTGTTTCGGTTCCAGAGAAAAGCAATGTACTATATCCATCAACCCCGTGGATATATAATACTATTGTGCCCTATGGAAAGCAGCACAAACTAACACAATGTGGGTTTCTTACAACACTTGACCATCTTGAGCAAAACAGTTCATCATTTTCATTAATCTCTTCAGGCAATTTCATAATTAGAATATTCACAGCTGGCTAATATATCTCAACAATACTCATTAAAGGGTTTGTCTCATCATATTACATGGTTAAAATTGCAAAGTGCTTGAAAAAAAAGCAACTTGCAATATATTTCTTATTTGAACGTTTCTCTGTTCTCAAGAATGGAGCATTTCTAATTCTTTATTGTTTGTTGCCAAGGTTAATGGCCCTTCTGTAGGCTTTGGGAGGTGGCCGGTTTCCTAGGCAAGGAGCTTGTGTTTGAAAGATGTTTGCTAAACAGCTTGCAAGCGCTGCTCTAAAGCTGGCCAGATCGCTGGATCCTGCACTTCATTAATGCTGTAGAGGTAAAATTGTCTGTGCTAGCAGCCTCGGAATATGTACAGTTCAGACCAGTGACTCAGACATGCCGCCAGTCTCAGCTTTCAATCATCAAGAGTGCACTGTTCACTGGCAAATAGGATGCCAGTAGGGAGGAGCGGTGCGCTCCTAAAGATGGGATCTGGAGACAACCCCTTCCTTACAACCACTGTACCTATATGGCGCAGAGGGCAAGAAATTACAGCAAAGTACCATGTACAGCGCAAAGATAGAGCTGGCTCAGGAGCAGAGCTTGTTGCATTAGCAACTGGTGTCAACTATATCTTACAGCTAATACTCTCCTGTATTGACTACAATCAATACTAGCACCAATTGTAACTATTTAACCCTCTAGATGCCGCTGTCAATAGTGATCGCTTTATCTAGATGGTTAACAGAGGGAGGGATTTCTCTCTCAAATCAAGGTAGCACCAATTGCCTCCAGGTCTGCCAGCCATGGGAACCTGTTAGGCCCTGGTCTGATGCACAGCAAAAACATAAGTATTGCAGTGTATCAGATCTGCAATTAGAGCATTGAAAGTTTACATGGGGGAACTAGTTTAAAACAATTTGAAAAATGCTAATAAAGTTTGTAGAAAAAGATATTCGAATACATTATAGAAGAACACTTCATCATCAACAAAATGGTCACCATAATTGTTAATACTGCATTTCGAATGACCCAAGTTATATAACTGTGACATTGCTTAAACCATAGTGTAAACAACATAGGGAAAACAATATCTTGTTTTGTCGTCATACAGTTACACAAAAGATGGTATAAAAATAATCAAAAAGTCGTATGTAAAAAAAATTGGTATCACTGAAAACAAAAACTCATTGTGCAAACAGAACTCCCTCACACAGCTCTGACAGTGAAAAATAAAAAAAATTGTAGCTCTAAGCAAATGGTGATACAAAAAAAATATTGAAAAATAAGTGTTTTAAAGTGCAAAAGTAGTAAAACATAATAAATGCCCATATAAATCCAATATCACTGTAATCATACTGACTCCAAAGAAAAAAAAACACACAGTGAGTGACATAAAGAAAAAAATGTTCTGAATTTGTTTATTCTGTCTCCCAATAAGTGAGAAAAAAAATGTTATGTAATCCAAAACGGTAAAAAAAACCTCCAACTCATCCTGGAAAAAATATGGGGTATTGTCACGTTTGAGAGAAATTGTGTAAGAACTTATGGATGCATTTTTCCCTATTATCCATTGCGAAAATGAAAAATTTGGGGCTAAGTCAACATTTTAGTGGAAATAAATTGAATTTTTCATTTTTTCATTGTACTTTGCATTAATTACAGTGATGGGTTAACAAACTTCTTCAATGCATTTTTTTTTATATTTTGAGGGGTGTAGTTTTTAAAATGAGGCCTTGTTTTCTAACCTACGGGCTCTTTAAAGTCATGTAAAAGTGGTTCCTAAAAAATTGGCTTTGAGCCCTAAAATATTGAGCCTTCAAACATTCTAACAAAATAAAAGAAAGCTAGAAAAATGATGCTGACACAAAGCAGTCATAAGGTAAATGGAATTTATTAACTATTTTGTGGGGTATTACTTTATATATACTTTAACATATATTTTATTTTTAAGGATATAAAAATGTAAAGTTTGAAAATTGCTAATTTTTCCACATTTTTGACAAATTCCAAATTTTTCAGAAAAAAAATTAAAACTCATCAACCTAAATTTTCTATTAACGTAAATTACAATGTGTCGTGAAAAAAATGTCTTAGAATCACTGGGATATGTAGTGACACAAGCCAGATTTGAAAAATAGAGCCCAGTGGTCAGGAAGGTCAAAACTAGCTTCAGGGGTTAGAGATTAGAGGGTTGTACCAGGGAGGGCCACCTCCGGCCAATAATTTCTACAATAGGGAGACAGCCGCGGATAGCATTACATGGCTGTTCTGGCAAAGTAAACACTGGTTAGATTTGCAGGTGTTCAGTAAGAGACAGAAATTCATGCAATATGATGAGAGCGTATAGATAGGGGAAAACAGACATTTCTTGATCTGGAGGGGCAAACTGAGGCAGACGTTGAAGCAAAAGAAATGTGTTGCATGGTTTTAGCAACCTGATACCAATGTGCAGAAAAAGAAGGAGAGCCGTGACTAGATCTGGAAAGGCCACATCAGGAGACTGAGGTGGTATCCAGTTGCTTAGCTTAGCAAACATTAATTATTATGTCTCACCTGATAAGGTGGATCCTGGAAGCTTTCAGTACAGATGATCAGATATTATGCAGCACGGACATATGATGTTGGCACAGCAGGAAGATCCATATGGAAAACCAAAGCTGTAGTTGCAGAATGCAACAGGAGGAAATAGCGGAAATCATAGTATCTGAAGAAGCAGAGCTGATTTTACGACAAGAGATGTAACAAAAGTATAGTCCACAAGGAAGCAGAGGAGTTGAGTCAGAAGAGCTAAGTTTGTCACAGAGTCCAATGCAGAGTTGTATGCGGTATGGTAGAGTTGAGATAGAGTGATATAGCATAACTTAATTAGTCACAGCGTTCGATGCAGAGCTGGAAATGGTACTGCACAATACTCAGCAATGTAGTAGAGTTGGTTTGTTACTGTAGTATCGGCGTCTCTGCCCCCTGACAGGCAGAGACGCCGTCCCACCTACCGCCGCGCTCCCTACCCGGCGTCCTCCGGCACTCCTCCCTCTGTTACTGCCGGCACGCGCAGCTCCCCGGGCACTGTGCTTAGGGCACGTGTGGCACCCCAGGGGTCTGGTTTCCACAGTAACGGCAATGTTATGTCTGAGAGCAGGTGGGAGGTCTCTTGGTCAGGGATCCTGTGCATGCCACACCTCCTGCCCAGTCCTGGGAGGGGAAGAACTTCCCCTATATAAACCTAGGGCTGAGGCAGGGTTAGTGAGTAGAGAAGAAGTAGAGACAGAGAAGAGAAGCAGCATAGGAAGAAACAACAGGAGCTCTGTGGGAGCAGTACTACAAGGAGTCAGGGGCTGGCAGCTGCAGAGCTCGCCCTGACTGAGAAGCTATCACCGGACCCGGAGTCCGAGGCTGTGGGGACTAACTCCTATCCAGCAGCAGAAACCGACCGGCAGGGGATTTCAGGTCCTCTGGCCAAGAAACCCGAAGGCACGGTCACACACGTGGGACCAGCACCGCCGTCGTGGAGCGGAAGCTACTAGAAGGCCCTGAGTCACCGGCCATACGGGTGAGCACCACACGGTACACTCAGGGACGTGGGCTACTTATACCCGCCTCTAGCAAGGTAGCCAGAAGAGTACAGTTAGTTTGGGAGGCCTACAACTCCGCCTGGCCAGGGGAGATCCCATCTGCTCAAGGACTGACCAGGCCCCGACCGCTAGCCAGTACTCCGGGAGGGTCTATCTTTGTCACCAGTAAAGACCCTGAACTACACCGTACCGTCTCCGAGTGGTTCCTGCTACCCCCATCATCCACGTCGGCTGCCCTGAGGCCATACCCCTCCCGTTGGGGGTGATACTATCACGCTGCACAATCCTACCACCGGCCTCAGCGGTCTGCCCTGCAGCGGCAGCTCCTTCGCTGCATTCAACGGGTGGCGTAGTCGTACAACATCTACCGCTAATACAGCGCCACTTAGTCTGACTCCCTGGGCACGGACCGGGTCACCGCCACGAGACTACAACCCTCAACAGATCCGGCTCCGGGTAAGCTCCCGCGTGCGCAACGCTGCGCGACACAGGCCCAGGGGTGCGTCAACTTTTGGCGTAGTCGGCAGGATTTCGTGCCCGCAACCACCGGGTACTGCGTGCCTGAAAAAGACTGTTCAAACTTACCAGTGGTGAAGATTCCCGCCATCCGGCGCCATCTTCAGCCTTCTTCCCGCCATCGGTGAAGATTCCCGCCATCCGGCGCCATTTTCAGCCTTCTTCCCGCCTTCCGTGGAGTTTTACCGCCGTTGGACGCCATCTTGAAGACACCGCGCGGGAAGAAGAGGGGCGTGGACTCCAAAAGCGCGCGAGAACTGAAGCCCCGCCTCACGTCCAGACGTCGCGTAAGGTCCTGTAAGGAGCCCAGCAGACGCTGACGTCACAGGAGCGCGACGGAAGGTCCTCAACCCTGACGATCCACTGCGGAGCCGCGGCCTACGGAAGAGGATCATCGCAAGGTAGGCCACGGTCCACTAGGGGGGAGAAGGATGTCGGATACGGAGGAGAGCTTCACCGCTTCAACCCCCGCCAGCGCCACCGCCGTTGCGGTCATGCCTTTCACCATGCCCTATATCCCGGGGGCAGCCTGGCTACCCCAGTACTCAGGGGAGTCACATACCCTGCATGACTTTAGAGAAAAGCTGGATAGCCTCTTCCAGGTGTATCCCCTCACAGAGGAGCAAAAAGTGAGCATCCTGGTGGCCCAATTAACCGGGGAAGCCCAAAGGGAGGTAAAGTCCTGGCCACCTGGGAGGAGGACTGTCGCAGAAATACTAACCCGGCTGAGGAACACCGTTGATACCCGCACCTCAGCCGAGATCAAGCTTAGATTCTACGGGTGCAAACAGCGGGCACATGAGAGTGTAAGGGACTATGCCCTGAACCTACAAGAGGCCCTGAGAGCCATTAAGCAGACCGACCCTGACGGCGTGGGAGACGAGGACAGGCTGTTGACTGAACAATTTATAGAGGGTTTATATTGCAATGCCCACCGAACCCAGTTGCGGGCAATGGCCTTACAGGACCCTCATCTGGGATTTGCACAGTTCAAGGACAGAGCCATCCGGGTGCTCCGAGAACCGGCACCAGGTGGCGTTGTGACCCACAGACGCCCCACTACCACTTACCACCAGGAGGCGGCACCCTTGTCGGCAGGGCCTGTGGGAGCTGATGCTCAGGCTTTGAACAATGACCCGGCTCCAGACCTGCACCATCAGGTCCAAGAGCTAGCTAAAAGCGTTGCCGCGCTAACCCGAACTGTGCAGTCTTTACAGGTTTCCACTCCAGGGAAGATCCAGCTGGCATCCGGACCGGAGGACATCCCGTGGCGTCGACCAAGGAGGACCCCACCGGCCAGAGGAAGACCCAGCGACCGATACAACGAGGACGGACAACCCATCTGCCGCCGCTGCAATCAACACGGACATATGGCAAGGTACTGTCCTTTAAACTGGCACAACCTGGGGTAGAGGGCCAAACCCCAGGAAAAAGATCATCAGGCCCATCGAACTGGCGCGACAGATATGTGGGAGGACGTCCAGTCTTGCCTGTGGTACTGGATGGCATCCCTATGAGTGCCCTATTGGACACCGGGTCACAGGTCACCACTATCCCGTACGTGCTCTTCAAGCAGTACTGGAATGACTCGGATATCACCCGCTACCCTGACGACGACTTGAGTATCATCGCCAGCAATGGTCAGCCCGTGCCACAGATTGGATTTAAAGAGGTGACCATTAAAATCGGTAGAGTCGAACTGGCAGCACAGGGACTGATCATTGTAGACATTGACAAACACGAGAGTCACCCAAAGATAACTCTAGGAACTAATGTAATTGAAAATTGTCTTGCAGAGGTGATTTTCCTTTTACAACAGGTTGCCAAGAACGCCAGCTCCGGCCAGCAGCGAGTGCTCCAGAAAGAGATCCGGGCACTGATGCGACGGCAACAGATAGAACTCTCCGGTGGTGAGATTGGTAGCGTAAGAATGTGTGACCCTTTCCCAATTGCCATGCCCCCAAAAAGTGAAATGATGATTTGGTGCCGGGCAGCTATTGGTCTGAGAGGTAGAGATTACCAGGC
This sequence comes from Phyllobates terribilis, assembly GCF_046119375.1. Lineage (NCBI taxonomy): Eukaryota > Metazoa > Chordata > Amphibia > Anura > Dendrobatidae > Phyllobates > Phyllobates terribilis. The sequence continues at coordinate 61,147,974 of NW_027362764.1, read as the reverse complement.
AATGGTAGAACCAGTTTACTCAGACAGTAGGCCCACCATTTTGACAGCACGGGGGGTGGTCAATGTACGCCATGGGAGGGTGCCCGTTCGCATAATAAATATCGGGAAGAGGGAAGTGTACCTGCCCCGGTATGCCACGCTAGCCAAATTGTATACCATCAATCAAAATTCCATACAGTCCGTAGAACCCTTGCCTCCATCTTCCCCGGAGGAAGGTAACGGCTCTAAAGTAACAATGGAGGACTGGTGTCAGCAACTACATTTGGGTACTGACTCCACTCCCTCACACCAGAAACAGGGAGTCTATCGGGTGGTTCAAGAGTACGAGAGAGTGTTTAGTAAACACCCGTTAGACTTCGGGCGAGTCAAGGGGGTAGAACACCACATCCCCACGGGAGACCATCTTCCCATAAAAGAGAGGTATCGACCCGTACCCCCTGCACACTACCAACACGCCAAGGGGATGCTTAGGGACATGAAGGAGGCTGGGGTGATCAGGGATAGCTGTAGCCCCTGGGCAGCTCCACTAGTCTTAGTCAAAAAGAAAGACAACACCATGAGGATGTGTGTAGATTACCGGAAAATTAACCGTATCACACACAAGGATGCGTACCCCTTACCAAGGATAGAGGAGTCTTTGGCTGCTTTAAGATCTGCTAACTTCTTCTCTACCTTGGATCTCACTAGCGGGTACTGGCAGGTTCCTGTAGCAGAGGCGGACCGGGAGAAGACCGCATTCACCACCCCGATGGGACTTAGCGAGTTTACCTGTATGCCGGTCGGACTCTGCAACGCACCGGGAACCTTCCAACGATTAATGGAGTGCTGTCTGGGCCACAGAAACTTCGAGACGGTCCTGTTGTACCTGGACGATGTCATCGTATATTCCAAGACTTATGAGGACCACCTGAAACACCTGGCGGAAGTGTTCGAAGCTCTGGCAAGCTACGGCTTAAAGGTAAAACCCTCCAAGTGTCACCTCTTGAAACCAAAGGTGCAGTACCTGGGACACGTGGTGAGCGCTGACGGAGTGGCTCCCGACCCTGATAAGATCACCGCAATTAAGGAATGGCCAAGTCCCTCCAGTGTAAAGGAAGTGCGGCAGTTCCTCGGGTTGGTAGGCTATTACCGCAGATTCATCCCCGGTTTCACCAAAAAGGCAGCTCCTATGCAGGACCTCCTGATAGGCCAGTCCCGGAAGGCCAAGAACCAGAAGCCGCCCTTCAAATGGGAGAAGTTAGAAGTAGAGTCCTTCCGCCAGCTGAAGATGGCCCTCACGGGGGATGAAATCCTGGCGTACCCTGATTACAGCCAGCCCTTTATCCTCTACACCGACGCAAGTAACATCGGGCTAGGAGCCGTACTGTCCCAGATCCAGCAGGGGAAAGAACGAGTAATCGCTTACGCTAGCCGAAAACTGCGACCCACCGAAAGAAACCCTGAGAATTACAGCTCATTTAAGCTAGAGTTCCTGGCAGTGGTGTGGGCAGTCACCGAACGCTTTAAGCACTACCTCACTTCTTCCCGGTTCACCGTGTACACGGATAACAACCCGTTGACACACCTGGACACGGCAAGACTCGGTGCCCTAGAGCAGAGATGGATGGCCCGTCTGTCCAACTACGAGTTCACAATCAAATACCGGGCAGGACGCTCCAATACCAACGCGGACGTCCTGTCCAGGATGCCAAACCTACCGGACGTAGGAGAAGATCCAGAGGGACTGGAAGAAGTTGAACTCCCCGCGTTCCACCGTCATGGGACTATCCAGTATTCCCATCGGGTAAGGAGTAAGCAAGCCGCTACGTTTAACCCCTTGCCTCACTAAAACTGGGAGAAAACGCAAGACAGTGACCCTGCCGTCCGGCTGGTGAAGGAGATGCTGACTCGGCCAGAGGCTCGCCTTGACCCAGACGCTCCGGAGGAAGCCAAGCAACTGTGGGCTGAGAAGAGTCGACTGTTCCTTTACAAGGGGAAGTTGTGCCGCAGAATGGTTAACTCCCGGACGCATGAACTAATCTGGCAAGTAGTGGTGCCACGGAGAGACGCAGCCATGGTGATGGAAGCATACCACGACGGGGCTGGACACTTCGGATGGAAGAAGCTGGAGTTCCTGCTGCGTGGGCGGTTCCACTGGGTAGGCATGAGGGGAACCATCGAGAGGTGGTGCAGAGACTGTGGCCCGTGCAACCTAAGAAGGAAGGACCGTGCCAGCCAGAAGACTCCCCTGCAGTCCATCGTCACCCGGCAGCCGTTGGAACTGTAGCCTTGGATCATGTAAAACTGACCCCAAGCAGAAGTGGCTACGTCTACGCGTTAACCATTGTGGATCATTACTCCCAGTTCTTGGTTGTCGTCCCCGTTAAGGACTTAACGGCTCAAACAGCAGCTAGAGCCTTCCAGCAGCACTTCTGCCGCCCACACGGGTACCCGGACCAAGTGCTGACGGACCAAGGACCTGCCTTTGAAGCGGAGGTCTTCCAGGAATTCTGCAATCTGTATGGCTGCCGGAAGATAAGGACGACACCCTATCATCCGCAAATTAATGGACTTTGTGAGAAAATGAACCAGGTGGTAATGGATCTCCTGAAAACGTTGCCCCTGGAAGAAAGCAGTCTGTGGCCTGAGAAGCTGCCCGATCTGGTGGACCTATACAACCACATCCCGGTAGGTTCCACCAACTGTACCCCGGCTTACCTAATGAGGGCGAGACCTGGTAAGTTTCCTGTTGACCTGGAAATGGGAGTCCTGACACCCGAGGACACTTCACCAGAAGCAGACTGGGACACAGAGAGGCAGCAGCAGTACCGGAAAGTACAGGAGAGCGTGGAGCGAAGTCTCTGTCAGGCTAGGGAAAGACAAGAGAAAACTTACAACCAGTATGCTCCCGCTGTTCCCCTGGTACCCGGAGAGCAGGTCTTGAAGAGGAAAAGACGGCTCCACAAGTTGGACGACCAGTGGGAGAAGGACCCGTACACCGTACTGCCCTCAAGCCACGAGAACCCGAAAGTCTGTACCATCAGTAAAGACGGAGGGGAGACCATAGCCATTGTATCCCGGGATCACCTGAAGAAGTGTCCTGAACAGCTACGGAACCCTGAAGAGGAACAAGAAGACCATCGACCCGTAGAGGAAAGGGAAGATATGGTTAGTACTGTGCTCGGAGACTTCCCTCGGTCCTGGACTCAAGTCAATGGTGCAGTTGTGGTACCCGTCCTCACGTTCCTCCAACCAGCATCCCAAGAGCAACAGGTAGAGCTGGAAGAGCAGCCGGTCCAGGAGGCAGAAGACTCCACACAAGCAGAACAGGAGGATCAACCCTCTGCTTATAGTGAGCCTGCCGTACCCCTAGTGAGCCAAAGAGCCGGTAGACAGCTGCCCAGTTTACCCTTGACAGCTCCTACACCCTGTAGTTCAGGGCTAGACAGTCAGCTCCGTAGGTCCACTAGGGCCACTAGAGGCCAGTTACCCGCACGTTGGAGGATTTGAAGTGTATAAATTGTTTTATTTGTGGTTACCTGTTTTTCTTGTTGCTTGTGTATAATTATGTGTTTCTAGTTATTTATAGGAGTCCTTGGTGGATTTACCGGGAATCCTTGTACATGGTTGGAGCGTAACCTAGGAATGGACTAAAGACTGTTAAGGACTCGGGGCAGGACAGACCCCTACCTGGTTACGTCTCCCTGTTTTGGTGAAATGGACACCTTGCTTTTCTTCAAAGACTGCACCCGGTTGCGGACACGCCGTAACCATCTTTATGTGTTTTTCTTATTGTATTATTATTGTTTATACCTTGTTATGTTTTTCTAAAAATATGTTTAGTCCCGGAGTACTAAATTTCACTAGGGGGGAATGTGGCACCCCAGGGGTCTGGTTTCCACAGTAACGGCAATGTTATGTCTGAGAGCAGGTGGGAGGTCTCTTGGTCAGGGATCCTGTGCATGCCACACCTCCTGCCCAGTCCTGGGAGGGGAAGAACTTCCCCTATATAAACCTAGGGCTGAGGCAGGGTTAGTGAGTAGAGAAGAAGTAGAGACAGAGAAGAGAAGCAGCATAGGAAGAAACAACAGGAGCTCTGTGGGAGCAGTACTACAAGGAGTCAGGGGCTGGCAGCTGCAGAGCTCGCCCTGACTGAGAAGCTATCACCGGAGTCCGAGGCTGTGGGGACTAACTCCTATCCAGCAGCAGAAACCGACCGGCAGGGGATTTCAGGTCCTCTGGCCAAGAAACCCGAAGGCACGGTCACACGCGTGGGACCAGCACCGCCGTCGTGGAGCGGAAGCTACTAGAAGGCCCCGAGTCACCGGCCATACGGGTGAGCACCACACGGTACACTCAGGGATGTGGGCTACTTATACCCGCCTCTAGCAAGGTAGCCAGAAGAGTACAGTTAGTTTGGGAGGCCTACAACTCCGCCTGGCCAGGGGAGATCCCATCTGCTCAAGGACTGACCAGGCCCCGACCGCTAGCCAGTACTCCGGGAGGGTCTATCTTTGTCACCAGTAAAGACCCTGAACTACACCGTACCGTCTCCGAGTGGTTCCTGCTACCCCCATCATCCACGTCGGCTGCCCTGAGGCCATACCCCTCCCGTTGGGGGTGATACTATCACGCTGCACAATCCTACCACCGGCCTCAGCGGTCTGCCCTGTAGCGGCAGCTCCTTCGCTGCATTCAACGGGTGGCGTAGTCGTACAACATCTACCGCTAATACAGCGCCACTTAGTCTGACTCCCTGGGCACGGACCGGGTCACCGCCACGAGACTACAACCCTCAACAGATCCGGCTCCGGGTAAGCTCCCGCGTGCGCAACGCTGCGCGACACAGGCCCAGGGGTGCGTCAGCATGCGCGCGCTCCCTCCCTCTTAAAGGGGCCGCATGCGGTCCTAAGGAGTCCCCGGTCAATGGCCAGAGGACCTCTTTTAAAATGGAGGTGCCCGTGCAAGGTTGTAGCTTTGTGTGTTATACTCTGCTTCAGCCCTCAGGTCCCGCTGCTAGCCTGACTACCAGTCCAGCCCGCCAGCCTGACTACCAGTCCAGTCCGCCAGCCTGACTACAAGTCCAGCCCGCCAGCCTGACTACAAGTCCAGCTCGCCAGCCTGACTACAAGTCCAGTCCGCCGGCTTGTCTACTCTCTAGCCTGACAGTCTGTCTACAGTCCAGTCCCCAGTCTGTCTATGGGCTCTGCCCGCCTGCTTACCTGGAAGCACCTGCCTGTTACCTGCCGTGCCTGCCAGCCCGCTTACCTGGAAGCACCTGCCCGTTACCTGCCGTGCCTGCCAGCCCGCTTACCTGGAAGCACCTGCCTGTTACCTGCCGTGCCTGCCAGCCCACTTACCTAGAAGCACCTGCCTGTTACCTGCCGTGCCTGCCAGCCCGCTTACCTAGAAGCACCTGCCTGTTACCTGCCGTGCCTACCAGCCAGCCTACCTGGAGACTCCTGCTTGTTACCTGCCGTGTCTGCCAGTCTGTCTGCCCGGATCACCCGCCAGCCTGCCTGCCGTGCTCATCTGCTGTACCGGTCAGTCCCTGCCTTCTGACCCGTGGGAGTCACCTGCTCTCATACAAGGTCGGTCCCCAGAGTAGCACGTGGTCCCTCTGCTCGGTCCCTCCCTGGTTACGGAGTTGATTGAGCCGCCGTACGACCTTGGTCCGTCCGAGTTGATACCTAGTTACGCCCCTCTGGTCCCTCCTTGCACCGCAGCACAGAGGTTCCACCACCCGGATCCGTAACAGTTACAAGTCCAATGCAGAACTGGCCAGCAGTATAGCAGAGCTAGATTGGTCAGGCGGTTCAAGCACAACTGGCATAGGAAAGCATTTAGCAAAGACAGTGTGGATGAAAAGCACATGAATATTCAGGCAAGAGGTCATCCTAGAAAGCGTGCAAGAGTGAGGTCAGAGACGTCATGGCCAGCCAATGAACCTGGGAGCAGACAAAGTTGGTGGAAAGAGGAGGACAGAAACCATACCATGACTGCTGGCAGAAACCATGTCCACCTGTGGTGACTCAAAACAAGCACTGCTTTGGAGTAAAGTCTTTTAGAAATAACTGAAACATAGCTCAACCATTTAACCTACATGTCTGTATCATCAATAAGCAAATGCTGTATCTATGGCTTTATTGCGGGGCTGGACTGGCTGTTGTATACCATTATTGTGAGGCTGGACTGGCTATTGTATACCACGATTGTGGAACTGGACTGGCTGTTGTATACCATTATTGTGGGGCTGGACAGGCTGTTGTATACCATTATTGTGGAACTGGACTGGCTGTTGTATACCATTATTGTGGAACTGGACTGGCTGTTGTAAACCATTATTGTGGAACTGGACTGGCTGTTGTATACCATTATTGTGGGGCTGGACTGGCTATTGTATACCATTATTGCGGAGCTGGACTGGCTGTTGTATATCATTATTGTGGGGCTGCACTGGGTGTTGTATAGCATTATTGTGGGGCTGGACTGGCTGTTATATACCATTATTGTGGGGCTGGACTGGCTGTTGTATACCATTATTGTGGGGCTGGACTGGCTGTTGTATATCATTATTGTGGAACTGGACTGGCTGTTTTATTACATTATTGCGGGCTGGACTGGCTGTTGTATACCATTATTGAGGGGCTGGACTGGCTATTGTATACAATTATTGTGGGTCTGCACTGGCTGTTGAATACCATTATTGTGGGGCTGGTCTGGCTGTTGTATACCATTATTGTGAAACTGGACTGGCTGTTGTATACCATTATTGCGGGGCTGGACTGGCTGTTGTATACAATTATTTTTGGGGCTGGACTGGCTATTGTATACAATTATTGTGGGGCTGGACTGGCTATTGTATACCATTATTGTGGGGCTGGATTGGCTGTTGTATATCATTATTGTGGGGCTGGACTGGCTCTTGTATACCATTATTTTGGGGCTGGACTGGCTGTTGTATACCATTATTGTAGAACTGGACTGGCTGTTGTATATCATTATTGCGGGGCTGGACTGGCTGTTGTATACCATTATCGTGGAACTGGACTGGCTGTTGTATACCATTATTACGGGTCGGGACTGACTGTTGTATACCATTATTGCTGGGCTGGACTGGCTGTTGTATACCATTATTGTGGGGCTGGACTGGCTATTGTATACAATTATTGTGGAGCTGGACTGGCTGTTGTATACCATTACTGTGGAACTAGACTGGCTGTTGTATACCATTATTGCGGGGCTGGACTGGCTGTGGTGTACCATTATTGTGGGGCTGGACTGGCTGTTGTATACCATTATTGTGGGGCTGTACTGGCTATTGTATACCATTATTGCGGGGCTGGACTGGCTGTTGTATACCATTATTGCGGGGCTGGACTCGCTGTTGTATACCACTATTGTGGGGCTGGACTGGCTGTTGTATACAATATCTGTGGGGCTGGACTGGCTGTTGTATACAATTATTGTGGGGCTGGACTGGCTGTTGTATACAATTATTGTGGGGCTAGACTGGCTGTTGTATACCATTATTTTGGGGCTGGACTGGCTGTTGTATACCATTATTGTGGGGCTGGACTGGCTGTTGTATACCATTATTGTGGAACTGGACTGGCTGTTGTATGCCATCATTACGGGGCTGGACTGGCTGTTGTATACCATTATTGCTGGGCTGGACTGGCTGTTGTATACCATTATTGTGGAACTGGACTGGCTGTTGTATACCATTATTGTGGGGCTGGACTGGCTGTTGGATACCATTATTGTGGAACTGGATTAACTGTTGTATACCATTATTACGGGGCTGGACTGGCTGTTGTATACCATTATTGCTGGGCTGGACTGGCTGTTGTATACCATTATTGTGGGGCTGGACTGGCTGTTGCATACAATTATTGTGGGGCTGGACTGGCTATTGTATACCATTATTGTGGGGCTGGACTGGCTGCTGTATTCCATTATTGTGGGGCTGGACTGGCTGTTGTATACCATGATTGTGGAACTGGACTGGCAGTGGTATACCATTATTGTGGAACTGGACTGGCTGTTTTATACCATTATTGCGGGGCTGGACTGGCTGTTGTATACCATTATTGTGGGGCTAGACTGGCTGTTGTATACCATTATTGTGGAACAGGACTGGCTGTTGTATACCATTATTGTGGGGCTGGACTGGCTGTTGTATACCAATATTGTGGAACTGGACGGGCTGTTGTATACCATTATTGCGGGGCTCGAATGGCTGTGGTGTACCATTATTGTGGGGCTGGACTGGCTGTTGTATACCATTATTGTGGGGCTGGACTGCCTATTGTATACCATTATTGCGGGGCTGGACTGGCTGTTGTATACAATATCTGTGGGGCTGGACTGGCTGTTGTATACAATTATTGTGGGGCTGGACTGGCTGTTGTATACAATTATTGTGGGGCTGGACTGGCTGTTGTATACCATTATTTTGGGGCTGGACTGGCTGTTGTATACCATTATTGTGGGGCTGGACTGGCTGTTGTATACCATTATTGTGGAACTGGACTGGCTGTTGTATACCATCATTACGGGGCTGGACTGGCTGTTGTATACCATTATTGCTGGGCTGGACTGGCTGTTGTATACCATTATTGTGGAACTGGACTGGCTGTTGTATACCATTATTGTGGGGCTGGACTGGCTGTTGTATACCATTATTGTGGAACTGGATTAACTGTTGTATACCATTATTACGGGGCTGGACTGGCTGTTGTATACCATTATTGCTGGGATGGACTGGCTGTTGTATACCATTATTGTGGGGCTGGACTGGCTGTTGCATACAATTATTGTGGGGCTGGACTGGCTATTGTATACCATTATTGTGGGGCTGGACTGGCTGCTGTATTCCATTATTGTGGGGCTGGACTGGCTGTTGTATACCATGATTGTGGAACTGGACTGGCAGTGGTATACCATTATTGTGGAACTGGACTGGCTGTTTTATACCATTATTGCGGGGCTGGACTGGCTGTTGTATACCATTATTGTGGGGCTAGACTGGCTGTTGTATACCATTATTGTGGAACAGGACTGGCTGTTGTATACCATTATTGTGGGGCTGGACTGGCTGTTGTATACCAATATTGTGGAACTGGACGGGCTGTTGTATACCATTATTGCGGGGCTCGAATGGCTGTGGTGTACCATTATTGTGGGGCTGGACTGGCTGTTGTATACCATTATTGTGGGGCTGGACTGCCTATTGTATACCATTATTGCGGGGCTGGACTGGCTGTTGTATACAATATCTGTGGGGCTGGACTGGCTGTTGTATACAATTATTGTGGGGCTGGACTGGCTGTTGTATACAATTATTGTGGGGCTGGACTGGCTGTTGTATACCATTATTTTGGGGCTGGACTGGCTGTTGTATACCATTATTGTGGGGCTGGACTGGCTGTTGTATACCATTATTGTGGAACTGGACTGGCTGTTGTATACCATCAATACGGGGCTGGACTGGCTGTTGTATACCATTATTGCTGGGCTGGACTGGCTGTTGTATACCATTATTGTGGAACTGGACTGGCTGTTGTATACCATTATTGTGGGGCTGGACTGGCTGTTGTATACCATTATTGTGGAACTGGATTAACTGTTGTATACCATTATTACGGGGCTGGACTGGCTGTTGTATACCATTATTGCTGGGATGGACTGACTGTTGTATACCATTATTGTGGAGTTGGACTGGCTGTTGTATGCACTTATTGTGGGGCTGGACTGGCTATTGTATACCATTATTGTGGGGCTGGACTGGCTGCTGTATTCCATTATTGTGGGGCTGGACTGGCTGTTGTATACCATGATTGTGGAACTGGACTGGCAGTGGTATACCATTATTGTGGAACTGGACTGGCTGTTTTATACCATTATTGCGGGGCTGGACTGGCTGTTGTATACCATTATTGTGGGGCTAGACTGGCTGTTGTATACCATTATTGTGGAACAGGACTGGCTGTTGTATACCATTATTGTGGGGCTGGACTGGCTGTTGTATACCAATATTGTGGAACTGGACTGGCTGTTGTATACCATTATTGCGGGGCTCGAATGGCTGTGGTGTACCATTATTGTGGGGCTGGACTGGCTGTTGTATACCATTATTGTGGGGCTGGACTGCCTATTGTATACCATTATTGCGGGGCTGGACTGGCTGTTGTATACAATATCTGTGGGGCTGGACTGGCTGTTGTATACAATTATTGTGGGGCTGGACTGGCTGTTGTATACAATTATTGTGGGGCTGGACTGGCTGTTGTATACCATTATTTTGGGGCTGGACTGGCTGTTGTATACCATTATTGTGGGGCTGGACTGGCTGTTGTATACCATTATTGTGGAACTGGACTGGCTGTTGTATACCATCATTACGGGGCTGGACTGGCTGTTGTATACCATTATTGCTGGGCTGGACTGGCTGTTGTATACCATTATTGTGGAACTGGACTGGCTGTTGTATACCATTATTGTGGGGCTGGACTGGCTGTTGTATACCATTATTGTGGAACTGGATTAACTGTTGTATACCATTATTACGGGGCTGGACTGGCTGTTGTATACCATTATTGCTGGGATGGACTGGCTGTTGTATACCATTATTGTGGAGTTGGACTGGCTGTTGTATGCACTTATTGTGGGGCTGGACTGGCTATTGTATACCATTATTGTGGGGCTGGACTGGCTGCTGTATTCCATTATTGTGGGGCTGGACTGGCTGTTGTATACCATTATTGTGGAACTGGACTGGAGGTTGTATACCATTATTGTGGAATTGGACTGGCTGTTTTATACCATTATTGCGGGGCTGGACTGGCTGTTGTATACCATTATTGTGGGGCTAGACTGGCTGTTGTATACCATTATTGTGGAACTGGACTGGCTGTTGTATACCATTATTGTGGGGCTGGACTGGCTGTTGTATACCAATATTGTGGAACTGGACTGGCTGATGTATACCATTATTGTGGGGCTGGAATGGCTGTTGTAAACCATTATTGTGTAACTGGACTGGCTGTTGTATACAATTATTGTGGGGCTGGACTGGCTGTTGTATACCATTATTGTGGAACTGGACTGGCTGTTGTATACCACTATTGTGGGGCTGGACTGGCTGTTGTATACCATTATTGTGGGGCTGGACTGGCTGTTGTATACCATTATTGCGGTGCTGGACTGGCTGTTGTATACCATTATTTTGGGCCTGGATTGCCTGTTGTATACCATTATTGAGGGCCTGGACTGGCTATTGTATACCATTATTGCGGGTCTGGACTGGCTGTTGTATACCATTATTTTGGGCCTGGACTGGCTATTGTATACCATTATTGAGGGCCTGGACTGGCAGTTGTACACCATTAATGTGGGTCTGGACTGGCTGTTGTATACCATTATTGTGGGCCTGGACTGGCTGTTGTATACCATTATTTTGGGTCTGGACTTGCTGTTGTACACCACTATTGTGGGGCTGGACTGGCTGTTGTATACCATTATTGTGGGGCTGGACTAGCTGTTGTATACCATTATTGTGGAACTAGACGGGCTGTTGTATTCCATTATTGTGGGGATGGACTGGCTGTTGTATAACATTATTGCGGGGCTGGACTGGCTGTTGTATACCATTATTGCGGGGCTGGACTGGCTGTTGTATACCATTATTGTGGGGCTGGACTGGCTGTTGTATACAATTATTGTGGGGCTGGACTGGCTGTTGTATACAATTATTGTGGGGCTGGAATGGCTGTTGTATACCATTATTGTGGGGCTGGACTGGCTGTTGTATACCATTATTGTGGGGCTGGACTGGCTGTTGTATACGATTATTTTGGGGCTGGACTGGCTATTGTATACCATTATTGCGGGGCTGGACTGGCTGTTGTATACCATTATTGTGGGGATGGACAGGCTGTTATATACCATTATTGTGGGGCTGGACTGGCTGTTGTATACCATTATTGAGAGGCTGGACTGGCTGTTGTATACCATTATTGTGGAGCTGGACTGGCTGTGGTATACCATTATTGTGGGGCTGGTCTGGCTGTTGAATACCATTATTGTGGAACTGGACTGGCTGTTGTATACCATTATTGTGGAACTGGACTGGCTGTTGTATACCATTATTGTGGGGCTGGACTGGCTATTGTATACCATTATTGCGGAGCTGGACTGGCTGTTGTATATCATTATTGTGGGGCTGCACTGGGTGTTGTATAGTATTATTGTGGGGCTGGACTGGCTGTTATATACCATTATTGTGGGGCTGGACTGGCTGTGGATACCATTATTGTGGGGCTGGACTGGCTGTTGTATATCATTATTGTGGAACTGGACTGGCTGTTTTATACCATTATTGCGGGCTGGACTGGCTGTTGTATACCATTATTGAGGGGCTGGACTGGCTATTGTATACAATTATTGTGGGTCTGCACTGGCTGTTGAATACCATTATTGTGGGGCTGGTCTGGCTGTTGTATATCATTATTGTGGAACTGGACTGGCTGTTGTATACCATTATTGCGGGGCTGGACTGGCTGTTGTATACAATTATTTTTGGGGCTGGACTGGCTATTGTATACAATTATTGTGGGGCTGGACTGGCTATTGTATACCATTATTGTGGGGCTGGATTGGCTGTTGTATATCATTATTGTGGGGCTGGACTGGCTCTTGTATACCATTATTTTGGGGCTGGACTGGCTGTTGTATACCATTATTGTAGAACTGGACTGGCTGTTGTATATCATTATTGCGGGGCTGGACTGGCTGTTGTATACCATTATCGTGGAACTGGACGGGCTGTTGTATACCATTATTACGGGTCGGGACTGACTGTTGATACCATTATTGCTGGGCTGGACTGGCTGTTGTATACCATTATTGTGGGGCTGGACTGGCTATTGTATACAATTATTGTGGAGCTGGACTGGCTGTTGTATACCATTACTGTGGAACTAGACTGGCTGTTGTATACCATTATTGCGGGGCTGGACTGGCTGTGGTGTACCATTATTGTGGGGCTGGACTGGCTGTTGTATACCATTATTGTGGGGCTGTACTGGCTATTGTATACCATTATTGCGGGGCTGGACTGGCTGTTGTATACCATTATTGCGGGGCTGGACTCGCTGTTGTATACCACTATTGTGGGGCTGGACTGGCTGTTGTATACAATATCTGTGGGGCTGGACTGGCTGTTGTATACAATTATTGTGGGGCTGGACTGGCTGTTGTATACAATTATTGTGGGGCTAGACTGGCTGTTGTATACCATTATTTTGGGGCTGGACTGGCTGTTGTATACCATTATTGTGGGGCTGGACTGGCTGTTGTATACCATTATTGTGGAACTGGACTGGCTGTTGTATACCATCATTACGGGGCTGGACTGGCTGTTGTATACCATTATTGCTGGGCTGGACTGGCTGTTGTATACCATTATTGTGGAACTGGACTGGCTGTTGTATACCATTATTGTGGGGCTGGACTGGCTGTTGTATACCATTATTGTGGAACTGGATTAACTGTTGTATACCATTATTACGGGGCTGGACTGGCTGTTGTATACCATTATTGCTGGGCTGGACTGGCTGTTGTATACCATTATTGTGGGGCTGGACTGGCTGTTGCATACAATTATTGTGGGGCTGGACTGGCTATTGTATACCATTATTGTGGGGCTGGACTGGCTGCTGTATTCCATTATTGTGGGGCTGGACTGGCTGTTGTATACCATGATTGTGGAACTGGACTGGCGGTGGTATACCATTATTGTGGAACTGGACTGGCTGTTTTATACCATTATTGCGGGGCTGGACTGGCTGTTGTATACCATTATTGTGGGGCTAGACTGGCTGTTGTATACCATTATTGTGGAACAGGACTGGCTGTTGTATACCATTATTGTGGGGCTGGACTGGCTGTTGTATACCAATATTGTGGAACTGGACTGGCTGTTGTATACCATTATTGCGGGGCTCGAATGGCTGTGGTGTACCATTATTGTGGGGCTGGACTGGCTGTTGTATACCATTATTGTGGGGCTGGACTGCCTATTGTATACCATTATTGCGGGGCTGGACTGGCTGTTGTATACAATATCTGTGGGGCTGGACTGGCTGTTGTATACAATTATTGTGGGGCTGGACTGGCTGTTGTATACAATTATTGTGGGGCTGGACTGGCTGTTGTATACCATTATTTTGGGGCTGGACTGGCTGTTGTATACCATTATTGTGGGGCTGGACTGGCTATTGTATACCATTATTGTGGGGCTGGATTGGCTGTTGTATATCATTATTGTGGGGCTGGACTGGCTCTTGTATACCATTATTTTGGGGCTGGACTGGCTGTTGTATACCATTATTGTAGAACTGGACTGGCTGTTGTATATCATTATTGCGGGGCTGGACTGGCTGTTGTATACCATTATCGTGGAACTGGACTGGCTGTTGTATACCATTATTACGGGTCGGGACTGACTGTTGTATACCATTATTGCTGGGCTGGACTGGCTGTTGTATACCATTATTGTGGGGCTGGACTGGCTATTGTATACAATTATTGTGGAGCTGGACTGGCTGTTGTATACCATTACTGTGGAACTAGACTGGCTGTTGTATACCATTATTGCGGGGCTGGACTGGCTGTGGTGTACCATTATTGTGGGGCTGGACTGGCTGTTGTATACCATTATTGTGGGGCTGTACTGGCTATTGTATACCATTATTGCGGGGCTGGACTGGCTGTTGTATACCATTATTGCGGGGCTGGACTCGCTGTTGTATACCACTATTGTGGGGCTGGACTGGCTGTTGTATACAATATCTGTGGGGCTGGACTGGCTGTTGTATACAATTATTGTGGGGCTGGACTGGCTGTTGTATACAATTATTGTGGGGCTAGACTGGCTGTTGTATACCATTATTTTGGGGCTGGACTGGCTGTTGTATACCATTATTGTGGGGCTGGACTGGCTGTTGTATACCATTATTGTGGAACTGGACTGGCTGTTGTATACCATCATTACGGGGCTGGACTGGCTGTTGTATACCATTATTGCTGGGCTGGACTGGCTGTTGTATACCATTATTGTGGAACTGGACTGGCTGTTGTATACCATTATTGTGGGGCTGGACTGGCTGTTGTATACCATTATTGTGGAACTGGATTAACTGTTGTATACCATTATTACGGGGCTGGACTGGCTGTTGTATACCATTATTGCTGGGCTGGACTGGCTGTTGTATACCATTATTGTGGGGCTGGACTGGCTGTTGCATACAATTATTGTGGGGCTGGACTGGCTATTGTATACCATTATTGTGGGGCTGGACTGGCTGCTGTATTCCATTATTGTGGGGCTGGACTGGCTGTTGTATACCATGATTGTGGAACAGGACTGGCGGTGGTATACCATTATTGTGGAACTGGACTGGCTGTTTTATACCATTATTGCGGGGCTGGACTGGCTGTTGTATACCATTATTGTGGGGCTAGACTGGCTGTTGTATACCATGATTGTGGAACAGGACTGGCTGTTGTATACCATTATTGTGGGGCTGGACTGGCTGTTGTATACCAATATTGTGGAACTGGACTGGCTGTTGTATACCATTATTGCGGGGCTCGAATGGCTGTGGTGTACCATTATTGTGGGGCTGGACTGGCTGTTGTATACCATTATTGTGGGGCTGGACTGCCTATTGTATACCATTATTGCGGGGCTGGACTGGCTGTTGTATACAATATCTGTGGGGCTGGACTGGCTGTTGTATACAATTATTGTGGGGCTGGACTGGCTGTTGTATACAATTATTGTGGGGCTGGACTGGCTGTTGTATACCATTATTTTGGGGCTGGACTGGCTGTTGTATACCATTATTGTGGGGCTGGACTGGCTGTTGTATACCATTATTGTGGAACTGGACTGGCTGTTGTATACCATCATTACGGGGCTGGACTGGCTGTTGTATACCACTATTGCTGGGCTGGACTGGCTGTTGTATACCATTATTGTGGAACTAGACTGGCTGTTGTATACCATTATTGTGGGGCTGGACTGGCTGTTGTATACCATTATTGTGGAACTGGATTAACTGTTGTATACCATTATTACGGGGCTGGACTGGCTGTTGTATACCATTATTGCTGGGATGGACTGGCTGTTGTATACCATTATTGTGGGGTTGGACTGGCTGTTGTATGCACTTATTGTGGGGCTGGACTGGCTATTGTATACCATTATTGTGGGGCTGGACTGGCTGCTGTATTCCATTATTGTGGGGCTGGACTGGCTGTTGTATACCATTATTGTGGAACTGGACTGGAGGTTGTATACCATTATTGTGGAACTGGACTGGCTGTTTTATACCATTATTGCGGGGCTGGACTGGCTGTTGTATACCATTATTGTGGGGCTAGACTGGCTGTTGTATACCATTATTGTGGAACTGGACTGGCTGTTGTATACCATTATTGTGGGGCTGGACTGGCTGTTGTATACCAATACTGTGGAACTGGACTGGCTGATGTATACCATTATTGTGGGGCTGGAATGGCTGTTGTAAACCATTATTGTGTAACTGGACTGGCTGTTGTATACAATTATTGTGGGGCTGGACTGGCTGTTGTATACCATTATTGTGGAACTGGACCGGCTGTTGTATACCACTATTGTGGGGCTGGACTGGCTGTTGTATACCATTATTGTGGGGCTGGACTGGCTGTTGTATACCATTATTGCGGTGCTGGACTGGCTGTTGTATACCATTATTTTGGGCCTGGATTGCCTGTTGTATACCATTATTGAGGGCCTGGACTGGCTATTGTATACCATTATTGCGGGTCTGGACTGGCTGTTGTATACCATTATTTTGGGCCTGGACTGGCTATTGTATACCATTATTGAGGGCCTGGACTGGCAGTTGTACACCATTAATGTGGGTCTGGACTGGCTGTTGTATACCATTATTGTGGGCCTGGACTGGCTGTTGTATACCATTATTTTGGGTCTGGACTTGCTGTTGTACACCACTATTGTGGGGCTGGACTGGCTGTTGTATACCATTATTGTGGGGCTGGACTAGCTGTTGTATACCATTATTGTGGAACTAGACGGGCTGTTGTATTCCATTATTGTGGGGATGGACTGGCTGTTGTATACCATTATTGCGGGGCTGGACTAGCTGTTGTATACCATTATTGCGGGGCTGGACTGGCTGTTGTATACCATTATTGTGGGGCTGGACTGGCTGTTGTATACAATTATTGTGGGGCTGGACTGGCTGTTGTATACAATTATTGTGGGGCTGGAATGGCTGTTGTATACCATTATTGTGGGGCTGGACTGGCTGTTGTATACCATTATTGTGGGGCTGGACTGGCTGTTGTATACCATTATTTTGGGGCTGGACTGGCTATTGTATACCATTATTGCGGGGCTGGACTGGCTGTTGTATATCATTATTGTGGGGATGGACAGGCTGTTATATACCATTATTGTGGGGCTGGACTGGCTGTTGTATACCATTATTGAGGGGCTGGACTGGCTATTGTATATCATTATTGTGGAACTTGACTGGCTGTTTTATACCATTATGGCGGGGCTGGACTGGCTGTTGTATACCATTATTGAGAGGCTGGACTGGCTGTTGTATACCATTATTGTGGAGCTGGACTGGCTGTGGTATACCATTATTGTGGGGCTGGTCTGGCTGTTGAATACCATTATTGTGGAACTGGACTGGCTGTTGTATACCATTATTGCGGGGCTGGACTGGCTGTTGTATACCATTATTGCGGGGCTGGACTGGCTGTTGTATGCCATCATTGTGGGGCTGGACTGGCTGTTGTATACCATTATTGTGGGGCTAGACTGGCTGTTGTATACCATTATTGTGCAACTGGACTGGCTGTTGTATACCATTATTGTGGGGCTGGACTGGCTATTGTATACCAATATTGTGGAACTGGACTGGCTGATGTATACCATTATTGTGGGTCTGGAATGGCTGTTGTAAACCATTATTGTGTAACTGGACTGGCTGTTGTATACAATTATTGTGGGGCTGGACTGGCTGTTGTATACCATTATTGTGGAACTGGACTGGCTGTTGTATACCACTATTGTGGGGCTGGACTGGCTGTTGTATACCATTATTGTGGGGCTGGACTGGCTGTTGTATACCATTATTGCGGTGCTGGACTGGCTGTTGTATACCATTATTTGGGGCCTGGATTGCCTGTTGTATACCATTATTGAGGGCCTGGACTGGCTATTGTATACCATTATTGCGGGTCTGGACTGGCTGTTGTATACCATTATTTTGGGCCTGGACTGGCTATTGTATACCATTATTGAGGGCCTGGACTGGCAGTTGTACACCATTAATGTGGGTCTGGACTGGCTGTTGTATACCATTATTGTGGGCCTGGACTGGCTGTTGTATACCATTATTTTGGGTCTGGACTTGCTGTTGTACACCACTATTGTGGGGCTGGACTGGCTGTTGTATACCATTATTGTGGGGCTGGACTAGCTGTTGTATACCATTATTGTGGAACTAGACTGGCTGTTGTATTCCATTATTGTGGGGATGGACTGGCTGTTGTATACCATTATTGCGGGGCTGGACTGGCTGTTGTATACCATTATTGCGGGGCTGGACTGGCTGTTGTATACCATTATTGTGGGGCTGGACTGGCTGTTGTATACAATTATTGTGGGGCTGGACTGGCTGTTGTATACAATTATTGTGGGGCTGGAATGGCTGTTGTATACCATTATTGTGGGGCTGGACTGGCTGTTGTATACCATTATTGTGGGGCTGGACTGGCTGTTGTATACCATTATTTTGGGGCTGGACTGGCTATTGTATACCATTATTGCGGGGCTGGACTGGCTGTTGTATATCATTATTGTGGGGATGGACAGGCTGTTATATACCATTATTGTGGGGCTGGACTGGCTGTTGTATACCATTATTGAGGGGCTGGACTGGCTATTGTATATCATTATTGTGGAACTTGACTGGCTGTTTTATACCATTATGGCGGGGCTGGACTGGCTGTTGTATACCATTATTGAGAGGCTGGACTGGCTGTTGTATACCATTATTGTGGAGCTGGACTGGCTGTGGTATACCATTATTGTGGGGCTGGTCTGGCTGTTGTATACCATTATTGTGGAACTGGACTGGCTGTTGTATACCATTATTGCGGGGCTGGACTGGTTGTTGTATACCATTATTGCGGGGCTGGACTGGCTGTTGTATGCCATCATTGTGGGGCTGGACTGGCTGTTGTATACCATTATTGTGGGGCTAGACTGGCTGTTGTATACCATTATTGTGGAACTGGACTGGCTGTTGTATACCATTATTGTGGGGCTGGACTGGCTGTTGTATACCAATATTGTGGAACTGGACTGGCTGTTGTATACCATTATTGTGGGGCTGGAATGGTTGTTGTAAACCATTATTGTGGAACTGGACTGGCTGTTGTATACCATTATTGTGGGGCTGGACTGGCTATTGTATACCATTATTCTGGAACTGGACTGGCTGTTGTATACCATTATTGTGGGGCTGGACTGGCTGTTGTAGACCATTATTGCGGTGCTGGACTGGCTGTTGTATACCATTATTTTGGGCATGGACTGGCTGTTGTATACCATTATTGAGGGCCTGGACTGGCTATTGTATACCATTATTGTGGGTCTGGACTGGCTGTTGTATACCATTATTGTGGGCCTGGACAGACTGTTGTATACCATTATTTTGGGTCTGGACTGGCTACTGTACACCACTATTGTGGGGCTGGACTGGCTGTTGTATACCATTGTTGTGGGGCTGGACTGGCTGTTGTATACCATTATTGTGGGGCTGGACTGGCTGTTGTATACCATTATTGTGGGGCTGGACTGGCTGTTGTATATCATTATTTTGGGGCTGGACTGGCTGTTGTATACCATTATTGCGGGGCTGGACTGGCTGTTGTATATCATTATTGTGGGGCTTGACTGGGTGTTGTATAGCATTATTGTGGGGCTGGACTGGCTGTTATATACCATTATTGTGGGGCTGGACTGGCTGTTGTATACCATTATTGTGGGACTGGACTGGCTATTGTATATCATTATTGTGGAACTGGACTGGCTGTTTTCTACCATTATTGCGGGGCTTGACTGGCTGTTGCATACCATTATTGAGAGGCTGGACTGGCTGTTGTATACCATTATTGTGGAGCTGGACTGGCTGTTGTATACCATTATTGTGGGGCTGGTCTGGCTGTTGTATACCATTATTGTGGAACTGGAATGGCTGTTGTATACCATTATTGCGGGGCTGGACTGGGTGTTGTATACCATTATTGCGGGGCTGGACTGGCTGTTGTATACCATTATTGTGGGGCTGGACTGGCTGTTGTATACAATTATTGTAGGGCTGGACTGGCTGTTGCATACAATTATTGTGGGGCTGGACTAGCTGTTGTATACGATTATTGTGGGGCTGAACTGGCTGTTGTATACCATTATTTTGGGGCGGGACTGGCTGTTGTATATCATTATTGTGGGGCTGGACTGGCTGTTGTATATCATTATTGTGGGGCTGGACTGGTTGTTGTATAGCATTATTGTGGGGCTGGACTGGCTGTTATATACCACTATTGTGGGGCTGGACTGGCTGTTGTATACCATTATTGTGGGGCTGGACTGGCTATTGTATATCATTATTGTGGAACTGGACTGGCTGTTTTATACCACTATTGCGGGGCTGGACTGGCTGTTGTATACCATTATTGAGGGGCTGGACTGACTGTTGTATACCACTATTGGGGGGCTGGACTGGCTGTTGTATACCATTATTGTGGGGCTGGTCTGGGTGTTGTATACCATTATTGTGGAACTGGACTGGCAGTTGTATACCATTATTGTGGGGCTGGACTGGCTGTTGTATACCATTATGCGGGGCTGGACTGGCTGTTGTATACCATTATTGTGGGACTGGTCTGGCTGTTTTATACAATTATGGTGGGGCTGGACTGGCTGTTGTATACAATTATTGTGGGGTGGGACTGGCTCTTGTATACCATTATTGTGGAGCTGGACTGGCTATTGTATACCATTATTGTGGGGCTGGATTGGCTGTTGTATACCATTATTTTGGGGCTGGACTGGCTGTTGTATACCATTATTGTAGAACTGGAATGGCTGTTGTATACCATTATTGCGGGGCTGGACTGGCTGTTGTATACCATTATTGTGGAACTGGACTGGCTGTTGTATACCATTATTGTGGAGCTGGACTGGCTGTTGTATACCATTATTGTGGGGCTGGTCTGGCTGTTGTATACCATTATTGTGGAACTGGACTGGCTGTGTATACCATTATTGCGGGGCTGGACTGGCTGTTGTATACCATTATTGTGGGGCTGAACTGGCTGTGGAATACCATTATTGTGGGGCTGGACTGGCTGTTGTATACCATTATTGCGGGGCTGGACTGGCTGTTGTATACCATTATCGCGGGGCTGGACTCGCTGTTGTATACCATTATTGTGGGGCTGGACTGGCTGTTGTATACAATTATTGTGGGGCTGGACTGGCTGTTGTGTACCATTATTGTGGCACTGGACTGGCTGTTGTATACCATTATTGTGGGGCTGGACTGGCTGTTGTATACCATTATTTTGGGGCTGGACTGGCTGTTGTATACCATTATTGTGGAACTGGACAGGCTGTTGTATACCATTATTGTGGGGCTGGACTGTCTGTTGTATACCATTATTGTGGAACTGGACTGGCTGTTGTATACCATTATTACGGGGCTGGACTGGCTATTGTATACCATTATTGCTGGGTTGGACTGGCTGTTGTATACCATTATTGTGGAACTGGACTGGATGTTGTATACCATTATTTTGGGGCTGGACTGGCTGTTGTTTACCATTATTGTGGAACTGGACTGGCTGTTGTATACCATTATTACGGGGCTGGACTGGCTGTTGTATACCATTATTGCTGGGCTGGACTGGCTGTTGTATACCATTATTGTGAGGCTGGACTGGCTGTTGTATACCATTATTGTGGGGCTGGACTGGCTGTTGTATACCATTATTGTGGAGCTGGACTGGCTGTTGTATACCATTATTTTGAGGCTGGACTGGCTGTTCTATACCATTATTGTGGGGCTGGACTGGCTATTTTATACCATTATTGCGGGGCTGGACTGGCTGTTGTATACCTTTATTGTGAGGCTGGACTGGCTGTTGTATATCATTATTGTGGAACTGGACTGGCTGTTTTATACCATTATTGCGGGGCTTGACTGGCTATTGTATACCAATATTGAGGGGCTGGACTGGCAGTTGTATACCATTATTGTGTAGCTGGACTGGCTGTTGTATACCATTATTGTGGGGCTGGTCTGGCTGTTGTATACCATTATTGTGGAACTGGACTGGCTGTTGTATACCATTATTGTGGGGCCGGAATGGCTGTTGTATACCATTATTGCGGGGCTGGACTGGCTGTTGAATACCACTATTGTGGGGCTGGACTGGCTGTTGTATACAATTATTGTGGGGCTGGACTGGCTGTTGTACACAATTATTGTGGGGCTGGACTGGCTGTTGTATACCATTATTGTGGGGCTGGACTGGCTGTTGTATACCATTATTGTGGGGCTGGACTGGCTGTTGTATACCATTATTTGAGGCTGGACTGGCTGTTGTATACCATTATCGTTGAACTGGACTGGCTGTTGTATACCATTATTGCGGGGCTGGACTGGCTGTTGTATACCATTATTGTGGAACTGGACTGGCTGTTGTATACCATTATTAAGGGGCTGGACTGGCTGTTGTATACCATTATTGCTGGGCTGGACTGGCTGTTGTATACCATTATTGTGGGGCTGGACTGGCTTTTGTATACCATTATTGTGGGGCTGGACTGGCTGTTGTATACCATTATTTTGGGGCTGGACTGGCTGTTGTATACCATTATTGTAGAACTGGACTGGCTGTGGAATACCATTATTGTGGGGCTGGACTGGCTGTTGTATACCATTATTGTGGAACTGGACTGGCTGTGTATACCATTATTACAGGGCTGGACTGGCTGTTGTATACCATTATTGCTGGGCTGGACTGGCTGTTGTATACAATTATTGTGGACCTGGACTGGCTGTTGTATACCATTACTGTGGAACTGGACTTGCTGTTGTATACCATTATTGCGGGACTGGAATGGCTGTTGTATACCATTATTGGGGGGCTGGACTGGCTGTGGAATACCATTATTGTGGGGCTGGACTGGCTGTTGTATACCATTATTGCGGGGCTGGACTGGCTGTTGTATACCATTATTGCGTGGCTGGACTGGCTGTTGTATACCATTATTGTGGGGCTGGTCTGGCTGTTGTATACCATTATTGTGGAACTGGACTGGCTGTTGTATACCATTATTGTGGGGCTGGACTGGCTGTTGTTTACCATTATTGCGGGGCTGGACTGGCTGTTGTATACCATTATTGTGGGGCTGGACTGGCTGTTGTATACAATTATTGTGGGGCTGGACTGGCTGTTGTACACAATTATTGTGGGGCTGGACTGGCTGTTGTATACCATTATTAAGGGGCTGGACTGGCTGTTGTATATCATTATTGCTGGCTGGACTGGCTGTTGTATAACATTATTGTGGGGCTGGACTGGCTGTTGTATACCAATATTGTTGGCTTGGACTGGCTGTTCTATACCATTATTTTGGGGCTGGACTGGCTATTGTATACCATTATTGTAGAAGTGGACTGGCTGTTGTATACCATTATTACAGGGTTGGACTGTCTGTTGTATACCATTATTGTTGGGCTGGACTGGCTGTTGTATACCATTATTTTGGGGCTGGACTGGCTGTTGTATACCATTATTGTAGAACTGGACTGGCTATTGTATACCTTTACTGTGGAACTGGACTGGCTGTTGTATACCATTATTGCGGGGCTAGACTGGCTGTTGTATACCATTATTACAGGGCTGGACTGGCTGTTGTATACCATTATTGCTGGGCTGGACTGGCTGTTGTATACCATTATTGTGTGGCTGGACTGACTGTTGTATACCATTATTGTGGGGCTGGACTGGCTGTTGTATACCATTATTGTGGAGCTGGACTGGCTGTTGTATACCATTATTGTGGGGCTGGTCTGGCTGTTGTATACCATTATTGTGGAACTGGACTGGCTGTTGTATACCATCATTGTGGGGCTGGACTGGCTGTTGTATACAATTATTGTGGGGCTGGACTGGCTGTTGTACACAATTATTGTGGGGCTGGACTGGCTGTTGTATACCATTATTGTGGGGCTGGACTGGCTGTTGTATAACATTATTGTGGGGCTGGACTGGCTGTTGTATACCATTATTTTGAGGCTGGACTGGCTGTTGTATACCATTATCGTAGAACTGGACTGGCTGTTGTATACCATTATTGCGGGCCTGGACTGGCTGTTGTATACCATTATTGTGTAACTGGACTGGCTGTTGTATACCATTATTAAGGGGCTGGACTGGCTGTTGTATACCATTATTGCTGGGCTGGACTGGCTGTTGTATAGCATTATTGTGGGGCTGGACTGGCTGTTGTATACCATTATTGTGGGGCTGGACTGGTTGTTGTATACCATTATTTTGGGGCTGGACTGGCTGTTGTATACCATTATTGTAGAACTGGACTGGCTGTTGTATACCATTATTGCGGGGCTGGACTGGCTGTTGTATACCATTATTGTGGAACTGGACTGGCTGTGTATACCATTATTACAGGGCTGGACTGACTGTTGTATACAATTATTGCTGTGCTGGACTTGCTGTTGTATACCATTATTGTGGGGCTGGACTGGCTGTTATATACAATTATTGTGGAGCTGGACAGGCTGTTGTATGCCATTACTGTGGAACTGGACTTGCTGTTGTATACCATTATTGCGGGGATGGACTGGTTGTTGTATACCATTATTGGGGAGCTGGACTGGCTGTGGAATACCATTATTGTGGGGCTGGACTGGCTGTTGTATACCATTATTGCGGTGCTGGACTGGCTGTTGTATACCATTATTGCGGGGCTGGACTCGCTGTGTATACCATTATTGTGGAACTGGACTGGCTGTTGTATACCATTATTACTGGGCTGGACTGGCTGTTGTATACCATTATTGCTGGGCTGGACTGGCTGTTGTATACCATTATTGTGGGGCTGGACTGGCTGTTGTATACAATTATTTTGGGGCTGGACTGGCTGTTGTACACAATTATTGTGGGGCTGGACTGGCTGTTGTATACCATTATTAAGGGGCTGGACTGGCTGTTGTATACCATTATTGCTGGGCTGGACTGGCTGTTGTATACCATTATTGTGGGGCTGGACAGGCTGTTGTATACCATTATTGTGGGGCTGGACTGGCTGTTGTATACCATTATTTTGGGGCTGGACTGGCTGTTGTATACCATTATTGTAGAATTGGACTGGCTGTTGTATACCATTATTGCGGGGCTGGACTGGCTGTGTATACCATTATTGTGGAACTGGACTGGCTGTTGTATACCATTATTACTGGGCTGGACTGGCTGTTGTATACCATTATTGCTGGGCTGGACTGGCTGTTGTATACCATTATTTTGGGGTTGGACTGGCTGTTGTATACCATTATTGTAGAACTGGACTGGCTATTGTAATACCATTACTGTGGAACTGTACTGGCTGTTGTATACCATTATTGCGGGGCTGGACTGGCTGTTGTATACCATTATTACAGGGCTGGACTGGCTGTTGTATACCATTATTGTGGGGCTGGACTGGCTGTTGTATACAATTATTGTGGAGCTGGACTCTCTGTTGTATACCATTACTGTGGAACTGGACTGGCTGTTGTATACCTTTATTGCGGGGCTGGACTGGCTGTTGTATACCATTATTGTGGGGCTGGACTGGCTGTGGAATACCATTATTGTGGGGCTGGACTGGCTGTTGTATACCATTATTGTGTAGCAGGACTGGCTGTTGTATACCATTATTGTGGGGATGGTCTGGCTGTTGTATACCATTATTGTGGAACTGGACTGGCTGTTGTATACCATTATTGTGGGGCTGGACTGGCTGTTGTATACCATTATTGCGGGTCTGGACTGGCTGTTGTATACCACTATTGTGGGGCTGGACTGGCTGTTGTATGCAATTATTGTGGGGCTGGACTGACTGTTGTACACAATTATTGTGGGGCTGGACTGGCTGTTATATACCATTATTTTGAGGCTGGACTGGCTGTTGTATACCATTATTGTGGAACTGGACTGGCTGTTGTATACCATTATTAAGGGGCTGGACTGGCTGTTGTATACCATTATTGCTGGGCTGGACTGGCTGTTGTATACCATTATTGTGGGGCTGGACTGGCTGTTGTATACCATTATTGTGGGGCTGGACTGGCTGTTGCATACCATTATTTTGGGGCTGGACTGGCTGTTGTATACCATTATTGTAGAACTGGACTGGCTGTTGTATACCATTATTGTGGGGCTGGACTGGCTGTTGTATATCATAATTGTGGAACTGGACTGGCTGTGTATACCATTATTACAGGGCTGGACTGGCTGTTGTATACCATTATTGCTGGGCTGGACTGGGTGTTGTATACCATTATTGTGGGGCTGGACTGGCTGTTGTATACCATTATTGTGGGGCTGGACTGGCTGTTTTATACCATTATTTAGGGGCTGGACTGGCTGTTGTGTACCATTATTGTGGAGCTGTACTGGCTGTTGTATACCATTATTGTGGGGCTGGTCTGGCTGTTGTATACCATTATTGTGGAACTGGACTGGCTGTTGTATACCATTATTGTTGGGGCTGGACTGGCTGTTGTATACAATTATTGTGGGGCTGGACTGGCTGTTGTATACCATTATTGTGGGGCTGGACTGGCTGTTGTATAACATTATTGTGGGGCTGGACTGGCTGTTGTATACCATTATTTTGAGGCTGGACTGGCTGTTGTATACCATTATCGTAGAACTGGACTGGCTGTTGTATACCATGATTGCGGGCCTGGACTGGCTGTTGTATACCATTATTGTGTAACTGGACTGGCTGTTGTATACCATTATTAAGGGGCTGGACTGGCTGTTGTATACCATTATTGCTGGGCTGGACTGGCTGTTGCATACCATTATTGTGGGGCTGGACTGGCTTTTGTATACCATTATTGTGGGGCTGGACTGGCTGTTATATACCATTATTTTGGGGCTGGACTGGCTGTTGTATAGCATTATTGTAGAACTGGACTGGCTGTTGTATACCATTATTGCGGGGCTGGACTTGCTGTTGTATACCATTATTGTGGAACTGGACTGGCTGTGTATACCATTATTACAGGGCTGGACTGGCTGTTGTATACAATTATTGCTGTGCTGGACTGGCTGTTGTATACCATTATTGTGGGGCTGGACTGGCTGTTGTATACAATTATTGTGGAGCTGGACAGGCTGTTGTATACCATTACTGTGGAACTGGACTTGCTGTTGTATACCATTATTGCGGGGATGGACTGGTTGTTGTATACCATTATTGGGGAGCTGGACTGGCTGTGGAATACCATTATTGTGGGGCTGGACTGGCTGTTGTATACCATTATTGCGGTGCTGGACTGGCTGTTTTATACCATTATTGTGGGGCTGGTCTGGGTGTTGTATACCATTATTGTGGAACTGGACTGGCTGTTGTATACCATTATTGTGGGGCTGGACTGGCTGTTGTATACCATTATTGCGGGGCTGGACTGGCTGTTGTATACCATTATTGTGGGGCTGGACTGGCTGTTGTATCCAATTATTGTGGGGCTGGACTGGCTGTTGTACACAATTATTGTGGGGCTGGACTGGCTGTGTATACCATTATTAAGGGGCTGGACTGGCTGTTGTATACCATTATTGCTGGGCTGGACTGGCTGTTGTATACCATTATTGTGGGGCTGGACTGGCTGTTGTATACCATTATTGTGGGGCTGGACTGGCTGTTGTATACCATTATTTTGGCGCTGGACTGGCTGTTGTATACCATTATTGTAGAATTCGACTGGCTGTTGTATACCATTATTGCGGGGCTGGACTGGCTGTGTATACCATTATTGTGGAACTGGACTGGCTGTTGTATACCATTATTACTGGGCTGGACTGGCTGTTGTATACCATTATTGCTGGGCTGGACTGGCTGTTGTATACCATTATTTTGGGGTTGGACTGGCTGTTGTATACCATTATTGTAGAACTGGACTGGCTATTGTATTCCATTACTGTGGAACTGTACTGGCTGTTGTATACCATTATTGCGGGGCTGGACTGGCTGTTGTATACCATTATTGCTGGGCTGGACTGGCTGTTGTATACCATTATTGTGGGGCTGGACTGGCTGTTGTATACAATTATTGTGGAGCTGGACTGTCTGTTGTATACCATTACAGTGGAACTGGACTGGCTGTTGTATACGATTATTGCGGGGCTGGACTGGCTGTTGTATACCATTAGTGTACTGAGCAGTGTCGGAGCCCCGCAGGGAACAGTGCTGTCGCCATTCCTCTCTACATTGTACACAGCTGACTTTCAGTATAAATCAGACCGTTGTCACCTCCAGAAGTACTCGGATGACTCTGTGATAGTTGGCGGTATTGGGAAGGACCAGGATGAAGAGGAATATAGAAGGGTGGTTGCGGACTTTGTAGTATGGTGCCAGGCTAACCATCCAGAACTAAATGTTAAGAAAACCAGGGAGTTGGTGATGAGCTATGGAAGGTGCAAGAAGGTATGCCTACCTGTTACCATTGACGGTCAGGATGTGGAGATGGTGGACAGTTTCAAATATTTGGGGGTTTACCTGGATAGAAAGCTAGACTGGAAGTGCCACATGGAGAAGGTCTACAAGAAGGGGATGAGTAGATTGTACTTCCTAAGGAAGTTAAGGTCGTTTAATGTGTGTGGCAAAATGCTTGAGGTGTTCTACCAATCCATTGTGGCTAGTGCCACCTTTGCGGCAATAATTTGCTGGGGTAACAGTGTGCGTGTTGCTGACGCCAACAAGCTCAACAAACTTATCAAGAAGGCTAGCGCGACGGTGGGCCTACAGCTTGGGACTTTTGAAGAGGTGGTAGAGGATAGGATTAAGAAGAAGTGCAGAGCTATAATGGGCAACAACACACACCCGCTTTATGAACTGTTTGCGAAACAGAAGAGCACATTCAGCAATCGCCTAATACAACTAAGGTGTAAAAAGGAAAAATACAGGAAATCGTTTGTTCCAACAGCTATGGCGGTGTTTAACAAATGTCTGAAAAGCAATGTCTAAAGCATTCCAAATGTTATGCTATTACATGTGTCATGTTCGAGATCTGTGTTCTGCTGCTGTGATACCGCAATTTCCTCCGGGATAAAATAAAGTATATCTTATCTTATCTTATCTTATCTTATTATTGTGGGGCTGGACTGGCTGTGGAATACCATTATTGTGGGGCTGGACTGGCTGTTGTATACCATTATTGTGTAGCAGGACTGGCTGTTGTATACAATTATTGTGGGGCTGGTCTGGCTGTTGTATACCATTATTGTGGAACTGGACTGGCTGTTGTATACCATTATTGTGGGGCTGGACTGGCTGTTGTATACCATTATTGCGGGGCTGGACTGGCTGTTGTATACCACTATTGTGGGGCTGGACTGGCTGTTGTATGCAATTATTGTGGGGCTGGACTGACTGTTGTACACAATTATTGTGGGGCTGGACTGGCTGTTGTATACCATTATTGTGGGGCTGGACTGGCTGTTGTATATCATTATTGTGGGGCTGGACTGGCTGTTGTATACCATTATTTTGAGGCTGGACTGGCTGTTGTATACCATTATCGTAGAACTGGACTGGCTGTTGTATACCATTATTGCGGGGCTGGACTGGCTGTTGTATACCATTATTGTGGAACTGGACTGGCTCTTGTATACCATTATTAAGGGGCTGGACTGGCTGTTGTATACCATTATTGCTGGGCTGGACTGGCTATTGTATACCATTATTGTGGGGCTGGACTGGCTGTTGTATACCATTATTGTGGGGCTTGACTGGCTGTTGTATACCATTATTTTGGGGCTGGACTGGATGTTGTATACCATTATTGTAGAACTGGACTGGCTGTTGTATACCATTATTTTGGGGCTGGACTGGCTGTTGTATACCATTATTGTGCAACTGGACTGGCTGTGTATACCATTATTACAGGGCTGGACTGGCTGTTGTATACCATTATTGCTGGGCTGGACTGGCTGTTGTATACCATTATTGCTGGGCTGGACTGGCTGTTGTATACAATTATTGTGGAGCTGGACTGGCTGTTGTATACCATTACTGTGGAACTGGACTTGCTGTTGTGAACCATTATTGCGGGGCTGGAATCGCTGTTGTATACCATTATTGGGGGGCTGGACTGGCTGTGGAATACCATTATTGTGGGGCTGGACTGGCTGTTGTATACCATTATTGCGAGGCTGGACTGGCTGTTGTATACCATTATTGCGGGGCTGGACTGGCTGTTGTATACCATTATTGTGGGGCTGGTCTGCTGTTGTATACCATTATTGTGGAACTGGACTGGCTGTTGTATACCATTATTGCGGGGCTGGACTGGCTGTTGTATACCATTATTGTGGGGCTGGTCTGCTGTTGTATACCATTATTGTGGAACTGGACTGGCTGTTGTATACCATTATTGTGGGGCTGGACTGACTGCTGTATACAATTATTGTGGGGCTGGACTGCCTGTTGTACACAATTATTGCGGAGCTGGACTGGCTGTTGTATACCATTTTTGCTGGGCTGGACTGGCTGTTGTATACCATTATTGCTGGGCTGGACTGGCTGTTGTATACCATTATTGTGGGGCTGGACTTGATGTTGTATACCAATATTGTGGGCCTGGACTGGCTGTTCTATACCATTATTTTGGGGCTGGACTGGCTGTTGTATACCATTATTGTAGAACTGGACTGGCTGTTGTATACCATTATAGCGGGGCTGGACTGGCTGTTGTATACCATTATTGTGGAACTGGACTAGCTGTTGTATACCATTATTACAGGGCTGGACTGTCTGTTGTATACCATTATTGCTGGGCTGGACTGGCTGTTGTATACCATTATTTTGGGGGCTGGACTGGCTGTTGTATACCATTATTGTAGAACTGGACTGGCTGTTGTATACCATTACTGTGGAACTGGACTGGCTGTTGTATACCATTATTGCGGGGCTGGACTGGCTATTGTATACCATTATTACAGGGCTGGAGTGGCTGTTGTATACCATTATTGTGGGGCTGGACTGGATGTTGTATACCATTATTGTGGGGCTGGACTGGCTGTTGTATACCATTATTTTGAGGCTGGACTGGCTGTTGTATACCATCATCGTAGAACTGGACTGGCTGTTGTATACCATTATTGAGGGGCTGGACTGGCTGTTGTATACCATTATTTTGGGGCTCGACTGGCTATTGTATACCATTATTGTAGAACTGGGCTGGCTGTTGTATACCATTATTGTGGGGCTGGACTGGCTGTTGTATACCATTATTGTGGAACTGGACTGGCTGTGCATACCATTATTACAGGGCTGGACTGACTGTTGTATACCATTATTGCTGGGCTGGACTGGCTGTTGTAAACCATTATTGTGGGGCTGGACTGGCTGTTGTATACAATTATTGTGGAGCTGGACTGGCTGTTGTATACCATTACTGTGGAACTGGACTTGCTGTTGTATACCATCATTGCGGGGCTGGAATGGCTGTTGTATACCATTATTGGGGGGCTGGACTGGCTGTGGAATACCATTATTGTGGGGCTGGACTGGCTGTTGTATACCATTATTGCGGGGCTGGACTGGCTGTTGTATACCATTATTGCGGGGCTGGACTGGCTGTTGTATACCATTATTGTGGGGCTGGTCTGCTGTTGTATACCATTATTGTGGAACTGGACTGGCTGTTGTATACCATTATTGTGGGGATGGACTGGCTGTTGTATACCATTATTGCGGGGCTGGACTGGCTGTTGTATACCATTATTGTGGGGCTGGACTTGCTGTTGTATACAATTATTGTGGGGCTGGACTGGCTGTTGTACACAATTATTGTGGGGCTGGACTGGCTGTTGTATACCATTATTGCTGGGCTGGACTGGCTGTTGTATACCATTATTGTGGGGCTGGACTTGCTGTTGTATTACAATATTGTGGGCCTGGACTGGCTGTTCTATACCATTATTTTGGGGCTGGACTGGCTGTTGCATACCATTATTGTGGAACTGGACTAGCTGTTGTATACCATTATTACAGGGCTGGACTGTCTGTTGTATACCATTATTGCTGGGCTGGACTGGCTGTTGTATACCATTATTTTGGGGGCTGGACTGGCTGTTGTATACCATTATTGTAGAACTGGACTGGCTGTTGTATACCATTACTGTGGAACTGGACTGGCTGTTGTATACCATTATTGCGGGGCTGGACTGGCTGTTGTATACCATTATTGTGGGGCTGGACTGGCTGTTGTATACCATTATTGTGGGGCTGGACTGGCTGTTGTATACCATTATTTTGAGGCTGGACTGGCTGTTGTATACCATTATCGTAAAACTGGACTGGCTGTTGTATACCATTATTGCGGGGCTGGACTGGCTGTTGTATACCAATATTGTGGAACTGGACTGGCTGTTGTATACCATTATTAAGGGGCTGGACTGGCTGTTGTATACCACTATTGCTGGGCTGGACTGGCTGTTGTATACCATTATTGTGGGGCTGGACTGGCTGTTGTATACCATTATTTTGGGGCTGGACTGGCTGTTGTATACCATTATTGTAGAACTGGATTGGCTGTTGTATACCATTATTGTGGGGCTGGACTGGCTGTTGTATACCATTATTGCGGGGCTGGACTGGCTGTTGTATACCATTATTGTGGGGATGGACTGGCTGTTGTATACAATTATTGTGGGGCTGGACTGGCTGTTGTACACAATTATTGTGGGGCTGGACTGGCTGTTGTATACCATTATTAAGGGGCTGGACTGGCTGTTGTATACCATTATTGCTGGGCTGGACTGGCTGTTGTATACCATTATTGTGGGGCTGGACTGGCTGTTGTATACCAATATTGTGAGCCTGGACTAGCTGTTCTATAGCATTATTTTGGGGCTGGACTGGCTGTTGTATATCATTATTGTAGAACTGGACTGGCTGTTGTATACCATAATTGCGGGGCTGGACTGGCTGTTGTATACCATTATTGTGGAACTGGACTAGCTGTTGTATACCATTATTACAGGGCTGGACGGTCTGTTGTATACCATTATTGCTGGGCTGGACTAGCTGTTCTATACCATTATTTTGGGGCTGGACTGGCTGTTGTATACCATTATTGTAGAACTGGACTGGCTGTGTATACCATTACTGTGGAACTGGACTGGCTATTGTATACCATTATTGAGGGGCTGGACTGGCTATTGTATACCATTATTACAGGGCTGGACTGGCTGTTGTATACCATTATTGCTGGGCTGGACTGGCTGTTGTATACCATTATTGTGGGGCTGGACTGGCTGTTGTATACCATTATTGTGGGGCTGGACTGGCTGTTTTATACCATTATTGAGGGGCTGGACTGGCTGTTGTATACCATTATTGTGGAGCTGGACTGGCTGTTGTATACCATTATTGTGGGGCTGGTCTGGCTGTTGTATACCATTATTGTGGAACTGGACTGGCTGTTGTATACCATTATTGTGGGGCTGGACTGGCTGTTTTATACCATTATTGCGGGGCTGGACTAGCTGTTGTATACAATTATTGTGGGGCTGGACTGGCTGTTGTACACAATTATTGTGGGGCTGGACTGGCTGTTGTATACCATTATTGTGGGGCTGGACTGGCTGTTGTATAACATTATTGTGGGGCTGGACTGGCTGTTGTATACCATTATTTTTAGGCTGGACTGGCTGTTGTATACAATTATCGTAGAACTGGACTGGCTGTTGTATACCATTATTGCGGGCCTGCACTGGATGTTGTATACCATTATTGTGTAACTGGACTGGCTGTTGTATACCATTATTAAGGGGCTGGACTGGCTG
The DNA here is from genome assembly GCF_046119375.1 of Phyllobates terribilis. Lineage (NCBI taxonomy): Eukaryota > Metazoa > Chordata > Amphibia > Anura > Dendrobatidae > Phyllobates > Phyllobates terribilis. The sequence continues at coordinate 61,113,747 of NW_027362764.1, read as the reverse complement.
TTGTATACCATTATTGCTGGGCTGGACTGGCTGTTGTATACCATTATTGTGGGGCTGGACTGGCTGTGGAATACCATTATTGTGGGGCTGGACTGGCTGTTGTATACCATTATTTTGGGGCTGGACTGGCTGTTGTATACCATTATTGTAGAACTGGACTGGCTGTTGTATACCATTATTGCGGGGCTGGACTGGCTGTTGTATACCATTATTGTGGAACTGGACTGGCTGTGTATACCATTATTACAGGGCTGGACTGGCTGTTGTATACAATTATTGCTGTGCTGGACTGGCTGTTGTATACCATTATTGTGGGGCTGGACTGGCTGTTGTATACTATTATTGTGGAGCTGGACTGGCTGTTTTATACTTTTACTGTGGAACTGGACTTGCTGTTGTATACCATTATTGCGGGAATGGACTGGTTGTTGTATACCATTATTGTGGGGCTGGACTGGCTGTGGAATACCATTATTGTGGGGCTGGACTGGCTATTGTATACCATTATTGCGGTGCTGGACTGGCTGTTGTATACCATTATTGTGGGGCTGGTCTGGCTGTTGTATACCATTATTGTGGAACTGGACTGGCTGATGTATACCATTATTGTGGGGCTGGAATGGCTGTTGTATACCATTATTGTGGATCTGGACTGGCTGTTGTATACCATTATTGTGGGGCTGGACTGGCTGTTGTATACAATTATTGTGGGGCTGGACTGGCTGTTGTACACAAGTATTGTGGGGATGGCCTGGCTGTTGTATACCATTATTAAGGGGCTGGACTGGCTGTTGTATACCATTATTGCTGGGCTGGACTGGCTGTTGTATACCATTATTGTGGGGCTGGACTGGCTGTTGTATACCATTATTGTGGGGCTGGACTGGCTGTTGTATACCATTATTGTGGGGCTGGACTGGCTGTTGTATACCATTATTGTAGAATTGGACTGGCTGTTGTATACCATTATTGCGGGGCTGGACTGGCTGTTGTATACCATTATTGTGGAACTGGACTGGCTGTTGTATACCATTATTGTAGAATTGGACTGGCTGTTGTATACCATTATTGTAGAATTGGACTGGCTGTTGTATACCATTATTACTGGGCTGGACTGGCTGTTGTATACCATTATTGCTGGGCTGGACTGGCTATTGTATACCATTATTTTGGGGTTGGACTGGCTGTTGTATACCATTATTGTAGAACTGGACTGGCTATTGTATACCATTACTGTGGAACTGTACTGGCTGTTGTATACCATTATTGCGGGGCTGGACTGGCTTTTTTATACCATTATTACAGGGCTGGACTGGCTGTTGTATACCATTATTGCTGGGCTGGACTGGCTGTTGTATACCATTATTGTGGGGCTGGACTGGCTGTTGTATACAATTATTGTGGAGCTGGACTGTCTGTTGTATACCATTACTGTGGAACTGGACTGGCTGTTGTATACCATTATTGCGGGGCTGGACTGGCTGTTGTATACCATTATTGTGGGGCTGGACTGGCTGTTTTATACCATTATTGAGGGGCTGGACTGGCTGTTGTATACCATTATTGTGGAGCTGGACTGGCTGTTGTATACCATTATTGTGGGGCTGGTCTGGCTGTTGTATACCATTATTGTGGAACTGGACTGGCTGTTGTATACCATTAACGTGGGGCTGGACTGGCTGTTGTATACCATTATTGCGGGGCTGGACTAGCTGTTGTATACCATTAGTGTGGGGCTGGACTGGCTGTTGTATACAATTATTGTGGGGCTGGACTGGCTGTTGTACACAATTATTGTGGGGCTGGACTGGCTGTTGTATAGCATTATTATGGAGCTGGACTAGCTGTTGTATACTATTACTGTGGAACTGGACATGCTGTTGTATACCATTATTGTGGGGATGGACTGGTTGTTGTATACCATTATTGGGGGGCTGGACTGGCTGTGGAATACCATTATTGTGGGGCTGGACTGGCTGTTGTATACCATTATTGTGGTGCTAGACTGGCTGTTGTATGCCATTATTGTGGGGCTGGTCTAGCTGTTGTATACCATTATTGTGGAACTGGAGTGGCTGACGTATACCATTATTGTGGGGCTGGACTGGCTGTTGTATACCATTATTGCGGGGCTGGACTGGCTGTTGTATACCATTATTGTGGGGCTGGACTGGCTGTTGTATACAATTATTGTGGGGCTGGACTGGCTGTTGTACACAATTATTGTGGGGCTGGACTGGCTGTTGTATACAATTATTAAGGGGCTGAACTGGCTGTTGTATACCATTATTGCTGGGCTGGACTGGCTGTTGTATACCATTATTGTGGGGCTGGACTGGCTGTTGTATACCATTATTGTGGAGCTGGACTGGCTGTTGTATACCATTATTGTGGGGCTGGACTGGCTGTTGTATACCATTATTGTAGAATTGGACTGGCTGTTGTATACCATTATTGCGGGGCTGGACTGGCTGTTGTATACCATTAATGTGGAACTGGACTGGCTGTTGTATACCATTATTACTGGGCTGGACTGGCTGTTGTATACCATTATTTTGGGGTTGGACTGGCTGTTGTATACCATTATTGTAGAACTGGACTGGCTATTGTATACCATTACTGTGGAATTGTACTGGCTGTTGTATACCATTATTGCGGGGCTGGACTGGCTGTTGTATACCATTATTACAGGGCTGGACTGGCTGTTGTATACCATTATTGCTCGGCTGGACTGGCTGTTGTATACCATTATTGTGGGGCTGGACTGGCCGTTGTATACAATTATTGTGGAGCTGGACTGTCTGTTGTATACCATTACTGTGGAACTGGACTGGCTGTTGTATACCATTATTGCGGGGCTGGACTAGCTGTTGTATACCATTATTGTGGGGCTGGACTGGCTGTGGAATACCATTATTGTGGGGCTGGACTGGCAGTTGTATACCATTATTGCGGGGCTGGACTGGCTGTTGTATACCATTATTGCGAGGCTGGACTCGCTGTTGTATACCATTATTGTGGGGCTGGACTGGCTGTTGTATACAATTATTGTGGGGCTGGACTGGCTGTTGTATACAATTATTATGGGGCTGGACTGGCTGTTGTGTACCATTATTGTGGAACTGGACTGGCTGTTGTATACCATTATTGTGGGGCTGGACTGGCTGTTGTATACCATTATTGTGTAACTGGACTGGCTGTTGTATACCATTATTAAGGGGCTGGACTGGCTGTGTATACCATTATTGCTGGGCTGGACTGGCTATTGTATACCATTATTGTGGGGCTGGACTGGCAGTTGTATACCATTATTGTGGGGCTGGACTGGCTGTTGTATACCATTATTTTGGGGCTGGACTGGCTGTTGTATACCATTATTGTGGGGCTGGACTGGCTGTGTATACCATTATTGCTGGGCTGGACTGGTTTTTGTATACCATTATTGGGGGGCTGGACTGGCTGTGGAATACCATTATTGCGGGGCTGGACTGGCTGTTGTATACCATTATTGTGGGGCTGGTCTGGCTGTTGTATACCATTATTGTGGAACTGGACTGGCTGTTGTATGCCATTATTGTGGGGCTGGACTGGCTGTTGTATCCCATTATTGCGGGGCTGGACTGGCTGTTGTATACCATTATTGCGGGGCTGGACTGGCTGTTGTATACCATTATTGTGGGGCTGGACTGGCTGTTTTATACCATTATTGAGGGGCTGGACTGGCTGTTGTATACCATTATTGTGGAGCTGGACTGGCTGTTGTATACCATTATTGTGGGGCTGGTCTGGCTGTTGTATACCATTATTGTGGAACTGGACTGGCTGTTGTATACCATTAACGTGGGGCTGGACTGGCTGTTGTATACCATTATTGCGGGGCTGGACTAGCTGTTGTATACCATTAGTGTGGGGCTGGACTGGCTGTTGTATACAATTATTGTGGGGCTGGACTGGCTGTTGTACACAATTATTGTGGGGCTGGACTGGCTGTTGTATAGCATTATTATGGAGCTGGACTGGCTGTTGTATACTATTACTGTGGAACTGGACATGCTGTTGTATACCATTATTGTGGGGATGGACTGGTTGTTGTATACCATTATTGGGGGGCTGGACTGGCTGTGGAATACCATTATTGTGGGGCTGGACTGGCTGTTGTATACCATTATTGTGGTGCTAGACTGGCTGTTGTATGCCATTATTGTGGGGCTGGTCTGGCTGTTGTATACCATTATTGTGGAACTGGAGTGGCTGATGTATACCATTATTGTGGGGCTGGACTGGCTGTTGTATACCATTATTGCGGGGCTGGACTGGCTGTTGTATACCATTATTGTGGGGCTGGACTGGCTGTTGTATACAATTATTGTGGGGCTGGACTGGCTGTTGTACACAATTATTGTGGGGCTGGACTGGCTGTTGTATACAATTATTAAGGGGCTGAACTGGCTGTTGTATACCATTATTGCTGGGCTGGACTGGCTGTTGTATACCATTATTGTGGGGCTGGACTGGCTGTTGTATACCATTATTGTGGAGCTGGACTGGCTGTTGTATACCATTATTGTGGGGCTGGACTGGCTGTTGTATACCATTATTGTAGAATTGGACTGGCTGTTGTATACCATTATTGCGGGGCTGGACTGGCTGTTGTATACCATTAATGTGGAACTGGACTGGCTGTTGTATACCATTATTACTGGGCTGGACTGGCTGTTGTATACCATTATTTTGGGGTTGGACTGGCTGTTGTATACCATTATTGTAGAACTGGACTGGCTATTGTATACCATTACTGTGGAATTGTACTGGCTGTTGTATACCATTATTGCGGGGCTGGACTGGCTGTTGTATACCATTATTACAGGGCTGAACTGGCTGTTGTATACCATTATTGCTCGGCTGGACTGGCTGTTGTATACCATTATTGTGGGGCTGGACTGGCCGTTGTATACAATTATTGTGGAGCTGGACTGTCTGTTGTATACCATTACTGTGGAACTGGACTGGCTGTTGTATACCATTATTGCGGGGCTGGACTAGCTGTTGTATACCATTATTGTGGGGCTGGACTGGCTGTGGAATACCATTATTGTGGGGCTGGACTGGCAGTTGTATACCATTATTGCGGGGCTGGACTGGCTGTTGTATACCATTATTGCGAGGCTGGACTCGCTGTTGTATACCATTATTGTGGGGCTGGACTGGCTGTTGTATACAATTATTGTGGGGCTGGACTGGCTGTTGTATACAATTATTATGGGGCTGGACTGGCTGTTGTGTACCATTATTGTGGAACTGGACTGGCTGTTGTATACCATTATTGTGGGGCTGGACTGGCTGTTGTATACTATTATTTTGGGGCTGGACTGGCTGTTGTATACCATTATTGTGTAACTGGACTGGCTGTTGTATACCATTATTAAGGGGCTGGACTGGCTGTGTATACCATTATTGCTGGGCTGGACTGGCTGTTGTATACCATTATTGTGGGGCTGGACTGGCAGTTGTATACCATTATTGTGGGGCTGGACTGGCTGTTATATACCATTATTTTGGGGCTGGACAGGCTGTTGTATACCATTATTGTGGGGCTGGACTGGCTGTGTATACCATTATTGCTGGGCTGGACTGGTTTTTGTATACCATTATTGGGGGGCTGGACTGGCTGTGGAATACCATTATTGCGGGGCTGGACTGGCTGTTGTATACCATTATTGTGGGGCTGGTCTGGCTGTTGTATACCATTATTGTGGAACTGGACTGGCTGTTGTATGCCATTATTGTGGGGCTGGACTGGCTGTTGTATCCCATTATTGCGGGGCTGGACTGGCTGTTGTATACCATTATTGTGGGGCTGGACTGGCTGTTGTATACAATGATTGTGGGGCTGGACTGGCTGTTCTACACAATTGTTGTGGGGCTGGACTGGCTGTTGTATAGCATTATTGTGGGGCTGGACTGGCTGTTATATACCATTAATGTGCGGCTGGACTGGCTGTTATATACAATGATTGTGGGGCTGGACTGGCTGTTGTATATCATTATTGTGGAACTGGACTGGCTGTTTTATACCATTATTGCGGGGCTGGACTGGCTATTGTATACCATTATTGAGGGGCTGGACTGGCTGTTGTATACCATTATTGTGGAACTGGACTGGCTGTTGTATACCATTATTGTGGGGCTGGACTGGCTGTAGTATACCATTTTTGTGGGGCTGGACTGGCTGTTGTATACAATTATTGAGGGGCTGGACTGGATGTTGTACACAATTATTGTGGGGCTGGACTGGCTGTTGTATACCATTATTAAGGGTCTGGACTGGCTGTTGTATACCATTATTGCTGGGCTGGACTGGCTGTTGTATACCATTATTGTGGGGCTGGACTGGCTATTGTATACCATTATTTTGGGGCTAGACTGGCTGTTGTATACCATTATTGTAAAACTGGACTGGCTGTTGTATACCATTATTGCGGGGCTGGACTGGCTGTTGTATACCATTTTTGTGTAACTGGACTGGCTGTTGTATACCATTATTACTGGGCTGGACTGGCTGTTGTATACCATTATTGCTGGGCTGGACTGGCTGTTGTATACCATTATTTTGTTGTTGGACTGGCTGTTGTATACCATTATTGTAAAACTGGACTGGCTGTTGTATACCATTACTGTGGAACTGTACTGGCTGTTGTATACCATTATTGCGGGGCTGGACTGGCTGTTGTATACCATTATTACAGGGCTGGACTGGCTGTTGTATACCATTATTGCTGGGCTGGACTGGCTGTTGTATACCATTATTGTGGGGCTGGACTGGCTGTTGCATACAATTATTGTGGAGCTGGACTGGCTGTTGTATACCATTACTGTGGAACTGGACTGGCTGTTGTATACCATTATTGCGGGGCTGGACTGGCTGTTGTATACCATTATTGTGGGGCTGGACTGGCTGTGGAATACCATTATTGTGGGGCTGGACTGGCTGTTGTATACCATTATTGCGGGGCTGGACTGGCTGTTGTATACCATTATTGTGGGGCTGGACTCGCTGTTGTATACCATTATTGTGGGGCTGGACTGGCTGTTGTATACAATTATTGTGGGGCTGGACTGGCTGTTGTATACCATTATTATGGGGCTGGCCTGGCTGTTGTGTACCATTATTGTGGAACTGGACTGGCTGTTGTATACCATTATTGTGGGGCTGGACTGGCTGTTGTATACCATTATTTTGGGGCTGGACTGGCTGTGGAATACCATCATTGTGGAACTGGACTGGCTGTTGTATACCATTATTGTGGGGCTGGACTGGTTGTTGTATACCATTATTGTGGAACTGGACTGGCTGTTGTATACCATTATTACGGGGCTGGACTGGCTGTTGTATACCATTATTGTGGGGCTGGACTGGCTGTTGTATACCATTACTGAGGAACTGGACTGGATGTTGTATACCATTATTGTGGGGCTGGACTGGCTGTTGTTTACCATTATTGTGGAACTGGACTGGCTATTGTATACCATTATTACGGGGCTGGACTGGCTGTTGTATACCATTATTGCTGGGCTGGACTGGCTGTTATATACCATTAATGTGCGGCTGGACTGGCTGTTATATACCATGATTGTGGGGCTGGACTGGCTGTTGTATATCATTATTGTGGAACTGGACTGGCTGTTTTATACCATTATTGCGGGGCTGGACTGGCTATTGTATACCATTATTGAGGGGCTGGACTGGCTGTTGTATACCATTATTGTGGAACTGGACTGGCTGTTGTATACCATTATTGTGGGGCTGGACTGGCTGTGGAATACCATTATTGCGGGGCTGGACTGGCTGTAGTATACCATTTTTGTGGGGCTGGACTGGCTGTTGTATACAATTATTGAGGGGCTGGACTGGATGTTGTACACAATTATTGTGGGGCTGGACTGGCTGTTGTATACCATTATTAAGGGTCTGGACTGGCTGTTGTATACCATTATTGCTGGGCTGGACTGGCTGTTGTATACCATTATTGTGGGGCTGGACTGCCTATTGTATACCATTATTTTGGGGCTAGACTGGCTGTTGTATACCATTATTGTAGAACTGGACTGGCTGTTGTATACCATTATTGCGGGGCTGGACTGGCTGTTGTATACCATTATTGTGGAACTGGACTGGCTGTTGTATACCATTATTACTGGGCTGGACTGGCTGTTGTATACCATTATTGCTGGGCTGGACTGGCTGTTGTATACCATTATTTTGTTGTTGGACTGGCTGTTGTATACCATTATTGTAAAACTGGACTGGCTGTTGTATACCATTACTGTGGAACTGTACTGGCTGTTGTATACCATTATTGCGGGGCTGGACTGGCTGTTGTATACCATTATTACAGGGCTGGACTGGCTGTTGTATACCATTATTGCTGGGCTGGACTGGCTGTTGTATACCATTATTGTGGGGCTGGACTGGCTGTTGCATACAATTATTGTGGAGCTGGACTGGCTGTTGTATACCATTACTGTGGAACTGGACTGGCTGTTGTATACCATTATTGCGGGGCTGGACTGGCTGTTGTATACCATTATTGTGGGGCTGGACTGGCTGTGGAATACCATTATTGTGGGGATGGACTGGCTGTTGTATACCATTATTGCGGGGCTGGACTGGCTGTTGTATACCATTATTGTGGGGCTGGACTGGCTGTTGTATACCATTATTTTGGGGCTGGACTGGCTGTGGAATACCATCATTGTGGAACTGGACTGGCTGTTGTATACCATTATTACGGGGCTGGACTGGCTGTTGTATACCATTATTGTGGGGCTGGACTGGCTGTTGTATACCATTACTGAGGAACTGGACTGGCTGTTGTATACCATTATTGTGGGGCTGGACTCGCTGTTGTATACCATTATTGTGGGGCTGGACTGGCTGTTGTATACAATTATTGTGGAACTGGACTGGCTGTTGTATACCATTATTGCGGGGCTGGACTGGCTGTTGTATACCATTATTGTGGGGCTGGACTGGCTGTGGAATACCATTATTGTGGGGCTGGACTGGCTGTTGTATACCATTATTGCGGGGCTGGACTGGCTGTTGTATACCATTATTGTGGGGCTGGACTCGCTGTTGTATACCATTATTGAGGGGCTGGACTGGCTGTTGTATACAATTATTGTGGGGCTGGACTGGCTGTTGTATACCATTATTATGGGGCTGGCCTGGCTGTTGTGTACCATTATTGTGGAACTGGACTGGCTGTTGTATACCATTATTGTGGGGCTGGACTGGCTGTTGTATACCATTATTTTGGGGCTGGACTGGCTGTGGAATACCATCATTGTGGAACTGGACTGGCTGTTGTATACCATTATTGTGGGGCTGGACTGGCTGTTGTATACCATTATTGTGGGGCTGGACTGGCTGTTTTATACCATTATTGAGGGGCTGGACTGGCTGTTGTATACCATTATTGTGGAGCTGGACTGGCTGTTGTATACCATTATTGTGGGGCTGGTCTGGCTGTTGTATACCATTATTGTGGAACTGGACTGGCTGTTGTATACCATTATTGTGGGGCTGGACTGGCTGTTGTATACCATTATTGCGGGGCTGGACTAGCTGTTGTATACCATTATTGTGGGGCTGGACTGGCTGTTGTATACAATTATTGTGGGGCTGGACTGGCTGTTGTACACAATTATTGTGGGGCTGGACTGGCTGTTGTATACCATTATTGTGGGGCTGGACTGGCTGTTGTATAACATTATTGTGGGGCTGGACTGGCTGTTGTATACCATTATTTTGAGGCTGGACTGGCTGTTGTATACCATTATCGTAGAACTGGACTGGCTGTTGTATACCATTATTGCAGGCCTGGACTGGCTGTTGTATACCATTATTGTGTAACTGGACTGGCTGTTGTATACCATTATTAAGGGGCTGGACTGGCTGTTGTATACCAGTATTTTGGGGCTGGACTGGCTGTTGCATACCATTATTACAGGGCTGGACTGGCTGTTGTATACCATTATTGCTGGGCTGGACTGGCTGTTGTATACCATTATTGTGGGGCTGGACTGGCTGTTGTATACAATTATTGTGGAGCTGGACTGGCTGTTGTATACCATTACTGTGGAACTGGACTGGCTGTTGTATACCATTATTGCGGGGCTGGACTGGCTGTTGTATACCATTATTGTGGAACTGGACTGGCTGTTGTATACCATTATTGCTGGGCTGGACTGGCTGTTGTATACCATTATTTTGGGGTTGGACTGGCTGTTGTATACCATTATTGTAAAACTGGACTGGCTGTTGTATACCATTACTGTGGAACTGTACTGGCTGTTGTATACCATTATTGCGGGCCTGGACTGGCTGTTGTATACCATTATTACAGGGCTGGACTGGCTGTTGTATACCATTATTGCTGGGCTGGACTGGCTGTTGTATACCATTATTCTGGGGCTGGACTGGCTGTTGCATACAATTATTGTGGAGCTGGACTGGCTGTTGTATACCATTACTGTGGAACTGGACTGGCTGTTGTATACCATTATTGCGGGGCTGGACTGGCTGTTGTATACCATTATTGTGGGGCTGGACTGGCTGTGGAATACCATTATTGTGGGGCTGGACTGGCTGTTGTATACCATTATTGCGGGGCTGGACTGGCTGTTGTATACCATTATTGTGGGGCTGGACTCGCTGTTGTATACCATTATTGTGGGGCTGGACTGGCTGTTGTATACATTTATTGTGGGGCTGGACTGGCTGTTGTATACCATTATTATGGGGCTGGCCTGGCTGTTGTGTACCATTATTGTGGAACTGGACTGGCTGTTGTATACCATTATTGTGGGGCTGGATTGGCTGTTGTATACCATTATTTTGGGGCTGGACTGGCTGTGGAATACCATCATTGTGGAACTGGACTGGCTGTTGTATACCATTATTGTGGGGCTGGACTGGCTGTTGTATACCATTATTGTTGGAACTGGACTGGCTGTTGTATACCATTATTACGGGGCTGGACTGGCTGTTGTATACCATTATTGTGGGGCTGGACTGGCTGTTGTATACCATTACTGAGGAACTGGACTGGATGTTGTATACCATTATTGTGGGGCTGGACTGGCTGTTGTTTACCATTATTGTGGAACTGGACTGGCTGTTGTATACCATTATTACGGGGCTGGACTGGCTGTTGTATACCATTATTGCTGGGCTGGACTGGCTGTTGTATACCATTATTGTGGGGCTCTACTGGCTGTTGTATACAATTATTGTGGGGCTGGACTGGCTGTTGTATACCATTATTATGGGGCTGGACTGGCTGTTGTATACCATTATTGTGGGGCTGGACTGGCTGTTGTATACCATTATTTTGAGGCTGGACTGGCTGTTGTATACCATTATTGCGGGGCAGGACTGGCTGTTGTATATCATTATTGTGGGGCTGAACTGGCTGTTGTATAGCATTATTGTGGGGCTGGACTGGCTGTTATATACCATTATTGTGCGGCTGGCCTGGCTGTTTTATACCATTATTGTGGGGCTGGACTGGCTGTTGTATATCATTATTGTGGAACTGGACTGGCTGTTTTATACCATTATTGCGGGGCTGGACTGGCTATTGTATACCATTATTGAGGGGCTGGACTGGCTGTTGTATACCATTATTGTGGAACTGGACTGGCTGTTGTATACCATTATTGCGGGGCAGGACTGGCTGTTGTATATCATTATTGTGGGGCTGAACTGGCTGTTGTATAGCATTATTGTGGGGCTGGACTGGCTGTTATATACCATTATTGTGCGGCTGGCCTGGCTGTTTTATACCATTATTGTGGGGCTGGACTGGCTGTTGTATATCATTATTGTGGAACTGGACTGGCTGTTTTATACCATTATTGCGGGGCTGGACTGGCTATTGTATACCATTATTGAGGGGCTGGACTGGCTGTTGTATACCATTATTGTGGAACTGGACTGGCTGTTGTATACCATTATTGTAGAATTGGACTGGCTGTTGTATACCATTATTGTAGAATTGGACTGGCTGTTGTATACCATTATTACTGGGCTGGACTGGCTGTTGTATACCATTATTGCTGGGCTGGACTGGCTATTGTATACCATTATTTTGGGGTTGGACTGGCTGTTGTATACCATTATTGTAGAACTGGACTGGCTATTGTATACCATTACTGTGGAACTGTACTGGCTGTTGTATACCATTATTGCGGGGCTGGACTGGCTTTTTTATACCATTATTACAGGGCTGGACTGGCTGTTGTATACCATTATTGCTGGGCTGGACTGGCTGTTGTATACCATTATTGTGGGGCTGGACTGGCTGTTGTATACAATTATTCTGGAGCTGGACTGTCTGTTGTATACCATTACTGTGGAACTGGACTGGCTGTTGTATACCATTATTGCGGGGCTGGACTGGCTGTTGTATACCATTATTGTGGGGCTGGACTGGCTGTTTTATACCATTATTGAGGGGCTGGACTGGCTGTTGTATACCATTATTGTGGAGCTGGACTGGCTGTTGTATACCATTATTGTGGGGCTGGTCTGGCTGTTGTATACCATTATTGTGGAACTGGACTGGCTGTTGTATACCATTATTGTGGGGCTGGACTGGCTGTTGTATACCATTATTGCGGGGCTGGACTAGTTGTTGTATACCATTATTGTGGGGCTGGACTGGCTGTTGTATACAATTATTGAGGGGCTGGACTGGCTGTTGTACACAATTATTGTGGGGCTGGACTGGCTGTTTTATACCATTATTGTGGGGCTGGACTGGCTGTTGTATAACATTATTGTGGGGCTGGACTGGCTGTTGTATACCATTATTTTGAGGCTGGACTGGCTGTTGTATACCATTATCGTAGAACTGGACTGGCTGTTTTATACCATTATTGCGGGGCTGGACTGGCTATTGTATACCATTATTGAGGGGCTGGACTGGCTGTTGTATACCATTATTGTGGAACTGGACTGGCTGTTGTATACCATTATTGTAGAATTGGACTGGCTGTTGTATACCATTATTGTAGAATTGGACTGGCTGTTGTATACAATTATTACTGGGCTGGACTGACTGTTGTATACCATTGTTGCTGGGCTGGACTGGCTATTGTATACCATTATTTTGGGGTTGGACTGGCTGTTGTATACCATTATTGTAGAACTGGACTGGCTATTGTATACCATTACTGTGGAACTGTACTGGCTGTTGTATACCATTATTGCGGGGCTGGACTGGCTTTTTTATACCATTATTACAGGGCTGGACTGGCTGTTGTATACCATTATTGCTGGGCTGGACTGGCTGTTGTATACCATTATTGTGGGGCTGGACTGGCTGTTGTATACAATTATTTTGGAGCTGAACTGTCTGTTGTATACCATTACTGTGGAACTGGACTGGCTGTTGTATACCATTATTGCGGGGCTGGACTGGCTGTTGTATACCATTATTGTGGGGCTGGACTGGCTGTTTTATACCATTATTGAGGGGCTGGACTGGCTGTTGTATACAATTATTGTGGAGCTGGACTGGCTGTAGTATACCATTATTGTGGGGCTGGTCTGGCTGTTGTATACCATTATTGTGGAACTGGACTGGCTGTTGTATACCATTATTGTGGGGCTGGACTGGCTGTTGTATACCATTATTGCGGGGCTGGACTAGCTGTTGTATACCATTATTGTGGGGCTGGACTGGCTGTTGTATACAATTATTGTGGGGCTGGACTGGCTGTTGTACACAATTATTGTGGGGCTGGACTGGCTGTTGTATACCATTATTGTGGGGCTGGACTGGCTGTTGTATAACATTATTGTGGGGCTGGACTGGCTGTTGTATACCATTATTTTGAGGCTGGACTGGCTGTTGTATACCATTATCGTAGAACTGGACTGGCTGTTGTATACCATTATTGCAGGCCTGGACTGGCTGTTGTATACCATTATTGTGTAACTGGACTGGCTGTTGTATACCATTATTAAGGGGCTGGACTGGCTGTTGTATACCATTATTTTGGGGCTGGACTGGCTGTTGCATACCATTATTGTGGGGCTGGACTGGCTGTTGTATACAATTATTGTGGAGCTGGACTGGCTGTTGTATACCATTACTGTGGAACTGGACTGGCTGTTGTATACCATTATTGCGGGGCTGGACTGGCTGTTGTATACCATTATTGTGGAACTGGACTGGCTGTTGTATACAATTATTGCTGGGCTGGACTGGCTGTTGTATACCATTACTGAGGAACTGGACTGGATGTTGTATACCATTATTGTGGGGCTGGACTCGCTGTTGTTTACCATTATTGTGGAACTGGACTGGCTGTTGTATACCATTATTACGGGGCTGGACTGGCTGTTGTATACCATTATTGCTGGGCTGGACTGGCTGTTGTATACCATTATTGTGGGGCTCTACTGGCTGTTGTATACAATTATTGTGGGGCTGGACTGGCTGTTGTATACCATTATTATGGGGCTGGACTGGCTGTTGTATACCATTATTGTGGGGCTGGACTGGCTGTTGTATACCATTATTTTGAGGCTGGACTGGCTGTTGTATACCATTATTGCGGGGCAGGACTGGCTGTTGTATATCATTATTGTGGGGCTGAACTGGCTGTTGTATAGCATTATTGTGGGGCTGGACTGGCTGTTATATACCATTATTGTGCGGCTGGACTGGCTGTTTTATACCATTATTGTGGGGCTGGACTGGCTGTTGTATATCATTATTGTGGAACTGGACTGGCTGTTTTATACCATTATTGCGGGGCTGGACTGGCTATTGTATACCATTATTGAGGGGCTGGACTGGCTGTTGTATATCATTATTGTGGAACTGGACTGGCTGTTGTATACCATTATTGTAGAAGTGGACTGGCTGTTGTATACCATTATTGTAGAATTGGACTGGCTGTTGTATACCATTATTACTGGGCTGGACTGGCTGTTGTATACCATTATTGCTGGGCTGGACTGGCTATTGTATACCATTATTTTGGGGTTGGACTGGCTGTTGTATACCATTATTGTAGAACTGGACTGGCTATTGTATACCATTACTGTGGAACTGTACTGGCTGTTGTATACCATTATTGCGGGGCTGGACTGGCTTTTTTATACCATTATTACAGGGCTGGACTGGCTGTTGTATACCATTATTGCTGGGCTGGACTGGCTGTTGTATACCATTATTGTGGGGCTGGACTGGCTGTTGTATACAATTATTCTGGAGCTGGACTGTCTGTTGTATACCATTACTGTGGAACTGGACTGGCTGTTGTATACCATTATTGCGGGGCTGGACTGGCTGTTGTATACCATTATTGTGGGGCTGGACTGGCTGTTTTATACCATTATTGAGGGGCTGGACTGGCTGTTGTATACCATTATTGTGGAGCTGGACTGGCTGTTGTATACCATTATTGTGGGGCTGGTCTGGCTGTTGTATACCATTATTGTGGAACTGGACTGGCTGTTGTATACCATTATTGTGGGGCTGGACTGGCTGTTGTATACCATTATTGCGGGGCTGGACTAGTTGTTGTATACCATTATTGTGGGGCTGGACTGGCTGTTGTATACAATTATTGAGGGGCTGGACTGGCTGTTGTACACAATTATTGTGGGGCTGGACTGGCTGTTTTATACCATTATTGTGGGGCTGGACTGGCTGTTGTATAACATTATTGTGGGGCTGGACTGGCTGTTGTATACCATTATTTTGAGGCTGGACTGGCTGTTGTATACCATTATCGTAGAACTGGACTGGCTGTTTTATACCATTATTGCGGGGCTGGACTGGCTATTGTATACCATTATTGAGGGGCTGGACTGGCTGTTGTATACCATTATTGTGGAACTGGACTGGCTGTTGTATACCATTATTGTAGAATTGGACTGGCTGTTGTATACCATTATTGTAGAATTGGACTGGCTGTTGTATACAATTATTACTGGGCTGGACTGACTGTTGTATACCATTGTTGCTGGGCTGGACTGGCTATTGTATACCATTATTTTGGGGTTGGACTGGCTGTTGTATACCATTATTGTAGAACTGGACTGGCTATTGTATACCATTACTGTGGAACTGTACTGGCTGTTGTATACCATTATTGATGGGGCTGGACTGGCTTTTTTATACCATTATTACAGGGCTGGACTGGCTGTTGTATACCATTATTGCTGGGCTGGACTGGCTGTTGTATACCATTATTGTGGGGCTGGACTGGCTGTTGTATACAATTATTTTGGAGCTGGACTGTCTGTTGTATACCATTACTGTGGAACTGGACTGGCTGTTGTATACCATTATTGCGGGGCTGGACTGGCTGTTGTATACCATTATTGTGGGGCTGGACTGGCTGTTTTATACCATTATTGAGGGGCTGGACTGGCTGTTGTATACAATTATTGTGGAGCTGGACTGGCTGTAGTATACCATTATTGTGGGGCTGGTCTGGCTGTTGTATACCATTATTGTGGAACTGGACTGGCTGTTGTATACCATTATTGTGGGGCTGGACTGGCTGTTGTATACCATTATTGCGGGGCTGGACTAGCTGTTGTATACCATTATTGTGGGGCTGGACTGGCTGTTGTATACAATTATTGTGGGGCTGGACTGGCTGTTGTACACAATTATTGTGGGGCTGGACTGGCTGTTGTATACCATTATTGTGGGGCTGGACTGGCTGTTGTATAACATTATTGTGGGGCTGGACTGGCTGTTGTATACCATTATTTTGAGGCTGGACTGGCTGTTGTATACCATTATCGTAGAACTGAACTGGCTGTTGTATACCATTATTGCAGGCCTGGACTGGCTGTTGTATACCATTATTGTGTAACTGGACTGGCTGTTGTATACCATTATTAAGGGGCTGGACTGGCTGTTGTATACCATTATTTTGGGGCTGGACTGGCTGTTGCATACCATTATTGTGGGGCTGGACTGGCTGTTGTATACAATTATTGTGGAGCTGGACTGGCTGTTGTATACCATTACTGTGGAACTGGACTGGCTGTTGTATACCATTATTGCGGGGCTGGACTGGCTGTTGTATACCATTATTGTGGAACTGGACTGGCTGTTGTATACCATTATTGCTGGGCTGGACTGGCTGTTGTATACCATTATTTTGGGGTTGGACTGGCTGTTGTATACCATTATTGTAAAACTGGACTGGCTGTTGTATACCATTACTGTGGAACTGTACTGGCTGTTGTATACCATTATTGCGGGGCTGGACTGTCTGTTGTATACCATTATTACAGGGCTGGACTGGCTGTTGTATACCATTATTGCTGGGCTGGACTGGCTGTTGTATACCATTATTGTGGGTCTGGACTGGCTGTTGCATACAATTTTTGTGGAGCTGGACTGGCTGTTGTATACCATTACTGTGGAACTGGACTGGCTGTTGTATACCATTATTGCGGGGCTGGACTGGCTGTTGTATACCATTATTGTGGGGCTGGACTGGCTGTGGAATACCATTATTGTGGGGCTGGACTGGCTGTTGTATACCATTATTGCGGGGCTGGACTGGCTGTTGTATACCATTATTGTGGGGTTGGACTCGCTGTTGTATACCATTATTGTGGGGCTGGACTGGCTGTTGTATACAATTATTGTGGGGCTGGACTGGCTGTTGTATACCATTATTATGGGGCTGGCCTGGCTGTTGTGTACCATTATTGTGGAACTGGACTGGCTGTTGTATACCATTATTGTGGGGCTGGACTGGCTGTTGTATACCATTATTTTGGGGCTGGACTGGCTGTGGAAAACCATCATTGTGGAACTGGACTGGCTGTTGTATACCATTATTGTGGGGCTGGACTGGCTGTTGTATACCATTATTGTTGGAACTGGACTGGCTGTTGTATACCATTATTACGGGGCTGGACTGGCTATTGTATACCATTATTGTGGGGCTGGACTGGCTGTTGTATACCATTACTGAGGAACTGGACTGGATGTTGTATACCATTATTGTGGGGCTGGACTGGCTGTTGTTTACCATTATTGTGGAACTGGACTGGCTGTTGTATACCATTATTACGGGGCTGTACTGGCTGTTGTATACCATTATTGCTCGGCTGGACTGGCTGTTGTATACCATTATTGTGGGGCTCTACTGGCTGTTGTATACAATTATTGTGGGGCTGGACTGGCTGTTGTATACCATTATTGTGGGGCTGGACTGGCTGTTGTATACCATTATTGTGGGGCTGGACTGGCTGTTGTATACCATTATTTTGAGGCTGGACTGGCTGTTGTATACCATTATTGCGGGGCAGGACTGGCTGTTGTATATCATTATTGTGGGGCTGAACTGGCTGTTGTATAGCATTATTGTGGGGCTGGACTGGCTGTTATATACCATTATTGTGCGGCTGGACTGGCTGTTGTATACCATTATTGTGGGGCTGGACTGGCTGTTGTATATCATTATTGTGGAACTGGACTGGCTGTTTTATACCATTATTGCGGGGCTGGACTGGCTATTGTATACCATTATTGAGGGGCTGGACTGGCTGTTGTATACCATTATTGTGGAACTGGACTGGCTGTTGTATACCATTATTGTAGAATTGGACTGGCTGTTGTATACCATTATTGTAGAATTGGACTGGCTGTTGTATACCATTATTACTGGGCTGGACTGGCTATTGTATACCATTATTTTGGGGTTGGACTGGCTGTTGTATACCATTATTGTAGAACTGGACTGGCTATTGCATACCATTAGTGTGGAACTGTACTGGCTGTTGTATACCATTATTGCGGGGCTGGACTGGCTTTTTTATACCATTATTACAGGGCTGGACTGGCTGTTGTATACCATTATTGTGGAGCTGGACTGGCTGTTGTATACCATTATTGTGGGGCTGGTCTGGCTGTTGTATACCATTATTGTGGAACTGGACTGGCTGTTGTATACCATTATTGTGGGGCTGGACTGGCTGTTGTATACCATTATTGCGGGGCTGGACTAGCTGTTGTATACCATTATTGTGGGGCTGGACTTGCTGTTGTATACAATTATTGTGGGGCTGGACTGGCTGTTGTACACAATTATTGTGGGGCTGGACTGGCTGTTGTATACCATTATTGTGGGGCTGGTCTGGCTGTTGTATAACATTATTGTGGGGCTGGACTGGCTGTTGTATACCATTATTTTGAGGCTGGACTGGCTGTTGTATACCATTATCGTAGAACTGGACTGGCTGCTGTATACCATTATTGCGGGTCTGGACTGGCTGTTGTATACCATTATTGTGTAACTGGACTGGCTGTTGTATACCATTATTAAGGGGCTGGACTGGCTGTTGTATACCATTATTGCTGGGCTGGACTGGCTGTTGTATACCATTATTGTGGGGCTGGACTGGCTGTTGTATACCATTATTGTGGGGCTGGACTGGCTGTTGTATACCATTATTTTGGGGCTGGACTGGCTGTTGTATACCATTATTTTGGGGCTGGACTGGCTGTTGCATACCATTATTGTG
Source organism: Phyllobates terribilis (assembly GCF_046119375.1). Lineage (NCBI taxonomy): Eukaryota > Metazoa > Chordata > Amphibia > Anura > Dendrobatidae > Phyllobates > Phyllobates terribilis. The sequence goes on along the minus strand of NW_027362764.1, from coordinate 61,094,162 downwards.
GGGCTGGACTGGCTGTTGTATACAATTATTGTGGAGCTGGACTGGCTGTTGTATACCATTACTGTGGAACTGGACTGGCTGTTGTATACCATTATTGCGGGGCTGGACTGGCTGTTGTATACCATTATTGTGGGGCTGGACTGGCTGTTTTATACCGTTATTGAGGGGCTGGACTGGCTGTTGTATACCATTATTGTGGAGCTGGACTGGCTGTTGTATACCATTATTGTAGGGCTGGTCTGGCTGTTGTATACCATTATTGTGTTACTGGACTGGCTGTTGTATACGATTATTGTGGGGCTGGACAGGCTGTTGTATACCATTATTGCGGGGCTGGACTAGCTGTTGTATACCATTATTGTGGGGCTGGACTGGCTGTTGTATACAATTATTGTGGGGCTGGACTAGCTGTTGTACACAATTATTGTGGGGCTGGACTGGCTGTTGTATACCATTATTGTGGGGCTGGACTGGCTGTTGTATAACATTGTTTTGGGGCTGGACTGGCTGTTGTATACCATTATTTTGAGGCTGGACTGGCTGTTGTATACCATTATTGTAGAACTGGACTCGCTGTTGTATACCATTATTGCGGGCCTGGACTGGCTGTTGTATACCATTATTGTGTAACTGGACTGGCTGTTGTATACCATTATTAAGGGGCTGGACTGGCTGTTGTATACCATTATTGCTGGGCTGGACTGGCTGTTGTATACCATTATTGTGGGGCTGGACTGGATGTTGCATACCATTATTGTGGGGCTGGACTGGCTGTTGTATACCATTATTTTGGGGCTGGACTGGCTATTGTATACCATTATTGTAGAACTGGACTGGCTGTTGTATACCATTATTGCGGGGCTGGACTGGTTGTTGTATACCATTATTGTGGAACTGGACTGGCTGTGTATACCATTATTACGGGGCTGGACTGGCTGTTGTATACAATTATTGCTGTGCTGGACTGGCTGTTGTATACCATTATTGTGGGGCTGGACTGGCTGTTGTATACTATTATTGTGGAGCTGGACTGGCTGTTGTATACTATTACTGTGGAACTGGACATGCTGTTGTATACCATTATTGCGGGGATGGACTGGTTGTTGTATACCATTATTGGGGGGCTGGACTGGCTGTGGAATACCATTATTGTGGGGCTGGACTGGCTGTTGTATACCATTATTGCGGTGCTGGACTGGCTGTTGTATACCATTATTGTGGGGCTGGTCTGGCTGTTGTATACCATTATTGTGGAACTGGACTGGCTGATGTATACCATTATTGTAGGGCTGGACTGGCTGTTGTATACCATTATTGCGGGGCTGGACTGTCTGTTGTATACCATTATTGTGGGGCTGGACTGGCTGTTGTATACAATTATTGTGGGGCTGGACTGGCTTTTGTACACAATTATTGTGGGGCTGGACTGGCTGTTGTATACCATTATTAAGGGGCTGAACTGGCTGTTGTATACCATTATTGCTGGGCTGGACTGGCTGTTGTATACCATTATTGTGGGGCTGGACTGGCTGTTGTATACCATTATTGTAGAATTGGACTGGCTGTTGTATACCATTATTACTGGGCTGGACTGGCTGTTGTATACCATTATTTTAGGGTTGGACTGGCTGTTGTATACCATTATTGTAGAACTGGACTGGCTATTGTATACCATTACTCTGGAACTGTACTGGCTGTTGTATACCATCATTGCGGGGCTGGACTGGCTGTTGTATACCATTACTACAGGGCTGGACTGGCTGTTGTATACCATTATTGCTCGGCTGGGCTGGCTGTTGTATACCATTATTGTGGGGCTGGACTGGCCGTTGTATACAATTATTGTGGAGCTGGACTGTCTGTTGTATACCATTACTGTGGAACTGGACTGGCTGTTGTATACCATTATTGCGGGGCTGGACTGGCTGTTGTATACCATTATTGTGGGGCTGGACTGGCTTTGGAATACCATTATTGTGGGGCTGGACTGGCAGTTGTATACCATTATTGCGGGGCTGGACTGGCTGTTGTATACCATTATTGCGGGGCTGGACTCGCTGTTGTATACCATTATTGTGGGGCTGGACTGGCTGTTGTATACAATTATTGTGGGGCTGGACTGGCTGTTGTATACAATTATTATGGGGCTGGACTGGCTGTTGTGTACCATAATTGTGGAACTGGACTGGCTGTTGTATACCATTATTGTGGGGCTGGACTGGCTGTTGTATACCATTATTTTGGGGCTGGACTGGCTGTTGTATACCATTATTGTGTAACTGGACTGGCTGTTGTATACCATTATTAAGGGGCTGGACTGGCTGTGTATACCATTATTGCTGGGCTGGACTGGCTGTTGTATACCATTATTGTGGGGCTGGACTGGCAGTTGTATACCATTATTATGGGGCTGGACTGGCTGTTGTATACCATTATTTTGGGGCTGGACTGGCTGTTGTATACCATTATTGTGGTGCTGGACTGGCTGTGTATACCATTATTGCTGTGCTGGACTGATTTTTGTATACCATTATTGGGGGGCTGGACTGGCTGTGGAATACCATTATTGCGGGGCTGGACTGGCTGTTGTATACCATTATTGTGGGGCTGGTCTGGCTGTTGTATACCATTGTTGTGGAACTGGACTGGCTGTTGTATGCCATTATTGTGGGGCTGGACTGGCTATTGTATCCCATTATTGCGGGGCTGGACTGGCTGTTATATACCATTATTGTGGGGCTGGACTGGCTGTTGTATACAATTATTCTGGGGCTGGACTGGCTGTTGTACACAATTATTGTGGGGCTAGACTGGCTGTTGTATAGCATTATTGTGGGGCTGGACTGGCTGTTATATACCATTAATGTGCGGCTGGACTGGCTGTTATATACCATTATTGTGGGGCAGGACTGGCTGTTGTATATCATTATTGTGGAACTGGACTGGCTGTTTTATACCATTATTGCGGGGCTGGACTGGCTATTGTATACCATTATTGAGGGGCTGGACTGGCTGTTGTATACCATTATTGTGGAACTGGACTGGCTGTTGTATACCATTATTGTTGGGCTGGACTGGCTGTGGAATACCATTATTGCAGGGCTGGACTGGCTGTAGTATACCATTATTGTGGGGCTGGACTGGCTGTTGTATACAATTATTGAGGGGCTGGACTGGCTGTTGTACACAATTATTGTGGGGCTGGACTGGCTGTTGTATACCATTATTGGTGGGCTGGACTGGCTGTTGTATACCATTATTGTGGGGCTGGACTGGCTGTTGTATACCATTATTTTGGGGCTAGACTGGCTGTTGTATACCATTATTGTAGAACTGGACTGGATGTTGTATACCATTATTGCGGGGCTGGACTGGCTGTTGTATACCATTATTGTGGAACTGGACTGGCTGTTGTATACCATTATTACTGGGCTGGACTGGCTGTTGTATACCATTATTGCTGGGCTGTACTGGCTGTTGTATACCATTATTTTGGGGTTGGACTGGCTGTTGTATACCATTATTGTAAAACTGGACTGGCTGTAGTATACCATTACTGTGGAACTGTACTGGCTGTTGTATACCATTATTGCGGGGCTGGACTGGCTGTTGTATACCATTATTACAGGGCTGGACTGGCTGTTGTATACCATTATTGCTGGGCTGGACTGGCTGTTGTATACCATTATTGTGGGGCTGGACTGGCTGTTGCATACAATTATTGTGGAGCTGGACTGGCTGTTGTATACCATTACTGTGGAACTGGACTGGCTGTTGTATACCATTATTGCGGGGCTGGACTGGCTGTTGTATACCATTATTGTGGGGCTGGTCTGGCTGTTGTATACCATTATTGTGGAACTGGACTGGCTGATGTATACCATTATTGTAGGGCTGGACTGGCTGTTGTATACCATTATTGCGGGGCTGGACTGTCTGTTGTATACCATTATTGTGGGGCTGGACTGGCTGTTGTATACAATTATTGTGGGGCTGGACTGGCTTTTGTACACAATTATTGTGGGGCTGGACTGGCTGTTGTATACCATTATTAAGGGGCTGAACTGGCTGTTGTATACCATTATTGCTGGGCTGGACTGGCTGTTGTATACCATTATTGTGGGGCTGGACTGGCTGTTGTATACCATTATTGTGGGGCTGGACTGGCTGTTGTATACCATTATTGTAGAATTGGACTGGCTGTTGTATACCATTATTGCGGGGCTGGACTGGCTGTTGTATACCATTAATGTGGAACTGGACTGGCTGTTGTATACCATTATTACTGGGCTGGACTGGCTGTTGTATACCATTATTTTGGGGTTGGACTGGCTGTTGTATACCATTATTGTAGAACTGTACTGGCTATTGTATACCATTACTCTGGAACTGTACTGGCTGTTGTATACCATCATTGCGGGGCTGGACTGGCTGTTGTATACCATTACTACAGGGCTGGACTGGCTGTTGTATACCATTATTGCTCGGCTGGGCTGGCTGTTGTATACCATTATTGTGGGGCTGGACTGGCCGTTGTATACAATTATTGTGGAGCTGGACTGTCTGTTGTATACCATTACTGTGGAACTGGACTGGCTGTTGTATACCATTATTGCGGGGCTGGACTGGCTGTTGTATACCATTATTGTGGGGCTGGACTGGCTTTGGAATACCATTATTGTGGGGCTGGACTGGCAGTTGTATACCATTATTGCGGGGCTGGACTGGCTGTTGTATACCATTATTGCGGGGCTGGACTCGCTGTTGTATACCATTATTGTGGGGCTGGACTGGCTGTTGTATACAATTATTGTGGGGCTGGACTGGCTGTTGTATACAATTATTATGGGGCTGGACTGGCTGTTGTGTACCATTATTGTGGAACTGGACTGGCTGTTGTATACCATTATTGTGGGGCTGGACTGGCTGTTGTATACCATTATTTTGGGGCTGGACTGGCTGTTGTATACCATTATTGTGTAACTGGACTGGCTGTTGTATACCATTATTAAGGGGCTGGACTGGCTGTGTATACCATTATTGCTGGGCTGGACTGGCTGTTGTATACCATTATTGTGGGGCTGGACTGGCAGTTGTATACCATTATTATGGGGCTGGACTGGCTGTTGTATACCATTATTTTGGGGCTGGACTGGCTGTTGTATACCATTATTGTGGTGCTGGACTGGCTGTGTATACCATTATTGCTGTGCTGGACTGGTTTTTGTATACCATTATTGGGGGGCTGGACTGGCTGTGGAATACCATTATTGCGGGGCTGGACTGGCTGTTGTATACCATTATTGTGGGGCTGGTCTGGCTGTTGTATACCATTGTTGTGGAACTGGACTGGCTGTTGTATGCCATTATTGTGGGGCTGGACTGGCTGTTGTATCCCATTATTGCGGGGCTGGACTGGCTGTTATATACCATTATTGTGGGGCTGGACTGGCTGTTGTACACAATTATTGAGGGGCTGGACTGGCTGTTGTACACAATTATTGTGGGGCTGGACTGGCTGTTGTATACCATTATTGGTGGGCTGGACTGGCTGTTGTATACCATTATTGTGGGGCTGGACTGGCTGTTGTATACCATTATTTTGGGGCTAGACTGGCTGTTGTATACCATTATTGTAGAACTGGACTGGATGTTGTATACCATTATTGCGGGGCTGGACTGGCTGTTGTATACCATTATTGTGGAACTGGACTGGCTGTTGTATACCATTATTACTGGGCTGGACTGGCTGTTGTATACCATTATTGCTGGGCTGTACTGGCTGTTGTATACCATTATTTTGGGGTTGGACTGGCTGTTGTATACTATTATTGTAAAACTGGACTGGCTGTTGTATACCATTACTGTGGAACTGTACTGGCTGTTGTATACCATTATTGCGGGGCTGGACTGGCTGTTGTATACCATTATTACAGGGCTGGACTGGCTGTTGTATACCATTATTGCTGGGCTGGACTGGCTGTTGTATACCATTATTGTGGGGCTGGACTGGCTGTTGCATACAATTATTGTGGAGCTGGACTGGCTGTTGTATACCATTACTGTGGAACTGGACTGGCTGTTGTATACCATTATTGCGGGGCTGGACTGGCTGTTGTATACCATTATTGTGGGGCTGGACTGGCTGTGGAATACCATTATTGTGGGGCTGGACTGGCTGTTGTATACCATTATTGCGGGGCTGGACTGGCTGTTGTATACCATTATTGTGGGGCTGGACTCACTGTTGTATACCATTATTGTGGGGCTGGACTGGCTGTTGTATACAATTATTGTGGGGCTGGACTGGCTGTTGTATACCATTATTATGGGGCTGGCCTGGCTGTTGTGTACCATTATTGTGGAACTGGACTGGCTGTTGTATACCATTATTGTGGGGCTGGATTGGCTGTTGTATACCATTATTTTGGGGCTGGACTGGCTGTGGAATACCATCATTGTGGAACTGGACTGGCTGTTGTATATCATTATTGTGGGGCTGGACTGGCTGTTGTATACCATTATTGTGGAACTGGACTGGCTGTTGTATACCATTATTACGGGGCTGGACTGGCTGTTGTATACCATTATTGTGGGGCTGGACTGGCTGTTGTATACCATTACTGAGGAACTGGACTGGATGTTGTATACCATTATTGTGGGGCTGGACTGGCTGTTGTATACCATTATTGTGGAACTGGACTGGCTGTTGTATACCATTATTACGGGGCTGGACTGGCTGTTGTATACCATTATTGCTGGGCTGGACTGGCTGTTGTATACCATTATTGTGGGGCTGTACTGGCTGTTGTACACAATTATTGTGGGGCTGGACTGGCTGTTGTATACCATTATTGTGGGGCTGGACTGGCTGTTTTATACCATTATTGAGGGGCTGGACTGGCTGTTGTATACCATTATTGTGGAGCTGGACTGTCTGTTGTATACCATTATTGTGGGGCTGGTCTGGCTGTTGTATACCATTATTGTGGAACTGGACTGGCTGTTGTATACCATTATTGTGGGGCTGGACTGGCTGTTGTATACCATTATTGCGGGGCTGGACTAGTTGTTGTATACCATTATTGTGGGGCTGGACTGGCTGTTGTATACAATTATTGTGGGGCTGGACTGGCTGTTGTACACAATTATTGTGGGGCTGGACTGGCTGTTGTATACCATTATACAAAACCAGGGGAGGAGTCCTGAGGAGATAATTTGCATATTCCCACTGCATTTTGGGGTAAGTGAAGAGTCTCCGCGAGCTCAAAGAACACAGGATTTTGGCTGTTGGAGCTGAAAAGAGGACATCGGTAAACCAGGGGAGGAGTCCTGAGGAGATAATTTGCATATTCCCACTGCATTTTGGGGTAAGTGAAGAGTCTCCGCAAGCTCAAAGAACACTGGATTTTGGCTTTTGGAGCTGAAAAGAGGACATCGGTAAACCAGGGGAGGAGTCCTGAGGAGATAATTTGCATATTCCCACTGCATTTTGGGGTAAGTGAAGAGTCTCCGCGAGCTCAAAGAACACTGGATTTTGGCTGTTGGAGCTGAAAAGAGGACATCGGTAAACCAGGGGAGGAGTCCTGAGGAGATAATTTGCATATTCCCACTGCATTTTAGGGTAAGTGAAGAGTCTCCGCAAGCTCAAAGAACACTGGATTTTGGCTGTTGGAGCTGAAAAGAGGACATCGGTAAACCGCGCGCCGGTAGGCATTTTGAAGCTTTTTTTTTAAGCTTTTTTCACTGTTTTCAGAACATTAACAATAAGAACATGGAAGAGTCCAGGAGCCATTTGGTGAGCTGCATATCCTGCTACATGTTCACAGACTTGCCAGTGGAAAAGCCAGACTTCACATGCCAGAAATGCAAGCTTGTGTCCCTGTTGGAGGAAAAGTTGCGAAATCTAGAAGAGAGGTTAACTACCTTGAAAATCATTAAGGAAGGTGAAGAGTTCTTAGACAGAGCAGAATTATCTCTTCATGATTCAGAAAGAGAAGAAATTCGAACTGCACCTGACGAAACAGAGGAATGGAAGCATGTGACCCACAGAAGCAGGAGGATCGAGAGGCAGTCAGCACCCATACTGCTCAGGAACCAGTACCAGGCTCTCACACAGGAGAACCATGAAGAAATATAGCAAGATAAGACTTTGCCAGCAATGAATAACCTTGTAAGCCCTCAGAATCCTCCTGGATGGAGAAAGAAGAATGTTGTGAAGAAAAAACGGAGAGTGGTGGTCATGGGGGATTCCCTGTTAAGAGGAACAGAGGCCGCTATCTGCAGACCAGACATAACCTCAAGAGAAATGTGCTGTCTTCCAGGAGCAAAAATTAAAGATGTGTCTGACAGGATATCAAGACTCTTCAGACCTACAGATCACTACCCATTCCTGCTAATACATGTGGGGACAAATGACACCGCAAGAAAGGACCTGGAAACCATCTGCAGTGACTTTGAAGACTTAGGCAAGAAAGTGAAAGAATTGGGAGCGCAGGTGGTCTTCTCATCCATCCTCCCAGTGGATGGCCATGGAACAATGAGGTGGAATAAGATTCTACAGGTGAACAACTGGCTACGTCGATGGTGCCGTCAACAAGGATTTGGATTTCTGGATCACGGAATGAATTACCTATACGATGGACTACTTGCTAGAGATGGGGTGCACCTTACGAAGACTGGAAAACATGTATTTGGAAGTCGCCTTGCTACACTCATCAGAAGAGCTTTAAACTAGAACAATGTGGGAAGGGAAGCAAAAGGCCAGAAAAAGCCATACAGCTGACAAATACTATTGAGATCTCTGCTACTGGAAGTGGAAAAGAAGAACAAAGACAAAAAAATCTAAATAATAAAAATATGGGAGGAAGAGAAACCAATCACAAACTAAAATGTTTTTATACAAATGCACAAAGCATGGGCAACAAACAAGGAGAATTGGAACTACTAATGCAGGAAAAGGAATATGATGTCATTGGAATCACTGAAACTTGGTGGGACGATACACATGATTGGAATAAAAGGCTAAAAGGATACAACTTATTTGCAAGAAACAGACTTGATAAACGAGGAGGAGGTGTTGCATTGTATGTTAGAAAAGCGAATATCTACACAGAGATTGAAGCTTCAGAGACTGGGAGTTCTGTGGAAACTGTTTGGGTAAGAATACAAGGAGAGAACAACGGAAAGGACACCATTGTAGGCATTTACTACAGGCCACCTGGGCAAGCTGAAGATATGGATGAACTCTTTATGTATCAAATGACCAAGTTCTCCAAAAAATATGACGTAGTGGTCATGGGAGATTTCAACTATCCAGACATTTGTTGGGAATCTCTCTCAAGTAAAACTAACAGGTCAAGCAAATTCTTATCCTCTCTTGCTGACAACTTTATCTTCCAAAAGGTAGGGGAGAAAACAAGGGGATCTGCTACTTTGGATCTAATCCTTATAAACAGGGAGGAAATGGTTGAGGAGGTAAAGGTGGCTGGGACCCTAGGAGGCAGCAATCATGCTATTATAGAATTTTGGATAACTAGAGGAGGAAGACATGTGAAGACTCAAACTTCAAGGTTAGATTTTAGAAAGGCAGATTTTAAGAGACTCAGAAAGAGAATAGGAGGGATCCAATGGCTGGATGTCCTTAAGGACAAAAATGTCCAGGAAGGATGGGAAATTTTTAAAAATGAGATTCTCAAAGCACAATCGTTAACAATCCCGAAAAGTAGGAAGAATGGGAAGCATTTAAGGAAACCAGGATGGATGAACACAGAACTTAAACACATGCTAAAAAGAAAGAAAGAAATGTTTATTAAATGGAAAGAGGGAGGCATATCTAAAGAAGATTATAATGCAGTCTGCAGATCCTGCAGGGCACGTATCAGGTTAGCTAAAGCTGACAATGAATTAAGGCTTGCAAGAGATGTCAAAAGCAATAAAAAAGGATTTTGGGGGTATGTCAAAAGTAAAAGAAAAGTCAAAGATGCTATAGGATTTTTACAGGATGAAAATGGAGAAATGGTAAGAGAGGATGTTGAGAAGGCCGAACTTTTTAATTCCTATTTTGCATCTGTTTTCTCTCAGAAAGAAAATGTAACATCAACTGATCTTCACTGTCCTTTTAAAGGAATAGAGGAATCCAAGTTATCAGTAAACAGAAAGATTGTGAGGGAATATTTAGCTAACATAAATGAGTTCAAGTCTCCAGGTCCAGATGAATTACACCCCAGAGTACTGAAGGAGATTGTAGAAGAAATTTTAGAACCACTCTCCATAATCTTTGAAAATTCTTGGAGAACAGGAGAAGTCCCAGAAGACTGGAGAAGAGCAAATGTTGTTCCTATCTTCAAAAAGGGGAAGAAGGTGGACCCAGGGAACTATAGGCCGGTGAGTCTGACTTCTATACCAGGAAAGATCTTTGAACAAATTATTAAACAACATGTATGTAAGTACATGGATAAGAATGAAGTGATTAACCAGAGTCAGTATGGGTTTGTAACTAGCAAGTCATGTCAGACTAACTTAATTTCCTTCTATGACAGAATCACTGACTGGGTGGATCAGGGAAATGCTGTAGATATAGTATATCTTGACTTCAGCAAAGCATTTGACAAAGTATCTCACATCATCCTTATTGAAAAAATGACCAAGTATGCAATGGACCAGGCAACTGTTAGGTGGATTCATAACTGGCTTAGTGATCGGACTCAAAGGGTGGTTGTAAATGGCTTCACATCCAGCTGGATGAATGTCTCAAGTGGGGTACCACAGGGCTCCGTCCTGGGACCTGTATTGTTCAACATCTTTATCAATGATTTAGATGAAGGAATTGAGGGTAAACTGATTAAATTTGCTGATGACACAAAGCTAGGAGGGATAGCTAATACTAGAGAAGAGAGAGAGAGGATTCAAAAAGACCTAAATAAACTGGAGCAGTGGGCAGCAACCAACAGAATGGTTTTTAACAGGGAAAAATGCAAAGTACTACATCTGGGCAATAAAAATGAAAAAAGCATATACAGAATGGGAGGAATAGAGCTAAGCAACAGTACATGTGAAAAAGACTTAGGTATACTAATAGATCATAGACTGAACATGAGTCAACAGTGTGATGCAGCAGCAAAAAAGGCAAATACAATTCTGGGATGTATTAACAGAAGCATACAGTCTAGATCACGTGAAGTCATTATCGGTCTTTACTCCTCTTTGGTCAGACCTCATCTGGAATACTGTGTACAGTTTTGGGCACCACATTTTAAAAAAGACATCGACAAACTGGAGCAAGTTCAGAGAAGAGCGACCAGAATGGTGACTGGTCTGCAAACCATGTCCTATGAGGAACGGTTGCAGGATTTGGGAATGTTTAGCTTGCAAAAAAGAAGACTGAGAGGAGACTTAATAGCTGTCTACAAATATGTCAAGGGCTGTCACATTGTAGAAGGATCATCTTTATTCTCATTTGCACAAGGAAAGACTAGAAGCAATGGGATGAAACTAAATGGGAGGAGACACAGATTAGATATTAGAAAAAACTTTTTGACAGTTAGGGTGATTAATGAGTGGAACAGGCTGCCACGAGAGGTGGTGAGTTCCCCTTCAATGGACGTCTTCAAACAGAGGCTGGACAGACATCTGTCTGAGATGATCTAGTGAATCCTGCTTTGAGCAGGGGGTTGGACCAGATGACCCAGGAGGTCCCTTCCAACTCTACCATTCTATGATTCTATGATTCTATGATTATTGTGGGGCTGGACTGGCTGTTGTATAACATTATTGTGGGGCTGGACTGGCTGTTGTATACCATTATTTTGAGGCTGGACTGGCTGTTGTATACCATTATCGTAGAACTGGACTGGCTGTTTTATACCATTATTGCGGGGCTGGACTGGCTATTGTATACCATTATTGAGGGGCTGGACTGGCTGTTGTATACCATTATTGTGGAACTGGACTGGCTGTTGTATACCATTATTGTAGAATTGGACTGGCTGTTGTATACCATTATTGTAGAATTGGACTGGCTGTTGTATACAATTATTACTGGGCTGGACTGACTGTTGTATACCATTGTTGCTTGGCTGGACTGGCTATTGTATACCATTATTTTGGGGTTGGACTGGCTGTTGTATACCATTATTGTAGAACTGGACTGGCTATTGTATACCATTACTGTGGAACTGTACTGGCTGTTGTATACCATTATTGCGGGGCTGGACTGGCTTTTTTATACCATTATTACAGGGCTGGACTGGCTGTTGTATACCATTATTGCTGGGCTGGACTGGCTGTTGTATACCATTATTGTGGGGCTGGACTGGCTGTTGTATACAATTATTGTGGAGCTGGACTGTCTGTTGTATACCATTACTGTGGAACTGGACTGGCTGTTGTATACCATTATTGCGGGGCTGGACTGGCTGTTGTATACCATTATTGTGGGGCTGGACTGGCTGTTTTATACCATTATTGAGGAGCTGGACTGGCTGTTGTATACAATTATTGTGGAGCTGGACTGGCTGTTGTATACCATTATTGTGGGGCTGGTCTGGCTGTTGTATACCATTATTGTGGAACTGGACTGGCTGTTGTATACCATTATTGTGGGGCTGGACTGGCTGTTGTATACCATTATTGCGGGGCTGGACTAGCTGTTGTATACCATTATTGTGGGGCTGGACTGGCTGTTGTATACAATTATTGTGGGGCTGGACTGGCTGTTGTACACAATTATTGTGGGGCTGGACTGGCTGTTGTATACCATTATTGTGGGGCTGGACTGGCTGTTGTATAACATTATTGTGGGGCTGGACTGGCTGTTGTATACCATTATTTTGAGGCTGGACTGGCTGTTGTATACCATTATCGTAGAACTGGACTGGCTGTTGTATACCATTATTGCAGGCCTGGACTGGCTGTTGTATACCATTATTGTGTAACTGGACTGGCTGTTGTATACCATTATTAAGGGGCTGGACTGGCTGTTGTATACCATTATTTTGGGGCTGGACTGGCTGTTGCATACCATTATTGTGGGGCTGGACTGGCTGTTGTATACAATTATTGTGGAGCTGGACTGGCTGTTGTATACCATTACTGTGGAACTGGACTGGCTGTTGTATACCATTATTGCGGGGCTGGACTGGCTGTTGTATACCATTATTGTGGAACTGGACTGGCTGTTGTATACCATTATTGCTGGGCTGGACTGGCTGTTGTATACCATTATTTTGGGGTTGGACTGGCTGTTGTATACCATTATTGTAAAACTGGACTGGCTGTTGTATACCATTACTGTGGAACTGTACTGGCTGTTGTATACCATTATTGCGGGGCTGGACTGGCTGTTGTATACCATTATTACAGGGCTGGACTGGCTGTTGTATACCATTATTGCTGGGCTGGACTGGCTGTTGTATACCATTATTGTGGGGCTGGACTGGCTGTTGCATACAATTATTGTGGAGCTGGACTGGCTGTTGTATACCATTACTGTGGAACTGGACTGGCTGTTGTATACCATTATTGCGGGGCTGGACTGGCTGTTGTATACCATTATTGTGGGGCTGGACTGGCTGTGGAATACCATTATTGTGGGGCTGGACTGGCTGTTGTATACCATTATTGCGGGGCTGGACTGGCTGTTGTATACCATTATTGTGGGGCTGGACTGGCTGTTGTATACAATTATTGTGGGGCTGGACTGGCTGTTGTATACCATTATTATGGGGCTGGCCTGGCTGTTGTGTACCATTATTGTGGAACTGGACTGGCTGTTGTATACCATTATTGTGGGGCTGGACTGGCTGTTGTATACCATTATTTTGGGGCTGGACTGGCTGTGGAATACCATCATTGTGGAACTGGACTGGCTGTTGTATACCATTATTATGGGGCTGGACTGGCTGTTGTATACCATTATTGTTGGAACTGGACTGGCTGTTGTATACCATTATTACGGGGCTGGACTGGATGTTGTATACCATTATTGTGGGGCTGGACTGGCTGTTGTATACCATTACTGAGGAACTGGACTGGATGTTGTATACCATTATTGTGGGGCTGGACTGGCTGTTGTTTACCATTATTGTGGAACTGGACTGGCTGTTGTATACCATTATTACGGGGCTGTACTGGCTGTTGTATACCATTATTGCTGGGCTGGACTGGCTGTTGTATACCATTATTGTGGGGCTCTACTGGCTGTTGTATACAATTATTGTGGGGCTGGACTGGCTGTTGTATACCATTATTGTGGGGCTGGACTGGCTGTTGTATACCATTATTGTGGGGCTGGACTGGCTGTTGTATACCATTATTTTGAGGCTGGACTGGCTGTTGTATACCATTATTGCGGGGCAGGACTGGCTGTTGTATATCATTATTGTGGGGCTGAACTGGCTGTTGTATAGCATTATTGTGGGGCTGGACTGGCTGTTATATACCATTATTGTGCGGCTGGACTGGCTGTTGTATACCATTATTGTGGGGCTGGACTGGCTGTTGTATATCATTATTGTGGAACTGGACTGGCTGTTTTATACCATTATTGCGGGGCTGGACTGGCTATTGTATACCATTATTGAGGGGCTGGACTGGCTGTTGTATACCATTATTGTGGAACTGGACTGGCTGTTGTATACCATTATTGTAGAATTGGACTGGCTGTTGTATACCATTATTGTAGAATTGGACTGGCTGTTGTATACCATTATTACTGGGCTGGACTGGCTGTTGTATACCATTATTGCTGGGCTGGACTGGCTATTGTATACCATTATTTTGGGGTTGGACTGGCTGTTGTATACCATTATTGTAGAACTGGACTGGCTATTGCATACCATTACTGTGGAACTGTACTGGCTGTTGTATACCATTATTGCGGGGCTGGACTGGCTTTTTTATACCATTATTACAGGGCTGGACTGGCTGTTGTATACCATTATTGTGGAGCTGGACTGGCTGTTGTATACCATTATTGTGGGGCTGGTCTGGCTGTTGTATACCATTATTGTGGAACTGGACTGGCTGTTGTATACCATTATTGTGGGGCTGGACTGGCTGTTGTATACCATTATTGCGGGGCTGGACTAGCTGTTGTATACCATTATTGTGGGGCTGGACTGGCTGTTGTATACAATTATTGTGGGGCTGGACTGGCTGTTGTACACAATTATTGTGGAGCTGGACTGGCTGTTGTATACCATTATTGTGGGGCTGGACTGGCTGTTGTATACCATTATTTTGAGGCTGGACTGGCTGTTGTATACCATTATCGTAGAACTGGACTGGCTGTTGTATACCATTATTGCGGGCCTGGACTGGCTGTTGTATACCATTATTGTGTAACTGGACTGGCTGTTGTATACCATTATTAAGGGGCTGGACTGGCTGTTGTATACCATTATTGCGGCCTGGACCGGCTGTTGTATACCATTATTGTGGGGCTGGACTGGCTTTTGTATACCATTATTGTGGGGCTGGACTGGCTGTTGTATACCATTATTTTGGGGCTAGACTGGCTGTTGTATACCATTATTTTGGGGCTGGACTGGCTGTTGCATACCATTATTGTGGGGCTGGACTGGCTGTTGTATACAATTATTGTGGAGCTGGACTGGCTGTTGTATACCATTACTGTGGAACTGGACTGGCTGTTGTATACCATTATTGCGGGGCTGGACTGGCTGTTGTATACCATTATTGTGGGGCTGGACTGGCTGTTTTATACCGTTATTGAGGGGCTGGACTGGCTGTTGTATACCATTATTGTGGAGCTGGACTGGCTGTTGTATACCATTATTGTAGGGCTGGTCTGGCTGTTGCATACCATTATTGTGGAACTGGACTGGCTGTTGTATACGATTATTGTGGGGCTGGACAGGCTGTTGTATACCATTATTGCGGGGCTGGACTAGCTGTTGTATACCATTATTGTGGGGCTGGACTGGCTGTTGTATACAATTATTGTGGGGCTGGACTAGCTGTTGTACACAATTATTGTGGGGCTGGACTGGCTGTTGTATACCATTATTGTGGGGCTGGACTGGCTGTTGTATAACATTGTTTTGGGGCTGGACTGGCTGTTGTATACCATTATTTTGAGGCTGGACTGGCTGTTGTATACCATTATTGTAGAACTGGACTCGCTGTTGTATACCATTATTGTGGGCCTGGACTGGCTGTTGTATACCATTATTGTGTAACTGGACTGGCTGTTGTATACCATTATTAAGGGGCTGGACTGGCTGTTGTATACCATTATTGCTGGGCTGGACTGGCTGTTGTATACCATTATTGTGGGGCTGGACTGGATGTTGCATACCATTATTGTGGGGCTGGACTGGCTGTTGTATACCATTATTTTGGGGCTGGACTGGCTGTTGTATACCATTATTGTAGAACTGGACTGGCTGTTGTATACCATTATTGTGGGGCTGGACTGGTTGTTGTATACCATTATTGTGGAACTGGACTGGCTGTGTATACCATTATTACAGGGCTGGACTGGCTGCTGTATACAATTATTGCTGTGCTGGACTGGCTGTTGTATACCATTATTGTGGGGCTGGACTGGCTGTTGTATACTATTATTGTGGAGCTGGACTGGCTGTTGTATACTATTACTGTGGAACTGGACATGCTGTTGTATACCATTATTGCGGGGATGGACTGGTTGTTGTATACCATTATTGGGGGGCTGGACTGGCTATGGAATACCATTATTGTGGGGCTGGACTGGCTGTTGTATACCATTATTGCGGTGCTGGACTGGCTGTTGTATACCATTATTGTGGGGCTGGTCTGGCTGTTGTATACCATTATTGTGGAACTGGACTGGCTGATGTATACCCTTATTGTAGGGCTGGACTGGCTGTTGTATACCATTATTGCGGGGCTGGACTGTCTGTTGTAAACCATTATTGTGGGGCTGGACTGGCTGTTGTATACAATTATTGTGGGGCTGGACTGGCTTTTGTACACAATTATTGTGGGGCTGGACTGGCTGTTGTATACCATTATTAAGGGGCTGAACTGGCTGTTGTATACCATTATTGCTGGGCTGGACTGGCTGTTGTATACCATTATTGTGGGGCTGGACTGGCTGTTGTATACCATTATTGTGGGGCTGGACTGGCTGTTGTATACCATTATTGTAGAATTGGACTGGCTGTTGTATACCATTATTGCGGGGCTGGACTGGCTGTTGTATACCATTAATGTGGAACTGGATTGGCTATTGTATACCATTATTACTGGGCTGGACTGGCTGTTGTATACCATTATTTTGGGGTTGGACTGGCTGTTGTATACCATTATTGTAGAACTGGACTGGCTATTGTATACCATTACTCTGGAACTGTACTGGCTGTTGTATACCATCATTGCGGGGCTGGACTGGCTGTTGTATACCATTACTACAGTGCTGGACTGGCTGTTGTATACCATTATTGCTCGGCTGGACTGGATGTTGTATACCATTATTGTGGGGCTGGACTGGCCGTTGTATACAATTATTGTGGAGCTGGACTGTCTGTTGTATACCATTACTGTGGAACTGGACTGGCTGTTGTATACCATTATTGCGGGGCTGGACTGGCTGTTGTATACCATTATTGTGGGGCTGGACTGGCTGTGGAATACCATTATTGTGGGGCTGGACTGGCAGTTGTATACCATTATTGCGGGGCTGGACTGGCTGTTGTATACCATTATTGCGGGGCTGGACTCGCTGTTGTATACCATTATTGTGGGGCTGGACTGGCTGTTGTATACAATTATTGTGGGGCTGGACTGGCTGTTGTATACAATTATTATGGGGCTGGACTGGCTGTTGTGTACCATTATTGTGGAACTGGACTGGCTGTTGTATACCATTATTGTGGGGCTGGACTGGCTGTTGTATACCATTATTTTGGGGCTGGACTGGCTGTTGTATACCATTATTGTGTAACTGGACTGGCTGTTGTATACCATTATTAAGGGGCTGGACTGGCTGTGTATACCATTATTGCTGGGCTGGACTGGCTGTTGTATACCATTATTGTGGGGCTGGACTGGCAGTTGTATACCATTATTGTGGGGCTGTACTGGCTGTTGTATACCATTATTTTGGGGCTGGACTGGCTGTTGTATACCATTATTGTGGTGCTGGACTGGCTGTGTATACCATTATTGCTGGGCTGGACTGGTTTTTGTATACCATTATTGGGGGGCTGGACTGGCTGTGGAATACCATTATTGCGGGGCTGGACTGGCTGTTGTATACCATTATTGTGGGGCTGGTCTGGCTGTTGTATACCATTATTGTGGAACTGGACTGGCTGTTGTATGCCATTATTGTGGGGCTGGACTGGCTGTTGTATCCCATTATTGCGGGGCTGGACTGGCTGTTGTATACCATTATTGTGGGGCTGGACTGGCTGTTGTATACAATTATTGTGGGGCTGGACTGGCTGTTGTACACAATTATTGTGGGGCTGGACTGGCTGTTGTATAGCATTATTGTGGGGCTGGACTGGCTGTTATATACCATTAATGTGCGGCTGGACTGGCTGTTATATACCATTATTGTGGGGCTGGACTGGCTGTTGTATATCATTATTGTGGAACTGGACTGGCTGTTTTATACCATTATTGCGGGGCTGGACAGGCTATTGTATACCATTATTGAGGGGCTGGACTGGCTGTTGTATACCATTATTGTGGAACTGGACTGGCTGTTGTATACCATTATTGTGGGGCTGGACTGGCTGTGGAATACCATTATTGCGGGGCTGGACTGGCTGTAGTATACCATTATTGTGGGGCTGGACTGGCTGTTGTATACAATTATTGAGGGGCTGGACTGGCTGTTGTACACAATTATTGTGGGGCTGGACTGGCTGTTGTATACCATTATTGCTGGGCTGGACTGGCTGTTGTATACCATTATTGTGGGGCTGGACTGGCTGTTGTATACCATTATTTTGGGGCTAGACTGGCTGTTGTATACCATTATTGTAGAACTGGACTGGATGTTGTATACCATTATTGCGGGGCTGGACTGGCTGTTGTATACCATTATTGTGGAACTGGACTGGCTGTTGTACACCATTATTACTGGGCTGGACTGGCTGTTGTATACCATTATTGCTGGGCTGTACTGGCTGTTGTATACCATTATTTTGGGGTTGGACTGGCTGTTGTATACCATTATTGTAAAACTGGACTGGCTGTTGTATACCATTACTGTGGAACTGTACTGGCTGTTGTATACCATTATTGCGGGGCTGGACTTGCTGTTGTATACCATTATTACAGGGCTGGACTGGCTGTTGTATACCATTATTGCTGGGCTGGACTGGCTGTTGTATACCATTATTGTGGGGCTGGACTGGCTGTTGAATACAATTATTGTGGAGCTGGACTGGCTGTTGTATACCATTACTGTGGAACTGGACTGGCTGTTGTATACCATTATTGCGGGGCTGGACTGGCTGTTGTATACCATTATTGTGGGGCTGGACTGGCTGTGGAATACCATTATTGTGGGGCTGGACTGGCTGTGGAATACCATTATTGTGGGGCTGGACTGGCTGTTGTATACCATTATTGCGGGGCTGGACTGGCTGTTGTATACCATTATTGTGGGGCTGGACTCGCTGTTGTATACCATTATTGTGGGGCTGGACTGGCTGTTGTATACAATTATTGTGGGGCTGGACTGGCTGTTGTATACCATTATTATGGGGCTGGCCTGGCTGTTGTGTACCATTATTGTGGAACTGGACTGGCTGTTGTATACCATTATTGTGGGGCTGGATTGGCTGTTGTATACCATTATTTTGGGGCTGGACTGGCTGTGGAATACCATCATTGTGGAACTGGACTGGCTGTTGTATATCATTATTGTGGGGCTGGACTGGCTGTTGTATACCATTATTGTGGAACTGGACTGGCTGTTGTATACCATTATTACGGGGCTGGACTGGCTGTTGTATACCATTATTGTGGGGCTGGACTGGCTGTTGTATACCATTACTGAGGAACTGGACTGGATGTTGTATACCATTATTGTGGGGCTGGACTGGCTGTTGTATACCATTATTGTGGAACTGGACTGGCTGTTGTATACCATTATTACGGGGCTGGACTGGCTGTTGTATACCATTATTGCTGGGCTGGACTGGCTGTTGTATACCATTATTGTGGGGCTGTACTGGCTGTTGTATACAATTATTGTGGGGCTGGACTGGCTGTTGTATACCATTATTGTGGGGCTGGACTGGCTGTTGTATACCATTATTGTGGGGCTGGACTGGCTGTTGTATACCATTATTTTGAGGCTGGACTGGCTGTTGTATACCATTATTGCGGGGCAGGACTGGCTGTTGTATATCATTATTGTGGGGCTGAACTGGCTGTTGTATAGCATTATTGTGGGGCTGGACTGGCTGTTATATACCATTATTGTGCGGCTGGACTGGCTGTTGTATACCATTATTGTGGGGCTGGACTGGCTGTTGTATATCATTATTGTGGAACTGGACTGGCTGTTTTTTACCATTATTGCCGGGCTGGACTGGCTATTGTATACCATTATTAAGGGGCTGGACTGGCTGTTGTATACCATTATTGTGGGGCTGGACTAGCTGTTGTATACCATTATTTTGGGGCTGGACTGGCTGTGGAATACCATCATTGTGGAACTGGACTGGCTGTTGTATACCATTATTGTGGGGCTGGACTGGCTGTTGTATACCATTATTGTGGAACTGGACTGGCTGTTGTATACCATTATTACGGGGCTGGACTGGCTGTTGTATACCATTATTGTGGGGCTGGACTGGCTGTTGTATACCATTACTGAGGAACTGGACTGGATGTTGTATACCATTATTGTGGGGCTGGACTGGCTGTTGTTTACCATTATTGTGGAACTGGACTGGCTGTTGTATACCATTATTACGGGGCTGGACTGGCTGTTGTATACCATTATTGCTGGGCTGGACTGGCTGTTGTATACCATTATTGTGGGGCTGTACTGGCTGTTGTATACAATTATTGTGGGGCTGGACTGGCTGTTGTATACCATTATTGTGGGGCTGGACTGGCTGTTGTATACCATTATTGTGGGGCTGGACTGGCTGTTGTATACCATTATTTTGAGGCTGGACTGGCTGTTGTATACCATTATTGCGGGGCAGGACTGGCTGTTGTATATCATTATTGTGGGGCTGAACTGGTTGTTGTATAGCATTATTGTGGGGCTGGACTGGCTGTTATATACCATTATTGTGCGGCTGGACTGGCTGTTGTATACCATTATTGTGGGGCTGGACTAGCTGTTGTATATCATTATTGTGGAACTGGACTGGCTGTTTTATACCATTATTGCGGGGCTGGACTGGCTATTGTACCCCATTATTGAGGGGCTGGACTGGCTGTTGTATACCATTATTGTGGAACTGGACTGGTTGTTGTATACCATTATTGTAGAATTGGACTGGCTGTTGTATACCATTATTGTAGAATTGGACTGGCTGTTGTATACCATTATTACTCGGCTGGACTGGCTGTTGTATACCATTATTGCTGGGCTGGACTGGCTATTGTATACCATTATTTTGGGGTTGGACTGGCTGTTGTATACCATTATTGTAGAACTGGACTGGCAATTGTATACCATTACTGTGGAACTGTACTGGCTGTTGTATACCATTATGGCGGGGCTGGACTGGCTTTTTTATACCATTATTACAGGGCTGGACTGGCTGTTGTATACCATTATTGCTGGGCTGGACTGGCTGTTGTATACCATTATTGTGGGGCTGGACTGGCTGTTGTATACAATTATTGTGGAGCTGGACTGTCTGTTGTATACCATTATGGCGGGGCTGGACTGGCTTTTTTATACCATTATTACAGGGCTGGACTGGCTGTTGTATACCATTATTGCTGGGCTGGACTGGCTGTTGTATACCATTATTGTGGGGCTGGACTGGCTTTTTTATACCATTATTACAGGGCTGTACTCGCTGTTGTATACCATTATGGCGGGGCTGGACTGGCTTTTTTATACCATTATTACAGGGCTGGACTGGCTGTTGTATACCATTATTGCTGGGCTGGACTGGCTGTGGAATACCATTATTGTGGGGCTGGACTGGCTATTGTATACCATTACTGTGGAAATGGACTGGCTGTTGTATACCATTATTGCGGGGCTGGACTGGCTGTTGTATACCATTATTGTGGGGCTGGACTGGCTGTTTTATACCATTATTGAGGGGCTGGACTGGCTATTGTATACCATTATTGTGGAGCTGGACTGGCTGTTGTATACCATTATTGTGGGGCTGGTCTGGCTGTTGTATACCATTATTGTGGAACTGGACTGGCTGTTGTATACCATTATTGTGGGGCTGGACTGGCTGTTGTATACCATTATTGCGGGGCTGGACTAGCTGTTGTATACCATTATTGTGGGGCTGGAATGGCTGTTGTATACAATTATTGTGGGGCTGGACTGGCTGTTGTACACAATTATTGTGGGGCTGGACTGGCTGTTGTATACCATTATTGTGGGGCTGGACTGGCTGTTGTATAACATTATTGTGGGGCTGGACTGGCTGTTGTATACCATTATTTTGAGGCTGGACTGGCTGTTGTATACCATTATTGTAGAACTGGACTGGCTGTTGTATACCATTATTGCGGGCCTGTACTGGCTGTTGTATACCATTATTGTGTAACTGGACTGGCTGTTGTATACCATTATTAAGGGGCTGGACTGGCTGTTGTATACCATTATTGCTGGGCTGGACTGGCTGTTGTATACCATTATTGTGGGGCTGGACTGGCTGTTGTATACCATTATTGTGGGGCTGGACTGGCTGTTGTATACCATTATTTTGGGGCTGGACAGGCTGTTGTAGACCATTATTTTGGGGCTGGACTGGCTGTTGCATACCATTATTGTGGGGCTGGACTGGCTGTTGTATACAATTATTGTGGAGCTGGACTGGCTGTTGTATACCATTACTGTGGAACTGGACTGGCTGTTGTATACCATTATTGCGGGGCTGGACTGGCTGTTGTATACCATTATTGTGGGGCTGGACTGGCTGTTTTATACCATTATTGAGGGGCTGGACTGGCTGTTGTATACCATTATTGTGGAGCTGGACTGGCTGTTGTATACCATTATTGTAGGGCTGGTCTGGCTGTTGTATACCATTATTGTGGAACTGGACTGGCTGTTGTATACCATTATTGTGGGGCTGGACTGGCTGTTGTATACCATTATTGCGGGGCTGGACTAGCTGTTGTATACCATTATTGTGGGGCTGGACTGGCTGTTGTATACCATTATTGTGGGGCTGGACTGGCTGTTGTATAACATTATTGTGGGGCTGGACTGGCTGTTGTATACCATTATTTTGAGGCTGGACTGGCTGTTGTATACCATTAACGTAGAACTGGACTGGCTGTTGTATACCATTACTGCGGGCCTGGACTGGCTGTTGTATACCATTATTGTGTAACTGGACTGGCTGTTGTATACCATTATTAAGGGGCTGGACTGGCTGTTGTATACCATTATTGCTGGGCTGGACTGGCTGTTGTATACCATTATTGTGGGGCTGGACTGGCTGTTGCATACCATTATTGTGGGGCTGGACTGGCTGTTGTATACCATTATTTTGGGGCTGGACTGGCTGTTGTATACCATTATTGTAGAACTGGACTGGCTGTTGTATACCATTATTGCGGGGCTGGACTGGCTGTTGTATACCATTATTGTGGAACTGGACTGGCTGTTGTATACCATTATTACAGGGCTGGACTGGCTGTTGTATACAATTATTGCTGTGCTGGACTGGCTGTTGTATACCATTATTGTGGGGCTGGACTGGCTGTTGTATACTATTACTGTGGAACTGGACATGCTGTTGTATACCATTATTGCGGGGATGGACTGGTTGTTGTATACCATTATTGGGGGGCTGGACTGGCTGTGGAATACCATTATTGCGGGGCTGGACTGGCTGTTGTATACCATTATTGCGGTGCTGGACTGGCTGTTGAATACCATTATTGTGGGGCTGGTCTGGCTGTTGTATACCATTATTGTGGAACTGGACTGGCTGATGTATACCATTATTGTGGGGCTGGACTGGCTGTTGTATACCATTATTGCGGGGCTGGACTGGCTGTTGTATACCATTATTGTGGGGCTGGACTGGCTGTTGTATACAATTATTGTGGGGCTGGACTGGCTGTTGTACACAATTATTGTGGGGCTGGACTGGCTGTTGTATACCATTATTAAGGGGCTGAACTGGCTGTTGTATACCATTATTGCTGGGCTGGACTGGCTGTTGTATACCATTATTGTAGGGCTGGACTGGCTGTGGTATACCATTATTGTGGAGCTGGACTGGCTGTTGTATACCATTATTGTGGGGCTGGACTGACTGTTGTATACCATTATTGTAGAATTGGACTGGCTGTTGTATACCATTATTGCGGGGCTGGACTGGCTGTTGTATACCATTAATGTGGAACTGGACTGGCTGTTGTATACCATTATTACTGGGCTGGACTGGCTGTTGTATACCATTATTTTGGGGTTGGACTGGCTGTTGTATACCATTATTGTAGAACTGGACTGGCTATTGTATAACATTACTGTGGAACTGTACTGGCTGTTGTATACCATTATTGCGGGGCTGGACTGGCTGTTGTATACCATTATTACAGGGCTGGACTGGCTGTTGTATACCATTATTGCTCGGCTGGACTGGCTGTTGTATACCATTATTGCGGGGCTGGACTGGCCGTTGTATACAATTATTGTGGAGCTGGACTGTCTGTTGTATACCATTACTGTGGAACTGGACTGGCTGTTGTATACCATTATTGCGGGGCTGGACTGGCTGTTTTATACCATTATTGTGGGGCTGGACTGGCTGTGGAATACCATTATTGTGGGGCTGGACTGGCAGTTGTATAC
Source organism: Phyllobates terribilis (assembly GCF_046119375.1). Classification (NCBI taxonomy): domain Eukaryota; kingdom Metazoa; phylum Chordata; class Amphibia; order Anura; family Dendrobatidae; genus Phyllobates; species Phyllobates terribilis. The sequence goes on along the minus strand of NW_027362764.1, from coordinate 61,069,165 downwards.
CATTATTGTGGGGCTGGACTGGCTGTTGTATACCATTATTGCGGGGCTGGACTCGCTGTTGTATACCATTATTGTGGGGCTGGACTGGCAGTTGTATACCATTATTGTGGGGCTGGACTGGCTGTTGTATACCATTATTGTGGGCTGTACTGGCTGTTGTATACCATTATTGTGGGGCTGGACTGGCTGTGTATACCATTATTGCTGGGCTGGACTGGTTTTTGTATACCATTATTGGAGGGCTGGACTGGCTGTGGAATACCATTATTGCGGGGCTGGACTGGCTGTTGTATAGCATTATTGTGGGGCTGGTCTGGCTGTTGTATACCATTATTGTGGAACTGGACTGGCTGTTGTATGCCATTATTGTGGGGCTGGACTGGCTGTTGTATCCCATTATTGCGGGGCTGGACTGGCTGTTGTATACCATTATTGTGGGGCTGGACTGGCTGTTGTATACAATTATTGTGGGGCTGGACTGGCTGTTGTACACAATTATTGTGGGGCTGGACTGGCTGTTGTATAGCATTATTGTGGGGCTGGACTGGCTGTTATATACCATTAATGTGCGGCTGGACTGGCTGTTATATACCATTATTGTGGGGCTGGACTGGCTGTTGTATATCATTATTGTGGAACTGGACTGGCTGTTTTATACCATTATTGCGGGGCTGGACTGGCTATTGTATACCATTATTGAGGGGCTGGACTGGCTGTTGTATACCATTATTGTGGAACTGGACTGGCTGTTGTATACCATTATTGTGGGGCTGGACTGGCTGTGGAATACCATTATTGCGGGGCTGGAATGGCTGTAGTATACCATTATTGTGGGGCTGGACTGGCTGTTGTATACAATTATTGAGGGGCTGGACTGGCTGTTGTACACAATTATTGTGGGGCTGGACTGGCTGTTGTATACCATTATTAAGGGTCTGGACTGGCTGTTGTATACCATTATTGCTGGGCTGGACTGGCTGTTGTATACCATTATTGTGGGGCTGGACTGGCTGTTGTATACCATTATTTTGGGGCTAGACTGGCTGTTGTATACCATTATTGTAGAACTGGACTTGCTGTTGTATACCATTATTGCAGGGCTGGACTGGCTGTTGTATACCATTATAGTGGAACTGGACTGGCTGTTGTATACCATTATTACTGGGCTGGACTGGCTGTTGTATACCATTATTGTTGGGCTGGACTGGCTGTTGTATACCATTATTTTGGGGTTGGACTGGCTGTTGTATACCATTATTGTAAAACTGGACTGGCTGTTGTATACCATTACTGTGGAACTGTACTGGCTGTTGTATACCATTATTGCGGGGCTGGACTGGCTGTTGTACACCATTATTACAGGTCTGGACTGGCTGTTGTATACCATTATTGCTGGGCTGGACTGGCTGTGGAATACCATTATTGTGGGGCTGGACTGGCTGTTGTATACCATTATTGCGCGGCTGGACTGGCTGTTGTATACCATTACTGTGGGGCTGGACTGGTTGTTGTATACCATTATTGTGGAACTGGACTGGCTGTTTTATACCATTATTACGGGGCTGGACTGGCTGTTGTATACCATTATTGTGGGGCTGGACTGGCTGTTGTATACCATTACTGAGGAACTGGACTGGATGTTGTATACCATTATTGTGGGGCTGGACTGGCTGTTGTTTACCATTATTGTGGAACTGGACTGGCTATTGTATACCATTATTACGGGGCTGGACTGGCTGTTGTATACCATTATTGCTGGGCTGGACTGGCTGTTGTATACCATTATTGTGGGGCTCTACTGGCTGTTCTATACAATTATTGTGGGGCTGTACTGGCTGTTGTATACCATTATTGTGGGGCTGGACTGGCTGTTGTATACCATTATTGTGGGGCTGGACTGGCTGTTGTATACCATTATTTTGAGGCTGGACTGCCTGTTGTATACCATTATTGCGGGGCTGGACTGGCTGTTGTATACCATTATTGTGGGGCTGGACTCGCTGTTGTATACCATTATTGTGGGGCTGGACTGGCTGTTTTATACAATTATTGTGAGGCTGGACTGGCTGTTGTATACCATTATTGTGGGGCTGGCCTGGCTGTTGTGTACCATTATTGTGGAACTGGACTGGCTGTTGTATACCATTATTGTGGGGCTGGACTGGCTGTTGTATACCATTATTTTGGGGCTGGACTGGCTGTGGAATACCATCATTGTGGAACTGGACTGGCTGTTGTATACCATTATTGTGGGGCTGGACTGGCTGTTGTATACCATTATTGTGGAACTGAACTGGCTGTTGTATACCATTATTACGGGGCTGGACTGGCTGTTGTATACCATTATTGTGGGGCTGGACTGGCTGTTGTATACCATTACTGAGGCACTGGACTGGATGTTGTATACCATTATTTTGGGGCTGGACTGGCTGTTGTTTACCATTATTGTGGAACTGGACTGGCTGTTGTATACCATTATTACGGGGCTGGACTGGCTGTTGTATACCATTATTGCTGGGCTGGACTGGCTGTTGTATACCATTATTGTGGGGCTCTACTGGCTGTTGTATACAATTATTGTAGGGCTGGACTGGCTGTTGTATACCATTATTGTGGGGCTGGACTGGCTGTTGTATACCATTATTGTGGGGCTGGACTGGCTGTTGTATATCATTATTGTGGGGCTGAACTTGCTGTTGTATAGCATTATTGTGGGGCTGGACTGGCTGTTATATACCATTATTGAGCGGCTGGACTGGCTGTTGTATACCATTATTGTGGGGCTGGACTGGCTGTTGTATATCATTATTGTGGAACTGGACTGGCTGTTTTATACCATTATTGCGGGGCTGGACTGGCTATTGTATACCATTATTGAGGGGCTGGACTGGCTGTTGTATACCATTATTGTGGAACTGGACTGGCTGTTGTATACCATTATTGTAGAATTGGACTGGCTGTTGTATACCATAATTGTAGAATTGGACTGGCTGTTGTATACCATTATTACTGGGCTGGACTGGCTGTTGTATACCATTATTGCTGGGCTGGACTGGCTATTGTATACCATTATTTTGGGGTTGGACTGGCTGTTGTATACCATTATTGTAGAACTGGACTGGCTATTGTATACCATTACTGTGGAACTGTACTGGCTGTTGTATACCATTATTGCGGGGCTGGACTGGCTTTTTTATACCATTATTACAGGGCTGGACTGGCTGTTGTATACCATTATTGCTGGGCTGGACTGGCTGTTGTATACCATTATTGTGGGGCTGGACTGGCTGTTGTATACAATTATTCTGGAGCTGGACTGTCTGTTGTATACCATTACTGTGGAACTGGACTGGCTGTTGTATACCATTATTGCGGGGCTGGACTGGCTGTTGTATACCATTATTGTGGGGCTGGACTGGCTGTTTTATACCATTATTGAGGGGCTGGACTGGCTGTTGTATACCATTATTGTGGAGCTGGACTGGCTGTTGTATACCATTATTGTGGGGCTGGTCTGGCTGTTGTATACCATTATTGTGGAACTGAACTGGCTGTTGTATACCATTATTGTGGGGCTGGACTGGCTGTTGTATACCATTATTGCGGGGCTGGACTAGTTGTTGTATACCATTATTGTGGGGCTGGACTGGCTGTTGTATACAATTATTGTGGGGCTGGACTGGCTGTTGTACACAATTATTGTGGGGCTGGACTGGCTGTTGTATACCATTATTGTGGGGCTGGACTGGCTGTTGTATAACATTATTGTGGGGCTGGACTGGCTGTTGTATACCATTATTTTGAGGCTGGACTGGCTGTTGTATACCATTATCGTAGAACTGGACTGGCTGTTTTATACCATTATTGCGGGGCTGGACTGGCTATTGTATACCATTATTGAGGGGCTGGACTGGCTGTTGTATACCATTATTGTGGAACTGGACTGGCTGTTGTATACCATTATTGTAGAATTGGACTGGCTGTTGTATACCATTATTGTAGAATTGGACTGGCTGTTGTATACCATTATTACTGGGCTGGACTGGCTGTTGTATACCATTATTGCTGGGCTGGACTGGCTATTGTATACCATTATTTTGGGGTTGGACTGGCTGTTGTATACCATTATTGTAGAACTGGACTGGCTATTGTATACCATTACTGTGGAACTGTACTGGCTGTTGTATACCATTATTGCGGGGCTGGACTGGCTTTTTTATACCATTATTGCTGGGCTGGACTGGCTGTTGTATACCATTATTGTGGGGCTGGACTGGCTGTTGTATACAATTATTGTGAAGCTGGACTGTCTGTTGTATACCATTACTGTGGAACTGGACTGGCTGTTGTATACCATTATTGCGGGGCTGGACTGGCTGTTGTATATCATTATTGTGGGGCTGGACTGGCTGTTTTATACCATTATTGAGGGGCTGGACTGGCTGTTGTATACCATTATTGTGGAGCTGGACTGGCTGTTGTATACCATTATTGTGGGGCTTGTCTGGCTGTTGTATACCATTATTGTGGAACTGGACTGGCTGTTGTATACCATTATTGTGGGGCTGGACTGGCTGTTGTATACCATTATTGCGGGGCTGGACTAGCTGTTGTATACCATTATTGTGGGGCTGGACTGGCTGTTGTATACAATTATTGTGGGGCTGGACTGGCTGTTGTACACAATTATTGTGGGGCTGGACTGGCTGTTGTATACCATTATTGTGGGGCTGGACTGGCTGTTGTATAACATTATTGTGGGGCTGGACTGGCTGTTGTATACCATTATTTTGAGGCTGGACTGGCTATTGTATACCATTATCGTAGAACTGGACTGGCTGTTGTATACCATTATTGCAGGCCTGGACTGGCTGTTGTATACCATTATTGTGTAACTGGACTGGCTGTTGTATACCATTATTAAGGGGCTGGACTGGCTGTTGTATACCATTATTGCTGGTCTGGACTGGCTGTTCTATACCATTATTGTGGGGATGGACTGGCTGTTGTATACCATTATTGTGGGGCTGGACTGGCTGTTGTATACCATTATTTTGGGGCTGGACTGGCTGTTGTATACCATTATTTTGGGGCTGGACTGGCTGTTGCATACCATTATTGTGGGGCTGGACTGGCTGTTGTATACAATTATTGTGGAGCTGGACTGGCTGTTGTATACCATTACTGTGGAACTGGACTGGCTGTTGTATACCATTATTGCCGGGCTGGACTGGCTGTTGTATACCATTATTGTGGAACTGGACTGGCTGTTGTATACCATTATTGCTGGGCTGGACTGGCTGTTGTATACCATTATTTTGGGGTTGGACTGGCTGTTGTATACCATTATTGTAAAACTGGACTGGCTGTTGTATACCATTACTGTGGAACTGTACTGGCTGTTGTATACCATTATTGCGGGGCTGGACTGGCTGTTGTATACCATTATTACAGGGCTGGACTGGCTGTTGTATACCATTATTGCTGGGCTGGACTGGCTGTTGTATACCATTATTGTGGGGCTGGACTGGCTGTTGCATACAATTATTGTGGAGCTGGACTGGCTGTTGTATACCATTACTGTGGAACTGGACTGGCTGTTGTATACCATTATTGCGGGGCTGGACTGGCTGTTGTATACCATTATTGTAGAATTGGACTGGCTGTTGTATACCATTATTGTAGAATTGGACTGGCTGTTGTATACCATTATTACTGGGCTGGACTGGCTGTTGTATACCATTATTGCTGGGCTGGACTGGCTATTGTATACCATTATTTTGGGGTTGGACTGGCTGTTGTATACCATTATTGTAGAACTGGACTGGCTATTGTATACCATTACTGTGGAACTGTACTGGCTGTTGTATACCATTATTGCGGGGCTGGACTGGCTTTTTTATACCATTATTACAGGGCTGGACTGGCTGTTGTATACCATTATTGCTGGGCTGGACTGGCTGTTGTATACCATTATTGTGGGGCTGGACTGGCTGTTGTATACAATTATTGTGAAGCTGGACTGTCTGTTGTATACCATTACTGTGGAACTGGACTGGCTGTTGTATACCATTAATGCGGGGCTGGACTGGCTGTTGTATACCATTATTGTGGGGCTGGACTGGCTGTTTTATACCATTATTGAGGGGCTGGACTGGCTGTTGTATACCATTATTGTGGGGCTGGTCTGGCTGTTGTATACCATTATTGTGGAACTGCACTGGCTGTTGTATACCATTATTGTGGGGCTGGACTGGCTGTTGTATACCATTATTGCGGGGCTGGACTAGCTGTTGTATACCATTATTGTGGGGCTGGACTGGCTGTTGTATACAATTATTGTGGGGCTGGACTGGCTGTTGTACACAATTATTGTGGGGCTGGACTGGCTGTTGTATACCATTATTGTGGGGCTGGACTGGCTGTTGTATAACATTATTGTGGGGCTGGACTGGCTGTTGTATACCATTATTTTGAGGCTGGACTGGCTATTGTATACCATTATCGTAGAACTGGACTGGCTGTTGTATACCATTATTGCAGGCCTGGACTGGCTGTTGTATACCATTATTGTGTAACTGGACTGGCTGTTGTATACCATTATTAAGGGGCTGGACTGGTTGTTGTATACCATTATTGCTGGTCTGGACTGGCTGTTGTATACCATTATTGTGGGGATGGACTGGCTGTTGTATACCATTATTGTGGGGCTGGACTGGCTGTTGTATACCATTATTTTGGGGCTGGACTGGCTGTTGTATACCATTATTTTGGGGCTGGAATGGCTGTTGCATACCATTATTGTGGGGCTGGACTGGCTGTTGTATACAATTATTGTGGAGCTGGACTGGCTGTTGTATACCATTACTGTGGAACTGGACTGGCTGTTGTATACCATTATTGCGGGGCTGGACTGGCTGTTGTATACCATTATTGTGGAACTGGACTGGCTGTTGTATACCATTATTGCTGGGCTGGACTGGCTGTTGTATACCATTATTTTGGGGTTGGACTGGCTGTTGTATACCATTATTGTAAAACTGGACTGGCTGTTGTATACCATTACTGTGGAACTGTACTGGCTGTTGTATACCATTATTGCGGGGCTGGACTGGCTTTTTTATACCATTATTACAGGGCTGGACTGGCTGTTGTATACCATTATTGCTGGGCTGGACTGGCTGTTGTATACCATTATTGTGGGGCTGGACTGGCTGTTGTATACAATTATTGTGAAGCTGGACTGTCTGTTGTATACCACTACTGTGGAACTGGACTGGCTGTTGTATACCATTATTGCGCGGCTGGACTGGCTGTTGTATACCATTATTGTGGGGCTGGACTGGCTGTTTTATACCATTATTGAGGGGCTGGACTGGCTGTTGTATACCATTATTGTGGAGCTGGACTGGCTGTTGTATACCATTATTGTGGGGCTGGTCTGGCTGTTGTATACCATTATTGTGGAACTGCACTGGCTGTTGTATACCATTATTGTGGGGCTGGACCGGCTGTTGTATACCATTATTGCGGGGCTGGACTAGCTGTTGTATACCATTATTGTGGGGCTGGACTGGCTGTTGTATACAATTATTGTGGGGCTGGACTGGCTGTTGTACACAATTATTGTGGGGCTGGACTGGCTGTTGTATACTATTATTGTGGGGCTGGACTGGCTGTTGTATAACATTATTGTGGGGCTGGACTGGCTGTTGTATACCATTATTTTGAGGCTGGACTGGCTATTGTATACCATTATCGTAGAACTGGACTGGCTGTTGTATACCATTATTGCAGGCCTGGACTGGCTGTTGTATACCATTATTGTGTAACTGGACTGGCTGTTGTATACCATTATTAAGGGGCTGCACTGGCTGTTGTATACCATTATTGCTGGTCTGGACTGGCTGTTGTATACCATTATTGTGGGGATGGACTGGCTGTTGTATACCATTATTGTGGGGCTGGACTGGCTGTTGTATACCATTATTTTGGGGCTGGACTGGCTGTTGTATACCATTATTTTGGGGCTGGACTGGCTGTTGCATACCATTATTGTGGGGCTGGACTGGCTGTTGTATACAATTATTGTGGAGCTGGACTGGCTGTTGTATACCATTACTGTGGAACTGGACTGGCTGTTGTATACCATTATTGCGGGGCTGGACTGGCTGTTGTATACCATTATTGTGGAACTGGACTGGCTGTTGTATACCATTATTGCTGGGCTGGACTGGCTGTTGTATACCATTATTTTGGGGTTGGACTGGCTGTTGTATACCATTATTGTAAAACTGGACTGGCTGTTGTATACCATTACTGTGGAACTGTACTGGCTGTTGTATACCATTATTGCGGGGCTGGACTGGCTGTTGTATACCATTATTACAGGGCTGGACTGGCTGTTGTATACCATTATTGCTGGGCTGGACTGGCTGTTGTATACCATTATTGTGGGGCTGGACTGGCTGTTGCATACAATTATTGTGGAGCTGGACTGGCTGTTGTATACCATTACTGTGGAACTGGACTGGCTGTTGTATACCATTATTGCGGGGCTGGACTGGCTGTTGTATACCATTATTGTAGAATTGGACTGGCTGTTGTATACCATTATTGTAGAATTGGACTGGCTGTTGTATACCATTATTACTAGGCTGGACTGGCTGTTGTATACCATTATTGCTGGGCTGGACTGGCTATTGTATACCATTATTTTGGGGTTGGACTGGCTGTTGTATACCATTATTGTAGAACTGGACTGGCTATTGTATACCATTACTGTGGAACTGTACTGGCTGTTGTATACCATTATTGCGGGGCTGGACTGGCTTTTTTATACCATTATTACAGGGCTGGACTGGCTGTTGTATACCATTATTGCTGGGCTGGACTGGCTGTTGTATACCATTATTGTGGGGCTGGACTGGCTGTTGTATACAATTATTGTGAAGCTGGACTGTCTGTTGTATACCATTACTGTGGAACTGGACTGGCTGTTGTATACCATTATTGCGGGGCTGGACTGGCTGTTGTATACCATTATTGTGGGGCTGGACTGGCTGTTTTATACCATTATTGAGGGGCTGGACTGGCTGTTGTATACCATTATTGTGGAGCTGGACTGGCTGTTGTATACCATTATTGTGGGGCTGGTCTGGCTGTTGTATACCATTATTGTGGAACTGCACTGGATGTTGTATACCATTATTGTGGGGCTGGACTGGCTGTTGTATACCATTATTGCGGGGCTGGACTAGCTGTTGTATACCATTATTGTGGGGCTGGACTGGCTGTTGTATACAATTATTGTGGGGCTGGACTGGCTGTTGTACACAATTATTGTGGGGCTGGACTGGCTGTTGTATACCATTATTGTGGGGCTGGACTGGCTGTTGTATAACATTATTGTGGGGCTGGACTGGCTGTTGTATACCATTATTTTGAGGCTGGACTGGCTATTGTATACCATTATCGTAGAACTGGACTGGCTGTTGTATACCATTATTGCAGGCCTGGACTGGCTGTTGTATACCATTATTGTGTAACTGGACTGGCTGTTGTATACCATTATTAAGGGGCTGGACTGGCTGTTGTATACCATTATTGCTGGTCTGGACTGGCTGTTGTATACCATTATTGTGGGGCTGGACTGGCTGTTGTATAACATTATTGTGGGGCTGGACTGGCTGTTGTATACCATTATTTTGAGGCTGGACTGGCTATTGTATACCATTATCGTAGAACTGGACTGGCTGTTGTATACCATTATTGCAGGCCTGGACTGGCTGTTGTATACCATTATTGTGTAACTGGACTGGCTGTTGTATACCATTATTAAGGGGCTGCACTGGCTGTTGTATACCATTATTGCTGGTCTGGACTGGCTGTTGTATACCATTATTGTGGGGATGGACTGGCTGTTGTATACCATTATTGTGGGGCTGGACTGGCTGTTGTATACCATTATTTTGGGGCTGGACTGGCTGTTGTATACCATTATTTTGGGGCTGGACTGGCTGTTGCATACCATTATTGTGGGGCTGGACTGGCTGTTGTATACAATTATTGTGGAGCTGGACTGGCTGTTGTATACCATTACTGTGGAACTGGACTGGCTGTTGTATACCATTATTGCGGGGCTGGACTGGCTGTTGTATACCATTATTGTGGAACTGGACTGGCTGTTGTATACCATTATTGCTGGGCTGGACTGGCTGTTGTATACCATTATTTTGGGGTTGGACTGGCTGTTGTATACCATTATTGTAAAACTGGACTGGCTGTTGTATACCATTACTGTGGAACTGTACTGGCTGTTGTATACCATTATTGCGGGGCTGGACTGGCTGTTGTATACCATTATTACAGGGCTGGACTGGCTGTTGTATACCATTATTGCTGGGCTGGACTGGCTGTTGTATACCATTATTGTGGGGCTGGACTGGCTGTTGCATACAATTATTGTGGAGCTGGACTGGCTGTTGTATACCATTACTGTGGAACTGGACTGGCTGTTGTATACCATTATTGCGGGGCTGGACTGGCTGTTGTATACCATTATTGTAGAATTGGACTGGCTGTTGTATACCATTATTGTAGAATTGGACTGGCTGTTGTATACCATTATTACTAGGCTGGACTGGCTGTTGTATACCATTATTGCTGGGCTGGACTGGCTATTGTATACCATTATTTTGGGGTTGGACTGGCTGTTGTATACCATTATTGTAGAACTGGACTGGCTATTGTATACCATTACTGTGGAACTGTACTGGCTGTTGTATACCATTATTGCGGGGCTGGACTGGCTTTTTTATACCATTATTACAGAGCTGGACTGGCTGTTGTATACCATTATTGCTGGGCTGGACTGGCTGTTGTATACCATTATTGTGGGGCTGGACTGGCTGTTGTATACAATTATTGTGAAGCTGGACTGTCTGTTGTATACCATTACTGTGGAACTGGACTGGCTGTTGTATACCATTATTGCGGGGCTGGACTGGCTGTTGTATACCATTATTGTGGGGCTGGACTGGCTGTTTTATACCATTATTGAGGGGCTGGACTGGCTGTTGTATACCATTATTGTGGAGCTGGACTGGCTGTTGTATACCATTATTGTGGGGCTGGTCTGGCTGTTGTATACCATTATTGTGGAACTGCACTGGCTGTTGTATACCATTATTGTGGGGCTGGACTGGCTGTTGTATACCATTATTGCGGGGCTGGACTAGCTGTTGTATACCATTATTGTGGGGCTGGACTGGCTGTTGTATACAATTATTGTGGGGCTGGACTGGCTGTTGTACACAATTATTGTGGGGCTGGACTGGCTGTTGTATACCATTATTGTGGGGCTGGACTGGCTGTTGTATAACATTATTGTGGGGCTGGACTGGCTGTTGTATACCATTATTTTGAGGCTGGACTGGCTATTGTATACCATTATCGTAGAACTGGACTGGCTGTTGTATACCATTATTGCAGGCCTGGACTGGCTGTTGTATACCATTATTGTGTAACTGGACTGGCTGTTGTATACCATTATTAAGGGGCTGCACTGGCTGTTGTATACCATTATTGCTGGTCTGGACTGGCTGTTGTATACCATTATTGTGGGGATGGACTGGCTGTTGTATACCATTATTGTGGGGCTGGACTGGCTGTTGTATACCATTATTTTGGGGCTGGACTGGCTGTTGTATACCATTATTTTGGGGCTGGACTGGCTGTTGCATACCATTATTGTGGGGCTGGACTGGCTGTTGTATACAATTATTGTGGAGCTGGACTGGCTGTTGTATACCATTACTGTGGAACTGGACTGGCTGTTGTATACCATTATTGCGGGGCTGGACTGGCTGTTGTATACCATTATTGTGGAACTGGACTGGCTGTTGTATACCATTATTGCTGGGCTGGACTGGCTGTTGTATACCATTATTTTGGGGTTGGACTGGCTGTTGTATACCATTATTGTAAAACTGGACTGGCTGTTGTATACCATTACTGTGGAACTGTACTGGCTGTTGTATACCATTATTGCGGGGCTGGACTGGCTGTTGTATACCATTATTACAGGGCTGGACTGGGTGTTGTATACCATTATTGCTGGGCTGGACTGGCTGTTGTATACCATTATTGTGGGGCTGGACTGGCTGTTGCATACAATTATTGTGGAGCTGGACTGGCTGTTGTATACCATTACTGTGGAACTGGACTGGCTGTTGTATACCATTATTGCGGGGCTGGACTGGCTGTTGTATACCATTATTGTGGGGCTGGACTGGCTGTGGAATACCATTATTGTGGGGCTGGACTGGCTGTTGTATACCATTATTGCGGGGCTGGACTGGCTGTTGTATACCATTATTGTGGGGCTGGACTCGCTTTTGTATACCATTATTGTGGGGCTGGACTGGCTGTTGTATACAATTATTGTGGGGCTGGACTGGCTGTTGTATACCATTATTATGGGGCTGGCCTGGCTGTTGTGTACCATTATTGTGGAACTGGACTGGCTGTTGTATACCATTATTGTGGGGCTGGACTGGCTGTTGTATACCATTATTTTGGGGCTGGACTGGCTGTGGAATACCATCATTGTGGAACTGGACTGGCTGTTGTATATCATTATTGTGGGGCTGGACTGGCTGTTGTATACCATTATTGTGGAACTGGACTGGCTGTTATATACCATTATTACGGGGCTGGACTGGCTGTTGTATACCATTATTGTGGGGCTGGACTGGCTGTTGTATACCATTACTGAGGAACTGGACTGGATGTTGTATACCATTATTGTGGGGCTGGACTGGCTGTTGTATACCATTATTGTGGAACTGGACTGGCTGTTGTATACCATTATTACGGGGCTGGACTGGCTGTTGTATACCATTATTGCTGGGCTGGACTGGCTGTTGTATACCATTATTGTGGGGCTGTACTGGCTGTTGTATACAATTATTGTGGGGCTGGACTGGCTGTTGTATACCATTATTGTGGGGCTGGACTGGCTGTTGTATACCATTATTGTGGGGCTGGACTGGCTGTTGTATACCATTATTTTGAGGCTGGACTGGCTGTTGTATACCATTATTGCGGGGCAGGACTGGCTGTTGTATATCATTATTGTGGGGCTGAACTGGCTGTTGTATAGCATTATTGTGGGGCTGGACTGGCTGTTATATACCATTATTGTGCGGCTGGACTGGCTGTTGTATACCATTATTGTGGGGCTGGACTGGCTGTTGTATATCATTATTGTGGAACTGGACTGGCTGTTTTATACCATTATTGCCGGGCTGGACTGGCTATTGTATACCATTATTAAGGGGCTGGACTGGCTGTTGTATACCATTATTGTGGGGCTGGACTGGCTGTTGTATACCATTATTTTGGGGCTGGACTGGCTGTGGAATACCATCATTGTGGAACTGGACTGGCTGTTGTATACCATTATTGTGGGGCTGGACTGGCTGTTGTATACCATTATTGTGGAACTGGACTGGCTGTTGTATACCATTATTACGGGGCTGGACTGGCTGTGGTATACCATTATTGTGGGGCTGGACTGGCTGTTGTATACCATTACTGAGGAACTGGACTGGATGTTGTATACCATTATTGTGGGGCTGGACTGGCTGTTGTTTACCATTATTGTGGAACTGGACTGGCTGTTGTATACCATTATTACGGGGCTGGACTGGCTGTTGTATACCATTATTGTGGGGCTGTACTGGCTGTTGTATACAATTATTGTGGGGCTGGACTGGCTGTTGTATAACATTATTGTGGGGCTGGACTGGCTGTTGTATACCATTATTGTGGGGCTGGACTGGCTGTTGTATACCATTATTTTGAGGCTGGACTGGCTGTTGTATACCATTATTGCGGGGCAGGACTGGCTGTTGTATATCATTATTGTGGGGCTGAACTGGTTGTTGTATAGCATTATTGTGGGGCTGGACTGGCTGTTATATACCATTATTGTGCGGCTGGACTGGCTGTTGTATACCATTATTGTGGGGCTGGACTAGATGTTGTATATCATTATTGTGGAACTGGACTGGCTGTTTTATACCATTATTGCGGGGCTGGACTGGCTATTGTACCCCATTATTGAGGGGCTGGACTGGCTGTTGTATACCATTATTGTGGAACTGGACTGGTTGTTGTATACCATTATTGTAGAATTGGACTGGCTGTTGTATACCATTATTGTAGAATTGGACTGGCTGTTGTATACCATTATTACTCGGCTGGACTGGCTGTTGTATACCATTATTGCTGGGCTGGACTGGCTATTGTATACCATTATTTTGGGGTTGGACTGGCTGTTGTATACCATTATTGTAGAACTGGACTGGCAATTGTATACCATTACTGTGGAACTGTACTGGCTGTTGTATACCATTATTGCGGGGCTGGACTGGCTTTTTTATACCATTATTACAGGGCTGGACTGGCTGTTGTATACCATTATTGCTGGGCTGGACTGGCTGTTGTATACCATTATTGTGGGGCTGGACTGGCTGTTGTATACAATTATTGTGGAGCTGGACTGTCTGTTGTATACCATTACTGTGGAACTGGACTGGCTGTTGTATACCATTATTGTGGGGCTGGACTGGCTGTTTTATACCATTATTGAGGGGCTGGACTGGCTATTGTATACCATTATTGTGTAACTGGACTGGCTGTTGTATACCATTATTGTGGGGCTGGTCTGGCTGTTGTATACCATTATTGTGGAACTGGACTGGCTGTTGTATACCATTATTGTGGGGCTGGACTGGCTGTTGTATACCATTATTGCGGGGCTGGACTAGCTGTTGTATACCATTATTGTGGGGCTGGAATGGCTGTTGTATACAATTATTGTGGGGCTGGACTGGCTGTTGTACACAATTATTGTACGGCTGGACTGGCTGTTGTATACCATTATTGTGGGGCTGGACTGGCTGTTGTATAACATTATTGTGGGGCTGGACTGGCTGTTGTATACCATTATTTTGAGGCTGGACTGGCTGTTGTATACCATTATCGTAGAACTGGACTGGCTGTTGTATACCATTATTGCGGGCCTGTACTGGCTGTTGTATACCATTATTGTGTAACTGGAGTGGCTGTTGTATACCATTATTAAGGGACTGGACTGGCTGTTGTATACCATTATTGCTGGGCTGGACTGGCTGTTGTATACCATTATTGTGGGGCTGGACTGGCTGTTGTATACCATTATTGTGGGGCTGGACTGGCTGTTGCATACAATTATTGTGGAGCTGGACTGGCTGTTGTATACCATTACTGTGGAACTGGACTGGCTGTTGTATACCATTATTGCGGGGCTGGACTGGCTGTTGTATACCATTATTGTGGGGCTGGACTGGCTGTGGAATACCATTATTGTGGGGCTGGACTGGCTGTTGTATACCATTATTGCGGGGCTGGACTGGCTGTTGTATACCATTATTGTGGGGCTGGACTCGCTTTTGTATACCATTATTGTGGGGCTGGACTGGCTGTTGTATACAATTATTGTGGGGCTGGACTGGCTGTTGTATACCATTATTATGGGGCTGGCCTGGCTGTTGTGTACCATTATTGTGGAACTGGACTGGCTGTTGTATACCATTATTGTGGGGCTGGACTGGCTGTTGTATACCATTATTTTGGGGCTGGACTGGCTGTGGAATACCATCATTGTGGAACTGGACTGGCTGTTGTATATCATTATTGTGGGGCTGGACTGGCTGTTGTATACCATTATTGTGGAACTGGACTGGCTGTTATATACCATTATTACGGGGCTGGACTGGCTGTTGTATACCATTATTGTGGGGCTGGACTGGCTGTTGTATACCATTACTGAGGAACTGGACTGGATGTTGTATACCATTATTGTGGGGCTGGACTGGCTGTTGTATACCATTATTGTGGAACTGGACTGGCTGTTGTATACCATTATTACGGGGCTGGACTGGCTGTTGTATACCATTATTGCTGGGCTGGACTGGCTGTTGTATACCATTATTGTGGGGCTGTACTGGCTGTTGTATACAATTATTGTGGGGCTGGACTGGCTGTTGTATACCATTATTGTGGGGCTGGACTGGCTGTTGTATACCATTATTGTGGGGCTGGACTGGCTGTTGTATACCATTATTTTGAGGCTGGACTGGCTGTTGTATACCATTATTGCGGGGCAGGACTGGCTGTTGTATATCATTATTGTGGGGCTGAACTGGCTGTTGTATAGCATTATTGTGGGGCTGGACTGGCTGTTATATACCATTATTGTGCGGCTGGACTGGCTGTTGTATACCATTATTGTGGGGCTGGACTGGCTGTTGTATATCATTATTGTGGAACTGGACTGGCTGTTTTATACCATTATTGCCGGGCTGGACTGGCTATTGTATACCATTATTAAGGGGCTGGACTGGCTGTTGTATACCATTATTGTGGGGCTGGACTGGCTGTTGTATACCATTATTTTGGGGCTGGACTGGCTGTGGAATACCATCATTGTGGAACTGGACTGGCTGTTGTATACCATTATTGTGGGGCTGGACTGGCTGTTGTATACCATTATTGTGGAACTGGACTGGCTGTTGTATACCATTATTACGGGGCTGGACTGGCTGTGGTATACCATTATTGTGGGGCTGGACTGGCTGTTGTATACCATTACTGAGGAACTGGACTGGATGTTGTATACCATTATTGTGGGGCTGGACTGGCTGTTGTTTACCATTATTGTGGAACTGGACTGGATGTTGTATACCATTATTACGGGGCTGGACTGGCTGTTGTATACCATTATTGTGGGGCTGTACTGGCTGTTGTATACAATTATTGTGGGGCTGGACTGGCTGTTGTATAACATTATTGTGGGGCTGGACTGGCTGTTGTATACCATTATTGTGGGGCTGGACTGGCTGTTGTATACCATTATTTTGAGGCTGGACTGGCTGTTGTATACCATTATTGCGGGGCAGGACTGGCTGTTGTATATCATTATTGTGGGGCTGAACTGGTTGTTGTATAGCATTATGGTGGGGCTGGACTGGCTGTTATATACCATTATTGTGCGGCTGGACTGGCTGTTGTATACCATTATTGTGGGGCTGGACTAGATGTTGTATATCATTATTGTGGAACTGGACTGGCTGTTTTATACCATTATTGCGGGGCTGGACTGGCTATTGTACCCCATTATTGAGGGGCTGGACTGGCTGTTGTATACCATTATTGTGGAACTGGACTGGTTGTTGTATACCATTATTGTAGAATTGGACTGGCTGTTGTATACCATTATTGTAGAATTGGACTGGCTGTTGTATACCATTATTACTCGGCTGGACTGGCTGTTGTATACCATTATTGCTGGGCTGGACTGGCTATTGTATACCATTATTTTGGGGTTGGACTGGCTGTTGTATACCATTATTGTAGAACTGGACTGGCAATTGTATACCATTACTGTGGAACTGTACTGGCTGTTGTATACCATTATTGCGGGGCTGGACTGGCTTTTTTATACCATTATTACAGGGCTGGACTGGCTGTTGTATACCATTATTGCTGGGCTGGACTGGCTGTTGTATACCATTATTGTGGGGCTGGACTGGCTGTTGTATACAATTATTGTGGAGCTGGACTGTCTGTTGTATACCATTACTGTGGAACTGGACTGGCTGTTGTATACCATTATTGTGGGGCTGGACTGGCTGTTTTATACCATTATTGAGGGGCTGGACTGGCTATTGTATACCATTATTGTGTAACTGGACTGGCTGTTGTATACCATTATTGTGGGGCTGGTCTGGCTGTTGTATACCATTATTGTGGAACTGGACTGGCTGTTGTATACCATTATTGTGGGGCTGGACTGGCTGTTGTATACCATTATTGCGGGGCTGGACTAGCTGTTGTATACCATTATTGTGGGGCTGGAATGGCTGTTGTATACAATTATTGTGGGGCTGGACTGGCTGTTGTACACAATTATTGTAGGGCTGGACTGGCTGTTGTATACCATTATTGTGGGGCTGGACTGGCTGTTGTATAACATTATTGTGGGGCTGGACTGGCTGTTGTATACCATTATTTTGAGGCTGGACTGGCTGTTGTATACCATTATCGTAGAACTGGACTGGCTGTTGTATACCATTATTGCGGGCCTGTACTGGCTGTTGTATACCATTATTGTGTAACTGGAGTGGCTGTTGTATACCATTATTAAGGGACTGGACTGGCTGTTGTATACCATTATTGCTGGGCTGGACTGGCTGTTGTATACCATTATTGTGGGGCTGGACTGGCTGTTGTATACCATTATTGTGGGGCTGGACTGGCTGTTGTATACCATTATTTTGGGGCTGGACTGGCTGTTGTAGACCATTATTTTGGGGCTGGACTGGCTGTTGCATACCATTATTGTGGGGCTGGACTGGCTGTTGTATATAATTATTGTGGAGCTGGACTGGCTGTTGTATACTATTACTGTGGAACTGGACTGGCTGTTGTATACCATTATTGCGGGGCTGGACTGGCTGTTGTATACCATTATTGTGGGGCTGGACTGGCTGTTTTATACCATTATTGAGGGGCTGGACTGGCTGTTGTATACCATTATTGTGGAGCTGGACTGGCTGTTGTATACCATTATTGTAGGGCTGGTCTGGCTGTTGTATACCATTATTGTGGAACTGGACTGGCTGTTGTATACCATTATTGTGGGGCTGGACTGGCTGTTGTATACCATTATTGCGGGGCTGGAATGGCTGTTGTATACAATTATTGTGGGGCTGGACTGGCTGTTGTACACAATTATTGTAGGGCTGGACTGGCTGTTGTATACCATTATTGTGGGGCTGGACTGGCTGTTGTATAACATTATTGTGGGGCTGGACTGGCTGTTGTATACCATTATTTTGAGGCTGGACTGGCTGTTGTATACCATTATCGTAGAACTGGACTGGCTGTTGTATACCATTATTGCGGGCCTGTACTGGCTGTTGTATACCATTATTGTGTAACTGGAGTGGCTGTTGTATACCATTATTAAGGGACTGGACTGGCTGTTGTATACCATTATTGCTGGGCTGGACTGGCTGTTGTATACCATTATTGTGGGGCTGGACTGGCTGTTGTATACCATTATTGTGGGGCTGGACTGGCTGTTGTATACCATTATTTTGGGGCTGGACTGGCTGTTGTAGACCATTATTTTGGGGCTGGACTGGCTGTTGCATACCATTATTGTGGGGCTGGACTGGCTGTTGTATATAATTATTGTGGAGCTGGACTGGCTGTTGTATACTATTACTGTGGAACTGGACTGGCTGTTGTATACCATTATTGCGGGGCTGGACTGGCTGTTGTATACCATTATTGTGGGGCTGGACTGGCTGTTTTATACCATTATTGAGGGGCTGGACTGGCTGTTGTATACCATTATTGCGGAGCTGGACTGGCTGTTGTATACCATTATGGTAGGGCTGGTCTGGCTGTTGTATACCATTATTGTGGAACTGGACTGGCTGTTGTATACCATTATTGTGGGGCTGGACTGGCTGTTGTATACCATTATTGCGGGGCTGGACTAGCTGTTGTATACCATTATTGTGGGGCTGGACTGGCTGTTGTATACAATTATTGTGGGGCTGGACTGGCTGTTGTACACAATTATTGTGGGGCTGGACTGGCTGTTGTATACCATCATTGTGGGGCTGGACTGGCTGTTGTATAACATTATTGTGGGGCTGGACTGGCTGTTGTATACCATTATTTTGAGGCTGGACTGGCTGTTGTATACCATTATCGTAGAACTGGACTGGCTGTTGTATACTATTACTGCGGGCCTGGACTGGCTGTTGTATACCATTATTGTGTAACTGGACTGGCTGTTGTATACCATTATTAAGGGGCTGGACTGGCTGTTGTATACCATTATTGCTGGGCTGGACTGGCTGTTGTATACCATTATTGTGGGGCTGGACTGGCTGTTGCATACCATTATTGTGGGGCTGGACTGGTTGTTGTATACCATTATTTTGGGGCTGGACTGGCTGTTGTATACCATTATTGTAGAACTGGACTGGCTGTTGTATACCATTATTGCGGGGCTGGACTGGCTGTTGTATACCATTATTGTGGAACTGGACTGGCTGTTGTATACCATTATTACAGGGCTGGACTGGCTGTTGTATACAATTATTTCTGTGCTGGACTGGCTGTTGTATACCATTATTGTGGGGCTGGACTGGCTGTTGTATACTATTACTGTGGAACTGGACATGCTGTTGTATACCATTATTGCGGGGATGGACTGGTTGTTGTATACCATTATTGGGGGGCTGGACTGGCTGTGGAATACCATTATTGCGGGGCTGGACTGGCTGTTGTATACCATTATTGCGGTGCTGGACTGGCTGTTGAATACCATTATTGTGGGGCTGGTCTGGCTGTTGTATACCATTATTGTGGAACTGGACTGGCTGATGTATACCATTATTGTGGGGCTGGACTGGCTGTTGTATACCATTATTGCGGGGCTGGACTGGCTGTTGTATACCATTATTGTGGCGCTGGACTGGCTGTTGTATACAATTATTGTGGGGCTGGACTGGCTGTTGTACACAATTATTGTGGGGCTGGACTGGCTGTTGTATACCATTATTAAGGGGCTGAACTGGCTGTTGTATACCATTATTGCTGGGCTGGACTGGCTGTTGTATACCATTATTGTGGGGCTGGACTGGCTGTTGCATACCATTATTGTGGAGCTGGACTGGCTGTTGTATACCATTATTGTGGGGCTGGACTGGCTGTTGTATACCATTATTGTAGAATTGGACTGGCTGTTGTATACCATTATTGCGGGGCTGGACTGGCTGTTGTATACCATTAATGTGGAACTGGACTGGCTGTTGTATACCATTATTACTGGGCTGGACTGGCTGTTGTATACCATTATTTTGGGGTTGGACTGGCTGTTGCATACCATTATTGTAGAACTGGACTGGCTATTGTATACCATTACTGTGGAACTGTACTGGCTGTTGTATACCATTATTGCGGGGCTGGACTGGCTGTTGTATACCATTATTACAGGGCTGGACTGGCTGTTGTATACCATTTTTGCTCGGCTGGACTGGCTGTTGTATACCATTATTGCGGGGCTGGACTGGCCGTTGTATACAATTATTGTGGAGCTGGACTGTCTGTTGTATACCATTACTGTGGAACTGGACTGGCTGTTGTATACCATTATTGCGGGGCTGGACTGGCTGTTGTATACCATTATTGTGGGGCTGGACTGGCTGTGGAATACCATTATTGTGGGGCTGGACTGGCAGTTGTATACCATTATTGTGGGGCTGGACTGGCTGTTGTATACCATTATTGCGGGGCTGGACTCGCTGTTGTATACCATTATTGTGAGGCTGGACTGGCTATTGTATACAATTATTGTGGGGCTGGACTGGCTGTTGTATACAATTATTATGGGGCTGGACTGGCTGTTGTGTACCATTATTGTGAAACTGGACTGGCTGTTGTATACCATTATTGTGGGGCTGGACTGGCTGTTGTATACCATTATTTTGGGGCTGGACTGGCTGTTGTATACCATTATTGTGTAACTGGACTGGCTGTTGTATACCATTATTAAGGGGCTGGACTGGCTGTGTATACCATTATTGCTGGGCTGGACTGGCTGTTGTATACCATTATTGTGGGGCTGGACTGGCAGTTGTATACCATTATTGTGGGGCTGGACTGGCTGTTGTATACCATTATTTTGGGGCTGTACTGGCTGTTGTATACCATTATTGTGGGGCTGGACTGGCTGTGTATACCATTATTGCTGGGCTGGACTGGTTTTTGTATACCATTATTGGAGGGCTGGACTGGCTGTGGAATACCATTATTGCGGGGCTGGACTGGCTGTTGTATAGCATTATTGTGGGGCTGGTCTGGCTGTTGTATACCATTATTGTGGAACTGGACTGGCTGTTGTATGCCATTATTGTGGGGCTGGACTGGCTGTTGTATCCCATTATTGCGGGGCTGGACTGGCTGTTGTATACCATTATTGTGGGGCTGGACTGGCTGTTGTATACAATTATTGTGGGGCTGGACTGGCTGTTGTACACAATTATTGTGGGGCTGGACTGGCTGTTGTATAGCATTATTGTGGGGCTGGACTGGCTGTTATATACCATTAATGTGCGGCTGGACTGGCTGTTATATACCATTATTGTGGGGCTGGACTGGCTGTTGCATATCATTATTGTGGAACTGGACTGGCTGTTTTATACCATTATTGCGGGGCTGGACTGGCTATTGTATACCATTATTGAGGGGCTGGACTGGCTGTTGTATACCATTATTGTGGAACTGGACTGGCTGTTGTATACCATTATTGTGGGGCTGGACTGGCTGTGGAATACCATTATTGCGGGGCTGGACTGGCTGTAGTATACCATTATTGTGGGGCTGGACTGGCTGTTGTATACAATTATTGAGGGGCTGGACTGGCTGTTGTACACAATTATTGTGGGGCTGGACTGGCTGTTGTATACCATTATTAAGGGTCTGGACTGGCTGTTGTATACCATTATTGCTGGGCTGGACTGGCTGTTGTATACCATTATTGTGGGGCTGGACTGGCTGTTGTATACCATTATTTTGGGGCTAGACTGGCTGTTGTATACCATTATTGTAGAACTGGACTGGCTGTTGTATACCATTATTGCAGGGCTGGACTGGCTGTTGTATACCATTATTGTGGAACTGGACTGGCTGTTGTATACCATTATTACTGGGCTGGACTGGCTGTTGTATACCATTATTGCTGGGCTGGACTGGCTGTTGTATACCATTGTTTTGGGGTTGGACTGGCTGTTGTATACCATTATTGTAAAACTGGACTGGCTGTTGTATACCATTACTGTGGAACTGTACTGGCTGTTGTATACCATTATTGCGGGGCTGGACTGGCTGTTGTACACCATTATTACAGGGCTGGACTGGCTGTTGTATACCATTATTGCTGGGCTGGACTGGCTGTTGCATACAATTATTGTGGAGCTGGACTGGCTGTTGTATACCATTACTGTGGAACTGGACTGGCTGTTGTATACCATTAATGCGGGGCTGGACTGGCTGTTGTATACCATTATTGTGGGGCTGGACTGGCTGTGGAATACCATTATTGTGGGGCTGGACTGGCTGTTGTATACCATTATTGCGCGGCTGGACTGGCTGTTGTATACCATTACTGTGGGGCTGGACTCGCTGTTGTATACCATTATTGTGGGGCTGGACTGGCTGTTGTATACAATTATTGTGGGGCTGGACTGGCTGTTGTATACCATTATTATGGGGCTGGCCTGGCTGTTGTGTACCATTATTGTGGAACTGGACTGGCTGTTGTATACCATTATTGTGGGGCTGGACTGGCTGTTGTATACCATTATTTTGGGGCTGGACTGGCTGTGGAATACCATCATTGTGGAACTGGACTGGCTGTTGTATACCATTATTGTGGGGCTGGACTGGCTGTTGTATACCATTATTGTGGAACTGGACTGGCTGTTGTATACCATTATTACGGGGCTGGACTGGCTGTTGTATACCATTATTGTGGGGCTGGACTGGCTGTTGTATACCATTACTGAGGAACTGGACTGGATGTTGTATACCATTATTGTGGGGCTGGACTGGCTGTTGTTTACCATTATTGTGGAACTGGACTGGCTGTTGTATACCATTATTACGGGGCTGGACTGGCTGTTGTATACCATTATTGCTGGGCTGGACTGGCTGTTGTATACCATTATTGTGGGGCTGTACTGGCTGTTGTATACAATTATTGTGGGGCTGGACTGGCTGTTGTATACCATTATTGTGGGGCTGGACTGGCTGTTGTATACCATTATTGTGGGGCTGGACTGGCTGTTGTATACCATTATTTTGAGGCTGGACTGGCTGTTGTATACCATTATTGCGGGGCAGGACTGGCTGTTGTATATCATTATTGTGGGGCTGAACTGGCTGTTGTATAGCATTATTGTGGGGCTGGACTGGCTGTTATATACCATTATTGTGCGGCTGGACTGGCTGTTGTATACCATTATTGTGGGGCTGGACTGGCTGTTGTATATCATTATTGTGGGGCTGGACTGGCTGTTGTATACAATTATTGTGGGGCTGGACTGGCTGTTGTACACAATTATTGTGGGGCTGGACTGGCTGTTGTATATCATTATTGTGGGGCTGGACTGGCTGTTATATACCATTAATG
Organism: Phyllobates terribilis; assembly: GCF_046119375.1. Lineage (NCBI taxonomy): Eukaryota > Metazoa > Chordata > Amphibia > Anura > Dendrobatidae > Phyllobates > Phyllobates terribilis. The sequence continues at coordinate 61,044,840 of NW_027362764.1, read as the reverse complement.
TGCGGCTGGACTGGCTGTTATATACCATTATTGTGGGGCTGGACTGGCTGTTGCATATCATTATTGTGGAACTGGACTGGCTGTTTTATACCATTATTGCGGGGCTGGACTGGCTATTGTATACCATTATTGAGGGGCTGGACTGGCTGTTGTATACCATTATTGTGGAACTGGACTGGCTGTTGTATACCATTATTGTGGGGCTGGACTGGCTGTGGAATACCATTATTGCGGGGCTGGACTGGCTGTAGTATACCATTATTGTGGGGCTGGACTGGCTGTTGTATACAATTATTGAGGGGCTGGACTGGCTGTTGTACACAATTATTGTGGGGCTGGACTGGCTGTTGTATACCATTATTAAGGGTCTGGACTGGCTGTTGTATACCATTATTGCTGGGCTGGACTGGCTGTTGTATACCATTATTGTGGGGCTGGACTGGCTGTTGTATACCATTATTTTGGGGCTAGACTGGCTGTTGTATACCATTATTGTAGAACTGGACTGGCTGTTGTATACCATTATTGCAGGGCTGGACTGGCTGTTGTATACCATTATTGTGGAACTGGACTGGCTGTTGTATACCATTATTACTGGGCTGGACTGGCTGTTGTATACCATTATTGCTGGGCTGGACTGGCTGTTGTATACCATTGTTTTGGGGTTGGACTGGCTGTTGTATACCATTATTGTAAAACTGGACTGGCTGTTGTATACCATTACTGTGGAACTGTACTGGCTGTTGTATACCATTATTGCGGGGCTGGACTGGCTGTTGTACACCATTATTACAGGGCTGGACTGGCTGTTGTATACCATTATTGCTGGGCTGGACTGGCTGTTGCATACAATTATTGTGGAGCTGGACTGGCTGTTGTATACCATTACTGTGGAACTGGACTGGCTGTTGTATACCATTAATGCGGGGCTGGACTGGCTGTTGTATACCATTATTGTGGGGCTGGACTGGCTGTGGAATACCATTATTGTGGGGCTGGACTGGCTGTTGTATACCATTATTGCGCGGCTGGACTGGCTGTTGTATACCATTACTGTGGGGCTGGACTCGCTGTTGTATACCATTATTGTGGGGCTGGACTGGCTGTTGTATACAATTATTGTGGGGCTGGACTGGCTGTTGTATACCATTATTATGGGGCTGGCCTGGCTGTTGTGTACCATTATTGTGGAACTGGACTGGCTGTTGTATACCATTATTGTGGGGCTGGACTGGCTGTTGTATACCATTATTTTGGGGCTGGACTGGCTGTGGAATACCATCATTGTGGAACTGGACTGGCTGTTGTATACCATTATTGTGGGGCTGGACTGGCTGTTGTATACCATTATTGTGGAACTGGACTGGCTGTTGTATACCATTATTACGGGGCTGGACTGGCTGTTGTATACCATTATTGTGGGGCTGGACTGGCTGTTGTATACCATTACTGAGGAACTGGACTGGATGTTGTATACCATTATTGTGGGGCTGGACTGGCTGTTGTTTACCATTATTGTGGAACTGGACTGGCTGTTGTATACCATTATTACGGGGCTGGACTGGCTGTTGTATACCATTATTGCTGGGCTGGACTGGCTGTTGTATACCATTATTGTGGGGCTGTACTGGCTGTTGTATACAATTATTGTGGGGCTGGACTGGCTGTTGTATACCATTATTGTGGGGCTGGACTGGCTGTTGTATACCATTATTGTGGGGCTGGACTGGCTGTTGTATACCATTATTTTGAGGCTGGACTGGCTGTTGTATACCATTATTGCGGGGCAGGACTGGCTGTTGTATATCATTATTGTGGGGCTGAACTGGCTGTTGTATAGCATTATTGTGGGGCTGGACTGGCTGTTATATACCATTATTGTGCGGCTGGACTGGCTGTTGTATACCATTATTGTGGGGCTGGACTGGCTGTTGTATATCATTATTGTGGAACTGAACTGGCTGTTTTATACCATTATTGCGCGGCTGGACTGGCTATTGTGTACCATTATTGAGGGGCTAGACTGGCTGTTGTATACCATTATTGTGGAGCTGGACTGGCTGTTGTATACCATTATTGTGGGGCTGGTCTGGCTGTTGTATACCATTATTGTGGACCTGGACTGGCTGTCGTATACCATTATTGTGGGCCTGGACTGGCTGTTGTATACCATTATTGCGGGGCTGGACAGGCTGTTGTATACCATTATTTTGGGGCTGGACTGGCTGTTGTATACAATTATTGTGGGGCTGGACTGGCTGTTGTATACCATTATTGTGGGGCTGGACTGGCTGTTGTATACATTTATTGTGGGGCTGGACTGGCTGTTGTATACAATTATTCTGGAACTGGACAGGCTGTTGTATACCATTATTGCTGGGCTGGACTGGCTGTTGTATACCATTATTGTGGGGCTGGACTGGCTGTTGTATACCATTATTGTGGGGCTGGACTGGCTGTTGTATACCATTATTGTGGGGCTGGACTGGCTGTTGTATACCATTATTGTGGAACTGGACTGGCTGTTGTATACCATTATTGTGGGGCTGGACTGGCAGTTGTATACCATTATTGTGGAACTGGACTGGCTGTTGTATACCATTATTGTGGGGCTGGACTGGCAGTTGTATACCATTATTGTGGGGCTGGACTGGCTGTTGTATACCATTATTGTGGGGCTGGACTGGCTGTTGTATACCATTATTGTGGGGCTGGACTGGCTGTTGTATACCATTATTGTGGAACTGGACTGGCTGTTGTATACCATTATTGTGGGGCTGGACTGGCAGTTGTATACCATTATTGTGGGGCTGGACTGGCTGTTGTATACCATTATTGTGGGGCTGGACTGGCTGTTGTATACCATTATTGTGGGGCTGGACTGGCTGTTGTATACCATTATTGTGGGCCTGGACTGGCTGTTGTATACCATTATTGTGGGGCTGGACTGGCTGTTGTATACCATTATTGTGGGGCTGGACTGGCTGTTGTATACCATTATTGTGGGGCTGGACTGGCTGCTGTATACCATTATTGTGGGGCTGGACTGGCTGTTGTATACAATTATTTTGGGTCTGGACTGGCTGTTGTATACCATTATTGAGGGCCCGGACTGGTTGTTGTATACCATGTGGACTTATTACAAGCCCAGACAATCTGCTATTAACTCCCAGTGACTACAGGGAGGTGTGGAGGGACAATGAGTAATCTAGTGTAATGATCTGTAAAATTCCTCTGCTTAAAGGAAGGTCAATTCAGCAGTTGTATTTATTTTCTTTCACAAAGAGAGTAATATTATATACTATAATTATCTCCGCTGAAGGCTGGTCCACATCAAACACTGCTCAAGGGTCAATAGAAGCAGAGACATTCAGCTTTTTATTTGCAATGTTCTCAATTACCATCTAATGCAACAATGCACAGCAACCTTTGACGAAAATCAAATTATATGTTTTAATGTGCAAAAATTCTCAGTTATAAAAATGATGTGTAGCTTATGATGAAGTGCAATTATACAATTACACTAGTAATTATACGCAGCGTAGAAATCAGACTGTAAAGTTTCCAGGCATGAATTTCACCTTTTTTTCTTGTATTTGTCTGAAGATTTTTTTTGCTGTTGTTTAACTTTACACCCTGCCATGACCTATAGAGGCTAGAGCTGAGGGTTGTAGTCCAGTGTCAGCCAAGGGCTTGACTCATGGCCCATTGGCCCAGTGGAAAACCAAAGATCTCTGTCTAGGCTGTACAAACCACAAGAGGTATATGATGCCCAAAGCCATGACACATGACACAATATGGAATCATAATACGGCCATGTACATGGCTCTTAGGAAATTTCATAGAAATACAAGCAAGTTCTTGTGAAATGGCCTTTGTAAAATTCAACTTTTTGGAAAAAAATTGGCTTTGGACAAGCAACTTGACAATTATAGGAGATGAAAGACGTAGAACCCTCTGGCAGTATCTAGAATATTGCAGCATGTACTTTATTTCTCAACATATCAAGCCCTTTGAATTTTTGGTAAATCCACATGTGTAACACTAAATCTTGACCTCAGCAATTTATTATTTATAATTCACACATCCTCCTAACCACAAAAATAACTAACTCAAGACAAAAATATATGCAATAGAATAGTTATGAAAAATTCTTCAAAACTATAGATAACAATAAGAAAATGAGACTTTTACTCCCCAAATGATAAAACGAAATTAATCTAACAATACACATACATATACATTACATATACAGGGTGGGCCATTTATATGGATACACCTAAATTAAATGGGAATGGTTGGTGATATCAACTTCCTGTTTGTGGCACATTAGTATATAGGAGGGGGAAAACTTTTTCCAGATGGTTGGTGACCATGGCGGCCATTTTGAAGTCGGCCATTTTGGATCCAACTTTATTTTTTTTCAATGGGAAGAGGGTCATGTGACACAGCATATCTTCACAGCATAGACAATTGCCTTCAGATGACCCCAAAGATAAAAGTCTAAGGGGGTCAGATCGGGAGACCTTGGTGGCCATTCAACCGGCCCACGACGACCAATCCACTTTCCAGGAAACTGTTCATGTAGGAATGCTCGGACCTGACACCCATAATGTGGTGGTGCACCATCTTGTTGAAAAAACTCAGGGAACGTGCCATCTTCAGTGCATAAAGAGGGCAACACATCATCATGCAGCAATTTCAGATATCCAGTGTCATTTAGGTTTCCATTGATGAAGAATGGCCCCACGATCTTTGTACTCCATATAACACACCATACCATCGAGATATGAGATGTGCAGCATCTGAAACAATGGATACTGGAAGCCTGTGCCAGCATTTCTTCTGCGGTGTTGCTATCAGTGTGTCAAGAGTGGGAGAAGAGGGTTGCATTGACAATCCAACACAATGGGCAGCACTTTGAACACATTTTATAAGTGGTCATAAACTTGTAAAAAACTCATGAAAGAATAAAGTTACGTTAAAACCAAGCACACCATTGGCCGCCACAGTCACCACCCATCTGGAAAAGTTTTCCCCCTCCCATATACTAAAGTGCCACAAACAGGAAGTTGATATCACCAACCGTTCCCATTTAATTTAGGTGTATCCATATAAATGGCCCACCCTGTACAATTTTGTAAGTATTTTGTTTAGATGTCCTCGTAAAATTTGCCAACTTTCAGGGGAATATTGGTTGAGACACACAAAGTGCTTAGCAAACTTTCCTCAGTAGCCATCGCTGGTCTCACCGGCCACTCATCTTACATGCTTTTTCTTTATGCCCTAGCTCACCTCTTCTGTGCACCCCAAATGTAAGCTTGAACATTACCACACAGTATCATGGTAAAACATACAAGAAACCTTCCAGAAGCACTGCCTACCAGAAGGTGTCATTGGCAGCACCCAGTAGAGTATCAATGAACTTTATCAAGAATTCAAAGGAACTCCAGTTTTCCTCATTCTGGGAAATTTATCTAGTATGATTTTTGAACATAATAATAAACAGTCCAAAATTTAAGGGATTACCTGAATTTTTTAAAACAATGTTGGTAAATGCAAGCATGTCCTAGTCCAGAAGGAGCCAAGTTTATGTGATGAACCAGCCAGGATTGGGCATTTACAGAGGTTGTCCAGTGACATAAAGTTAACACCTATCCAGAGGTTGGTGATAACTTAATGATTGGTGGAGATTCAACTTGTGGGACTCACACTGGTCAGCAGAATTGGAAATTTTTATCCCCGATGGGGCACTTTTATCCCCATTACAAAGTGAAGTGGCTGGTCGGGTGTACAATCTCTGCTTCATTCATTCTCTATGGCGCTGCAGGAAAAAGTCAAGTGGAGCATTTGGCGGTCTCATAGAGCTTGATTCATCAAAGCCTTCATGCCAGAATTCTGATGTATAAATTTTGAAAATTCTCAAAATTTAGGCACAAACTTTGTGATTTTTGGCATTTTAACACCAGTTTCTTCCCGGTCCACCACAATGGGTGGAGACAGAATGGAGTTGTCTACAAATATCTGAAGGGATGTCACAGTGTAGAGAGATCATCCTTAGTCTCATTTGCACATGGAAACACTAGAAGCAAAGGAATGAAACTGAAAGGGAGAAGATACAGATTAGATATTAGAAATAACTTTTTGACAGTGAGGGAGATCAATGAGTGGAACAGGCGGCCACGAGAGGTGGTGAGTTCTCCTTCAATAGAAGTCTTCAAACAGTATCTGGACAGACATCTGTCTGAGATGGTTTAGTGAATCCTGCATCGAGCAGGGGGGTGGACACGAGGACCCAGGAGGTCCCCTCCAACTCTAAGATTATAGTTTTCTATGAATCTATGAGTTGTGGGGTCGTGATTTCACAGCTTGTCTAATTCATGATGAGCTGTGGCATTCTGTAAGTCAGAAATCTCACTCTAATCCTTTACTGGAGTGAGATTACTGGCGTAGCTGGAAGAGGCGCTCGACGCTCGTCAGACACCAAAGATTCATCTCTTCATGAATCTGGAGCGATTGATGCCGGCATGCCCCCTCCTCATAAAGATCTTGATGAATCAGGCCCATAGGGTATGAGTGGAGCAGCAGTCGAACATGCGCACTACTGCTCAATTCTAACAGGGATAAAAGTATCCCGTTCTGCCGATCACTGTGCACACCAGCAGTTGGACCCCACCTATCGAGAGAGAGATTGTTTTTTTTCTCCAGCAAAGTTCAGGTCCCCATTCTTTTCAATGGAGTTCGGGTTCTGGTTCAAATTTGGGTACAGTTCAGGTACCAGAACTCGACCTTCCACGGGTCCGCTCATCTTTAATCAGGACTTAAATCCTTTCTGTTTTAGTTTCTTTTGAACATAAAGCAGAATGACTTATCAGAAGTTTGTAAGTGCTCTAAATGCCGAATCGCCCCTTCTTCTCTATGGGGTGCGAAAAGACTCATTTCTTGTATTTTTCTTATACCTTCCACTATGATTTTTTTTAGTAATGGGAAAGCATGGGTTACCATGGTTCTGTGCCTTTATTTGTGTAGTGTTGCTTCTCTGCCGTGTTTGTTTTTATATAAGGTGTGTATTCTATGGATTTTCAATAAAGAATCGTTGACTTTTTTATTATCTATTTGTTTATCATGGCTATAGGATTGCATTATTGTATATCATTGTTGTATTGGATGGATAAACCTTCACCCGGTACTGCCGTCTGTGTAAATGGGATGATATATTGTATGGCTGCCGGGTTAGTAATGATGCTATGAAGTAATCTGTAGGATGATTCATTAAAATACAAAAAAAAGGACTTAATTCCCGCTGCGTTGCTTTGACCCTTCCCTAGCAGTAGATCTCAGTAATGTTTTTGGATAGCGATATTAATGGGTCATTGGTAAACATGAATTTCCCGGGCAGGCTTACCTGTTTGTGAGCGTGGTCATAAGAATTAATATGGTTGTCAAACTCCTGGTGCTTGTGGTATTGCTTGTCACATAATTCACAATAGAAATTAGCCTTCAAATCCTCTAGAGCGTTCGCTATGCTTTTTCCCTTTTCCGCGTAGCCCTGTAAGGAAACAAACAAAAAAAAGAGAATAATGTTGAATTTTTTTCTGAAATATAACAATGTGATAAATGCAGAATATTTTACAACATTAAAAAAATACAGTTGTGACGATACAGCCTATAACCTTAATAAGCCAGACGATTAGATTTGTTAAGTCAAGAGAAATACACTATTATCTTTGCGTTTCTGTTGACTTGTAAATGTATTTCAAGAAGGACATAAAATTATTTGTATAAACCTGATTGATGTCTCCTCTTGGGTCTGTGAAACAATGTTGTTTGCTACTATTCTAATTGCATATTATACTAAGTCAGCTGAATGTTGATTTAAAGAGCCCCTGCTATACCAGCTATGTAAATTGATTAGCTCAAACAATGAGACATGATGGAGCCCTGCACCTTTACCTCTAACCTCTTACCTGTGAATGTGTACTTGCAAGGACAACTGTAACTATTTTTAAGGGGCAGGTGCTTCTATTGATACAGAAATTAGAAACAGACTTTACCCAAAGAGACACAGATTTGGATTCTACATGATTCTAGCCTAAAGGTATATAGCCCTGACCGGAAAGATACGGATCTGCTCCATTGACCATCAGAGAGACCATGGAGACATTTGGGGAAACCAGGCTGGGATGATGAATTCACCTGGCCCCATGGATATGTTGTTTGGGGTTGCCAGTCAGGACCATCCGGTCACCTGGAACCCATGGAGACATTCGGAGAAGCCAGATTGGGACCCACTGGTCATCAGGCCCCATGGAAACTCTCGGAGAGGCCAGGGTGGGACTCTCGGCTCTCCTGGCCTTGTACATTGATGGACTGCTAGCTTCTTAAGCTTGCAGCTATCTTCTCTCTGTGGGGGCCCAGCAGAAGCGGGGGGCCCTGGAAGTCCCAAAGTCGCAGCTGTTCTATCCCAGGCGGGCCAGCAGTAGGATGAGACTGTGTAATGTTGTACCATCTTGGGTATGTGATGGGACTGTTCTATGTGTTTATTGTCCGCTTTGTGGTTCAATAACGTATTGCCACACTGTTTTACACTCATCCTGTGTTGTCTGAGTAGCGTTACGCCCACAGAAGACCCCAGGTCTTCACAACTGTTTATATAAAATGGAACATTTCTGATGTTTTAATTTTTTTTTTATTTTTTCTAAATGTCTTTCTTTTTTTTTCTTTCATGATACATGATAATAAAGAAATTCCCAATACTTAATCTCTGTATTCTGTACTATAAAACAACCATCTGCACACATGTGCCATATAGGGCATATTTTACTTAATAAAATAATAACATATTATGAAGCACAGCTCCTAGGGTAGATTCCAAGGCCTCAGTGAGTCACCCTAATGTACATTGTACCCTTCATATTATGGATTCATATATAGGGGTGTAACCACAAAATGCTAGGCTCCATAGCAAGTTTTTCAATACCCCTTTTATCCCCTACCAAGTAATATTGCCCCCTTTTATGGCCCTCCCAGTAATATTGCCACCTTTTATGGCCCTCTAGTGATAATGAAACTCTTATGCTAGCTAATAATGTCCACCTTTATGTCCAAGACAGTAATAATATCCCTTTTATGCCTCCATCTAGTAATAATGCATCCTTTTATGTTTCAGTACATAATAATGACTGTTTTATGGCTCACCCAGAAATAATGTCCCCTTTTATGTTCCACCCAGTAATAATGCCCCCCTTTATGCCTCATCCACTAGTAATGCCCCCTTTAATTCCGCACCCAGTAATAATGCCCCCTTTTATGTTCCACCCAGTAATAATGCCCCCCTTTATGCCTCATCCAGTAGTAATGCCCCCTTTAATTCCGCACACAGTAATAATGCCCCCTTTTAAGCCCTACCCAGTAATAATTCCCCCCTTTATGCCTCGCCCAGTAGTAATGCCCCCTTTAATTCCCCACCCAGTAATAATGCCCCCTTTTAAGCCCTACCCAGTAATAATCTCCCCTTTTATGCCCCACTCAATAATAATGCATCCTTTTATTCCCCATTCAGTAATAATGTCCTCTTTAATTTCCCACCCAGTAATAATGTCCTTTTTATGCCCCACCCTGTAATAATGCCCCCTTTTATGCTCTATTCATTAATAATGCCTCCTTTAATGCCCAAACCAGTAATAATGTCCTTTTCATACCCCACCAAGTAATAATGCTCCCTTTTATGCCCAACCCTGTAATAATACCCCCTGTTATGCCCCATTCAGCAATAATGCCCCCTTTAATTTCCCACCCAGTAATAATGTCCTTTTTATGACCCAACCAGTAATAATGTCCCCTTATATATCCAAGTTCAGTAATAATTACCCCATTTTTGCCCCAACCAGTGATAATGCCCCCTTTTATGCCTCCACCTTTTATGCTCTACTAATAATGACCCTTTTATGGCTCACCCAGTAATAATGCCCCCTTTTAGGTTCCGCACAGTAATAATGTCCCTTTTATGCCCCACACAGTAATAATGCCCCATTGTATGCTCCACATAGTAATAATGCCCCATTGTATGCCCCATCCAGTAATAATGCCCCCTTTTATGAACTATTTGTACCTGAAATAAAAAAAATCAACTTATACCCACCTATCCCTGCTCTCACAACAAGTAGGGGCTTTGCCTCCTGTGATAGGCAGCTGACATAATCACCCTATGGGCTAGGAGAGTAAATGGTGGAGCTGGGATCAATGGCTCTCTGCTTTGTTATAGATTTCAATGCAAAGGGACGTTTCTAATCTCAATATGAATAACCTTGTGGATGGGACTGAGATTAAAGTGTCAATCTTTGCAATAACACAAAACTGTATAAAGTAATAAAAAATGAGCGAGATTGTATATTACAATCATGGCCACCACTTGGCAAATGAAGTTTAATGTTGATAAATGTAGAATAATGCACCTAGGACTGAGTAATCCTATTGCTGCAGACACATTAAATGGGAGTATACTCGGGACTACAGAACAGGAGAAGGACTTGGGTATTCTGGTTACAAGTAAGCTGAGCAGCAGTACTCAATGTCAGGCAGCAGCCGCAAAAGCAAATAAGATTTTAGAGTGTATAAAAAGAGAGATAAAATCCTGTGATCCCAATCTATTGTTATCCCTCTATAAATCACTGATCAGGCCACATCTTCAACATGGGATCCAGTTCTGGGCTCCGTATTTTAAAAAGAATAGAAATAGAATAAAAGAAAGCTAGAGTGAGTTCAAAGGCGGCAACCAATGAGAGGTTGGAAAAGTCGGGCTTGTTTAGCTTTGACAAAAAAGTTGCGTCAGAGGCATGTGTGGTCAATGCAAAGGACTGAGACTTGATTTATTTCTTTCAAAGACCTCATAAAGGACCCAGGGAGATTCTGGCAGCTAAATAAGAAAGGGTTCTTTACAGTTAGAGCAGTCAGACTGTGGAATGTCTGACCACAAGAGATAGTAATGGAAAACGCTATATCAGTTTTTAAAGAAGGGCTGAGGCTTTTCTCACAACAAATGGCATCGTGGGTTCTAAATAAATTAGTGATAAAGAATGTAGAACTGGTGGAGAAAGGTTGAACTTGATGAACTTATGTTTTTTTTCAACCTATATAACAATGTAACTATGTCCACTGTCCCCGCTATTTGCTAGATGATGCTAGTTATGCTTTATCTGTATCACCACCTAAAGAGGTGTCTGCTCTGCGATGCAGAAACGATTTTGCCGGCACACTCGGCTCTGCTATATCTTTACATGTTTATTTCTGACAAGCACAAGACATAATTTTTGACATAATCTATATTGAGATATAAAACCAGGATCTTCCCGCGGCCAAGCGTTCTGCTCTTGTAGAAATCACAGATCTTGTTTTGCTCCTTCCATTTCATTTCTGACAGCCGTGGATGATGGCCATCGATTGCCCATGAAAGTAGTCTGTGGACAGACTGTGGTCAGCTAATAGGATAGGAAAACCTGCAAGAGCCTTCCGAGGGAATACAGTCCATGAAAAATATATGAGGACGTAGGGATGGAGATTAGAGGTCCGGCACCAATTACATAGACAGGCCAAGGTGAGGGGTGGAAACTTCAGAGTTCTGATAGAAAGATATTTTCTGTTACTTAGTAATTAGAGATCTGATTTTTTTTCCCTACTTTTGCTTCTTGTCATTTCTCTATTACTTACACAAGACAGAATATAGTTTTCTTTGCAACTATTTTTTATTGCTAAAAATCCTCTAAACTAAAAATCTAATAATACAATTTTGTACACAGACTTGATTAAAAAAATCTACTAAGGTTTAGTGTCTACAGCTTCAATGCAGAATTATTTGTCTCCTTGGTTACAGACTACGAGCAAACCCTGCGTAGTCAGATCCTGTAGTTATTCTCTGTCATTTACTTCTTACTATCTTTACAAATGTATCTTAGTAATAAGTAGGAAATCGATGGAAGGAGATATGACTTCAGGTTCTGGGACATTTGATAATGTCTTTTATCATGGACACATATACTGTGCCTTGAAAAAGTTGAATAATTTTCAAATTTATATATTTAAAATATTTAGAAAACCATGTATCATTTCCTTTACACTTCACAAATACTTGCTACTTTGTGTTGGTATTTCACATAAAATCCCAATAATGATGTACAGTACAAAGTTATATTGTGGTACCGTGTTAGCCAGAAAAATCGATGTAAATACTTTTATCTCCAAAAATGACAAAAGTATTCTCGGAGTGATACCTTTATTGGCTAACCAGAAAAAAAATTAAAAAAATAATAATAAAAAAAAATATATATATATATATATATATATATATATATATATATATATATGCAAGCTTTCAGAGCACAGAGGCTCCTTCTTCAGGCAATATTACATTGTAATATTACATTGACAATATTATATTGTATAATGCCTGAAGAAGGAGCCTCTGTGCTCTGAAAGCTTGCATATATCTATATATATTTTTTTTTTTTCTGATTAGCCAATAAAGGTATCACTCCGAGAATACTTTTGTCATTTTAGGGGATAAAAGTATTTACATTAACATTCCAATAAAATACATTTAAATTTATGGGTGTGACTTGAAAAAATGTGGAAAAGTTCACAGGGCATGAATACTTTTTCAAGGCACTGCAAGTCTGCATTGGAGCTGTAGACAGAATTTTTTAATCAAGGTTAATTGTACTATTTGACTATCTGAATAGTAATGCGCTGCAGAACATGTTGACTCGTTATTAAGATTATTTCTAGCTTTCAGGTGGAAGATAAGTGTCTGTCTACTACAGTCTAGGGAACTATTCACATGGCAGATTTTTCACGCATAGTCTCTTTCAAAAAGTTGGAGAATGGGGTTCCACTCTGCTCCAATTTGGGGCCAAACTAGTACATTCAAGTGAATTGATCGTGTAACAGACACCATTATTGCAACCTGTGTCTATATGCTTTATCAGTTGTTATAGAAAGGGGTGCTTTTAGCCCGACACTTAAAGGGTTTTTTTCACCTTTGAAGACATATGTTTTTATTTCTTTATTGTATATATTTGAGGCTAAAAATCATTTTGGCTATTGGGTTTCATTAGAAATTTTACACCCTTTGGCTTTTACAGGCTCTTTATTTCCGTTAACTCATTCTGCAGCCAGCAATAGACAGTGCAACACAGGGGAAACAGAACGCAAACCGTGCACATTTTTTAATGAAATCCAATTGCAAAAATTCTTTCTAGCCCTCAGTACATGCTTTTAAATAAAAATAAAAAGGACCTAAAAGTGGACCAAAACTCCTTTAAATGAATGGTTGGCATATAATGCTACATTTACAGTGGCTTCTGTAAGATAATCAGAATTGCTTGATCACAGTGGGTAAGATAAACTGGATCCAGGGCAATCATTGGTTTATATACATTTTCTTAAATATGTCTTTGTTACCACTGACAGGGGACCCTCTATCCAAAGCTGAGAACCCATTATATTAAGATTTGTTATGATGTAGCATTGACTTTTGCTCCTGTTTTTGCTCTGTAGCTTTAACGGTTCTATATCTGTATGAAACGACACAAATGACTTCGAGATTATTTTTACTTCTTGCATCTCAGTAGGAAAAATATACAGTGGGAGAATATATACCCACAGTAGGAGAGCTGCATATGTTAATCTGAAACCGCAGATTGCTTTTTAAGCATATTAAACATATGCTGCAAATGGAAACATATTAGCGATGCTTTTTCCCATAAGGCTTTTTTGCCTTTTTAGACGTTTCCGAAGTCAGAAATTATCGGGGAAAGAAATTATTTGATTAATACATTAACACCCAATCTGATATTCTCCTTATTGCCGCCATTAGGAAATTGATGTGGTGTAAATTCTGCCGTAATGGTCTATATCTGACGAGGAGCTCGGTACATAATAATTACGCATAATTATACAGCACATTAATTTTGAGAGGCGGCACATTGTTTCTATTTTGTATTTATCGCCCTTTGATGTTTACAAAGAAATAATGTTCATTATGATACTTGATGATGTATTAAGTCGGGAAGATTACATCTCTGTAAAAAGTAATATGTGATAAATAATTATGGCTATAAAATAGAAGGACTTCCTTATCAAGCCTCTAATCGGTGGCGGTGTCCAATCCAACCTGAAGAGGAGTTGTAAGTGATCAGCAGAAAAGGATCTATAGCACCATTCTTGCCTAGTGGCTGAAGATGGTATTGCAGTTTAGCGCCATTCACTTAAATGAGACTGAGCTTGTAATGCCTGGCTGGTACTGGAGTGGCGCTGTTTAAAAAAAAATGCTTTGTCTAATCTTATACCGTTCCGTCCTCTCTGTGGTTTGCTTGTCTTCTTTCAATGGAGGTTCTCCAAAAATGTGTAGCCTAAAAAAACATTTTTAACAATTTTAAGAATTTACTGTTCTTGGTGGTCTCAAAGTTATGAGCCTGGGGTTGTATAGAGAGAAACAATTGAGTAGTATTGTAAAGTCATGGCCTAAACTAAAGTTTACATGAACCTATAGGCCATAGAGTGATACTGGGCCAACTTAAAGGGTTATTCCGAACATTAAGGCTAGGGATACACAGAGACCATGGCCATAACACCTGACGAACAGCAGTGCAATACAAGTGAATGGGGTTGCATTGTAATCCTGATGGTATTAGTCTAACCTCGTCTGACTTTTTGTGACTAGCTTGTACCTTCAGGTTTGCTTACTTGTGCTGTGATGTAGCAGTGATGCCGGGTGAGCCTTTTGCCCTGCAAAAGTCACCCAGTGGCTACCTCCATCTGGCTAATTAGCTCCCTGGCCTGGGTGTATAAATACCTGGTGTGTCTGAGAGGGAGGTGCCGGCAATATTCATTACTACTTGTGAGGCTTTAGCAAGAGCATTACTTCATTCCTCTCTGGAGCTTGAGGCTGTGTGTGCATTTGTTTGGAGTAGTCTAAAGCTAAGCAATTCTCCCCCTGATTGTCTACCCTTGTTGTCTATAGAGTTTAGTGGAGATCGACAAGTGCTCATCTCCTCCCATCCCTAGCCTTAGCCATATGCCAGGGAAAGTCAGGGCGAGGCACGCATGCTACGATTGGTGAAGAACCATTATAGGGACGGTAGTTGAGACAGGGTGACACTAGACCAGACTAAGAGGTCTCCACTTTCCCCTTTCCCTAGTGTCTGGGCTCCCTTTCCTTCTTCCCTCTGTGTTGCACTAAGTCTTTCCCACACCTTGCGTGACACTATGTAGCCATAGCCTAATGGTTATCATCTAACCAAACGTCTCAGTGGACATATTCCCACTAATCCTTAGAACTGGGCATTGAAATATCCCATCACAATAGATCTATGGAAAAGAAGCACTCAGCTCTTTCTGGCATTCCCATATCCAATGGATAGAGCGGTGGCACGCATTTATGGCCACCACCTTATGCCAAGGAGGCATTTAATAGTCCTGTCCCCAATCTGCAAGTTATCACCTATCCTTTGGATTGAGCATACCTTACAAAGGAGAGAGGCAGCTGTATGCTGCAACAGTTAGCATTTAACTCTTTTATTGCTGATAAAGAAGACCACACAAGGTCGGTTACCATTTTGCCATCCATTTAAGTGAGTTTCTAATAAATATCAACTTTTCTCATATCTTAATTTTTATTATGTTATTTACTAGAGAGGAATCACATTAGGCGGTCTGCGCTGTGAGAAATGAGGAGCCGTGGAGCTTCAGATAAGGTTTGCACTAGTACCAATGCGTTTCGGTCCATTGCAGAAACGCGTTGGTACTAGTGCAAACCTTATCTGAAGCTCCACGGCTCCTCATTTCTCACAGCACAGACCGCCTAATGTGATTCCTCTCTCGTAAATAACATAATAAAAATTAAGATATGTACCAAGGCGTTTCTGCACTGGACCGAAATGCGTCGTATTTTTCACCTTAAGAAAGGCTCCAAAATGCTTTGGTTCTAATAAAATCCTTATCTGAAGCTCTAAGGCTCCTCATTTCCCTCAGCGTAGCCCACCTAACATAATTCTCTCTATTCTGGTAAATACACCTCTAGAAGGTATCTCCTCAAGCCACAGGGCAGCAGCAGCGGATATTTATGGCTAAACAGGTGTTCCTTTTACAGAACACCACAATGTGAGTGCATCCATGTCCTCAGTGGTATTATTTTTAAATGGTATTGCTCTACTGCCTGCCTTTTTGTCCCTCTCTCTTTTTGTCCCTCTCTCATTTACTAGAGATGAGCAAATAAATTCACAGAACCCAGGTCAACATTACATAGCCGCTAGACAGATGCCCTGTGTGCATCACGCCGCAACGATGGCGTTGCCCCAGGTAGACGCCAGGCATTTTTTAATATGTGCACATTCTCCCAATATTATTTAAGGTTAAGGTTTAACTACTTCTCTTTGGTTCTGGAGAACATCTCCTTTTGGACCATTGATAGTTATTTGACCTGGAAGCCAGACCACTGCATACTCCGTGCCCCACACCCAGACCACAGACTGTCTACCCTAGAAGTTTCCCAGGAATACTTATCTGTAACATATAATTGGTGAGCTGAATTTACACTTTTTCTATTTTTTATATGAAAGAGTTTTAATCATAGAGAGAACCCTTTGGTAGACAATGGTTCACTGTTAGTGTTTCTGCCTCCCATGCAGCAGATCTTAAGTTTAAGAAGACCCAGCATAGATCTGGCAAAAGAAAAGACTGAACAAAAGTTGAATTTAGAAAGGTTAAAGGCTTTCAACCCCAGTAAGGTCATATAGTGCTTGAAAGATGGATCTGCCGCCCTTGAGCGGAGCAATAGTCATTTCATGGTTTTACATTGTGCCTTCACTCAGCTCTATTTCAGGTACATGCCTCTATAAGATATTATTAGTTTATAACGTTCCTGACATAGGACATATTAGTACATCTTATGTCCGGACCGCATGTATAGAGCCTGCACCATACCCACCAGATGTCTGCTGTATTACACAGCCTGCATCTGCCAGTAATAGCAGCAACCAGAGAAAGCTCCGGTCACAGCTGTTTAACCATATAAATACTGCTGTCTGTGAAAGCGGCATGTTAATGGACCGATTGTCAGAGCACACACGTACCCTTTAAATTCATTATTAATAATGAAATATCTTTGGATGCAATTCAAACTTGATTCTATAATTAAATTTATATATTTTTTTCTCCTCTTGCATAATTGAAATATCCTGGAATTTATTCAATTTGCTGGAGTGTGGGTATGACACAATAATGACTTCCCTCCTATAAGGCTTCTTTTAAAAACTGTTTGCCTAAGACTCCCACTACAAGTGAAATGAGCTGTTAAATCTACGGCGGGTGGCGTTCTGCGGGATCTCCTCACATTACTTCTGCAGCAGCCGTTTCACTACTTTCCATTCCGATATATTTAAAAATCCGCTGTAACTTTATAAAATCGTGGATTAGAAGATGTAGAGGGTCAAACTATTTAAGGAGGGACTGAACTGCACAACGCATTGGAGCAGGAGCGGACACAGACAGAAGAGGCCCCTGTGCAAAATACAATACATGGGCCCTTTGCAGTTCAATAGATCATCATAATACACAATTCCACCTGCTTTGAAGTTAGAAACGACCCCCTTACCGGTTGGGACCCTGTGCAGTTGCACCAATGGTATGCCCGCACCTGCACTGGAGAAGATCAATTAAGAAATTTTGGATTTCATTTTTTCTAATTTTAACTGGAAAAAGTGAATTCCATTGGTCTTGCTCCAATGCTATAGTGACCTGACCAGACATGCACTATGGCTCAGCTAAATAGACAGATAAGACAGATGAATAGATGGAAAGATGGATGGATGGATGGATGGTAGGAAGGAAAGAAAGATGAATGGGAAGATGGATGGATGGATGGATAGTAGGAAGGAAGGAAAGATGGATGGAAAGACGGATGGATGGATGGATGGATGGATGGATGGATGGATGGATAGTAGGAAGGAGGGATAGTAGCTAGGAGGGATAGCTAATACTAGAGAAGAGAGAGAGAGGATTCAAAAAGACCTAAATAAACTGGAGCAGTGGGCAGCAACCAACAGAATGGTTTTTAACAGGGAAAAATGCAAAGTACTACATCTGGGCAATAAAAATGAAAAAAGCATATACAGAATGGGAGGAATAGAGCTAAGCAACAGTACATGTGAAAAAGACTTAGGTATACTAATAGATCATAGACTGAACATGAGTCAACAGTGTGATGCAGCAGCAAAAAAGGCAAATACAATTCTGGGATGTATTAACAGAAGCATACAGTCTAGATCACGTGAAGTCATTATCGGTCTTTACTCCTCTTTGGTCAGACCTCATCTGGAATACTGTGTACAGTTTTGGGCACCACATTTTAAAAAAGACATAGACAAACTGGAGCAAGTTCAGAGAAGAGCGACCAGAATGGTGACTGGTCTGCAAACCATGTCCTATGAGGAACGGTTGCAGGATTTGGGAATGTTTAGCTTGCAAAAAAGAAGACTGAGAGGAGACTTAATAGCTGTCTACAAATATGTCAAGGGCTGTCACATTGTAGAAGGATCATCTTTATTCTCATTTGCAGAAGGAAAGACTAGAAGCAATGGGATGAAACTAAATGGGAGGAGACACAGATTAGATATTAGAAAAAACTTTTTGACAGTTAGGGTGATTAATGAGTGGAACAGGCTGCCACCAGAGGTGGTGAGTTCCCCTTCAATGGACGTCTTCAAACAGAGGCTGGACAGCCATCTGTCTGAGATGATCTAGTGAATCCTGCTTTGAGCAGGGGGTTGGACCAGATGACCCAGGAGGTCCCTTCCAACTCAACCATTCTATGATTCTATGATTCTATGATAAGGAAGGAAAGATGGATGGATAGATGGATGGATGGATGGATGGATGAATGGATGGATGGATGGATAGATGGATGGTAGGAAGGATGGATGGATGGATAGATAGATGGATGGATGAATGGAGGGATAGGTGGGTGGATGAATAGAAGGAAGGGTGGATGGATGGGAGGGGGGGTGGGTGGATGGAAAGGAGATGGGTGGATGGAAGGGGGGTGGTTGGATAGATGAGTGGATGGGTGGGTGGATGGATGGATGGAACAGTGGGTGGGTAGGTGGATGGATGGATGGATGGGTGGATTGGGGAATGAGTAGGTGGATAAATGGATAGGAGATCCATAGATACATACATACAAGATAGATATTGATATAAGATAGATACAGTAGATAGATAAGAGTGATACAGAAAATAAACAATAAATCTATTATAATATGTAAGTTGCCAATGTTTATTAGTTTAATTGTGTATATTATCTATATCATGGGATAAATAGATGATAGATAGAGATAGATAGATATAGAGATACAGTGCCTACAAGTAGTATTCAACCCCCTGCAGATTTAGCTGGTTTGATAAGATGCAAATAAGTTAGAGCCTTCAAATGCAAACGAGAGTAGGTTTTATGAACAGAAGCATAAATCTTACAAACCAAAAAGTTATGTTGCTCAGTTGAATTTTATTAAATTTTAAACATAAAAGTGTGGGTCAATTATTATACAACCCCTATGTTTAATATTTTGTGGAATAACCCTTGTTTGCAATTACAGCTAATAATCGTCTTTTATAAGACCTGATCAGGCCGGCACAGGTCTGTGGAGTTATCTTGGCCCACTCCTCCATGCAGATCTTCTCCAAGTTATCTAGGTTCTTTGGGTGTCTCATGTGGACTTTATTCTTGAGCTCTTTCCACAAGTTCTCAATTGGGTTAAGGTCAGGAGACTGACTAGGCCACTCCAACACCTTGACTTTTTCCCTCTTGAACCAGGCCTTGGTTTTCTTGGCTGTGTGCTTTGGGTCGTTGTCTTGTTGGAAGATGAAATTACGACCCATCTTAAGATCCTTGATGGATGAGCGGAGGTTCTTGGCCAAAATCTCCAGGTAGGCCGTGCTATCCATCTTCCCATAGATGCGGACCAGATGGCCAGGCCCCTTGGATGAGAAACAGCCCCACAGCATGATGCTGCCACCACCATGCTTGACTGTAGGGATGGTATTCTTTGGGTCGTATGCAGTGCCATCCAGTCTCCAAACGTCAAGTGTGTGGTTGGCACCAAAGATCTCGATCTTGGTCTCATCAGACCATAGAACCTTGAACCAGTCTGTCTCAGAGTCCTCCAAGTGATCATGAGCAAACTGTAGACAAGCCTTGACATGACGCTTTGAAAGTAAAGGTACCTTACGGGCTCATCTGGAACGGAGACCATTACGGTGGAGTACGTTACTTATGGTATTGACTGAAACCAATGTCTCCACTGCCATGAGATCTTCCTGGAGCTCCTTCCTTGTTGTCCTTGGGTTAGCCTTGACTCTTCGGACAAGCCTGGCCTCAGCACGGGAGGACACTTTCAAAGGCTGTCCAGGCCGTGGAAGGCTAACAATAGTTCCATAAGCCTTCCACTTACGGATGATGCTCCCAACAGTGGAGACAGGTAGGCCCAACTCCTTGAAAAGGGTTTTGTACCCCTTGCCAGCCTTGTGACCCTCCACGAACTTGTCTCTGATGGCCGTGGAATGCTCCTTTGTCTTTCCCATGTTGACCATGTCTGAGTGCTGTTCACAAGTTTGGGGAGGGTCTTAAATAGTCAGAAAAGGCTGGCAAAAGAGATCTTTAATCCACACATGTGAAGCTCATTATTCTTGGTGCCTGAACTACTTTTTAATACTTTAGGGGGACCAAACAGAATTCTTGTGGTTTGAGGGGTTGAATAATAAATGACACTCTGAATTAACTTTTAACGTTTTAAAAAAAAAAAAAAAAAAAAATTTGCTGCATTGCATTTCCCACTTCCAGGCTGATCTACAGTACAAATGTCACAATGCCAAGTTAATTCCGCATGTGTCAACCAGCTAAATCTGCAGGGAGTTGAATACTACTTGTAGGCACTGTAGATGGATAGATGATAGATAATAGATAGATTGATTGTGAAAAATGAAAGCTAATTAAAATAAACAAACAATGATGCAACATGGGGGCACATACTTTTCCTATGTACTAAATTGGTGATTTTTACTTTAGGAACAAAGTTTCCAGGTTTCTTTAAACTTTTACAGCTTGTAAGCAACATGGAGAGAACATCTAATCACTAAATGACTCTTTTCCAAGCTAAGCAGTATTTTAAGCTGACTGAGGGCAGACTAGAAATGTATCAGGTAGCAGTTTTATAAGTGTGGTTGGAGGTGAATAGCCGGTCAGGTTTCTAGACATACATCTATTGATCTATGTGCGTCTGAAACAAACAAGTTTCATAGTATCAATACCATCTACTGATGAATTATTAATATGGAGCAGGAATCTTATCAGAATGTGGATAATACTAAGAGTTGGAAGCCTCTTAACTAGTGTTGAGCCACCCCCGTAGTGTTCGAGTTCGGTTCGGTTCGTCGAACACCCGTGTGTTCGCCGAATTGTTCGTCGAACTGTTCGTCGAACACCTTCGAACACCGTTAAAACCAATGGCAGGCAAACAAAAACACATAGAAACACATAGAAAACACCTTCAAAGGTGTCCAAAAGCTGACAAACTGCTCAGAAGACACAACTAACACATGGAAAAGTGACAAGTACATATAGTCATGCGAAAAGAAAAGAGGTGGAGGAGTAAAAGGAGGGGGAGACACAGATATAGGCATGTCATGCCCTTCTAAAATCCAAAAAGTGAGAAGCCGAGACGGCCAGTCCGCTCCTGCCCGTGCCACCTCCGTGTCGCCGGGTTTGTGCCAGAGCCGCGGTGAACCCTGACGGCCAGCCCCCCTCTCCCAATACTGGTGCCTGTCCGCTGGTGGGTCGAGAGAGCCCCCCTGTGGTGGAGGCAGCTCTAAGCTTTTTAATTTAAATTGTCCCTCTAATTTGAATGAATACACTTTAAATCCATTTACAAGGATCTATTGGAGGGCAAGTCTCATGCCAGCAGCCGCGTAATTCCAGCTCCAGTAGCGTCCACTAAAGCTGCTGCAGTTAAAAAGCTTTTATAAGGATCGAGCTCGGCTGTCCACCGCAAGGCATCCTAGTGCCAGTACCAGCCCCTATGCCTTGGGGTGCCTCCTGATGCTCTTCACTAAGTATCCCGTGGTCCCGAAGCATTTCCTTTGAAAAAATTAAGTGTCCAAACTACAGGTGGTGTAGCTTGCTTAACAGCCGGGATAATCCGCTGACTAGCAGACACTGCTACTAGGCACAAAGTATTTCCTGGGCTAGATGCAGTTAAAAATTTGTAAGTAGATACTCTCGTTGGATGCTGAGAAAGCATTCCATAGAGTCTCCTGGCACGCCATATATGATTCTCTTAAAAAGCTTGGGGTAGGGGTCTAGGGGACCCTTTTATAGCCAAAATCACGGCCCTGTATCACAATACGTCACCTAGGCTGAAGATAAATGGAACTGTAGCACCGAGGGCTCGGTTGCTACAGACGTATTGCACCTCACCCAGAGGTGTGATATCTCACTCTCAGATAAGGATGGAGTGTGGATCAGGACCCGACACCTGCATGCATTACACCACATTGCCGTGGGGCAGGGCGACCAATATGCCCCTGAGATGGGCACGACAGTCCCTGTCCCTGGCTGGAGTGGGGGGAGGGAACACTGAGGAAGGGGAACCCTGCAGTGCAGGAGCAGGGAGGAAGCAGTTCCTGGGTGCATTGAGAAGGGAGTATAAAAGGTGGGCACCATCTTAGTTCAGTGCAGAGAAGTCTGAGCAGAAGTGGCAGGGAGCAGGGGCTCTGCATGAGCTCTGCTCCGGAGGCGGGCCTAGTAACAGAGGCCCAGGCCTGCAAGAGGGAGAAGGAAGGAAGAGGAGCGGAGAAGGCTCCAGGAACGAGGAATGAAGGGATCCCAGGGGTGCGGACGGGCGAGTCGCCACCGCACGCCCGAATCCACCTGCGTGGAGGGGTCAGGCCAAAGGGGGAGACCGGTCCCCGAACTAGTGGAGGCAGGAAACGACCCTCAGCTAGAAACCGGAGGCTCTGACATTTTATGTGGCGCAGCCCCTTGCTCCACCCGCTAGGAAGGCACCACATAGGGTCAGGGAAACTGGCGCCAAGTTTACCAAGAGGAGGCCCGAGGCAGCCGGACAGAAGTGTTGGTAAGAAAGGCCAGACAAAGGACACACAAAGGGGGTCCTGTGAAGCGCTCCAAAGTTATCTGGGAGTTGTCTGAGCCCCTCACCTGGTGAGCACAGTACGACGTGGGCAGCCGTTACCTGCAGACGTGGTCTGGATAATAAGAACTGTGAGTAAAGGCCCTGAACTGCATCACTGACTCCGTGTCGTTACTGCTGCTGCCCTGCACCATCACCCCCATCCTCCGCATACACTGCCCTGAGGCTATACTCCTCCCGTGGGGAGTTATGCTACGCTCTGCTGCACCCACAACACCAGCCTTAGCGGTCTGCCCTGTAACGGCGGTTCACTCTGACCGCAATCCACGGGTGGCGTAGTCGGACATTTAAACATCAAAACCACATAAATAGTTCCGCCACTGGTTTGACCGCCCTGAGCCACGGAACCGGATCGCCGCCACGAAGACTACAACCACCAGCATCCACCAAAAAGGGTCCGGCTCCGGGTGTCCCAAGGCCCAGGGGGTGCGTCAGAACATTTTCATCACCTTTCACAATCACCAATGGGACAAGGCAGGGATGTCCTCTGTCCCCTCTCTTATACATCCTAGTGACGGAGCACCTGCTCTCATCAATTCGCCATAACCCCAATATTAGGTGGATTGAGGTGGGAGGCACCGAGTACAAGTGCTCTCTATTTGCTGATGATGTCCTAGTATATATCACTCAATCACATATATCCATCCCTGCTGTTATGGCTGAAATAGATCACTTTGTTACATGGTAAAATTTTAAAATCAATGCAGCGAAGTCTGAGGCCCTCGATGTCTCCCTCCCTAAATCCATATAGGATTCCATCCAGTCCAACTTTCCCTTTGCCTGGCCCTCACAGGGTATCAAATACTTAGGAATTCCTATTCATAGAGACCTCTCCCATCTATGTTATCTTGATTTTGGGCCCTTTATTGAACAATTCCATACAGACCACGGTTGGCAAGTTAGAACTGTAAGATTCACTACGTGAACCACTGGTGTTTTGTGGAAAAGCACATGTACACCGCGTTCCAAATTATTATGCAAAAAGTGTTTAGGAGTGATAAGGGAAGAATTTGTTTGTTTGTCAGTTAAACTCATTGATGGTGATGTGTGTCAGGGCTCTTTATATCACTGTAAGCAATTGCAGAAACCTGTGCTAATTAGTTTGGCAGGTGTGTCCAATGAAAGGCAAGACTACTTAAGAAGGCTCTCTCACATTATTAAGCAGCCTACATTTTCTGCCAAAATGGGAAAGAAAAAGGATGTGTCGGCTGCTGAGAAGCAACAAATTGTGGAGTGTTTAGGTCAAGGCATGACTACAATCAACATTGTGCGATGATCAGGATGAAGTGTCTTGGCAATCAAGAAGTATGTAGCTGATTCACAGTACACACGTGTGCGTGCTGATAAGGGCAAATTGAGGACTCTTTCCTACAGGCAATTACGTCAGGTTGAAACAGCAGCGGCAAAAAAGCCTTGTCATAGCAGCAGACAAGTTTTTAAAGCTGCTTGTGCCTCCAACGTCCCCCGAACAACAAGATGCAGGGTCCTTCAGAGGTTTGCAGCTGTGCATATGCCATCCTGTCGACCTCCTCTATCCACTTCACACAAGCAGAAACGGCTCCAGTGGGCCAAACATTACATGAAGACTGATTTCAAAACTGTTTTGTTCACGGATGAGTGCCGTGCAGCGCTCGATGGTCCAGATGAATGGAGTGGAGGATGGCTGGTTGATGGACACCCCACGCAAACACGGCTACAGCGCCAACAAGGAGGAGGTGGAGTAATGTTTTGGGCTGGAATCATGGGGAGAGAGATTGTCGGCCCCTTTAGGATCCCTGAAGGCGCTAAAGATGAACTCCATAATGTATGTGGATTTTCTCAAACAGCACTTCCTGCCATGGTTCAAGAAGAAGAACCGTGTATTTCACAGCAAGATCATTTTTCTGCATGATAATGCACCATCTCATTCTGCACATAAAACATCTGCATCTCTGGCTGATATGGGCATAAAAGGGGACAAACTTATGGTGTGACCCCCATGCTCCCCTGACCTCTACCCCATTCAGAACCTTTGGAGCATCATTAAAAGGAGTGTCTATGATGGCGGGAGGCAGTTCACATCTAAGCAACAGCTCTGGGAGGGTATTCTGTCCTCATGCAAAATAATTGAAGCAGAAACCATCCAAAACCTGACAAATTCAATGGACGAGAGAGTTCAGAAGCTCCTTTCGAACAAGGGGTCCTATGTGAAAATGTAACATCACCTAGAATAAAGTTTTGAGTTGAAAACTGTTTGATTTCAGTTTCTAACAACCTGCTAATGCTTATAATTTCAAAAATGACCATTTTTTTGGTCTTTATTAAAATGAAAAGGTTGATCGAAAAGTTTGGGGGATCTAAGAGTGTGGCAACCCAGTAGTCATGATTACTTCGAATTCTGACAATATGAGGGTCATGCTGCAGGTAGTGCAGCAAGAAGGCACTTATGTGTCTTGTGCATCTCGGAGCCCCAAAATTATTTTCCGGGCTAGATGCAGCTAAAAATTATTTTTAATTTTAAATCTGGTGAAGCTTATTATAGATGGCCTAATAGGATCAGTGCTGCACACTGCTACAAAGCCCAAATTATTTTCCAGTCAAGATACAGATAAACATGATTAGTAATTTGAAAGCTTAAAACGGTTGGTAGGGTGATTTTAACCAATCATCAAGCTTTTACTCTCCCCAGGATGACACAGGGGTAGAAAAGTCGTTTCAGATCCATGATTTGTTCATCTTTATGAACGTGAGTCTGTCTACATTATCAGTGGAGAGCCGCGTGCGCTTATCTGTCAGCACACCACCAGCAGCGCTTAACACACGTTCAGACAGAACGCTGGCTGCGGGGCATGACAAGATCTCCAAGGCGTAAGTGGCTAGCTCCGGCCATTTATCCAGATTGGAAGCCCAAAAAGAGCAAGGGTCCAGTGACACAGTCGTGGCTTCAATGTTTACTTGGAGATACTCCTGTACCATCGTCTCTAGGCGTTGACTATGTGTCAGACTTCTTGTCTCCTGTGGCCTTGCAAAGGATGGGCTAAAAAAGTGGTGAAATGATTCCGCAAAATTGATGTTACCAGCAGATACTGTGGTTCTGTTACGGTTTGAGTGCTGAACACTTGACGGTCCCACGGTTGGCAAGTTGGAACTGTGAGATTCACTACGTGCACCACTGGTATTTTGTGGAAAAGCACATGTAAGATTCTGCAACAGTCTCTGCTGATACTCCTGCATGCGTGCATCCCTTTCTATGGCAGGAATAATTTCTGCAAATTTACTTTTGTACCGGGGATCTAACAGTGTGGCAACCCAGTAGTCAGGATTATTTCTAATTCTCACAATTCGAGGGTCATGTTGCAGGTAGTGCAGCAAGAAGGCACTCATGTGTGTTGCGCATCCAGGAGCACCAAGTCCCTGTTGTGTTGGTGGCGAGGTAGCAATCATGCTTCCTTCCTCTGTCCTCTCCCCCCAACCTCGCACAACAGAAATGTGATCAAGGTCTCCCTCATCTGATGAGTCTTCCATCAGTTCGTCCTCCACTTCTTCCTGGGCTCCTGCACCTTCCTCACTAGTTTGGCTGCTACCATGCGCCCTGGTAAAATCATCTCCCCCACCCTCACATGCCTGCCGCCTTGGTGCTGCCGACCGTCTGGACCTTGCAGATGTTAGCCCTTCCGCATACAACTCCTCCTCCTCTACTTCCTCCACCTCCTCTTGTGCCACCACCTGACTCAGAATTCTGTTTAACATGTGCTCCAGCATGTAAATCACCGGAATAGTCATGCTGATAATGGCATCGTCAGCACTAAACATCTTCATCGCCATTTCAAAACTGTGCAGAAGGGTGCATAGGTCCCTGATCTGAGACCACTCCTCCAGCGTGATTTGCCCCACCTCTGAATCTCGTTGGCCCAGGCTATACGTCAGAACGTATTGCACCAGGGCTTGTCGGTGCTGCCACAGTCGCTGCAACATGTGCAGAGTTGAATTCCACCGGGTAGGCACATCGCATTTTAGCCGGTGAAGTGGCAGGCCCAACGACTTCTGTAGAGATGTAAGTCGCTGAGCTGCGGGATGCGAACGGCGGAAGTGAGCACACAGCGACCGTGCCCTCTGCAGAAGGCCATCTAGTCTGGGATAGTGGGCTAAAAATTGCTGGACAACCAGGTTCAACACGTGAGCCATACAAGGCACGTGTGTGACATTGCCCCGGCGAAGGGCCGCACCCAGGTTTGCAGCATTGTCGCACACGGCCTTCCCTGGTTTCAGGTCCAGTGGAGACAACCATTCATGAAATTCGTTCTCCAGAGCTGACCACAACTCCTCAGCTGTGTGACTCACATTTCCCAGACATTTCAATGTAAAAACCGCCTGATGACGTTGAGCCCTACTGCCAGCATAGTAAGGAGGTGTGCAGGATCCCTTCTGCGCAGTTAGAAAGCTTGTGGCATGACCAGACAGGCTTTGGGTGCAGGTGGAAGACCGAGAGGAGGTTGAGGAGGCAGAAGCAGTGGAGGAAAATGACATAAAGAGGATTGACGCCCAACTCGTGGGGACGGCAAGACTTGGACAGCAGCCCCTTGTCCTGCTGTCACCATAGTTACCCAGTGCCCAGTCAGCGACATGTAACGCCCCTGTCCATGCCTACTCGTCCAAGTGTCTG
Source organism: Phyllobates terribilis (assembly GCF_046119375.1). Taxonomy (NCBI): domain Eukaryota; kingdom Metazoa; phylum Chordata; class Amphibia; order Anura; family Dendrobatidae; genus Phyllobates; species Phyllobates terribilis. The sequence continues at coordinate 61,016,943 of NW_027362764.1, read as the reverse complement.
TGGTGAAATGCACCCTGTCACACACAGAGTTTCTCAAAGAAGCGGTGATGTTGTGTGCGACATGCTGGTGGAGCGCAGGCACACCTTTCTTTGAGAAGTAGTGCCGACTGGGCATCTGGTACTGGGGCACTGCGACGGACATAAGGTCTCGAAAATCCTCTGTGTCCACCAGGCGGAAAGGCAGCATTTCTGTAGCCAAGAGCTTGCAGATGGTGAAATTCAACCTCTTAGCTTTCTCATGGCTAGGAGGAAATGGTCTTTTACTTGTCCACATCTGAGGGACCGAGGGCTGGCTATTGTGCTTAGACGGGGTTGATAAGGGTGTCCCCGGCAAACTGCCGGTCTGTGAGGAAGATGCAGGCGGACATGTTAGGTTGCCTTGATCCAAAGGTGGTGCTATCGATGTCGGACAGCGCTCAAGACCAGCTGGTGTTACCACCTCCAAAGAAAATGATGACCTGCCAATCACGCTGGCTGTTGCGGGTAAAGAGGTGGCAGGTCTGCGCCCCAAAACAGGTGTGACTGCTGTCCCCCCAGTCACAGAGGATGAAGAGGCCGCGGATGCACAAGATATGGCAGACGGTGGTTGGCCCGGCCGGCTAGACCGCATTGTAGCACACTGAGCTTCCCACTGCAACTTATGCTTCATGTCCATGTGCCGGTTCATGCATGAAGTACTCAAACTATGTATTTTTTGGCCTCTACTTAGCTTTTGCTGACAAATGTTACAGATAACACGAGTTGGGTCATCTTTATCGATCTGAAAAAATGCCCAGGCTATGCAAGGCTTAGCACCCATGCGACCTGAAGAGCCACCACGACTTGTGGTGAGAGGCAGAGTTGTGTTTGAGGATGCAGTTGTTGACGTGCTTCCAGTACTACGTCTCTGTCCAGGAAGGCGCAACCTGACCTCGTCGTCACTAGCATCTTCCTCCACCTCCTCTGCTGACCTCATCTCTTGGCTGACTGTGGGTTGACAGTAAGTGGGATCTCCGACCTCATCATCATCACCCTGTGCGTTATCACACCCGTCGTCCTCAGAGCCAACCTGTTCCTGCCCTGACAAAAAACTAAAGTTGTCGCTCCAATCAGGTATTTGAGTCTTATCATCGTCTTCCTCATTGTCTCCACCAACAGGAGTTACAGTTTGGGAATGAGGGTCTACATTATGGTCAGAACCTTCTGCGTCTGGTCCTGGATCCGACTCATAAAGATTCTGGGCATCAGTGCAGATCATTTCCTCGTCTGGATTCACAGAAGCGCTGGAGTCGACCTCTGATTCCCAGGCTATAGTATGAGTAAACAGCTCTGCAGACTCAACCATCTGTTCTACCTCATACTCAGACGGGCAGCTGGAGATTTGGGAGCTGTGAGGAAGCAAGTGCGATTTGGGTGACACCTTTGAGGACTGGAGTATTTGTGATGTTGAAGTTGATGTGGAGGAGAGCCCACTTAAAGGAGCACTTGATATCCGTTGAAGCACCTGCTGTTTTTGTGCCTCATCTGGAATTTGTAGCGATTGGCGTGGCCGTAAGAAAGGGATCTTATCACATTGTCCGCTAAAAGAAGTAGACATTTTAGTTTGGCTGGAAGATGGTCTTTCTTCTGCACCTACCCCACGGACACAACCTTTTTTCCCCTTCCCAACACGCCTATTCCCCTTTCCACCAGCAGCAGGCCTTTTTCCACTCATTTTGGTGGTTAACTAATTCACAACTCTGGAGTTGTTTGCACAAAAAAACAATGGATGGTAACCGAGCAGAGCTGAGTGGCCAAACTGTGGTATTAGGCCAAAACTATTGGCTGGGTTAGATGCAGAAAAAAATTATTTTTAATTTGCAACCTGATGGAGGTCAGTATAGATGGACTAATAGACCAAGTCCCACACACCGCTAGAAGCCCAAATATTTTTTCAGAGCTAGATGCAGAAATTTTTTTTATTCAATTTGCAACCTGATGGAGGTCAGTATAGATGGACTAATAGACCAAGTCCCACACACTGCTAGAAGCCCAAATATTTTTTCAGAGCTAGATGCAGAAAAAAATTATTTTTAATTTGCAACCTGATGGAGGTCAGTATAGATGGACTAATAGACCAAGTCCCACACACCGCTAGAAGCCCAAATATTTTTTCAGAGCTAGATGCAGAAAAAAATTATTTTTAATTTGCAACCTGATGGAGGTCAGTATAGATGGACTAATAGACCAAGTCCCACACACCGCTAGAAGCCCAAATATTTTTTCAGAGCTAGATGCAGAAAAAAATTATATTCAATTTGCAACCTGCTGGAGGTCAGTATAGATGGACTAATAGAACAAGTCCCACACACTGCTAGAAGCCCAAATATTTTTTCAGAGCTAGATGCAGAAAAAAATTATTTTTAATTTGCAACCTGATGGAGGTCAGTATAGATGGACTAATAGACTAAGTCCCACACACTGCTAGAAGCCCAAATATTTTTTCAGAGCTAGATGCAGAAAAAAATTATTTTTAATTTGCAACCTGATGGAGGTCAGTATAGATGGACTAATAGAACAAGTCCCACACGATGCTAGAAGCCCAAATATTTTTTCAGAGATAAATGAAGAAAAAAATTATTTTTAATTTGCAACCTGATGGAGGTCAGTATAGATGGACTAATAGACCAAGTCCCACACACTGCTAGAAGCCCAAATATTTTTTCAGAGCTAGATGCAGAAAAAAATTATTTTTAATTTGCAACCTGATGGAGGTCAGTATAGATGGACTAATAGAACAAGTCCCACACGCTGCTAGAAGCCCAAATATTTTTTCAGAGATAAATGAAGAAAAAAATTATTTTTAATTTGCAACCTGATGGAGGTCAGTATAGATGGACTAATAGACCAAGTCCCACACACTGCTAGAAGCCCAAATATTTTTTCAGAGCTAGATGCAGAAAAAAATTATTTTTAATTTGCAACCTGATGGAGGTCAGTATAGATGGACTAATAGAACAAGTCCCACACGCTGCTAGAAGCCCAAATATTTTTTCAGAGATAAATGAAGAAAAAAAATATTTTTAATTTGCAACCTGATGGAGGTCAGTATAGATGGACTAATAGACCAAGTCCCACACACTGCTAGAAGCCCAAATATTTTTTCAGAGCTAGATGCAGAAAAAAATTATTTTTAATTTGCAACCTGATGGAGGTCAGTATAGATGGACTAATAGACCAAGTCCCACACACCGCTAGAAGCCCAAATATTTTTTCAGAGCTAGATGCAGAAAAAAATTATATTCAATTTGCAACCTGCTGGAGGTCAGTATAGAAGGACTAATAGAACAAGTCCCACACACTGCTAGAAGCCCAAATATTTTTTCAGAGCTAAATGAAGAAAAAAATTATTTTTAATTTGCAACCTGATGGAGGTCAGTATAGATGGACTAATAGACCAAGTCCCACACACTGCTAGAAGCCCAAATATTTTTTCAGAGCTAGATGCAGAAAAAAATTATATTCAGTTTGCAACCTGATGGAGGTCAGTATAGATGGACTAATAGAATGATGCTATGCCCAAAAGATTTTACTTCACTAGGTGCAGTAAAAAAATTGGTATTCTATACACAGGTGGTATATCTTGCAACACAGATAGGCTACTCCACTGACTAACACACTCTGCAATAGGCCAAAAAGGATTAGCTTTGCTAGATTCAGCCAAATGCTGTGAAAAAAACTTGCACAGCACTGGCACAGACCTGCCTGGCAAAAACTGATAGGAACTGATGTAACCTAGTCCTGAAAAGGACTCCAATTACAATTAGTCTTTACTCCCACAATCTATCTATTTAAGAGCACAGACCTGCCTGATAAAAGTCGTAGGAAATGCTGTAACCTAGTCCTTAAAAGGACTGCAATCACAACTATTCCCTACTCCCAAGCTATCTGTATATTTGTGCGAAAATTGGCTTGAAATTAACAAGGTATAGCGCACACAGCAACAGCGGTGCCGTCTAACACGCAGCTGCAGCAGTGAGAAAATGGTGGCGACGGGGAAAATGGCTTGGTCTTATAGGGCAAGGACATGTGACATACACTGCCAATCACACATGCCCTTGCTTGTGTGAAAAAAAGCACTTCGCTCCGTGTGTGCGCTGCTGATAGGCTGACAGATTGCACCTCCCCACTGCAAATGCGGGAAAGAGAAAAAAAAATGGAGATCTTCATTGTTCCTGCAGAGATCCATCCCCTGCCCCTCCCCCCGCCCCGCTGTACACTCAAACTGCGTATTAACATTAATTTTCATCATTACTGAGAAAAAATCCAGTTATGATTTTGGTGCACGAACAGTTATCGAACATAACCTCGAACAGCCGAATTTTTCTCAAATTGTTCGTGTTCGCCGACCGGCTCGAACACCGCCCAAAACAGCTCGAATTTGAGATTGGTGAACAGTTCGAGTAGAACAACGCTCATCTCTACTCTTAACCCCCCAGGTTCAATACATAAGAAAAACCTGAAACCATTGGGACCACATATCAAACCTTCATGATCCTTCATGATATCTGGTCCATTGAGTGCAAGACTTTAAAAATAAAAAAAATACTTTACTTACAGAAAGAAGTGGATGTGGATAGGGATAATGTTTAAGGTGAAACTACAGGAAAATGTTCAGATTTAAAGGAAATCTGTCAGCAGGATTTCACCTCCAAAACTATTTATATGCATGTCTGGATGTATTGATATGCAAATAAGACTGAAGAGCTATGACAGATCTGAAGCCTCTGTCACTCCAGCTCTATTCCCCACCCTATAGACTCTGAAAGCTGATGTCTCCTTTGCTTGAAATCACACAGCATAGAGGCTGTCAGTCAATAAGAAGGAAGCGGCATTGGGCGGGGAATAGATAGAGCTGGAGTGACAGAGGCTTCAGATCTACCATAGCTCTTCAGTCTCATTTGCATAGCAATACAAAAGCTTATTTCTCAGTAACGGACTGGCCATGTAAAGGTATTGCTGGACTTGTCTTTGAAAGAGCTACATGAGTATACATTGGGTTTTATGGAGGAGGTGGAAAGGGGTGTGTGAAATCATAATAACAGATTCCCTTTAAGACAATTGATGTATCATCTCTGCACAGGATGCTGGAGATTGTAACATTAGCTACTTTATTCTTCATTTGAACTATAAAAATAGCCAGATACAGTACAATAAAGGGGATGTCCGGTGACATTCAAGTTATCTCCTATCTATACGATAGGTGATAACTTATTGATCAGTGAGGGTCCTGAGGTCGGACCCCCAGCGATCAATAATTTATCACGTGTTCGGTGGATAGATGATAACTTGTTTTCACCAAAAAACTCCTTTAATAAAGAAGATCAGCAATAAAAAAATTACTTTTTGTATATAGATAGATATATATTCAAGATAAAAAATGAAAAAAAAGATCTTGATTTCCCACAACTTGGCTGCTCCACTTTTAATGTATGGACTTCATTCTATAGAAGAGGAGCATTAATTTGTCTTCTGTACTGTATCACATCGTATCATGGAGAGCCGAGCCCCAGAGCTGCTTTTTGCATAATACAACAGTTTGTGAAACATGGCATTAAAGTCTGAGAAAACATGTCAGAGCATACATAATTCATGCATGTAAAGTGTGTTAGGATGGAGATGTTGGCCTCCTAATAAATATCCTGCTCACGCATTGACACTCGAAGAGACGATTACTAGGTAAGACTTGATCAATAGGAAATAAAATGGGTCGTCTGGTTTAGAAAACTCCTTTGCAAATACCCTATGAGGGAACTCTGAGTTTGCCAATGTCATTGTGAAAGGAGGAGGAGGTGAGCTGTGATATCGCATTTTGTGTCTGGTGGATCCTGTGCTATCAGCTGTGCATAGCGGTGTTGCCTGTCATTATAATCCTGCCTCTGATGATAATGAGACTCCAGAAAAGTCTTCTGTTAAGAACAGGAAGTATGAGTCTAAAATAGCCCTAGTGGCCAGTGTGAGCATTGCAAGATTTCATTTTTTTGTTTTGTAGTACAGATTGTGATATGAAAACCTAATTAAACTATTTATTTGATGTTACATTCCCTTTAAAGGACCAAAGATAGATGACTGGAGGGAAACTGGAAGAACATACTCTGGATGCTGTGTGCCAGTGGGGATGCAAAGAAACCACCCTGCTATGGCTAGGGGTTTTCTTTGGATATAGGCTAGTGTAGCAAACTGAATTATGGGTGAAGAAAAGCCTAATTTAGAGCTTGTTCACACACTTCATTTTTTGCTGTGCTTCTTTTCCGTGCAATTTTCAAGGGTAAAAAACGCTGCACGCTGCAGTACCAGCAAAGTGAAGGAGCTTTTTCGAAATCTCATGCAGATGCTGCTTCTTCTTTCCTTGCAGATTTATACCATCAACAGGCCTGTGCACACATTGCTGATTTGTCGCTTTTTTTTTTTTGTGCGCAGATTTTTCACAAAATCTGAAGGGTTTCCTCATGCCAGGAAAGTGAATGAGTTTCCTGAAGTCTCATGCACACGTTGCTTATTTTTTCCTTGCAGATTTGGTGCAGATTTAAATCTGCAGCATGTCAAATCTTTCAGCATTTTTGATGCAGATTTCCCCCATACTAATGAATGGGGAAAAAACTGTAACCAAAACTCCTGTAAAAAATGAAATAAAAATGAGTCAAAAACGCACTTATTTTAGGCTGCATTTTTTCCTGCCAAGAGATGCAGAAATTTGTGCACCGAATATTTAACGTGTGCACATAGCCATAGAGTTTTTTTCTTCTGATCTGCAGCATGTCAATTCTTTCGGCATTTTCTGCAGCGTTTTTTCAAACTAAAGCAAAAACGCATCAAAAATTAGTGTAAAAATGCATCAAATAAACGTCAATGAGGTGCGTATTTTACGCAGAGTTTTTCCTGCCAGCACTTTTTTGTTTTTTGGTGCAGAAAAAATTGTTGCAAATGCTCAACGTGCGCACGTAGCCTAAGACTGCTGACAAGGACAGCACAACTATTCTCTCACCGCACAAATCCATCTACATGTACCGAACTGCTAGTCATTAGAATCAAAGTGCAGAATTGAATAAAGGGGCTGCTGCATGAAGACAAACAATCATCATGTCTGTGTGGGTATGTAACGCTAATTATGCTGATACCGCAGTGGAGTTAGACTTTAGGCGGCACAGCCACCGTCCCGAGGGACATTAGTAAATGCTGATATTAAATTAGTTCAAATTTAGACGCTATTCTTGTAGAATGAAAACTTCTCCCCTGCCCCTTCATTATAAGGAAAGCATGCGGCATAATCTTTGCAATCAATTTACAATGCGTTGGAAAACTTAAATGATGATAATTAGCAATAATTACTTAATTTATTAGCAATGCAGATATAATTCACAGAAGTAGCAGTACATCATTACAAGTTTAATTAATTAGAGGAAGTGTAAAATCTCTGAAAAATTGTCATATAAAAGGAGCAGCGAGTGTGCCAAATCCTAGAGAAGAGCGAAAAATTGCTGAGCAGAAAGTGTTTCTCCGGTAAAAATAAAACCTTTTCCTGATTCTAAGGCCAAGTTCACACGTTCAGTATTCGGTCAGTATTTCACATCAGTATTTGTAAGCCAAAACCAGGAGTGGAACAATCAGAAGAAAAGTATTATAGAAACACGTCACCACTTCTGCATTATTCACCCTCTCCTGGTTTTGGCTTACAAATACTGATGTAAAATACTGACCAAATACTGAATGTGTGAACCTTAAGTATCCATGGTTACGACCACTAGCAACTAGCTAACTAGCTGTCACTATATCAGTGGTCATAACTGTGACACCCCAGGGGTCTGGTTGCCACAGTGATAGAGATATTACGTCTGAGAGCAGGTGGGAGGTCCTTTGGTCAGGGATCCTGTGCATGCCACACCTCCTGCCCAGTCTTGGGAGGGGAAGAACTTCCCCTATATAAACCCGGGGCTGAAGCAGGGTTAGGAGTCAAGGAGAGTAGAGACAAGAAACAGTCATAGGAAGAAACAGCAGGAGCTCAGTGGGAGCAATACTACTACGAGTCAGGGGCTGGCAGCTGCAGAGCTCGCCCTGACTGAGAAGCTTTCTTACCGGACCCGGCGTCCGAGGCTGTGGGGACTAACTCTTACCCAGCAGCAGAAGCCGACCGGCAGGGGATTTCAGGTCCTCAGGCCCAGAAACCCGAAGGCACGGTCACACGCGTGGGACCAGCACCGCCATCGTGGAGCGGAAGCCATTAGAAGGCCCCGAGTCACCGGCCATACGGGTGAGCACCACACGGTACACTCAGGGACGTGGGCTACTTATTTCCGCTTCTAGCAAGGTAGCCAGAAGAGTACAGTCAGTTTGGGAGGCCTACAACTCTGCCTGGCCAGGGGAGATCCCATCTGCTCAAGGACTGACCAGGCCCCGTTCGCTAGCAAGTACTCCGGGAGGGTCTATCGTTGTTACCAGTAAAGACCCTGAATTACACCGCACCGTCTCTGAGTGGTTCCTGCTACCCCCATCTTCCACGTCGGCTGCCCTGAGGCCATACCCCTCCCGTTGGGGGTTATACTATTACGCTGCACAATTCTACACCGGTCTCAGCGGTCTGCCCTGCAGCGGCAGCTCCATAGCTGCAAATCAACGGGTGGCGTAGTCGACACTCAAATAACATCTATCAAGACTGCCACACACTGAGTTTGACACCCTGGGCACGGACCGGGTCGCCGCCACTCGGAGACTACAACCCCCATCTGATCCGGCTCCGGGTATTCCCCAAACAGCACTGGCCCAGGGGGCGCGTCAACTTTGGCGTAGTCGGCAGGATTTCGTGCCCGCAACCACCGGGTACTGCGTGCCTGAAAAGCAAAGACTGTTCAAACTTACCAGTGGTGAGGTTTCCCGCCATCCGGCGCCATCTTCTGCCTTCTTCCCGCCATCCGCGAAGTTTTCCCGCCATCCGGCGCCATCTTCGGCCTTCTTCCCGCCATCCGTGGAGTTTTCCCGCCATTGGACGCCATCTTGAGGACGCCGCGCGGGAAGAAGAGGGGCGTGGACTTCGAAAGCGCGCGAGAACTGAAGCCCCGCCTCACGTCCGGACGTTGCGTAAGGTCCTGGAAGGAGCCCAGCAGACGCTGACGTCACCGGAGCGCGACGGAAGGTCCTCAACCCTGACGATCTACTGCGGAGCCGCGGCCTACGGAACAGGATCATCGCAAGGTAGGCCACGGTCCACTAGGGGGGAGGAAGATGTCGGATACGGAGGAGAGCTTCACTGCCTCAACCCCCGCCAGCGCCACCGCTGCTGCAGTTATGCCCTTCACCATGCCCTATATCCCGGGAGCCGCTTGGCTACCCCAGTACTCAGGGGAGTCACATACCCTGCATGACTTTAGAGAAAAGCTGGATAGCCTATTCCAGGTGTACCCCCTCACAGAAGAGCAAAAAGTGAGCATCCTGGTGGCCCAACTAACCGGGGCAGCCAAAAGGGAAGTAAAATCCTGGCCACCTGGGAGGAGGACTGTCGCAGGGATACTAACCCGGCTGAAGGATACCTTTGATACCCGCACCTCAGCCGAGATTAAGCTTAGATTCTACGGGTGCAAGCAGCGAGCGCATGAGAGTATAAGGGACTATGCACTAAACCTACAAGAGGCCCTGAGGGCCATTAAGCAGACCGACCCTGATGGAGTGGGAAACGAGGACAGGCTGTTGACCGAACAATTTATAGAGGGACTGTATTGTAATGCCCACCGAACTCAGTTGCGGGCGATGGCCTTACAGGATCCCCATCTGGGCTTTGCACAGTTCAAGGACAGAGCCATCCGGGTGCTCCGAGAACCGGCACCGGGTGGCGTTATGACCCACAGGCGCCCAGCTATTACTTACCACCAGGAGGCGGCGCCCTTGTCGGCAGGGCCTGTGGGAGCTGATGCGCAGGCTTTGGACAATGACCCGGCTCCAGACCTACACCATCAGGTCCAAGAGCTAGCTAAGAGCGTTGCTGCGCTAACCCGAACTGTGCAGTCTTTACAGGTTTCCACCCCAGGGAAGATCCAGCTGGCATCCGGACCGGAGGACATCCCGTGGCGTCGACCAAGGAGGACCCCACCGGCCAGAGGAAGACCCAGTGACCGATACAGCGAGGACGGACGACCCATCTGCCGCCGCTGCAATCAACCCGGACATATGGCAAGGTACTGTTCTTTAAACGGGCACAACCTGGGGTAGAGGGCCAACCCCCAGGAAAAAGATCACCAGGCCCATCGAACTGGCGCGACAGATATGTGGGAGGACGTCCAGTCTTGCCTGTGGTACTGGATGGCATTCCCATGAGTGCCCTACTGGACACCGGGTCACAGGTCACCACCATCCCGTACGTGCTCTTTAAGCAGTACTGGAATGACTCGGATATTACCCGCTACCCTGACGACGACTTGAGTATCATCGCCAGCAATGGCCAGCCCGTGCCACAGATCGGATTTAAAGAGGTGACCATCAAAATCGGTAGAGTCGAACTGGCAGCACAGGGACTGATCATTGTAGATATTGACAAACAATCACCCAAAAATAACTCTAGGAACTAATGTAATTGAAAATTGTCTTGCAGAGGTGATTTTCCTTTTACAGCAGGTTGCCAAGAACGCCAGCTCCGGCGAGCAGCGGGTGCTCCAGAAAGAGATCCGGGCACTGATGCGATGGCAACAGGTGGAACTCTCCGGCGGTGAGATTGGTAGCGTAAGAATGTGTGACCCTTTTCCTATTGCCATGCCCCCAAAAAGTGAAATGATGATTTGGTGCCGGGCAGCTATTGGTCTGAGAGGTAGGGATTACCAGGCAATGGTAGAACCAGTTTACTCGGACAGTAGGCCCACCATTTTGACAGCACGGGGGGTGGTTGATGTACGCCATGGGAGGGTGCCCGTTCGCATAATAAATATCGGGGAGAGGGAAGTGTATCTGCCCCGGTATGCCACGCTAGCTAAATTATATACCATTAACCAAAATTCTATACAATCTGTGGAACCCTTGCCTCCATCTCACCCGGAGGAAGGTAACGGCTCTAAGAAAAACATGGAGGACTGGTGTCAGCAACTACATCTGGGTACTGACTCCACTCCCGCACACCAGAAAAAAGGAGTCTATCGGGTGGTTCAAGAGTACGAGAGAGTGTTCAGTAAACACCCGTTAGACTTCGGGCGAGTCAAGGGGGTAGAACACCACATCCCCACGGGAGACCATCCTCCTATAAAAGAGAGGTATCGACCCGTACCCCCTGCCCACTACCAACACGCCAAGGGGATGCTTAGAGACATGAAGGAGGCTGGGCTGATCAGGGATAGCTGTAGCCCCTGGGCAGCTCCACTAGTCTTAGTCAGAAAAAAAGACAACACCATGAGGATGTGTGTAGATTACCGGAAAATCAACCGTATCACACACAAGGATGCGTACCCCTTACCAAGGATAGAGGAGTCATTGGCTGCTTTAAGATCTGCTAACTTCTTCTCTACCTTGGATCTCACTAGCGGGTACTGGCAGGTTCCTGTAGCAGAGGCGGACCGGGAGAAGACCGCATTCACCACCCCGATGGGACTTAGCGAGTTCACCTGCATGCCGTTCGGACTCTGCAACGCACCAGGAACCTTCCAACGACTAATGGAGTGTTGTCTGGGCCACAGAAACTTCGAGACGGTCCTGTTGTACCTGGACGATGTCATCGTATATTCCAAGACATATGAGGACCACCTGAAACACCTGGCGGAAGTGTTCGAAGCTCTGGCGAGTTACGGCTTAAAGGTGAAACCCTCCAAGTGTCACCTCCTGAAACCAAAGGTGCAGTACCTGGGACACGTGGTGAGCGCTGACGGAGTGGCTCCCGACCCTGATAAGATCACCGCAATTAAGGAATGGCCAAGCCCCTCCAGCGTAAAAGAAGTGCGGCAGTTCCTCGGGTTGGTAGGCTACTACCGAAGGTTTATTCCCGGTTTCACCAAAAAGGCAGCACCTATGCAGGACCTCCTGATAGGCCAGTCCCGGAAGGCCAAGAACCAGAAGCCGCCCTTCAAATGGGAGGAGCTGGAAGAAGAGTCCTTCCGCCAGCTGAAGATGGCCCTCATGGGGGACGAAATCCTGGCGTACCCGGATTATAGCCAGCCCTTTATCCTCTACACCGACGCCAGTAACATTGGGCTAGGAGCCGTACTGTCCCAGATCCAGCAGGGGAAGGAACGAGTAATCGCCTACGCCAGCCGAAAACTGCGACCCACCGAAAGGAACCCCGAGAATTACAGCTCATTTAAGCTGGAGTTCCTGGCCGTAGTATGGGCAGTCACCGAGCGCTTTAAGCATTATCTCGCTTCTTCCCGGTTCACCGTGTACACGGATAACAACCCGTTGACACACCTGGACACGGCAAGACTCGGTGCCCTGGAGCAGAGGTGGATGGCCCGTCTGTCCAACTACGAGTTCACAATCAAATACCGGGCCGGACGCTCCAATACCAACGCGGATGCCCTGTCCAGGATGCCCAACCTGCCGGACGAAGGAGAAGATCCGGAGGGACTGGAAGAAGTTGAACTCCCTGCGTTCCACCGTCATGGGACTATCCAGTATTCCCACCGGGTAAGGAGTAAGCAGGCTGCTACGTTGAACCCCTTACCTCACTACAACTGGGCGGAAACGCAAGACAGCGACCCTGCCGTCCGACTGGTGAAGGAGATGCTGACTCGCCCGGAGGCTTGCCTTGAACCAGACGCTCCGGAGGAAGCCAAACAACTATGGGCAGAGAAGAGTCGACTGTTCCTTTACAAGGGGAAGTTGTGCCGCAGAATGGTTAACTCCCGGACGCATGAACTACTCTGGCAAGTAGTGGTGCCACGAAGAGACGCAGCCATGGTGATGGAGGCATACCACGACGGAGCTGGACACTTCGGGTGGAAGAAGCTGGAGTTCCTGCTGCGCGAGCGATTCCACTGGGTAGGCATGAGGGGAACCATTGAGAAGTGGTGCAGAGACTGTGGCCCGTGCAACCTGAGAAGGAAGGACCGTGCCAGCCAGAAGACTCCCCTGCAGTCCATCGTCACCCGGCAACCGTTGGAACTGGTAGCCTTGGATCATGTAAAACTGACCCCAAGCAGAAGTGGCTACGTCTACGCGTTAACCATCGTGGATCATTACTCCCGGTTCTTGGTTGTCGTCCCCGTCAAGGACTTAACGGCTCAAACAGCAGCTAGAGCCTTCCAGCAGCACTTTTGCCGTCCACACGGGTACCCGGACCAAGTGCTGACGGACCAGGGACCTGCCTTTGAAGCGGAGGTCTTCCAGGAATTCTGCAATCTGTATGGCTGCCGGAAGATAAGGACGACACCCTACCATCCGCAAACTAATGGACTTTGTGAGAAAATGAACCAGGTGGTAATGGATCTTTTAAAAACGTTGCCCCTGGAACAACGCAGTCTGTGGCCTGAGAAGTTGCCCGATCTGGTGGACCTATACAACCACATCCCGGTAGGTTCCACCAACTGTACCCCGGCTTACCTAATGAGGGCAAGACCTGGTAAGTTACCTGTTGACCTGGAAATGGGAGTCCTGACACCCGAGGACACTTCACCAGAAACAGACTGGGACACAGAGAGGCAGCAGCAGTACCGGAGAGTACAGGAGAGCGTGGAGCGAAGTCTCTGTCAGGCTAGGGAAAGACAAGAGAAAACTTACAACCAGTATGCTCCCGCTGTTCCCCTGGTACCCGGAGAGCAGGTCTTGAAGAGGAAGAGACGGCTCCACAAGTTGGACGACCAGTGGGAAAAGGACCCGTACACCGTACTGCCCTCAAGCCACGAGAACCCGAAGGTTTGTACCATCAGTAAAGACGGAGGGGAAACCACAGCTATTGTATCCCGGGACCACCTGAAGAAGTGTCCCGAACAACTGAGGAACCCTGAAGAGGAACAAGAAGACCATCGACCCGTAGAGGAAAGGGAAGATATGGTTAGTACTGTGCTCGGGGACTTCCCTCGGTCTTGGACTCAAGTCAATGGTGCAGTTGTGGTACCCGTACTCACCTTCCTCCAACCAGCATCCCAAGCACCTACGGAGCAACAGGTAGAGCTGGAAGAACAGCCGGTCCAGGAGGCAGAAGACCCCACACCCGCAGACCAGGAGGATCAACCCTCTGCTTGCAGTGAGCCTGCCATATCCCTAGTGAGCCAAAGAGCCGGTAGACAGCTGCCCAGTTTACCCTTGACAGCTCCTACACCCTGTAGTTCAGGGCTAGGCAGTCAGCTCCGTAGGTCCACTAGGGCCACTAGAGGCCAGTTACCCGCACGGTGGAGGATTTGAAGTGTATAAATTGTTTTATTTATGTTTACCTGTGTATTGTTGCTTGTGTATAATTTTGTGTTTCTAGTTATTTGTAGGAGTCCTTGGTGGATTTACCGGGAATCCTGTGTACATAGTTGGAGCGTAACCCAGGACGGACTAAAGACTGTTAAGGACTCGGGGTAGGACAGACCCCCTACCTGGTTACGTCTCCCTGTTTTGGTGAAATGGACACCTTGCTTTTCTTCAAAGACTGCACCCGGTTGCGGACACGCCGTAACCATCTTATGTGTTTTTCTTATTGTATTGTTATTGTTATACCTTGTTATGTTTTTCTAAAAAATATGTTTAGTCCCGGAGTACTAAATTTCACTAGGGGGGAATGTGACACCCCAGGGGTCTGGTTGCCACAGTGATAGAGATATTACGTCTGAGAGCAGGTGGGAGGTCCTTTGGTCAGGGATCCTGTGCATGCCACACCTCCTGCCCAGTCTTGGGAGGGGAAGAACTTCCCCTATATAAACCCGGGGCTGAAGCAGGGTTAGGAGTCAAGGAGAGTAGAGACAAGAAACAGTCATAGGAAGAAACAGCAGGAGCTCAGTGGGAGCAATACTACTACGAGTCAGGGGCTGGCAGCTGCAGAGCTCGCCCTGACTGAGAAGCTTTCTTACCGGACCCGGCATCCGAGGCTGTGGGGACTAACTCTTACCCAGCAGCAGAAGCCGACCGGCAGGGGATTTCAGGTCCTCAGGCCCAGAAACCCGAAGGCACGGTCACACGCGTGGGACCAGCACCGCCATCGTGGAGCGGAAG
Source organism: Phyllobates terribilis (assembly GCF_046119375.1). Classification (NCBI taxonomy): domain Eukaryota; kingdom Metazoa; phylum Chordata; class Amphibia; order Anura; family Dendrobatidae; genus Phyllobates; species Phyllobates terribilis. Next base: position 61,001,829 of record NW_027362764.1, on the reverse strand, counting down.
CCATTAGAAGGCCCCGAGTCACCGGCCATACGGGTGAGCACCACACGGTACACTCAGGGACGTGGGCTACTTATTTCCGCTTCTAGCAAGGTAGCCAGAAGAGTACAGTCAGTTTGGGAGGCCTACAACTCCACCTGGCCAGGGGAGATCCGATATGCTCAAGGACTGACCAGGCCCCGTTCGCTAGCAAGTACTCTGGGAGGGTCTATCGTTGTTACCAGTAAAGACCCTGAATTACACCGCACCGTCTCTGAGTGGTTCCTGCTACCCCCATCTTCCGCGTCGGCTGCCCTGAGGCCATACCCCTCCCGTTGGGGGTTATACTATCACGCTGCACAATTCTACACCGGCCTCAGCGGTCTGCCCTGCAGCGGCAGCTCCATAGCTGCAAATCAACGGGTGGCGTAGTCGACACTCAAATAACATCTATCAAGACTGCCACACACTGAGTTTGACACCCTGGGCACGGACCGGGTCGCCGCCACTCGGAGACTACAACCCCCATCTGATCCGCCTCCGGGTATTCCCCAAACAGCACTGGCCCAGGGGGCGCGTCAATAACCATGGATACCTAAGGTCCTGCTATGCCCTGCAGATGAGGAAGGAGACATAGAGAATCAGAAAAACTATACTACATTTCTAATTGGAGGGATTTGCTAATATTATTATTATACCTACTACATATTGGGATAGGATGTTGTAGATGGGAATACCCCTTTAAGCTTTACAAGGAAAGTCTTTAGTATTGTACTTTTCAGAAAGATCTAAGGCCACGTTCACACATTCAGTATTTGGTCAGTATATTACATCAGTATTTCTAAGCTAATATTATTAGTATTATACCTACTACATATTGGGATAGGATCTTGGAGATGGGAATACTCCTTTAACTTCTAATCTACTAACAGTAACTTGTTATCATCATCAGCAATGTCGGAGTGACAGAGACTTCAGACCTACCTTGGTCCATGTGTGGCACCCTGCTACACACAGGTACCACAGGACCCAAAAGGGTGCATGAACGGACTTCTCCATAAGAGGCCCTTAGTACACACAGACACCTCCACCCTTCCACCTCATACCACCAGAGGGAGCCCTGTTAGGGATATATATACTGGAGGGTGGAGTTAGGTAGGCAGAGTGTGCTGGCACTTGAGATCAGTGAAGAGGCAGCACCTGTTGAGCTGCTGTGCTGAAGGCAAGCCAAGGCCTAAAGCACGTGCTGAAGCCTTAGGGCCTAGAGCGTGGCCAGAGGCAAGGAGAGGAGAGAGGAGTTAAGGGGGCAGAGGAGCATCTTAAGCTCACCCCAGAACACAAGCCGGACACCGGGTCCGCGCCTACAGGGTCCTCTACGCCCAGTAGGAGTAACCGGGATACCAGGAGGATTCCAGACCCCTAGTCAACCTGAAGCTATAATCATCTACAGAACTAGGAACCACGAAGGTCCCAGCGTCCAGGGATTATGGTAGCCAGAGAAAAGTTCTTACTACCAAGCAGACAGGTGAGAGAGTGAAACAGTGCAGAAGCTAGGCCTAGTTCCAGGCTGGTAAGGAGCTTCAGAGAGAGAGAGAGGAAGAAACGGATCAGGAGGCCTATTACCCGCTCACTGGGGAGAGTCCAGAAGTGCACCCTTCCTACCAAGTACCTTGGACCGTACCTTCCGTCTACACCAGTAAAGGTACTAAAGCGAATCCCCTGTGTGCGTGTCAGTCATTCCCCCTGACCCGACTGGGCCACCTCTCACCTGCCCCTTCCATCAACCCTGCCCTGGGGGCCCGCTCCACCTGTGGGGAGCAGAAACATCTCAGCTGCCATCCCATCACCCCCGGAGGTCTGCAGCAGCGCTGGTACCCATTACAAGGAACCACAGGTGGCGTCACGAGACAAAACTTTTATTCATCTCCCCAAGCAACCAACCCCCTTTTAAGAGTGACCCCAGGGTACGGGCCCGGGAGCCGACCGCCGTGACATCCCAAGAAGGTAAAAGCCCGGGTACCGAGTCCCCCATATCCCCCTGTGCGAGTCACATGCTACGGATAAAGTGGAGCTGCAGTCAGTCACCGGTCACTGTCTCTAAAAGTTAGTTATTTATTCATACCACCTTCTGTTAAAGCATACCTACACTTTCTGAAGAAAGGGATCAGGCTGGGACTGGCCCACCGGAGAAGAGGAGAATCCTCCAGTGGGCCCCCATGCTGGAATGAGCTCTCCATTCCACCGGTATGAGAAATAGTTGGCACAATACATGTTTCACTATGTACAGAAAAAGGTATCATCTCAACATTCAATTAGCAAACTACCCCGTTTATTATTATATAGAAAAATAGGTACATTTGTGAATGATGATAATGTGATATTTGCTAGTAGCTGAACAGTGGGCCACCAGAGTCAATGTTACTGGTGGGCTCTTGCCACCCCAGTCCGGCACTGAAAGTGATTAAGATCCAGAATTCTGCATTATAATATTTTTTTAAAATCATTATTTTAGTGATTTTTGTGCATAACCCGCAGTAGAAAGCGTTCGAAATCTGTGCTGCGGGCTTCACTAACCTAAGCTGCGTCTTACTTGTTACTCTTAGGGTAGGTGCACACGACCGATGTCTCCACATCTGAGGAAAATGATCTGATTATTCTGATCAGACTTTGATCGGAGCATCATTAGTTTTTCTCATACGTAGAGAAAAAAAAAAAGTTTCTTTACCTTCTCCAATCTGTCAGTCTGTGAAAATCAGACCGCGTTCAAATGTTATTTAATTGTGCTCCGATGTTTTTCACGCACACATAGACTTGCATTGTTGATTTTGATCTGACACTCAGATCAAAATCGAACAGGTCTCCTATTTTTTTCCACCGACCACTTGATCTGAGGAAAAATATCGGACATGTGCACAGTACATAGAATATCAGGTATGTGAAAATCAAGGATAGCAAGCGCAAGCTTGGACTGGCCCACAGGAGAACAGGAGAATCCTCCGGTGGGCCCCACCACCCTCTTATATGAGCAGCACTTGGCACAATATACTTCAATCACTATGTACAGACAAAGGCGGAATCTTATTCATTTAACAATCTACCCGTTTCATTGTTTTATAAATTTGTGATTGAGGATAATGTCACATTTGCATGTAGCTGAAAAGTGGGACCCTGGAGTTGGTTACTGGTGGGCCCTTAGCACCCAAGTCCGATACTGAGGACGCGTATGAGAAAATCGGTTATGTGAACGAGCTGTTAGCCACCTTTCTCAGTGCCGGAGTGAGCGTTGTAAAATCTTATGATGCTTGCTTCCACACTGAAGACAGAAGCCTAGCAGCTGGAAAAGGACGTCATTCCATTTAGTATAGCCGCAGCATAGACTTTGGGCAGTCAGTGCCTCGAGTTTCGACAAAAATGGTTAATAGAGTGACTTAGAAAAATGATTATACCGTAAAGTCTTGCTCTATAGTCATTATTCTTGTGAAACTGTAGGTACGCTTTAAAAAAAATCCCCTGGTCATACCCCATTTACAAACCACTTAAACAGATTCCTTGATTTAGCGCTGATGCTGCTGTAATCACAAGTACTAAGTTCTGCTTACAGAAAAACAGCTTATATTTCCATATTTAGGTGAGGTTATTTTATTAGGCTATTTTCACATTACATATCTCTTTATATTTGTCTCTGCAGATGACATCAGCAGGGAGGAAGTAAAGGACTGCAGTAATTCAAGTCTACTCTGTAGTCAGTGATTGCAACAGTCACATGACATACTACTGGCATCATGGCAGTAAGACAAGTAGTGAGTGCTGCAGGCATGGATTGGCATGCCAAAAAAAAAAAGGAACGCTGCAGGAAGTGTGACACCCCAGGGGTCTGGTTGCCACAGTGATAGAGATATTACGTCTGAGAGCAGGTGGGAGGTCCTTTGGTCAGGGATCCTGTGCATGCCACACCTCCTGCCCAGTCTTGGGAGGGGAAGGACTTCCCCTATATAAACCCGGGGCTGAGGCAGAGTTAGGGAGAAAGAAGACAGAACAAGAGTAGAGAAGAGAAGCAGCATAGCAAGAAACATCAGGAGCTCTGTGGGGAGCAGTGTTACAACGAGTCAGGGGCTGGCAGCTGCAGAGCTCGCCCTGACTGAGAAGATTTCTAACCGGACCCGGAGTCCGAGGCTGTGGGGAGTAACTCCTACCCAGCAGCAGAAACCGTCCGGCAGAGGATTTCAGGTCCTCTGGCCCAGAAGCCCGAAGGCACGGTCACACGCGTGGGACCAGCACCGCCATCGTGGAGCGGAAGCCATTAGAAGGCCCCGAGTCACCGGCCATACGGGTGAGCACCACACGGTACACTCAGGGACGTGGGCTACTTATTCCCGCCTCTAGCAAGGTAGCCAGAAGAGTACAGTTAGTTGGGAAGGCCTACAACTCCGCCTGGCCAGGGGAAATCCCATCTGCTCAAGGACTGACCAGGCCCCTATCACTAGCAAGTACTCCGGGAGGGTCTTTCTTTGTCACCAGTAAAGACCCTGAACTACACCGCACCGTGTCTGAGTGGTTCCTGCTACCCCCATCATCCACGTCGGCTGCCCTGAGGCCATACCCCTCCCGTTGGGGGTTATACCATCCACGCTGCACCATCCTTCCACCGGCCTCAGCGGTCTGCCCTGCAGCGGCAGCTCCATAGCTGCATTCAACGGGTGGCGTAGTCACCAACCATCTACTGCTAGTACATCGCCGCTCAGTTTGACTCCCTGGGCACGGACCGGGTCGCCGCCACGAGACTACAACCCTCAAGAGATCCGGCTCCGGGTAAGCTCCCGCGTGCGCATCGCAGCGCGACACAGGCCCAGGGGCGCGTCAACTTTGGCGTAGTCGGCAGGATTTCGTGCCCGCAACCACCGGGTACTGCGTGCCTGAAAAGCAAAGACTGTTCAAACTTACCAGTGGTGAAGATTCCCGCTATCCGTGGAGGTTTCCCGCCATCCGGCGCCATCTTCTACCTTCTTCCCGCCATCCGCGAAGTTTTCCCGCCATCCGGCGCCATCTTCGACCTTCTTCCCGCCATCCGTGGAGTTTTCCCGCCATTGGACGCCATCTTGAGGACGCCGCGCGGGGAGAAGAGGGGCGTGGACTCCGAAAGCGCGCGAGAACTGAAGCCCCGCCTCACGTCCGGACGTTGCGTAAGGTCCTGGAAGGAGCCCAGCAGACGCCGACGTCACCGGAGCGCGACGGAAGGTCCTCAACCCTGACGATCCACTGCGGAGCCGCGGCCTACGGAACAGGATCATCGCAAGGTAGGCCACGGTCCACTAGGGGGGAGGAAGATGTCGGATACGGAGGAGAGCTTCACTGCCTCAACCCCCGCCAGCGCCACCGCTGCTGCAGTTATGCCCTTCACCATGCCCTATATCCCGGGAGCAGCTTGGCTACCCCAGTACTCAGGGGAGTCACATACCCTGCATGACTTTAGAGAAAAGCTGGATAGCCTCTTCCAGGTGTACCCCCTCACAGAAGAGCAAAAAGTGAGCATCCTGGTGGCCCAACTAACTGGGGCAGCCAAAAGGGAAGTAAAATCCTGGCCACCTGGGAGGAAGACTGTCGCAGGGATACTAACCCGGCTGAAGGACACCTTTGATACCCGCACCTCAGCCGAGATTAAGCTTAGATTCTACGGGTGCAAGCAGCGAGCGCATGAGAGTATAAGGGACTATGCACTAAACCTACAAGAGGCCCTGAGGGCCATAAAGCAGACCGACCCTGATGGAGTGGGAAACGAGGACAGGCTGTTGACTGAGCAATTTATAGAGGGTTTATATTGCAATGCCCACCGAACCCAGTTGCGGGCAATGGCCTTACAGGATCCCCATCTAGACTTTGCACAGTTCAAGGACAGAGCCATCCGGGTGCTCCGAGAACCGGCACCGGGTGGCGTTGTGACCCACAGGCGCCCAGCTATCACTTACCACCAGGAGGCGGCGCCCTTGTCGGCAGGGCCTGTGGGAGCTGATGCGCAGGCTTTGGACAATGACCCGGCTCCAGACCTACGCCATCAGGTCCAAGAGCTAGCTAAGAGCGTTGCTGCGCTAACCCGAACTGTGCAGTCTTTACAGGTTTCCACCCCAGGGAAGATCCAGCTGGCATCCGGACCGGAGGACATCCCGTGGCGTCGACCAAGGAGGACCCCACCGGCCAGAGGAAGACCCAGTGACCGATACAGCGAGGACGGACGACCCATCTGCCGCCGCTGCAATCAACCCGGACATATGGAAAGGTACTGTTCTTTAAACGGGCACAACCTGGGGTAGAGGGCCAACCCCCAGGAAAAAGATCACCAGGCCCATCGAACTGGCGCGACAGATATATGGGAGGACGTCCAGTCTTGCCTGTGGTACTGGATGGCATTCCCATGAGTGCCCTACTGGACACCGGGTCACAGGTCACCACTATCCCGTACGTGCTCTTTAAGCAGTACTGGAATGACTCGGATATTACCCGCTACCCTGACGACGACTTGAGTATCATCGCCAGCAATGGCCAGCCCGTGCCACAGATCGGATTTAAAGAGGTGACCATCAAAATCGGTAGAGTCGAACTGGCAGCACAGGGACTGATCATTGTAGACATTGACAAACATGAGAGCCACCCAAAAATAACTCTAGGAACTAATGTAATTGAGAATTGTCTTGCAGAGGTGATTTTCCTTCTACAGCAGGTTGCCAAGAACGCCAGCTCCGGCGAGCAGCGAGTGCTCCAGAAAGAGATCCGGGCACTGATGCGACGGCAACAGGTGGAACTCTCCGGCGGTGAGATTGGTAGCGTAAGAATGTGTGACCCTTTCCCTATTGCCATGCCCCCAAAAAGCGAAATGATGATTTGGTGCCGGGCAGCTATTGGTCTGAGAGGTAGAGATTACCAGGCAATGGTAGAACCAGTTTACTCAGACAGTAGGCCCACCATTTTGACAGCACGGGGGGTGGTCAATGTACGCCATGGGAGGGTGCCCGTTCGCATAATCAATATCGGGGAGAGGGAAGTGTACCTGCCCCGGTATGCCACGCTAGCAAAATTATATACCATCAACCAAAACTCTATACAGTCTGTGGAACCCTTGCCTCCATCTCACCCGGAGGAAGGTAACGGCTCTAAGAAAGTAATGGAGGATTGGTGTCAGCAACTACACTTGGGAACTGACTCCACTCCCTCCCACCAGAAACAGGGAGTCCACCGGGTGGTTCAAGAGTATGAGAGAGTGTTTAGTAAACACCCGTTAGACTTCGGGCGAGTCAAGGGGGTAGAACACCGCATCCCCACGGGAGATCATCCTCCCATAAAAGAGAGGTATCGACCCGTACCCCCTGCACATTACCAACACGCCAAGGGGATGCTTAGAGACATGAAGGAGGCTGGGGTAATCCGGGATAGCTGTAGCCCCTGGGCAGTCCCGCTAGTTTTAGTCAAAAAGAAAGACAACACCATGAGGATGTGTGTAGATTACCGGAAAATCAACCGTATCACACACAAGGATGCGTACCCCTTACCAAGGATAGAGGAGTCATTGGCTGCTTTAAGATCTGCTAACTTCTTCTCTACCTTGGATCTCACTAGCGGGTACTGGCAGGTTCCTGTAGCAGAGGCGGACCGGGAGAAGACCGCATTCACCACCCCGATGGGACTTAGTGAGTTCACCTGCATGCCGTTCGGACTCTGCAACGCCCCAGGAACCTTCCAACGATTAATGGAGTGCTGTCTGGGCCACAGAAACTTCGAGACGGTCCTGTTGTACCTGGACGATGTCATCGTATACTCCAAAACTTATGAGGACCACCTGAAACATCTGGCGGAGGTGTTCGAAGCTCTGGCGAGTTACGGCCTAAAGGTGAAACCCTCCAAGTGTCACCTCCTGAAACCAAAGGTGCAGTACCTGGGACACGTGGTGAGCGCTGACGGAGTGGCTCCCGACCCCGATAAGATCACCGCAATTAAGGGATGGCCAAGCCCCTCCAGCGTAAAAGAAGTGCGGCAGTTCCTCGGGTTGGTAGGCTACTACCGAAGGTTTATTCCCGGTTTCACCAAAAAGGCAGCGCCTATGCAGGACCTCCTGATAGGCCAGTCCCGGAAGGCCAAGAACCAGAAGCCGCCCTTCAAATGGGAAGAGCTAGAAGAAGAGTCCTTCCGCCAGCTGAAGATGGCCCTCACGGGGGATGAAATCTTGGCGTACCCGGATTATAGCCAGCCCTTCATCCTCTACACCGACGCCAGTAACATCGGGCTAGGAGCCGTACTGTCCCAGATCCAGCAGGGGAAAGAACGAGTAATCGCCTACGCCAGCCGAAAACTGCGACCCACCGAAAGGAACCCCGAGAATTATAGCTCATTTAAGCTAGAGTTCCTGGCCGTGGTATGGGCAGTCACTGAGCGCTTTAAGCATTACCTTGCTTCTTCCCGGTTCACCGTGTACACGGATAACAACCCGTTGACACACCTGGACACGGCAAGACTCGGTGCCCTGGAGCAGAGGTGGATGGCCCGTCTGTCCAACTACGAGTTCATAATCAAATACCGGGCAGGGCGCTCCAATACTAACGCGGACGCCCTGTCCAGGATGCCCAACCTGCCGGACGAAGGAGAAGATCCGGAGGGACTGGAAGAAATTGAACTCCCTGCGTTCCACCGTCATGGGACTATCCAGTATTCCCACCGGGTAAGGAGTAAGCAGGCTGCTACGTTGAACCCCTTACCTCACTACAACTGGGCGGAAACGCAAGACAGCGACCCTGCCGTCCGACTGGTGAAGGAGATGCTGACTCGGCCGGAGGCTCGCCTTGAACCAGACGCTCCGGAGGAAGCCAAACAACTATGGGCAGAGAAGAGTCGACTGTTCCTTTACAAAGGGAAGTTGTGCCGCAGAATGGTTAACTCCCGGACGCATGAATTACTCTGGCAAGTAGTGGTGCCACGAAGAGACGCAGCCATGGTGATGGAGGCATACCACGACGGAGCTGGACACTTCGGGTGGAAGAAGCTGGAGTTCCTGCTGCGTGAGCGATTCCACTGGGTAGGCATGAGGGGAACCATTGAGAAGTGGTGCAGAGACTGTGGCCCGTGCAACCTGAGAAGGAAGGACCGCGCCAGCCAGAAGACTCCCCTGCAGTCCATCGTCACCCGGCAACCGTTGGAACTGGTAGCCTTGGATCATGTAAAACTGACCCCAAGCAGAAGTGGCTACGTCTACGCGTTAACCATCGTGGATCATTACTCCCGGTTTCTGGTTGTCGTCCCCGTCAAGGACTTAACGGCTCAAACAGCAGCTAGAGCCTTCCAGCAGCACTTTTGCCGTCCACACGGGTACCCGGACCAAGTGCTGACGGACCAGGGACCTGCCTTTGAAGCGGAGGTCTTCCAGGAATTCTGCAATCTGTATGGCTGCCGGAAGATAAGGACGACACCCTACCATCCGCAGACTAATGGACTTTGTGAAAAAATGAATCAGGTGGTGATGGATCTTCTAAAAACGTTGCCCCTGGAAGAACGCAGTCTGTGGCCTGAAAAGTTGCCCGATCTGGTGGACCTATACAACCACATCCCGGTAGGTTCCACCAACTGTACCCCGGCTTATCTAATGAGGGCAAGACCTGGTAAGTTACCTGTTGACCTGGAAATGGGAGTCCTGACACCCGAGGACACTTCACCAGAAACAGACTGGGACACAGAGAGGCAGCAGCAGTACCGGAGAGTACAGGAGAGCGTGGAGCGAAGTCTCTGTCAGGCTAGGGAAAGACAAGAGAAAACTTACAACCAGTATACTCCCGCTGTTCCCCTGGTACCCGGAGAGCAGGTCTTGAAGAGGAAGAGACGGCTCCACAAGTTGGACGACCAGTGGGAGAAGGACCCGTACACCGTATTGCCCTCAAGCCACGAAAACCCGAAGGTCTGTACCATCAGTAAAGACGGAGGGGAAACCACAGCCATTGTATCCCGGGACCACCTGAAGAAGTGTCCCGAACAACTGAGGAACCCTGAAGAGGAACAAGAAGACCATCGACCCGTAGAGGAAAGGGAAGATATGGTTAGTACCGTGCTCGGGGACTTCCCTCGGTCTTGGACTCAAGTCAATGGTGCAGTTGTGGTACCCGTACTCACCTTCCTCCAACCATCATCCCAAGAACCTACGGAGCAACCGGTAGAGCTGGAAGAACAGCCGGTCCAGGAGGCAGAAGACTCTACACAAGCAGACCCGGAAAATCAACCCTCTGCTTATAGTGAGCCTGCCATACCCCTAGTGAGCCAGAGGGCCCATAGACAGCTGCCCAGTTTACCCTTGACAGCTCCTACACCCTGTAGTTCAGGGCCAGACAGTCAGCTCCGTAGGTCCACTAGGGCCACTAGAGGCCAGCTACCCACACGTTGGAGGATCTGAATGTTTAAGCTATCTTATATGTTTACTTGTTTATAGTTGCTTGTGTATAATTTTGTGTTTCTAGTTCTTTTTAGGAGTCCTTGGTGGATTTACCGGGAATCCTTGTACATAGTTGGAGCGTAACCCAGGATGGACTAAAGACTGTTAAGGACTCGGGGCAGGACAGGCCCCTACCTGGTTACGTCTCCCTGTTTTGGTGAAATGGACACCTTGCTTTTCAAAACTGCACCCGGTTGCGGACACGCCGTAACCATCTTATGTGTTTTTCTTATTGTATTGTTATTGTTATACCTTGTTATGTTTTTCAAAAAAATATGTTTAGTCCCGGAGTACTAAATTTCACTAGGGGGGAATGTGACACCCCAGGGGTCTGGTTGCCACAGTGATAGAGATATTACGTCTGAGAGCAGGTGGGAGGTCCTTTGGTCAGGGATCCTGTGCATGCCACACCTCCTGCCCAGTCTTGGGAGGGGAAGGACTTCCCCTATATAAACCCGGGGCTGAGGCAGAGTTAGGGAGAAAGAAGACAGAACAAGAGTAGAGAAGAGAAGCAGCATAGCAAGAAACATCAGGAGCTCTGTGGGGAGCAGTGTTACAACGAGTCAGGGGCTGGCAGCTGCAGAGCTCGCCCTGACTGAGAAGATTTCTAACCGGACCCGGAGTCCGAGGCTGTGGGGACTAACTCCTACCCAGCAGCAGAAACCGTCCGGCAGAGGATTTCAGGTCCTCTGGCCCAGAAGCCCGAAGGCACGGTCACACGCGTGGGACCAGCACCGCCATCGTGGAGCGGAAGCCATTAGAAGGCCCCGAGTCACCGGCCATACGGGTGAGCACCACACGGTACACTCAGGGACGTGGGCTACTTATTCCCGCCTCTAGCAAGGTAGCCAGAAGAGTACAGTTAGTTGGGAAGGCCTACAACTCCGCCTGGCCAGGGGAAATCCCATCTGCTCAAGGACTGACCAGGCCCCTATCACTAGCAAGTACTCCGGGAGGGTCTTTCTTTGTCACCAGTAAAGACCCTGAACTACACCGCACCGTCTCTGAGTGGTTCCTGCTACCCCCATCATCCACGTCGGCTGCCCTGAGGCCATACCCCTCCCGTTGGGGGTTATACCATCCACGCTGCACCATCCTTCCACCGGCCTCAGCGGTCTGCCCTGCAGCGGCAGCTCCATAGCTGCATTCAACGGGTGGCGTAGTCACCAACCATCTACTGCTAGTACATCGCCGCTCAGTTTGACTCCCTGGGCACGGACCGGGTCGCCGCCACGAGACTACAACCCTCAAGAGATCCGGCTCCGGGTAAGCTCCCGCGTGCGCATCGCAGCGCGACACAGGCCCAGGGGCGCGTCAGAAGTGCTGCACAGGGTAAGAGAGAAGGCGAGTACTAAAATAAGATGTAAAACCCTTTAAGCTTACAAGGCACAGTCCTGAAGAAGGGTTTTATTCTAATTACATTTTTAGATTTAGTTTTGTAATGTTCCATTTTTTGTGCGAACACACTCAACTTTATAGATTTGGGCCTTTACTTTTATTGGCTATTATAGTCCCCATTCAGGAATTATCCAACCGGCCACACATATTTTTGCCACAGTGAATTTAAGAAATTCATAGGGGGTGATTCATCAAAGAATTTTCAAAAGAAAATTGCTGTAAAATAGTTTGACAAGTCGAAAAAAAAAATTTTGGACGTGGAATTGGCACAAAAGTTTTTCAACTTTTGCGTGTTTTCACGGCAGTTTCAAGCAGCTATATCCAAATGGGCGGAACCGAGGAGGAGACTGGGAAGGATGGGGCGTGACTACTCTCACCCATCAAATTTATCAATAGTACAGGTGTTTCTTACACTGGAAATGTTAGTCTGGAGTAAAATTTTTGGTGAGGTGCATGGAGGCGCACGCCACTAATAAGATGCACCAAATTCATAGTGTTGTGTGCTTCTTAATGAATTTGGCGTTTCCACTTCCTGCACGGTCCTTATTAAAGGGGTTATCCGGCCTTAGGCTACAAGTCTGCAGTCACTTTTTGTAACTGCAGACTTGTAAATCCTCAAAATCGTGCGCACTGTGCGCTGTGAGGATTTTTCGGTGCAAGGGCTGGTGCATGATCACAAGTATGAAATTTGAAAAGATGGGTGTGGTCTCAGTCAATACTAGTATATTGAACGAGGTCGGAAACAGTCTAGTTGGAATGTGGCCGGATGTTTGCAAATGACTGCCCACATGACCGTCCACTCCAGGCGCCGGCACTGGAAAATTCTCAGAGCACGCAGTGTGCGCAATTTGAGGACTCACAAGTCTGCAGTCACAGACAGTGACTGCAGACTTGTAGCCTAAGGCCGGACAACCCCTTTAAGAGTGGTGCATTAGGGCCATAGTGTCCTAAAAGTAGATTTCTGGTTTCCTAGGAGTGCTCTTTGGGGATTGCCTTAAGTAGGTCAAACTGTGAAGTGTAAAACTTCTTTAGGACTTGTAGGAACATGCAACAACTTTTTCCTTTGCTTTTAAACTGTTTGCCAAGATGACACTTGTGTCTACAAAGGCAAATAAATTATTTTATTAGGAGAACGCATGTGCCATCCTTTGCTCACCTGAAATGAATAAACTGCACAATGTATGGCTAATTCTATTACAAATACTTGTTGGGAATACATTACCCAGACAGTAATGAGCACTTCTTGCAGTGCCTTAGAGACATAAGACTTCCTGAAACAACAATTCAAATAGCTGATTACGGTTTGATGCTGTTTCATGAGCTCTCCCGGGGCATCAATTAATCCTGTGAACTCATCCTATCCCACACTTATTTACCAAAAGGGCTTGGAATTAATGGCAGTCTGAGAGCTTTCAGTCCCCGAAAGATGATCCTAGTCTTCTTATGTCTGTCTAAAAAGGTGTTTATGGCTCCATCATCAATTAACAATAATATATTTGTGAAGCTATTAAAACAAGGTTACTGGTATTAAACTTTGTAATTCTTCCTTGTAAAATTTCTTCCTTGCAATATATGACTCAGTGACATTTACCGGCTCTTTGTATCTGCTTAGAATACAACCAATATTGTTAACTAGGAAAATAGCAGCCAAGATCTTTATCTGCTGGGAAATATGAAGCCTAAGATTTCACCTTCAGGTACAAAGCAGACAGTAGTTATATTCTAGTACATAAGGGGCAGTATCATAATATGAAAGTCATAGGAAACCTTGCGGTAACCTGGCATTCAGCTCATCCATGGACCAAGGATCTCCTCTCCATGGACGGTCTTGTAGTATAGCAAGGAACAATGCTTCTTTATTGCAAGTCCTTAAAAACTCCAGACATAGAGTAATCGCATACGCGTTTCAGACGGTTACGTCCTTAGTCATTGCATACATTGTATGCAATGACTAAGGACGTAACCGTCTGAAAAGCGTATGCGATTACTCTATGTCAGGAGATTTTAAGGATTTGCAATAAAGAAGAATTTTTTATGAGGACCTAGTGCTGGATGTACCTTCCTTTTCTCTGCAGTATTATAGTAGTTATATTCTTGTACACAGGGGACAGCATTATAGTGGTTATATTCTTGTACATAGGGGCAGTATTATAGTGGTCTTATTCTTGTACATAGGGGGCAGTATTATAGGAGTTATATTATTGTACATAGGAGCAGTATTATAGTGGTTATATTCTTGTACATAGGGGCAGTATTATAGTAGTTATATTCTTGTACATAGGAGCAGTATTATAGTAGATATATTCTTGTACATAGGGGGCAGTATTATAGCAGTTATATTCTTGTATATAGGGGCAGTATTATAGTAGTTATATTCTTGTACATCAGGGCAGTATTATAGTAGTTATATTCTTGTACATAGGAGCAGTATTATAGTAGATATATTCTTGTACATAGGGAGCAGTATTATAGTAGTTATATTCTTGTATATAGGGGCAGTATTATAGTAGTTATATTCTTGTACATCAGGGCAGTATTATAGTAGTTATATTCTTGTACATAGGAGCAGTATTATAGTAGATATATTCTTGTACATAGGGAGCAGTATTATAGTAGTTATATTCTTGTATATAGGGGCAGTATTATAGTAGTTATATTCTTGTACATCAGGGCAGTATTATAGTAGTTATATTCTTGTACATCAGGGCAGTATTATAGTAGTTATATTCTTGTATATAGGGGCAGTATTATAGTAGTTATATTCTTGTATATAGGGGCAGTATTATAGTAGTTATATTCTTGTACATCAGGGCAGTATTATAGTAGTTATATTCTTGTATATAGGGGCAGTATTATAGTAGTTATATTCTTGTACACAGGGGACAGTATTATAGTGGTTATATTCTTGTACATAGGGGCAGTATTATAGTGGTTAGATTCTTGTACATAGGGGCAGTATTATAGTAGTTATATTCTTGTGCATAGGAGAAGTATTATAGTGGTTATATTCTTGTACATAAGGGCAGTATTATAGTAGTTATAATCTTGTACATAGGAGCAGTATTATAGTAGATATATTCTTGTACATAGGGGGCAGTATTATAGTAGTTATATTCTTGTATATAGGGGCAGTATTATAGTAGTTATATTCTTGTACATCAGGGCAGTATTATAGTAGTTATATTCTTGTACATAGGAGCAGTATTATAGTAGATATATTCTTGTACATAGGGGGCAGTATTCTAGCAGTTATATTCTTGTATATAGGGTATTATAGTAGTTATATTCTTGTATATAGGGGCAGTATTATAGTAGCTATTTATTGTACATCAGGGCAGTATTATAGTAGTTATATTCTTGTACATAGGAGCAGTATTATAGTAGATATATTCTTGTACATAGGTGGCAGTATTATAGTAGTTATATTCTTGTATATAGGGGCAGTATTATAGTAGTTATATTCTTGTACATAGGAGCAGTATTATAGTAGTTATATTCTTGCACATAGGAGCAGTATTATAGTACTTATATTCTTGTACATAGGAGCAGTATTATAGCAGTTATATTCTTGTATATAGGGGGCAGTATTATAGTAGTTATATTCTTGTACATAGGGGCAGTATTATAGTAGTTATATTCTTGTACATAGGGGCAGTATTATAGTAGTTATATTCTCGTATATAGGGGCAGTATTATAGTAGTTATATTCTTGCACATAGGAGCAGTATTATAGTAGTTATATTCTTGTATATAGGGGCAGTATTATAGTAGTTATATTCTTGTACATCAGGGCAGTATTATAGTAGTTATATTCTTGTACATAGGAGCAATATTATAGTAGATATATTCTTGTACATAGGGGGCAGTATTCTAGCAGTTATATTCTTGTATATAGGGTATTATAGTAGTTATATTCTTGTATATAGGGGCAGTATTATAGTAGCTATATTATTGTACATCAGGGCAGTATTATAGTAGTTATATTCTTGTACATAGGAGCAGTATTATAGTAGATATATTCTTGTACATAGGGGGCAGTATTATAGTAGTTATATTCTTGTATATAGGGACAGTATTATAGTAGTTATATTCTTGTACATAGGAGCAGTATTATAGTAGTTATATTCTTGCACATAGGAGCAGTATTATAGTACTTATATTCTTGTACATAGGAGCAGTATTATAGCAGTTATATTCTTGTATATAGGGGGCAGTATTATAGTAGTTATATTCTTGTACATAGGGGCAGTATTATAGTAGTTATATTCTTGTACATAGGGGCAGTATTATAGTAGTTATATTCTTGTACATAGGAGCAGTATTATAGTAGTTATATTCTTGTACATAGGAGCAGTATTATAGTAGTTATATTCTTGCATATGGGGGCAGTATTATAGTAGTTATATTCTTGCACATAGGAGCAGTATTATAGTAGTTATATTCTTGTACATAGGGGCAGTATTATAGTAGTTATATTCTTGTACATAGGGAGCAGTATTATAGTAGTTATATTCTTGTACATAGGAGCAGTATTATAGTAGTTATATTCTTGTACATAGGAGCAGTATTATAGTAGTTATATTCTTGTACATAGGGGCAGTATTATAGTAGTTATAGTTTTGTACATAGAGGCAGTGTTATAGTAGTTATATTCTTGTACATAGGGGCAGTATTATAGTAGTTATATTCTTGTACATAGGGGCAGTATTATAGTAGTTATATTCTTGTACATAGAGGTAGTATTATAGTAGTTATATTCTTGTACATAGGGGCAGTATTATAGTAGTTATTTTTTGTACATAGAGACAGTTTTAGAGTAGCTATATTCTTGTACATAGGAGCAGTATTATAGTAGTTATATTCTTGTACATAGGAGCAGTATTATAGTAGTTATATTCTTGTATATAGGGGCAGTATTATAGTAGTTATATTCTTGTACATAGGGGCAGTATTACAGTAGTTATATTCTTGTACATAGGGGCAGTATTATAGTAGTTATATTTTTGTACATAGAGGCAGTGTTATAGTAGTTATATTCTTGTACATAGGGGCAGTATTATAGTAGTTATATTCTTGTACATAGGGGCAGTATTATAGTAGTTATATTCTTGTACATAGAGGTAGTATTATAGTAGTTATATTCTTGTACATAGGGGCAGTATTATAGTAGTTATTTTTTTGTACATAGAGACAGTTTTAGAGTAGCTATATTCTTGTACATAGGAGCAGTTGATGTCACTGCAACAGTCCGACAAAATGAGACCTGACAAGGTGGGTTAGCAAAATGTACTATGTACTAATACAAATATATGCTATAGAAAAATGCTATAGCCAATAATTACGCAAACTCAGCTATTGATGTGTGGCATTTACCTGACCTTACTTGTACTGGAGCATAATAACTGTGTAAAGATTTGCACCTCAATTATAAATGATCAAGAGCTAGAAGTGAAATCGTTATTATAGCAGCACAATCCAGTAGCTCAAGGCAAAAGAAATCATTAATTCATCAGTGCTCCATGATACGTACACTACAAACTTCCTTCACAAAAATAACTAATCCACCAACCAGATCAGCAAACAACTGGTTTGTACATAATTATACATAACTGTATGGAAAATACATAAAAGCCTATAATGTTATGCATTTAATGTTATAATGTTATATATCTTCTCTGATGTAAGCCAGAGCCACTGTGCCAAAAAATATAATTACGTTTAGCATGTTTTTTACTATTCCGAGTCCTCTCTGCCATTTCTAATGTCATTAAGTATCTGGGGCAAGCACTTGATCTTTATAAATGTGTAAATAGTTCATGTACAGTACATGCAAAATAATTGTATTAAAACACTTAAAATTATAATGGTTATCAAGGTTTCTGAAGGCTTCAGCTGTGTCTAAAAGACAAACGCCCTAATTCGTCAAGGTAATTTCGCAAAATTCTGGCGTAAATTTGCACAACTTTTTTGCAAAAGTTGTGAAACTTTTGCTCTTTTTGCACGACAATTTTTTCCAGGTCCGCCAAATTGGGTGAAACTGGGGCAGAACTGGGGGCGCTGTGGGGGCGTGATGCCACAGCTCATCTAATTCGAGACTGGACTGGCGTGCACCTCTTAATAATCAGGAGCATCTGACTCCTTACACATCCCCAAGAAAATCACCAGCCTTGATTAATCGGGGGCAGAAATTTCCTCTTCTTTGGTTTTCTTCCGTCTTGTCATGGGGTATTATTTAGATCCAAAACACTATTAATATCCACTGTGCGTTTAATCGTGACATTGTTGATGTAAGATTGTAGTTTATACTGCAGCTTTGCTTCCACAGATCAGCTGCAGTGAAAAGCATAGGGGACTAACCAGTAAATCGAACCTTTGATGAGGCAGAAAACTTCAAACCCTGATTAGTCAATAAGCCTCAGCTCTATTGAATGGCTAAAACATAGCCATTACAAAATGCAAAATAAGTAAAACTAGAAACACAATGCATAGGCATGTCCGAGAAGGTGATGCTATCATGGCAGGGCACAACATTTTGCTCTGCAGGTATATTATTTCACATAATATGTTCAATGACATTTTCATAAGAAAGGTTAAAAGGACCAAAAGTTTTCTTATAAATGTTGAAGCTCTGAAATATTTCAGAGTAGATGATATCAGTGAACGTTTCTACATCTCCTCCTTTATTAAGAGTTATTCAACCGAAAACGTATTATTTGAAACCAAGTAACGCTCGCTCCTTATAAATCTTTTACTGGACAGAGACAATTCTGCTATGACTGACATAAATAACTATTTTACCACTGATAATAAACCAGTAGATGATTAACAATGGGGTATTCATATTCTTCAATTATCTCACACAGTAAAGTGATCTCTGGAGAATGTTAACAACAAAGTTATAACTGTACTTTCAAGGCAGTTGAATGTATTTTTTCCCATATTTTGCTTCTATGGTTTTCTCCTCCCTATGGACCCCTCATACATTCTCCCCTGTCCATACTGCCTCCTCACACATCCCCCCACCCATAATGCCTCCTCACACATCCTTCCCTGCCCATTCTGTCCCCTCACACATTCTCCCTACTGACCTCTCACATCCCCCTGCCCATATTGTCTCCTCACACATACCCCCTGCCCATACTGTCTCCTCACACATCCTTCCCTGCCCATTCTGTCCCCTCACACATCCCTCTGCTCATATTGTCTCCTCACACATACCCGCAGCCCATACTGCCTCCTCACACATCCCCCTGCCCATACTGCCTCCTCACACATCCTTCCCTGCCCATTCTGTCCTCTCACACATTTCTCCTACTGAACCCTCACACATCCCCCTCCCCATATTTTCTCCCTACAAATACCCCTTACCCATACTGCCTCCTCACACATCCCCCCATACTGTCCCTTCATACAATCTTCCCGTACTGACAGCTCAGACATTACCCTCCTGCCCATACTGTCTCCTCACACATCTTCCCTGACTATACTGTCTCCTCACACATTCCCTCCTCTTCTGCCCATACTATTTCCACATAGATTCCCATCCCATACAGTCTCTTTTCATACTTACAATGCCACTGATCACGTCTTTGGTGGTGCAGGAGTGACATCAGAAGAGTGATCCGCTGTCTTGATGACTCTGCTAATGATGTCCTGATCCAGAAATGTCAGTAGTCAGGGCTTCAATTGTACTTTGTGTTGCGCCCTGCTGCACATTGGTGCCACAGAACCCAGAAGGGTGCATGGATGGACTTCTCCACAAGAGGCCCTCACACATTCACACACCTCCACCCTACCACCTCAGACCAGCAGAGGGAGCCCGTTAGGGATATATAAAGGGAGGGTGGAGCCAGGCAGCTCAGTTAAGTTTCAGTTTAATGTTCAGAGACAGAGAGGAACACAGCTCAGAGTTGAGCAGAGAGCGTGCTGACGCTCAGAGAGCAGTGAAGAGAGCAGCAAGCTGGCTGCTGTGCTTAGGCGAGCCAAGGCCTACAGCACGTGTGGAAGCTTAGTGAGGGCCTGAGTGTGGCCGAAGGCGAGAGGAGAAGGAAGAAGTAGTGAGGGGGCAGAGGAGCATACCAGGCTCACCCCGATATATATACCGGACACCGGGTCCCCGCCTACAGGGACTCTTTACACCCAGTAGGAACCACCGGAACCCCTGGAGGACTACAGGTCCCAGGTTCACCAAACGCTGACTACAGTACCAGGGCAAGGAGTCACAGAGGCCCCAGCATCCAGGGAGAGTGATCTCCAAAGAGAAGGCCCTACCACCAGGTCAGCAGGTGCAAAGAGAGACAGTAACCAAGCTAGGCCTAGCTCCAGGCAGGTCAGAAGCTTAACAAGTAAAACCACGGATCAGGAGGCCCTATACCCACTCACTGATGAGAGTCCAAAAGTGCGCCCTTCTCCTGGAGTACCCTGGACCGTGCCTGCAGCATCACCAGTAAAGGTACTGAAGCCTAACCCCGTGTGAGTGTCCGTCTTTCCTCCAGGACCGTCTTGCCGTCTCTCCCCTGCACCACCATCCATTACACCCCACGCTGCCCTGGAGCTAGCTCTACCTGTGGAGAGCCACACCATCCCTGTTGCCATAACACCAGCTCCAGAGGACTGCTCCGCAGCGGCGGCCCCTTAGCCGCATTCCACAGGTGGCGTCACGAACTTTCCCAAATCCCCTATAAACTATTCCCCTTTTACTGACCGCCCTGGGTCAAGGACCGGGCCAGCCACCGTGATATCCCCCCAGCAACCAGAGGCCCGGCTGCCGAGTACCCCATGGCCCAGGGGGCGTGTCATTTGCGTCTGAAAGACATGAGTACAGTTGAATGATGGGAGCCGGCATTTTAAACTTTCTATGGACCTGCTGCCAGCTTGGCAGTCGGCTTGGAGAATGACCGTATCCCACCCTGGGGGCAGAAAAATACAGCCGCCTGGGAGATACCTTGGACTATCCAACGGCGCCCCCATGCCGACTGCACCCGGGTCAAAGGTCTTTCATGCCTCTTCTCCTCATATGTAATGGCAGCTCGGGGCCCATGATGGAAACCAAATTTGGACATTTTCTATGGGGCCTCTGGTTTATATATTTAACCCCAAGAAGACCCTTTTCTGTTTCAGCATGACTGCTCATCTGAGCACAGAGCGAAGTAAAAAAAGGCAGTTTGTAATGAGCTGGGCTTGGCCATAACCTCAACCTGATCCAACACTTGGGATGAACGGGAATGCCAATTGTGATCTTTTCCCCAACATCAGTGTCTGACCTCAGAAAGGTTCTTTTGACTGTACAGACACACTCCAAAATCTCGTGGAAAGCCTTCCTAGAAGAGAGAAGACTTTTGTAGCCACAAAATAGGCTCAACAACATATAAATGCTTCAACAAGATGTCCAACGAGCTGATAAAAATATGATGGTCGGGGGTCTACTTTTACCCATATAGTGTATATAAATATTAGAATTATGAAATAAATAATAATAACAATTAATAATAAGTGCAACATTTAAACCAATTACACTTCATAGTCATAGTCTCATCACATTCATCAGCACAGCAGGACTTAGACATAAGGGTCATTCTTCTCTCTTGGACAATATGTTGTTCTTTGATGTTTCTGCTCATCTTTAGACTCCCTGAAGCTTTTGACAAAAGTTTGTCAGATCAAGAAATTATTCCAAAAACTAATAGCATTACATAAAACTTCACATTAGCATTTATTTTATTGTTCTTATCCTTATTGTTATCTCACCATGAACTTTATCATCCAAAACAATTGTTGGCCTTCACAGTCGTGCGATTGTGCTTCAGTTTTTAGCAGTGTGAGGTTATTATTGGCAGTACAGAAATACTATGGAATAATGGTGATAAAATCTTAGCACGCTGAGAAAAATGTTCTTTGATGTTCACGGCTTCTATTTTAACTACAGAAGCAAAGGAAATATTCCTCTGTCAGCTCACAAGTAGCCATTCACAATCGCACATTGCAAATTGTACACTGTAAAGCATATTAGTCAAAATTCACAAATATACTATAAAATTGTCAAATACATTAAGGAGTTCTTATGATTACTTTTCATAAAAATCCTAAAATAATAGCAATATTTAACTGAAAAGATGTTTGTGTGTTATGCTTGCAATTCCATGCAGTACCACATGGTGTGCTGTTAGGAGGAAGCCCATCTGTGAGCAGCCTGGAGCGCCGTCATTCTGGCATGTGTAGCACTGTTACTCTCAACCCCCATCTAGTAACAGCAAAATCTAAAATAGTAAGTTTTATTTATTTTTTTACTCCAAAATCACATTTTTTTAACATCTTTTACTAATATCCAGTGTTTCGCTCTGCAGGCTCCATCTCTAATTTTCAGTTGCCATGATGCTGCTATGATGTCTCCCATATACAGCGCACACAGACACGAGGAAGTCCTGCTCCACTGTCTCAATGCAACAACAACATGGAGGACATTTTATAGCAGTACTGAGCAGTGTAGCTGGGAATCCATAACCCAGGTGAGATAAAATACTTTTTAAAGAGCTACACCACAGTCTGTCTGTGTCTCCCTTTGCCTGTGATACCTTAATGTTGAAAAACAAATCAGAAAACATTACAGGATTACAGAAAATTTTGTCAAATAAAAAATTAAGGTGGTAAGTCCTCCTTATACATCTACTAAAAGTAAATCAAAATCTATGGCAAAAAAACCCTAAAGTGCATACACATGTATGAGAGACATAGATAGATAGATAGATAGATAGATAGATAGATAGATAGATAGATAGATAGATAGATAGATAGATACAGGTGCATCTCACTAAATTAGAACATCATCAAAAAGTTAATTGATTTCAGTATTTCAATACAAGAAGTGAAACTTGTATAATATATAGAGTCATTACACACAGAGTGATCTATTTCAAGTGTTTATTCTTGTTAATGTGATGATTATGGCTTACGGGCAATGAAAACACAAAAGTCATTATCTCAGTAAATGAGAATAATTAACAAAAAAAAACACCTGCAAAGGCTTCCTAACTGTTTAAAAAGGTCCCTTAGTCTGTTTCAGTAGGCTCCGCAATCATGGGGAAGACTGCTGACTTGACAGATGTCCAGAAGGCAGTCATTGACACTCCACAAGGTCCCAGAGTCTGGAGGAAGAGTGGAGAGGCCACAATCCAAGCTGCTGGAGGTCTAGTGTGAAGTTTCCACAATCAGTAATGGTTTGGGGAGCCATGTCATCTGCTGGTGTAGGTCCACTGTGTTTTGGAAATTTTAGAGCACTTCATGCTTCCCTCTGCCGACAATCTTTTTGGAGATGGAAATGTCATTCTCCAGCAGGACTTGGCACCTGTCCACACGGCCAAAAGTACCAATACCTGGTTTACAAACAACAGTATCACTGTGTTTGAATGGCAGCAAACTCGTCTGACCTTACCCCATAGAGAATAGGTACTGCACCTCACCCAGAGGTGTGGTGTCTCCCTTCTCTCAGGTAAGGTGGGAGTGCTGCACGGAACCCCAAAACACCTGCATCCAACACTACACTGCTCCAGGCCGGCTGGGGGGGCAAGACGCAATGTATGTTTCTGCTCAGCCCTGACCCTGGCTGGAGTGGGGGGAACCCAAAGGTAGGGGGAACCAGTAGTGGGTGTGGGTGGAGGAAGTAGTTAGAGGGAGCACTTTAGTAGGAGTATAAATAGGGAAGCCATCTTAGGGTGGCAGATCAGAGTCAGGGAGCAGTTCAGAAGAACAGCTCAGGACAGTTCAGAAGAACAGTCCGGGAGCAAAGTCTCATTAGGAGATCTGCTCCACAAGTAGGGCCAGGTCAGAAGGCCCCGGAGGGGAGCAGGGAGTAGGCTCCGTTCTACAGAAAGGATCCCAGGGGGTACGGCGCATGCAGGACGGCACCCGTACGCCCCGCATCTGTCAGAAGACAGAGGGATCGCTGCGGCATTCTAATCCCCAGGAGGGTCAAGTAGGTCCCGGATCCGACGTACAGGAAGGACTTCAGAGCACCCAAGCAGGATTGAGAGTGGGCAGCGCAGAGCAGGAGGTAGAAGGACCAGAGTAAAGACGGTCAAAATAGGAACACGAGAAAGTGGGGTTCTGCCAGGTATTCCCAAGTTGCCTGAGGAAGGATTGAACCTGTGCCCGGTGAACGCAGCGCGACGCGGGAGGCCTGCACCTGTATAGTGCACCTGTGAAGTGTCTAAAGAACTGTGAGTAAAACCTTGGATGACTGCACTGCACTGACTCTGTCCATTCTTCATCGGCACTACCTTTCCCCACTCTCTTCAACTACACTGCCCTGAGGCCTGCTCCACCTGTGGGGAGCTGTTCCATCTCAAGCTGCCCTAACATCTGCCTCAGAGGACTGTTGCAGCGCTGGTGATCCTCACCAGGTACCACAGGTGGCGTCACGAACTTTCCCAAATCCCCCATATCTATCCCCCTTTTGAGTGACCGCCTTGGGCCACGGGCCGGGCCAGCCACCGTGATATCCCCCAGCTATCAGAGGCCCGGTTGCCAAGTACCCCACGGCCCTGGGGGCGCGTCAAAAGCAACCTGGGCTTCCATAACACCTCAGCAGTGCCAAAGGCTGATCGCCTCCATGCCACATTGCCGCATTGATGCAGTAATTGATGCAAAAGGAGCCCGACCAAGTACTGAGGGCATTTACTGAACATACATTTCAGTAGGCCAACATTGTGGATTTTTAAAAAAAAACATTTTTCAAGCTGTTGTTATAAAGTATTCTAATTTACTGAGATAATGACTTTTGTGTTTTCATTGGCTGTAAGCCATAATCATCAACATTAACAGAAATAAACACTTGGAATAGATCACTTTGTCTGTAATGACTCTATGTAATATACGAGTTTCACTTTTTGTATTGAAGAACTGAAATAAATTAACTTTTTGATGATATTCTAATTTAGTGCGAAGCACCTGTAGATATAGATAGTTGAAAGATAGATAAATAGTTAATAGATAGATCAATAGCAGATACATTAAGAGATAGATAGATGGAACACGACACAGACAATTTTGTAGATGTTGTTCTGTATAATACAACTAGCAGCCAATTAACATAAGTGACTTCTGAGCTGGATAACAACCAAAGCAAAGACACCGAGGTCCCGTGCTAAATAAAGAATTCATCTCCCCTACAACAACAAATTTTGCTTTAAGCCTAATATCAATAAAAGAGGATTTTGCAGATTCTGCAAAATGGAAATTTTTTTGCATCCCTCCTTTAGACTCTGGACCCCCAGGATAATGAGAAGCTTTAGTGCACTTGACAAAGAAATTTCCTTGAACTTGCTGCATACACAGATCGCTAAAAGAGATTGCCTTGATGGTGCCAGTATTCAGAGAGAAAAATCCTTGATGCATCTAAAAGAACAAGCCACTTACTTCCTGGAGTGTTTTCCTTACACATTGGGTTCTTTTATTAGACATTTCATTTTATAAACAGGCGCTGGCGGATCAGCAGTTACCGTCCATATTACTTCCATAGTCATTTAGATTGATTTGATCATTTGGGTGAGCGCAATATTTTTGGCTAATCCAATGAATGTTTCTCTAGCGTTGCTCACTTCCGCATCAGGAGGGGATCACTGCCGATGACGTTGCATCCCCACTTACTGTACCTGGTGGGTACCGTGCACATGTCCTACTCTAGAAGTGAGCGGCGCATTCACAGCACTGCTAATAAAGGGCTATGCATCACTAATATGCATGTTAAAGTCCCCTTTGTGAACTAAAAAATATTGTAAAAATAAAGTAAAAAAAATGTTTTTAAGTATTAAAAACAAATACACCTTCCCCAAAAATCCAAGTTTTTTCCTCCAAATAAAGTTTTTATCTGGAAAACAATAAATGCAGCTAAAAAAAACATGACATATTTGGCATCATCGCATCTACAATAACACGTACTATAACACTATATCATTATTTTTCCTGCACCGTTTACGCCACAAAAAAAATTATAAAAAACTAAACCAAAATTGCCATTTTTGTTCATCCTGCCTCACAAAAAAAATAAATGAAAAAAATATATATTTGTCTATTAATATGGTGAACCCCACAATAAAAGATTTTTTAAATAATTGTTATTTTTTTGTGTGAGAGTAGTAAAACTTAAAAAGAAGTTTTAATTAAAACTTTGTTAACAAATTGTCTTATTTTTTTTTGGGGGGGGGGTTGATTTTAATCACTGTGTATTTTATAAAAAAATAATTTTACAAACCAAATATAAAAAAAACAATTGATTGCATTTTATGCTGTTTACTGGAGTTGAACAATTTTCAAGAATTGCTTTGTGTAGATTCATTCAATTAAAGGGGGAGATTCGACTTGTATCAAATAAACTTGGTTAAAAACTAATAAACTCTTTTGTTCACCTCTCCACGGTTCACTGCATACCTGTCCTGCGGCCACCACTCTCCTTCCTCCTTCCAAATGGCCTCTCTTACTTCTTCTTGTCCCTCCTATCTTACATCATTGATGTGCATTGTGACCTGCATGACCATGCGGGGATTACTCAGCAGTGGCACCTGCCGGCAATCTGGATGGACAAGAAGAAGGAAGAGGATTTGATCTGAACAAGGAGAAGGAGATGATTGAAAGAAGTAAGAGGAGCCAATCATAGGAAGAAAGAAAATCTGATCCTAAGAAGTAAGAGGGTCCAATCAGAAGAAGAAAGAGGAGCTGATCAAAAGAATGAAGAGGAGCTGCCGCTTTAAGACAGGTATGAGAAGGTTAGAGGAGAGGAGAATATAAAAGCTTTTTTTTTTAATGCCTGATCAGAAGAAGGAAGAGGATCCAATTGTAAGAAGGAAGAGGAGCTGGTCAGAAAAGGGAAGTGGAGCTGATCAGAAGAAGGAAGAAAATCTGATCTGAAGAAGTAAGAGGATCCGACTGAAAGAAGAAAGAGGAGCTGATCAGAAGAGGGAAGTGGAGCTGATCAGAAGAAGGAAGAAAATCCGATCTGTAGAAGTAAGAGAATCCGATTGGAAGAAGAAAGAGGAGCTAATCATAAAAACGAAAAAGATCCAATCTGAAGAATGAAGAGGATCCAATTGGAAGAAGAAAGGAGCTGATCAGAAGAAGGAAGAGGAGCTGATCAAAAGAATGAAGAGGAGCTGAAGCTGTAAGACAGGTATGAGAAGGTTCCAGGAGAGGAGAATATGAAAGCTTTTTTTTAATGCCTGATCAGAAGAAGGAAGAGGATCCAATCGTAAGAAGGAAGAGGAGCTGGTCAGAAAAGGGAAGTGGAGCTGATCAGAAGAAGGAAGAAAATCTGATCTGAAAAAGTAAGAGGATCTGATTGGAAGAAGAAAGAGGAGCTGATCAGAAGAGGGAAGTGGAGCTGATCAGAAGAAGGAAGAAAATCCGATCTGAAGAAGTAAGAGGATCCGATTGGAAGACGAAAGAGGAGCTAATCATAAGAATTAAAAGGATCCAATCTGAAGAATGAAGAGGATCCAATCGGAAGATGAAAGGAGCTGATCAGAAGAAGGAAGAGGAGCTGATCAAAAGAATGAAAAGGAGCTGAAACTGTAAAACAGGTATGAGAAGATTCGAGAAGAGAATATGAATGCTTTTTTTTAATGCCTGATTAGAAGAAGAGGATCCAATCATAAGAAGTAAGAGGAGCTGATCAGAAGAGGGAAGTGGAGCTGCTCAGAAGAGGGAAGTGGAGCTGATTAGAAGGAAGAAGAAAATCCAATCTGAAGAAGTATGAGGATCCAATTGGAAGAAGAAAGAGGAGCTGATCAGAAGAAGGAAGTGGAGCTGATCGGAAGAAGGAAGTGGAGCTCATCGGAAGAAGGGAGAGAATCCGATCTGAAGAAGTAAGAGGATCCAAACGAAATAAAAATGAGGAGCCAATTGTAAGAAAAAAGAAGAGCTGACCAGAAGAACGAAGAGGAGCTGCAGCCATAAAACAGGTATGGGAAGGTTCGAGGAGAGGAGAATATAAAAGCTTTTTTTAAATGCCTTAGCGAACCTTAGAGTACAGCATAGCAGCAGTTGGCTGCCATTTTACTGGATTTGGGCAACTTGAATCCCCAAGAATTTGTAGCAAATTTGATTAGTTTAAAATCAATTTGCACATTTCCACTGTTCACGTTTCACTATAAACAACCACTTGAATAAAATGGGTTGTCCAGTACTTTTCAACAGTTTTTTCGTGGGCACAGAGTGGTGAATAAGTAGAAAAAAATCCATTCTCACCTACTTTAATATCAAATCCGTGAGGGTCTACGTCCTGGCGGCTCTGTGTCGATCAGCTTACTGAAAGGGCCATGATGCTGTGTCTAGTACTGCTACTCAAGTGAATGGGGAAAAGGTGCAATAACTACTGTCAAATGTATGTGAATGCCTAGTAAATAATGAAGGAGATTCACCACTTGCTAAAATAACTTGTCCCTTCAGTCCTCTGTTTGGCTGGAGTGCTCATAGTCAGACTCCTATCAATATTATACCGATCAAGCGCCCCAAGGTAATCTCATAGTCTTGGAAAAACCCTTTAAGATATGCAAAAAAAAATTAATAAAAAGAAAAATGTGGTATAAAGGAGAATATAAAATTGTATGCACTTAGTTTTATTGTCTATTTTCTGCTGCAGTTTAGTGTAGGAACATCATGTAAAATGATATAGGTGCATTATCCATTAAATTGTAAGTATTTACAGTGAATAAAAAAGGAAAATTACAGATTTGTTCACTGCATTGAATAAAGTTAACAGCAAGTTTTCTTCTTTACAGTTGTAAGAAACTTAAAGGGGCATTCTATTTTGGAAAATTCATTTTCATGCTAACTCCAGCAATCTGTCACTGATGTGTATTTGTAGAGCCATTGAAGAGAAATTTCAGTACTTTGTGGAGTCTGTTCTGAAGCCAGGAGCCTGGATTATTCATGTGCTGTGGCTTCCTCGACCTACAAACAATCATTTCTTCCTATGCATAATGATAAAGTAGAGCTGGCAATCATCAGCTGCTAGAGGTGGAATTGTAGCGCCCCGAGGGTTCGGCTGCTACAGGGGTATTGCACCTCAACCAGAGGTGTGATATTCCACTCCCAGGTAAGGATGGAGTGTGGACCAGGGCTCAGTTAGCTGCATACACACACATGCACACTCCCCATTTCCGGGGGACAGCTCGACGGTGCTCCCATTTATTGCAGGCACAACTGACCATGTCCCTGGCTGGAGTGGGGAGGGGGGAGAAAACCCTGTGATGTAGGAGCAGAAGGGGGCAGTTTCTGGAGCATAGGAAGGAGCTCATTGGGTGCAGGTCACCTGAGCTCAGACACAGAGGCAGATAAAAGGTGGGAGCCATCTTTAGTCAGTGGTCAGTTGAGAGAAGTAGTTCAGCCAGAGAGGGCTGACAGGGAGCTGTGGCTCAGCCTGAGCTCAGCTGCACGAGGCAGGTCTGGGGAGAAGGTCGGAGCCAGAGAAGAAGAGGAGAAGAAGGAAGGAAAGAGGAGAGACAGAGGAGTAGCAAGGCTCCAGAAACAAGAAGGCAGAAGGGACCCTAAGAGAGAGCAGAACGGACAGCAATCGTTGCAAACCCGCGTTATATCGGGTGAAGGGTCAGGTCGTGGAAGGGTACCAGATTCCCAAGTTGGTGGAGGTAAATTATCCCTCAGCCAAAAACCGGAGGTCGTGATCATCTATTGGTGCGACCCACTGCTACACCCGCTAGGAAGGCACCACATAGGGTCAGGGAAACTGGCGCCAAGTTTCACCAAGAGAAGGCCCGAGGCAGCTGGACAGAAGCGTGGTCACTGGTGGGGCACGAGAGGCTGGAGAAAGGATAGAAGGGGGTCCTGTGGTCCTGTGCCATACTCCTGAACTACCTGGGGGTTGATCGAGCCCCTCACCTGGTGGACGCAGCACGGCTTGGGCAGTCATTGCTGACAGAAGTGACTTGGATACCAACTGTGAGTAAAAGGCCTGAACTGCACCATTGGACTCTGTGTTATTTATGCTGCGCCTGCACCACCACCCTCAGCATCCTCTTACACTGCCCTGAGGCTATACTCTTCTCGTGGGGAGTTATCCTAACCCTGTGCTGCACACCAACACCAGCCTCAGTGGTCTGCCTTGCAGCGGCGGTCATCCTTGACCGCAATCCACGGGTGGCGTAGTCGGACATTCATAGCTCTAAAAATAGACTGCCACAGCATTTGGTCTGACCACCCTGAGCCACGGGATCGGGTTGCCACTACTACCCCCATCATCGCACTGAAGCCCGATTCCGGGTGCCCCACGGCCCAGGGGGCGAGTCAGAATGAGCCGCAGCTCATAAATATGTCAGACTCCTAACTTTACAGTGGACTCTTAGGCGGATCAGTTCAAGATGTAAGTTCTCTAAAACAACTGCACAAATACATATAAAAATATGGAAATGGCGCCCGTCCCAGAAGAACAGACGCCATAATGTGCGCGCCAAAAGACAACAGGAAGTCGCCTCCCATCGTGGGCCAGGTCCCAGAATGGCGCCAAAGAAGGAGCCCACCCCCAACAGCCATGAGAGCGGCTGTAGAGATGTCCATCAAGGTGAGGGGGCTGCCCCTGAGAGTGATTGTCAGCAGATTGCCCCAAGACCACCCCCAACAGGGGCGGAAAGAGAAGAAAACTGAGGGGCAGGGTGTGGTTTGGATCAGTCTCGCCAGACCACACCCGGAGATGGAGAGGAGCGTCAACTCCAGCACCCTGGCAAGCGGCCTGCTGCAGGCCGAGGCGTCACCGTACAGCCTCATGGAGCTGATGGCTCAGCTCCCCGCAGAAGACCCTGAGTTCCTGCGGACAGCGCAGGAGGAGCTGGACCAGAGGATGGTCCGAGCGCAGAGGGAAGTCATTGACGGATGGAGAGAGGAGATGGCCCGGCGGGTCGCGACCCGGCAGCAAGAGACGCTGCCAGCAGCCGGCAGCGCGCCTGCCCCCGAGGACAGAGAGAGAAGTCCGGAGGCCGAGAACAGCGCTGCCGTGGAGGCAGGTAAGGCAGACACCCCTGCCCCGGGTCCTGACGCCGTAGGCTTACCCCTGGATCCTGCCGCGGAGCCAGAAGTCCCGGGAGCCACTGCAGCTTCCACGCTCCCGCCGCCGGTACGTAGGCCCCAAGCCGCGAACACCACCGCTGAACCACGCCCCACGTCGTGCCCCCTGACCCCGGGTGCGGTCGGAAGTGGCCCACTCCAGGCCCGGTCGCAAGGCTTGACCACCCCAGGCGCCTCCGAACCACGTGCGCCCCCGGTCCCGAAGCCACCACCCTTCGGGGCCGACCTGTACAGACTGCTCACCGGGCCCGATGGAGAGCCGGTCCCTGTGCCAGAGGGATGGGTTCACCCCAGTCTGCGGAAAAACCTGCCCGCAAAGGCCGAGGCCCCGCTCGCTCCGCTCTTGCCCTTACCACCGCCAGTCGCCGTCTCTCAGCTCCCAGAGGAAGAGGTCCAGGTAGGATGGGACCAAACTGGGGAGGATGTGATGGGGTTTGCCCAGGAGACACGGATGGCCGCAGTCCGCAGGTGGGAGATCTGTGAACAGCTGGCGAAGGAAGAGCGGGCACGGCGCTGGAAAAGGGAGCAGCTGCAGGCCCGAAGCGCGGAGAAGACGTGCACCCGCCGAAACCCCCATGCAGCACGCGGTCCTAAAACAGCTGGGACCGTGGTGAAGTTCCACCAGGCGAAAGGGTGGGGGTTCATTCGGGACTCTGCCACCGCCACAGACATCCATGTTGACAGGAGGGATGTGGAGGGTCACCTGCCAGCGGGTCACCCGAAGCGGGAGTTGTTCTCGGGAGATCGGGTAATATACACCCGGCATCGAGGCCTAAAAGGATGGTATGCCCTTCATGTCCAGAGGATAAGAGAGGAGCAGCACCCCGAACCAGAACCCGAGTACCAAGAGGGCCTGGACGGGTCTGAAAATCAGTACGAGGGGGAGGGAGGAGCATCAGGAGGATACCATTACTAATGAGCAAGTGTGTACAAGGAACTGTTTTTGTTGCCCGCATTGGGACTGTTGCCCGTTCAAAATTAACCCCCAAGTCACCTGGCTGAGGACTGAGAGCAGCCATCCCTCTTCCCCACCTGGCTGAGGACTGAGAGCAGCCATTCCCCTTTCCCAACCGGCCGAGGACTGGGAGCGGCCAATCCCTGTAAATAGTTGCGCTTCTTAAGGCGCCCCCTATTGGTTTTATAAAAGTACTGCAACGTCTACCTCTGGACAAAGCGTCCCTCATGTTTGAAAGTTTGCTGAAGTTTTGCACTTAATAGAAAAATGGACACCTGGTCGCAAGTTGCACAGTGGCCAGTGAAGAAGAGAATTTAAATGTTTTACCTGAAAAGTTTTATATGCTGCTAAAAGAGTTACATAATAGTGAAAATCTTGTTGGTAAAAAAAAAAAAAAAAAGTTCCGGTGATATTAAAAATGCCTTACAATGTCATAGTAAAGAAAAGTGTTGGAAAAGAGAAGAGTTGCCTCCCATAAAGGGATGAATAATAATGGTTTATGGTTTTGTATATGGATACATAAAATTGCATGTTTTTGAATTGTCTTTTGCTTTGTTCCAGCCTGAGGACGTGCTGTGGTTTACCAGGGGGGAATGTAGCGCCCCGAGGGTTCGGTTGCTACAGGGGTATTGCACCTCAACCAGAGGTGTGATATTCCACTCCCAGGTAAGGATGGAGTGTGGACCAGGGCTCAGTTAGCTGCATACACACACATACACACTCCCCATTTCCGGGGGACAGCTCGACGGTGCTCCGATTTATTGCAGGCACAACTGACCATGTCCCTGGCTGGAGTGGGGAGGGGGGAGAGAACCCTGTGATGTAGGAGCAGACGGGAGTGGTTTCTGGAGCATAGGAAGGAGCTCATTGGGTGCAGGTCACCTGAGCTCAGACACAGAGGCAGATAAAAGGTGGGAGCCATCTTTAGTCAGTGGTCAGTTGAGAGAAGTAGTTCAGCCAGAGAGGGCTGACAGGGAGCTGTGGCTCAGCCTGAGCTCAGCTCCACGAGGCAGGCCTGGGGAGAAGGCCGGAGCCAGAGAGGAGAAGAGAAGAAAGAGAAGGAAGGAAAGAGGAGAGACAGAGGAGTAGCAAGGCTCCAGAAACAAGAAGGCAGAAGGGACCCTAAGAGAGAGCAGAACGGACAGCAATCGTTGCAAACCCGCGTTATATCGGGTGAAGGGTCAGGTCGTGGAAGGGTACCGGATTCCCAAGTTGGTGGAGGTAAATTATCCCTCAGCCAAAAACCGGAGGTCGTGATCATCTATTGGTGCGACCCCCTGCTACACCCGCTAGGAAGGCACCACATAGGGTCAGGGAAACTGGCGCCAAGTTTCACCAAGAGAAGGCCCGAGGCAGCTGGACAGAAGCGTGGTCACTGGTGGGGCAAGAGAGGCCGGAGAAAGTATAGAAGGGGGTCCTGTGCCATACTCCTGAACTACCTGGGGGTTGATCGAGCCCCTCACCTGGTGGACGCAGCACGGCTTGGGCAGTCATTGCTGACAGAAGTGACTTGGATACCAACTGTGAGTAAAAGGCCTGAACTGCACCATTGGACTCTGTGTTATTTATGCTGCGCCTGCACCACCACCCCCAGCATCCTCTTACACTGCCCCGAGGCTATACTCTTCCCGTGGGGATTTATCCTATCCCTGTGCTGCACACTAACACCAGCCTCAGCGGTCTGCCTTGCAGCGGCGGTCATCCTTGACCGCAATCCACGGGTGGCGTAGTCGGACATTCATAGCTCTAAAAATAGACTGCCACAGCATTTCGTCTGACCACCCTGAGCCACGGGATCGGGTTGCCACTACTACCCCCATCATCGCACTGAAGCCCGATTCCGGGTGCCACACGGCCCAGGGGGGGCGAGTCAGAATGAGCCGCAGCTCATAAATATGTCGGACTCCTAACTTTACAGTGGACTCTTAGCCGGATCAGTTCAAGATGTAAGTTCTCTAAAACGACTGCACAAATACATATAAGTGACAGACCACTGAAATTCGAGAGTTCAGCATAATGGACTTCACATGTTTCCTTTCAGGCATAATTTCCAACTGTCTGGCACACTCCCCAAAAACGTGTAGACCTCCTGGACTTCCGGCAGAGACAGCTCATTTCTCAGTCCCTGCCACAAGTGCTTGAAGCTTACCAGAAACTAGTAACCACAAGGGGCATTTTTATGGAAGGAAGACAGGCAAATAGGCACAAAGGGGTGAGAAATGTGGTATACAGAGGCGAGGATTAAATATTAGGGGTAGATGTAGAAAAGGGGAGTAGCTAAGTCCAAAAACAAGTGAATCCACCTCCTGGACACTTGCTTTCAAAGGTGAAAAAGTATGTTTTAAAGGGTTGATTCCATCATTAAAATGTATCACCTATCCAAAAAATAAGTGATGACTTTAGGATTGGTGGGGGTCTGACCAATGAGACACCTCCGATCTGGAGAATGATGTTCTTAAATCTCCCTCATAATGCAGAATAGATGATAACTTGCAGATTGGAGGGGGTCAGACCACTGGTTCTCCCACCGATCTGGAGAATAGGGCTCTGAAATGTCCCTTGGAAAGCAAGATAGGTAATTACTTGTGGATTGGTTGGTGTTGTAACCCTGATCAGGAGAATGGTGCCTTCAAACGTCCATGAGAATGCAGAATAGGTGATAATTTGTGGATTGGTGGTGGAGGGGGGTATTCCCATCAATCTGGAGAATCAGGCTCTGAAATAACTCTTGGAATGCAGGATAGGTGAAAACATGTGGATTGGTTGGTGGTCTAAACCTGATTTGGAGAATGGGTCTCTCAAATGTCTGTCAGAATGCAGAATAGGTCAAAATTTTCGAATTAGTGCTCGAGGGGTGGTTATCCCATCAATCTGGAGAATCAGACTATGAAATGACTCTCAGAATGCAGGATAGGCAATAACTGGTGGACTGGTGGAGGTCCATCCTCTGGAACACCCACTCATCCCAAGAACGTGACTGTGTAATGCCCCTTGGAGTTTACCACTGGCCGCTGATGCGTGTCACCACTCTATTTCATTTCTATGGGACTGGATATAGCTGATAGGACCTTCACTGATCTATAAGTTATCACCTATCTTTTGACTCTATCTACTGGTTAGTTGTAACTAGTCTGTCCAAACAGGAAAATGTCAGCAACAGTTTATTGGTAATACAAACAGCCCTTAATTAGAAGGCACAAAAAATCCTAATACAACTGCAAAAAAATGCAGAATTTTTTATATATATATATATATATATATATATATATATATATATATATATATATACAGTGCCTACAAGTAGTATTCAACCCCCTGCAGATTTAGCTGGTTGACACATGCGGAATTAACTTGGCATTGTGACATTTGTACTGTAGATCAGCCTGGAAGTGGGAAATGCACTGCAGCAAATTTTTTTTTTTATTATTTATTTTTTTTTTTTTTAAAACATTAAAAGTTAATTCAGAGTGTCATTTATTATTCAACCCCTCAAACCACAAGAATTCTGTTTGGTCCCCCAAAAGTATTAAGAAGTAGTTCAGGCACCAAGAATAATGAGCTTCACATGTGTGGATTAAAGATCTCTTTTGCCAGCCTTTTCTGACTATTTAAGACCCTCCCCAAACTTGTGAACAGCACTCAGACATGGTCAACATGGGAAAGACAAAGGAGCATTCCAAGGCCATCAGAGACAAGATCGTGGAGGGTCACAAGGCTGGCAAGGGGTACAAAACCCTTTCCAAGGAGTTGGGCCTACCTGTCTCCACTGTTGGGAGTATCATCCGTAAGTGGAAGGCTTATGGAACTACTGTTAGCCTTCCACGGCCAGGACAGCCTTTGAAAGTGTCCTCCCGTGCCGAGGCCAGGCTTGTCCGAAGAGTCAAGGCTAACCCAAGGACAACAAGGAAGGAGCTCCGGGAAGATCTCATGGCAGTGGGGACATTGGTTTCAGTCAATACCATAAGTAACGTACTCCACCGCAATGGTCTCCGTTCCAGACGAGCCCGTAAGGTACCTTTACTTTCAAAGCATCATGTCAAGGCTCGTCTACAGTTTGCTCATGATCACTTGGAGGACTCTGAGACAGACTGGTTCAAGGTTCT
Organism: Phyllobates terribilis; assembly: GCF_046119375.1. Classification (NCBI taxonomy): domain Eukaryota; kingdom Metazoa; phylum Chordata; class Amphibia; order Anura; family Dendrobatidae; genus Phyllobates; species Phyllobates terribilis. Next base: position 60,965,879 of record NW_027362764.1, on the reverse strand, counting down.
ATGGTCTGATGAGACCAAGATCGAGATCTTTGGTGCCAACCACACACGTGACGTTTGGAGACTGGATGGCACTGCATACGACCCCAAGAATACCATCCCTACAGTCAAGCATGGTGGTGGCAGCATCATGCTGTGGGGCTGTTTCTCTGCCAAGGGGCCAGGCCATCTGGTCCGCATCCATGGGAAGATGGATAGCACGGCCTACCTGGAGATTTTGGCCAAGAACCTCCGCTCCTCCATCAAGGATCTTAAGATGGGTCGTAATTTCATCTTCCAACAAGACAACGACCCAAAGCACACAGCCAAGAAAACCAAGGCCTGGTTCAAGAGGGAAAAAGTCAAGGTGTTGGAGTGGCCTAGTCAGTCTCCTGACCTTAACCCAATTGAAAACTTGTGGAAGGAGCTCAAGAATAAAGTCCACATGAGACACCCAAAGAACCTAGATAACTTGGAGAAGATCTGCATGGAGGAGTGGGCCAAGATAACTCCACAGACCTGTGCCGGCCTGATCAGGTCTTATAAAAGTTGATTATTAGCTGTAATTGCAAACAAGGGTTATTCCACAAAATATTAAACATAGGGGTTGTATAATAATTGACCCACACTTTTATGTTTAAAATTTAATAAAATTCAACTGAGCAACATAACTTTTTGGTTTGTAAGATTTATGCTTCTGTTCATAAAACCTACTCTCGTTTGCAGTTTGAAGGCTCTAACTTATTTGCATCTTATCAAACCAGCTAAATCTGCAGGGGGTTGAATACTACTTGTAGGCACTGTATATACATTACTTCAACTTTGATATACAGTAAGGTTTTTAATATAGGCAGTATAGGTACCGTCCCAATTTAGGGTCACCTTGCCGCTGGTGGGACGGCTTGTATACTTTTTTTGATCAAAAATAGTTCACTAAGTACCCTATATTTATTATGCAACTTTGCTTTACATTTATATATAATGATGGTAGGGTATGAGATATATTTTTGTCTTTTGTAGGTTTTGCTTCTTTTTACTAGTGTGAACATGCTCCTATTTCTTGCATGTCTACCATCTTAGACCTCAGTTCACATTGCTTGGTTTTTTGTCTTGTTTGCATTCTGTGCAATTTAAGGGTGTGGCATCCCCTTTGTTGAGCTGATTAGTATATATGTAGCTTACCACGGCCTAGGTGGTCTGGAGTTGGGACCCGGTCCTATTTGTCTACCCTTTTATATGCATTACTTCAACTTTGATATACAGTAAGGTTTTTAATATAGGCAGTATAGGTACCGTCCCAATTTAGGGTCACCTTGCCGCTGGTGGGACGGCTTGTATACTTTTTTTGATCAAAAATAGTTCACTAAGTACCCTATATTTATTATGCAACTTTGCTTTACATTTATATATAATGATGGTAGGGTATGAGATATATTTTTGTCTTTTGTAGGTTTTGCTTCTTTTTGCTAGTGTGAACATGCTCCTATTTCTTGCATGTCTACCATCTTAGACCTCAGTTCACATTGCTTGGTTTTTTGTCTTGTTTGCATTCTGTGCAATTTAAGGGTGTGGCATCCCCTTTGTTGAGCTGATTAGTATATATGTAGCTTACCACGGGCCTAGGTGGTCTGGAGTTGGGACCCGGTCCTATTTGTCTACCCTTTTATATGCATTACTTCAACTTTGATATACAGTAAGGTTTTTAATATAGGCAGTATAGGTACCGTCCCAATTTAGGGTCACCTTGCCGCTGGTGGGACGGCTTGTATACTTTTTTTGATCAAAAATAGTTCACTAAGTACCCTATATTTATTATGCAACTTTGCTTTACATTTATATATAATGATGGTAGGGTATGAGATATATTTTTGTCTTTTGTAGGTTTTGCTTCTTTTTGCTAGTGTGAACATGCTCCTATTTCTTGCATGTCTACCATCTTAGACCTCAGTTCACATTGCTTGGTTTTTTGTCTTGTTTGCATTCTGTGCAATTTAAGGGTGTGGCATCCCCTTTGTTGAGCTGATTAGTATATATGTAGCTTACCACGGGCCTAGGTGGTCTGGAGTTGGGACCCGGTCCTATTTGTCTACCCTTTTATATGCATTACTTCAACTTTGATATACAGTAAGGTTTTTAATATAGGCAGTATAGGTACCGTCCCAATTTAGGGTCACCTTGCCGCTGGTGGGACGGCTTGTATACTTTTTTTGATCAAAAATAGTTCACTAAGTACCCTATATTTATTATGCAACTTTGCTTTACATTTATATATAATGATGGTAGGGTATGAGATATATTTTTGTCTTTTGTAGGTTTTGCTTCTTTTTGCTAGTGTGAACATGCTCCTATTTCTTGCATGTCTACCATCTTAGACCTCAGTTCACATTGCTTGGTTTTTTGTCTTGTTTGCATTCTGTGCAATTTAAGGGTGTGGCATCCCCTTTGTTGAGCTGATTAGTATATATGTAGCTTACCACGGGCCTAGGTGGTCTGGAGTTGGGACCCGGTCCTATTTGTCTACCCTTTTATATGCATTACTTCAACTTTGATATACAGTAAGGTTTTTAATATAGGCAGTATAGGTACCGTCCCAATTTAGGGTCACCTTGCCGCTGGTGGGACGGCTTGTATACTTTTTTTGATCAAAAATAGTTCACTAAGTACCCTATATTTATTATGCAACTTTGCTTTACATTTATATATAATGATGGTAGGGTATGAGATATATTTTTGTCTTTTGTAGGTTTTGCTTCTTTTTGCTAGTGTGAACATGCTCCTATTTCTTGCATGTCTACCATCTTAGACCTCAGTTCACATTGCTTGGTTTTTTGTCTTGTTTGCATTCTGTGCAATTTAAGGGTGTGGCATCCCCTTTGTTGAGCTGATTAGTATATATGTAGCTTACCACGGGCCTAGGTGGTCTGGAGTTGGGACCCGGTCCTATTTGTCTACCCTTTTATATGCATTACTTCAACTTTGATATACAGTAAGGTTTTTAATATAGGCAGTATAGGTACCGTCCCAATTTAGGGTCACCTTGCCGCTGGTGGGACGGCTTGTATACTTTTTTTGATCAAAAATAGTTCACTAAGTACCCTATATTTATTATGCAACTTTGCTTTACATTTATATATAATGATGGTAGGGTATGAGATATATTTTTGTCTTTTGTAGGTTTTACTGTATATATATATATATAAAATCTTAAAAACCCGAGAGGGAAATGTGAGCAGAAATGTCAAATTGTTTAAAATAATGGTAGAATGGCGCTATGACAAATGATTCCACAAATACTAACATGCTAATTGAATTACACATACCAATTAGTCTATGCTAATTTCCTCTCCGATTGAATATGCTATCTGACAATTCAATTACTGGCGCAATAAACAGAAAGGTGACTTCTGCCTTTCAGCCATTTGGCCCAAACTAACAACTTGGCCTCGATCATGATGGTTTAAAGAACGGGAATGGTGCAGCTTCAGCATAAAATTTGATGGCCCTTTATCTGCATGAGTGCGACCCCCGCTTATACTGGATCTCGTTTCATTTAATGAGTCAGATATTTGGATGCGATAAAAATAATGTATATAATAAAAAAATAATGCAAAAATGTTGATTTTATTTCTCTTCACAATTTTACAGAATAGATGTTGGGTTGGTGGATCGGCATTACACAGAGCTAGTTGAAACGCAGTACACAGCCAGGAGGACTGTACATGCTCCGTAGAAATTCTGTACACCATGTCAACGCCATATTCATGAGACTCAAGTATTATACAGATGTAGAAGTTTTCAAAGTGATCCTTCAGCGAGCCAACTGTGCACCTATCTCAGATGCATGCTGTCGGGAACACAGAGATGCCTATGCATGCGCCGCTCACAATTTTCATTTGTTTGGAAGTTTCAAAAATTGCCAAGAAAGCTTGCAAGCAATGCTCAGCACATTTTTGGAAATTCTACAGAAATTAATAGTGGTGACAATAGTGTGAAACATAGGTGCAGGGTCGGACTGGGACTTTAATTCAGCCCTGGCATTTGCGAGCACAAAGGCCCACTTGCTATGGAGTGAATGTGATATATGTTCGTCGATTTTTGTGGATCGCTTGAGATATATATCACATTTACAGAATACAAACTGCTGTGAAGCCGGAATAACACTATTTGGAATTTAAAGGGAACCTGTCAGGTCAGATAACTCTATTGCCCGAAGTAGAGGCCCACAGCTGGCACCAGCCCATCTGGCATTTGCCAGAATTGCCAGATGGCCAGTCCGGCCCTGCATAGGTGTGACCTTCTCTATACAGTCATGGCCAAAAGTTTTGATAATGACACCAAAATTAAATTTTCCCATGATCTGCTGGCCTCTGGTTTTTATTAGTGTTTGCAATCATATTATGAGTACCAATAGGTTATATTGACAGTTAGAATGAGTTAATGCAGCAAGTCAATATTTGCAGTGTTGCTCCTTCTTCTTCAAGACCTCTGTAATTCTCCCTGGCATGCTCTCAATCAACTTTTGGACCAAATCCTGACTGATAGCAGTCCATTCTTGCATAATCAATGCTTGCATTTTGCCAGAATTTGTTGGTTTTTGTTTGTCCATCCGTCTCTTGATGATTGACCACAAGTTCTCAATGGGATTAAGATCTGGGGAGTTTCCAGGCCATGGACCCAAAATCTCTATGTTTTGTTCCACGAGCCATTTAGTTATCACCTTTGCTTTATGGCAAGGTGCTCCATCATGCTGGAAAAGGCATTGTTGGGCGCCAAACTGCTCTTGGACGGTTGGGAGAAGTTGCTCTTGGAGGACATTCTGGTACCATTCTTTATTCATGGCTGTGTTTTTAGGCAAGACTGTGAGTGAGCCGATTCCCTTGGCTGAGAAGCAACCCCACACATGAATGGTTTCAGGATGCTTTACAGTTGGCATGAGACAAGACTGGTGGTAGCGCTTACCTCTTCTTCTCCGAATAAGCTGTTTTCCAGATGTCCCAAACAATCGAAAAGGGGATTCATCAGAGAAAATGACTTTGCCGCAGTCCTCAGCAGTCCACTCCCTGTACCTTTTGCAGAATATCAGTCAGTCCCTGATGTTTTTTCTGGAGAGAAGTGGCTTCTTTGCTGCCCTCCTTGAAACCAGCCCTTGCTCAAAGAGTCTCCACCTCACAGTGCGTGCAGAAGCACTCACACCAGCCTGCTGCCATTCCTGAGCAAGCTCGGCACTGCTGGTAGTCCGATCCCACAGCTGAAACAGTTTTAAGATACGGTCCTGCGCTTGCTGGTCTTTCTTGAGCGCCCTGGAGCCTTTTTGACAACAATGGAAGCTCTCTCCTTGAAGTTCTTGATGATGCGATAGATTGTTGACTGAGGTGCAATCTTTGTAGCTGCGATACTCTTCCCTGTTAGGCCATTTTTGTGCAGTGCAATGATGGCTGCACGTGTTTCTTTAGAGATAACCATGGTTAACTGAAGAGAAACAATGATACCAAGAACCAGCCTCCTTTTAAAGTGTCCAGTGATGTCATTCTTACTTAATCATGACTGATTGATCGCCAGCCCTGTCCTCATCAACACCCACACCTGTGTTAATGGATCAATCACTAAAACGATGTTAGCTGCTTCTTTTAAGGCAGGACTGCAATGATGTTGAAATGTGTTTTGGGGGTTAAAGTTCATTTTCTGGGCAAATATTGACTTTGCAAGTACAGTAATTGCTGTTAAGCTGATCACTCTTTGAGATTCAGGAGTATATGCAAATTGCCATTACAAAAAATGAAGCAGTAAAGTTTGGAAAAATTACTATTTGTCTCATTCTCAATACTTTTGGCCATGACTGTAGATAAGAACAACCCATAAACTCCTGGCAATTTTTCAGTTTTGCACCTTCATTTCTCCCTCTCTTTCTTCTAAGAGCATTGGTTCCATTGTCACAGCAGTATGGCGACTTGTTTTATTGCAGGACGAGTTGGAGATTGAGTAACACCATTCACTTTACCGTATGGTGTATTGAAAAATGTAAAAAGAAAATCCAAATGATAGAATGCAATTTTGCCATTATTTTTTCGGTTTTGTCTTTCCATCTTTCAGTGTACGGCATAAATAACTGACCAACGTGATTTTTAACGATTATGGTGATACCAAACTTGTATAGTTTCTTTTATATTTTACGTTTTGCTTTAAAAATACAGAAGTTTATAAACATAAATTTTTGGGGGGAGTTTTCTGAGAACCATTTTTTTGTAGCTGTGTGAGGGCTTGTTTTTCAGCTGGCAAAAACGTGTTTTTATTGTAGGGGAGCACCATGGCTCAGTGGTTAGCACTATGTCCTTGCAGCAATGGGATCTCTGGTTCGAATCCCACCAAGGACAACATCTGCAAAGAGTTTGCATGTTCTCCCCGTGCTTGTGTGGGTTTCCTCCAGGTTCTCCAGTTTCCTCCCACACTCCAAAGACATACTGATAGGAATGTAGATTGTGAGTCCCAATGGGGACAGCGATGATGATGTATGTAAAGTTCTATGGAATTAATGGCACTAAATACAGTAAGTGATCAAAAAAAAAAAAAATAGGTACTATTTTGGGGTGCACATGACTTTAATAATGCTTTTTATTCCATTTTTTGAGGGGAAGAAAAGTTGACCAAAAAACGCATTTCTGGCTTTTTGATTTTTATGATCCTTTAAAACATTTACCATATGGGTTAAATAATTTTATATTTTGAAATATTGGACTTTTACAGATGCAGAGATATTTATTTTGCATTTTCTTATTTTGGGGAATAGGAAAAGAGGGGTGCGCTAAACTTTTGTTTAAAAAATGTTAAAACTTTTTTCACATTTTTATAGTCCCCTACAGGGGACTCAAACCTGCATTCATTTGCAGTATATTTTCAGCTTACACATTTCCTATGAGATTCATAGGAGTACCACAATGGCAGTGACAGGGGCCTGAGCAAGGCCCTAGCTGCCATGTTGACCCACCGGCAAACAATAATTGTGTTGCGGGGATAAGTCAATGGGTAGATAACTCAGCTCCAGAATCCGAGCACTTAAATGCCGCTATCAGAGATATAAGTGGTTACAAAGAAGCTTGGAGCTAGCTCGATAATGAATAACACAGCATCTACTGTATTGCATATGAAGCAGCATCCACCGCAAGGTGTGAGCAGGAGTTAAGGAGCTTGCTCTGGTGATTAGTGGACTTATGTCAACTTCAAACTATTAACTATGTTATGTTTTTGTTTTTTGCTACAATCACAAGATAAATCACTTGATATGACCTACTTTGAAGAATACTGTGGCTATGAGATAATCTGTCAGGTGATGTTTATGCTATAAGTGTCTATGTGACCGCCCAGTGGTTGTGATGTGAATTGCAGCCTGTTGATGGCTTGTACAGCTTATTACAATATTGTATAATAAATGTGCAGAAAGGTAATGAGCGAGACATCTGTAATATATATTTATTAGTGTTGTCCCTTTATGACATTATTCTACGTACAGTATGGTTACGTTACTAAGAAACACAGACTTGGACTGAATTTCGTTGAACCATTCAGATGGACCTGGCCAATTATTCAAAGTCAAATAAGCAAATAAACCTCACATTGCTAGTGTCACAGCATGAAGTAGGTTAATGCAGATTGCTGCTGGGAATCTAATGTACTGCCGTTAGGGTATTCAGTACAGTGTCTTTCACCTACATTACTCATGGTGGAGATTTCTGCATTTGTGTCTCTTGTTGAAACACACAAAAAAAAATGTTCCATTCTAACACTGGAAGAATGTAGATTTTTTAAAAAAACATTTTTTTGCTTTATTACTATTCAAGTCCAGACCAAAATGACATCAATGGGAAGGTTAACCTGGCTACAACATCCATCTTAATGATAACTAGTATCCTAGAGTTTGCAAAACTGTATTTGATTGCTGAACCACTCGTAATTTCTTCTTACCGGGAAAGATATGCACAAGAGTGTGGGGAGGTAAGCGGTTGGTTTTTTATGGAGGGTTCTGGGGCAGTCAAATGGATCACTGTGGCTTTAATAATGGAGATATGTTAATAGTATTAAAAATAATATTTAATAATGATATTTAATAATAATATATTAAAATAAAAAAATTATAATGGAAACTTTGTTTTTGGCTTGGCAGATCGATAGACTGGCTCTCGCAACATCAACAGGACCTTGCACCAGGAAGTGATGGCAACTGCACAAGATCTCGAGCGGAAGAGGAGCAGGTCACAAAGAAGTATGACCTATCAGTCACAGACAGGAGGATGATGGCTGGAAGAGAAAGAGGCAGAAGAAGCCGGAGAGCTGTAAATGGAGGCCATGCTCCTGTACTTGCGAGCTCACTACCGTAAACATTCGTTGATCGATTCATACAAAATGGAGGCAAGGATTTTTAATACAAAGGTATGGACATCATCAACATTTCAGATGCTTCACAGAGATGTCGCTAGTTTAGGGTCTAAAATTCTGATGGCAAGTTCCCGGTAATGGTCTGGTAATAGGGGCTTTGTGGCTGTACTGGAGATATTAGGGCAGGTGGTGTGGACTTTGTGGAACGTAGTAAGAGTTGGGTGGCTCACAGTGGATTAACTTGAAATTTGTTGACCCAAATTCAAAATCTCCAACAGTTCTCACAACTAATATGGGTCTTAAGTAGTTTTCAACTTCTCGAATGGGGCTAAAGGGACCTTTTTGAGCAACCCTAAAGATTCAGAGCTTGGGTGCGATTGTAAGTCTTGTACCTATCGTAGTTATGCCACTGGTTACCGATGATGGAGTCAGTGTTAATGGAAATGGGAGCTTTGTGACTGATGTGAGGCTTATCATTCTCTGGGGTCTGGAGAGATCTCAAAGAATAATAATCCGCATCTAGTTCACAATCAGTAGATTTGATGGTAATTGAATCCCCGGGCCAAATTAGAGCAAACTGCCGAATTTGAGTTTCAACAGATTTGCTCATCATTACCACCTTGACATCTCTTATTGTTACACTTCTGTTTGTGTCATCTAACATAGGAATGAGTGAAAGACTCCCGTCTCATCTCACTCTAAGCCTTTATATATTTTATAAAAGTGTATTCATGGGAAATAAGACTAGAAGCCATGACTGACAACTGGATCATTGTTGGACTGTACATTTGTGATCACTCGGTAGGTTCTCTTCAGTGATTAGATCGCAGAGAAGCACAATTATAACGGAAGCGCAAGAGCAGATGGAAGAGATGTGTCACTGCACGGGATTCTTCTCATTCATTTTCCATCCACACAGACATAAAGTTTAGGCAGCCTGGCGACATTGATAATAATAAGACGGCGAACTGCAGTAGGTGACACACTATCAGATCCTGACACGTTCCTCCTAAATTATCCACACAGTGAGATAACTGCTCATTGTACAACACAATGCGGCAAAACAAGGCCCCTAACTCCAGAGAGCAGAAATGTCTTGTCCTTCATGAAAAACCCAAAGAAGCTTGACAGAAAGAAATATCAAAAAATAAAGAAAAGAAATGCTTGCATTGGCTAATATTAATACTATATAACATTACTATTAGAGATGTCAGAAATGATTTGTAGGACTCTGATCCAGTGGCCAAGCCAGTAGCCCACGGCCACCATATTGAAACCCTGCAAAACACCTCCTCCCTATCGGCATCATGGATCCTCATTTCATTTGTAGTCCGGAGTCAATGTCATTGTTGAAGTTGGATGAAAGCATAGCGTTGTGGCAGGGCTACAAATCAAAGGAGGAGCTGAGGAAGACGGCAGGTAGGAGGCATTTTGCAGGGTTTAAATATGATAGCCATGGACTACTGACCTGGCCACTGGACCAACGTCTTACGAATTAACTTTATCTAATTTTGAATTGCTATAGTTGGTGCAAATCGATTGACAGGATCGAGTCCACCGGCCACATCAATGATTTGTGCGAGAGCCCTGAATACTTCTACCTGTTGGCATCCATGACTTTACTTTTGATCAGCCTGGTGTGACGTTACATGAGCGATGATTTCATGTCAAACCAACAGGTAGAAGGCAGGTCTCAGGGCTTCTGTCCAGCAGATACAGAATACCGAGATAGTCGATGGACCGGGTCCTGGGAATCAATTTACACCAACTCTACTAAATACTATAAATAATACATTGCACTTAACAGTATATAAAAGCAGTTATGGTAATTCAAAAACTATATGTAATAAATATATAAAAGCTGATAAGTTTTAGACATATTGTATATTATATTGGCCTGCAAGGCAACCGGCAGCAGCAGGAGCCCTTCTCCCCATTGCTCTGACCAGACATGCTAAGATTTACCCAACTTTCCACAAGAAGTTTTGCTTCCAAAAATTGTTTAAAGACTACCATGCACATTGAATGGAGGTTGGCCTCAATTTTGGAGGGACCAGTCGAACACCTGATATTTGTCAGTATTTCATATTTATTGGTTATACTGCAAACAGGGACAACCAGGATCCAGCTGCATCAAGACCTTCATACAGCTGGATCCTGGTTGTCCTTGTTTGAAAGAATCCCACCCCGCAGCCTGGACCCCTTTGACCTATAAGCATGATGAAGGGTCTTCACCCTAAACGTTAACGTGATACTATTATTACCGACGTGAAATGGATACGAAATACTGACAATAAATCCTATTTGAAGCATCTCCAAGTACCTTTAGAGGTGCAGTTCCCTCACTTTGTCTACTGAACATCTGATATGTATGAGGGCCTTTCGACTGTTCTCTAATAGATGATGTCGGGGAGGAGAACAGTCGGGCAGTTCGAAATTCAACCACTGATGGCTTTGTTTTTAGGGGAGATAAAAGGCATTTGGTTGTGACTTTCTACTTTTTCTCCATTGAAAATGTGCCGAACACTCGAACATCTATTTATAATGGAAACCACAACGCAATGCCAGACCTCATCGGATTTAATGGCGGGGGCTGTAGGGCTCCATCAAAGTGTCTGTCATCTGACAGATAACGCCTCTGATTAAAATGGGAGGAGAGTGTCAAGTTCCCAGAATATAGGCAGCATTTTTCTATTACAAATTTAAGGGGAAAATTTATTTTTTCATGTGTGTTGAGTACAAGGGTGCAAGGTCATCTGTCATTTCAATATCATCATAAACAGGATTAGTAGAAAAGATAGAGGCAAATAGCATAGAATCAAATATAAGACAATAGATAATAGGAGCAGCTCCTCTTCCTCTCTTTGCACAGCAACCAGGCAAAAACCAGAGCATACTCGCTAAATCTCCCATCGAAGTTGATAAGACATTTTCTAAGTTCCCGTCGTAATAGAAAATTCAATAAATGCTGTTGTACCACCTCAGGCAAGATATATATGGACAAATATACAATGAAAGCATTAAATCCGGTTACATTGCCTTTATACGTCACTCAGTTCAGGCCTCACCACATAAGCCTGCCTTTGTTACGTTTGTCACTTTCCTTTTATCTTCCTTACAGTCCTCGAAATGCATGTCCAATTGTGCATCCTCATGTTAAATGCTTCGGCAATGTGTAAATGGCAGCTCATTGCAAGAACGGGCCAGTATCTAATTTTCTCTATCTCTGAGGACGTAAACAAATGGAAGAAAACACTCCACAGCTCAATTCTCACCACCCGAACACCATCCTTACTTCTACTCCATTCACGTCATTTTCTGGGTTGGTAATAATTAGGAGCCTTTTCTGCTTTTTTGTTAAATTGTTTTTTGCTACCCTTAAAGGGATGGTACGAAGGCAGAATAATTTTCATTCTAAAATGCTAGCTATTTAATGCCATAATCAAAACTATTTTCTAATATACTTACACTAAAAATTCCCTATCTTTTTCTAACTACACTATCTAACTGCTTTTCTATTTTTTTCCCTACTTCCTTTTCAATGAGGCTTGGTTTGAGAATGCCTGATGCATGCTGGGGTACTCAAACGAGTCATCAGGGGGTAAGAGGCTGCAGTCACTGCCGCAGCCTATGCCTCCTCCCTGAAAGGAAGCGTCATCAGCAATGCTCTTTTCAGGAGCTGGGCTGGTCCCTGCCTGCTGTGCGATGTGCACAGTGACAGCGCGCTCTCTGTTGCTGGCTCAAATCAGCAGTAACGAGCAGGCAGGAGAGCACATTGTTAGAATACCCGGCATGCAGAGACCAGTGATGTCACTTGCAAAGTCGGCTCTAGTATCTGCACACTGAGTATTCTGACTATGCGGTCTCCTGCCAGCTTCTTACGGCTGATCTGAGCTGACAACAGAAAGCACACAGCCATTGTGCACATCGAGCAGTACACATCTAGCAGGGACAACGCCCAGCCCCTGAAATGAGCGTCACTACCCCGGCTGTGGCAGTGACCGCAGCCTCTGCCCACTGATGACACTTTAAGTATCCCAGCATGCATTGGGATTCCCAAACTAACACAAAGGAAGTGGGGAGGGGAATAGAAAAGCAGATAGTTTAGTGAAGAAAGGATAGGGAATTTTTAATGCAAGTATATTAGAAAATAGTTTATATTATGGCACTAAATAGATAGGAATTTACAATGAAAACTACTTTGGTCTTCTGACCACCCCTTTAAATGAGTTTTAAACCTACATCTATAGGGGTCATTCAAAGGTGACCAATGTTTTTATAATAATAAAAATGAAAACATTTATTAAACAGTTTCCATTAGCTAAAATTCCATTACTGCCCGAATGGAAGAGCTTAGTAGTTATTTAATAAACTGTAACACATTATCAAAGAGCACTTCCCCCATCCTGTAAGCAACAGTGCATCCCTGGTCCTGCCATCCGCCTCTGTCCTATCCAATTCTATTTTTCCTGTCCTGCAAAACCAGACCCCTTTTCCCTCTTGCACATTTAGGTCTAGAGATGCAGCCTCCGGTGACCACATGTCACAACTCCTACACTTCCAAGATCACGTGACCAGACCACTCCTCCATCTGAAAACTCAATTCATTTGTACTTTATTTTTAATTCTGTTATTGTGTTTGTGTGCTTTTAGGCAATCCTTTAATAAAAATAACCCAATTAGTTATTGTACCTGGAGATTTGTGAAATAAGATTGCACGTCCCTCAATAACCCCTTTTTAAGCACTCTACAGTCATTATTTTTTGTAAATGTGAATAAGCACCTAACAGAATATAATAGAATGTAATAAACTGTCAAACCATTGGGCTGAAGAGTGCTCCTTATATATCTTTTACCAAGATTGCTTCCTTTCCTGAAACAAACTTGTAGTAGCTCTCGAGGCAGTATAATACAGGCACTGTAGGAAAAACTGTGCCACTAAGAAAAAAAACATCACTGCTTTCTCTTCTTTTATGTATGAGCCATGAAAATGCTGCTTGTGTTTACAGACAGAAAAAAAAGTGCAGACATAGTAACTAGTGATGAGCAAGCGTGCTCCTTTAAGCCTTTAACCGAGCATGCTCCGGTGCTTACCGAGTATCTTCGGCGTGCTCGTATATTATTTTCGAGTCCCTGCGTCTGCATGATTCATGGCTGTAAGAAAGCCTGAACACATGTGAGGATTCCCTAACAAATAGGCAATCCCTGCATGTGTTGAGGCTGTGTAACAGCCATAAATCATGCAGACGCAGGGACTCGAACATAATATACTAGCACGCCGAAGATACTCGGTAAACACCCGAGCATGCTGAATTAAAGGGTTAAACAAGCATGCTCGCTCATCACTAATAGTAATGTGATTTCCCTGCAGCAGCTCTTTCTCCAGTTGATCATGTCATGCAACTTCTTTAAAGGGGGTTTACCATACAGAGTCTATATCCTATCCATAGGAAGGGTGATAAATCTTTTATTGTCTATGGTCTAACCATTGGGACCTTCACTGATCATGAGGCTCCCAAAGTCCCCTTTAGGAATAAAATGGTAGTAAGCATGTGCGACCACTGCTTTATTGAATGTCTCTAGGGGTTGTGGTCACACATGCTCACTACCTCTCCATTTGGACAAGGGACTATTATTGAGGGTCTAAGCAGCAGGCCAGACCTCTAGAGATCATATATTTATCATCTCTCTTGGGTTTTACAGGAATACATGCTCAGTATAGGCCATCGGTTTGACACTTGGGAACCTAATTTAGGAGAAAGGTGCTAAACTGTGTCTGTGAAGAGGGCATCATGGACCATTTGTTTGTCCCCCAAGATCACTGATTACTAGAGATGAGCGAACCAGAACTTAAAATCTCGGCGTCCATATTGGACAGCTAGTGTCCGGTGTTAAACACCAAATATGGACTTCTCCCAGAAGTCCGTTGGAATATTAGGAGTTCCACGGAAAGTCTGCTGCAGAGAGAGATTTTCCAGCTCACAAGTTCAGGTTCCCCATTGTTTTCAATGGAGCTTAGGTTCTGGTTCAAGTTCAGGTACCGTTCTGATACTCAAGCCGAATTTTGGAATAAAGTTTAGGTCGGGTGCCAGAACCTGAACTTCCACAGTTCCACTCATTCCTACTGATTACAACTAAGAATGGACAGTCAATTTTTATTCATTGAAAACCCCTTTAATGACATCATTTGTCCCTTTAAATGAACTCACCCAAGTATGATCTATTACTTCTGCTGTGCTGGAGGAAAAGTACATGTTTTGTATTTGTATAAACACCTAACTTTTGCTGTTCTGTAAAGGTTTGTATGGATTTTATTCCGCTGTGATACAACTCCGAGGATCACAGCGTGTCCCGCTCTTACCTGGAATGGTAAATAACCAAATGGATAAATGCTCTATATCAGTAACTGACTTTTTTTTCCCTTTTCCAAATATTTAGCAGTAAAGAAATCCATAGTGGTCTCGAGGACGATCGTTACGCTACGGCTGAGATTTTTATCCAAAGGGTTTGTTTTTATTCTTAAGCTTTCTTTTTGTAAATTCTTCGTTTAAACCTTACACAAAGAACAAGGAACAGTTTTTAATTTTTTTATGTTTTTTATTTTATTCATTCTTTTTTTCTGTGAAAGGTTTTCTTCCAGCTGTTAAGATGATGAAAATGAACAAAGAAGTAGAGAAAATAAAATAACTCAAACAGGAACGACTGGAAGCGAAAGGTACAATATAGCTACTCTGGCTTGTGCCGTCAGTGGTCTCGTTTCACGCGGTGGAACCGTTCAATAGCTCATCTGAATGGGATATCTACAATTCTCAGACTTCCTTCGGAATACAATAATTCCAAATATTCAACCGAACTGGATCTGTGTGTGGATAACGGGACCGTTTCTTGTATGCACATAGTCAACATCTAGTTAAAACAGCAAATACGTTGCTGCGAAGAATTTCAGATCGCAGAGGTGGAAGTACCGAGCTCCGGTGTATTTGCTTTTGACTCTGCTCCACAATGGGAATAGTTTCTGTGGGGATATGATGGGAAAGCTGCATGTCGACTCTGTGTTACAGTGTACAAAGGTGAACTGATGAAGAATACAAATTAATAAGAGTTGAGATTTTTCCTCTTAACGCCTTCATGAATGGGCCAATTTTCAATTTTGCGTTTTAGTTTTTTTTTCCCTCCCCTTTCTTTACATCTCAGTCAACATAGCCTTAGCAGGATTTTTTTTTGGCGGCACGAGTTGTAACAGTGATTGACATCACACACTGTACCCTATAATATAATGAAAAATTAAAAACAAAAAAAGGTATTTTCCATCTGTTTTTCACCCATGCCCTATTCTTCTTTTCATTTATTTTTTGTCTATTTTATATGTGCTCAATTGTTTTTCTTTTATTTCGTTTTTTTCTTTTTTCTTCCAGATGTTTGTGGCTGATTCATTAAATGCAACTGATTTAAAAAAAAATTGCTAATTTTTTGCATGAATTTTCTTTAGTCCCTTCCCGGAGTGATTTTATATATTTATATACGACCGGAATTTTTTGCATACATTTTGTGACATTTTAGCCGACCATCCTAGTTTTTGTTCTAAAATGACACAATAAATATTAAAAGCTAAAAATAAAGAGCTTTTTACGCAAACTCTATCAACCACACATGCCACTTTGAATAATTTGTCAATTAATACCACAAAACAAGAAAAAGAAAAGTGAATCAGTAATGCTGACCAATAGCGACTCTGTATTCTGACATCCTTTGGAATGATTTGTATCCGCATTTAGTTATATACTCAATGTTTATTTAAAGGGGTATGTTCAGTTTAGAAAACTCACTTTCAAGGACCCTATTAGGTAATTTTCAGTGATCTGCAGAGTTTAAGAATCTACAGTCCGTTCAAATTTTACCAGGAAATTATTTTTGGATTGAATTTATTAAATCAAATATGTTCTGGAAAGATACAAAAAACATAGGGGTAAAAATGAAAAATATATTATACTGACATCATCGCTCAGGCACTCTACTGTCCCGCTGAAGCTCCCTCCCTGTTCAGTAGAGATGAGCAAACCCGAACTTAAAAGTTAATGGGGTTAATGCCGGATAGTTAGTGTCCGGTGCTAATCACTGAATATCACTTCTCCCGGAAGTCCATTGCAATGTTCAGAGGAAGTGAGAGAGAAAATTTGCAGCTCAAAAGTGCAGATCCCCATTGCATATACTGGGGTTCGGGTTCTGGTTGAAGTTCGGGTACCCGAACCGAACTTTGGAATAAAGTTCGGGTTGGGCACTGGGCACGAGAGCCCGAACTTCTACGGGTTCGCTAATCCCTACTGCTCAGTCCTCCATTAGCTCCCTCCGGCTCTAGTGTCTTTTGGCTTTGTAAGCATGAAAAAAACATAAAATCTACCAGCTCACCCTATTTACAATGATTAATCCTCATGGCACGGAGAAGGAAGCACTCTAGCCAGGTCGTAAAATTTCACCGTTTTATTTTAACAGCTTAAAATTTGGATACACATGAAGATGGTTTCAAGGGAAAAACTGATGCGTTTCGGACATGATACTGTCCTTAGTCATCTGCTATGCCGAAACGCATTGTTTTTTTATCCCTGATGCTATCTTCATGTGTATCTGAATTTTAAGCTGTTCAAATAAAATGGTGATGTATCAAAGTGTTACGACCTTTTTCCCTCGTCTGGTTCTCCTTCACTAGTTTACTGTACTGGTTACTCGGCTGATGCACGTGTCATCAGGACCCAAGAGCATCATAAAAATAGGAGGAGGAAGGAAGGAATACGGCACAACCATCCAATGTTAAATTCCAGTTTGTTCACAAGTCATTAAAAAAAGGATCCAAGGAAACCGCATAAAACCTGACTCGTTTCTGGCACAACGAAGGTGCCCTTAGTCATTAGTGACCATAAAAATAGAGATTTAAAAATAAAAAATAGTATACTCACATTGCCACTCAGGCACTCACCTATCCCGTCTCAGTTACTCCCTAAGTTCTCCACTGGCTCTCTCCATCTCTGGTCTCTTCTGGTTTTCTTTCACCGGTTTACTGCACCGTTGCTTCCTATGCTGAGTAGGTCTCTGCTGACGCCCATTGTGTTGTGAAGACCCAAGAGCATATTAAGCATAGGGGTTTCAAAATAAAAAATAGTATATCCATCTTACCTCTCACCCGTCACACTACCGCAGTACTCTGGCCAGTTTTCCACTGGCTCCCTCCAGCTCTCGTCTCTTCTGGTCTTCATTCTCTGTGCGCCATAACTTCCAGCATTGAGTAAGTCTCTTACAACCCACGTCATGATGTCAGGATATCATTTCACCCAAGTGTAATGATGGTGCCGGAATGGAACGCACAGAGACACAAGGCGAGAACAGTCAGAGATGTTTGTAAACAGTTTTATACAACAGGTATACTGAAACAAGGGATTAGCAACAAGGGTAATGAACAGTGGTTTGGAAATATCAGAAAAATATGAAATTTCTCAAAGTAAGGCGCAGTCTCTTAAAATAAGGCGCAGTCTCTTAAAATAAGGTGATGCCCTCAAGCATGAGAGACACCACACAAGTTCTTTAACAGTGAATTTGGCCCTAGCGGGGGTCACCGGTTATTCCCGCTAGGCCGTGAGTCTCTTTCCGGATGAATTCAATCAAATCACGTTGTGCTACTTTAGCCCCAACCGTTCCCCTCCCAACCTGAGTACTTAAACCCAATTGTCCCCGGTACCGTGGGTGAGCAGTGGAAGTGACGGCCCTGCTCACGTATGCAGCTCCTCTCTGCTTGGCCGTTGGAGGCAGTCTCTCGAGCCTTGGATAGGGGTGTCCAGGCCTCGTCTGTCGGCGGCCGACTTCGGGTTCCGCGAACTCACTCAGCACCGCGATCAGGGTCCTAGTATCCTCAGCAGGCACAGAACTCGGAGCTATTTTACCGGTGCCCGGCTGGAGCACCTCTAAGGCCTCTGGATTTGGCCTGTCACGCGGGGTTTCTCAGGACGCAGGGAGCACGTCTGCTCCTCTCTGCTGCTCGGCGCCAAAGACCCCTCAGGTTTGGCGCACTGGCCTCTTATCTCTCTGAACTCCTTCCTGGAAGTCACCTGATCGGGTCCAGTGTCTGAATCTGCCTTCCCTGCAACTTCCCTTGTAAATTTTGGTTTCGCTTGACTGCCTCTGGCCAGTAGATGGCAGTCTCGCTCCATCCTTGAAACGTCATGTTGAAGTTCTTTTACAAGCTTTCTTGCTCGTTCTACACAAGGCCAACTCAATGCAGAATGAAGGAAATCCCGAAGAGACTGGAGCCGGAGGAAGCCAGTGAGCAGTCCGAGGGAAAAATACAGTACATACTCTTAGTATACTATTTTTTTAAATTGTTTTTTAACTCCTTTGCCGGCTCTCTCAGAGCCAGGAAAATAGTGGCCATCAGGCTGTCATTTTGCTGAATATGTGTTAAGCTAATCAGGCAAAATTTAGATTCGAAGTTATTTTTTGGAAAATTTGAGTCGAATTTGATTTGCTTCGAACTGATTTGCTTAGGGCAAGTAAATGTTATAGAAATCCTAGAATGTTAAAGTTGGAAGGGACCTCCAGGGTCATCGTGTCAACCCCCTGCTCAATGCAGGATTCACTAAACCATCTCAGACAGATGTCTGTCCAGTCTCTGTTCCATTGAATGAGAACTCACCACCTCTTGTGGCCGCCTGTTCCACTCATTGATCACCCTGTCAAAAAGTTTTTTCTAATATCTTATCTGTATCTTCTCCTTTTCAGTTTCATTCCATTGCTTCTAGTCTTTCTTTGTGCAAATGAGAATAAGGATGATCCCTCTACAGTGTGACAGCCCTTCAGATATTTGTAGACAGCTATTAAGTCTCCTCTCAGTCTTCTTTTTTGCAAGCTAAACATTCCCAGATCCTTTAACTGTTCCTCGTAGGACATAGTTTGCAGTCCGCTCACCATCCTGGTAGCTCTTCTCTGAACTTTCTCCAGTTTTTCAATGTCTTTTTTAAAAAGTGGTGCCCAGAAATGGACACAGTATTCCAGATGAGGTCTGACCAAGGAGGAGTAGAGGATGATAATTATTTCACTTGTAATTATGAATTAGTTGAAAGGGGTTCTCTGTTCAGGTTTCTTATCTGAGTGTGTGACAAAGTGCATCTCTTGGAGGACCTATCCTGCACTACCTTACACAGTCAACCCATTCATTTGAATGGGCACTGTGCAATACTTCCCTTGCCCTGTGGAGGTGCTGTAGGATAAATTAACACTTTTCATACAAATTCCAGCTGATCACCAGGGACCCCAGCAGGGGGGCACTCATTGAACAGATTCCGGTCAAGAAACTCTTCTAAAAAGTAGGGATCGCCACTTTAAATACATTATGTGAATATAATTAACACATAAAGCAACTCTTGTGTAAGTTTATTTTTTGTATGGGACTAATGTAAGTGCAATGCGGAGAAGTGTGATTTCCTAATTAATAGGAAACTAAAGGAATTTGACTGCTCTTTGTATAAGGTATAGATAAGTAAATCTAGAACAAGCATGGTCAGACGTAAATTATGCAGAATTATGCCTCTGCAATATTCAGAAACGTCTTCCATTTTTATCTCAATGCCGCAGTAACTAGTAAAAATTTACATTTCTCTCCCTGGAAAAAATTGAAAAGATTGTTACAATATTTTATTCCTTCCTGCCCTTTTTCAGTCACTCAAATTGAAATTTAACACAATGTAACTTTCTATTTTATACTTTCACGTTTTATCTGTTTCTATGAAAGTGTTTTATATTACAATATTGGACAAAGGTTTTCATATAAAAATCATCAATAGAAGTTATGGCGCCTTTTAAAAAGTTGAAGGGAGAAGAAACGTCAGCGTATAAAAAATAAAGGACAAAAATGGAATTTATTAAGTGAGGATTCATTTCAAAAGTAGAACGTGGATACCATCAGTTTTCAAACTAAAATGCCTTAAAGGGAATTTGTCACCAGCTTTTCTCCACCTAATCTGACAGCAGCATAATGTAGAGACAGAGAGCCTGATTCCAGTGATGTGTCACTTACTAAACTGCTTGTTGTAGTTTTGATCAAATCAAAGTTTTATCAGCAAGAAATTATCACTAGGGGACTAGTAAAGTGACTACCAGGTTGTCCTCCATATTCATGAGCTCTCTATAACCCTGCCATCTATCTATTATCTATCTATGTTCTATCTATCTATTATCTATTATCTATCTATTATCTATCTATCTATCTATCTATCTATCTATCTATCACATTTCAATCAATCTATATGGCTAATATCTACCTATCCAAACACCCACAGATCTTTGGTAATCATAATGTGAATGATGTATGGACAGTGCTGTAGTGACCGGTTGATACATTTTACTTGGACTGTTCCAATATTGGTGATAAACTCTAAAAGGGAACCTGTCACCTGATTCAATCTGCTCAAATTGTGGATGGCAAATCAGATCCTGGTTGCACAATTGCAGCCAGATATATAGTTAGAAGATCATAGCCAGAGATGAGACTAGTCAGACTCTGCCACTGGACAGCTTTTCCCTGTACCAATCCAGGTGATTGACAGGTCTATCCCTAGTATGCAGCAGCAGAGCCGGCGGAGGCAAAGCCATACCATCCTCATCTTTACTCTTTTAGCTACAGTTGTGCTCAAAAGTTTACATACCCTCGCAGAATTTTTGCTTTCTTGGCCTTGTTTCAGAGAATATGAATGATAACAAAAAAACTTTTTCTCCACTCATGGTTATTGGTTGGGTGAAGCCATTTATTGTCAAACTACTGTGTTTTCTCTTTTTAAATCTTAATGAAAACCAAAAACAGACAGCATAGCCAGAACAATAGACAGAATTTTTAGAAAATAGCAAAAGGCAATGGTACTCACCAGCCAAGGTTTCAAGAAAAAATGCACACCAGGACACGGCCGGCCCCCTTTTGTTAGAAGGAGGTAACACAGCTGCAGAATGCTGATGAACAATCGCCCTCATCCACTCTCACTGGAGGGGCGACTGCCCAGCACTAAAACTGCACACAGATGAAACTTGCAGTAGGGTGCAATTCACACACTCGCGGCACCGTGCCCAGCCAGCATCCTATTACACGTCCCTACTATTCGACTAGGTGGGATGCCCGGCACCCTTTCCGTGCATCGCAGAGTTGTGAAGCCCCAACTCACAAGGTCACCATTACTGGGCCTGGCCGTGCTCTGGCAGATAAAAAAAGTGCAAAAAATATCATATGAGGTATTAGTTGATATTTTGGCCAAAATACGTAAGCTCGCAACCCATCGTCAAGGGTCCTCACGGTTTTGCGAGTCCCTACTCTAACATTAAAAACAGACAGCATAGCCAGAACAATAGACAGAATTTTTAGAAAATAGCAAAAGGCAATGGTACTCACCAGCCTTTTTTTATCTGCCAGGGCACGGCCAGGCCCAGTAATGGTGACCTTGTGAGTTGGGGCTTCACAACTCTGCGATGCACGGAAAGGGTGCCGGGCATCCCGCCTAGTCGAATAGTAGGGGCGTGTAATAGGATGCTGGCTGGGCACGGTGCCGCGAGTGTGTGAATTGCACCCTACTGCAAGTTTCATCTGTGTGCAGTTTTAGTGCTGGGCAGTCGCCCCTCCAGTGAGAGTGGATGAAGGCGATTGTTCATCAGCATTCTGCAGCTGTGTTACCTCCTTCTAACAAAAGGGGGCCGGCTGTGTCCTGGTGTGCATTTTTTCTTGAAACCTTGGCTGGTGAGTACCATTGTCTTTTGCTATTTTCTGAAAACCAAAAACATCTAAATGACCCTGATCAAAAGTTCACATACCCCGGTTCGTAATACCGTGTATTGCCCCCTCTAACATCAATGACAGCTTGAAGTCTTTTGTGGTAGTTGTGGATGAGGTTCTTTATTTTCTCAGATGGTAAAGCTGCCCATTCTTCTTGGCAAAAAGCCTCCAGTTCCTGTAAATTCCTGGGCTGTCTAGCATGAACTGCGAGCTTGAGATCTCCCCAGAGTGGCTCAATGATATTGAGGTCAGGAGACTGAGATGGCCACTCAAGAACCTTCACTTTGTTCTGCTGTAGCCAATGATAGGTCGACTTGGTGTTGTGTTTTGGATCGTTGTCATGTTGGAACGTCCAAGTACGTCCCATGCACAGCTTCCAGGCTGATGAGTGCAAATCTGCCTCCAGTATTTGCTGATAACGTGCTGCATTCATCTTTCCTTCAACTTTTACCAAGTTTCCTGAGCCTTTGTAGCTCACACATCCCCAAAACATCAGCGATCCACCTCCATGCTTTACTGTAGGAATGGTGTTTCTTTCATCATAGGCCTTGTTGACCTCTCTCTAAATGTAACGTTTGTGGTTGTGGCCGAAAAGTAAAATTTTGGTCTCATCACTCCAAATTACCTTGTACCAGAAGTTTTGAGGCTTGTCTCTGTGCTGTTTGGCGTATTGTAGGCGAGATACTTTGTGGCATTTGCGCAGTAATGGTTTGCTCCTGGCGACTCGACCATGCAGCCCATTTTTCTTCAAGTGCCTTCTTATTGTCCATCTTGAAACAGCCACACTGCTAGTTTTCAGAGAGTCCTGAACTTCAGCTGATGTTATTTGTGGGTTTTTCTTGCATCCCGAACAATTTTCCTGGCAGTTGTGGCCAAACTTTTTGCTGGTCTACCTGACCATGGTTTGGTTTTTACAGAGCCCCTGATTTTCCATTTGTTAATCACAGTTTGAACGCTGCTGACTGGCATTATCAATTCTTTGAATATCTTTTTGTATCCCTTTCCTGTGTTATACAGTTCAACTACCTTTTCCCGTAGATCCATTGACAATTATTTTGCTTTCCCCATGACTCACAATCCAGAAACGTCAGTGGCTGGATGAAAGATGCAAGAGTCTCTCTGGATCCCAGAAACTCACTCAGCTTTTATGCACACACAATGATTATAAGCAAATTGGTCACAGGTGAGGATGTTACCTTTAGTAGCCATTAAAACCCATTTGTTATCATTCATTTTCTCTGCAACAAGGCCAAGAAAGCAACAATTCTGCCAGGGTATGTAAAGTTTTGAGCACAACTGTATATATTCTCTGAAACCCTGGAATGTTTCTGAGAACAATATACCTGGCTACAAAAGTTCAGCCAGCCACAGTTTGGGCAGCATGAATTAGGAAACAAGTTTCCTGTAAAGCTAAGTTAGTAAGTTCTCATTTGCAACAATTTTTATCAATACAATGCATCTAAAATAAAGTGCAGTAACTTTGCAATTGGTTCGATAGATTTCTGACAGTCTCCAATTCAGTCATCTGTACATCCACAGTAACAGACTACAAACAAACCCAGTGTAGTCAGAGCTTACAAATATACTAACTTCACATTCACAATTATGTATATATATGCATATATATATACAGTGGAGGAAATAAGTATGTGATCTCTTGCTGTTTTTGTAAGTTTGCCCACTGACAAAGACATGAACAGTCTATAAGTTTAAAGGTAGGATAATTTTAACATTGAGAGATAGAATATCCCAAAAAAATCAAGAAAATCACATTGTATAAATTAGATAAAAAATTTTTGCATTTTGCATTTTTGCATTTTCCCCTACAAACCATTATGAGTTCTGGCTCCTACAGACCAGTTAGACGCTCCTAATCAACTTGTTACCTGCATTAAAGACAGCTGTCTTACATAGTCACCTGTATAAAAGACTCCTGTGCACAGACTCAATTAATCAGTCAGACTCTAACCTCTACAACATGGGCTAGACCAAAGAGCTTTCTAAGGATGTCAGGGACAAGATCACAGACCTGCACAAAGCTGAAATGGGCTATAAAACCATAAGTAAGATGCCGGGTGAGAAGGAGACAACTGTTGGTGCAATAGTAAGAAAATGGAAGAAATACAAAATGACTGTGAATCGACATCGATCTGGGACACCATGCAAAATCTCACCTCGTGGGGTATCCTTGATCATGAGGAAGGTGAGAGATCAGCCTAAAACTACGGGGGGGGGGGACTTGTTAATGATCTCAAGGCAGCTGGGACCACAGTCACCAAGAAAACCATTGGTAACACATTACGCCTTAAAGGTTTAAAATCCTGCAGTGCTCGCAAGGTCCCCCTGCTCAAGAAGGCACATGTGCAGGCCCATCTGAAGTTTGCCAATGAACACCTGGATAATTCTGTGAGTTATTGGGAGAAGGTGCTGTCGTCAGATGAGACAAAAATTGAGCTCTTTGGCATTAACTCAACTCGCCATGTTTGGATGGAAAAGAAGGATCAGTACAACCCTAAGAACAACATCCCAACCGTGAAGCATGGTGGGGGAAACATTATACTTTGGGGGTGCTTTTCTGCAAAGGGGACATGACAACTGCACCGTACTGAAGGGAAGATGGTTGGGGCCATGTATCGCGAGATTTTGGCCAACAACCTCCTTCCCTCAGTAAGAGCATTGAAGATGGGTCATGGCGGGGGCTTCCAGCAAGACAATGACCCAAAACATACAGCCAAGGCAACAAAGGAGTGGCTCAAAAACAAACACAGTAAGGTCATGGAGTGGCCTAGCAAGTCTCCAGACCTTAATCCCATAGGAGAGTTATGGAGGGAGTTGAAGCTCCGAGTTGCCAAGCGACAGTCTCAAAATCTTAATGATTTAGAGATGATGTGCAGAGAGGAGTGGACCAAAATTCCTCCCGAAATGTGCTAATGGGTGTGATAATTTTGATTATGTTTCCTTTATCTTACAAGTCACCCCAAAAAAACATACTCTCACATATAAATGAGCTGTCGGACATCCTGAGTTACAGATCAAAATTGAAAATCAATATTCTACGTATGTTAATGGCAGTAGTTTTATTTCTTCACACTTTAGACCTTGATCATTTAGGTTTCTGACCCTCAGTGGCGTCTGCATATTAAATACCCAGACTCTCTAGGGTTACATTTATTAGTAGTACAGTCTATATAAAAGCTTTTATCACCTATTGATATTTGTTTAATGAGGTTGTCAAGAATTAGAAAAACATTGCTGTTTTCACCTAGAAAGAGTGCCACTACTGTCCACAGGATCCACTTGTCCACTTCCATTGAAGCAATGTCGATCTGCAATACCAGACAAAACTTGAGATGATCAATTGTATGAGTCAAATTTGATTAAATTTGCAGATTCCGAGCAAACTCTAACAACATGCGATTTATCTTGGGCAAATCGACAAAAAAAAATGCCTCCTGACATTTTATAAATTGCAAAAGATTGCTGACATGACTTCAGGACTGACCGCATATGCCTTGACATAGTGCCTTGCAGCTATCACATCACATAGCATAGCGCAGCCAATCAGCAGGGACAATCATATCTTGTATAAAAGCCAAGGCAAGGAACGCAGCAGTCTTTTTGAGGTGATTTGGGATAGTGAAAGGACGTCAGAGCTCACAGCTGAGAGATAGGAAAGGAAAGCCCTAAAGCATTGGACAAATACTCCTGACAGCAATGTGTTGTTAAACTGAAGTAGTGAAAAAATGAGTGTAGGAGTCTGTGAATAATATAGAGATTCAATAAATAGGGGGAGAGAGAAGGAGAGGGGCCAACAGCAGTGTTGGACTCAGTTTGGTTTATCAGTGATATGGTGGAGCTGACTTCTGTCCTGCTGCATTTTATTTCTTCATTCTTAATGGACTTGAAAGCAACAGCAGGCCAGAACAATAGCTTTTACAGAAAAAAAAAGCTGAAACCATTCTCAGACGGTGTGCTTCATTGTCACAAGCGTCTGTTCCGAGTTTTTGCATTTCTTGTACAATCCTTTTTGTGAAGAAGGGGGATAATTTTTAAACAAATATAAACCTTTAACAGTGACTGTCTACCTCACAAGGTGTGCGTGTTTCAAGCAAAGTTTTTGCACATCTATTACATTTTACATCTGCACACACCACATCAATATAGTGCCCTGTTGAAAATGCAGGCTTTTTGGTGATATGCCTAGCATTGCTTATCATGCCACTTTTGAGAAAAAGGTTGAATTTTGTTAAAAAAAAATGTGGGGACTGTTAGCAGCAGCGCCAGTTGTTTGACGTCCAGGCAGTATTACTTCCAACTCCAGGACATAATTGGCCTACTTTGCTTCATTCGTCTCAGTCATAGCAAGGTGTTGTTACCTCTGACAGCGACACTGTCATTCTGTGTTCTGCAAAGAATGGACCATCTGAGCATAAATGACTAAGGGATAATTTTTGGACCCTTTTTAAATGTTAAAAAATATGAAAATTCTATCTGTGCACTGTTTTATTAAATGGGCTGTTGATTATTATCTGGTTGCCATCCATCTCTATGGTGAGGTCACTTTGATTTTATTAAGGTTGTGTTTGTGTTAGAGATGGAAAGGAGCTGGATACACTCCTAGGAGACCGTAGAGTGTTGGAAATCTTTTTTCTGGCAATTGTAGATTTTGCAGTGTTGATCACGATGAATCGACACTCTGCAAATCAAACTTTTTGCATAGAATTCTACAAACTTGGCAAATTTGAATTTTACAAGATTCGATCATCTCTATACACAACCTCTGGACAGGAAAGGCATTGCTTCTGTAAGAAAGTAGCCATGCATTGGATCAGTGTTGCATTTTGAGAAAATGTTACCTTCTTTAGAAAGTTCTTCTATAGAATAGAAAAACATACATAACTGCTAGACGAGCTTGCCAGGTGTCATTGCCCCTTTAATTAATGGCTGGATGACAACTATTAATGGTGGCCATTACTGTACATTATACAAGGTCTGGCTCAACTTCCTACAAAAATCTATATTGACATTTATAGCCATATCCCATCTCCCTCTGATGATGAAACAGAAGGCTCAGGATGAACAGCAATAAATGTCCCTGTCAGTTAAGGGAGTGTTGCTGCATAGATCTCAATGAATTTTCCCTTTTTAAATCATCATATTGTAAAGGTTAGATGACCAAACCAGCTTGTAAAGAATAAGACAACTAAAAATCTGTACAAGCCGGAAGGAGTGCATCATTTTCTCTATGTTATTTTCCCTTTTTCACTTGATTTATCGGTTTTTCTTTGCAACACATCCTGAGAAATTAAAGTTGCCTGTAGCTAAAATACACATAAAAAATATAAACAATGTTGCTTTTTGAATTTTATCAGCATGTTGCATTAGGTGGCGCTATGTTCATATATCAATAGGTCTTCTGCTAATCCATTAATAGTATATAGGGATTTGCATGTATATTCATAACCAACGGAAGCTCAGAATGTAATAAAAAAAAATGTTGCTCTTCCTCAATCTGCAGTTTACAAATTGAACACTAGGGCATAAAATTATATAGATTTTTAACTCATAGATGATGTTGTTTTTACATTTAAAGTGAACCTGTCACATTAAATATGCAGTCCAATCAGCGGGCAGAATGTCATAGGGCAGGAGAGGCTGAGCTGATAGATCACAACCCCCTTAACCTATTCCCGACTGGTTGAATTTTCATTTTTGTGCTTTTGTTTTTCCTCCCTTTCTTTCAGAGGTCATCATTTTTTTTCTATTGACATAGGCTTGTTCTTTTGTGGGACGAGTTCTATCTTTGAATGAAGACATTAATTTTACCATAAAATGTATTGAAAAATGGGGAAAAAATTCCAAATGGGATCAACTGGTAAAAAAACGCAATTTTGCCACAAGTATTTGGGTTTAGTATCGTTCATTGAAATGGTCATTGTGCAGTAAAAATTGCCTGGTAACATTGGTAATTAGATCGGCACAATTACAGTGGTATCACACTTACATGGTTTTTCTTAGAGTTTAGTAGATAAATAAGATTTGAAACTTTGTTAAAAGTTTAACTCTGTTATAAAATAATAGTTTTTTATTGACATTTTCTAAGATCCGAGTGATAGCTTTTTTTTTATTTCTCGATCAACGGAACTATAAGAGGGCTTCTTTTTTTTCATTGCGAGCTGTAGTTTTTATTGGTACCATTTTAGGGTATATGTGACATTTTGATTGCTTTTTGTTAAGTTTTTGGGGGATGAGAGTCAACCATAAAATTACAATTCAGAAGGCAAAATTTGTTTATACGTTAATTAACTTTATATTTTCCTAGGTGATACTTTACAGAGCGATGATACCAAATATGTTTACGTTTTTATTTTATTTTGTAATTTTAAATTACAAAAAGGAGGGTGATTCAAAGTTTATATATATATATATATCTATATATATAAATATATATACAGTATATAGTTTTTTTTATTTTTTATCAACCTTTTATATATTTTTTAAATCCCCTTCGGGAACTTGAACCTGCTGAGGACAGTGGCATCTAAACGGTTATACAGCAGCTATCAGAGGTAGTTCCTGTTGCTGCTGCTAGAGGCAGGTGCCAGCTGTGTAGTATGGCCGGCATCTGAGCTATATGGAGCAAGCTCAGCTCCTGAGCTTGAGCTATACATTTGCACCACATGTAAGACATCCATGACTGTCACATGCTGGGATGGGGTTAAGGCCTGCAATTTCTCAGAATACAAATTCAATACTTTATCACAGAATCCATGCACTAAACATCATTAGGGATGAGCGGACCCGTGCAAGTTCGGGTTCTGGTACCCGGCCCGAACATTAGTCCAGAACTCTACCCAAAATTGAACCAGAACCTGAACCTCATTGAAAACAATGAAGATCTGAACTTTGGAGCTGGAAAATATCTCTTTTGTCCCCGGACTTCCCTCTGAACTCTGAACATTAAAACAATTAAATTAAAACGATCTTCAGGGAGAAGTCCGTGTTCAGAGTTTAGCACCAGACACTAAGTGTACGGTACGAACCCCGGACTTTTAAATTTGGGTTCGCTCATCTCTAAACATCATAACTAGAGATGAGCGAACCCGAAATTAAAAGTTTTACCGGATAGTAAAATCCCGGAAGTCAATTGTAAAGTTCGGAGTTCCAGGGGAAGTCCGTTGCAGAGATAGAGAGAGAGAATTTTCCAGATCAAAAGTTTGGGTCCCCATTGTTTTCAATGGGGTTTCGGGTTCTGGTTAAAATTTGGTTACAGTTCTGGTACCCGAACCAAACTTTGAAATAAAGTTTGGGTCGGGTACCAGAACCCAAACTTCCACAGGTCCGCTCATCCCTAATCAGCAAACTTAAAAGTTCGGGGTTCATAACGGACAGTTGATGTCCGGTGCTAAATGCCGAACATGGTCTTCTCCCGGAAGTCCGTTGCAATGTTCGAAGTTCCAGGGGAAGTCCATTACAGACAGAGAGAATTTTCCATCTCAAAAGTTTGGATGCTCATTGTTTTCAATGGAGTTCGGGTTCGGGTTCAAGTTCAGGGAAAGTTATGGTACCAGAACCGAACTTTGGAATATAGTTCGGGTAGGGTCCTGGAATGCAAACTTCCACAATTCTGTTCATACCTACTAATCATACCCACTTAGTGGCAACATTACATATAGACACATAGTGCATACACGTTTCCCAACAGAGTATCACGTTTTTTTTGTTAAAGCTGCTTGTCTTGGATCACAAATCTCGAGATGCATTGAGCTTAGAGAAGGAAAGAGACATCTGTATATAATGACTTCAATCTACTATATTATATTTTCTGTATACAGTATGTTACATAAGAGTTGAATACTAAGCACTGACTCTTTCGGTGACCCATATGCATTTGGAAACCAATTACTAATTTTACAGCAGGATCTATAGTTTGCTGTCATCAATGGACTGGGGAGCCATAGGGTTTTGTGAATCGCTAGCAATAAGCAGCCATACATTATTTATCATGGCAGCCCGGCTGTATGACTGAACGTCTCAGCAGAAATCGACAATAAATATGTAAGGTGGGAATAGTAGCAGCTTTAATTAGAAGTGTAGACGTAAATGCTTATCGTGCTGCACGACACGGAGATCCGACGCAATGTGGTCCGTAGACATATGTCACCTTAGGAAACGCAATGAGAAAATGGTAGGAAGGTGAAAAATGAAAAAAGTTATTGGATGGCAAATAGCTTGTAACCACACGCTTATGTGAAAATGGGATGTCAATACTCGCGTATCCCATAAAGGAGTCCTATAAGACCATTCAATCATATGCAATATTTATTACAGTGAGCATTGTGGGGATTAGGTGACACTAAATATTTCAAATTCACTTTATATTCATGTTTTTCATTATTTTCAAATTCACTTTATTTCTTATATTTTTACAAGATACTAAAGTTTACTAAGTCTTGGGGGGTTCATTGTCTGTAATGTCGGTACTAAATCAATGACAGATGGGAACACAGTCATAGTAACTTTTACATTAAAGGGGTTGCGCACATTTATGGACTTGTTTTTAACTTAAGTGCATGGTGTCAGGGTTTAAAAAAAAATTGCAGTTGGGTTGTATTGAAAAATGTTACACCGTTTGCCTTTTATGACCCTTGTGTTGTGCTGTCTATTGCTGGCTGCAGAATGAGTTAACCGAGTATCTGTCAGTGAGCCCATTCAGATTGAATAACGCAAGAGTTTGTAATTATTTAATCTGTCTTTTTCCAAGCTCCTTTCATCCGGTTTATGACCACAGATCTCAACAAAATTATATGTGCAGGGAAAAGAAGAGGGAGTAAATACCAAAATGTGTGCAGAATTGTTAACGAAACACAACTGAAAAAATAATTTTTTAGTTTAGCCCCAAATACCTGAATTTAATAATAAAAAAAAATGTCCACAACGGTGGACAATCCCTTTAAGAATAATACGGCAAACTATATCAAACTGGACATTAAAAAAAACAATGAAAACCCCATGGAATAAGAAAAACTAAAAAACTCATTGTCTAGCAATAAAGTCTCAGAATATACGAGTGAGTGCGGCTGATAGACTCCCTGCCATAGGGAAGTTTTATTCAACCATAATGTTGGGGTAGTATTGTATTATAAGAGAAATATAATACTGCATGGCATTCATTTAAAAGTATGGACATCCATGTAATCCGTGACTGGTCCTGTCCACCATAAATGCTTAACGAGAGAGCTGCCTTCCAGAACCCAGGTGAACACATTACCAACTCCATTGGCTGCTCATTTCCTCTTCAGCGGCCACTACAGGAGAAATGCAGAATTACATCTGACTGGCAGCCTGTCTATACAATAGTTAGAAGGCACAAGCCCCTCTGGAAGAGTCGCTGGTCTATGGTCCATTTTTAATGTTGTTCATAGGCCCAAATTCTCCAGATATTTGGGACTTTTTCTTTAAAAAGGACCTTTCATCAATTTTTTTATGTTGAACTTGACACAGGATGTAAGAGTGGCTGCAGAGCGGAATAAAACAATTATTTTTTTTTATTTCACCTCTCCATTGTGGAGATATTATCAATTAAAGTATTGGCACCTAATGAGCTAACTTTTATTTAGTCCAAGTCAGTGTTATCAGATAACAACTCATACAGGGGAGAAAAAGTACACTCCCCAGTGAAAACTATCTGTTAACACCCACTGGGACTTAAAGGTGTAGTAGTATAATAAGAATAATAATATTATAAAGTACCTCCAATTAGAAATGTAGTATAGTTCTTCTGATTTGCTATGTCAATTACCCCATGTGTGGGGCATTGCAGTAGCTTAGGTATCCATGGTAACGACCACTCATATAGTGACAGTTAGTTGCTAGTGATCGTAACCATGTATACCTAGGCTACTGCAATGCCCTGCACGTGGGGTAATCGACATAGAAAATCAGAAGAACTATACTACACTTCTAATTGGAGGTATTTGCTAATATTATTATTATTACACCTACTACATTTTGGGATAGGATCTTGGAGATGGGAATACTCCTTTAACTAAAGTTAACTCACTAGGTGCCAAACTCCTTGACCTGGTTAATGGGCCATGCTGGGACTCCAGAGGTGGTCAGTTGCCTATGGAAGCGAGCTGCACACTATTACATTAAAAATCTCTATGTTCTAGAGAATGAAGAGGATTTTTAATAAGAGGTAAATTGGAAAAGTACTTTTTTTTACAAGCACTTTGCAATTTTACCCACTTGTGCACTTGAGAAAACACCTTTAAAGGGGTATTCCCAAGACAGTAAGTTAAACCTATCTATCGGATAGGCGATAATTTGCTGATCATCTGGGGTTATGACCTTTGGGACCACCGGGGGGCTCTGCAGAGCTCCATCGTGAATGGAGTGGAGGTTGCATACTCAACCTCCTCTCCATTCATTGTCCAGGGGACTGCTTGATACAGCATAGCCCTGTTCCCAGGATGATCCCTCCAGAGATCAGTAAGTTATTCCCTATCACCAGCTTTGGAATAACCAAAGTCAAAATGGTGGACAGGGAACTGGTTGCCAGTCCCACACAAACCAAAGTGTCAAATCCGTCAATTTTCTAGTTTTTTTTTTCCATTATTATTTGCAATAAAAATTGAAACTTTACAACTTGGTAACTAGTCACATCCAATAGCTTTCTCTTGTCCTCTGTGCCTACATTTTGGCCAATTCTTAAGACAACAAAACACCTTGGATTTACATTCCATGCAACAGTAACAATAGGACGATGCTTGACAATTCCCTTCCAGGTAACTATTATATTGCTTCCCGAAGGAGAAAACAAATTACATTTTTATAGGACATGAAATTGTTTCTGCCTCAGAATCGCAATTGTGCACAACACAGTAAATCTTCAGTCTGGTATGTGTTCTGTCTTCTGCAATACTATTAAACCACGCCACCTTAATTACCGTACATCACATCTCCGAATACGCATCTGCCATGCATGCACATCTGTGGGTGATAAAATCACTAGTGGTCCCCTAAAAATGTACAAAAAAATAAATATATTACAACATACTGCTACCTGAGAAGAGCCACCTACTTCATCTCGTCTCGCCCTTCCTTCTTCTGTGATATAATCCCTTAATAACAATGGCTTCCACTGCAAAACTGAATGGTATAGCTATTAAGTTACAGAGGTTGCCAAATAAAAATAAATAAATAAATAAAAAATAATATACCAGCCACCCAATACATGCTGTAGCCACTGTGACAACATAGCGGTAACATATCACCTTCTACGGTCACAATAATAAATCTTTCCAGTAGGGGTGGACATACCATATATTTAACCTATGTAGAGGTCCAGAAAATAAGGGGTGCACTGTCACCCTAAAAATAACTTTCTACAGTTTCTATAAGTGCTAAACAAGAGAAAACGAGAGTATAAATGGCATAAAAGACTAATTTTATTAGTACAAAAGATTCATATAAACCACAATAATACATAACAATATCAAATACATAAGGCAAAGGTGCATGCAGTGTGCCAAGACATGCAGTACCACAAAGCAGGTCAGCCTGAAAGATGTCTAGTTTGACAGCAAGGCAAAATAGACCATGAACACAAGAAACGCATGCTCAAAATATATAGGGGCTCAAAATGGATCATACTGTAATCATATAAATGCAGCGTGTCATAGGAAGATGTTCACCAATATCAGGCCAAAGCAGCCGTGAAGTGCCACAAGTAAAAGTGGGGGCAAGAGATGCCTCAACGCGCGTTTTGCTAGGGGGCACCAGAGCTTTCTTAAGAGGTTTGTGACGGCCTGGGACTGTGAGGTGGTAATGGGAAACTCCAGGCGCATGCGCCACTACGCACTTGTTATTGGCAGTGTGTGCCTGCCATTTGCATTGGTGCAGTCACGTGATGACACACGTGACCGCATGAGGGGCATATTTAAAGGTCCTACTGGTGTGCTCCACACAAGCCTGCTGAGAAAAGAGGCTTATATATTTGATATTGTTATGTATTATTGTGGTTTATATGAATCTTTTCTACTAATAAAATTTGTCTTTTATGCCATTTATACTCTAGTTTTCTCTTGTTTATAACTTGTTCTGAGTAGGCATTTTTTGCTAGTCCTGGTACGTCTATTGACCAGCCACTTAGCAATTGTTTTGTATGATGTATTGGGCCACTGTTTGTGCATCAGTTTCTATAAGTGCAAAGCTTAAATATTAATGTTATGATAGTGTAGCAACTCATTTGGGAAAAAAAAGGTAACACACTAAAACTTCAACTGACCCTGCCAATTCCTTTACAGACTAGAGATCCTGAGTCACTAGTGGTTCCCGCGTGAGCTGAGATAGCCCTAACCACACACTAGACAATGGCAATTTGGACCTACACTGCCTGAAAGGTCGTCGAGCACTTCATGTTCCTCCTAAAAAACTGGATGGCCGAGCAGAGTGCAAATTACCTACAGAAGGGAAAGTGTGCTGAAATTGAAAGAGATCCCAGAGTGAGTAAAACAAACCGCGAAATACAACATAAAGGATTAAGTACGTACTGTTAGAGAATATGCCGCCTACTTCCTAAAAATTAACAGAATATAGGTGCAGGGTAAAGAACATAAACAGCAGAGAGATAAACCCTAGCTGGTCTTTCACTGACTGGATGAAACTACAGCAGTATGGCTGAACATCTGAATAAAACTATTCACCTACAGGAAACACCAGAAGGGGGAAAGTATATAAAGCTGCACCCGAAAGGTGAAACGCATGACAATTAATTACTGGTGGAATATAGATTGAATAAAGAGTTTTTGGGCAATCTTTTTTTGCATTTTTATCTTATTTTAAATTTTATTTTAACTACGTTTTTATATGTTTTTTATGTGGCTACATGTTATGACTAAGAAATTGTCTGTTTTCACACTTTAGTTTTTTACTCCCCTTCTTCCGAGAGACATAATTAAGGCTTGTTTTTAATGACAACAGTTCTAGTTATTTATTTTACAATATAATGTACTGAAAAATGGCTAAAGAAAATTCATGTGAAAAAATCCCCGCAATTACGATATTGTTTTTTAGGGATTTCGTTTTTACGACATTTATTATAAACTGTAAAAATTACCTGGTAATATCATAGAATCATAGAATGTTAGAGTTGGAAGGGACCTCCAGGGTCATCGTGTCCAACCCCCTGCTCAAATGTTTTTTTTATATACAGTACAGACCAAAAGTTTGGACACACCTCATTTAAAGATTTTTCTGTATTTTCATGACTTTGAAAATTGTATATTCACACTGAAGGCATCAAAACTATGAATTAACACATGTGGAATTATATACTTAACAAAAAAGTGTGAAACAACTGAAAATATGTCTTATATTCTAGGTTCTTCAAAGTAGCCACCTTTTGCTTTGATGACTGCTTTGCACACTCCTGGCATTCTGTTGTTGAGCTTCAAGAGGTAGTCACCGGAAATGGTTTTCACTTCACAGGTGTGCCCTGTCAGGTTTAATAAGTGGGATTTCTTGCCTTATAAATGGGGTTGGGACCATCAGTTGTGTTGTGCAGAAGTCAGGTGGATACACAGCTGATAGTCCTACTGAATAGACTATTAGCTGCTTTTTTCTTGCCATAATACAAATTCTAAGTAAATAAAAACGAGTGGCCATCATTACTTTAAGAAATGAAGGTCAGTCAGTCAAAAAAATTGGGCAAACTTTGAAAGTGTCCCCAAGTGCAGTTGCAAAAACCATCAAGCGCTACAAAGAAACTGGCTCACATGAGGACCGCCCCAGGAAAGGATGACCAAGAGTCACCTCTGCTTCTGAGGATACGTTTATCCGAGTCACCAGCCTCAGAAATCGCAGGTTAACAGCAGCTCAGATTACAGACCAGGTCAATGCCACACAGAGTTCTAGCAGCAGACACATCTCTTCAACAACTGTTAAGAGGAGACTTTGTGCAGCAGGCCTTCATGGTGAAATAGCTGCTAGGAAACCACTGCTAAGGACAGGCAACAAGCAAAAGAGACTTGTTTGGGCTAAAGAACACAAGGAATGGACATTAGACCAGTGGAAATCTGTGCTTTGGTCTGATGAGTCCAAATTTGAGATCTTTGGTTCCAACCACTGTGTCTTTGTGCGACACAGAAAAGGTGAACGGATGGACTCTACATGCCTGGTTCCCACCATGAAGCATGGAGGAGGAGATGTGATGGTGTGGGGGCGCTTTGGTGGTGACACTGTTGGGGATTTATTCAAAAGTGAAGGCATACTGAACCAGCATGGCTACCACAGCATCTTGCAGCGGCATGCTATTCCATCCGGTTTGCGTTTAGTTGAGCCATCATTTATTTTTCAACAGGACAATGACCCCAAACACACATCTAGGCTGTGTAAGGGCTATTTGACCAAGCAGGAGAGTGATGGGGTGCTACACCAGATGACCTGGCCTCCAGTCACCAGACCTGAACCCAATCGAGATGGTTTGGGGTGAGCTGGACCGCAGAATGAAGGCAAAAGGGCCAACAAGTGCTACGTATCTCTGGGAACTCCTTCAAGATTGTTGGAAGATCATTTCCGGTGACTACGTCTTGAAGCTCATCAAGAGAATGCCAAGAGTGTGCAAAGCAGTCATCAAAGCAAAAGGTGGCTACTTTGAAGAACCTAGAATATAAGACATATTTTCAGTTGTTTCACACTTTTTTGTTAAGTTCATAATTCCATATGTGTTAATTCATAGTTTTGATGCCTTCAGTGTGAAAGTACAATTTTCATAGTCATGGAAATACAGAAAAATCATTAAATGAGAAGGTGTGTCTAAACTTTTGGTCTGTACTGTATAGATAGGTGATAGG
The DNA here is from genome assembly GCF_046119375.1 of Phyllobates terribilis. Lineage (NCBI taxonomy): Eukaryota > Metazoa > Chordata > Amphibia > Anura > Dendrobatidae > Phyllobates > Phyllobates terribilis. The sequence goes on along the minus strand of NW_027362764.1, from coordinate 60,928,883 downwards.
TAGATAGATATGAGATAGATGATAGATAGATATTTTAGTTGTAAAAAAAAATTCTGAACTTTGTAAAAATAAAAAACTTGTGTCGCCATTTTCTGAGATCTGTAGCTTTTTTATTTTTCAGTCAATGTAGATGGTTGTTTTTTTTGAGTGCTAAGTTTATATTGATAGCAAAAAAGCAAGAATAATTCTGTAGGAAGCCTTAAAGAAAATGCTTAATTCTGATCTTCAAGTAAGTGGGCTATGCTCTTGCAAGAGGGTCCACCTCTGCCTGCCCTTGACTCCCCAATACCAAATATTAAAAGAACCTATATATACAAGGTTATTTGTACCTTCACCTCCCCAGCATTGGTACCCGATCCCATGGAGTTCTCAGTATAAATGAGATAGAGTACACAGAAGACCTGCTGTGACAAGCCCAAGGACCCACATATGACTTTAAGGCTAAGTTCACACATGTTGGGCTTTTTTTTACGTCACAAATCTGGAGCAAAACCTATCTCTGGCAGGAAATCAGCTGCGTCAAAAATGCAGGTTTGCTGCGGTTTTTGATGCATTTTTTTGGTGCGTTTTGTCAGCGTTTTTTTCACTGTCCTTCTGTCTCTATTTATGCATGTACATAAAGTTCTGTGAAAAAAAAAGAACCCATTTCTATTTTGCCCTCAAAAACGCTGAAAAAACGCTGCCGCGTTTTTGATTCGTTTTTTTCAGCGTTTTTTCCCCCACCCATTACTTCCTATGGGTGAAAAAATGCTAAAAGAAATAACATGCTCTATTTTCCAAAAACCCAACCAAGTCACAAAATACGCAAAAAAAAAACCATGATGTGTGAACAGAGAATTCTGGTTTCTCATAGACTTTGCTGGTACTGCAAAACGCAGTTGAAAATAAGCATAAAAATCTGCAGCAAAAAAACGGTGAAAAACACAACATGTATCAACACAACATAGCCTAAGACGTTCTGACCCTCTTATAAATAAGCCAAACCCATTATCACAAGGGCCGTTCAGCTTTTACGTTCGGAAGGCAGACGTGTAACCATGATCTACTGTATGAGTACGCATAGCAACCAATCACTGCACAGCTTTCATTTTTCAAGGGCACTAAAAGAAATGAAAGCTGCTCTCTGGTTGGTTGCTATGAGCAACCAATACAGTTGTCCTTTCAGTTTCATAAATCTCACCCTTTTGTGTTTTTTTTTTTTTAGATATTATTTCTATCGCACGCATGATCTTTCCTCTTTGCCTCTTGTCTCATCTTTCATCTTCATTTGTCTAGAATTTAGACAGGTGTAAATAATGCAGACAAATGAAAACTTTTCGGCCGGTGATGAAAGACAAAACGAGCAAATTCTCGCTGCCCGTGTGGACACAGGACAAAGTTCACAAACTTTTACTCTATCTGCCAATTTTTTACCTCAGAATTACCCAATTTAAGAGGCAATATCATACATAATCCTGCGTTAGTTTTCCTATCCCTGAAATACAGCTCTGCTACAGCCGTGTCTATGGCCACACAATAATCCGCCTCATGACATAATTTCCATTCTAAGCATAGACAAAAAAAGGCATAAAATATTGTATAAGGCTATGTGCCCACGATGCAGAAATGAAGCAGAAAATTTCTGCAGCATTTCTGCATCTCCCTGGCAGAAAAAAACGCATGCAGATTGTGCATGTGTTTTTCCTGCAGAATACATGCGGATCCACATGCGTACCCACATGCGTTAACGCACGTGTTTCCGCATGTGGACTGACAAGCACTTTCCAGGCCATAGCATCACTTGGAAAGTGCTTGACAACTAGGTCACACTGTATAAATCCATGCAACCGGCATGAATTTATATGGTGTGACCGTAAAAATAAAAAAATAAAGCTATACTTACCCCCGATCCCCCGCCGCGTGTGCTGTCGCGCTCGTCCTGGCTTCTTCCGGGTTGCCGGCATCTCGCGAGACAGCCTGCGGTCACATGACCGCGACGTCATCTCAGGTCCTGGAATGAGAAGCGCTGCAGGGGCCGCCGGACAGGTGAATATAATCTTTATTTATTATTTTATTCTTTTTTTACAGGTACAATGGTACCCAGGTCTGGATGAGAGTCTCCTATCCTCCAGAACTGGGTACCATCCGCACATAGAGACTCATAGAATCCGCTTGTACAAATGTACAGATGCGGATTCTATGCGTCTCAATGCAAGTCAATGGCGGCGCTTCCGCTGCGCTTCCGCAAAATTAATGAACATGCTGCGGATTTATGAGCACTGCAGAAACGCTGCGGAAAAATCCGCAGCATGTGCATTGACATTGCGGAATGCCATTGGGGACCATGGGGTGCGGATTACCATGCGTTTTTGATGCGTTTCCGCTGTGGAAATTCCGCAGCATAAACGCATAAAAAACGCATCGTGTGCACGCAGCCTTAGGACCTTCGGTGACCTCACAGTCATGTGACCGCAGGCCCTTCACCGCTGTGTCTCGCGATATGCCGGCAGCCGGGAACCAGACAGGAAGGAGCGCTGCAGCACACGCCGGGGCATCGGGGGTGAGTATAGCTTTATTTGAAGCATTGTTTTATGGTCACACTGTATAAATCCATGCTGTTTGCATGGATTTATATAGTGTGACCTAGTTGTCAAGCACTTTCCAAGTGATGCTATCGCCTGGAAAGTGCTTGTTAGTCCGCATGCGGAAACACATGCATTAACGCATGTGGGTACGCATGTGAATCCGCATGTATTCCGCATGTATTCTGCAGGAAAAACGCATGCACAATCTGCATGCGTTTTTTCTGCCAGGGAGATGCAGAAATGCTGCAGAAATTTTCTGCTTCATTTCTGCATCGTGGGCACATAGCCTTAAGCAGCAGAAAAAGGAGTAATATACTGTATATAGTAACAAAATGTGTAATATATCATATAAAGCAGCAGCAAAAGGCGGGATATCTCATAGAAAGCAGAAACAAAATGCGTAATATACTGTATATAGCAGCAAAACGTGTAATATCTCTATAAAGCAGCAACAAAAGGTGTAATATGTCATATATAACAGACACAAAAAGTATAATACACTGTATATAGCATCAAAAAGCATAATATCTATAAAGCAGCAACAAAATGTGTAATATCTCATATAAAACAGAAGCAAAAGGCGTAATATACTGTAAATAGCAACAAAAAGTATAATATATCATATAAAGCAACAACAAAAGGCTAATATTTTGTATGCAACAGAAGCAAAAGGCATAATATACTATATAGCAACAAAAAGCGTAATATATCATATAAAGCATCAACAAAAGGCGTAATATCTCATATACAACAGAACAAAAGGCAAAATATACTGTATATAGCAACAAAAAGCGTAATATATCATATAAAACAGCAACAAAAGGCGTAATATTTCATATACAACAGAAACAAAAATTGTAATATACTGTATATAGCAACAAACAGTGTAATATCTCTAAAATGGCAACAAAAGGAATACTATATCGTATACAACAGAAGCAAAAGGCATAATATACCGCATAGAGCAACAAAAAGCATAAGGTCAATATAAAGCAGCAACAAAACATGTAATATCTCATATCCAACCAAAGCAAAAGGCGAAATATACTGTATATAGCAACAAAAAGTGTAACATCTCTATAAAGCAGCAATGTGATGCCCAGCTACGCTTGGTATCACAGATCCTAGAAGAGTGCATTGATGGATTCCTCCACAAGAGGCCCCCATAAACATTCACACATCTCCACCTTCCACCTCAGACCAGCAGAGGGAGCCGTTAGGGATATAAATAGGGAAGGTGGAGCAACACAGTTCAGTCAGAGTCTAGCCAGAACCGAGTTCCTAGCCTGCTAGAGTGATTCAGCAGTTCCTCTGAAGAGTTTCTGCAGTAGAGAAGTCTGAGAGAGGTTAGTCTGCAGTGGAGCTCAGTCTAGTTTAGAGAACTTAGCTAATAGTTCAGCAGTGGAGCACGAGGCTCCTGCTAGCTAGATTCAGGGAGCTCAGTTAGAGCTTAAGGTGTGCCGGCGCCATAAGATCGGTGAAGCGCGGCAAGCTGCCGTTAGTGTGTATAGCCTAGTGAGGTCCCGAGTAGGCCGAAGGCAAGTAGTGGAAAGTGAGTAGCAGTGGGGGCAGAGGAGCTTACCCGGCTCACCCCGAAACATTTAGCGGACACCGGGTTCGAGCTTACCGGGATCTCTACGACCCAGTAAGGCATAACCATAATCCCTGGAGAACTACAGGTCCCAGGAATTACCAGAAAGCTGATACTTAACAGTGCAAGGAGAGACATAGGCCCCGTAAGCTGGGAGCGTGCACTCCAAGAAAAGGCCCTACCACAACGTCAGCAGGTGCAGAACAGAAAGCAATTTAGGCCTAGCTCCAGGCAGGTCAGAAACTTACTACAGAGAGGCAAGAAACAGGAGGCCCTACACCCGCTCATTGGGGAGGATCCTGATATGCACCCTTCACCCTACCGTGCTCCGGGATGTGCCTGAATTACCACCAGTAAAAGGTACTGAAGTGACTTTCGTGTGTGCTTCTATTCTTGCTCTGACCCGGCTGGGTCCCCTCTGTCCTGCATCCCCTCTCTCTACGCTGCCCTGAGGCCCTGCTCCACCTGTGGGGAGCTATACCATCGAGCTGCCTTATCACTGGCCTCAGCAGACTGCGGCAGCGCTGGTGATTCTCACCAGAAACCACAGGTGGCGTCACGAACTTTCATAAAATTAACAAACAATCCCTTTTTAAAAGCTGACCCCAGGGTACGGGCCTGGGAGCCGACCACCGCGACATCCCCAAAGTCAGGCAAAAGGCACGGATACTGAGTCGTCCCTATCACCCTGGGCGAGTCAGCAACAAAAGGCGTAATAACTTGTAGGCAACAAAAGCAAAAGTCGAAATATACTGTATATAGCAACAAGAGTGTATTATATCGTATAAAGCAGCAACAAAAGGCGTATTATTTAATATACAATAGAAGCAAAAGGCGAAATATACTGTATATTTCAACAAAAAAAGTAACATCTTTATAAAGCAGCAACAAAAGGCGTCATAACTTGTATGCAACAGAAGCAAAATGCGTAATATACTGTAAATAGCAACAAAGAGTGTAATATATCGTATAAAGCAGCAACAAAAGGCGTATTATCTAATATACAATAGAAGCAAAAGGCGAAATATACTGTATATAGCAACAAAAAAACTAACATTTTTATAAAGCAGCAACAAAAGGCGTAATATCTTGTGTGCAACAGAAGCAAAAGGCGTAATATACTCTATATAGCAACAAGAGTGTAATATATCGTATAAAACAGCAACAAAAGGCATATTATCTAACATACAACAGAAGCAAAAGGTGAAATATACAGTATATAGTAACAAAAAGCACAATATCTTGTATACAACAGAAGCAAAAGACGTAATATACTCTATAAAGCAGCAAAAAGCATAATAACTTATAAAAAATAGCAGCAAAAGGTTTAATATCTAATATACAACAGAAGCAAAAGGCAAAATATTGTATATAAAGGACCAACAAAAGGTATAATCTCTTACACAACAGAAGCAAAAGGCATAATCTACTCTATACAGCAACAAAAAGTGTAATATCTCATATAAAGCAGCAAAAGGAGCAGTATCTCGTTTGCAACAGAAACAAAAGGCATAATATCTTGTATATAGCAGCAAAAGGTGTAATATCTTGAATAAAGCAGCAGCAAAAAGGCAATTTACAAAATATAGTGTCAAAAAGTGTAATATCTTATATAAAGCAGCCAAAAAAGGCATAACATCTTGTATATTGCAGCAACAAAAAATCGCAATATTTTGTATGCAACCTAATCAAAAGGCGTAATTTACTGTATATAGCAACGCAATAAGTAATATCGTATATCAAGCAGCCACAAAAGGCGTAATATCTTGTATTTGGCAGCAACAAGAAGCAAAATATTCCATATATAACAGAAGGCGTTTTATCTTGTATAAAGCAGCAAAAGGCGTAATAGAGTGTATGAAGTATAATATCTCGATTTTCCATCTAATAACTAGCAACAAGTTAATTAAAACGCTCCTCAACAGACAATAACAGATACATTCTGGATACCTTTGTCATTTGTCAAAATAGCTGCGGGCATGAAATCCTGTACTGAGAGCAGCCAGACGATTTGCAGACTGCCACACCAACTGCTTGTAGAATTTACTAGTTGGATTAAATCACGGCAGATTAAAAGGGAGAAATAAACAGCTCAGCCCACTGGTTATAATACCAAACGGCAGAAAATATATTAAAACTATGTCTCCAATTGAGGGGGGAGGGAAGGTGAAGTAAGAAGAGTTGCCTGTTCCATCTATCGCCCGGGAATACAATACAGACTTTCCCGGATTTCCCAGTACAGATTGGATTTTAGCGCTGTGGCCTTGGTTAACGAATTAGGTCCATATAGTCGGTGACAAGGAAGGCATCTGGATGACAAAGCTGAATAACGGATGCAGACTACGGTTAGGAAGAATTAAAAGTGACAAGTAAAATCTATTACAGGACGGCCATTAGCGAGTGTAATCATAGGATTATTCCTGGCGCTGTCGATTATTTGCCATGCTCCTATTATTGTAATCCAATGAATAGTGTGTTATATCAGTGGGAATGTATCATCGAAAAACAAATGTTTAAATTCAGATTTTTGTGTTTCATTTTGTGTTTTAATTATTCATATTTTAAATTTGGAATCTCGCTATTTTCAGGATGAGTTTTCAGCAGTTTCCTTATCAGCAAAGGCAGGAATAAGACAGGTAATACTGCTATACACAGCTAATAACACAGGATCCACTTATCACAATAGATGATATCACAGCTCACCTGCTCCTTCTCCCTTCACAATGACCTTTGCACACACTCATTATATGCTTTAATACGTAAATGGGGTCAGAGTCTGTGCATTGCACTTAATGTACATGTGAATTTTCTGAAATAGGAATGTACAGTCTAAAATAAGCCCCAGTAGCAGTTTTCAGCAGTTTCCTTTTCAGCAAAGGCAGGAATAGACAGGTAATACTGCTATACCAGGGGAGGAGTCCTGAGGAGATAATTTGCATATTCCCACTGCATTTTGGGGTAAGTGAAGAGTCTCCGCGAGCTCAAAGAACACTGGATTTTGGCTGTTGGAGCTGAAAAGAGGACATCGGTAAACCAGGGGAGGAGTCCTGAGGAGATAATTTGCATATTCCCACTGCATTTTGGGGTAAGTGAAGAGTCTCCGCGAGCTCAAAGAACACTGGATTTTGGCTGTTGGAGCTGAAAAGAGGACATCGGTAAACCAGGGGAGGAGTCCTGAGGAGATAATTTGCATATTCCCACTGCATTTTGGGGTAAGTGAAGAGTCCGGCGCGCGCCTTTTGAAGGGGTTTTTTTAAGCTTTTTTCACTGTTTTCAGAACATTAACAATAAGAACATGGAAGAGTCCAGGAGCCATTTGGTGAGCTGCATATCCTGCTACATGTTCACAGACTTGCCAGTGGAAAAGCCAAACTTCACATGCCAGAAATGCAAGCTTGTGTCCCTGTTGGAGGAAAAGTTGCGAAATCTAGAAGAGAGGTTAACTACCTTGAAAATCATTAAGGAAGGTGAAGAGTTCTTAGACAGAGCAGAATTATCTCTTCATGATTCAGAAAGAGAAGAAATTCGAACTGCACCTGACGAAACAGAGGAATGGAAGCATGTGACCCACAGAAGCAGGAGGATCGAGAGGCAGTCAGCACCCATACTGCTCAGGAACCAGTACCAGGCTCTCACGCAGGAGAACCATGAAGAAATACAGCAAAATAAGACTTTGCCAGCAATGAATAACCTTGTAAGCCCTCAGAATCCTCCTGGATGGAGAAAGAAGAATGTTGTGGAGAAAAAACGGAGAGTGGTGGTCATGGGGGATTCCCTGTTAAGAGGAACAGAGGCCGCTATCTGCAGACCAGACATAACCTCAAGAGAAATGTGCTGTCTTCCAGGAGCAAAAATTAAAGATGTGTCTGACAGGATATCAAGACTCTTCAGACCTACAGATCACTACCCATTCCTGCTAATACATGTGGGGACAAATGACACCGCAAGAAAGGACCTGGTAACCATCTGCAGTGACTTTGAAGACTTAGGCAAGAAAGTGAAAGAATTGGGAGCGCAGGTGGTCTTCTCATCCATCCTCCCAGTGGATGTCCATGGAACAATGAGGTGGAATAAGATTCTACAGGTGAACAACTGGCTACGTCGATGGTGCCGTCAACAAGGATTTGGATTTCTGGATCACGGAATGAATTACCTATATGATGGACTACTTGCTAGAGATGGGGTGCACCTTACGAAGACTAGAAAACATGTATTTGGAAGTCGCCTTGCTACACTCATCAGAAGAGCTTTAAACTAGAACAATGTGGGAAGGGAAGCAAAAGGCCAGAAAAAGCCATACAGCTGACAAATACTATTGAGATCTCTGCTACTGGAAGTGGAAAAGAAGAACAAAGACAAAAAAATCTAAATAATAAAAATATGGGAGGAAGAGAAACCAATCACAAACTAAAATGTTTTTATACAAATGCACAAAGCATGGGCAACAAACAAGGAGAATTGGAACTACTAATGCAGGAAAAGGAATATGATGTCATTGGAATCACTGAATCTTGGTGGAACGATACACATGATTGGAATAAAAGGCTAAAAGGATACAACTTATTTGCAAGAAATAGACTTGATAAACGAGGAGGAGGTGTTGCATTGTATGTTAGAAAAGCGTATATCTGCACAGAGATTGAAGCTTCAGAGACTGGGAGTTCTGTGGAAACTGTTTGGGTAAGAATACAAGGAGAGAACAACGGAAAGGACACCATTGTAGGCATTTACTACAGGCCACCTGGGCAAGCTGAAGATATGGATGAACTCTTTATGCATCAAATGACCAAGTTCTCCAAAAAATATGACGTAGTGGTCATGGGAGATTTCAACTATCCAGACATTTGTTGGGAATCTCTCTCAAGTAAAACTAACAGGTCAAGCAAATTCTTATCCTCTCTTGCTGACAACTTTATCTTCCAAAAGGTAGGGGAGAAAACAAGGGGATCTGCTACTTTGGATCTAATCCTTATAAACAGGGAGGAAATGGTTGAGGAGGTAAAGGTGGCTGGGACCCTAGGAGGCAGCGATCATGCTATTATAGAATTTTGGATAACTAGAGGAGGAAGTCATGTGAAGACTCAAACTTCAAGGTTAGATTTTAGAAAGGCAGATTTTAAGAGACTCAGAAAGAGAATAGGAGGGATCCAATGGCTGGATGTCCTTAAGGACAAAAATGTCCAGGAAGGATGGGAAATTTTTAAAAATGAGATTCTCAAAGCACAATCGTTAACAATCCCGAAAAGTAGGAAGAATGGGAAGCATTTAAGGAAACCAGGATGGATGAACACAGAACTTAAACACATGCTAAAAAGAAAGAAAGAAATGTTTATTAAATGGAAAGAGGGAGGCATATCTAAAGAAGATTATAATGCAGTTTGCAGATCCTGCAGGGCACGTATCAGGTTAGCTAAAGCTGACAATGAATTAAGGCTTGCAAGAGATGTCAAAAGCAATAAAAAAGGATTTTGGGGGTATGTCAAAAGTAAAAGAAAAGTCAAAGATGCTATAGGATTTTTACAGGATGAAAATGGAGAAATGGTAAGAGAGGATGTTGAGAAGGCCGAACTTTTTAATTCCTATTTTGCATCTGTTTTCTCTCAGAAAGAAAATGTAACATCAACTGATCTTCACTGTCCTTTTAAAGGAATAGAGGAATCCAAGTTATCTGTAAACAGAAAGATTGTGAGGGAATATTTAGCTAACATAAATGAGTTCAAGTCTCCAGGTCCAGATGAATTACACCCCAGAGTACTGAAGGAGATCGTTGAAGAAATTTTAGAACCACTCTCCATAATCTTTGAAAATTCTTGGAGAACAGGAGAAGTCCCAGAAGACTGGAGAAGAGCAAATGTTGTTCCTATCTTCAAAAAGGGGAAGAAGGTGGACCCTGGGAACTATAGGCCGGTGAGTCTGACTTCTATACCAGGAAAGATCTTTGAACAAATTATTAAACAACATGTATGTAAGTACATGGATAAGAATGAAGTGATTAACCAGAGTCAGCATGGGTTTGTAACTAACAAGTCATGTCAGACTAACTTAATTTCCTTCTATGACAGAATCACTGACTGGGTGGATCAGGGAAATGCTGTAGATATAGTATATCTTGACTTCAGCAAAGCATTTGACAAAGTATCTCACACCATCCTTATTGAAAAAATGACCAAGTATGCAATGGACCAGGCAACTGTTAGGTGGATTCATAACTGGCTTAGTGATCGGACTCAAAGGGTGGTTGTAAATGGCTTCACATCCAGCTGGATGAATGTCTCAAGTGGGGTACCACAGGGCTCTGTCCTGGGACCTGTATTGTTCAACATCTTTATCAATGATTTAGATGAAGGAATTGAGGGTAAACTGATTAAATTTGCTGATGACACAAAGCTAGGAGGGATAGCTAATACTAGAGAAGAGAGAGAGAGGATTCAAAAAGACGTAAATAAACTGGAGCAGTGGGCAGCAACCAACAGAATGGTTTTTAACAGGGAAAAATGCAAAGTACTACATCTGGGCAATAAAAATGAAAAAAGCATATACAGAATGGGAGGTATAGAGCTAAGCAACAGTACATGTGAAAAAGACTTAGGTATACTAATAGATCATAGACTGAACATGAGTCAACAGTGTGATGCAGCAGCAAAAAAGGCAAATACAATTCTGGGATATATTAACAGAAGCATACAGTCTAGATCACGTGAAGTCATTATCGGTCTTTACTCCTCTTTGGTCAGACCTCATCTGGAATACTGTGTACAGTTTTGGGCACCACATTTTAAAAAAGACATAGACAAACTGGAGCAAGTTCAGAGAAGAGCGACCAGAATGGTGACTGGTCTGCAAACCATGTCCTATGAGGAACGGTTGCAGGATTTGGGAATGTTTAGCTTGCAAAAAAGAAGACTGAGAGGAGACTTAATAGCTGTCTACAAATATGTCAAGGGCTGTCACATTGTAGAAGGATCATCTTTATTCTCATTTGCACAAGGAAAGACTAGAAGCAATGGGATGAAACTAAATGGGAGGAGACACAGATTAGATATTAGAAAAAACTTTTTGACAGTTAGGGTGATTAATGAGTGGAACAGGCTGCCACGAGAGGTGGTGAGTTCCCCTTCAATGGACGTCTTCAAACAGAGGCTGGACAGACATCTGTCTGAGATGATCTAGTGAATCCTGCTTTGAGCAGGGGGTTGGACCAGATGACCCAGGAGGTCCCTTCCAACTCTACCATTCTATGATTCTATGATTCTATGATTCTATACACAGCTAATAACACAGGATCCACCTATCACAATAGATGATATCACAGCTCACCTGCTCCTTCTCCCTTCACAATGACCTTTGCACACACTCATTAGATGCTTTAATACGTAAAATAGGGTCAGAGTCTGTGCATTGCACTTAATGTACATGTGAATTTTCTGAAATAGGAATTTACAGTCTAAAGCAAGCCCCTTTAGCCAGTGTGAAAACTGCAAGACTTAAAAGTTATATATTTAATAAAGATAGCTATATAAAAGAAAAATTGTCAAATAAAAAAATAAAAAAAGAATACGTAATATCGTATACGTAATATCAAAATATATATTGTTATATGAATTAGTAATATATTATATATTAATAATTAATATATTATTAATTAATAATATATTATATTATACTATATTATTATTACATTAAACATTTAACTCGATTTAAATAATATGTAAGTTCTGATAACACACTCCTTTTAACTCGTCATGGTCCTAATAGTCCTCTATGGCCCTGTACTGAGTAACTCAGAATTACCTTCTTTTGAAGTTCATTGAGAAAAAGTTAAGGTTTTAGTTTTATAGTGGTCCAGATCTGGGCCCCTGAGCAATAAAAGATCTGGGGCCCTTACCAACACTTGGTTTGGGTTAATAAATTGCCCTTGAAATGGACTACTGTCTCATCACAGACACCTCAGCTCTAAAAAAAAAACCAGCAGCCCCTGTAATCAGTTTAGCACTGAAAGTTTGACTTCTGGAAATCCTCACTGTGATCCTTGGAGGCGGTTCCATCTAGTCATGTATTTTCTCTGCAGTGGCCACTATAGAAGAGATGTGGCATTGCATCTTAGCCATTCAAATGTTTGTACTTCACTATAGTATTGTATGGTACACTATTCAGGAGTATCATAAATCATTTACACTGAACTGTATATTGGGGTATTACATTGACCTTAGACTTTACTGTATATAAGGGTATTTATATAGACTACACTCTACTGTATATTGGGGTATTATACTTATACTACACTGTACTGTATATTGATGTATTATATTTACTTTACACTGTGCTGTATATTGGGGTATTATATTTACACAAAACTGTATTGCGTATTGGGGTATTATACTTACATTACACTACACTTTATATTGGGGTATTACACATTTACTACACTGTACGTATTTTGGGGTATTATATTTACATTACTGTACTGTATATTGATGTATTATATTTATATTACACTGTGCTTTATATTGGGGTATTATACTTACACAACACTGTACTGTATATTGAGGTGTTATACTTACATTACACTGATCTATACATTGGGATGTTATACTTATATTACATTGTGCTGTTTATTGGGGGTATTGTACTTACTTTACATTGTACTACATATTGGGGCCTTATATTTACATTACATTGTATGGTATATTGGGTTAATATACTTATGTCATACTGTATATATATTGGGAGTATTATACATGCATCACATTATATGTTATATTCGTTTATTATACTTATGTCATACTGTATATATATTGGGATATTATATTTACATTACACTGTATTGAATATTGAGGTATTATACTTACATTACACTGTGCTGTATTTTAGGGTATTATGCCTACGTTACACTGTGCTGTATATAGAGGTATTTATGTAGCCCACACTGTACTGTATATTGGGGTAAAATATGTACATTACACTGTGCTGTATATTGGGGTATTATATGTTGGGGTGTTATACTTACAATATACTGTATTGCATATTGGGGCATTATACATACAGTACATTACATTGTATTGTATATTGGGTTATTATACTTATCTTACAATGTATATATATATATAGGAGGTATTATACTTAAATTACACTATACATTATATTGGGGTATTATACTTACAATGTATATATATTGGGGTATTATACTTACATTACACTGTGCTGTATATAGAGGTATTTACTGTATGTAGACCACACTGTACTGTATATAGGGGTGGTCCTGTGTACATGGGGGTGCACGGATGTATTTCATAATGCAGTATGTATCTGTCACAGTTGCGCAGTTTGTTTATAAAAGCGCCATAATTCTTCGCTTACAACTGCCGGATTTGGCTCTTTTGATCTGTCTTCCCTGTTTGTTCTTATTACTTTTTAGTTTTCCAGATACAAAGATATGAAAACAAGACCCCGGGGGGAGGAAAGTAATGGCTGCAACTTCTGCAGGGAACAAATTTACAGTTTTTGACAGATAGGAAATGGCATAAAGAATCTTCAGGGACGGGCGGCAGTGATGCAGGAAATATTTGCATGTATCTGTTAACAGCAGATTCTAAAACACTGAAAACAGGAGAAACAATTTACTCTGTCTATATACTGTATATATATATACCCTTTTCAGAAAACCCTTTCCATGTGTCCCTACTGTGGAGGGGGGGGGGGTCGATCTGTGATTAATGATTTCCCAGGGGCGGGAAAGAGACTTAAATATTCCGGTTCGCCTAGACCTCTGCACAGATCACAGAGCATGGCAAGACTTTCATAAAGATCAAAATGTTTTTTTTAACTAAGTTTTCTTATGTACATGTCCGCACAGAAAACAATCCGCTCACAACTCAAATCAGCAACTTGCACAAGAAGTCCATATCCATAATGTGAAATAATAATGTGCCTCATGTATTATTGCTTTTACTCAATGGATTAGGAGTAAATATAAGTAAAATATAAGTAGTTTTATTTTTTTCTTTGGCCTGTACTAAAATTATTGTAATTACATTTCCGTTCTTTTTCATCACTTCCAACAATTGTTTTTTCTTAGGGAACGTGGACGTGGCTTAGCACTCCAGATGTGACTTTTTTAAAATTCACTCAATCAGGGGTGGTGTAAAAACTAAAGTAACAGTTCTAGATTGAAGTGTTTGTTTGTTTTTTGATTTAAACATGTGACAAATTTTTACATTTGTGCACAACCTGATGACTTTTAACTTGTTTCCTACTTCAAAAACTGACTTTAAAAATGTCCTTGACAATACATGACCCCCCAATGTCTAAATCTATCTATTTCTTATTATCGTGTTTGCGTGGGTTTCCTCCGGGGTCTCCGGTTTCCTCCCACACTCCAAAGACATATTGATAGGGAATCTAGATTGTGAGCCCCAATGGGGACAGTGCCCATAATGTCTGTAAAGCGCTGTGGAATTAATGGCACTATATAAGTGAGTAAAATAAATAAATAAATAAATTCTTATTTATTGTGCAAAGGACATGATTTCACCATAAACCGGCCACGACTAGGTGCTCCCCGAAAGATTTCAGACAGAGGAGTGAAAAGAATTATCAGAAGACTTGTCCAAGAGCCAAGGACCACCTGTGGAGAGCTACAGAAACACCTTGAATCAGCAGGTACAATTGTTTCAAAGAAAACCATAAGTAATGTACTCAACCTCCATGGCCTGTTTCCACCCTCACTACATAAGACTCCATTGCTGAACAAAAAGCATGTTCAAGCATGTTTAAAGTTTGCTACAACATTTACACAAGCCTGTGAAATACTGGGAGAATATAGTCTGGTCAGATGAGACAACATTGAATTCTTTGGATGTCATAATACACACTATGTTTGGAGGCCAAATGGCACTGCATATCACCCCAAAAACACCATACCAACAGTGAAGTTTGGAGGTGGGAACATCATGGTGTGGGGCTGTTTTTCAGCATACGGCACTGGAAATCTTCAAATAATTGAAGGAAGGATGAATGGACAAATGTACCGAGACATTATTGATAAAAATCTGTTGCCATCTACCAAGATGATGAAGACAATGATCCAAAACACACAGCAAAGGAAACTCTCAATTGGTTTCAGAGAAATAAAATAAAGCTGCTAGAATGGCCCAACCAATCACCGGACCTGAATCCAATAGAAAATGTATTGAAGGAACTAAAGCTCAGAATACATAGAAGGAGCGCACCGAAGCTTCAGGATTTGAAAAGTGTTTGTGTGGAAGAATGGGCCAAAATCACACCTGAGCAATGCCTGCGACTAGTTTCTCCATACAGGAGGCTTTTTGAAGCTGTCACCACCAACAAAGGCTTTTGTGCGAAATATTAAATAGATTTCAGTAAGCATGTTCAATACTTTTTCCCTGTGTCATTTCTCATGATTACACATAAATTATGGACATCTATGGTTTGATTTCTTTGCCTGTGTGGACATCTGATGAGAATTGCATGTCAATGGCACCTTTAGAAATATTTTTATGTGATGTGTTCAATATTTAATTCACCCTCTGTATCTGACTGTCTATGTCTTTGTATCCATCGTATTTATATCTGTCTATTTTTGTCTGTCAATCATATATTATAAATAGACAGACAGTGTGATTCTTAAATGTTCTATATGACATTATATATCATGTTCACATAATATCGCTTGGAATACTTTTTCCTGACATGCAGTATAATAGTCTGAAATATAAAATATACAAAGACATAAAAACTTTACATCTGACATATTTTTGAAAAATTAAATCAGAATTTTTATTGTATCCCAAGTCTCTAGGACTCATACGTCCACCGAGAAATTAATGACAACTGTATCAATGCAGGTTCACATATTGCAGGAGAAATTCTTCCTTCTCCCCTTGTTTGAAGGCAAAAGATTTTGACAGCTTTTTACCATATTATAAAGCAAATAGGAAATGCCTGGCAGAGTCATATTGTCATACACAGAGGCCTTCGCAAACAGCCGCAGTTAGCACGGTGAAGGTCACATGAATTTGTATTGTAGCAGAATTAGACTTGTAAATATCAGAGGTATGTTCCTCCAGAGCTGTCTGCACTGAACAAGGGTTTACTATTTGATACTGTATCTGAGGAATACCTGACTCAATGTTTAACAGGTTTGTTCTCATAATCAACAACTAAGGTGAAATCGCAGAATATACAAATGGCTGTAACATACAGAAGAGGGGCCCTATCGCAAAAAGTGAGCTACCGTGCCACCTGCTACTCAACACCTGTCACAACTCTGTTGTCGGATTACACCGTGCTAGGGGCTCCTTCCCTGTCCCTAACGCTTGGGGTGCCCTAGCTATCACTGATCCCCGGATTACTTCTGATGGTGAAGACGCCAGGGCCACGTACCTTGCTGAACTCCTGAATCAGCCTTATATCTTTCTCCCTCCACCATTCAGGGAAATAGGGGGTAATAGTGTATGAATATACACAAACCAGGATAACGAGGGAGGACGTACAGGGAAAACTGAAAATACCAATCATATAAATATGCACTCACAGACAACAGAGTGGAACACCAGGGAGAAAAGGAAGGAAAACCAAATTGGGGAGGATGAGGATTTGACACAGCCAAAAACACCAAGCAACAGTCACAGATCAACACTCCAAACGCCTCTACCAACAACCAACACCACCACTTGTCAAGGGGGTGTCAGAAGTGACAGACAGTCGCCTTGTTGTTGGTTGCAGGAGATATCTACGTTTGGCATTACAGACATTTTCGTAGAGGCTGTCTCTAGGACCCAATGGCTACCTTCCTCTGGCTAATTAACACCCTGTTTGGGTGCATAAATACCTGTTGTGTTTGAGAGGGAGGAGTCAGCGATATTCATTACTACTTGTGAAGGCTTTAGCAAGAGAAGTACTTCATCCTCTTTCCCTAGAGTCTGGGCTCCCTTTCCCTCTTCCCATTGTGTTGCACTAAGTCTTTCCCACACCTTGTGTGACACCACTCCACACCAGGCAGTACAAGACTTAACACAGGCAATCTAGATTGCCAGAGGCAAGTATATAGAGGAGGAGGGATTGGCCAAAACTGAACAGCTGAGATCAACCAAGCAGGAAAGCTTCAGAAACTCTAAGCTGAACAGTTTAACCCCAGCATTGCCAACAGAAACCTGCACTTTTTAATATGAGGGAGAAGTACTTCTAATCAGTGTAGGAGTACATGAAATCAGACGCTGTGGTCTTCAGAACCTTTTTTGTCGTGGTATACCACCAGTTTGTGAATTTTAGCTACTGCTAGGAGAAATGAGTGGTTTAAGACGTTCTCTCCTCCAATATTGGCGGCAATGTCTGTGAAAAGGGGAGTGTACTATAGTTTTCCCCTCCCATGAGGAACAGGATAGTGATTCTTTGAGTTGGACCATCTTCTTTCCATAGGACAAAAATTGTTAGAATATCTTTGATCCTAGACATATACAGAGATGCAGTTTACATATTTAAATCATACATAACATAGATAGATAAGGAAGTTATTTTGTGAGCCCAATTGAGGATAAAGGCGAAAATAATCGATGATAATGAATTTATAGCACTGAAGAAAATCTTATCGCTATGTAAGCAACATAAATTATAAACCTCAAGCATGATCACACCTTGGGACCAAATTCATAGAAAGAGAAACCTGCAAAATGCAAGGAAATAAATATTTACCAAAAATAATCTCATAATTTTAGCAATAAAAAAAACGTAAATTAAACCACTCAATGGGTAAAGGCGAACAATGAGTTTTTGATGCGGTTTTGAAATCTCATTTACATGTTTCTTTTTTTCTAGCATATATTGACATACAGAGCTGATTTTAAAATACACAACTTGCCAATTGTATCCACATTTTGGATAATTTTTTATGTGTTTCGCTCCCCACAGATGTCATTAGAGAGTTCAATTTTCACATCAAAAAGACTTTTAGGACGCGTTTCATCTCTGCCTTTATGCTTGTTTTTTATCTAGTTTTGTGTGTTTTGCACCTTTTTATTGTTTGCACATAAATTATTATTCAATTTACACCTTTTTTTAAGTCTATTGTATGTGTTCGTCTGTTTTTGATTTGTTTTCCGCTTTGTTTAATTCCAGATGTTTCCGCCTGATTCATCAATTGTGACTTTTTAAAAAGTTGCAAAATTTGCCACAATTTCCCTCTATTCCACCTCTGGTGTATTTTCCAGTATTTTGTTGCATTTTTTTGCGACTTTTGGAGCCAAAAGAGTTCGAGACAGAAAATGTAGTTCTGCAATACAGACATTTTTTCGTGGCATTTTTTCCATATTTTTAATGTGCTTTTTGGGATCCTGGCATGTTGTTTTTATTTTAATGTTTTTATGCATGCATTTGCCCATTGAATTCGATAAAGAAAAACATTTAAAAAATATTCACGTGTTTATAAAAGGTCACCGTAAAAACATGAAATCCGTGTCTTTTTTTTTTTGTGTAAAATGAAAAAAAAACACAAAAAAATTCAGTGTGAATGAAGCCTTAACAGGGTATGTGACAATAGGTTTTGTAAACCAGACGATGCTCCTTTCCTGCTCCACAATTTGGGCTTCATTATTCCCAACTGCAGCTCCTTTCTGACAGGACGATACCTTTGCGCTATTACTCATCTGGAAGAAAGTCATTTTATGCTTCCTGGATTTTTCATGAATATTCATTTCCACTTTAAGGTGTAGTTTAAGAGTTTTAAATCTGAAATCGTTCAGCTAAAGAGTAATCCTGGATGTGAAACAGATCATTAAACAAAGGACAGGAGACCTCTTATCAAGTCAATGGTACACATTCCCTTTGAAGAAAATGTTAAGGATCAGGTAAGACGAGAACTTTACAGGAGAAAGTAAAATCGCCTTTAAAAAAGTCAAAAATTCTAGATGATGACATATTCTAGATTCTAAAATCGGAATCCAGATATAGAAAGTGATGGCACTATTCGCGTACATGGGTCCCTACAATTCAAAGTTAATCAGAGGATCAGCTAGGCGAATAGTTCTGAATTCCTACGCTATGGGATTACAGGCATTTTATCATAACGGGTAAATGAATAAAAGAAAAATTAAGACTTTAGAGAGAAAATAAAAACCTCACTAAACACCTCAAATGATTTTTAAAGGGTCTTTGTCGGCAACACCTTGGCAAGACGCAAGCCAATGGGTCCTCCTGCACTTGCTGAGCTGCTCGCCAAACTCCCCTAAAGGTACATGCTGGGTCGACAAAATCCCAAATGACCAAACACCGGGTTTTCTTTATAGTACAGATGTGTTCACAATTATCTTTCCGAAAATTTAAGGAATTCAATTCTCCACAATGCAAAGGTGGCCAAATCTAGACAGATATGGAGTATTGCAAAATCAGGTTTCTTTTTTTAAATAATCTTTTTGCACCACTTATCACGAACCAAGCAGGAAGTGTAAGGAAGGACATGTTTTTATTACAAGAGGAAGGACTTATGCCTTAAAAGGAACTATCCGAGCACAACCGACACACTATGTTGGGACTAGTGCAAGGCTAGATGGAGCGTTGCATAACACAGGGACTGACAAATTCACTTTAATATTTATCAGATAACTGGTGATTGTTAGGGATGAGCGGACCCGTGGGAGCTCAGGTTCTGGTACACAACCCAAACTTTATGCCAAAGCTTGGATTGGGTACCCAAACTTGAACCAGAACCCGAACCCCATTGAAAACAATGAGGACCTGGAGTTTTGACCTGCAAAAAATCTCCCTCTCTCTTTGCAATGAATTTCCCCCGGAACTTCAAACATTGCAATTCTGGGAGAAGTCCGAGTTCGTCGTTTTGTATCGGACACTAACTGTCCGGTACGAACCCCGAACTTTTAAGTTCAGACTCGCTCCTCTCTAGTCATTGTTCATTTCTGTCTTTACCATGTAGTGCCCCCATAATCAGCTGCAATTGTGCCATCAGCTGGATATAATTAGCATTTACAGTAGCCTGTATTCTGCCATCAATGCTATGAGAATGTAGGGGCCAACATACCATTGGCACAACCTGTGCAGCCACATAGCGGCTCAGGAGGTAAGGGGGTCACTTCTACCTCCAAATCAGGTGGAATTGTGCAATATGATGACCTATTGGACTGCACAGGGCCCTTATACTGTTCTTGCACAAGGGCCCCTTCTATCTGTGTCCCCTAGTATTAGAATGAATTTAGAAAGATGCTAATGCGCATGTGACAAGGAAGTCCAGGTTCTCCTTGGGTGCATTCATGTCACAATATACTCATGATACCCCATGGGTTACCCAGGACAGAAAAAAGGGCAGAGAAGGAGCCACAGGATATCACAGGCAGAGGGCGCCACTTTACTGGCAGGAACATCAGGAAATTGGTGACGCCTTAATACGGTATAGTACAAAAGTCTTTTCTGTAAGGAATATCCATAGCGCTGGGTTGCCTTCACAATTTTTTCCATGCACAAAAGCATTTATGGAGAACAAGCTGTGCAGAGATCTGCAGCCGATCCTAATCACTTCCCAGGGGTTGCACTGTAGAAGGTGGTCAAGAAGACCCCTGAGAAAAGAAACTCAGCACTGCAGCCCCTTAATCCTCAGCATAGGTGGGGGGTTTAGAGGTCATACACCCAATAATAATAAAGTGATTGCCTACCCTAGTGATATGCCACATGGGAATACCACTTTGAGCAAAAAGAGATTGTCAGCATAAGGGTCTTGAAAAGGAGAAAAAAAACTATTCTGATGGGCATTTTAATGCATATTGTGAAGAGACCCTCTTTCTATTTGCACCTATACCCATAAGGAAGAACAAGATTTCCAATCAGATCTATACAGCAGATCTATCAACAAATTTCACAGTACAAAGTGCAAAGATTTTTAGAATGAGACCCGATGAGGCTGCTATGCTTACTTTGAAAACCCACGTTACATTGGCTGTGTGATCCTCGTTGAAAGTTTAATGAAATCTCTACCCACCCTACATGCACCTACGCCTGTAAAGAAGAACAAGATTTCAAATGAGAACTATCTGACAACAGATCTATCAACACATTTCACA
The DNA here is from genome assembly GCF_046119375.1 of Phyllobates terribilis. NCBI lineage: Eukaryota > Metazoa > Chordata > Amphibia > Anura > Dendrobatidae > Phyllobates > Phyllobates terribilis. The sequence continues at coordinate 60,907,647 of NW_027362764.1, read as the reverse complement.
ATAGAAACCGAAAAAGATCTCTTAGACCTGATCAGGATGGTGTACTTACTCATGTAAGAAAAGCCGTATCATCCCCAAATTAAATTTTAACTCAATTTTCACCCATCCACCCCTATTGACAGCTCCTCCCTGCTGTGGAGATTTCAGTTCATGCTCAGTACAAGCTGCAGCTGTCAGTCCGGTTGGGTGGGCGGAGATTGAATACACCTTCACTCATGATTGAGTTATTTTTTTTAACTGGACTCATAAAAAAACATCTTAATATTATGATTTTACAGCCATGATGATAACATGAATTTATTTTCAAAGTAAAGACATCAGTCTCTCCAGGTCTACGAGATCTATATAATACTGTATATGGTTTTTATTGTTAAATTTGAGAAGAAATCTGTTTTAAAACAGCTCTGCTATACTGTATGTATAAATATATATTTTTTCTTTTTGGTGGTACTAAAATTGAAACAGCCTTAAGAAATGGCTTTCTGAGAATTACATTTTGACTTCAGTGAACTGTGTGGGTTTTTCAGTCCAGGTTAAAAGGAGTTGACTACTAGTATTTTTTTTAGTGTTTATTGTAAAAGCTTAAAAATGATCTTTTTTTCCCATTAGATATAACCTTCCCATCGTAATGCGTTGAAATGTCAGGCGCTTTTTCTTTCAGGCTTTTCTGATCATGGCCAGATGCATCTAACATATGATTTTCTGCAGACAGGACTTTTATTGTGTCACATATCACATTATAGAACACCGTTTGGTTCCTTTGGCGGCAGCAGCGGCTGCTTCTAATACAGGGTTTGACGGCTTTAAATGTCTTTTTATGTTCGTTTTGCAACTTGTGGAAAATGGAAATGAGTTATAACAATTGTTGGGAAGTCAGTGCAGGTTATGCTTTGCTATGAAAACCACAAATTAAGCCAAATGCGTCTACAGGAAAACCAAGATGTGTGAGAGTGATATGCAATTTCTCCTTATAGGAACATGTAATGTTGCCTGAGGTGGAAAAACATCGGTAATATAAGGTATAACTAAAGCCCCCAGAAAGATGGTGTCACAATATAGTCCCCAAAATGGATGGGAACCTCAATAATGTCACCAAAACATTCCCTGTCTAGTGGTCATTACCCAATTTGGGGGAAATATTTAACCCTAGAAGAATAGTTTGTTGGGTAGGCTACCTCTGAGTCGTCAGATCACACTGGACTCCATCTGTTGCTACTCTGAGTACTCAGATGCCATCTCTAGAGTGCATTTATCCCTCTTCCTTTCATGCAAAAGAAAAACTGCAGCTGCATCCCCCTCCTCCCACATTCATCTTGCCTCTAGAGCTCCATAGTACTGGACTTCATCTGTTGCTATTCTTCAGATAATGCCTTTAACATATTGCTATTCCCTTCCCTGAATTTAATGAAGCACCGAGTGAGAAACTGCAGCGGCATCCCCCTCTTCCCCCATTCGTCTTGCCTCTACAGCTCAGTAGTACTGGACTGCATGTGTTGCTATTCTGTGTACTTCAGATAATGCCTTTAACATATTGCTATTTCCTTCCCTGAATTCGATGAAACACTGAGTGAGAAACTGCAGCTGCATCCCCCTCCTACTCACTTTACTTGTCTTCACAAACTACTTATCGCTTTATGCTGCTATGCTGTGTATTGAGATACTTCCCTAAACATTGGCCACATGCTTCATGCTATTTTAATAAAACAATTAATGAAAAACTGCAGCTGCATCCCCCTCCTCCATCTTTTTCCTCTACTTAGAACTTCAAAGTATTAGACTTTGTGCTGTCAGAATATTCTTCTCTCCTATCATTGAGCACCTTATAACATGACACCTTTCCTGTGTAGTCACTTTTAAGCGAATGGAATTCATTTTTTTCTGTTTTCAATCCCATTTCTATCCCATTGCCCTGGATATTTTATCTTTTGTGAAGTCTTGACCACTGCAGATAAGAATCCAAACGAGCATCAAACCCCATAGGAAGTCTGCTAACTTGGAGTGAGGACTGGTGGGCTGATATACAGTGGGTACGGAAAGTATTCAGACCCCTTTAAATTTTTCACTCTTTGTTTCATTGCAGCCATTTGGTAAATTCTAAAAAGTTCATTTTTTTCTCATTAAAGTACACTCTGCACCCCATCTTGACTGAAAAAAACAGAAATGTAGAAATTTTTGCCAATTTATTAAAAAAGAAAAACTGAAATATCACATGGTCATAAGTATTCAGACCCTTTGCTCAGACACTCATATTTAAGTCACATGCTGTCCATTTCCTTGTGATCCTCCTTGAGATGGTTCTACTCCTTCATTGGAGTCCAGCTGTGTTTAATTAAACTGATAGGACTTGATTTGGAAAGGCACACACCTGTCTATATAAGACCTCACAGCTCACAGTGCATGTCAGACCAAATGAGAATCATGAGCTCAAAGGAACTGCCCAAGGAGCTCAGAGACAGAATTGTGGCAAGACACAGATCTGGCCAAGGTTACAAAATAATTTCTGCATTACTCAAGGTTCCTAAGAACACAGTGGCCTCCATAATCCTTAAATAGAAGAAGTTTGGGACCACCAGAAGTCTTCCTAGACCTGGACGTCCAGCCAAACTGAGCAATTGTGGGAGAAGAGCTTTGGTGAGAGAGGTAAAGAAGAACCCCAAGATCACTGTGGCTGAGCTCCAGAGATGCAGTAGGGAGATGGGAGAAAGTTCCACAAAGTCAACTATCACTGCAGCCCTCCACCAGTCGGGCCTTTAAGGCAGAGTGGCCCGATGGAAGTCTCTTCTCAGTGCAAGACATATGAAAGCCCGAATAGAGTTTGCTCAAAAACACATGAAGGACTCCCAGAGTATGAGAAATAAGATTCTCTGGTCGGATGAGACGAAGATAGAACTTTTTGGTGATAATTCTAAGTGGTATGTGTGGAGAAAACCAGGCACTGCTCATCACCTGCCCAATACAATCCCAGCAGTGAAACATGGTGGTGGCAGCATCATGCTATGGGGGTGTTTTTCAGCTCCAGGGACAGGACGACTGGTTGCAATTGAAGGAAACATGAATGCGGCCAAGTACAGAGATATCCTAGATGAAAACCTCTTCCAGAGTCCTCTGGATCTTAGACTTGGCCGAAGGTTCACCTTCCAACAAGACAATGACTCTAAGCACACAGCTAAAATAACAAAGGAGTGGCTTCAGAACAACTCTGTAACCATTCTTGACTGGCCCAGCCAGAGCCCTGACCTAAATTCAATTGAGCATCTCTGGAGAGAACAAATGGCTGCAATGAAACAAGGAGTGGAAAATTTAAAGGGGTCTGAATACTTTCGGTACTCACTGTATCTTTCCTTTTTATTGCTCCCTTGACATATACTGTTTCTCCAATCCTAATGCAGCTATGTCCCCCTACTCCTTGCTCTGTCTATAGCTTCATAGTACTGTACTTCATGTGCTGCTATGCTATGTGTACTCAGATGAGTCTCTTGACATGCCATTGCCTCCTTCCTCCATGTTTTATTTATACTGAGTAAAAACTGCAGCTGCATCTTCCTCCTCCCCCTCTTTTCTGTATCTGGAGCTTCATAGTAATTATCACCATGTTCTCCTTTGCTGTACTTAGTGACCTCCCTTAACATACCTCTCCTGACAAAATATGTTAGTAATACATTGCATTACAAACTGAAGCTGCATCCCCCTCCTCCCCTTCTTTTTTATCCCCAGAGCTCCATATTACATATCTGCTTGTGCTGTTATGTTGTGTACTGAGTTACCTTCCTTAACATGTCCTTCCCGCTATAATATGTTGATAAAACACAGATTGAAAAACTGCAGCTGCATCCTTCTCCTCCCCTTCTTTTTTATCCATAGTATTGATCTCCATGTGCTGCTATTGTCAAGATTTCGCCACTTTCAGCTCAGCTGGCCTATGGATTCAGGGGCATTCTGAGCTATCAGTTTTGTGAATGGGATGGCCTGGCCGCCCAATCAAGCGCAGGAGTGTGCCGGGCTATCCCCATGGAAATTAAAGATTGTCCAGCAGCCTAATGAATATGGGCCGGCTGAGGTTCCTCCAGGTGTCACCCTTTCTGAGTGATTGCCTGGCTATTTAGCTAGCTGACAATGGTCAGACCATTGCCAGACGTAGCTTTGCTCAGTCGTGTGTGTTCCCTGTGCTCTGTGTTCTGCTGTTCTGATCTTTGTTGCCTGACCTCAAACTTTGATATTTGACTATTCGTTTGTCTTGCCCCTTTGCCTTTGACATACATTCCTGGTATTTGAACCCAGACTCCTTGACTTCCCTGTCTCACGGCTTGTTGGTGAGAAGTCACTAGCCAGCATCACAGCTATGCTGTGTACTAAGTTACCTCCTTTAACATGTCCCTCCCACCATAATATGTTAACAAAAAACTAAGTGAGGAACTGCAGCTGCATCCCCCTTCTCCCCCTTCAATCTTTATTACCCCAGTTTCTAAAACTTTTACGGTAGACCTCATAATAAAATATATTTCTACAATTATCACTAACAATTTAGCAATTTGGGGACTCTCTAGTCTGTGGCACATCAGTTATTGCAAAATTACATTCCCTAGTATGTCAGGGGATGCTGAGGGTTGTAGTTTTACAACAACTTGAGAGCCACAGGATGGAGACGACTACAACAGAATAACATGACATCACATAACCTTATGCTGGACGCTTTTTCATGCTCTCTGCATAATCGTTTTGAGGGAAAGTTAGCTGTTTTATAGTAAAGATTAACCCAAATCACCAATATTCATTTTCTCAGAGCAAATCGTTGCTGTCAGATTGACACCAGGATCTTGCCCTTAGCAAAAATTCAAGTTCATTGAAGTACGAATTGGTGCTAAAGAATTATCATAACAGGAGGACATTTAATACAGAATTATTGACTCCAGTGGCATTTAATAATTGATCGAATGTTAGATTCCCCTAATCAAAGCTTAATGAGATCACCCCTAATATCATCGAGCAAAGACTTTCCTAAGTTCATTTTAATTCTTTAACACCTTTTTGCTAAATTTATTACAGCACTAATCTTCAATCACGGCAATATCTCTCCAGACTCTCGCTCATTAAGAATGGTAATGTAGTTTACTAATGTGGAATCCAAATATAATACGCTCTATTCAGGGCAAGTTTAAAGGGGTTGCAAAATGGGCAACGTTTCTCAGGGGCAACTGAGGAATGATCCTCTACTCACTGATCTATATGGTAATATTATGCGGCACAGTATAAATATATTATTTTTGCATTGTATGGCCATATTTGGACATTAAATGGCACTAATATATGGTCAATATACAGTGGGGTGAAAATTGACTGGCCAACATTCTTCCAGAGATTTGTAAAAGACTCATTGCCAGTTATCGCAAACGCTTGATTGCAGTTGTTGCTGCTAAGGGTGGCCCAACCAGTTATTAAGTTTAGGGGGCAATCACTTTTTCACACAGGTCCCTGTAGGTTTAGATTTCTTTTCCCCTTAATAATAAGGACCTTCATTTAAAAACTGCATTTTGTGATTACTTGTGTTATTTTTGTCTAATATTTAAATTTGTTTTGTGATCTGAAAAATTTATGTGTGACAAACATGTAAAATAATAAGAAATCAGGAAGGGAGAAAACTATTTTTCACACCACTGTATGCAGGATGGGGTATTATTTAGGTATATGATACATTCTCTTTGTGTTCTCCATAGTTGGAGTAAGGCGTATCCCTGCTGTTGTCCCGCTTGTCATCACATGGGTGAAGGGGCAGTGCCAATGCGATGGGCAGTGCATCATATTAGTAGAGCCTATTATAAGTTGGTTTACTCCACAGTGGGTGTTTATAGGGTTAAAATAATCTAAATTAGCAAGATAGCACAGGTCCTAGTGAAGTGAAGCAGTACGTATATTAATTTTCAGCTCTCGTCTTTCTTCATCCGTGTTATGGTGGCACTGGCTCTTTGGCATGGAATACCAATGCACTTTTCCAATCCCCAGCTGGGTCTAAATGATTGAATTATCCATAGACTTTCTTTAATAAATCCAATTCTAATTACTGAATTAAAAATTCCTTCCATGTGAAAATGTCAAGTTCAAGTCATAGGCCAAGCTGTACGCTTGATTACAACTGTCAGGAGATTCCCATTTTCCAGATAGCTGTATATAGGCCATAAACATCTGCGCTCAATATCACCGGGTGTGCCAAAAATGTGTCTGCCACTGGCAAAGGAGAGAACGTGAATGTAGAGCCAAGATGAAAACAAGAGACCTTTGTCTTATTTACATATAAAACACACAAAGTGACTAGTGCTTTTATCAGCAATCAAGCGTGTAAGTGTTGGACACCACAACCTTCGTCACGCACGGTCACTGAGGTCCGATACACAAGAACTTTATCATTCCCTGAATCTAAGTCATGTGTGCAACTGGGGGGCAAAGGGGCATGTACCACAGTGCTGAGAGATGTGGGGGCTACAAGTCAATTTATCTCAGTGAGGAACTGGACAGATGGATATATATATATATATATATATATATATATATATATATCTTTATATATGTCCTTTTTATACATCAATGCAAACACCGAGCAGACACTCAATGGGTCAATACTGGGGGTGGAGCATAGAGGGGAAGTGCAGGCTGAACAGGCAGGGAGCTGGATAACAGTTAGGAGGGATAGAGGGAAGAAGTATAGGAAGGCTGGTTCAGAACCAGCATTATTGGAGCACGACAGATCCTCTGACCACCGGGGGAGTGTATGCTCCAGTAATGAGGGGGAGGGGGGAAGTGTAGGGCAGGCAAGACAGGTTCTGGTAGTGGGTGACTCTATTATTAGGGGGACAGACAGGGCAATCTGTCACAAAGACCGGGATCGCCGAACGGTGTGCTGCCTCCCTGGCGCTCGAGTACGGCACATCGCGGATCAGGTTGACAGGTTACTGGGTGGGGCTGGCGAAGACCCAGCGGTCATGGTCCACATCGGCACCAATGACAAAGTGAGTGGTAGATGGAGTGTCCTTAAAAATGATTTCAGGGACCTAGGTAGGAAGCTTAGGGCAAGGACCTCCAAGGTAGTTTTCTCAGAAATACTACCAATCCCGCGAGCCACACAGGAGCGCCAACGGGAAGTTAGGGAGGTGAATAAGTGGCTAAAGAGTTGGTGCAAGGCAGAAGGGTTTGGGTTCATGGAGAACTGGGGCGACTTCGCGGTTGGCTACAGGCTCTACCGTAGGGACGGGCTGCACCTCAATGGGGAGGGTGCAGCGGTGCTGGGGAAGAAGATGGCTAATAGGTTGGAGGAGTTTTTAAACTAGAGACGGGGGGGGGGAACCAAGGAAATAGGTGGGATGTGAGGCAAGCAAGGGGGAAGGGGAGAAGTGAATATAATGAGGGTGGAGAGGGGGGTGGGGATAGTACAGTTAGATCGTTAGAGAAGAATAGGATGCTAAATAACCCCAAAGTTTTATCTTGCATGCTGACCAACGCAAGAAGCCTGACCAATAAGGCGGATGAGCTGCAGGCGCTTATATCGGAGGAGAGGTATGACATCGTAGGTATAACAGAGACTTGGCTAGACGATAGCTACGACTGGGCGGTAAATTTATTAGATTATAGTTTATTTAGAAGGGACCGTAAACAGGGGAAAGGCGGAGGAGTCTGCTTATATGTAAAGTCATGTCTAAAACCCAGACTAAGGGAAGATATAGGAGAGGGAGAAGAGGGGGTCGAGTCCATGTGGGTAGAGATAGAGGGAACTAAAAATAATAATAAAATATTACTGGGGGTCTGCTATAAGCCACCCAATATAACAGAGGAGAATGAGAATCTGCTATTAGGACAAATAGACAAAGTAGCAAAACATAATGAAGTGATTGTAATGGGGGATTTCAACTACCCGGATATTGACTGGGAAACAGAAACCTGTAGATCTCAAAAAGGAAAAAGGTTCTTGACAAATATTAAGGATAATTATCTCTCCCAACTAGTGCAGGAACCAACGAGAGGGAAGGCCGTGTTGGACTTAATATTGACTAATAGGCCTGATAGAATAACTGAGGTACAGATAGGGGGGCACCTAGGTAATAGCTATCATAATATTATCGACTTCAAAATGCCCTTCAGTAGGGTTATCAATAAGGGAATAACAAAAACATTAAACTTTAGGAGGGCGAAGTTTGATCAGCTGAAAGAAAACCTTCAACTTATTGACTGGGACAAAGTTCTTAATCAAAGGAATACGAATAGTAAATGGGAAACCTTCAAAAGAATTCTGAATACTCAGTGCGAGAGGTATATACCGTATGGGAATAAAAGGGCCAGAAATAAGAGGAAACCAATATGGTTGAACAAGAACGTAAAAGGGGCGTTAAATAGCAAAAAAGAGGCATTCAAGAGATTAAAACAGGAAAACAGTAAGGAGGCACTAATGTGTTACAAGGAAAAAACGAGAACCTGTAAAAAACAAATAAAAATAGCAAAGGAGGAAACAGAGAAACGTATTGATAGGGAAAGTAGATCAAATCCCAAACTGTTCTTTACGTATATAAATAGTAAAAGGATTAAATCGGATAATATTGGACCGATAAAAAGTGAGGAAGGCAAAATCATAGAGAAAGATGAGGATAAAGCTAATCTATTAAATAATTTTTTTTCGACAACTTTCACAAAGGAAATCGAACTAACAGGAGAAATGAGAAGTGACAAGCTTAATCCTCCACTAAGTATGACAAATCTAACCCAAGTTGAGGTACAGAAACGCCTCAGTAACATTAAAATAAACAAATCACCAGGACCTGATGGCATACACCCACGGGTACTAGGGGAACTAAGTAATGTGATAGACAGACCATTATATCTTATATTTAAGGATTCTGTTGAGACTGGGTCTGTACCACTTGATTGGCGACAGGCGAATGTAGTGCCAATATTCAAAAAGGGAGCGAAAAGTGACGCCGGAAACTATCGGCCGGTGAGTCTGACGTCCGTTGTGGGCAAAATTTTTGAAAGCTTCATTAAAGAGGCAATTACGGAGCATCTTGATGCTAATAATCTTTTAATCCCGAACCAACATGGATTCATGAGGAATCGCTCCTGCCAAACAAACCTGATTGACTTCTACGAGGAGGTTAGCTCTCGAGTAGATCAGGGGGAACCAGTGGATGTCGTGTATCTCGACTTCTCAAAAGCGTTCGATAGCGTGCCACATAATAGGTTGGTATACAAAATGAGAATGATGGGGCTGGGGGAAAATGTCTGCAAGTGGGTAGCAAACTGGCTAAAGGATAGAAGGCAGAGGGTGGTTATAAATGGAATATACTCAGATTGGGTAAGCGTCACTAGTGGGGTACCACAGGGGTCTGTACTAGGCCCAATGTTATTTAATATCTTTATTAACGACATAGTCAACGGGATAAATAGTAAAATATCAATATTTGCAGATGACACAAAGTTATGTAAAACAATTAATACAAAAGAGGACAGTGCAGACCTACAGAGGGATTTGGATAAGCTGGGTAGGTGGAGCATTAAATGGCAAATGAGGTTTAACGAGGAGAAATATAAGGTCATACATATGGGAAGGAAAAATGGAAGTCACCAGTACTCACTGAATGGGAAATCATTGGGGAATTCAGAGATGGAGAAGGACTTGGGCATCTTGATTGATAGCAAACTAAATTGGAGTGCCCAAAGTCAGGCCGCTGCTGTAAGGGCAAAGAGGGTAATGGGATGTATCAGAAGAGGTATAGCTGCAAAGGATGAGAACATTGTTCTTCCACTGTACAAAGCACTGGTCAGACCACACTTGGAATACTGTGCTCAGTTATGGACCCCAATATATAGAAAGGATATAAATGAGCTTGAAAAGGTACAAAGGAAGGCAACAAAATTAATAAAGGGAATGGAGGGACTGCAATACCCAGAGAGGTTGGCAAAACTAGGACTATTCAGCCTGGAAAAGAGAAGGTTAAGGGGGGACATAATAAATGTGTACAAATATGTTAGAGGACAGTATAGAGATCTTGCCCGGGATTTGTTCAAAAGGAAGGATATTACGGTAACAAGAGGGCATTCACTAAGACTGGAAGAGAAAAGGTTTCAGCACCAGCACAGGAAGGGGTTCTTTACGGTAAGAGCAGTGAGAATATGGAATTCACTGAGTGAGGAGACGGTAATGTCGGATTCACTACACCAGTTCAAGCGGGGACTGGATGCATTTCTAGATACCAGGCAGATTTCAGCATATACTTAAAAATAAAATAAAATAGTAGGTTGATACAGGGATTTTCTGACTGCTGGTTTCAGAGTCAGGAGGGAATTTTTCCTCAGGTGAAGATTGGCCAAATCATTTGGGGTTTTTGCCCTCCTCTGGATCAACTTTAGCAATTACAGAACTAACAGGTCGAACTTGATGGACGCAAGTCTTTATTCGGCTTTACAAACTATGTTACTATTCTTTGAAGTGCCAGCATAGGCGTCTGGTAAGAGCAGGATGGAGTATATGGGATTTTTACACATATTTTACAGGGTAGTCAAACTGTCTGGCAACTTCATTATCAGGTTTGCTTTGATATCAGAATTTTACTCTGATATCATCTGGTGCAGCTGCTTGGACTTCAGCTTGAATCTCTATTGCCAAATATCTTATCCCACACATAGGAATCATGAACATTTCTTCACAATGAGGTCAATGTGGACAAAGTAGAAGATTATACCCAACAGAGTAGGGCAAAATAGAAATGTTTACTGCTCCCAGTACATTGCAGAGATATACCAGTATATGCACAACCATCAAAAAGTCACAAAGCTAGATACTACACATACAGTGCATATTGTTCCTTGAAATGAACAGCCAGGAACATGAGTAAAATAAGGGGGACCAACCATTTAACACTGTGTAAGTATGTTCTCATATTTCCCCTCTGGAAGCTTCCTTTAAGAAATCCTGTACTCTGGCATTGTCAAAGGCTCACTTAGCTTGGTGGATTCTCTAAGTCGCATGTCAGAGAGAACAATATGGACCAAAGGCAATAGCATAGTGGTCAGGATTTGTCACATTGCACATGGAACAGCAAGGGCCAGGACACCAGGGTATGCTGGATGGCAGGCAGACAAGAGGAGAGTTGATCATCGAAAGACACAGAGACAGGAGTGACACACACAGGAACTTAAGATATATTGTCAATTCAGGACTTGCAGCAGTGTTAATAGTGTGAACAATTCCGGAGAAGAGTTATGTTTTCAACAGATGACAGGTTAGCTGAAAGTCTGATCAAAAAATATAATGAAGATTTAAAAACAATAAGGAGTCTGCTGAGATGATTATCAGCTGAGGGAACTGGGAAGGTAAACTCCAAAGCACAAAATAACTGAACAAACAGCTATTTAATACTCAGGCACACATGAGTGTCTGAGTTGGCCTTATAATGCCTAGGGTGAGGATGTAAATGGAGTATTCAGAGCAACTTTTGAAATTTGATATGGATCACAGCAAAGAGTGGCGGCCATAGGGGAAGAGAGCAGTATCTGGTCCTGAAGCCAAGACAGGTGTTTAACAGGCATCACTGTTCCTACGGACATACAGTGCCTACAAGTAGTATTCAACCCCCTGCAGATTTAGCTGGTTGACACATGCGGAATTAACTTGGCATTGTGACATTTGTACTGTAGATCAGCCTGGAAGTGGGAAATGCACTGCAGCAAATTTTTTTTTTGTTTTTTTTTAAAACGTTAAAAGTTAATTCAGAGTGTCATTTATTATTCAACCCCTCAAACCACAAGAATTCTGTTTGGTCCCCCTAAAGTATTAAGAAGTAGTTCAGGCACCAAGAATAATGAGCTTCACATGTGTGGATTAAAGATCTCTTTTGCCAGCCTTTTCTGACTATTTAAGACCCTCCCCAAACTTGTGAACAGCACTCAGACATGGTCAACATGGGAAAGACAAAGGAGCATTCCAAGGCCATCAGAGACAAGATCGTGGAGGGTCACAAGGCTGGCAAGGGGTACAAAACCCTTTCCAAGGAGTTGGGCCTACCTGTCTCCACTGTTGGGAGCATCATCCGTAAGTGGAAGGCTTATGGAACTACTGTTAGCCTTCCACGGCCAGGACAGCCTTTGAAAGTGTCCTCCCGTGCCGAGGCCAGGCTTGTCCGAAGAGTCAAGGCTAACCCAAGGACAACAAGGAAGGAGCTCCGGGAAGATCTCATGGCAGTGGGGACATTGGTTTCAGTCAATACCATAAGTAACGTACTCCACCGCAATGGTCTCCGTTCCAGACGAGCCCGTAAGGTACCTTTTCTTTCAAAGCGTCATGTCAAGGCTCGTCTACAGTTTGCTCATGATCACTTGGAGGCCTCTGAGACAGACTGGTTCAAGGTTCTATGGTCTGATGAGACCAAGATCGAGATCTTTGGTGCCAACCACACACGTGACTTTTGGAGACTGGATGGCACTGCATACGACCCCAAGAATACCATCCCTACAGTCAAGCATGGTGGTGGCAGCATCATGCTGTGGGGCTGTTTCTCTGCCAAGGGGCCTGGCCATCTGGTCCGCATCCATGGGAAGATGGATAGCACAGCCTACCTGGAGATTTTGGCCAAGAACCTCCGCTCCTCCATCAAGGATCTTAAGATGGGTCGTAATTTCATCTTCCAACAAGACAACGACCCAAAGCACACAGCCAAGAAAACCAAGGCCTGGTTCAATAGGGAAAAAGTCAAGGTGTTGGAGTGGCCTAGTCAGTCTCCTGACCTTAACCCAATTGAAAACTTGTGGAAGGAGCTCAAGAATAAAGTCCACATGAGACACCCAAAGAACCTAGATAACTTGGAGAAGATCTGCATGGAGGATTGGGCCAAGATAACTCCACAGACCTGTGCCGGCCTGATCAGGTCTTATAAAAGACGATTATTAGCTGTAATTGCAAACAAGGGTTATTCCACAAAATATTAAACATAGGGGTTGAATAATAATTGCCCCACACTTTTATGTTTAAAATTTAATAAAATTCAACTGAGCAACATAACTTTTTGGTTTGTAAGATTTATGCTTCTGTTCATAAAACCTACTCTCGTTTGCAGTTTGAAGGCTCTAACTTATTTGCATCTTATCAAACCAGCTAAATCTGCAGGGGGTTGAATACTACTTGTAGGCACTGTAACTTCCAGGGTAGTATACATGGAAGATCTTGTGGGGCCTAGAAGCCAAAGAGGTGCACCCCCTTCTCAAAATTTGGATGTAGATAGTAATTACTGAAGATGGTGTACAGAGAAGAAGCCAAAGATGGGAAAACTCAAACAACAAATAAGGGGGAAAGGACTTCATGCACATTTTAATAAAATGAGGTAATAAATGTTCATTAGTTGGTTAATGGCCCAAAATACATCTCTGAAAGCATCGGTCAATAAAATACATTTATCACTGCTTATCAAAGTTCTAAAAATCCCAACATGTCCGATCTAAATAATACAGAAAGTTCATCAATTGGTCATTGGTTGAAACGAATGATCATTGGCTTCAGCCAAAACAGCTGGCAATCAATTGTTATGGTCGAAATCAACCATTGCTGACCAACTTTTATCTTATATGTATGGGCACCATTGGGGAACAATGGAGTCCAAAAATAATCAGAAGCTATGTACTGAACCCACTTGCTAATGATGGCAGCATAGAGGACTATACATACCTCTTACACCTCTACTACTGTTGCAAAAATGGTGCTAATAGGTGTTGAAGCTCATGAAATGGTGAGGAACATTCATAAATCACCTCCGGGTTCCTTTCATTGTGGTTCACCCATTTTCAAGGAAACATTAACATTTCCTTTAAATGTGCCAGTCTCTAGAGCGGCATTGTTTCCAGGTGTCTATTGCATTATGGAACTGAAGGTCGATGCTTTCATGTATTCGTTAATAATCACAACTTCATATTTTGCTTTTGCTTTCCAATATTGTTTTACTCTGCCTGGAGCTTTTTACACTTCATGAGATCATATGAGATCAATTGTATGGTCAATCCATAGTCCCCCTTGGGAATTCATCTTATGCTTGTTCATATTGTTTTTTTTTGTTCATTATTAGCTTTTTATTTATATTTTCCTACAATGCACATAATCTTTATATTGGCATCCAAAAACGGTGCCCCCGGCTTTCGAATAAACAACTTCCTGCACAGTGCGCATTTCTTAGTAATTACATATCATACGCATAAGTAATAATATCACTGCTCCTTTCCTTTGCAGGTGGAAAGTGGAAACTTGTATTGTTTCACTATTGCTTAAATGAAATGCGATTTAGGGAAAAACATGAGTAGTTGAAAGATTAATACACCAATTCTCAACTGGAGAACGGGGTTAGCATGAAGTCCTCATGTGCCTGGTGTACATATAAAATAAAGAAGAATCCAATAGGGATGCCAATTATATCCACTCAACAAAGGCTTGTTAAAGTGTAGCTTCCTCAATACCTATAATAGGTGCAGGGGTTGCAGTAATACCCAGGCCTTGAAGCCAAAAGACGCCCAAAAAGGTCCATTGGTCCATATGAGAAGATCAATACTATTAAAGACTAGAAATTGGCAAAAAGATTTGCACCAAATTGAAATTGTTACTAATTTCCCCAAAAATTCAGAGGAAGGATTTAAAAGTAATAAAAGCATATATGTGTCATCTGTCCTGCTGCCGCAACTCCCAGGGCCCTGCGCTCGCTCCTTCCAGTCACTCTTCGGATCCTTTCTTGGTTACTAGACCTCACACAGTTATGGTGCTTTGACATTGTGTTCAGTGGTGCATCTGTGTTCTGCTGTGCATCTGCGTTCCGCTGTGCATCATTTTCGGGAGTGTACGCCTACTGGAGGAGGACACTCAACCGTAGTAGACTGCGTCTGGGTGTCCACCTCCAGATGGCGTATAAACCTGAAAATGATGCATGGCAGAATGCAAGTTCGCTCTGTCGGCACCATTGTAGTCTATGGCCCTGTCTGTGCAAAACGGGATTCGGACGTATGTGCAGTGATCAGACGTAAGCCCCAACAGGGCCACTGAAAGGGTGACTAAACGCAATGTGGGGCACGCGCATGTAAATGTTGTTGAATGCGCCCCATTTGACCACAGGAGATAAAATGCGTCATTCCCCACGTGACTGAAGCCTACAGCAGAAGATCCAAAAAAGCAAACAGTGACCGGGCGAGGAAATGTGGTCGCACGACAGATAAGAGGGCAAAAGACAGGTGATCATAAGCTTTTATTATTTTTTAAACCCCTTCCCAGCCTCCATTTATTATGCTTTGGGATCTGGAGAGACCTCAAAACATATTAAATATCTTTTCATGGCAATTTTGATTCGGGTGACTCTTAAAACAAAGCTGATTTATATGAATCTGCCCAAAACAAAAATGGCGGGATGTTTGCTCATCTCTGTGTAGGACTCTTGATAGTTGGGGGCAATGATATTGATTCAGTATTGGGGTCCACAAGCTTCCAGTTACATCACTGCATTGAGATTTACCTTTCTTTCTCCTGAAGGAAAAACAATTTTCATACCTTTTTCTAATGGAGCATTGTCTGGCCATAAGTCTTCTGATGGCAGCTTGGCAGTGCCCACATGGTGAAATAGAACCCTCCTAATCCTCCGGGAAATGATTCTCACCCAACTAACCAGCACTTTGATTTGTGCAAATAAGAAGCAAGAAATCTGAAAAAGCTGTCGGCAAATGAACAACTTTTCCTTGTGGATAAGACTCTAGTTTGGCTAAACATTCTAAATCAAGTGTTAAAGGTGGTTAGAACGTCAATATTAACTTATAGTTAGACTACATTCAATAGGTGGCACTAGAAAGTTTTCTTTTTCTTGGAGGAGAGCCAGTTCGCATACTTTTTTTCCCAGATAGTATTGCCTGACGTATCAATCTCTCTATGCCCACTTGGTGATCTCCAGAAAGATAAAATAGGGAAGATGAGCTGAGATTTATAGGACACTGTTAAGCGAAATTTGGTATAAGAGAAGTTTGGAAATAAAGTATAGATGAAAGATTGTCCGCACCACTTAAGTAGTCATTTCCAAGAAAATAAGTTATCTTTTATCCATCGGATCCCAAGAACGCAGCTGTAGAACCTAGGAATCATGCTTCACTTTCCTTTCCTCTGTTTGGTATAGGGGATGTAGGAGAGACACTGTTTAGACCTACCTCGGCACTCTCTTTAGTGCTGTGATGGTCATCTTGGAAGTAGGAGCACGTCGAGCTGAACGGAGAAGCCAGATGGAGGGCACCAGGTACAGCGACAATACATGAGAGAAGCATGAAGATAAAGGGAGGTTTTAAGCTTCACTTATCACATCTTCACTAAATCCCATCACCTTTCCATAAGTCCTACTTCATTCTACCAAAGCCATACTAGAGGGTCCCACAAGCAAGAACCGTTCCAGAATCGTTAGATGCCAATAATGGTCACAACTGTTGGCAGGTAACACTAAATGTCCCCCGTAAGGGCTACTGTAAAGAGAAATATATTGCCCAAGGAGACTAATCGCTGATTGCCTGGGCCACTTCACTTATAACAAGCAGAGGCAGACGTACCATTGATGCAATGTGTGTAGCTGCACAGGGGCCCAAGAGTTAAAGGGTCCCCATTTCCACCTCTAAAGCATTAGGAATTGTGCATTGTTATGACATATTGGACTGCAAAGGGCCCATATATTGTATGTCCACAGGGGCCCTTTTCTGTCTTTGTCCACCACTGGTAAAAGAGGTTGTTGTAAATAAAATGGTCATCGAGAAAAAGATTCAGGAAAACAGGTGTGGATCACATGTCATGCCTGACATAATAAGGGGCACGACTTTTCAGTATATGGTCAAAATTTATGACTCCTACTAGTTATAAGCAAATAAAGTCACCATGGTCCAGTGTCCAGGTCTCTAATTTGTGGCCACTGGATTGAATTCTGTGAACTTCTTCCTACCTAATGCCATCCTCTTGACTAAGAGGAAGGCTAATCAAACGAGGAGCCGAAAGATAGGAGGTGGTTCAGCGGGCTACCATCCAGCGGCCATGGAAAACTGACCGGGCTCCTGGATCAGGGTCTTATGAATCGCTCATGTCTAATCCCTACCTAAGATTTTAAACTAGTCATCCTCATGGTCTTCTTGTCTTGTAGAGCAAGGAAGACATTTTCTGACTCATGCTAATAGTTCTGCAATGAACTAGAGATGATCATCGTGTGGTCCACTTTGAGAACCTTGGTGCATCTAGTCATTTAGTTTGATAACACCTGAGGTTGACCAAGTATCAAGAAGTAGTCCTGAAAAGGTAGAATTTCCAATTGCGTGATATTTTAGATAATGTTGGACCTTATTAGTCATGATTCTGTGTTTATTGGGATTTTATTATATATGGGACATTACTATTTTTTAATTCTTCTCTCTTTACCAATAACTATTTTTTTTTTTGGCCACAGCCCAAAATGATCCTACACGAATTTATATCTGTAGAACCTACTCCATCATTGTGTGCAGACTGTATTATGGTATGTACTGCATTGACTCGAAACATATGCCAGCGAGGCAAACAACAAGAAATCACGGAAGTCATTAAAAATAACTCTTATCAAGTAGTTTCTCTGTATTGTAGGTGGCTAAAAATATAGTTTGCTATAACTATGTTCTATTCACACATCAAAGTTGATGCCAGATGGTTTGATGTCTCAAACGCGCAAAGGTGGTAGGTTCTACAGTGATACAAGCAGCTAAAAATGATACACTGCCTTGTAGGATGATGGAAAACAGAATACAACTTAATCAATATAAAATGGTAAAAAAAAGTACAAAAAATAATAATGTTTTTTATCCAGATTTTTTTTTTACTTCCTTCTAATAGTCACCATTACACTTTTCTTTTTTTTTTACTACTGATTTAAGTAATTGATCCTTACAACTACAATTTTTGTCTGTTTTCACCCGAGATGCAACACCCGGACCCCTGGCAGTTTTTTTGTTAAATTGAATTTGCATCACCCCAAAAATCTCTGTAAGGCTGTGTTCCCACGATGCGTTTTTTAAGCGTTTTTGCAGCGGTAATTCCGCTGCAGAAATGCTTACAAAATGCTTGGTAGAAGGCCTGCCATGTTCCCCAATGATAATCCGCATGTGCTATGCACATTCTGCAGAAATTTCCGCTGCGGATTATCATTGCGGAAAAAAACGCAGCACTACCAATTATTTTGCGGAAGCGCTGCATTTTCACCGCCATTGACTTGCATTGGAATGCTTGGATTCCGCATCACTGTGTAGCGCCCCGAGGGTTCAGTTGCTACAGGGGTATTGCACCTCAACAAGAGGTGTGATATTCCACTCCCAGGTAAGGATGGAGTGTGGACCAGGGCTCAGTTAGCTGCATACACACACTCACCCCATTTCCGGGGGACAGTTCGCAGGTGCTCCCATTTATTGCAGGCACAACTGACCATGTCCCTGGCTGGAGTGGGGAGGGGGGAGAGAGCCCAGTGATGTAGGAGCAGAAGGGGATGGTTTCTGGAGCATAGGAAGGAGCTCATTGGTTGCAGGTCACCTGAGCTCAGACACAGTAAAGTAGATAAAAGGTGGGGGCCATCTTAGGAGAGGGTCAGTCAGTTCAGAGAAGGAGTTCAGCCAGAGAGGGCTGACAGGGAGCTGTGGCTCAGCCTGAGCTCAGCTCCACGAGGCAGGCCTAGGGTGAAGGCCGGAGCCAGAAAGGAGAAGAGAAGAAAGAGAAGGAAGGAAGAAAGGTGGAGAGACAAAGGAGTAGAAAGGCTCCAGAAACAAGAAGGCCGAAGGGACCCTAAGAGAGCAGAACGGACAGTAACCGTTGCAAGCCCGCGTGATATCGGGTGAAGGGTCAGGTCGCAGAAGGGTACCGGATTCCCAAGTTGGTGGAGGTAAATTATCCCTCAGCCAAAGACCGGAGGTCGTGATCATCTTTTGGTGCGACCCCCTGCTACACCCACTAGGAAGGCACCACATAGGGTCAGGGAAACCGGCGACAGGTTTCACCAAGAGAAGGCCCGAGGCAGCTGGACAGAAGTGTGGTCACTGGTGGGGCACGAGAGGCCAGAGAAAGGATAAAAGGGGGTCCTGTGCCATACTCCTGAATTGCCTGGGGGTTGACCGAGCTCCTCACCTGGTGGACGCAGCACGGCTTGGGCAGTCATTGCCGGCAGAAGTGACTCGGATAACAACTGTGAGTAAAAGGCCTGAACTGCACCATTGGACTCTGTGTGATTTATGCTGCGCCTGCACCATCACCCCCAGCATCCTACTACACTGCCCTGAGGCTACACTCTTCCCGTGGGGAGTTATACTATCTCAGCTGCACACACCATCAGCCTCAGTGGACTGCCTTGCAGCGGCGGTTCATAATAGCCGCAATCCACGGGTGGCGTAGTCGGACATTCCTAAATCTAAAATAGACTGCCACAGCATTTGGTCTGACCACCCTGAGCCACGGGATCGGGTTGCCACTACTACCCCCAACATTGCACTGAAGCCCGGTTCCGGGTGCCCCACGGCCCAGGGGGCGAGTCAACTGCATCTGTACATGCGGAATCCATGCGTTTCAATGTGCGGATGGTACCCGGGTGTGGAGGACAGGAGACTCTCCTCCGGACCCGGGTACCATAGAACCTGTAAAAAAAAGAATAAAATAAAAAATAAATATTATATTTACCTTCTGATGGCCCCCGATGTGCTTGTCTTCGCTTGCCGGCAGATCGCGGTGGACTGAAGGACCTGCGCTGACGTCATTTAGTCATGTGACGGGTCACGTGACTGCTGACGTCGGCAGGTCCTTCAGTGTAGTGTACCGCGAGCTGACAGCAAGCCGAGACGCATCGAATCAAGACTCCGGGGGCCATCGGAAGGTAAGTATAGATTTATTTTTTTATTTTTTAATATTCTTTAGAGTCACACTATATAAATCCATGCCGGTTGCTTGGATTTATATAGTGTGACCAAGTTGTCAAGTACTTTTTCAAGTGATGCCAAAATCGCTTGGAAAGCGCTTGTCAAACCGCATGTGGAAATGCATGTGAAGAACGCTTCACTTCCGCTTGTCCCTGGCAAGAAAAACGCATGTACAATCCGCATGTACAATCCGCATGTACAATCCGCATGTACAATCCGCATACGTTTTTTTCTGCCAGGGAGATGCAGAAACACTCAGGAAAAATCCAGAGCATTTCTGCATCATGGGCACATAGCCTAAGGCTAAGGTCCCATGATGCAGAAATGCTGCGGAGCGTTTCTGCATCTCCATGGCAGAAAAAAACGCATGCGGATTGTACATGCGGATTATACATGCGTTTTTCCTGCCACATGCTACATGCGGAAGTGAAGTGTTTTTAACATGCGATTTCGCATGCGGGTTGTCCAGCGCTATTCCAAGCGATTTTAGCATCACTTGTAAAAGTGCTTGACAGTTTGGTCACACTATATAAATCCATGCAACCGGCAACCGGCATGGATTTATATAGTGTAACCAAGTTACAATGCTGCAAATGCAGCATCAATAGTAAAATAAAGAATAAAAATGTTGAAAAATAAAAAAAACATTATACTCTTCTGCGGTTCGCAGTGCTGTAAAAAGCACCTTCCATGATGTCATTTAGTCATGTGACAGGTCACGCGACCGCCGACTTCAGCGGTCGCATGACCTGTCACATGACTAAATGACATCATGGAAGGTCCTTTTACAGCACTGCGAGCAGCCGAAGAGCCAGCAGCGCCGCTGGGAGCAAACCGGGGGCCATCAGAAGGTGAGTATAATGTATATTTTTTATTTTAATTCTTTTTTTTACAGGTACTATGGTACCCGGGTCGGATGAGAGTCTCCTCTTCTCCAGACCCGGGTACCATCTGCACATTGAATCGCATAATATCTGCATGTTTACATGTAGTCAAGCGGATGTTATGCGGTCCAATTCAAGTCAATGGCGACGATTTGGCCGCGATTCCGCAAAATTAATCGTTGTGCTGCGGATTTTTCCGCAATGATAATCCCCAACGAAAATTTCCACAGCATGTGCACAGCACATGCGGATTATCATTGGGAAACATGGCAGACAACTTAACAAGCATTTTTAATGCGTTTTTACGGCGGAAATGGCGCCGCAGAAACGCATTAAATCCGCATCGTGGGCACACAGCCTAAAAGTGGTTTTATGCCAGTTTGAGAATGACACCAATTTGCTGAAGTGAACCGCCATACTATTCAGGACACAGAAGGCCTCAGCCCACTTCTCGCTGGAGCAATTTTTCAGTTTTGCACTTTTGTTTTTTTCCATAATTTTTTTGTCTTCCTTTTTAAGTTAACGGTATTTACCATCTGTGTAAAAAAAAATATATTTTCATAGATTTCATTATAAAGTGCTTCAGAATATGTTGGCGCCATATAGATAAAATGATTTATTTATTGTTATAGATTGGACTTTTCAGACATGACAATACAAAATGTTTATTTTTTTCAATCTTCTTATTGGAAAAGGGGAGTGATTTAAACTTGTATGTTTATTTTTAATTATTTTAAAATATTTTAAAATATTTTTTTTAATCAATTTTTAATTAAGAGTTAATTTTTACTTACCATAATTCTTAGTCCCCTTAATAGACTTGAACTTGCAATTTTTTGATTGCTTGTACTATACACTGCAGTAATACAGTAATGTTGTATACAATAAAATTACTGTTATCCCATGAAGCCCAGCAACAGGATTCATAAGGAAACCTAGAAGGTGGTTATGGGGTCCTCCAACAGGTCACCAGTTGCCTTTGAATGTCATTGACTCCCTGCAATCTTGTCATGAAAGAGAGGGACAATGGACTCCTGAACAATTGCGGCAAGCAATCATCCCATTTAAATGTTGCTGTCATTTGATTGGCAACAGCATTTAAATGGTTAAACAGCATAAACTGATGCTAGTTCTGGTCGCTGCTCTTAGAGGGAGGTGCTCACTGCATAATACAGCCTGCACCTGCCAGGTATGGAGTGGGCTCAGCGCCTGAGCCGGCACCTTAGTGTTTCTCTAGAAAATAAAAGGATAAGAAGCAGAAAGGTGCTGATAAAGAAATGTCCTGAATGGATTGTTCATCAGCAAGTCTGATCGCCTCTATAAAAGCAGAAATTTTGGCAATTTGCTGGTCTGAAGCATTCAGCAGTGTGTTAACGCAATACAAGGGAAATGACATTAGCAACTTCTTAATGAAGTAATCGTTGCTGCCAATTAATCTGGGAAGGTTTATAAGGCCATTTTCAAACTATTTAGGGTCCATAATTCTTCAGTGAGAAAGATTATATGCAAGTGGAAAACATTCAAGACAGTTAACAATTGTCCCAGGAGTGGACAAATTCATTCCAAGGTCAGATCATGAAATGCTCAGAGAAATTGCAAAAAACCCCAAGATCAACAGCTCAGACTCTAAAGGTCACAGTTAGCAAGTTAAATGTTCAAGTTCATGACATTAAAATTAGAGTAAAAATTAAAAATATGTCTTGTTTGGAAAACCTCTTCTTTCTAAAAGGAAAGTGCAAAGTTGTATCTGATTAAACTAGAAGACTTCTGGAACAATTTCCTCTAGAAAGACGGGATCAAAGTGGAGATGTCTGGCCATAATTCACTGTGCTGGTGAAAACCAAACACAGCATATGAGCACAAATACCTGAAGTAAAGCATGGTGGTGGAGGACTGTTGATTTGGGCTTGTTTTGTAGCCGCAGGGCCAGGACACTGTGCAGTCATTGAGTCAACCACGAAACCCTTCGTACACCAAACTATTCTATCATCAAATATGTGGACAACTATCCAAAAGCTAAAGCTTGGCTGAAACTGTGTCATGCAGAAGGACAATGCTCCCAAACTTACCAGCAAATCTACAACAGAATGGCTAAAAAAGCAAAGTCTGAAGGTGTTGCATTGTCCGAGTCACAGTCCAGACCTCAACCCAATATAGACGCTATGGTGGGACCTTAAGTGAGCAGTGGAGAAACAAATGCCCACAAACCTCAATGAACTGAAGCAACGCTGTAAAGAAGAGTGGGAGAGAATCCCTCCAGAACGATGTGAGCGACTGATAAAGTTATACTGAAGCCATTACTTCAAGTTATTGCTGACTACAAGCTTTTGGGTCATGGAGTGTACTTAATTTTTTAACATTGAAAGTTATCTAATTTGGCCTAGTTTTTTGTCAATAAATAATGTCATGGTGTAATTTGTCTTGTGTTGTCCATTTGAGATCGTATTCACCTAATTTTTACATTTTCTAAGGATCCAACATTTTTTTTCTTTATTATGTCGCGATAGAAAAGAAAAATATTCAAAGAGGGTGTACTTAGTTTTTCTATGACTGTATAATATAATAAACCCAGGGAGGAGGCGGCAGGTGTATAATCCTGTGATTATTCAACGAGATTAGGATTATTCAGGAATAGGACTCATTCGGAGTCAAAAGCTTTGAAAAGTAAAATATACCAAAAACTAAAAATGTGAACCTTTTTATAAAAAAAAAAATATATATATAAAATTGTATTTTATTTAACGTCAGAAAATACAGTGAGAAAATCTGAAGTGATAAACAATTGGATGGGTGATAAATTAACCTCCCACCACTCACATTTTCCCAACCGGAAGCAGAAAGGTTAAATTTTCCTGCTCATTTCACTAAACCATGTCTGATTGCAGTTCAGCAATTCAATTTGTTCTTTGTTTATCACATTATTATTCCTCGGTGAGCACTGGCATTAAGCAGGAGAAATGTCAGCGGCAATTGAGTATTCTTTCAAAGCCGCTTCATTTAGAAAAAAACACAACCCCTATCATTGCACAATGATGCTCCGACACCCTGCCCTGGACTGGTTAAGTATTTTTCTTTAATTCCCGCCATAGAGGGGTTAGCTGTTATCAGGAACGCTGGAAGCTCATCAAAGAGATGAGGAAGGGGTGACGCGTGTGAGGAAAAGTCACTGCGCCGGTCACCTAGAGCCTGAGGAGGATAAGAATAGGAAATTACCTATTAATGCTGGATGGATCAATGGAGGGATAGATAGATAGATAGATAGATAGATAGATAGATAGATAGATAGATAATAGATAGAGAGATAGATAGATAGATAGATGATAGATAGATAGATAGATAGATAGATAATAGATAGATAGATGATAGATAGATAGATAGATAGATAAGTGATAGATAGATAGATAGATAGATAGATAGATAGATAGATAGATAAAGAAAGAAAGAGAAAGAAGGAAGAAAGAATAAGATGGATGGAGGGATAGATAGATAGATAAAGAATAAGATTGATGGATGGATAGAGAAAATTATATGGATAGATAGAGAGGAAAAGAGAAAGAAAGGAAGAAAGAAAGAAATAAGGGAAAAGGAAGGAAAAAATAGATGAATGGATGGATAAAATTAGATAGATAATAGATAGATAGATAATAGATAGATAGATAGGTATATATGGGATAGATAGATAGATAGATAATAGATAGATAGATAATAGATAGATAGATAGATAATAGATAGATAGATAGATAGATATGAGATAGATAATAGATAGATAGATAATAGATAGATAGATAGATAATAGATAGATAGATAGATAGATAGATAGATAGATAGATAGATAGATAGATAGATAGATAGATAGATAAAGAAAGAATAACATGGGTGGGAAAATTATATGGATCGATAGAGAGAGAGAGGAAAGGAAGGAAGAAAGAAAGAAAGAAAGAAAGAAAGAGAAAGAAGGAAGAAAGAATAAGATAGATAGATAGATAGATAGATAGATAGATAGATAGATAGATAGATAGATAGATAGATAAAGAATAAGATTGATGGATGGATGGATAGAGAAAATTATATGGATAGATAGAGAGAGGAAAAGAGAAAGAAAGGAAGAAAGAAAGAAGGGAAAAGGAAGGAAAGAATAGATGAATGGATGGATAAAATTATATAGATAATAGATAGATAATAGATAGATAATAGCTAGCTAGATAGATAGATAGATAGATAGATAGATAGATAAATAGATAGATAGATAAAGAAAGAATAACATGGATGGGAAAATTATATGGATAGATAGAGAGAGAGAGGAAAGGAAGGAAGAAAGAAAGAAAGAGAAAGAAGGAAGAAAGAATAAGATAGATAGATAGATAGATAGATAGATAGATAGATAGATAGATAAAGAATAAGATTGATGGATGGATGGATAGAGAAAATTATATGGATAGATAGAGAGAGGAAAAGAGAAAGAAAGGAAGAAAGAAAGAAAGAAGGGAAAAGGAAGGAAAAAATAGATGAATGGATGGATAAAATTAGATAGATAGATAATAGATAGATAGATAGATAGATAGATAGATAATAGATACATGATAGATAGATAGATAATAGATAGATAGATAATAGATAGATAGATAGATAATAGATAGATAGATAGATAATGATAGATAAATAGATAATAGATAGATAGATAATAGATAGATAGATAGATAATAGATAGATGATAGATAGATAATAGATACAGTACAGACCAAAAGTATGGACACACCTTCTCATTTAAAGATTTTTCTATATTTTCATGACTTTCAAAATTGTACATTCACACTGAAGGCATCAAAACTATGAATTAACACATGTGGAATTATATACTTAACAAAAAAGTGTGAAACAACTGAAAATATGTCTTATATTCTAGGTTCTTCAAAGTAGCCACCTTTTGCTTTGATGACTGCTTTGCACACTCTTGGCATTCTCTTCATGAGCTTCAAGAGGTAGTCACCGGAAATGGTTTTCACTTCACAGGTGTGCCCTGTCAGGTTTAATAAGTGGGATTTCTTGCCTTATAAATGGGGTTGGGACCATCAGTTGTGTTGTGCAGAAGTCAGGTGGATACACAGCTGATAGTCCTACTGAATAGACTGTTAGAATTTGTATTATGGCAAGAAAAAAGCAGCTAAGTAAAGAAAAACGAGTGGCCATCATTACTTTAAGAAATGAAGGTCAGTCAGTGCGAAAAATTGGGCAAACTTTGAAAGTGTCCCCAAGTGCAGTTGCAAAAACCATCAAGCGCTACAAAGAAACTGGCTCACATGAGGACCACCCCAGGAAAGGAAGACCAAGAGTCACCTCTGCTTCTGAGGATAAGTTTATCCTAGTCACCAGCCTCAGAAATCGTAGGTTAACAGCAGCTCAGATTAGAGACCAGGTCAATGCCACACAGAGTTCTAGCAGCAGACACATCTCTACAACAACTGTTAAGAGGAGACTTTGTGCAGCAGGCCTTCATGGTAAAATAGCTGCTAGGAAACCACTGCTAAGGACAGGCAACAAGCAGAAGAGACTTGTTTGGGCTAAAGAACACAAGGAATGGACATTAGACCAGTGGAAATCTGTGCTTTGGTCTGATGAGTCCAAATTTGAGATCTTTGGTTCCAACCACCGTGTCTTTGTGCGACGCAGAAAAGGTGAACGGATGGACTCTACATGCCTGGTTCCCACCGTGAAGCATGGAGGAGGAGGTGTGATGGTGTGGGGGTGCTTTGCTGGTGACACTGTTGGGGATTTATTAAAAATTGAAGGCATACTGAACCAGCATGGCTACCACAGAATCTTGCAGCGGCATGCTATTCCATCCGGTTTGCGTTTAGTTGGACCATCATTTATTTTTCAACAGGACAATAACCCCAAACACACCTCCAGGCTGTGTAAGGGCTATTTGACAAAGAAGGAGAGTGATGGGGTGCTACGCCAGATGACCTGGCCTCCACAGTCACCAGACCTGAACTCAATCGAGATGGTATAGGGTGAGCTGGACCGCAGAGTGAAGGCAAAAGGGCCAACAAGTGCTAAGTATGTCTGGGAACTCCTTCAAGATTGTTGGAACACCATTTCCGGTGACTACCTCTTGAAGCTCATCAAGAGAATGCCAAGAGTGTGCAAAGCAGTCATCAAAGCAAAAGGTGGCTACTGTGAAGAACCTAGAATATAAGACATATTTTCAGTTGTTTCACACTTTTTTGTTAAGTATATAATTCCACATGTGTTAATTCATAGTTTTGATGCCTTCAGTGTGAATGTACAATTTTCAGAGTCATGAAAATACAGAAAAATATTTAAATGAGAAGGTGTGTCCAAACTTTTGGTCTGTACTGTACATGATAGACAGATAATAGACAGAAAGATGGATAGATGAATAAATAGATAAATGATATATAGGTAGGGATGGTCGCCATAATATATAATTAATAAGCCCCTTACAGAACCTTACACCCGTCCCTTGGCATACGTGTGGCGTTTTGGTGATAATCTCGGTGCAGTTCGTAGGCTCGTAGTTTATTGTGGACCTGTAGACTTTCCAGCACAACCTGATAACCGGCCGCGTTCCTTGGTGACATCATGCACAGTTTGTCTGGCATTTACAAAATACCAGTTTTAGCATCTCAAAAAATCGTCTTCATCTGTCGTGTGCTATTTATAGACGCGCTGATTTAAAATCCATGTCTTATTAAAATTAAGCAGGATTATGAGTTGGTATTCTTAGTCAGGGATGCAGAGAACATTTTCCCAGTGTAATCTTTGCTGCTGCTGCTTTGCTCCCGCTGAGAAGAGATGTTATTAAACACTTCGAGGTCTGGTAGACCAAAAAATACCAAAAAAGGACCCCAAGAAATGCTGCAACATAAATAAATACAATTTTGCAGTGACTGCCTCTTTTTTTATATGTAAATAAGTTTTCCAATTCTCTATCCTCAGGAGCAGAGTGAACTCCTGCCTACTGACTTCTTGCTTGTCGAGGGCGGTGCGCTCCTGAAGACTGACAGTTTGGGTTGGCGGCATAGTGAAGTCGCTGGTCTGAACTGCACACACTCCAGTGCTGAACGGAGAAGCACACAGGGATCCAGAGATCCGTGCAGCTTCAGAGCAGCGCTTACAAACTCTATAGCAAACAGCTTGCAAGTGCTGCTCCTTAATTAGAAGACTGGCCACCACTTATAAACTACAGACGAGCCGTAATCTGTAAAATTAAAAATCCCTGCGTTCTTGAGAATGAAGAGGATTTTTAATAGGAGGTAAATTGCAAAGTTGCTTGTTTTTACAAGCCCTATGCAATTTTACTTATTTAAGAAGATGAGATAACCCTTTTAACATTTCTCCTTACCCCTTTAAATGCACCGAAAAGCAAATGCCTCAAAATAAAAAAAAAAAAAAAATAATTAAATAACAGAACTAAAAGACCTGTGTGATTTGTCTGCAACTTTCTGACATAATGGCACGAGAATTTTATGATTTTAACTGGGATTTGTGACACCCATTGACACTCAAAATTGCAAATATAATCAAATAATGATCCCTAGTATGATATCAATAAATAGAATATGTCTCCAACCGTATAATATACAGTCATAGGTATCTCTTAAGGACTATGAAATGAGTTCAACGTCATATTGCAATACAACATATAAAGAAAAAGATGTGTCAAGAACTGATTAAAGAGCATACAAAATAAACTTTATTTAAATATTCATTAAAAACAATACAAAAAAATAGTGGCAGAAGATAAATGGTGGCTAAAAGCCAACGTGGGGTACCATAGATTGTCAATCTACAGGTGATAACATTTATATAATATGTAATGGTACATTGATGTAACCAATGATAATCCCTAAAGTGTAGGTTAGTGCTGGTTAGGGTAATTAGTTGGAATAATTAGGTATGTACATACTGACACGAATCTAAATAGTAAAGTGCTAAGTGCAAAAAGTTTTTTTCAGTCAGAAAATGAGATTACCCACATAATTCTAATAACCAACAGGTATATACAAGGAGCATCCAAACTACACATTGTACCTGAGCCAAATGATGGTGCCACTACCCTTACGCGCGTTTCAATGCCTTCTTCTGGGGGAGAGCACTGATTGTGCGCCAGAGTCATGTATCACAACAACAGCATGAGAGCCTCGAGATCGCGAGTGCCGACACTGCTGGAACGGCGCCAGCATGGGAGGTGCGTATAGGCTTTTTTATTTTATCAGGTGAAACATTTAGTTCAAGAAGGGGTTGTCCAAGTAGTGGACAACCCCTTTAACTGTTTCATGGTTTTTGAACTCTGAAGCAGTTAAAAGAATTAAAGACGTAACGTGCACAGTAATTTTGTTTTGACATTGCTGTGCATAATGGACACTATTTTCTGAGGTGTTGCAACGCTTTTTCAGGTGGATTCTGGGCTGAATCCTCCTGAAAAAAATGTTGGGTGCACACAGCCTAATATGCAGTTTTACCTATTGTAGTTTTCACTGTGCAATTAAACATAAAAAATGTAAAGTAAAAAAATTGTTTTAAAATTGCAAGCGTCACAAATGATCTCTCCGGTCCTCACAAGATCTCTTTATCTGCCCTCATATGTTCCTCACCCAATTGCCTCCAAGACTTCTCACGAGTATGCCACATCCCAACACGTCTGATTGTCCCCCACATTTGGAACCTTCAGCCGTAACCTGAAAACTCATCTCTTCTGTAAAGCCTACAGCCTGCAATGACCCCGCTGCCACCCCACCACCATGGGAGCTTCTCCAATCCACCAACCTATAGTCTCCCTGTAGATTGTAAGCCCATGAGGGAAGGGTCCTCTCTCCCTCTGTAGCAGTCAGTCACTGCTAGTTTGTGCATTGTAATCTACAGTATGTATGTATTTTGTATGTAAACCCTTTTCCCACGTACAACACCATAATGATAATCAACGTTGCAAAAATATAAAACCACCACATATTGTGAATGCAGCCCTCCTATTTTTCAAAACGAGCTGTAAATCTTGGTTTTCCTGAGTACGTTAATACCTACAGTGTGAAACCTTGTTATCGACTAGATGTGACCTCTAATAGATTGACCTCCTGGAATTGGTTTCAGCGATCACAGTGATACATTTGGTAATGTGGCGGTAGAAGTGACAGTCAATAGTTACCGCACATTCCCTCTGATCTTAGAGTCTCTTTGTAGACAATCTCACCCGGATAGCAGTCATATTCCACATAGATTATTTGTCACTCCTGATGCAAACTGATGACCCACAAGAAGATCTATAATCCAGGACATCTGCAATATATACACTCACTTTCCACACCACGAAGAGTTGACATTTTTGGCATCTCTAAACAATTTTTCACAATTTATAAGATTTTTTTATGACTTCTCAATAAGGGTCGTTGGCCATAACGAGCATAGAAAAAATAGATCTGCATTTGTATAAATACCCTTTCACATGGGCCAATCATTAACTCCTTAATGATTAAGCCAATTTTTTTTAATTTTGTGTTTCTTCCTCATTTTCTTCTGAGAGCTATGAATTTTTTATTTTCCCGCTGATATAACCATATGAAAGTTTGTTCCAAGTGTAATGTTGAAATGGTGAAAAAAAAAACCACATGATTTCACCATGGTTTTTTGGTTTCTATTGTTATTCATTGTACAGCAAAAATGACCATGACACATGATTCTTCAGGTCAGTACGATTACAGCAAAACCAGACCTGTATAGTTTTTGCATTATTTTAGTGGCTTAAAACAATTTAGAACATTGTAACAAAATGTGGTTTGTGTTGCCATTTTCTGTGATGCAAAACATTTTTCCATCGATGGAGCTGAGTTAGAACTTGATGAAGTTTTTATTGGTACCATCTTGGGGTACATAAAACATTTAGCTATGGTATGGCCCTCAGCCGCCTGTCATGCTAGGTATGGGAAGAACCCAGTGTATGACGATGGGAAAGAGGGGAAGCCCATCTAGGGAAAGGTGGACTGGAGACCCCTAAGTAGATCTAAGAACACTCTGACTCCCCTATCATCCCTAAATAGGTTCCGCACCTATCGCCGAGCAGGATACCTTAGCCCTGGCTGACCCTAGAGCTAGGCCCTTTGTAGGGAGGGGGAGGAGTGAGCACTAGTCAGCCCCACTGTAACTAAAGAAAAACCAGGGAAACAGACAAGGGGATACACTTAGTTTTGAGAAGACACCAGAGCAATCACAACTACAATCCGCAAAGGAACTCCAAGAAAAAACTAGACGACTGCTAGAATTCCAGACTTGAACAGAGGAATTAACTCTATCACCAGAAACTCTCTGGAGAAACTGAGTGTATTTAAAGATCCAGCAAGGGTGTGTTAATTAGCGGCAGAAGGTGGAGATCACCGCTGGGTCCTAGAAAGGGAGGGATGATGAAAGGATCAAGAAGATGTTGGCAAAGCAAAGCGCAGCGACCTTCTACAGCCAGATCCAGAATGACTGTCTGTCAAACCTGACACAGCCGTGACACGGCCTTGTCATACCATCGATACCTTACAATCACTTTGCAGTGCGAGGGACAATGGGCATCTAATTGTACATCGCTCCAGGATTGCGCCACTTAAATGCTACTGTCAAAGATTGACTGCGGCATTTAAGTGGTTAAATAGCTGCGATCGTAGCTAGCCCCAATCGCTGCTCTTTGAAGCAGGTGCTGGCTGTGTAACACAGTTGGTACCTGCCTTCTATAGAGAGGACTCAGCTCCTGAGCCTGTTCCGTACACCCACCCGCACCGTCCCTGGAGAATATTATTACTGGAGGGTGTTAAAAATATGATTTTTCAATCCCAATATTCCGCATTTTTTTTAAGTAAAAAAAGGGGCGATCTTCCCAAAGATATCAAAAAGATACAAAACTCCAATTTCCACATATACAAATTAGATACATTCTCACCCAGAAACATATACAGTCATATGAAAAAGTTTGGGCACCCCTATTAATCTTAAGCTTAATGTTTTATAAAAATTGGTGTTTTTGCAACAGCTATTTCAGTTTGATATATGTAATAACTGTTGGACACAGTAATGTTTCTGCCTTGAAATGAGGTTTATTGTGCTAACAGAAAATGTGCAATCTGCATTCAAACAAAATTTGACCGGTGCATAAGTATGGGCACCCTTATCATTTTCTTGTTTTAAATACTCCTGCCTACTTTTTACTGACTTACTAAAGCACTGTTTTTGGTTTTGTAACCTCATTGAGCTTTGAACTTTATAGCCAGGTGTATGCAATCATGAGAAAAGCTACTTAAAGTGGCCACTTGCAAGTTGTTCTCCTGTTTGAATCTCCTCTGAAGAGTGGCATCATGGGCTCCTCAAAACAACTGTCAAATGATCTGAAAACAAAGATTATTCAACATAGTTGTTCAGGGGAAGGATACAAAAAGCTGTCTCAGAGATTTAACCTGTCAGTTTCCACTGTGAGGAACATAGTAAGGAAATGGAAGAACATAGGGACAGTTCTTGTTAAGGCCAGAAGTGTCAGGACAAGAAAAACATCAGAAAGGCAGAGAAGAAGAATGGTGAGATCAGTCAAGGACAATCCTCAGACCACCTCCAGAGAGCTGCAGCAACGCACTTTGCACAAGGAGAAGCTGTATGGGAGAGTGATGCGAAAGAAGCCGTTTCTGCAAGTACGCACAAACAGAGTCGGCTGAGGTATGCAAAAGCACATTTGAAGAAGCCTATTTCTTTTTGGAAGAAGGTCCTGTGGACTGATGAAACCAAGATTGAGTTGTTTGGTCATACAAAAAGGCGTTATGCATGGTGGCAAAAAAACACAGCATTCCAAGAAAAACACTTGCTACCCACAGTAAAATTTGGTGATGGTTCCATCATGCTTTGGGGCTGTGTGGTCAATGCCGGCACTGGGAATCTTGTTAAAGTTGAGGGACGCATGGATTCCACTCAGTATCAGCAGATTCTTGGCAATAGTGTTCAAGAATCAGTGATAAAGTTGAAGTTACGCAGTGGATGGATCTTTCAGCAAGACAATGATCCAAAACACTGCTCCAAATCTACTCAGGCATTCATGCAGAGGAACAATTACAATGTTCTGGAATGGCCATCCCAGTCCCCAGACCTGAATATCATTGAACACCTGTGGGATCATTTGAAGAGGCTGTCCATGCTCGGCGACCATCAAACTTAACTGAACTGGAATTGTTTTGTAAAGAGGAATGGTCAAAAATACCTTCATCCAGGATCCAGGAACTCATTAAAAGCTACAGGAAGCGACTAGAGGCTGTTATTTTTGCAAAAGGAGGATCTACTAAATATTAATGTCACTTTTCTGGTGAGGTGCCCATACTTATGCACCTGTCAAATTTTGTTTGAATGCAGATTGCACATTTTCTGTTAGTACAATAAACCTCATTTCAAGGCAGAAACATTACTGTATCCAACAGTTATTACATATATCAAACTGAAATAGCTGTTGCAAAAACACCAATTTTTATAAAACATTAAGCTTAAGATTAATAGGGATGCCCAAACTTTTTCATATGACTGTAGCATAAGCAACGCCCTACCAAAAAAACATTTTTTTTTTAGCATTCCACTCATCTTGAAATATCTTAAGCCAAAAAAGAAAATTAAGCAAGGACATATCTCTAAGTGCAAATGTCACAAAACTTTATTAGGTCAAGGATATAGAATTTCTTCATGTGTAGACTACTAGCTAGCAAAGGGAAACTTACGACTCAGGGAATTCTCTTTGTGGAAAAAAAAAGTATGCAAAAATTATCTGTTTCCAGGAGGAAAAGAGATGACTCTCTGGCGGCCCCTATTTGTGGTAACTTCCTTATAAGTCAATTTTGCATTATTGTGGCCACCCACTAGTTGTGATTAGGATTGTTCCCTAGACCTTTCTGCCGAGTACTGTGTAACCTTTCCTCTAGCCTCCACATATCCAGACTTGAGTTTTGCAAGGTGAGCTGCTTTTGAAAAAAAACATGATTTTGCTATATTCTGTTGGGAAACGCTTATGCTATATGTGTCTAGATTTGACCACCCAGTGGTTGTGATGAGGGTTGCAGTCTGTTAAGAGTGTTACAATAATGTATTACATTTTTAGAGTGAGGTTGGAAGACCCCTTAACAAAAAATTAATGAAAAACAATGATGGACACAACTGTAAAAAAAAGAGGACAATGCTGTGTAACTATATATTTCATTTAATCTGATAACTTCCATACAGTTCTGGTACTATTGATAGCACCATTGTGGGCTGAATTTCCAGCATTAACTAGATATGTCACTTCTCCGGTTGATAAACAGTATATCATGACATTATTATTATTATAGGCATGGTAGGAGCAGAATACGACATGTACGCTTCTTCACTGACATCTATTAATAATAACTGCAGGATATAAGTCAAATGTATTTTAATAAAGCTCCGAAGCAGATTATTATTTCGTTTTAAAGGGCCGTGTCAACATTTATTCAGGGAACACTAGTACAGTGACCTGTGATTACAATACAAGTTCTCATATAAGAAAATCCATTTCCTATACCATACTAGAGAATCTTGAGTTAATTGTTAATTCATGAATAAGGAGTGTCGCTCCAAGAGCTGCTAGTGCAATGTCTTCCTCTGTCACCAAGCAGCGCTGTATTCATTCTGCGGGCAGCGCTAGTGATTGAGGAGATGTTGGCACCAGGAGCTCTGAGCGGCACAGGCTCTGTCCAGCCAATGAGACTATGGTGGCTAGTACCTGCAGTGCCATTCAGTCTGGCAGTATGGGTGTGCCTGCTTTTCAGTTGGAGTTATCAACTCTTTAGATTAGCCAATAATATAGCCCCAAACTCTTCTAATACTCCCAATGGGACAGCACCACACCCTACTGATACTCCCAATGGGACAGCACCACACCCTACTGATACTCCCAATGGGATAGCACTACACCCTACTGATACTCCCAATAGGACAGCAACACACCGTACTGCTACTCCCAGCTTACTGCTGGGAGATGTTAGATATAGTTTGCCTACTCTGGTTCAGTCCTATGTTTTCAGCTTCTACTTTGCTTGTTTGTATTCCTCTGACTATGGCCTGTTTCCTGACCATTCTGGCTCTCGGCCAGCAGCTAACTTCTTCGCCCTAACATAGGGACCCTTGTGTAAGTCCAGATCCCTGTACAGAGGGTTAAAGGCTTAAGGTCAGGAGACTTTTGGGATCTGATAAACAGAGCGGCTTGCTCTAAGCCTGTCTGTGTTAACCAATTTAGAGCAGACAGACCCACGTTACTGTTCCTCAGTACATCCCATCAATGTCTATGGAAACTCCATGGCTGGGTGTGAGAGTTTATGTGAACAGTTGTAAGGGGCACAGGCGTGGGCTAGCGGCTGCTGTTCTCCCACACCCTGGCCCCTCAGAAATAAAACATAATGTCCTCTCTGTTGTGTGGTTTGCGTGTAATGAACATCACTCACTTTTGCCTGTTGAGGTTCCATCTGTTAACTTTACTCCATAGGCTCAGTTCAGAATCAATCACTGGTACAGCACATTGATACACAGCATGGACAGTTTCAGTCGCCTGTGTTATCCCTCGCTCTAATGGCACTCCCTGCCCCAGGGATGTCTCACCCAACACAGCAGCTTCCCGGGACCCTGCCCCAACTAGTCCCAGTGGATCCCCATCCGCTCTCCCCTCTGGATACGAAAGCAAGGTAGGCTCCCCCATACCTTGGTCTGGCCGTAGGCCGCAGACGTTAAGGGATGTCCCATGGACTGTTATCGATGCCATTCTCAAACTGCTTTCGGTTATTGTTACTTGTTTCTTCAGATTGTTCTGCCCCTTGAATGATCCTTGGTCCTCTGACCCTGAACTAGCCCTTACTTTCTTTATGGTTCCCGTCACTCTTCTCTCTTTCCAGGAAATCCACCCACCCTAATTTTGTCTAGCTTCCGTTCCCTAACTGGGAGTGCCCCTGTAACTTTAACCCCTACCTTACTTCTTCCTGTACTACAGTGCCATACTAAAGTCGTTGATTTCAATAAAGTATACTTGAATCATTCACAGCATTAATAGTCATACTAACTTATAAAAATATATACAGATTAAACAACAGAAGCATACCTATTCCCTTAGGAAGAGATGAAGGGCATGAATTGCCCCGAGCACAAACACTGATAAAAATTCCAGACGTTTCTTGGACTAAAAACATATGTTATTCATGAATAAGCACTATGTTTGGTCTGAAACGCATAGGAAAATGCTTAAATTAGCAAGATATTTGTATCTGGAACAATTCTTTTAATTTTGCTCTAACATAGATTGCTGAAATATTTTTTAAAACCAAGACACGTCTGAAATATTTGTCAGTGTTCACTATTGATGTTGCACCACATCGGGCAGGAGTGGTTTTCCGGGCCGAGGATTATCAAGAGCCGAATTTCATGATGATCTGGTTTGCTCTTATTCTTCTCAAGGTTTTACGTACCTGTTTGTAATGGATGTGGCTCAAACACCTTAAGCTCAAGTTCTTGGGGAACACATAGTTTTCACTGTAAAATGTAGCTTTTTTCGCTGTATGACTATAAAACTTGCTTTAGATGGGAAAAAGTTAGAAAGCATTGACAGTGTGATCACAGATTTTTTAGAAGTTGGATCTCTCATTTCTACTTTCTTTGAGAAGAAGTGTGAATAGATCTTTATAAAGGGAATTGGAATGGGGGGCTGAGCTGAAATCTTTCATAGACGACAGTATAAAAAAGATGGGAATCTTAAATAGTCCATCATTTATGCTTTTCTCTGCACATGACTGAACTGCGAATGGCGATGTTTCCCATTCATTCCTTGCTCCTGCTATATCAAATTAAACTTTATGTTTAAAATATAAAGTGCTCTCTGATTCTAAACCCAGCAATTGATGTCTCTCTAAACACTGCATGCCGCGAAGAGGAGGAATTTACATATCTCTATTTGTATACTATGTCAATAAAATGTGTGAAGCAAGCAAAAAGTAATGCAGGATTTTATTTTCATAATAATGCTCAGGGCCATACGGTAATACAAATATAAATTTCACCTTGCAAATCAAGGCTTTTCAACTTATGAAAGGAAATAAAGATCCCTTCCTACAAACATTCTGCCAACTAGCAAGAAATTGGTTGTGGCAAAAAAAAAAAAGCTAAGCAAACAAGAACAGCATGTGATGACAGAAAGTAGTCCTGATTTT
Organism: Phyllobates terribilis; assembly: GCF_046119375.1. Lineage (NCBI taxonomy): Eukaryota > Metazoa > Chordata > Amphibia > Anura > Dendrobatidae > Phyllobates > Phyllobates terribilis. The sequence goes on along the minus strand of NW_027362764.1, from coordinate 60,870,602 downwards.
TCTTAACTTAAGAACAACAATATTAACATCTTTCACTGTAATCAATGAATTAATGTAGAAGGTATTTAAAGTGACTCTGTCTAATCTTCTATCTGAGAGCAATATCGGATAGAGGGTGAGACGCTGAGCTCGGGGATATATAGTTTTCTATGATTTGATGGAGTATTCTCTTGAATAAAGCTGTTTAACTGTTGTCAGGAAAAAGCCTGTGAGTCCTGCTTTTCCCTGCCTACTCACAGTGGGGGCGTGTCAATCTTTACATGTAGGTGGAGCAAGGACTCACAAGCTTTCTTTATGAGCAGTTAAACAGTTTTTTACATAACAATACAGACTTGGATCATAAAAAAATATATATTTTCAAGTTCAGGATCTCTTCCTCTCTATAATGATGCACTAACAAAGGAGATCTGATAGGTTTGTATTTAAAATAAAAAGTGATGATTCCTTTAAGCATTTGGATTTCTGTTCTACTATAATAGTATTCACTTTTTACAGAAACATAGGTTCAAATAGGTTCTTCCTCCATTCTTTAACTTTTTGCCATGCTGATTTTTTAAAAGTGGAAATATCTATTAGGCTGGTATTTCACACTGTATTAATACAGCTTGGTCCGTGTTATAACCGCAGACCCCTACAGTTCTACAGAACTGAACTTAGATAATCTTAACATTCAGCTGCACCACAGGGGTCCAGGATTTACAGTTATAATAGAAAGACCTAAAAAGTAGTTTTTTCCAGCTATGTGAACTTGGCCTTAACGGTAATTGCTTCGTATACAGAGAAAAGTTCAACTAACGTCAAGCCAAGACCTACACAGCCAAGTTTAAACCACTTACTGTCCAGTCCATGAGATCCCACCTAGATAGATAGGTCAGTAGAAAATGCATTACCATAGTTCTGAAAGTGGCCATAACAAGGGATCCCATTAATGAATAGTTAAAGGGGTTAGCTAACTTTAAAGAGGTTGTCCCCTACTAGGACAACCCCTTCTTGATCTAAATGTTTGGCCCTGAGAAAATAAAAAAGCTTATACTCACCTCCTGTGCCGGCGCCATTCCAGTGGTGTTGGCACCCACGTTCGTGGGGCTCTCATGTGGTTGCTATGACATGTGAGCCCGGTACCCAATCAGCGCTTGTGTCACTGTTCCTGCCTTCATAGGAATTGAACATGAAGCGGAAGTCAGGGTTGCGGCTGGGCTCTCACTTCTTCTTCACGAGAGCCCTGGGAACGCGGGTGCCAACACCGCTGGAATGGCACCAGCACGGGAGCTGAGTATAAGCTTTTTTATTTTATCGTGGCCAAAGATTCACATCAAGAAGGGGTTGACCTAGTAGTGGACAACCCCTTTAATGTCTGTAAACCACACTATAAGTGCCCAAATCATAGTTTTTTTTTAGTTGACTACATCCAAAATGGGATCACACCTGAACTTACGCCTTGAAGATACTTCATATTGCTTTGCTCAGCACCGTAGTAATATTTACTTGAAATTGTCACTGTGTCCTCCACACTGAATCTCCCAGTAAAATGCGCCAGCATATACCGGACCAACAGTATACTTATTATTATAAATCCACAAAATAATGCGACAGACACAGTATCTTTAGAAAGCAACACACTTATCTTCTCTTTGCTCCTGCACTTCTAACTAGTGCTTTAACAGGAAATTACATTTCAAAAGCCAGTCAGCAGGAGTAGTCCGTATTTAGCTTCCTCTTACTGTACTAAAACCTACAATAAGAGATCAATCCTGTATAATTCCATACGGAAAAAGTAATCAATGATTGATCTTCCCTATGGAACATAGATGTGTGATTGAGGTGACCAAGGTTGAAAAAACATTATATGATTTTGCAATACTCTGTAGGGAGATGTTTATGCTGTGTCTACATGTTTACCACCAAGTATTTGTGATGTGAATTACAACCTGTTGAGATTTTTTTCTACCATGCTGTGATCATTAAAAAAAAAAAAAATTGTATAGTGAAAAATTGGAGTCCTTAAAAACATGAGAGGAAGGGTAAGGATGAACACATCTGTGTGACACTGAGTCACTACTCATGGACAAGCCATGAGACAGGGTAGTAAGAAGATCCGGGGTCAGATACCAGGAGGTCACATATTACAGAGGGGCAAGACAAAGGCATGGTCAGGTAACAGTCCAGAGTCAAATGCCAGGAGGGTACGTCAAGACAAGGGAGTAAGACAAAGGGGTAGTCAGAGGCCAAGTCCGGAGTCAGGTACCTGAAGTCAGAAAGCGTTAAAACGAGAAGTGAAAATCCACACGAATAGTCACGACAAATCCTAGGTCTGGCAACATGATCAGAGAAATAGACAGAATGCTAAGCAAACACACCAAACAAAGATGAGCTACAGCTGACACTGGACTACTCACAGCTAGCCAGCTAAATAGCCAGCCAGACCAGACCAGATTGAGGAGCAGGGCCGTCAATCAAAGTGCTGACAGCCCAGCACGCCCCAGCATCAGATTGACACTGACAGTCCAGCAAACTCCAGATCCCATAGGGCTGCTGAGCTGTCACTCACAGCGTCCTCTAGGCCACAATGATGAAACCGTAATAATCTGTTTATGAACGTACACGCATTCATTTTAAATTGCATCGAAAATTAGCACTAGACTTTTTTCTCATTTTGATTGAAGGAAGTGTATCATCTAAAAATGATTTATTGTTTAAATATCGTATTTCTGGTAATTCTTAATCTTAGTTTAAAAAAAATCATATGCGAGATACACTGGGTAAAGAGTGATTAGTCACCTAAGCAGATAACATAAGATCACCCCATTGACAATAGCTGATGACAGGATGAAAACAACACAGCTCCTTCTACCCTCTCTGCGCAATTAACTCTGCACATGTCACAGAGCATGCCCACTGAGCTCTACCATAGGAATTACTTTCTAACTTTGTTTTCTTATCTCCAAGTTCCTGTTAATTACCAGTCGCATACAATAAATAAAGACAAGAGCACCAACCCATTAATAGGTTATTCCTTCTTCAGGATTCATATGTCTCCCAAATTACTGCTTGCAAAAGGCAGTGTTCTGCTGAAGTTTGGGACAGAGGGAAGATATAGCCGCTGGTCTGGACTGCATACTATCCATCACTAGTAACAGAGGCAGCTTCAGAGGAGCATGAGCACTTAAGCTAGCTAGAGCCAATGATCCGGCTAGCTTCAAAGCAGCGCTTGCAAGCTCTATAGCAAAGCGCTTGTAAGCGCATGCTCCTTTATTTAAAAAAATGGATACTTCTGCAGTGATAAATGGCAACTTAGAGGATGTATAATATGTGCAAATAGCAAAGTTGCTTGTTTTACCATTTAAAAACTTGAGAAAACCCCATTAAATCTTACCACATCTAGAAAACATACTGTATATGTTACTACATGCCGGGAGAACATGAAACATCCACTGAATGCTATCATCTTGTCTTAATACTTTACAGTGATTGCTTACACACATACATACATGCGCACGTTTTTTATGATGATGAGACTTTCTAAGAAATTTCTATCTGATCTTAAAAATGTGTTGTTTTTTTTAGTTTTTTTTTTCCTCAAATGTCTGAAACAGACGTGGACACATTTGGAGAGAGATAAGCAAGATGCAGCCAGACATAAAGGAGATCGCTCAAGTGCTCTTTTCGTCTAGTGAAGAGCTAGTTAGACTCTAACATTTATCGAAAGAGCATATTAAATGCATTTACAAGAAGCAAGCCTCAGAATAGCTCCAATTTTCCCCTGAATTTCACACATTTTCCCCAGTTGTCATGTTTTTTTTTGTTCTCAGGGGAAGTTTGTAAATGTATTTTTCTTTACTTGATGGAAATGTGAAAAAGTCTTTAAGAACCATAGGGAATATATAATAAAGAAAACAGGACTGCTGATATGGAATGTGGCAACCGGCTACATCTGTCACTACTCATACATCAGTAATAATCCAACATGCAGTAAAGCAGAAATAGCAGAATATAAAGATTACAGCCCTCTCAATGAGTCTTAAAAATAGGATGTTAATAAATATTTAATTTCTGAACCATGTCAGTAGTTAAAGGCACAAACTGCACCTACGTCCCCAAGTAAAGACTTCCAGCTCCTGTGCTTTGGTCACATACTAATCAATATCTTGGTTGGAAACATGGGCAAGTGTAAAAATTAGAAGAACTAATTATTTTTTTCTACTATCTGCCTAAGAATTAACAGGCAGGTTGTTGCTAACTACCTGCCTGTTGTGTCCGGCGCCCATCTCTGCCGGCACAGGGCAGTCACTGACCACTCCTGCCAGCAATTCAGCGGCATCCACTGAGAGCAGCAGCTTCTCTTCTGCTCTTCTCTTTTGTCGGGGTGTGATTGCCGACGTCATGCTGATTGGCAGCCGTCTCCAAACAGGAAGGAGCAGACTGTCAATCAGCATGATGTCGTAGTCACGCCCCGTCTACAGAGCAGCCCGGAAGAGAAAGAGCTGCTCTGTTGACTTGGAGCAGCTGAATCGCCACTAGGAACAATAGGACCACTCTGTGCCAGGGCCAGGTAGATCAGGCTAGGTAGATATCAACTACCTGCCTGTTAGTTTTTAAGTCCATAGTAAATAAAGAATAGTCCTAGATACACACTTTAGGTCCCACCCTCTGGACTATCCCATGGATGGCAAAACCAACTGGGCAAATTTAATTTTGGGTACGGTTTATTTAAACTCTGCCCTTTGCCTAAATTTGCCCTGAAAATTCAGGAAAGTTCAGAAAATTCAGAACTATTGGAAACTACGTACCATTCAGAACTTTAATTTTTATTTAGTTTCTGATGCTGAATTCTAATTGGCTGTTAAAAGGGGAGTGATACATATAAGAAAACAGGTCATCTCACCCCCAATTTAGCCCACTTGTGTCACTGAAACCTGTTAGGTGCATGGACTACTCCCAAAGTGTCCAGGGAGTGATGTGCAAACTAGTTGATTTTGCATAAATTAAATTAATAGGTTTTCCTTAATGTAGAACTAAAGCTTGTACTTGCCATATTAGGCGTAAAATACAGGATGCCGTAAAGGATTCAAAGAAGATTAAGAGTAAGCAACGACATGAGATTTATAACAATTTTTACAAAATTATTTGCACTGCTGATGATGCACATGAGTTGAGATAATGGCAAAAGTTTACAGCAACGCCATGCAGAAAAATAACTGAGCCTACGTCATAGATAGAAGGTAGTGATCAGCGAGTATGTTCTGTTAACCCCTTCGGCAAGCATGGTCGGGCGAACACCGAGTATCTTCAGTGAGCTTGGGTGTTATGTGTCACTCACTCTATGTGCATGATTTGCGACTGTTTGACAGCTTTAATACATGTGAGGAATGCCTAAGAAACAGATATTCCTCACATGTATTAAAGCTGTCAAACAGTCGCAAATCATGCACACGGAGAGACTGAAACATAACACCCGAGCACACTGAAGATACTCAGGGTTCGCCCGAGCATGCTCGCCGAAAGGGTTAAAAGAACATACTCGCTCATCACTAATAGAAGACATTGCTAAAGTTACACTCTTTAAAATTTGTATAAAACTTTTAGCCAATCAGAGGTATCCACCCTGCAGTTTACCCTTTCTGGGTGGGGAAAACTGCAGCTTCATCTCCCTTCTCCCCTCCGTTCTGTCTTCTATTTGCTGTCTTGCACTGAGAAGACTTGTGAGCTTGCAGGTTGGGAAGGGAAATACTTTCTTCTAATATCTATCAATCAATCATACAAAGAATAGAGGCAGCACTCTAAGAATTTCAAGGTGAAAGTGGAAGCCTTCAATTCAGCCAGATGCAACATTTCGATTTTCATGAAGCCTTTTTTTAAGCATAGTGAATGTCAGCACACAGAGTATTATATACACAAGTGTACAATCAATGTAGTCAAGTGCTCATCAACATAAGAATTATAAATAAAATTCATCATGTATAGCATTTGAATTCATTTCTACAGAAGTGTTGATTAAAATGCAACCTCGTATGTATAAAATAAAACAAGTGCAGAGTGTGTAATAAAGAATATAAAATATTTCAATTGCTTA